>NC_090936.1:1060965418-1062216846 GCF_040938575.1 Ambystoma mexicanum
AGTCCGATGAAGGTAACATTTTAGAGCTCTCTTTACGTCCCAAGGTATGGAGAACTTTTTCCGCAGCCGATGAGGGGGTCGCGAAAAAGGTGGGCAGGACAATGGATGAGTGTTTATGATAAGCCGTAGGAACATTAGGAATTAAACTAGGATTAGTTGACAGAACCACTTTGTCCTTAAAAAACGTAGATACGGCGGGTCTACGACCAACGCTTGCAACTCCGAGATCCGCCTAGCTGATGTTATAGCTATTAGAAAAGCCACTTTCCATGACAAGAACTTAATCGATGATGTGGCCATTGGTTCAAAGGGTGGTTTCATTAACCCTGCTAGCACCACATTAAGGCTCCACGTTGGTGGAAAAAGTTTTAACCAGAGGGAAAGTCCGGAACAAACCCCTCATGAAGTGTTTCACCAACCTGTCACTAAATAAGGGAGACGACTGCCTCCTCCTCATGAACCTAGAGATGGCCGCCAGGTGTACCTTTATTGATGAAAAAGATAATCCGCTCTTCGCCAGGTGTAGCAGATACGGCAGAAGCTGTTCCGGAGTTACCCTTAGAGGTTGTACTCCCGTCTGTCCTTGACACCACGTACAGAACCTTCTCCACTTACACTCGTACGACTTGTTGGTGGAAGGGGCCTGAGCTGCTTGCAGGATTCTCCGACAGTCCGACAAAATGCTCAAGGCACCAAATTCCGAAAAGTCAGGAGCCAAGCTGTGAGATGGAGACAGTCTGGATTGTGATGCCACACTGTTCCTTCGTCCCGGGACAGGAGATTGGGAACCTTCGGGAACGTTATTGGTTGATCCACTGACAGATGAAGCAGGTCGGAAAACCACGGCTGCCACGGCCAACACGGTGCCACTAGGATGACCCGGTACCTGTACCTGCGTATCCACTGCAGAGTTCTCCGTATAAGAGGGAATGGAGGGAAGGCGTAGAGGAACTTGTCCGTCCACGGGAAGGAGAACGCTTCCCCCAGAGAACCTTCCTGTGGCCACCTACTGGCATACGAGATCCAGCTGAGGCCGTCCCCATTTCTCGAAGACCTTCGACAACTGAACGCTGTCCATCCCCCATTCGTGAATTTGGTCAATTTGTCTGCTGAGTGAGTCCGCTTGCTCGTTCCTTACTCCCGGAAGATGATGAGCTACGATGGATATATTGTGTTTCAGGGCCCAATGCCAAAACCTTCGGTGGAAAGGGTTCTGGATCGCGTGCCCCCTTGCTTCCTCAAGTAAAACATCGCCGTCGTGTTGTCTGTCAATCTTCTCCCTATGGACCCTCTGATGTGCGGCAGGAAAGACTTCAGGGCCCAGCAAACTGCTCTCAGTTCCAGAACGTTGATGTACAGGAGAGATTCCCTCCGAGACCAACAACCTTGCGTTTGCGGAGTGCCCATGTGTGCTCCCCAGCCTGTCAGGGACGCGTCCGTCAATATGGTTAGCCGAAACTCCGGCTCCTGTAGGGGTACCCCTCTGGATAGATTCTGAAAGCTCTGCCACCACTGAAGAGCTAGTAGGAGCTCGTCATCGTCGACGGTCAGTTTGTTCGACCCGAGCCCTTGGGCCTGCGTCCACCGGTCTGCCAGAAACTCTTGAATCGGCCTCATGAACAGGCGGCAGTTGCCCACCAGAGGAATGCAGGATGCCATAGCGCCCAGAATTGACATTTTCTCACTGATAGTCTGGTATTGATTTTCAGCTGACCCGCCAATCGATTGAGTTTGGTGATTCTGTCGAGGGATGGCTTCACTAACCCTGACTGGGTCTCGAATTGTGCGCCCAGGAACACCAAGCTTCGACGGCGTTAACAAGGATTTCTCGAAGTTTACCGCAAACCCCAGCCGTTGTAAGAGGTGCATGGTGGCCTGCAAACTTGTGTGAGTCGACATAGGGGAGGACCCCCTCACCAACCAGTCGTCGAGATACGGGTATACATGATGGCCTTGCCTTCTCAGCCAGGCCGCCACCGGGGCCAAACCTTTCATGAACGTTCTGGGAGAGGATTTCAGCCCAAAAGGAAGTACTGTGAACTGGTAATGAGTCCGTCCTACCACAAACCTTAGGAACTTTTTGTGTCGCCGACACATTGGTATGGGGAAGTACGCGTCCTGCAGGTCCAGAGACGCCAGAAAGTCCCCTTCCTGAACTGACCGGATCACTTCCTGGAGCGTGAGCATCTTGAATTTTAGGCTTTTCAACGTCTTGTTAAGATCGCGCAGGTCTAGAATGGGACGCCACTTTCCGTTTGGTTTTTTCACCACAAAGTATCGGGAATAAACCCCTTGACCCCTCTGCGAAAACAGAACCATTTCTATGGCACCTTTTTGTAGCATAAGTGCAACTTCCTGCTGCAACACGCTCAGATGGGGTTGAGCTACAAACGCCGGTGGAATGTGCGGACGGTTGCTTTTGAATTGCAGGGAATGTCCGTATCTTACAGTGTCCAACACCCATTGATCCGTTGTTATTTGCTCCCATTCATTGATGTAGCACGATACCCTGCCTCCCAGAACGTTCCGATGCCCGTCATTGCTGGTCCTTGGTCTGTTTATCCCTCTTCGACGAGTAACCTGTTCTCTTCTTGGGGGCCTGGTAGTCTCGGCGTCGTTTTGCCGCTTGAGAAGCCCGTCTGGATCCCTGGGAGGGGTATGGTGGCCTACTGAGGGATCTGTCTCTCGATGCCGAGAATCTGGAGTTTCCGGATGCTCCCCTAAAGGGACGAAAAGACCTGAAACTTTGACCACTTTGGAGGGCCCACAAGGAAAGCGCCGTGTCCAAGTCCTCTTTCATGCCCTTCAGGGCCTTGTCCACCTTCTCACCGAACAGAAGGTCTCCCGCAAAAGGCATATCCAGCACCTTGTATTGCACCTCTGGTCTAAAGTTGGTGCATTTCAGCCATGCTTGCCTTCGGAGAACCACACCGTTATTCACCTGCTTAAACCCTGATTCCGCGAGGTACACCACAATGTTTATGGCATGATTGGAGGCCTCTTCACCTTCCCTGACCAGTAACATCGCCGCCTTACGATGTTCTTCCGGAAGATGCTCCAGCATAGGAGCTAGTCGGTGCCACATCTCCCTGTCGTATCTGGCTACTATGGCCAGAGAATTGGCCGCTTTCACTGTGGTAGCACCTACCGAAAGCACTTTTTTGCCGAAGGCTACCTGTCTTCTGGCTTCACTTTCCGGGGGGACCGTGCACTTGCGCTGGGACCTCGCCTTTCTCTCCGGCCCTGCCGACACCACCGAGTCAGGGGTTGGTTGGGAGGAGAGACACTTGGGGGTAGCTTCTGGGGCCTTAAATTCTTTCTCCAGGCAACCTTTTATTGCCGGTTCCGAGAAAGGGTGGCGCATGGTCTGTAACCCCTCCTGCCACACATGATCCAGGATGGGTACTTATATCACTGACCACCTTCTCTTTCCCATGTGGTCGAAAAGAAAACAGTCCTTTTTCTCCTCTTCCTGGGCCAACCTGAATTCTGTACAAGCCTTGGCCATCATGGTGTGAAATGACCCAATGTCGTCCGGGGGAGACAGCTGAGCAAGCTTCGGGGGGTTTCTAATTCCGCTTCAGACTCCCAGGTTGGATCCTTGGAGGGGGAAGTGAGACATCCGATAAGGCTCTACTGTCCGAGTCCGAATCTATCAGCTCTCCTTCCTCGTGGCATGGAGCTGAGAGGTCTCCACCCGATGGCACTGCCGTGGTGGTTGATGGAGGTGGCCGACGAGACGGGCCCGGTTAGTCGATGGCCGACCTGGCCGGAGTTGCTTGAGGTAGTCTCTCGTCCAGTGTCTTCAGCAACGTTTGCAACGTGGATAAAACCTTCAGCGACAAGAGTGACTGCGGATTGAGAAGAGGGGTAGACCCCGGAATGCTCCCGGAGAGAGGCCTGGTAATCCCTCGTAACCCGAGGTCTGCAGGGCCAGCTACTCTCACATCCTCATCTCCCGAGGACACCGACAAGGCCTCTTGCTGCAGTAGGGTCTCCGGCAAAACTGGGTCGAATACTTCTGGTCGCCAGGCCTCTTGCGGGATCTCCGTCGACGAGGCTAAAGCTGGCCCCGTCGTCGTCACCGTCTGCGGCCCAAGAACGGTTGAGACCAATTGTGTCAGTGGCAGAGAAGTGGTTGACGACTGCCCTGCCGTCGACGACGGTGGTGGTCGTGGTCGTGTAGGTCCTTGAGGCATTCCCGCCTTTTCTGAACTCTAGCATTCTTGGTGAGGGACTGTTTGTGATGACACCTGCTGCAGTACCTACGCGCCCCGTTAAATTAAAAGGGTTTGTCCATGAGAGTTGAGGTGATGTTAAAGATCTTGCGTCGCACCAGGTTTAGCTACTACGGAGACTTAGAGTCCCTCCACTCCGTTTGTGACAATATATAATGGTTGTGTTGAGCTATCCCTTGATAGTGCGCCGAAAAATAATGGAATGGCAAGTAGTGATGATTAATCAATTCCTGTTTATTTTTGTGATGTTAGAGCCTTTGTGGATGACACGTGTTTCGGCAGAGCTGCCTTTATCGAATCCAGGCTATATAGATAGCTCATAAGTCACTGCATAATGCATAAAGGTGCTGAAGTTCACAGGGATGAATCCCTCCTGATACAAAGAAGTCCTCCGTATGTACGAGTGAACTCTACATACGCTTCTCTGCATCTCGACTCGATGTCGATCTATGATGATCGCCCGACGAGGATTTCGATTTTTCTTTTCTGTCTTTCTTCGTCGAAGATGAGGATGACGAGGCTTTTTTCGACGAAGACTCCTTAGAATGGCTTCTCGATGATTCCTTCTCCACCGGTCGTAGTTTCTTCACCGGGGGTTCTGACGATGTCGAGCGGCGCAGGGCCCCTAAAGATTTTGACACTGAGGCCACGCTGCGCGTGGAGCCCACCTCTGAAGGCGAGTATGCCCCCGCTCCATCTTTTAACCATGCCACGAGTCTTCGACTTCGATCTTTAAGAGTCTTCTGGGAGAAGCCCTTACATATGTCGCACTTGTCTGCCGAATGATGAGGGTGTAGACAATATATGCAATCCATATGTCCGTCCCCCTCGTACACCTTCAACCCGCACGTAGCGCACGGGCGGAACAGCGCTTTTCCTGACATCAGGAGAAAACTCCAACAGCACAACCTAGACAAAATAGTAGACTACACGAGGTGCTCCCTCTACTTTGGAGACGGTTGAAATCTGAAGGGAGCCGCGGGGGCGGGGTATTTATACCGCTACATCCTAGTGGGGCATGGGTGTGTGGCCCCAAAACGACGTAGATAGGACACAAAAGTGTCGGAAGTTGTCCTATGGGAAACGGCTTTATAAGCGTACCGAGGGTTCCCAGTCTGTCGACGGAGAATACTCTAAGCATGTGAATCAATGAAAGATCCAATGCTGGAGAACATCCAAGAAACTCATCATGTCCAGTACCCGGTCATGAAAGGCTCTGATAGAGCGGGGAAGGTCCTAGTTGTCCTGATCGCCTTGAGGATCATCTGACAGGTCAGGATCCTGCTGAGCCGTGTCAGGCACTGCCTTGTTCACTGGGGACAATGGAGGCACAGGCGGAAGAGCCGGGGGAGGCACCACGGGCAAGGGAGGCGCCGGCAGAACCACCGGAGGAATGGGTGGAGCCGGAGGCGCAGGTGGACATATCTCCTTGAAAAGCCCTCATGGGGTTGGTGCGCATAAGTGCTTGAAATTTACCGAAAAAGGCGTCCTCAGGAGATTGTTTCGGAACCTGAGGAGGCCTCTCATGAGATGGACAAATCCAGGGACGTAACGAGGAAGGGTGCCACACCGGCCCCTCCACCGACATATCCACATAAATCAAAGGTGCCGCCCCTGCGGGCAACAAAACATTGTGCGGAAGAGGCATCCAGGCGTTCCAATCATAAACCTGCCGGTAAGGATGCACACAAGGGAGCTTAGGTTCACCAAAGGGACCGAGCCCTACACCAGAGGCCGATGGCATAGGGGTAGCACCTAAAATGGCCGCTGTGGTCGTGGCGGGAATGGGCGCCATTTTGTCCTCATCCGAGGGGAACTGCGGCACGTGAGGAAGTGAGGCAGGGGTCCCCGTCGATGGATCAGGGGTCTTAATTTTAGCCTTAACATAAGGAACCTCGGCAGAGCCGGTACTATGAGGCCTGGAATGTTTTTGAGACATACCAACCGCCAAATTAGCCTTTGAAGGAAGGAAGGACCTCGGCACTGCCGGTAAAAGAAGAACTTTGCTTCTTTGCCCCCTCAACAGATCTGGTGTCGCCACAAGCACGGGAACGGTGAGCAACCGCTTTCACTGACAAGGCCTTGTCCGGCCTCTCAGAACTGTTGGTAGCTTTAGCCTCTGAACGAGGGACCTCGGACCCAGGCCCGGTAACAGCCTTATCTGCACGGGCCTCGAACATCCGTTCGGTAACAAGCCCAGCCAAGGCTGCGGGGCGCACCCAGGTTTTGTTTTTGAGGGAAGCCGACAGAGGTCTCAGAGCGAGCTCCGGTACTCCAAGATTCAGTAGAACTGGGTCTACAAACAGCCCCCACAGGAGGGGCCTCGGAGCGTACTCCGGTGTTCACAGGCCCCTTCCGGAGACCCTCGGAGAAAACTCTGGTAGAATTATTAGGCCCAACGTGCACCTCAGGGCGAACCCCGGTCATAGAGCGATCAACGCCCCTCCCAGACCTAGAGGAACCCGGAAAGGTATCCCCCGGCCGGGGTGCTCTGAAAAGTAAAGAACTTACCGGGCGTTTTTTCTTCTCATCGATGAACGCCTGAAAATGCGAAGGAGGAGTTCGTCGGAACACCTCCTCCCACCGCTCCAACCGACGTTGAAGTGCCCGGACCGAAAGGGAGTCACAGTAAAAACAGGAGTCCCAACGGTGTTCTGGACCCAAACACTCTAAACAAAGAGGATGGGGATCCGCCCTCGCGAAGCGACGGTGACACGATGAACAATCTTGAAAGTCTAACTTGAAAGACAGATAGACTAATAAACGAACGCTAGCGAGAGCCAGAGAGGAAAAATTTGGATGCTTTTTACAAAGTGCTCCGGTCCCGTCCCACAGGACGGAGAGATGTCCCATAAGTATGGCGGAAAGGGGACGGGACGTAGGAGTAACAACCCCGAATGTATACTGCTGTTGTGCATCTGATTTCAGCCTCTTTCCACACACCAACTTCTCTGGGGAGCTGCCAATATCAGGGGCTTGATGAGAGTACAGTTTTCCACAGCACGGCCAGTTCCTGCCGAGTACCATCCCTCCACAGACGAAGATAACCTGCTGCACTCCAATATTTGGAAACAAAACTTTAGGGAGAGTGCGGTTTATGCTGGGGATTGGTATTTCTAACATTTAAACAAATTATTCATCCGTAGCAGTATTCGAAGCTGCATTAAACATCTTTCAATTAAAAACTCACATTTCGGAACTTAGCAGTCCATGAGTCCATATGTTCCAGCAGCTGGCGATTCATTGCGACTCTGGCCCAGACCTGCAAAAGGAAAAAGGAAAGTTACTAGCTTGAATCAGCTGTTGGAAATTGAAAGGAGCACGTGGTCACAGTCCCAAGCTGAGCAACTCCACAGTGTTTGTCAAGCCCGCGAGGAGGAAAGGGCGCGCTGTTAACTGCTGTTTACGGCGGAAAGTACTGGTAAGTGTACATAAGTAACACAAAGTATATAGACATCTTACAGTGCTTGTTCTAAAATTATACAATTCACTCCTCTTAATGGAAGTGACTAAACCCCGCACAAGACTACAAGAGAAACTTGAAGAGTATGTAGCTCTGGTCCAAAAAATCAATCAACAGTCAGATTTAATGGAGAAAGCGGGCACATCCACCAAAACCAAAAATGTGAAGTCTGGCCCAGATAAAATCAATGAGACCCCCTTACAAAAGCAAGTGATAAAAGAGAAATTGGATGAACAACAAACAAAAATAGTCGCGCGCACGGGCTGTTACATGACAGACCAAGATCACAATAGTATTAAAAGTGAGGACTTACTTGAAGCTCTGCCCCTAGTCAACAACAAAGAGGGTAATAGGCCACCATTACAGCCAGCCATCAAATCCCTTAAAATCAATGCCAGGATATCTCAATTACCAACTACAAAGAATGTGCACCAGGACAAATTACCACCTGATGGTACTCCAGCGTCGACAAGGGCAAAATAAAACACCAAATAAAAAATTCCAAAAAGCCAAATCTGAAGGTATCACTTTCACTCCATCACTCCAAGAGAGCCAGGATAGCCAAACAACAATGGCATTCTACATACTATCCTACGGATTCCATTAACGACGACCTTACTAAATCATTACCTATACGAATAGCAAGGCTGTCGCTCGATATTACAGAAATAGAAGCAATAATGGATTCCAAAGAAAAAAAGAGCAGAAGTATTTAAGGGAGTCCTTACACCAGCTCAATTTAAACAGATAAACACATCAACACCGATTATATCTAAAGGAAACCAGAGTCCGCAAAAAACGACTTTAGAAACACCAAGTAACCGTACAAAAAAAGAAAGATTGAGGGATTCTAATCCTGAATCTATGAGTATGAAAGATGAATCTTCAGGGAATATATCCAAATCTCCTTACAGAGTGCCAACCACGATGCTAGATCTACAGAACACCTTGATAGCAGTACTTTCAGATGCTATGATTCCTTTCCTAAAAATCCAGGAATACATGGTTGATGCAACAAAAGATCAAGCAACCCTTCTGGCAATGATTATGACTAAACAAACCCAACTTGAATCTTTCACAAACACTATACAAGAAAGACTGAAATTCGAAGCAGAAACTTCTAGGATGGGGCAAACAAGATTAGCAGACATGGCAAGAGTAGATCGCATAGACAAAAAAAACTTGATGGAAACTGTGTCTACTATAACAAAAAAACTGATAGATGATAAAGCAAAAAAAACAAACACAAATGCCGGCCCAACTATCACCTCCGACTAAAGAAACTCAGACTGAAGAAAAAATAGGGGTCACAAACACTGACCAAACTACGCAATATGAAATGCAAAATCTTCCTATTGATTTATGTACCAATCCTGTCCCGTCAATCTCGGGCAATAACGAACCACCAATATGTACTCCCTTTGACATTTTTGATCTGGCCAAACTAGGAACAGCAGACCAAGCCTCATTAAACAAACCAATGCACAAAAAAGCAATTAAGAAAATGCAAACCGGCTCTCGTGCATTCTTGCGTAAAATGAATTGTACAAAAATCGTTAAGTGAAAAGAGCGAGTTAACGAAACGACGAGATACTACTAAGAACATGGCGCAACAGGGACAGAATTTGAACTTGCCTACAACAAAGAATTTGACAATAATAACTCCAAAAGATAACTTCCAGACTGAACCATTGGACGAGTTACTAGCGGAAATTGAGCAGGATACATCAAACAAAAAACCTTTTCTAAAATTGGAGAGATAGTGTTAAGTGAAGATTCGACAGAAACTAATCTATCTTCCATACATTCACAAGACGAGGCATTAATAATCGTAGATGAATGCTTTGATGCAACCATAGACACTTCAATTAACTCACAAGATTCAGATGAACAAATAAATGTATCATTTACATACTCCAATGTATCGAATGAGGAAAGCTGGTCATCTTCAGCAGCGCAAGATGGAACAAGAGGAAAAGAAAGATCTGTTTCTTCTGGAAATCCACCAATCACAAGACCAAAATGTTATAACCCACGGAGTCCTACATATGCTTACAGAATATCACTATTTCAAATGACGACATCCACAGAACCACCAGTGATGCTGAATAGACCCAATATTCTACGGTTATTTAAAGCCATACCTCAACTGAAGTCAATTGGAACTGATGGTATCGAAGTAATCATCTTCCCAAATAAAGTTCATATGGAAAAAGTGAGCATTGATTTTTACTCCGAAGAGATTATACAACATGTACTTGCAACGAACAATCAATTAAGAAAATTAGGATTTAATACAGAGGAAATCTTTGTAACAAGATGCATGGCGGAGAAAAAATCCAAAAATATAGCGCGCTCAGATCAAAATCAAAAAGAAAGAAAAATGGAGCAAACAAATAGAGACAAAAATGAGAAAGCGTCTACTAGTACTCCAACATTAAGGCCAGAATTCAGAAGAGTATACCAAAGTCAAGAAAAGAAGAAAACATACTTATAACAACGAAAAAAGAATGAAAATCAGCTAAACATAATATCTCTAACATCATGGAATACAAGAGGACATAAACACCTATTCGAAGATTCTTCACTAACCCTTGCAGAATAAGAAATAATCTGTCTGCAAGAAACATGGTTGACTAAAGAGGTCCTCTGCGAAGGTTATATTACTTGGATGAATCCTGCAATAACTTCGATTCAAGGTCGGCCTGCATCACGTATGATGATTTTAATGAAAAGCATTCCATCATGGTCAATAGTAGCTAGAAAAAATATACATCCGTGATCCCAATACATCACCATTAACCTGGATGGTTATAATGACAACAACGTGCCCCAGTCCAGGAAATCCGGGTGTATATCAGTGTTTAACATCTACTGGAATCCGACAGCTATTAATGACAACAAACTAATTGAATCAGTATGCGATGAAATTGACCACATCACTCTGTCGAATACCAATAACAAATTCATCATTGTAGGAGACATCAATATACATCTATTTAATAAAAGAGGGGATAAATGTACCACACAAGAAATGACAAATCGCGCAAGAAAATGGACGCAAGAAATTGGAATTCGCAATATCACCTTATGCGAACAGCCTATGAATGACAAAGGCCTACCTTGTCCTACTTGGACACATGAAAATTACACCTCAATCATTGACTATATATTCACATCAGTGAGTTTACAAAAATTAATAACTGCGATCAACAACTTACCGCACACTGCAAGCGATCATCTCCAAATATCTATCACTTGGATTGCAAAGAGAAACGAACCTGATCGCATAGATTTACCAGCACTTGAAGTCACAAACAGTTGAACAAACTTCGAATCCAACAACACCAAGTATCAGAAATACTTACTTCACTGGAAACTATGGTTCTTAAAGATCAAGCAAAATTGAATTATGGCTGGATACTTGAAAAATACAAAAAAGCCAATTCAAACCACAAGTATACATCAAACCATACACAAACATCAATACAATATTGAAATTAAACAAGCAAAACAGCAACATCAAAAAGAATTGCGACTATTGGAAAAAAGGAAAGAACTGGATTATAAAAATCAAATCAGAAAAGAAAAACAAAAATATTGCAATTTCATAAAAATGAATAAGGCAATGATGAAACAAAAAGACGCAGAAGCAATTCTTACTGCACTCCAAATAAAAAATACAAGATATCTTTGGTCAATGATGAATAATGGATCAAAACAACAAAATGATCCAAGAAGTAGAGTCCAACTTATGGGTCAAGCACTATACAGGACTCTAAGAATAAAGACCAGAAGTTGACCAAAGAGATTGGAAATGATGATTCACCTTGGTACCTTAACTGGGATGAACTAGATGTCAAATACCATCAAGGCTCTAAATTCATCTAGAGCCCCAGGACCTGATGGCCTTTCAAATACAATGCTCAAGGCAGCACCAGAAATATGGGCCAAATGTTTACTTCATCTATTCCAAATTATGGAGAAAACAAAGGAGATATCTCATACATGGACAACTGCCATCTTGATTCCGATCTTCAAAACAGGTGATAGAAAAAACCCAGGCAATTATAGACCAATAGCCCTTCTAGATCCATTGGGAAAGCTTTTTGCAGGTTATCTACAAAAAAAACCTCAACAACTGGGCAGCGAAAACGGAAAACAAGCAAAAAGGCAAACTGGCTTTGTAACTAAGATTGGAACTAACGTAAAACTTTTGTTATTGAACATCCTAAAAACAGAAGCATTTACCAGAAATCAACAAATCTATGCACTTTTCATAGACCTAAAGATGGCGTTTGATTCCGTAAACAGGAACAAACTTCGGATTAAATTAAATTCATGGGGTTGTCCTTCCAGCATACTAAACCCAATAAAAAAACTGTATGCAAATACATCTGTGCGTGTTCGATTAACATCTGATGGTATAGTCACCAAATCCATCCCCACTTGGAATGGGTTGAAGCAAGGATGCCCACCTAGCAGCATGTTTATATAACCTATACACCAATGACTTTGGAGAAAAAATACAAAATACCAAAGCAAATCCACCTAAAATCAATAGTGAACCAATTCAAACATTAATATACGCAGATATCATTATTCTTGATAAAACTGTGAAAGGATTACAGCAAACTCTGGACAAAGCACAATAATATATGGTGGAAAATGATTTACAAATCAATATTGACAAAACAAAAGTGATGAAATTGTCAACCCAGAAGACAAAAATACAACAATCCAGAAATCTTATGTTAGAAAGTCAAGTAATTAATACAACGAAGACAATAAAATACTTGGGTGCTTTGATCAACCCTTCGAAGAATGAGAACGAATGGAATGAATATATAGAAGGAAAAGCCAAATCTCTGGCAAGGCAAGGGCAATTTTTTCATTTGAAATATGCAACATTCGGCCAAACCAACAACCTTGCTATATAAACAAAAGGTAATATCGATATTAACCTATGCAAGTGAAACCCTAATTAACCAGGAAGCAATCAAATGGTCTTATTTAGAAGGAATATATTGGCGAAAGACGCTAGCACTTCCTAAATCATTTCCTATGGTCAGAATTGGATTCAAATTAGGTCTACAATCCATACAATCCATAGTGCTATGGAAGCAAATGGATTTGTATAGAAAAATAATATAGGAAGATCAGATTCCATCATTAGAAATATTAAAAGAAAAAAAACAAGCCATACAAGTTTCAGCACTTTCAAAATGGACTGCGGAAATAAAAGAAAATGCAGTTAGAAGAAATCACAGCCGAAATGCTAACAAAAAGATCATAACATGCAAAGCGAAAAGTAAAAACTAATGATTGGATAAAAACGATAGAGCTTCAAACAGGCTATAAACGAAATCTCAAAGGTGGAAATGGAGTAAGATCAATGAATGAATTAACCGAATACCTAAAACAATTTCCAGACACAAAGATCCGTGATCTCTTTCTGCGATTCCGAATCAACATCTTACCAACACGAGATTACTTGGCGATGATCGACAAACAAGCCAATATATCATTTGTATGTCGATTTTGTGAAAAAAAAGAAGAGAAACTTTGTTTCACCTGATTATGATTTGCCCAGCATTGAAAAAGAAAAGAGAATTGTATCGAGACTTTTTTTTTTAATTTTACAGAAAACAATGACGACAGAAGAGAGATGGGCACATTTGTTACAAGGAAAGGACAAATGGCTCATCATCACAGTAATTACATTTTGGATAGAAATCACAAAAGAGGCTTAATTACATGAAAAGATTCGAAAAAACTGTCTCATTACTGTTATTGCGCTATATAAAACAGTTTGAGAATATAAATGAAAAGTTTGTAAAAGCAAACAAAACATTTTAATAAAAAATAAAAAAACAGTGTTTGAGAAAAACCACACGCATGTAACATACAAATAGTTGACCAACCATTTGTGTCGGCCATAATGGATTCCAGGAGGTATCAGCATATGGATTTTTTCATTCCTTTAAGGTGTCCTTTTAGACAGTTCAGGATTCTTAAGGGTGCTACCTGGTGTTAACAGGATCATTTGAAGGCCATTTATTTAGTATAGTTAATATTTATTCACCTAATGTGGATAAAGTTCCTTACTTTAATTCCATAGCGAAGAAATGTGAGTGTTCTGGGACATATGTAAAGTGCTGGACATTTTAATTGCGAGAAATGGCCCAATTTGGATTTGTAGGCTGTTAGAGGGCATACACAGGGAGACCAGAGCATATTAACATTATCATTTGCATGATCTCCACACTTGGATAGATTATATGCTTATTTCTCATTTTAAGGTCTACGGTATCTAATACCTGCCAAGGGTTATCTCGGATCACTCCATGTTGAAGTGCACATTTAAGGGGTTACGAGGTTCCGAGCTGGAATTCAGAGGTGCTTAGCAGGGTGAATCTAAACCCCCTAAACCCTTGCCACCTCTGCAGCACCCCCTAATCATAGCAGGGAACCATCACACGTCTCAAATGGCAGTAACCACTGCACAGGAGCAAAGCTTGGTCTTTGTTAACCAGGCCAATATGGGTACTAACAATCCCAGAATTCCCCATCCAGTCAAAAGCAAGACCTGGACCAGATTCAGAAAAGGATGATTTTGGTGGGAGACTCCCATGGAGAATGCCCAGCCAAGTTCCAAAAGGTCCCTAGATCACAAGGGAATGTGTCCCCAAACTAGGCCACCCCACCTTGGTCCAAAGAATTAAAAGAAGGGACAGGCAACAGAGAGGGAAGACATTGGGAGAGACCAAGAAGGGCTAAGGGGGGCAAATACAGCTGTAGAGGCAGAAGCAGAACATGCACATCTGTTTCTCTCCTCCGCCTCTCTAGCCAGCATGCCACTCGCCAGACCAAAGAAACTGGAGTGGGGTGCGGAACCCCTAAACCAAGAGAATTTTTGTTGTGCCAAGTGGTCCTGCCAAGAAGTGGGGTGAGGGCTCCCCAAAACATGAAAGAACAATCCAGGGGAGATGCTTACAACAAACTTTGGACATTTACTTTAGACCCTGGTTTCAAAGACAAGTGCATGCCTTGCATCGCTCCCCTTTATTACTTTGCTCAAATTTGTTCACTTTCCGTAATACAAAATAACCAGACACACAAGTATGAAATCCAAGGATAGACTATTTACGGGGTAGTGGGAGAGGGGGCCAAGGCATCAGGGACGCCAAATTCAGATCCACCCATGCCACCGTATTCCCATTAGCAGCAGCTGGTCTCTGGCACAAGAAATCCCCCATGGGCTCAACTTTTGAAAAGTGGGCTACCAGAGCGTTGGGGTAGATCGATTTTATTCAAATAGAAGAGAGAAATTCACATTAGGCGCACGATATTAACATTAAGAATCAATGCAATGTTGTAGTTTTGCATGCATCTAGGATAGTTCATTTCAGTTTGTTCAAAGTTACTTTTAGTGTTATTTTGTGTCTAGTGTGATACATTTCAGATTTGCATAAATGTAGCAACATAAAATTGTATCAATACAATATGGGAGAACATTTTGCAACTTAGCACGATGAGATTTAAAAACAAGCATTTTCATAAGCGGTAATCTTGAACACAGGTACATAAAAACAGACAAAGCACAAAGCTTGTTCAGGGAAATGGCTTGCCAAGAGATTGGCAAGGTGACAGCTGAAACCACATGGGAATGGCTATTTAGAGCTAAAATAGAATGGCAGAGGGTTTCCAGCTTGGAAATTGTTTAGTGAATAGCCAGAGACGCATCTGCCACCTGGCACTTTCAGTCTATGGGTAGTAGCTAAATATGTAACAGGGTGACGGGGGTGGGGGGAATGACTGCAGGCCTATTTGAAGGTTAACAGGAAGAAGATTTTAATGGGAACAGAGGATGAATTGAATTGATGGTCGCGCACAGCGAGAGAATGCCAAGAATAAATAGCTAGAGTGTCAGAATGCTCGGAGAAACGGGTTAGTGCTCAAAGGAGCCTTTTTGTTAAGCTCTCCAGAGCCTCATAAAAGTGCCCATACATAAACCACGCGCATCGGATTTAGCATTGCAGGCCGTGACCAAGTGGAAGCTGTACTAAAAATGCATTGTATGCCTTGTGGGTATCTTGCAGGGAGAAACCAAAGAAGAAGTTGGCCTTGTATTTGCAATGTCATGAACATTTTATATTCAAAGGGAGGGTGCCACAGTGGAAGGCAGCCAATAAGATTGTGGGGATTACATTTCCTTGTATAGGGCCAACCGATTTGTATTTTCGATAATGACTTGTAAGGGAATATGAGGAAAATGTGGGTGTGTGTTAATTGTTCTGGAAATGTATGTATTTATTGTTTATTTATGGTTTGCTTGTCAGACACTTATACAATAAGAATATACTGTTTCAAAACACCCACAGGGCAGGCAGGTGGGGGGGGGGGGATACAATTACAACACAATATCAAGAGCAGAGGGGGAGGGATGAACCTACCATGCCTTTTGAGTATTCAGAACGTGCAATTGCAGATAGGAAGAAGGAAGAGAGGTTAAGTGCTGGGGAGTCCAAGCTCGAGGAAGAGACATTGACAAAGTGCTAGGAATGAATGAGTGCAACACAGCCCGGGCCGCGGGAGGTGTAAGGGTGAGACTCCAGGGCAGAGGGTGTGCAGATGCAAAGTGCTGTGGAAGACAGGAGCTGGAGAGCAATGGTGTGGAAGGTCAATGTCCCGAAGATACAGCACCTGTGAGATTAGTAGAGGAGAGAAGGACGGGAGGGGGAAAAGAGGAAAGTGTTAAGGAGCTTCTGGAATTTGAGAAGATCCTGCTTAAGGCGCAGGAAGAGGGGCGGTGGGGGGCTATTCCAAAGGAGGGAGCACGCATAGGAAAGAGCGACCCCCCCCTGCCCTCTGTTTAGCAAAATGCTTTACGCACTAGGAGTTGGTGCCAGAGGAGCGAAGTGGTCTAGAAGGAGAGTATTTAATGAGAAGGTTGAAGATCGTGTGGTCTACCCATGGCCCAGACAGCCTTGTGGATGATGCAGAGGTATATGAATTTAATCCGTGCAGCAACCGGTAGGCAATGAAGACTTTTTAGTGCAGGAGAGATGCGGTCCTGTGCTTAAGGCCAATAATAAATCTCGTTGCCTTATTCTGGATAAGCTGAAGGGGGTTGAAGAGTGGTAGAAGGCAGATTCAGGAGGAGGCTGTTACAGTAGTCAAGTCTTGAGAGAACCAGGGCTTGAGTCATATTGAGCCTCTCAGGGAAAGTGAGAAAAGGTAGAATTCCTTTGAGAAGGAAGAGCTGAAAGTTGGACTTCTTGGCAATGTCCAAAATGTGAGGGAGGAAGGAGAGAGGGGAGTCAAAACTGACTTCAAGGTTTCTGGCTTCAGTTGACGTTGTAGGGGCAGCCCAAGGAGGAGGGCCAGAATGAGGGGAAGCAGTGGTCCCAATGGGAAGGATCTCAGTTCTACAGGTGTTAAGGCAGAGATCATTGGAGGTGCACCAGGAATAGATGGCAGATAGGCAGTCATGGGTGATGGAGGGTGAAAGAGGGTCAGCAGGGAGTCTGAAAAAGAGCTCTGTGTCATCTGCGTGACACGTAGTTGGTGGAGATGAGGCATGAAAGGAGAGCAAGGTAGATGTTAAAGAGCCAGGTGGAGAGTATAGAGCCCTGAGGGACACAGAAGGAGGAGATGGAAGTAGGAGAGGAAAAGGGGCCCAGGATGACTTGGGAAGAGCGGTTAGTGAGAAAAAAGGCCAGCCAATCCAGTGCCCGTTCCGGGATACCAAGTGTATCATGGAGCCGTTGTATGAGGATGGAATCCTTAACTGTCAAATGCAGAGGCGAGATCGAGAAGGATGAGGACAGCTGGGGAATTGGAGTCCAGAGATGGGAGCAGTTCTTCATGGGTGTTCAGAAGAGCAGTTTTCGTACCTCTGGATGCTTGTAATTGAGATTGATGGTCGTGGAGGCCACCAACAAGTTCAGCTTGAGAGTTAAGTTGGGGCAAGGCCAGCTTCTCAAGTAGCTTCCCCAGGAAGAGGGTGATGGAGATAGGGCGATAGCTGCTAGGGCAGGAAGCGTCTGAGGAAGGTTTTTTCAGGAGTGGGCGCACAAGGGAGTGCTTGAGGGGCGAGGGGAAGATCGAGTGATTGCAGAAATCTGCGAGAGCAGGGGCAAAAGAGCCAATGTTATCCTAGATGAGCAAGGGGAGACGAGACCTATATATACTGCATTTGTTCTGTGGTTGAGGAGAGATTCCAGTTGGTTCAATCTCCAAGGAGTTGCCTAGCCTCTCTCCTAGCGGTTGTAAAATAAACTTGGTTGAATGACAACGTGCATTCACTTCTTAAGAGGTGTTTTATGTTAGAGTACAGCGATCCAAGGTCAGCCCTGACAAAAGGAAAACTGACTACGTTGATGGCGGCAGCCCAGCATAGACAGAGGGATAGCAAGGCTTACAATGTACCCACATGACAGCAGAAGCCCAATTCAGCAATACACCATGAGCAGCATACTTCCACATTTCCTCACCTTGTTTTGTAGAGGTGCCAACATTTGATGGGGTCCTCTTAGACACCAGCCTGAAGGTTGAGATCCCGGCAGGATTTAACATGCTGGAAGCGTCACCCTGGATCACTGGTCGCCAGAGATTTCATGATATGACTACCATTGTCCCAGAAAGTAACAGACACTGAAGATGGGTTGCACAGCACCAGGATCAGACACTGAAGATTGAGGGGGGAGAATTGGTTGCACTTTTTCAGGCTGAACCCCCGTAGGTGCAAACACCCACCTGGCGGAAACAAAGAGTCTTTTGACCCTGCAGAAAGAAACCAGAAGGATACGGTGGGGCTAGAGTCCCGGATCAAGGTATTTAGGGCATGGGGAAAGCTTGAAGGGCCATTGGGAGCCACAGCTGTTGATCCATCAATAGGCCATATTGATGAGTCCCAACAAGAGACTGCTGCCTCACTGATAGTGGTCATGCCTTTGCTCCATTTTCTCGAAACCTGGGCTTTATCCCTGCATGCTAGTAAATGCAGGTAAGGGGTGTCCAAATGCTGTGCAAACCATCCTGAAAATGTTGATAGAGGAGAGAGCAAGAGAAAAACTGGTGAAGTGAAAACTTGGCTGAGAGTCTGCCCTGTGGTTCTCACCGCCTCTTATGTGGAAAGGAAGAGAAGATGGCAGTCATTTCATGTCCACAGGCCAGGGAAGAGGGAGGTGGCCATCTCGTCCGCCTCGGAAAGATGAAGTATGTTAGGGACACCAAATTCTTCATCCGGACAAGCACAGTGTTGCATTTGAAGTTGTTTTGCGCCTTGAAGGCTGCCAATTCTTTCCAGTTTGCAGCATGCTGTTGTTCCTCCTGGGACATTTGCCTGCCTCAGTATCTCTGCCTCTCTTAGTGTAGCACCCCAGCCCAAGGAGCTGGTGTCTGCAGTTATTACTTCAGGCAAGAAAGGGCAGATTGTAATTCCCTTCAGTAGGTTGGCTTCAAATCATGACCACTGTAGGCTTTGGAAATCCTCTCTGATGAAGAGATACTGGGTTCCAATTCCTCTGAAATCTAGTTCCAGTCATGGTGAAGATGGCTCAACAGAGCCCCTGAATGGATCATGGCACATAGCACCATGTGTACACAGGCTGCAGGAGTCCCTGCAGGCTTAACCACTAACTTGCCTTTGGTGGAGACTAATCTGTGTTAATGTATAGTACAGATCTCAGTCGTGTTACTCTCTTCTCAGGCAGGAAGACCTGGCGTTTACTGGTGCAAATCCAGGCCCTGATGACGAATACATCCTGCAAGGATATCAGCTTTGAACCTTTCCAGTGAAAGCAGGAACAATGGCTAGAGAGGAGCTGGCATACCCTCTTAACGCAGAGTCTATGCCGTTAAAGCTTGCAGCAGCCAATCGTCTATAAAGAGAATCTTTGATGGCTTCCTCATGCATGATTTGCGACTAAGGGAGTCAGCACTTAGGTGAAAATGCAAGAGGGAGACTTGAGACCAAAGGGCATGGCGCAGTACTTGTAGTGCTACTTACCAATGCAGAATAGCAAGTACCTCTGGTGTCTCGGGTGGCTCAAAATAGTTTTAGATTTAAAGTGAAGGATGCCAATAAGGCACCTCAGGGTTCAGGGTTCAGGGGCGTGATCTGTTCCAGAGCTAACATCTTGAAATTGACAGATCTGATGAAACTGTTAAATACCTTCAGGATCAGCTGAACCCACCAGAGGATTTCTAGACTATGAAGATAGTAGAGACCTCAGTTCTTCTTGGAGTCGAACAGGGATAATTACCTCTGTATCACAGCTAGGATCCTTTGCATCATCGCCTCTCTCTTGGCTGCGGAATGACTAACATTCACCATGAGGGAATGGATTGCTGAGAGTTCCAGGGCGCATCCTTCCTGTATTGCTTGCTTCACACAGACACCCATCAGATCGTCCGAGTAAAGAATGGCCTGCTTTCACCAGATTCACAAGAGGAGGACCTAGTCAGTCAGGAACTAAGCTGTAAGTATCAGTGCTTGGAGGGAAATCCTGAACTAAACAACTGGCCCCCTACTCAGCTCTTGTTATACCGTCCCCCCTGGCAGAGGCTGGCTTAAACATAAATAGCTTTAGGGAGATAATCTTCCCGAAGAGGAAACACTCTGTTTAAGCTTCTCCCTGAGAGGTTGGGCATCCTTCCTGCCCTTGAAGATGCATTGGATTTAATTTTCTAGTTAGTCATGAAGTCAATTAATTCACCTACATTGTACTAACTTCTCCTGAGCCGTTTCTCCAGTGACCAGACCTCGGCAAGGGCACATTAGTGTTGGTTTCAATAACCTGTCTTGTGACAGGAAAACACAGGTGTATTGCAGGTAAGGTGTCAGGAGAGGGGCGTGGTTCGCAGCACAAAGTTAAATTGTTTAAGGTGGAGACTGCAATGTTAAAATGGGCTCAGGATTATCGGGTGATTTGCTTGATCTACTGGAGGATCTGTCCCTACACATCCCAAAGTCACTAATGAAGGATGTCCGGGTTTGTGCAAAGGGTTTGCAATTTTGTGTTTGGCTTACTGAATGGGGGATGCAATCTGTAAATGGTCATATAGTGCCTGATAAACCAGGCAATCAGACCTTCAACCATCTGGGCTCCTCTACAATAGACAATGTTTGTCTTTCAGTAGAATTGTGGGAAAGGATAGTGGACTTTGTAGTGGTAGCAGACCCGAGCAGTGAGCACAACCCAATTGGTTTAAAACTTAGGGGAGTAGTAGGAGGGCTGGTCCATATTTAATAAGCAAGGGGAGCGATCGGATGGAAGATGTGTCCAAGAGGAGAATCAATTGGGCAAGAATTCGGGACTCTAAGGTGCATCTTGACATTTTGGCAGAGAAAATCTCTGACATTCAGGGTACTCTGGAATGCGCAGCCAATCCAGAGCAGATAGTGGAGCACTTTACCAATGTAATGCGGGCACTAACAGAGGGCTTTGTGGTGCAGTGCTCGCGAAAAGCTAATCTGGGCAAGAGACGGTGGTTTATCGACTCCTGTACCTCTGCAAAAAATGTATACTCTTGATGGTACTGAAAACACTGGTTAGCTCTAGGGGGAGATAATCTAGGCTAGAGCTAAATATCGTTCGGTGCTGGAGAAGAGGAAACTAGAGCTTGAAGTGGAACATGGGAAGAATTTATGGAGGCTTCAAGGTTGAGTAACTCAAAAGCATTCTGGAAATTTGTGAATGGGGGGACCAGCATATAAACCCAAAGATCAAGGGGTACCCATGTGGAAGCAGCAGTGTGGGTTGAGTATTTTGTATCCCTGTATGGAGCTAGAGCACCATTGGAGGAATCTAAAAGTAATGGCACCACATTGCGTTTCAGGTTAGAGGATGTCTCTTTAGCCATTAAATCGCAGGCACGTAATCGGGCCCCTAATCCCAATGCTATCCCTTCAGATGTGTTTCGGGACCAGCTTGATTTATGGGCTACTGTGTTGACCATAGCTTTTAATGCTTGCTGAGACTGGCCATTTTTAACCCTTGTGGAAGCCTACTAATCTCTTCCCTATCTTCCAAAAAGGAGATCCTGCGAGTCCAAGGTTGTACAGATCCATTACCCTATTGGATATCTCGTTCAAAATATTTGGGAGGTTGCTCTTGGGGTATATAGAGTCGTAGATAATGGAGGGCGCAGTGCTCTCAGATATATAGTTTGATTTTTGTCCTGGGGTAGGGACCATGGAACAGAGTTTGAATTTTATCTGCTAATAACTAATTCCATCTTCTGCAGGGGGTAGGCGGAGTATCTTGCTTTCATGGACCTGAGCACGGCCTTCGATAGTGTGGACAGATCAAAGTTGTGGGCCGTGCTCGGGTCCATGGGATGCCCGGAGGGAATTCTGATTGTGTTGCGAGAACTCCACTGGGAGAACCAGGCATGCATGCACAGTGGATCGGGGGGACCACTGCACTGGGTGCTTTGATGCGGGGTCCGCCAGGGGTGTGTACTGGCCTCGATTCTGTTAACTCTGTCTGGGGGTAGGGTCTTTCTGGTCCTGAGTTATGCAGACAATACAGTGTTAATAGCCAGGACCCCAAGGACCCTTAGATTTTGATAGCGGTAATGGGTTGCGGGGGAAGGAAGAGACTGGTGAAGATACACCCTAGGATTTGTAACGTGGACATCATACCCAGAGTTAAAGAATTTGACTATTTGGGTGTCAGATTCTCTGAGTCGGTCACGGGCCAAGCTCACGTTAATAAACAATCCCTGAAGATGAGCCAATATGTAGGAGGGAGGGACAACTCTCTGACCTGGTTTTAAAGGTCTATACCGCGCAGACCAAGACTGCAACTCTATATTGAGCACCATTGTGGGGCTATACGAAAGGACCAGAGATGCAGGTCAAGGAAAACAAGTTTTTCAGAAGTCTATTGGACAGCCGGGATCCGCTGCTTGTGACTCAGATCATAGGCAACTGGAAAAGGACTTCTGGAAAGACCAATGGGCGATGGCTCCAATTACTTTTTGGCTTAGCCTGTGGGCCAACAACTGTGCCACCTTATGTCATTTTATTATCAGGACTCTTATGGATAGAAACATTGGCACAAAATCCCCTGCTTAGCAGCTATTGATGACTCCCTGTACAGAAGTAACATTCAGGTTCTTTTTCCTCTAGCGGGTTTGCTGATCTCTGGCCAATTGTGCTCTTACAAGCGCATTTTGAATAGGGCAATGAAGGACAAAGAGGACTTCATGGAACTTGATATCAATCGAGACAGAAATCAGGCTGTGATAAGTAGGGTGACCGAGATTCAGCCATACCTTCTCCTGAGTTCCAAAAGGGGAGAGCGTTGGCTGATCATGCAAGCCAGATTTGACTGGGGGGGGGGAACACAGCAAAGTTGTATGGGTATCCCGAAATATCAAGTTGTCCAGCCTGAGGGGCAGATCGAGGGGCTCTGAAGCACCTTATATTGTTTTGTCAAGCGTATGTCATTAGAAAATCTACTATTTTACTGGTCCTGAGGTCAACTAATATTCGCTCCCACAGGCCGGCTTTATTATTTCATTTGTGCGTGGGTTCTCTATTGACAGCTTGGGCATTTTTGTCCTTTCTGAAAAGAGTTCTGCATCAGAGAAAGGGGATAATGGCTCTACTGTGATGATGCTTTTATGCTACTGGACATGTACTGCATTTTCTTTTAACAAAATTGTTTTTATAATGTATTGATTGGGGTGAATTTCAAGCATGCATATTGCGTTTTCATAATTGTGATATTGTATGTGGAATTGCTTTTTATGTGTTTTGTGGATGCATTTATCTGAATAAACACACCGACTGAAAATCATTAGTGAAAGATCAAGCCTCCCACATCCATCCTGAAGGCAAACATCTCCTTCACCCCACCTAATGTCGTTTTTACAATGTTCTAGTTAAAATTCTTGCAAAACTACTTTTGAACGCTTCAAATCAGTGAAAAAATTGGCAGGTTTTCATTTCTCAAAAGCCTCAGTTGGTACAATGTATCATTGGAGATGTTTATGATTTGTATACTGGCAGCGCCCCTTTTGCCTACAAATAAACGAAAATCACTCTATAGACTTATACCAAACTAAAAAAAGGCCCATCTGAAATCAGTCCAGCATGCTCCACATCTGGTCCTTTTCTCTATGGGAAAACCCATACAAGAAGTACCACCCCATTTTTCCATACTCCACATGTCTCATGTCCTTCAACGGAAGGATCAGGTGACCTTGTATGAATTCCACTTGCCTATTTCCAAATGGCTTCTTCCGGATACAGTTTCTCATATATGGGTTTTTGTACATTTCTCATTTTTAACATGACCTCAAGGGTTGTGATTGGAACTTTGCATTACTCAAATTAGCTGTTAAAGTGGCCTAAAATTGTGCAGCATTGCACCCTTTTCCTGACAATGCCTGTGTTCTCAAGTTAACCCAGGCAGAAAGCAGAATGGCAGTTGATGCCAGCTGCTGCAATGGAGCCCTTCCAGCTCGAAGCTCTTCCACATCCGAGGTGATGCTGTGAGCTAGTGTTTGGTACTGGCCAGTGACCCCAGCCTTTGCTATGGCCAATTCCACACCCTAATTTGTTATTAATGTAATAAAACCTTTCATGAGTGAACTTATAAATGTTCGGTCTAATTCCATTTTTGATGTAATCAGTTATATTTAATGTAATTAGGGTTGTCACCAGTGATGGCATCAGTGATGTCATTTTTAATGTCAGTGTTCTCATACAACATGTAATTAGTGATGTCATCACTGACGTGATCTGTGATGTCATCATTGTGGTCATAGACTGCGCCACAGGGGGCAGGAAGTTAAGGTGGCTTTAGCTGAATTTCAGGGGTTTTGTTGGATTACGTTCTCACCTTAATGTCCCTGCAACTCCTTGAATTTCAAGGGTTTTGTTATTCTATACACAAAGTTGCATATTTTTTATTATTACTTGTAGCCGCAGCTACAGCCTCAGCAGGATTTTACGTGCAAACCTAACATGAGCAACGACTCAAGTGCTTTTATTTGCGGCTAAAATACTGCCCTTGTTAACAGTGTAACCCCAGAAATAAAGAAACAATTGGGAGATTTGAATTACTGAAACTGCAAAAAAAGAAATTACAATAGATATTGTAATATATTTTTGCTGTCTGTTCAATTTTTTTTTTTTTTTAACTTAAAAGGTGACCCTTAAAAGGGCCATTTCGGGGGACGGGAACAGGGTGATGGAATAGGGGATGAAAACACAAGAATGAAACAAACAAAGGGAATTAAAATAAAAAGCAATATTTTTTTATTATTATTTTTAGAAAAGGGGGGGCTGCCACTTAAAACAAGAAATTTGTACTACAGGTAATCAGATATTCAGCAATTAACTTCTACCATTCCACAAATATGGCACCTCTCTTGACTACTCCTTCAAGACATCGGGCTTCATTGCAAGCTTGCCGGTCCGGGAAACAAGGGTGCCAGTAAGCTCACCGCCACCATTGATTCTAGACTGGCAAACTACAAGTCTGCCTGCTGGAGCCGCTGTGCCAGACAGGTCTGACCCTGCCGGGCGCAGCGTCCACAGTAGACAGACTGGGGATAGAAGCGCAGGTACTGTTGGTAACGGTGCCGGCGCTTCCAAGTCCCCACTCCCATAGAGTCCTCTAGGGTCTCTATGGGAATGGGGACTTACATTTTTACTGGCACCTGACTTTCCGGCTGCCGGACTCTTAATGAGCCAGTGGCATAAGGCAGTCAGGCGCCAGTAAATCATTACGAGTCCGGCGGCAGCCCGCCGGTAGCACCGGCAGGGTTACCGCTGGGCTCGTAATGAAGGCCATCTACACAACTTGCATCATGGAAAGATCGGGAGTTGGTAATACAGGAGTCTGTGCAGTTGACACCATTGCTGAAGTTGAAGCTCCATTTGCAGTTTGTAATATTGGTGCACTGGTGAATGGGAGCGCTGCAAGTGGTGCTGATGTCCGTCTACGCAAACAATAGAACCCATGCATTTTTCTTGTATACTTTTTGTGCGCTTTCCGATACTACATGATTAATCATAATAGATATTCCCAGGCTTTCATATTTAACATTGGAAGGCCCAAAGCGTAGAGTTTTGTTTCAGAATGTGCAAAGTACTTCCTCTGTCTCTTTTCTAGAACAGTGGTTAACTTTAAAGAAGCACCAACTGTCAGCAGTGATTTCCATGCCAGTTGCCTTCTTTCTCGTGGCGATGGATTCAGAACCCAAATGATGACGTCATCACTGCTGGTACTCTCGTGGTCGGACATGTTGGAAATGTCCAACTAGGAAGAAATATGTAAAACAATAAAAATGACAAAATGAAAAAGATAATGCCTTAAAATATAAAAAAGGGAATATTAGAAGGGCTACATCTTACTGTTCGCTTGCACAATGTTAAACATATTCAAATGTCCAACTGACGAAAATATTACAACTCTTTAAAAGACAATGAGAAAAAATGAAGCCGCCTCTCTAAACCGCTCTACCATTTCTACTAACTCTTCAAATAGAGTTCTTCAGTTGACAAAACAAAGAAAAAATAGTATTAGGGGAAAAGTGAGCAAAAACAAATCATTTTAGGAGTATGGTGCCAAAAGTGCTTGCAGTTACTAAAAAACCTTATCATTAACAAGTGCAGAAGGCAATGATAAATGTCAACTTTTTTGTGATTGTGGCGATTATTCGCACCTACAGACTTGGGCACCCATAGATTGGACGGTTTCGTTTGCACGAATGCCATGATATGGCTGCGTCAATAGATCTGTACGTGTGATTGCACTGTCCATACACACAACTGGACAATGCCACAAAAAATGAAGCCACCTCTATGAACCTCTACCATTTCTAACAACTCTTCAAATAGAGTGCTCCAGTGTTTAGAAACTCTAGCTGTTGCTAGCAGCACCTTTAATGGGTGGAGGTTGATTATGCACAACCATCACTCACAGCTACAGTAAAGATATAAGACCACATATAAGCCAAAAAACACTGCAGCCCAGTATGGTCCAGACCATCTCATGCAATTTCCAATAACATCATCCACATTACTCCAAGAGATTTGCAACAAATCATTTATCATAATTAATGTTCCCCATCTTTCTGACAGAACATTACAAGAGCCATGTCTTAGGGTTTTATTGAACAACGTTAGACATTCAAATGTGCAGCTGGTGACGAAAATATAAAATAAATTGTAACTCTAAAAAGACTGTCACAAAAAATGAAGCATCCTCTTTGAACCTTTCTAGCATTTCTAATGACTCTTCAGTGCGCCAGTGCTACCAGTGTTTGAAAACGCTGGCTGTTGCTAGCAGCACCTTTAATGGGTGGAGGTTAATTATGCACAACCACTGCTCACAGCTACAATAAACATGTCAGACCACACATAAGCCAAACAAGACTGCAGCCCAGTATGGTCCAGACCATCTCATGCAATTTCCAATACACATCATCCCAAGAGAGTTGCACCAAATGCTTTATCATAATTGATGTTGCCAAGCTTCTTCCCACATCTTTATTTTCTTTTCTCAGTTCTAAAATGCTAGTGTCTTCAACCAAATAAATACACTATTAGTACCGCAGAATCAAGTGGATGAAAACGTCCGACAGATGCATGGTATAGGAAAGAAAATATCCTAGGAAGACCTCTCGCTCATCCAAGTCCTACTACTGCAGATAGGAGCGTCACATCTGTAAACAATTAATGAAAAGCCTCCTCTCTGAACCTCTCTAGCATTTCCAAAAACTCTTCAAATAGAGTGTTCCAGTGCTGCCAGTGTTTGAAGACCTTGCCTATCGCTGGTCGTACCTTTAATGGGGGAGGTTGATTCTGCACAATCACTGGTCACAGTTACAGTAAAGATATAAAACCACATAAGCCAAAAAAGACTGCCTTCCAGTATGGACCAGACCTTCTCGTGCAATTTCCAATACACATCACCCACATCCCAGGACACTCAACAAAACATTAGAAGGGACACATCTTAGTGTTTTCATGATCAATGTTACACATATTCAAATGTCCAACTGTTGACGAAAATATAAAAAAACAAAAACTCCTCCTCTAAAAAGACAATGCCACAAAAAATGAAGTCACCTCTTTGGAATTTCATTAATAGGTGGAGGCTGATTATGCACAACCACAGCTCACAGCTACAGTAAACATAAGACCACATATAAGTAAAAAAAGACTGCTGTCCAGTATGGGCCAGACCATCGTGTCCAATTTCCAATACACATCATCCCTATCATCCCAGGACACTTGCACCAGATAATTCATGTTTGCAATTTTTGTGATGGAACATTAAAAACGCCAAATCTTCATGTTTTCTAACTCCATGTGATTTTTACTGTCCATAATTTCTCTTAAATTTTCAATATCCTTTTGAATGTTTTGTACTTCTTTTGCAACATTAATAGTCAATTTAATTGTTTACATTAATCCAGGATTCGTTTTGTGAGTAGTTGTACTGCTTCTTTCATTCTTTGTCTTACTTTAATAACTTCTTCACCTGTTGAAAATATTTCAAATATTTTGAAACATTTGAAGATTTAATACACTTTAAAAATAATTTTGGTTGTATAAACAATTTATAGTAGACAATCTATGTGTGTTTGGTGACTAATATTTCTCTTAAAATGTGGTTAGTCTCATTTTACATATACATAAGAGTGACGTGTAGTTTTAGGAGATTGTTAGGGTGCATTTATTGGGTGCATTTATTGTTGGATTAGACATTTCAAACTTGCATCCCATTTTTGAAAGAGGATTTCTATTGTTCAGAACACTCAGACATTACCAGAGCGAAAACTGGAACATGTAGAGTTTACACTATTGTCCAAATCAACAGTTCATTAAGTATTGGTGGCAGCGCACTAGGGGAATCGCCTACTCGACTTGTAGCCAATTTCCAGACACAAACACATAAGCCCCAAGCATTGTATTTTCTGTAGTGCTCTTGCAAATTGCAATGCGCTTCATCCACATCATTTCAGGTCCTTGCCAATGCTCCTTACACGGCTTAGCTGTCAAATGTATGTACATACAATAGTACTAGGCCGTAGCCCCCACACTTTACAAAATCCATTCAGACATTGCAGAAACATTCAAGGTTGGGTCTATGATCTTTCTGAAAACATTTCTCCACATTCGTTAAACAAGTTATAAACCATCTAAGAATGTTGAGACCCCCTCTAATTTTGCTCGCTCTTCACTAAATCCCATTGAGCCCCAAGCATTTTATTTTTTCTAGTGCTCACGCAATTTCCAATACGCATAATTTCTGGAATCTTGCACCAGATAATTGATCATAATTAATGTTCCCATGCTTTACAACAGCACACTAGATGGGCCACTCTTTACATAAGAACTATAAAGCTCCTTTAAGAAACATTTTGTGCAACACATACTTATGTCCGTTATCAGCAGTACATGCCAGGGATGGCAATCATCATTCAATTGCCTCTGCCATAAGGCTCCACCATGACCCCAGTCAAACCAAACAACCCCGATTATTCACTGCACCTACCCTGCATCCTAGTTCACTGTCCACTATACCATAATAATGTAATCAATGGCCACTGCTCATGGATTGCAACCATGGCAAGTTTCCAAATCCATGGAGCATAGGCATCAGCCATGACGCTTTCCCCAATAAGCAAATCAGAGTACACATTTGCGTTTGCCGAGGATCAGGCCCACTACCCAGACACCTAATGTATATCATTTGTTTTTCTACTTACATTTTTACACTTTGGAAAAATAAAACACCACATTTCCAAAAACATGCCTACAGGTCCTTGCTCAAGTTTGTTGTAATCTAGTCCACCAATTCAGGCTGTAACCACAAGCTAAATATGTTTTCCCATTCCAGCCTACGGCTTCGGCCAGAACGCATGCCTCAATAAGCAAATTACAGTACACATTATTCTTTGCCAACACCCACGCCCGTTTACCAGAGTGAGATCACTGTGTTGTGTACTTACTATTTATACTTTTTAAAAAAAGGAAATATTTCAAAACCATGCTTTCCAGCTTGCTGACCCTCCTTGTACATATTTGGTGCAAACCCATCCAGCACTTCAACCTGTACCCACAAGCACATTTGTTTTTCCCTTTCAAACCTATCCCAATTTCAAAACACCTTAACACATAAGGTGTGTTCCGGTGTTCCGGTCCCTGGTGCACATGGGCACTTTAATTCCATTGGTCGTCCCTCGTAGTCATGGACATTATACATATTGTCCAGGTCATGACCTTACGCCATGACCGGGACAATCTGGCCACTGCCCATGGCTACAGGCTATACCTCAATCACCACAAATATATCACTATTTTTGGTACCTACATTATGACACTTGTCAAAAAATAATCATGCTTTCAGGTCCTTGCCACGGCTTTGCTGGAAATCCATTCAGGTTTTATTTTTTCAAAACTGTCAAAATGTACGTACATACAATAGTCATATCAATTAGCCCCCACTTTACAAAATCCATTCAGACTTTGCACAAACATTCAAGGTTGGGTCTATAAAATTTCTGAAAACTTTTCTCCACATTCGTCAAACAGCAAAAAAAGTTATAAACCATCTAAAAATGTTGAGACCCCCTACTCCCGCTAATTTTGCAAGCTCTTCACAAAATCCCACCAAACTTTGCAAAAACATGTACATCTAGATCGAAAATGTTTGCAACCTTTTCTGCAGATTCATCAAATGGCACCACATTTATAAGACCCCCCCCCCAACCCCCTCGAATTTTGTTCCCTCGTGACAAAACAGCAGCACGCTTTGAAAACCATTCAGAATCAGGTCTAGAATTTAATTCCTGAATTTCATGCAATTTCATTGTGTGGCGCCAAAGTTGTAAACCATCCAAAAACTGCTTTTCACCAACCCTGTAATACACAAATAAGCATAGCTACCCCCGAACATCTTAGATGTTCGTGGACATCACAGGACTGTCCGGAACTGTGTGCCCAGTAAACTGCCATCGACAGCTGCCAGTATTTCTGGAGTAAATAACAGTACAGCAACAAGAACATTAAAACAAAAACAGTGTTTCCTATTTAAAACTGTTGCACATGTAAACTTCAAATAAACCATCCCAAAATTTTACAACCTCTAACTTCTGTACTAAAATAGCATTTTCCAGCACATACTGTGTTTTACAGAATAGGAGTTTGCATAGCAATAAGCCCAAAGCCAAGGAGGTATTCCTGCATCTGATACTGCGCCAAAGTCTTTATTGAAGCCCTCACAGTAGTCAGAACCTTTAACTATGAGCACACTAAATATCACACCACACCAGCAAAAAAATAAACAAATGAACATTTTTATATTGCCCCAAAAACCACTTTAACAGACACCATAAGTGTTTAAAAAAAAAAAAAAAAAAGCATTGCAGATAAAATCACATTTCTACTGCTCTGTAATACATCTTATTTTGAAAACAAGCATACTTCATGATTTTATATCATACACCTCACTAAAATTCAATATCTTTCCTAATAAACTTTCAATAATTATTCCCACCCATTTTCTACATATACAGCAGCAGCACTTCATTGTTAACAAATACAGTAAAAAACAGAAAACCACAGAGCCCCATTATGAACATTATCAAAAACTTTCAACGCAACAAATACCAACAACTGATTAATTACAATCATATTTTATCACAGGTAAACTGCACAGTGTGAGTTCTGCAGTGAAAATTGGAGAAGTAGACAAAAAAGGGGAGTTTTAGTTTCCAAAATCAAAACCACAAAAAGAGGACTAAGAAAATAAAACGGCCGACATGTTCACTGCAAACTATCACAATGAAGTACACATTAACAAATTTAACACTACCCAATTCGAAACACCAAAACGCATACAAACCCTGCTCAGTATCAAACGTAGCCGCGGATATTGAAGGCAGCTACAAAGCTCACATGTAGCCGCGGGTACACGTACATTTTTCAGCAAGCCCCAAATCAAACTAAATTGGCATTAAAACCTTCAATTCAAATAAGTGAACAACCAAGTACATGAAATAACAAATAAAATCTGTACTGCATCTTCCACATAAAAGTATGATTTTTGCACAACGTATATTTATAGACGCAGCTTTAAATATACCCGCAGCTCCAGCAGCAACTAATGAAACGCAGAGTAGTATCGACAGGCCTACGTACATGCTTTTTTATATAGACGCGACTATACAATAGCCGTTCTTAGACATCTGTTGATCGCCAGGGCTATGCACAAAAACCTCAAATTCAAAATTGCTTTTCCACTACACAAAACTTCCAAAACTGTCCCCAGCATGCCTTCCAGCCCCGCCCCCCACTCTTCATAATATTCCTCCACTCTGCTAGTCTCTTATAATCCCCCAAAATACTCAATGATTATAACATTCCTCCCCACCCAAACTTTCGGATAGCCATGACTACCACATGTCCACATACACACAATGTGTCACTTGCTCCAATATAGCTGCGGCTGCAGTGGGGGAGGTGCCTGCCCGTTACTAGCAATGCTGCACGCTGGACGGCTGGCTGTTCAATAGCCGCAAATAATAACAATAGCACCAACCACCAATTACAAAGTACAACACACACACAGACACATCACACATACCCTACTCATACAAACAACTAGAAATTCACAGAAGGAACCATTTTCCTGGAAACAGACAAATATTGCAGATATCGTGGCCGATTTCAAAACTCTGTGGCTGATTGGAGACAGTTGGCTGTTGGTGCCACGTTTTTATGAAATTGTTAAGTCTGAGAAGTACAGGGCACCCAGGCGTCATACTAATTCATTGTGGAGGTAATGATTTGGGGAATGTACGAGGGGTGTCCCTTATTTTAATGATGAAACAAGACATGGAAAAATGTATGGAACTTTTTACTCACACCATCTTCATCTTTTCCAATCTAACTCCGAGGCAAAAATGGAGATGGACTACCAGATTTAATGGTAAAATTGAGAAATCCTGGAGAAATGTTAATAAAGCAGTTTTTTTTTTTTTAATTGAATTGGTTGAAACAAATCAACCTTTCAAAAATTGTTTGTCATTACACAAAGATGAAGTTTAACATTACAGAAAAACAGATAAAACAAAGAAATGTCATTAAAATATTTTCAACAATCTATACATTACACAGAGTAATGATAAAAAAAATACACTAAACATTAATTCTAGAATATACAAGGACACTTAAAACAGTAAAAGGATTCAAATTTGTGTTAAGCAAATTAAAACATGCTAAACAAAAGATAAAGAAAGGGCAACTCATCATTTACACACAGCTAAAGTAAACTGATTAACCTCTCAACTTATGTAGCCCTAGAGGGGAATAAAAAAGGACACATTAGGCTATTTATTAACAGTCTCTTTGTCCAGGTGCAAACTTTCCAGGAAGCTTACAGTTGCCACTTGGATTGGTAAGTAGGAGGAGTTCAGTATCACAGACCAACATTGATCAGAGTCTAAATTGCCCAAGTACCGACAATGTCTTCCAAATTGCTTTGATCTTAGAGGGGCTAACGCCGAACATTGTGTGATTGGGTGTTGCAACGTTTCAGGAACAGTTGCAATGCTGCAGAAACGGCAGTAGCTTTCTGTGGCTGAGATTAACCTTCGCTTCAGCAAAATTGCTCTGGTCGGCCAGATATAAAATCGCAGTCGCAAAATTTCGGAGCGAATTTTAACAGAAGGTGCTCTAATAAGGTACAAAGGTAAAGTTCGCATTTTTTTTTTTAGGGGGAAAACGTGTTAAGTCCCCATCCACATAAGTCAAACATAGCTCACATGTTTTAATCCAGTCATTAGTGTAAATTTGGAATTTCGCCTTGTCCGGATTTTTAATTAGAGTGTCAATTGAAACCTTCGCATTACACAGGACACCATACACAGTGTTAATCCACAGCATAAAGAAGGTATGAGTGGTGGCAAACGTGTGTTGTAAGCTCTCTTAAGAGGATATTATGTTCAGATGATATTAAACATTTCCTGAAGGGGAAGCATAAGCGCCAATTGTACAAGGCTTGCAATGATATTTGACCCATCTCATAAGGGATCCAGGAAACCTGAATGGACGGTAATCTTAATATGTTTTTCCAGAATTTGCTTTCCCATTTATCACATTTTAGATTAGTAGTTGCGGATAATGTTTCCAAGCCATATAGCAAACCTGGAACAGCTTTCTGATTCCAGTAGGTTAATGCTGGTTTGAATGAAAATTTCCCATATTTATACATGATTAGTCTAGTTTGCGAGATAGCTGTATCGACTTTCTTCTCCACTCTTGCCAAGTGTGCATTTGATTGATTAACCAGTTCAAATATCATGCCCAGGTATGTGTATTGTGGAACAACAGTAAGATTTGTTTGACTAATGGACCACAGAAAAGAATCGGATTTCCTTTTTGGGGAAAACAAATCAATTTGGGCTTTATTAGTGTTAATCTTCCATTTGTTGTGTACAGTATAGTGGTTAAATGCTGTAAGAAGCTTTTGTAGAAGAATTTGAGTTTTTGACATGAGGACTATGTCGTCTATGTACATCAGGCTTTTTATTTGCTGGTTATTGATTTTTGGGGAATCAGGGGTCACATTTTGGAATATTTGTTTTGTATCATGAATGAAGTAGTTGAATATCGAGGAGGCTAAAAGGCAACCTTGCTTTAACCCACGAGCTGTGGGTATAGGAGATGTCAAAACCCCATCCAATGACAGACGAACACAACTAGAAGTCTGAGTGGAAAGCAAGAATAATTTCAAATAATGTTGGCGGGCAGCGGTCGCGTTTCAACTTGTCATATAGGAGCACTCTTGAGATGGAATCAAATGCCGAGTGCAAGTCAATGAAGGCTAAGAATAATGCTTGCTTTGTATTTCGGCAGTGAGCTTTGATTGAATTTAATGTTAACAAATTAATCTGAGTGCCCATCCCTGCGATGAACCCAGTCTGGTGAGGATCTCGTAAAGAATTTGTTAAGGTCCATTTGTTAAATTAATTCAGAATGATTTTAGAGACGATCTTGCCAGGGGAATCTAGGAACGCAATTGGGCGATAGTTATGAGGCTTACTTCTGTCCCCCTTCTTAAAAATCGGAAGGATGATCGAAGATTTCCACGATGTTGGAATGGTACAAGAGCTGACAACTAATTGGAATATGCGGTATGGGATGCGTGCCCATTCCACCCGATTAGCTTTAAGCATGGCATTGGAAATGCCATCAGGGCCTGCGGCTCTCGAAACGCTTACTTTTTTGATGATTTCTTCTATATACGCAATGGTAAAATCTAGATGCCATTGAATTGGTCGCATTTGAAAAAATAGTTTATAATCAAATTTGGGATCTGCATAAAGGTCTTGAAAGTATTCGACCCACTGATGTTCATTAACCGAATTTAGTTGGGCATCCGCATCTCTATTGCACGCATAGTTCCCAAGAAGATGCCACATTTGAGCAGAATTCTTATTAGACATTGCCCTGGCCATACTTTCACTATCTTTTTGAAACATTAATGATTTGTGACTCTTAAACGAGTTCTTAAAGCGAGTTTTGGCATTTTTTAGTAATTGCCAGCGATCGCTATTGCCTGATGCAAGAATATATCGTTTGATTTGTCTAAACTCTGTCTTTCTCTCTTTGACCACCTGATCATAAGTGTGACAATGCTTTGTGTTTCTTACTTGGAATAGTGATTGTGAGGGAAAAAGGGTCGAGTAACTCAATGTACTGTACACCCACATTGGACAGGTTCGACATTAGCAATTTCTCAAACTCAAACTCTGGCATCCGTCCATTTTATTCTGGACCTTGCATTGTTAATCCCAAAGCCACAGTTTAATGTGGTGACTAGTATTAGGTAACTGCCATGCAATAGAAAGAGTTAGCAATTTATGATCACTCCAAGGGTAGGCAGTGATTAACAGCTCTTGTGTCATTCTGAACAAGCTCTGGACAACAAAAATATAGTCAATGATACTTGTGCTGCGATTCCGATACCAAGTTGGCTGAGCCGGAATATCGCCCTTGATGGATCCACTGACCATAACAAAATTCCTCTCATTCATAAAGTATAACCAATGTTCACCTTCCTTGAAATGGCGACTGAAGGTGGAGCAATCCAGATTTAAGTCTCCCATGGTAATGGAATATGATGTAGATGCAGAAGTGTTTACTATATCTAGTAAAGATGTTAAACCATCATAAAAATCTTAATCTGAACAAGCCATGGGGTTTCTATATACATTCAAAACAGCCACGGAATGTGAGGCAATAGTAACTTTAACCAATTGCAACATCTTTCTCTGTCTACACTTCCGGCAGAACCCCTCCATATAAATGCCATATCATTACCAATCACTTTCTGGATATGCACGTCTCTGAACGCTTTTCTATTCTCAGCCCTCTCCTGATACTCACTGCTACTATCAACTTGATTTTACCGAACCGTTCGACTCGCAAAAGTCTTTTTTTCTTCAATTTTACACAAATATATATATGAGGGAGGGAGACCCCCCACCTTAGCCCTGTACATTTTTTATTCATATATATATATATATATATATATATATATATATATAAAGAAAAAACCAGTATCAGTTTCGTTTCTGATCTGTCTTTCGTAGTAATAACCAATCACTGGTCTCTGCGTCATACTGACCACAGCCAATGACTGCCCTCTACCTAAGCCCCGCCTCTGGCATCCATCTTCAGATTTGGAAGCACGTGAAGTGGCAGTATGACCAAGTGAAGAGCCGCAGAGGGGTAGGCGGGAGGGTTCGCATGTGAATCCATGCCAGACCCATGCTGGAGAACAACAGTTACAGGTAAGTAACTTGTTCCTTCTCCAGCATGGGGTCTGGCATGGATTCACATGCTCATGAATAAAGAATACATAGCAGTACACACATGCACAACCACGGGAGGTGGCAAAGGCTCAACATTAAGCATTACATCAAACTCAACATTAAGCATCTTACCTCCTCACCAGGCTCACCTCAGGCGAACAGGTTGCGCAGCACTGCTTGGCCGACCCTGGACTCCTCCCTGGAATCCCGATCGACGCAGTAGAATTTCGTGAAGGTGTGCGTCGACCTCCACGTAGCAGCCCTGCATATGTCCAGCAGGGGCACACCAGAAAGGAACGCCGTGGTAGCTGCGATCGCTCTGGTGGAATGGGCTCTCGGACGGCCAGGCAGCGGTCGGTTTGCCAACCGATGACAGTACATGATACAGCCGGAGAGCCATCTGGAAATGGAAGCCTTCGAGAGTTGTGACGTCTTCCGAAAACACTTTGTGCGGTCCACGTAGAACTTTAGCGCTCTAGCCACATCCAGCGAGTGCAAAGTCCTCTCAGCCGGCGACGAAGGCGACGGGAAGAACACAGGCAACACCAAGGGTTCGTTGAGGTGGAAGTCCGACGGCACCTTGGGCATGAAGGAGGGGTGCGCCCTGAGCACTACCCTTGTGTCGTGAAAAGTCAAGTACGGGGCCTTGCAGGAAAGGGCCTGGATCTCTCCCACTCGTCGTGCGGAGGTGATGGCCACAAGAAACGCCGTTTTCCACGACAGAAACTTCAACGGGGCCGAGTGCAGATGCTCGAACGGAGGTCCCATGAGCTTGGTCAGCACCACGTTGAGCTCCCACGCCGGGGCCGCAGCCTTCACCGGCGGGAACGATCTGAACAGTCCCTTCATGAACTCTTTCACCAGACGATGAGACCACAAGGACGTCCGCCCCGTGGTTCTGGTGTATCGGGAGATCGCAGCAAGATGAATCTTGATGGACGCGTGTGCCAGTCCAGCTTTGGCCAGCGTCAGCAGGTACGGCAGTACTTGGGGAGCCGTAATCCGTAGAGGGTTAATCTTCTGTGCGTGGCACCAGACAGAGAACCTCTTCCATTTGTGTCCGTAGCATTTCAGAGTCGAGGACGCCCTGGCCTTTGCAAGAACCTCTCTGCAGTCGGCCGGTATGTCGTATCCTCCAAACTCTAGCGCTGCAGGAGCCAGGCCTGCAAGTTCAGCGATTTCGGGTCGTGGTGGAGGATGGCGCCTCCTTCCCTGGAGAGTCGATCCGCGTCCACCGGCAGCTTGATTGACGGGGACGCTGACAAGTCCAGAAGGTCCGGGAACCATATCTGCCTCGGCCACGCAGGTGCGACGAGGATCATCCTGCACCGTGACCTCTTGAGCTGGTTGATGAGCCGGATCAGCAGTGGCAATGGAGGGAACGCGTAAAGGAACAGGCCCTCCCAGGGGAACGAGAAAGCATCGCCCATGCTCCTAGCCTGGGGAAACCTGCTGGCGAACCTCCGGCACTTGGAGTTCGTCGCCGTCGCGACCAGGTCGATCTGGGGTGTGCCCCACCGTCGGAAGAGGCGATCCACTAGATCCTGCCGTAGTTCCCACTCGTGGCACGAGCGCAGCTCCCTGCTGAGTGAGTCGGCGATGGTGTTTTTTATCCCTGCCAGATGAAACGGCACCAGAAATATCCTTTGGGCGACGGCCCAATGCCACAGGTCCTGCGCCTCCTTGGACAGTGCTGGGGACCTGGTTCCGCCCTGTTTCCTGATGTAAAACATGGTGGTGGTGTTGTCGGTGAAGATCCTCACCACCTTGCCCTTGAGGGACGGAAGGAAGGACCTGAGGGCCCAAAACACTGCACGGAGCTCCAGGACGTTGATATGTAGTGATTTCTCCGTCGGGAGCCAAAGGCCTCTTGCGTGCAGATTTTCGGTGTGCGCCCCCCACCCTTCCAGGGAGGCATCCGTGGTCACTGTCTCCTGGTGGGCTGGGGTCTGGAAGTCCACGCCCGCCGTCAGATGCGCGCGGGTGCCCCACCACCGGATCGCTCGTCGGAAACTCTCGTCGAGTGGGATCCTTTCCTCGAAGCTGCCCGTCGTTTGGATCCAGCGCGCATCCAGGAACTCCTGCAACGGGCGCATCCGGAGCCTGCACAGGGGAATGAGGTAGATGCAGGAAGACATCATTCCGAGGAGGGACTTGATGGACCTCACCTTGGCCGCGTCGGCCACCAACATCCGTTGTACCTTGCCCAGGATGGCCCTGGTCCTCTCCTCCGAGGGGGAGGCCAGAAGGGACACTGTGTCGAGCCTCGCTCCCAGAAACAGTGCGTCTTGCGCGGGTACCAGGTGGGATTTGGCGTAGTTCACGGAGAATCCCAGGTCCGTGAGAAGCTGGACGGTCCTTGCCGTGTGGTCCACGGCGAGCTCCCTCGTCTTGGCTCGGATGAGCCAGTTGTCCAGGTAGGGGTAGACGTGGATCCCCTCTCGGCGCAGCTGCGCCGCCACCGGTGCAAGGCACTTGGTGAAAACCCTGGGTGCCGACCGTAGTCCGAAGGGGAGGGCTTTGAACTGGTAGTGACGCTCTTGGACCACAAACCTGAGAAATTTTCGGTGCCCCCTTAGGATGGGAATATGGAAGTAGGCATCCTCCAAATCCAAAGACGACAGGAAGTCTCCTTCCTCCAGCTGACCCAGGACGTGCTGGAGGGTGACCATCCGGAACTTCTGAGCCTTGATGAACTTGTTCAGACGTCGCAGGTCTAGGATGGGGCGCCATCCTCCCGTCTTCTTCTTCACGAGAAAGTATCTCGAGTAAACTCCGGAGCCCAGAAGCCTCTTTGGGACGAGTTCGATGGCGCCCTTCCTGAGCATCGCCTTTACCTCCAGGAGAAGCTGCGGGACGTGAAGCTCTTTCCTGGCCACGGGGGGGACGCGCGGGCACCTTCTTTGAAACTCGAGCGCGTGGCCCCGGGCTAAGGCGTCCAACACCCAACGTTCGGTGGAGATGGACTCCCACACGCTGACGAAGCTCGCCAGCCGGCCTCCCACCGGGGTGCTTCGGTGGGGGCCCGACCCCACGGCCGGTTCAATCCTGTTTCGACGAGGCTTTGCCGCCTTGACCTCCTTGGCGACGACGGCAGGGTCCGCCCGACTTGCCTCGTCCCCTATAGGCCTCCTGAGACGACGAGCGGGCCGCTTGACGATAGGTGGAGAGACCGCCGCCGGAACCTTTGGAGGCGCCCTTGCCTCCGCTGCTCCGAAAGGGCGGCCGTCGTTGTTGCAGAACCCCAAGGGCCTGGGCCGTCTCCGTGTCCGCTTTAATGGCCTGAAGGGAGTCGTCCACTGTTTTCCCAAACAGGTTGTTCCCATCGAACGGCATGTCCAGGACTCTGGTCTGTACGTCTTGACGGAAGTCCGTAGCCTTGAGCCATCCACGCCGCCTAAGGCACACGCCGTTGCCCAACTGGCGAAATCCCGTATCAGCGATTTCCGTCGCAATAGTGATGGCGTGGTCCGACGCCACCTCACCTTCCTGTAGGATCTCCAGGGCATCCGCCCTCTTGTCGTCCGGTAGGAAGTCCAGCAGAGGAGCCAGTTTGTACCATAGCTCCCTGTCGTAGCGGGCCACGATAGCCAAGGCGTTGGCCGCCTTAATCGTCGTCGCTGCAGACGAGATGACCCTGCGTCCCATAGAGTCCAACTTCTTTCCCTCGATGTGGAGGCCGCACCCCCCCCGCTTTCTTCCTGGCTGCCGCGGAGACAACGGAGTCCGGGGTAGGCTGCGCCCGGAGGCACAGGGGGGCCGCGTCCGGGACCCGGTACTTCTTTTCGTACCGGTCTCTTCTCGCTGGCGTCGTGGAAGGGTTCTTGAGGAGGGCGAGGCCCTCATCCCAAATGTCGTCCAGTAGAGGCACCGCGAGGACCGTCTTCCTCTTGGCCTCGCGCCGTTGATAAAGGAATCCTTCCTTTTTCTTCTCCTCAGGGCAGAGTTGGAAAAGATCGGACGCCCTGGCGATCATGGAGTGGAACGATCCAATCTCGTCGGGCGGAGAAGCCCTGGTGGGAGGTGAGGACGGAAGATCCTCGTCGTAGACCTCGTCGTCCGTACCTGTCGCGGCCGTGTCAGTCCCCGTATCATCCCCTCGAATCGTGGATGGGGAGGAGGGCTGGACGGGGCGCGACGGCTGAAAAGGAGGTGGAGGGTGAATCCTTCTTTTCTTGGGAGGAGGAACGCCAGAAGGTCCCGGTTCTGGGTCCCCCGACGGGAGTGGTTCCTCCGCTGGCAACGGTAGTCTCGTCCTTATCTCCGTGCATAAGGACTGTATATCCAACAAAATTGCCGCCGAGTTGTCTTGCAGCGCTGGCAGAGGGGAATCCGATGGGCGATCAGGGGCCCCGTCTGCGCCCTCGGCGATGTCGTCACCCGCGTCGGGATCCATCCTGACGGGCCGGTCTTCTTCCACGCCGAGGCCGTGGCTTAAGACCTCGATCAGCTCTTCCTCCGAGGTTGAAGCCGAGTCTACGACGACACCCTGCCCCCCCCTTTGTCTTCTCCGCCGGAGATTTCACGGGGGTCCTATCGATGGGCATAAAAGAGGACTCCCCCCGAGGTCGCCACCACTGGCGTAGCCTCCACAGTTTGAGCCAGGGCCGCCACGACAGTCTCGATACAGGCCTTGGCCGGATGGATTAAGGCCTTCACCACCTTAGGTGCGCTCACCGCCTTATCCTTGAGGGGGGGGACACTGCCTCGCTCCCCCTCCGATGGGGCCTTCGAGCTCGACCGGGGCCTCTCCAGGAGCTTCGCCGGGTGCTCGGCCTTCCTCTTACCTGACCCAGAGCGTTGGCTCATGGTTGATGGTACCGGGGAGGGTGCGCCCTGCCTGGCGCCCGTAGAGCCCGACCGTTCGGCGCTCCCGGTGCCAGCGGACTCGCGGTGCTTGGCCTTGTGTTGGACCCCCGTCGCCGGGGCGTCCTCAAAGGTCTTAGAAGACCGCTCGGATTTCTTTCTCTTCTTCTCGCCGGACGGGCTCTTCCCTTCCAGCCAGTTGGCGAGACGTTGATGGCGGTCCTTCATGGTACGCTCCGACATGTTGCCGCAAAACGCACAGTCCTTCTCCACGTGCGTCTTGTCCTCATGTAAACAGTAAAGACAAAAGGAGTGTTCGTCCTCCTTAAAGACGTTCTGCAGCTGGCATCCAGGGCAGACCCTGAACAGCTTTCCGGACGTAGAGTTTCCCTTCTCCTGGGCCATGTCCGGGACGGGCCTGAGAAAACTTCTGGAGTCCTCCAAAAGCGTAGCTCGACGAAATCTTCACCCTTGAGGGGCACAGACGAATCCGACACGGGTCCCCGTTGATCGGATGGAGAGTCGGTGGAGCTTGAGGCTCTTTTGACCGAAAAAAACCAAGTTTTTGAGAAAAAACGTGAAAAAATAGCACTAACACTCGAGAGCAATAGCACGAGGATCCCAACACATGAACGTGCGGTAAAAATCTGAAGATGGCTGCCAGAGGCGGGGCTTAGGTAGAGGGCAGTCATTGGCTGTGGTCAGTATGACGCAGAGACCAGTGATTGGTTATTACTACGAAAGACAGATCAGAAACGAAACTGATACTGGTTTTTTCTTTACCGAGGATTCCCAGCCTGACGACGGGGAATATTCATGAGCATGTGAATCCATGCCAGACCCCATGCTGGAGAAACACACACCCCTCTGTTCTCAACAATGTATCGCTTACCTTTCATTTTTCTTGCACCTCCAAGTACTCTGCTCTAAGAAACATTCTCCCACTCTGGCCTCCAATTTCTCCTACAAGCTCCTCCATAAACTCCTTGTTTGCCAATGATCCTGCGCCCTCTCCCTTCAGCCCAGTGTATGCTCCAGACTCCCAGAATCATCTTAAGCCTAGCTCTATAAACACGTTTGGCTCTCACAAAAGCTCCTGGTCCAATGACCCGACCCCCTACCCTCCCCACACTGACAAGAGCCAGGGAATACATAGTGTGGAAGCCCCGCCTCCTGGGGTGTCCTTTGGGCAATGGTCTGCACCTGTGTTCTAAGGGTAGGGACTCCACTATGACCGAGGTCCCCTTCACATGAGGTGGAAGGGCACTGGACTACACCTCTATAAAACCTGTTGGTCGTCTTGGATTTCCAGTGCGAGTATGGCAGATTGGAGAGAGCTGTATGTGTGTAAGACGTTGCTGCATCCGGTTCCTAGACAGTTAACTATAGTGGCGGGAAGGGGATGTTATGATGTTCCTAACACTGTATGTAGGCTTTTCAGGCGTGGTAGTGCAGTTGCTTAGTCAGTGGAATTCGCAAGTCGGTCAACTGACTCAGAGGGATCCCGTGGACAGGTGAGCAGATCCTGCAGAACTCAAAAAGGGGACTCTCAGTCCCAGGTCGTCTTGGGATCATTGCCTTGGGAAGGGGGTCTGGAGTGGTGGCCCCTATGGTTGCCCCGTGGCAAAAATGCACTGGCAAGGAATAACGATGAAAAACAGAGATCTGTGCATACATATCAAATTACTTCTCAAAGGACTTAACTTGCAGCTGCTCAAGAATAGCTTCTGTGCCGTTTAACTGTATGAATTGAACTTCCACCACTACCTCAGCAGGGGAGGCCTCAAAATCTATCCGGGATATCCTAGTTCTACAGATGTAACTTTTTACTTGCCTTAATACATCATAATTGGAAGGAAATAAATATTTATTTACCTCAGATTCCTAGGCAGGGGGGGGGGAGGGAGAGAGGGAGAGAGAGAGAGAGAGAGAGAGAGAGAGAGAGAGAGAGAGAGAGAGAGAGAGAGAGAAAAAAAGCATTTCTGATTGTTGTAACTGCTTAGATTCACATGCTGTGCATAGTCTGACATCCAGTGGTCACTGCAGAGTATTGGATCTTGTTTTTCGAAAGTTGAAAAGGGGACGTCGACATAGGCATGTCTATAATACTATCCCTATAGTGACGTGTATTGTACCCAAAAGCCCTCACGCGTCGAGGTCCCTCTGTTTGTATTTTTTCTGCCATGACGGCGCCTTATGACTAACATGAGTGAGTACCGAAAAGAGAGAAAGTAATAAGATGTCTATGTTCCTTACATCCGAGCGGGAAGAAAGGGTGGGCGCATGTGAATCTAAGCAGATACAACCATCAGAAATGCTTTTACGGTAAGTAATGCATGTCTTCTGAGGTTTGTTAATCTGCTTAGAATCACATGCTGTGCATAGACTAGCGAGCAGTACCCGGAATTGGAGGTGGGTTGTGAGAAGGAACAGTAGAGAAAAGATGTCCTAGTACTGCTTGTACCACCTGGGAATCCGATCTAGAATGGGCATCTAGACAATAGTATTTTGTAAAGTTGTGTACAGAACTCCAGGTTGCCGCCTTGCAAATGGATTCAAGGGGAACATTTGCAATGAATGCTTTGGATGCCCCAGTGCCTCGAGTAGAATGTGCTCTAGGCTTGAAGGGCAGTTCTCTCTTAGCAAGAGTGTAACAGAGAGTGATGCACTGGACAATCCATCTAGATATAGTGGATTTGGAAACTGCATCTCCTCCTCTTTCCTGCCGTCACAGACAAAGAACCGATTAGTCTTTGTTAGTGGTCGAGTTGGGAGAGCTGTCCCACCCAGGTCATAAAAGACGCAGCCAGAGATCTATCACCCTTCATCACCAAACTTATCAACCTATCATTCACCCATAACTCAGTCCCCAGCAATCTAAAACAATCATGGGTTCTCCCTCTCTTAAAAAAAAAAAAACACTAGACCCACCTATACCCACCAACTATAGACCCATCACAACAGTCCCATTTCTATTAAAAATCCTGGACAGAGTCGCTTAGCTCCATATTCAGGAATATCTGGAATCTAACCAATTACTAGGGATACGTCAATCTGGCTTTAGGCCTCAACACGGAACAGAAACTGCCCTTGTTGACCTCAAAAGTCAGATTGATGAAATCAAAGACGAAGGTAACACTGAGATACTACTCCTCTTAGACCTCTCTGCGGCTTTCGATCTGGTCGATCACAAAATCCTCTGCAGCCACCTAGCCACTGCAGCTCACTTCTCCCCCTCACTTGGATACAATCCTTTTTGGCAAACAGAACCATGAGAGTTTTCTCCACTTCAGCTGCTGCAGACCCTATCCCCATCTCATGCGGGGTCCCACAAGGCTCTTGTGTCTGCCCTACTTTGTAGAACATATGTACAAAGCCACTATTTGACCAATAGGACCGTCTGGGTGTCACCTACACGAACTATGCAGATGACACCCAGATACTCCTCACCATTACAGGGAACTACCACGCTGACGTCACCCGGATTAACAAAATATTCTCCTCATTCAGGCATGGGTGGCCTCTGCCTGAACGATGAGAAGACAGAGCTCCTCCTCGTCGGTTCACCTAATAACCTGGCCAAACTTAATCCTAATTAGAACATTATCATCGATGGTCACACCATCCCCATTGCCAAAAGTGTAAAAACTCTCGGCTTTTACCTTGACGCCAACTCCAACCTCTCCAAACAAACCAGTATGATAGCCTCAGCCTCCGCCTACACCAGCAAGCTTATCAGGGCCAGTAGACCCTTCCTATCATCTAATAGCTGCCTCACTCTTGCTAGAACCCTCATACAGTCTAAACTGGACTATTGCAACAGCCTATACCTAGGTGCTAACCAATCTATAATTAACAAATTACAGGTACTTCAAAACAACGCACTACGTGCTGCACTTAACATACCCAAGCGAGAGTACATCTCCAATGTCAGGAAATCGTGCAAGTGGCTCTCCATACGACAAAAAAATTGATCTGAAAACCATCTGCCTTAGATACAAGGCACTAAACCACCTAGCCCCAACTTACCTCACCAATAAATTTACCATAAAACCCGACACCAGAACCACCAGATCCTCCAACACTTTACGCCTGACAGTGCCTAGATTCTCCTTAAAAAGAGATGGAGGTGCCAGCTTTACAGTACTCGCCTCACAACTCTGTAACACCCTACCAGTCAACATTAAAACTATTGAATCCTTCCAGATCTTCAGGAAACATGTTATCGGTTGGCTCCTGAACAATGAGTAGTATCACTGATATATGCTACACCTCCCTCTGCTCAACTATGTTTGTGAACTCTGTAAATTGTTGTATATTGAAATTGATTAACCAAGTCTCTGTACTCTGTAAACTGGTGTATATTGAAACTGTATATATCACACTATGTAACCGCCTTATTTAAGCGCCCTTCTACCTCTGGGTTTGGGGCGCTATACAAATAAACAAAACAAACAAAACATGACCGCCCTGCGCATATCAAGTGTGTGCAGGCTCTTTTCTCCCAAGTTTGATGGGTTTTGAAAGAACATTGCTAGTTCTACAGACTGGTTGACATGAAACTTTGAAATGAATTTCGGTGCAAACCTAGGGTGTGTGCGTAGAACCCCCTTATCTTTGTGAACTGTTACAAAGGGATCTAAAATAGAGAGCGCTTGTAGTTCACGGACTCTCCTAATGATGGTGATTGCTATCAAGAAACAGTCTCAGCAGTGAGGTCCTTAAGGCTCGCTTTATGCATGGGCTCGAAGGGAGGGCCCATTAGCCTGGTTAGCACGATGTTTAGATCCCATCCGGGAGCTGGGTTAGATATAGGAGGGTGAATTCTTTTCACTCCCTCCATGAAAGCTTTAATCACTGGAACCTTCCACCATGACACCTTATGTTGTGACGTAGTGTAGGCGGAGAGTGCAGCTAGGTGAACATTAATAGAGTTAAAGACTAACCCCGAGTCCAGCAAGTGAGTCAGGGATAAAACAATATGTGTGGGAGAGCAGTCAACGGGGTTGATGCTCTGAATTACACCAGATGATGAACCGTTTCCACTTACTAGAGTAGCAGTAATGAGTGTTCCGTTTCCTTGCCTCCCTGAGAATGTCCATGCATCTCTGAGGGAGCTGCAAATGTCCAAATTCTATGACCTCAGGAGCCAGGCTGCCAAGTTCAGGGTCTGTGGCCATGTACGCAGCGTTTGGCCCCTGTCCTGTGACAACATGTTGTACGGGCAGGGTAGGTTCACTGGAGGAGACAGTGACATATCCATCAGATAAGCGAACCAGGGTTGGCATGCCCACATGGGTGCCACCAGTATCATGGTAACTGGTTCCTGGTGCATCTTGTGCACTATCTTGTTGAGATGGGGAGTCGGGGGGGGGGGGGGGGGGAAGCGTAGACAAATTCCCCTGACCATGTTATCCAGAGACCGTTCCCTTTGGAGCGGTTCTGGGGGTACCTGGAGGCGTAATCTTGACATTGGTTGTTCTCCAGAGTTGCGAACAGGTCGATCTCTGGGAAGCCCCATTCTGTGAAAACGTTAGAGACGATGTCTTCGTGTAATCGCCATTCGTACTCTGCGGGTAGAGGGAAGTCTCTGCTGAGTCCGTCTGCCAGAAGATTGAGGTCCCTGGTACATGTTGGGATAACAGGAACATGTGTTTGAGAGCCCACTTCCAGATTTTCTGGGACAGCTTGGACAGTCCTGGAGAGCGAGTGCCCCCTTGCTTGTTCAGGTAGTACATGGCCGTGGTGCTGTCTGTGAGGATCAGCACTGTCTTTCCTTGTAGGTGTGTCTGGAACGCCTTTAGTGCTTTGAAGACCGCCAACAATTCCAGCAGGTTTATGTGTTTGGACGCCACACTTGGAGTCCAAACTCTGTGTGCATTGTGATGGGATAGGATAGGTGAGGCCCCCATCCTGTGAGGGATGCGTCTGTGGTTAGAGTGGCGTCCACTGAGGGGTGGCGAAGGATTTCCCCCAACACAAGGTTTTCCCTCGACCACCACCACAGCAAGAGAACCAAGGCTTGCGAGACAACCACTAGATCGTCCCATTGTCCGCTGGCCTGACACCACTGGCTGTTGAGCCACTCCTGCATTGGGCACAGGCACAGGCGCACGTGAGGGACCAAATAAATACATGACCCTATCATTCCTAGCAATCGCAAGGCTTTGCGTACCGTCACCTCTCGACTGGCTACATATTGAGGGATCTGAAACAGCATGTTTTGGACCATCTCGTGGAGGGGAAGACAAGGCTGTCCTTTGTTCGAATTAGAGCCCCTAGGAATTGCTGGACTTGGCTGGGGTCAGACTGGACTTCTTCTCGATGGAGAAGCCCAGGTGGAACAAGAGGTCTACGGTCTTTTGGGTATTTGAGAAGCATGTTTCATAAGAATCCCCGGTTATGAGCCAGTCGTCGAGGTAAGGATAGACCGGAATGGACAACCTGCACAGGTATGCCACTGCCAGTACCTTAGTGGACATCTTGGCGCTGAGGCTATGCCGAAGGGTAACACTTTGAACTGATAGTGTTTGCCTTCTATCATGAACCTGAGGTATTTCCTGTGTGCTGGCAACATTGATATATGAAAGTATGCATCTTTCATGTCCAGTGTTGGCATGTAATCCCCCTGTGTAAGCAGGGGGATTACCTCCTGCAAAGTCACCATACGAAATTTTTGAGGTTTTACAAATTTGCTCGCTGGGCGCAGATCTAATACAGGACGCATGGTTAGATCCTTTTTGGGTACAAGGAAGTACACTGAATAAATACCCTCCTTTACCTGTGATAGAGGCACGACCTCTATGGCTCCTTTTTCCAGCAGCAGGTCGACTTCCTGAAGAAGGATGGAGAGGTTCTGGTTATAGAAGTCTTCCCCTTGGGGGTCTGAATGTTGGGGACCGACTGAATTCGATGCAGTAACCGTGGGCTATTGTTGACAGTACCCAACGATCTGTGGTAATTCCCTCCCTTGCTTGCAGAAATGATGTTAACTGGCCCCCGACCGGAGATGCATGGGAGGGACCCGAACTTTCGGGTCATTTGGTGGTGGTAGCCGGGGAGCCTCTAGGAGTGGGGCCGACCTCTTGCCTTGCCATGACATTGTCCTCTTTGAGCATACTGTCCACTGGTTCCCTGAGGTGAGGACCAGTTACTGGCTGAGGTGCATTGCTGTTGAGTTTGTCGTTGGCCACGAAAAAAGCACCTGTTGCCATAACCGCGCTTATTAGGAGGTCTCATGATTTGGTCCAGGGTTTTAATGTTTCGTGTTCTCTTAGCTGTTTCCAGTGTGTCATCAACCGCCTTACCAAACAAGTTTGAGTCTTCAAGGGGTTTGTTGATGAGGGATGCCTGTGTTTCTGGCTAGAAACCTGTGTTTCTGAGCCAAGCATGTCGCTTAAGGAGTACGCCCTGGACTAGGGCACGGCCAGCCGTTTCTGCAGTATCCAAGATGTTCTTGATGATGCTTTCTGTCACAGTGGCTAATAAGTGGGTTCGCAAAGGCTCAGGGACTTCTTGTAGGCCTTCGCGCAACAGTCCCCATTGGGCTTCGGCGTAACTAGCCAACAAAGTTGTATTGTTGGCAATACGCGTGGCAAATGCTGCTGAGGATGTAATCCTCTTCCCTAAGGCATAGAGCTTCTTCCCCTCTTTGTCCGGAGGTGCTTCGCTAGTAGATAGCGGAACCCCTGCCCTTTTTCTCGTGGTGGTTACTACCAGGGAATCGGTTATGGAATGACCCTAATATATAAAGGGATCAGAAGGTAAGGGGCTAAAAAGCTTTTCAATCCTTGGATTGACACCTCTAACTAATGCAGGTGTAGATAAAGAGGGAACGAGGTATCTCTTGATTGAGGCAAGAGATGGCTTGGCTAGCAGGCGGCTTTTCCTTGATTATTCTTTCAACAAAATATACTTCTGAGGTAGTCTCCCGCGTATCAATTTGAAAATGTGCTGCCGCCTTGCGTAGCATTGCGTTAAATGTGGGTTGATCGTCCACAGGCGAAGGTTCTCTGACCGGCGTGGTCTGAGGAGAGGGCAGATCTAAAACATCAGGGTCTGTTGACCCCCCTGGGGACTGCCAGGGCTGTGGTTCACATATGTCTAGGTCTTCCTCAAAGTCCCCTACAGGGTCTTGTAAATCTTCAGTATTTAGGAATTCTTCCTCTTCTTGAAAGTGGGGATCCTCTTCAGTGAGGTCATATGTATCTATTTATTCCTCAAGTGGGTCAAAAAGTCTTGGGAAGTTGGCTCTAGGGTCTTCAGGGAGCACCTCCCTTGGCCTTCTAGGTGAAACGTGTTCAGAAGTGGACACAAACCTATCTAGCCTGTCCATACATGATTCAAATCTTTCTTGTCCACTGGGATGACCCAGAACAGTCTAGTGGCAGAAAGGCTTGCTCCTCCGCCTCTAGGCGTCGAGATCTTTCCCATAGAGTGGAGGATATATCCCCGTCGTCCCCTGAGAAACCTTCTCGTGGGCCCGGCGATGGGGACGTATCTCTGGGTCTTCCCTTCGACGTGGGGGGAGGTTCCGGCCTACCCTTCGTAGATTTCGGCGTCTCCGTGACCTTTTGAGCAGGCTTTGTGGACTCCTTCACCAGCCGTTTCTGCTAGTCTTTGGAGACTTGAGACTATTCTAGCTATGCTTTCCACGACTAACTTCTCTGTCAAGGGCTGGTCGTGAATAGTTTTCAGCAGAGCCGGAACCTTACTGTCGACAGACGCCCTCTTCCGAGGCGTTTCAAGGGATGTTTTGGTGGTAGCTCCCTTAGTTGTAGAAGGCCCAGTAGCTAGGCGCGAATGCAGCTGCGGGGAGGGCTGCCGGCCCTTACGGTCGTAGGAGGCAGCCGGTTGATTCGGCGACTCCGTTGGCGCAGAGGCCTTCTTCGATTTACTCGATGAATGGCCATGGGTTGTGTGTTTGTGACTTTTCCGTGTGCGTCCTCAACGCCGGGGTGTACATCCCCATAAGTAGAGCCGGAGGTGAGCTTTTCGGGGCTGGGGACAGACGCGATGGAGCGGGAGCGCTCCAATGAGGTCAACAACCTACGTTACGGAGGTAGCGTTATCACTATCCCCCTCGTCACACTCTGCGGCGGGTGAGGAATCAGCCTTCGACATGCCGTAGGCTGCCCACCTTTTGACCCTGCGTTCCTTCAAAGTTTTTGGACGAAGGAGCTTACAGGCCGCACACCCGTCCTCGTTGTGGTCGAGGGGTAAGCAGCGGTTACACCGCTTATGCTTGCCCTTCCACTGAAAAATCTAAAAGGAGTCCTCTCCATATCTGATGACGCAGCCAGTGATAACGGACCGGAAGGAAAGGGGGAGAAAAGGAAAGGCATTCTAGAAGAAGCAGAATGTCCACCCCAACCCCCACTCTCCCTACTGTGTAGGCCGGCGAGGCCGGGCCACGTGTTCGGCGGGGAAACTGAATGGCTGTCGAAAGAGGGCTGAAAGTGGTACAAGTTAACAATAACTGACAAATCGACCAAGGGTCGAATAAATGGCAATGTCTCTTACGAGCTGCGCTTAAGGCGACCAGTATTCTGGGTGGAAAAAAACAATCTGAGGGACCTTGACGAGGGATTTTGGGTACACTACACGTCACTATAGGGATAGTATTACAGACACGCCTATGTCGACATCCACTTTTCGACTTTCGAAAAACAAGATGCAATACCCCGCAGTGACCACTGGATGTCGGACTATGCACAGCATGTGATTCTAAGCAGATTAACAAACATCAGGAAATTTAAGTTTTGATTGCATTGTGGTGTGGCCTTTAAGATCACTACGGTAGCCACTTGCTCCCTGAAAGAGAATAATTGTTACGCTCACCTGGTTCCACGGGGGCGCCACCCAGCAGTTGGGGTTCAGATGTCCCTCCTTGCGATGCCCAGATGTGACCAGCGGAATAGTTCTGCCTGGAATACAGGTAAGCTATGTTCAGGACTGGGGAACGAGGGTAAACAGCCTCCCACCTCCCTGTAGGTCTGCGACCCTTCTGGACTTCTCACCTTGTTTTAGATGTTGGCGGGTTCTCCGTCCTGCTGTCTTGGCAGGGGCGCGTTGAGCTTGGTGGGCAATGGCGATCGAGTTGCTTCACTGATGCCAGCCCGTCTTGAGTCTTTCAGGTAGGTCTTAATGCTGTGAATATTGCTGTTCTTGCATGCCTTTTAAACAATGTCTTTTTCTTCCTAGGTACGCGGAAGTCCAATATGTGGCAAGGCGAAATCTGTGTTTCGCCGGTAAGTATGGGCGTTTTTGGAGCGCCTTGATGCGGTGAGTAGGCGCTATGCGCTGCGCTTAAGATGCCTTGCCTTGCTAACCTGTTATCTTTTCCTCTCCATAGGTCGCAGTACTCGGCCAGAGTATGGAATTTTTCCTCGTGATGCTGATTGAGGAGCGGCCGGCGAGGTAAGCCTTTCAGCACAGTTCGTTAATTGTACAATGTCTAATGCCTCGTTTCTTCTCTTTTACAGGCCCATCGATCCGGAGGAGCGCTGGTTCCAGGATGATGGTCGGAAGAGCTGCGGACCGCTGGCGATGAAGTTCAGGTAAGCTGCTGCCTTTCTCTCACAATGTCTTCTCCTTTCCTTTGCAGGTGCTGTCCTTACGAGGTTCGTGGCTGAAGCTGAACACGATGAGCGTTACGTTGCAGTAATGCAAACTAACGCGAAGCGTGTCAGTTTATTCGGGTGTGATTTAAATAGCTTCAAGAAAGAAGTCCAGGTAAAATAGTCCCCATGGTACCACACCCAAAAACTCTACACTGCAAGCCTGGTTTCAAAGAGCCAGGTTATGAGGATGCCTCCACATGACTGGCATTAATGAAAAGTAGTTCCCAAGCACAAGTCCATATTCAAACATGAGCCTGGCGCCAAAGGCGCCAGGACTGGCCCCAAGAAAGCCTATGCTGCAATTTCTTGGGTTTAGTGGGGACTGGAATCACGACTCTCCCTGGCCCATAGGTTGGCCAGGGGGTCTTCAGAGTGTGGGTCGTGACAATAACATGGCTACCCAAAGCTTTTAACGTTCTATGTTTGACATTTTCTTTGTACTCCTTGATTGTTTTACAGCGGGATGGGCATTTAGCTCCCAAAAGCTTTGTGTGTGACTGAAATCCAGTTTGGGATGGGTGTGGATCTACCAGACACCTCAATCCTCATCCCTTTATGTGTGCCCACGAAACAGAAGTGAGGCTGCTCATCCCGGATTGGAAAGCCAGCACATATTTTGTAAGGTGCCTATGACTTGCTTGGAGGACATGGGTCACCACCAGTCCTGTGTATGCTCTCCTAGAATGACCTCCATCACAAACGCATGACTTTGCATCCTCGCAACCCACTAGTCGGAACACCTTAACAAGACCTTTCGATTGAAAAATAGCCTTTAACGGTCGGTGATCCGTCCGCAATACAAATTCTGCTCCCTACACAAAATTGCTCCGTGGCCCAATGACAAGCCAACGCTGCCTCTCCAAGACTGAATACCTTTTCTCAGGTCCACGCAATACCCTTGAAGCGTGGGCAATCACTTTTTCTCCTCCCTTCTATGATGACTGTGACAAAACTGGGCCACATAACTGGCAACTACGGTAACCACTGTGGCAATATCATGAAGTACGACACAGACAACAAAAAATATTTATTAACTTAAATATTAGGATAGTTGAAGGCCTAACTTGCCCTATGCCAAGGTAGATTTCCCTACCTGAAAAAAACTAAGGAAAGTCTGAGTCAAAGAGTTCCACTTAATAGCCTGTCTGTGTCCAAAACCTAGTCTTGCCCTCATAACTAGAACAAACAAATGTGTAGGGATGTCAAAAGACTCAGCTCACAGATTTCTCTTAGCTCCCCTTCTCCAAGCACAAGAAAGTTCCATGAAACAATCATAAAGTTTACCCTTCTCCAGTCTAAGGCAATATAGTTCAGTATCAATCCTGGGGTTCCCTTCCTGAAGTTTCAAATAAGGCAATCGAAACAAAAGGGGTCTTGAGACTCAGTTCCCAAGACAACACATCTAGGCTGCAAATCTCAGGGTTCCCTTTCTGAAGAATTCAAAGTCTCACACAGGTTCATTGGTACTTGCTCCTGTGCATCAAGTTGTCTTTTACTCAATTCCTTTTGTTGGCCTCTGTGCTTAGGGTGTGCTCTTATGCTCCTCTGGCTTCTCCTTTGTCGCGTCGTGGCTCTGCCACCATGTGTCAGACACACACACACACACACACACCCCTTTCCCAAACCGTAGCCTTGCTTTACTGCATTCACTCATTAATGTTTGCTGTTTGGGCTTCTTTCAGCCTTTGTGTATTCAACTTTAAGGTTTAAGTTCATTTATTGTGCAACATGCATTCAGTATTATTCAATTGCAGTTAAGAGTTTAATGGCTTTTTTATTTTGCTTAATTATATTCTGTGTTCAAAGTTTACTTGTTTGGTTCAATGTTATATTTCAGTTTAATTCGGTATTCAATATGCTTTTGCTTGCTTTAGTTTTAGGATTCTCTAATTCAAAATTCAGTAATTTCAGAGTTCACACACTTTGGGCCTAATTCACAGAAGCGTATTATAATGGAGAAACCCCATTGGAAAACGCTCTGTGAATCAGGCCCTTTGTGTTTGACTTGCCTTACTTAGTTGAAGACTTTCGACAACGTTCCTTCTCTCCTCCCTCCCCCCAGGTATGCAACCACTTCAAGGATTCATAACGTTCAGAGACTTTAAAAAACAGCCCGTTTCTTTAATAAGACACACGACCACCCAGATACTTTGCACAAGTCTCTGGTTTAAGTCTCTGGTTTCATTTAACAATAGCAGTTCACTTCTCCAAAACTCGGGGTTAAAGTAACACCAGGTTTTTATATCTTGGAAACTCACTGGCTCACTTTGAAGTCCTTTTCCATATCGCGCTGGTGTGAGACACCTGAAGGCGTCTCCCTGTCTAAACCTCGAGGATCTGTCATCCAGGTGGCTGGGACACGGCCAGGAGTGGGCCACTCACTGGTGAGATGTGGTATTCCCCTTCTTCTAACAACTTTCCCCCATCCTATCGCCTGGGACACTCAAAACCACTGCCCCCCCTTTTATAACCAACGCTTTCGCATAACACAAAGGACAACGGACTAACACCAAAGCCGTTTACCTGACATGTCCCAATACAAGGGTCAGCCAATTGATCAGAATCAAACACACCCGACAGCCCTTTTCTTTCCCCACAGGGATAAAAGGTGGAGCCAGAGAGCACAGTACGTGCAAGGCGAGTACAACAGACAGTACAGCGTGACTGTTTCAACGCAGCAGTTAACAAGAAGGAGAAAGGAGGAAGGAATCAAGATGGTGGCGAGGAGAGAAGTGACCTTGCCCTTTTCGTCCCAGGCCCGCAGAACATTTGTGGAGGAGAGCCTTAGACCAACAGCACAAGTGTCCTGCAGCAGATGTCAACAGTACAAGAGTCAAGCCTATGCCGATCGGCAGGAGTGAAGGAAGCGCCCACGCCCTTGGTACCGGCCTTGACTCTAGAGAAGCCAAAAGCCAAGCAGTTTATCACAGCTGGTGAGTCAAGAGGAGACCCGACAAGAACCGGACTGTGATGAGCAAGAATCGCAAAGTGACACGTTATGAACCACAGCTAATGTACTTTAAATGAACTGTTAAAAGTTTGAAGGGGAGACAGCTGCAGCGAGAAAGTGGCACCACGTGGGTGCCAACTCAAGACACTCTGGCCGAGCCCCATATAAGAGAAACTACAAGTACCAGAAGGCCATAGGTGGGCCAGCGATATAGGTCAAAGTGGTCATATAGAGGGTCAAGCAAAATCCATGTACAATCGAAAGACTGATCTACAGGCAATGTGAAAGAAAGGGAAGTGAATCCCACATTGAGAGTAAATATTGAGAGACCAAGGGAATTGAATCGCGTTAAAGTCAATAGGGGTCCGAGCCCGACCAAGGGAGATCCAGGGGCGAAGCCATTACCCAAACAAAAGACATTGAGAAATTGAGGAAGAAGAAAATCCTGCAAAAGTCAAGAGGGGTCCAAGACCAACCGAGGGAGATCCAGGGGTGAAGCCATCACCCAAAAATGATTGATAAAAGGAACTGTGATATAATTTGAATTGCAATTGAGTAGGGTCAGCACCCAGAAGAGGGGGACCCAAGGGTGAACCCATCACCCAGTAAGCATTGGAAAAGAACTTTCATTTGTTAAAGGAACTTTTGTTTTGTTGTTTGAACATGTCAGGTCCTCGAAGGCAAGAGACTCAAGTAAAACTAGACTTGGCCATCGAAGGCTTTGATAAAGCACAAGGGTTAAAAGCTGAACCATCATCCCCTGCTGGGAAAGCCAGAGGGTACCGAGAGCTGCCGTCCTGTGCTGGAGAAGCCAGAGACTGTACTGTGCTCCAAGCTTCATTCTTACCTCGTGCTTGAAACGCAGGGAAGACAGACCTAGGCTACCGCATCCTGACATATTTGAGAACACTTCTTTCTTTTCCTGAGAACTATCCCACGCCCTTTTTTTGTATTTGTTGTGAGGTTTTGGCAATAGGTTTCTTAGGATAGTCGCTTTTTATTTTGACAACGTCTCTAGGACTATCATATCTTTCATCAGATGGTCGACGCTTGTTCCCATCTTAGATTTAGGTTTGGATTGGGCATTTTTCCACCCTGCATACAACATTCATTGTTCAATAAACACCCTTGAACTGTGATCACTTGTCTGTCTTACTTGTTGTCACCATGAGTTCTTCACGCTGGCCACAAACTTGGCAACTTCCTTCCAGGGGGTCCTTCTCCACCCTTCAGACACTCTCGCACTCTTGCAGCACAACGTGAGAACGAGCACTCCCTTCGATGGGATGAAAGACAACCCCTCATCTGGTCTACTTCCTTCACCTCTGCCCCGTAGGGCTCCTGGTCCCACACCACACTTGCCCGGCCCCTCAGCTGCTTCACTCCCCAGTGTGCTTCTCGGGCTGCAGAACAGCTCACCACGGCTCCCATCAGCATCTCGCGCCTCTCCTCTCACCTTCCTGTCCACACCTCTTTTATACATCTGTGTTTTATAAAAGGGTTTAAAAAGTGCATAAAAGTCTTGTAAATGTAAGTTGGACCAAAAGAAAGACCAGTTAGGTCAAGAGACCATCCCAGTATAGAAGGCTAAGGATCTACTGTCACCTTAGTGCAATCTGTTGAAAGGGAGGCCAGGTGGACACAGTACCTTGAAATGGTGAGAACGCTCCAGCGGGGGGCAGTTGTTCCTGGCAGCGGGTGCAAGTCGGTGCTTTGTCCGGGGGAAGAGAAGATCTCGTCATGGAGGAGAGCAGGAGTTTGTTGCACTGCCAGGGAAGAAACCAGCTGCGGAGTTCTCGATTAAAAAGGTACAGTCCTTTTATTCGCGGTTCAGTGGCAAGTGGCTATCCGGTTGCCGGGGTGCTTGGCACAGGCAAATCGACCACTGGACGTCCTGGAAGGCGAAAAGACGGCGAACTGGTTGTCCCCACCAGCTGAAGGGGAAGAGACTCTCTGGGAAGAAGATCTCCTCTGTCGTTGGGAAGTGGTGAGTCGGTTCAGCAGGGCTCCACCGGTGGCGTCGTCGTTGCAGGTCGGCTCAGCTTATCCCTCTTCGGATTTTCAGGTCCTGTGGCGACTTCTGAAGTTCCAGTCCCCAAAGCCCTGCTTTTATGCAGCAAACCCCCATTCATTCAGCCTAGCTGTCAATCAAACATGCTAAGTGGTGAGTGGGGCGGCTCACCACTTGGGCCAATCACGCAAGAGTGCGACTTGAGTTGGCAAGGCAACTTAGTTCAAGGTGCCTAAACCCCCCTCTCACACCCCCTGTGGTACCCAGACAGAGTGACACCACTTTGGAGGGCTTCTGTGTAGAAGCCCGCCAAAAGTGGAACAAAGGGCTCAACCTTTGGTTTGGAGTTACAGAGGCGAACACAAACGCCATTTTAAAACCGAGTTCTGGCATAAAGACCCTACCGGTGAATTAATATTAAATAAATAAACCGGCGGTATCTTTAACATTGCACCAAAAAGTGGTGCGTTTAAAATACATGGGGAAATCCCATAGGAAATATTCTTAAGGAATATTACGCGTGGTAACCACTGCCACCATCCAGAAACTCGACGAGGGAGGACTGCACAGTACCCCCTCGAAAAACAGACCCAGGGGAAATCGAATTACCCCTACCAGTACTTCCACATTATGATGGTTTGTACTGGTTCTGTTACTAAATTTGGGACAAGTAAAGCCAATGGTGACATTACATGCCCTGGGAGACAGTAGTCAGTCCCAGGGTATGGGGTCTATGGTGGGGGTCACTTAGGACACCCCTGTGTTACTGCACTGAGGGTGCTGTGTAACACACATAGTAAACACACATGAGACCCTATGGATTAAAAGACCCCATAGCCCATAAAACACATCAACAGTCAAAGGAACCCCTCAAATCATCATGTCCAAGAGTGTGAGGAAAAGAGTCTCACTCTTGGCAGGAGAGAAAACAACAAACTCCAGAAATCCAGCAAAGCTGCTGGGGGACTCACTAGGTTAGGAAATTCAGCCTAAACAGAGAATTCTCCCTAACAATGAGTATCTGCACGAAGCCAGCCTCCAAGTGCAATGCCGGGTAGGATTCCGACCAAGCCTCTCTGAAACACAAGTGCAGAGCTGCTGAGCAGATGTGGCAGGCTTCGAGCACCTCTCTGACAAACTGGCCTGCAGCCTGCTCCAAAAGGCAATACAGACTCTCCATCCGCTCGAAGAAAGCGGCCTATATCCAAGCCTGCATCTCTGGAGCAACTAACACGGCTGAATTGTTCCAAATCGGCAAGGAACTTGCGAATCCTACTGCAGTTTCCATTTCTCTGGCATCCCTGACCCACTGCACTGGCCTCTCACTTCATAACCAAAGCTCAGAATATTCTGTTCTCACTCTCCTCTACACCCCTCCCTTCTCCCTCACCCGTTCTCAGGCCTTCCTTGGCCTCGCTCTCCTCTTCCCCCCTACTCTCCTCTCTCTCACTCATATCAATGGATGAGGTCTCTGGACAAATCCCCTCTATGAAAGTCTTCTAAACAGGTGGTCCCCTGCTCCTCCAGAACCATCAAGGACAACATTGCCTCACTTGCTCCAGCCTTGGCTGATTTCTGCAATCACTTGTTTGGCACTGGCTCCTACCCACCACCACTCAAGCACTTCACTGTGCACCCTCTCCTCAAAAAGCCTTCTGCCGACCGCTCGTGCCTGGCTACCTACTACCCTATCTCCATTACCCCCTTCCAGGGCAAACTCTTGGAAAAGCTGGTCATCTCCCAGCTGATCCACCACACTGAGAAGCCAGAGGGACGTAAACTGCACTCCTGAACACCCGTGAAGTCTTGCTCTCAAACATGCCACATTTATAAACTGGCTCCGTGATAATCTTGCATAATCTTGCATCGCTGACTTGGCACTGGACTGCTTGACCTTCCTCTGAACGACCATCCAAGTTCAACTGAGCACTTTTCTCTCCTTTTCTCTCCTCCATCACACTCTCCACCTGCGGCATCCCTCAGGGCTCCATTCTCTCGCAGAGGCTCTTCAACATCTACCTTGCCCTTCTAGCCCATTTGATCTCCGCCTTCTCTCTTTACTTCCAGTGTTCTACAGACACGCAGCTTTCCTTCAAGTTTCCCTCCACTGTCTCCTCTTCTTCCCCTCTCATTCTCGTCAGGCATGGTGTGCTGCTAACGATTTCTGCCTTAATGCCAGTAAAACAGATCCTTCTCAATGGGTTCCCAGCTCTCTCCTTCCATCCTACACTTTGGCTGCTCTCCATGACCAGCCCCCTCTCTCCTCACCCTCCTGTGAGGCAAAAAACGTTGGTGTCATTTGTCTCCTCTCTCCTGCTCTCCTCACATCACAGACCTTGCCAAGAAGGCCCACTTCCAGCTGCACCTCCTCAGAGGCATTCTCCCTTTCCTCACCTTCCCCCAGAAACTCAATGTCTGCAGAGCTCTGGTCCGTTACTAGGCAAAGCACCGCTACTCTGCCAGCCGACGCGCACGTCGAGGTGCTTTTCTCCAATGATGCTGGCCCTCGGCACACACTGAGGGTGCAGAGGTGCTTGCAGCGGCCTTCCTTGGGAAGTTAGCTCTTATCGCGCCAAGTACCATTCACCCCCAATTATCCGGATTCCTTTGGGTCGCCAGATCGGCCTCCAGCAGAAAAGCGTTGTGAGACGGCATGGCAGCAGATGCGCAATAACTGTTCCAGATTCGCCAGAGGCCACTGTATTAAGACCAGCTTGTCGCCAATGTTATAAAGACTTGTGGCTCATCTTCAGGCGTTCAATCTTCTTTATTAGTGTATATATAGCAGTATAGAAGAACTCTCATAGCAGCCCCCAGCCTACCGCTCTGAGCAAATCCAGCTAAACTGAAATCTCCAGTTTCCCACCTCACCATCGTTCCATCCAACCTTCTGCATTTCATCCATCTACTCCAGCAACCAGCTCACTTTATAACACTGACCCCTTTAGTCATCTCTGCAATCTTGTTTTCAATGGCCTTGGACTGTCAAATCTGGGTCTTGATCTCCTCTGGCGGTGTCCTTAATAGGCAGTCTGAAGGTTGCCTCCTATGCAGCATCAAGCAGACATTTTTTATATCAATGGGAGTGGCCTATTGTTAATGGCTATGGAAAAACCTTTTAACAGCTATGAACTTTCCTAAAGTATTCTCAAGTTTTAAGTACTTGTAAAACTATGTAATATGGATTTAGATTTTTGTCGGTGTCTTAAGACATTTGAAAATCCAAAGTATTTTTTTAAAGTACAATACTGTGTTTAAGGGGTGAGGAACGCACAGGTCGTGGGCGGTGTAGGTGGGGGTGGTGAAAATAAACCTCAACTGCCCTGCCATAGCTACCACCAAGTCAGGAATCATGTTAAGGGGTCTCTGCCTTAAACACTACCGATCTATCTTCGTAGGCCCTCAATACAGAAACCACACAACAGGTGCAAAAGGGCTTCAATGACAGTCACCCCCTGGAAAGCCACTGGCTGAGAAACCCATCGACTTCATACAACTCTCAAGGACTATCCCTCAACTGCCATCCCTGCCCTCAACACATTTCCTCCATGTAGCATGCAATGTCCAGTATTACTGTGCCAAAAAAACATTTTTAGATTGGTGCACACATTGTTAGCACACACTATTTTGTATTTAGAAGGATTGGTAATATGTTTATTAGTATAGGCCCTTTTATTTTGACAAACTCGACTAGTAGTGTGTTATTATTTGATGGTTGTAGCTTGCTCCCATCTTTAGATTTAGGTTTAGATAGGCGTTCTACCAACCCATTAAAGTTCAATAAGGAACAAGTTACTTACCTGTAACTGTTCTCCAGCATGGGTCGGGCATGGATTCACATGCTAAAGAATATTCCCCGTCGTCAGGCCGGGAATCCTCGGTAAAGAAAAAATTAGTATCAGTTTAGTTTCTGATCTGTCTTTCTTAGTAGTAACCAATCACTGATCTCTGGTTCATACTGCCTACAGCCAATGACTGCCCTCTCCCTAAGCCCCTCCCCTGGCAGCCATCCTCAGATTTGGTAGCACGTAAAGTGGCAGTAAAACCAAGTGAAGAGCCGCAGAGGGGAAGGAGGGAGGGTTTGCATGTGAATCCATGCCAGACCCATGCTGGAGAACAACAGTTACAGGTAAGTAACTTGTTCCTTCTCCAGCATGGGGTCTGGCATGGATTCACATGCTCATTAATACAAGAATACATAGCAGTACACACATGCACAACCACGGAAGGTGGCAAAAGGCTCAACATTAAGCATTACACAAACTCAACATTAAGCAACTCTTACCTCCTCACCAGGCCCACCTTCAGGCGAACGGGTTGTGCAGCACTGCTTGGCTGACCCTGGACTCCTCCCTGGAGTCCCGATCGACGCAATAAAATCTCGTGAAGGTGCGAGTCGACCTCCACATAGCAGCCCTGCAGATGTCCAGCAGCGGCACACCAGACAGGAACCCCGTAGTAGCAGCGATCGCTCTGGTCGAATGGGCTCTCGGACGGCCGGGCAGCGGTCGGTTTGCCAACCGATGACAGTGCATGATGCAGCCGGGGAGCCATCTGGAAATGGAAGCCTTCGAGAGAGCCTTCCCTTGGCTCACAGGTCCAAAGTTCACAAATAGCTGTGATGTCTTCCGAAAATTCTTCCTGCGGTCCACGTAGAACTTCAGCGCTCTAGCCACATCCAGCGAGTGCAAAGTCCTCTCAGCCGGCGACAAAGGCGACAGAAAGAAAACAGGTAACACCAAGGGCTCGTTGAGGTGGAAGTCTGACGGCACCTTAGGCATAAAGGAGGGGTGCGTCCTCAGCACCACCCTCGTGTCGTGAAACGTCAAGTATGGAGGCTTGCAGGATAGGGCCTGGATCTCTCCCACTCGTCATGCAGAGGTGATGGCCACAAGAAACGCAGTCTTCCACGACAGGAACTTCAACAGTGCCGAATGCAGGGGCTCGAATGGCGCCCCCATGAGCCTGGTCAGCATCACGTTGAGCTCCCACGCCGGGGCAGGAGCCTTCACCGGCGGAAACGATCGGAACAGTCCCTTCATAAATTCCTTCACCAGGCGATGCAACCACAAGGTTCTGGTGTATCGGGAGATCGCAGCCAGATGTATCTTGATGGAGGCGTGAGCCAGTCCAGCCTTGGCCAGCGACAGTAGGTACGGCAGCACTTGAGGGGCCGTAATCCGTAGAGGGTTAATCTTCTGTGCACAGCATCAGACAGAGAACCTCCTTCCACTTATGTCCGTAGCACTTGAGAGTTGAGGATGCCCTGGCCTTTGCAAGAACCTCTCTGCAGTCAGCTGGGATATCGTACCCTCCAAACTCTAGTGCTGCAGGAGCCAGGCCTGCAAGTTCAGCGACTCCGGGTCGTGATGAAGTATGGCGCCTCCTTCTCTGGAGAGAAGATCTGCGTCCGTCGGCAGCTTGACTGGTGGGGACCCTGACAAGTCCAGAAAGTCCGGGAACCATATCTGCCTCGGCCACGCCGGTGCGACGAGGATCATCCTGCACCGGGACCTCTTGAGCTGGTTGACGAGCCAGAGTAGCAACGGAGGGAACGCATATAGGAACAGGCCGTCCCAGGGGAATAAGAAAGCATCGCCCATGCTCCTCGGCTGGGGAAACCTGCTGGCAAACCTCTGGCACTTGGAGCTTGTCGCCGTCTGCGGTTTTCCCCATCGTCGATCCACACGTAGTTCCACTCGTGGCACGAGCGCAGCTCCCTGCTGAGTGAGTCAGTGATGGTGTTTATTATCACTGCCAGATGAAAGGGCACCAGAAACATCCCTTGGGCGACAGCCCAATGTCAAAGATCCTGGGCTTCTGGTTCCTCCCCGCTTCCGGATGTAGAACATCGTGGTGGTGTTGTCGGTGAAGATTCTCACACCTTGCCCTTGAAGGATGGGCGAAAGGACCGGAGGGCTCAGAACACTGCACGGAGCTCCAGGATGTTGATGTGGAGCGGCTTCTCCTCCGGGAGCCAAAGGCCTCTCGCGTGAAGTTCTCCAGTGTGCGCGCCCCACCCTTCCAGGGAGGCATCCGTCGTCACCGTTATCTGGTGAGATGGGGTCTGAAAGTCTGTGCCTGCCGTCAGATGAGTGCGGGTGCCCCACCACCGGATCGCTCGTCGGAAGGTCTCGTTGAGTGGGATCCTGTCCTCGAAGCTTCCCGTCGCTTGGATCGAGCGGGCGTCGAGGAACTCTTGCAGAGGGCGCATCCGAAGCCTGCACAGGCGCACGAGATATATGCAGGAGGACATCATCCCGAGGAGGGACTTGATGGACCTCACCTTGGCCACGTTCGTGGCCAGCAGACGCTGCACATTGCCCAGGATGGCCTTCGTCCTTTCCTCCGATGGCGAGGCCAGACGCGCCACTGTGTCCAGCTTGGCTCCCAGAAACAGTGCGACTTGCGACAGGACCAGGTGGGATTTGGGAAAGTTGATGGAGAATCCCAGGTCCGTGAGCAGCTGGACGGTCTTCGCTGTGTGTTCTACGGCGAGATCCCTTTTCCTTGCTCGGATGAGCCAGTCGTCCATGTAGGGGTAGACGTTGATCCCCTGCAGGCGCAGCCGCGCCACCACCGGTGCGAGGCACTTGGTTAACACCCTGGGTGCCGACTTCAATCCAAACGGGAGGGCCTTGAACTGGTAGTGCCGTCCTTGGACCACGAACCTGAGGAACTTTCGGTGTCCTTTTAGAATGGGGATGTGGAAGTACGCACCCTCCAAATCCAACAATGACAGGAAATCGCCCTCCTCCACCTGTCCCAGCACGTGCTGGAGGGTGATCATCCGGAACTTCTGTGCCTTGATGTACTTGTTCAGTCGTCGCAGGCCCAGGATGGGGCGCAATCCTCCTCTCTTCTTTTTGACGAGGAAGTACCTTGAGTATACTCCGGAGCCCCGGAGCCTCTTCGGGACGAGATCGATGGCACCTTTTTTGAGCATCGGCCTTACCTCCAAAAGCAGTTGAGTTGAGGGACGTGATTTTCCTTCCTGGCCATGGGTGGAATGCGGGGGAACTTTTTTTAGAAATTTGAGGGCGTGCCCCGGGGCCAGGGCGTCCAGCACCCAACGGTCGGTGGAGATGGACTCCCACACGCTGACGAACTTCGCCAGCCGGCCTCCAACCGGGGTGCTTGTTAGGCAGAAACCTGTGCAGTTCCCTCTGGGACCACTGCAAAAGATTTAAGACTACAGGTGTTTGGCAGTAAACCCACTTGGTAGCAGTCTGTACCACACAGATTCACTTGGTAGCTGTGGCTGAGCAGTCAGACTTCCCTCAAGAAGAGTTAGGCAGTATACAGAGTATTCACAATAGGTCAAGAGAACACAGTAGAACAAGTAAACACTGACCAGGGCTTGGTGTAAAAGAGATATAATTATTTATTTAAAACCACCTCTAGAAAAACACGTTGCAGTGCACACAAGTCTTGTAACGGTTCAAAAAAGAGTTGGACCAAAGAAAGGGACCAGTTAGAGGGTCAAGGCGGCCAGCCCAGTCCAGAAGGTTAAGGGGTTATTATTACCTTGTAGCAATCTTTAGAAAGGGAGGCCTGGCGGACACAGTACCTTAAAGAGGTGAGAATACTCCAGCGGGGGCAGTTGTTCCTGGCAACGGATGCAAGTCGGTGCTTCGTCAGGGGGAAGAGAAGATCTCGTCGGGGAGGAAGACAGGAGTCAGTTGCACTGCCAGGGAAGAAACCAGCTGCGGAGTTTCTCAGGTACAAGGAGCGGTCCGTTGATTCGCGGTCCAGTGGTGAGTGGCTATCCGGCTGCCGGGGTGCTTGGCACGGGCAGTTCGACCACAAACCGGTCTGGGGTGCGAAGAAAGAAGGTAAACTGGTTGTGCCCACCAGTCAGGGGAAGAAGCCTCTCCAGCCAGGAGATCTTCTCTGTCGTCGGGAAGTGGTGAGTCGGTTCCACAGGGCTCCACCAGTGTCGTCGTCGTGGTAGGTCGGCTCAGCTTCTCCCTCGTCGGATTCTCAGGTCCTGTGGCGACTTCTGAAGTTCCAGTCCCCAAAGCCCTGCTTTTATGCAGCATACCCCCATTCACTCAGCCTAGCTGTCAATCAAACATGCTAAGTGGTGAGCCGGCCGGCTCACCACTTGGGCCAATCACACAAGAGTGCGACTTGAGTTACCAAGGTAACTCAGTCCAGGGTGTCTAAACCCCCTCCCACACCCCCTGTGGTACCCAGACAGAGTGGCACCACTTTTGGAGGCTTTTGTGGAGAAGCCCGCCAAAAAGTGGAACAAAGGGCTCGACTTGGGTTGGAGTCACAGAAGAGAACACAAACGCCATTTTAGAATAGAGTCCTGGCAAAAAATACCAACCGGCGAATTAATATTAATTAAATAAACCGGCGGTATGTTCGAGGCTATGAGAATTAAATAATTAAAGTTGGTAGCCTCGAACAATGGGAAAATCCCATAGGGAAATATTTGCGGTCGAATATAAAAAGTAGTTTCCACTGCCACCAGCCAAAACTCGATCAGGGGGGACGGAGACGTGCCCCCTCGACTAACAGACCCCGGGGCAATCGAATTCCCCCGACCAGTACGTCCACAATATGATGGTTTGTACTGGTTTCTGTTAATAATTTGGGACTAGTAAAGCCAATGGTGGCTTTACATGCCCTGGGAGACAGTAGGCAGTCCCAGGGTATGGAGTCTATGGTGGGGTGTCACTATGACACCCCTGTGCCACTGCACAGAGGGTGCTGTGTAACACACATAGTAAAAACACATGAGACCCTATGGAGTAAAGGACCCCATAGCCCATAAAACACATTAACAATCAAAGGAACACCATAAATCATGTCCAAGAGTGGGAGAAAGAGAGTCTCACTCTTGGCAGGAGAAAAAAAACAAATTCCAGAAATCCAGCAAAGCTGCTGGGGGACTCACTAGGTTAGGAAATTCAGCCTAAAGAGAGAATTCTCCCTAACAGTGCTTCGGTGGGGGCCCGACACCACGGTCTGTTCAATCTTGCTTGGAGGACGCCTTGCCACCTTGGCCTCCCTGGTGACGACGGCGGGGTCCATCCGACTTGCCTCGTCCTCTATAGGCTTCCTGCGACGAGGAGCGGGCCGCTTGGCGGTACGTAGAGGAGCCACCGCCAAATCCCTTGGAGACACCCTGCTTGCCTCCGGTGCTCCGAAAGGACGGCCTTTGTTGTCGGAGAACGCCTAGGGCCTTAGCTGTCTCCGTGTCCGCCTCGATGGCTTGGAGGGACTCATCCACTGTTTTCCCAAACAGATTGTTCCCGTCGAACGGCATGTCCAAAATCTTGGCTTGTACGTCCTGGCGGAAATCCGTCACCTTGAGCCACCCTCGTCGTCTAAGGCAAACGCTGTTGCCTAGCTGGCGGAAACCGGTGTCGGAAATGTCCTTTGCCACCGTAATGGCGTGGTCCAACGCCACTTCGCCTTCTTGCAAGAACTCCAGGGCCTCGGCCCTCTTGTCGTCCGGTAGGAAGTCCAACAGGGGGGCGATCTTGTACCATAACTCCCTGTCGTAGTCCATCGCGAGGGCGTTGGCCGCCTTAATCGTTGTTGCCGCCGCCGACGAGATAACTCGTCGTCCCATTGGGTCCAGCTTGTTTCCTTCGCCGTCCGGGAAGTTGACGTTGAAGCTGATGCCCCCCCGCTTTCTTATTGGCCACCGCTGAGACAACCGAGTCAGGGGTCGGTTGTGCCCTAAAGCACAAAGGGGCTGCATCAGGGACCCGGTACTACTTCTCGTACTGATCCCTCTTGGCAGGAGTTGTAGACGGGTTCTTGAGAAGGGTGAGGCCCTCGTCCCAGATGTCATCCAGCAGAGGCATGGCAAGGACCGTTTTCCTCTTGGCCTCGCGCCATTGGTAAAGGAAACCTTCCTTCTTCTCTTCGGGGCAGAGCTGAAAAAGCTCAGATGCCCTGGCGATCATTGCATGGAAAGATCTGATCTCGTTGGGCTGGGAGGCCCGGGCTGGGGGCGATGGAAGCTCCGTCCCGTCGTCACCGCCGTCATCGTCTGTACCCGTCGTGGCCGTGTCCGTTCCCATGTCATCCCCAGGGACGGCGAACGTGGGCAAAGGTTGAGTAGGCCGCGAGAGCTGAAAAGGCGGGGCTGGATGGATCCGTCTTCTCTTGTTCTGGGGGCTTCCCGCCGGGCCTGGCTCTGGCTCCTCCGTCAAGCCTGGTTCCGGTTCCTCCGTCGGTGGTAAGGGCAATCTCATCCTTATCTCCGAAAAGAACGATTGTATTGCCAACAAAATGGCCGCCGAGTTGTCCTGCGGCTCCGGAAGCGACGGGTGACTGTCGCTGTCGTCATCACCTTCGTCTGGATCCCTTCCGTGTGAACGGGCCTCTTCGACGCCCTTGTCGAGGCCCTCTAAGACTTCTACCAGCTCCTCCTCGGATGCTGTGTCACTGTCCACAATGGCCACCACCCCCCCTCTTTTTACGCTGGGGTCTTCACGGGGGTCTTTTCAATGGGTCTGAAAGAGGCTTCCCTCTGCGGAGGCAGGGAGACTCTGGGCCCCGAGGTTGCCTCCACTGGTGTAGCCTCCACAGGCTGCGCCAGGGCTGCCGCAACTTCCTCGATAGAGGCCTTGGCCGGGTGAATCAAGGCCTTTGCCACCTTATGCGAGCCTGTGACCTTCACCTTGGGGGGGGGGGTCACCGCCTCGCTACCCCCTCAGCCGGATCCTTCGAGCTCGACCGGGGCCTCTACAGACGCTTCGCCAGGTTCTCGGCCTTCCTCTTCCCTGAGCCAGAGCGTTGGCTCGTGGTTGACGGCGCTGGGGAGGATGCGCCCTGCCTGGCAGCCGAGGAGCCCGACCGTTCGGCGCTCCCGGTGCCCGCGGACTCAAAGTGCTTTGCCTTCTGTTGGGCCCCCGTCGCCGGGGTGCCCTCACAGGACTTAGAAGACCGCTCGGTCCCTGATGGTCTGTTCCGACATGTTCCCGCAAAAGGCACAGTCCTTCTCCACGTACGTTTTGTCCTCATGAAGGCAGTTGAGACATTTTGAGTGCTCCTCGTCCTTGAACACATTCTGCAGCTGGCATCCAGGGCAAACCCTGAACAGCTTTCCGGCCGTCGAGCTTCCTTTCTCCTGGGCCATGTTCGGGTAGGCCGCAGAAACTCCTGGACTCCTCCAAGAAGCGTAACTTGACGAAATCTTCACCCTCGAGGGGCATAGAAAAATCCGACACGGATCCCCGTTAATCGGATGTAGAGAGCTTGAGGCTCTATTTGACCGAAAAATGAGAAATTCTCTTTGAAAAAGCGCGGAAACGCAGCAAAAGCTCGAGAGCTAAACACGAGGACTCCCAACACTTGAGCGTGCGGTAAAAATCTGAGGATGGCTGCCAGGGGAGGGGCTTAGGGAGAGGGCTGTCATTGGCTGTGGGCAGTATGACCCAGAGATCAGTGATTGTCTTAGTAACCAGACAGATCAGAAACGAAACTGATACTGATTTTTTCTTTACCGAGGATTCACGGCCTGACGACGGGGAGGGGAATATTCATGAGCATGTGAATCCATGCCAGACCCCATGCTGGAGAAAAACCCTTGAACTGTGATCACTTGTGTCGGTCTTCACTGTTTGATACCATGCCTTCCTTACAGCACCCAGGTGAAAAGAGTATCTAGTAGGGGTGTACCGAACTTCGGCTTCGAGTAAGTATTCAGATGAATTCCAGCTGAAAAAAAAGCTATTCGACTCCGGCCGAATAGTTTCCTGCTAGTCGGCTGTTGCCGAATACTCTAATTTTCATTTGAATACAATGCAACGAGAACTCAGAAAGGCAAATATAGACTTCAGTTTGCAAAACTGAATAGAATTAGACCAGACACTTGGCCACAAGACCAGACAAATTGCTATCACACAGCTGTAAAATATCTTATATTGTAATCTGCTCCTTAGGGCATGTTTTGTTAGATTCTTACAAATAAAAAGGTGCTCACCTTTTATACTTAGCCAACAACAATACAGGAAAATCTTTTCTTTTGGACGAATGTTTATATGCAATGTGCACTTTCTTCAGTTGGAAAAGACAATGTGCATATTGCACTTTAGGATACATTCAGTTCCTGTCGTCATGTCACTTCCCATTGCGTACGTCATAGTACCCCCCCACCTTTTCTTTTAGCACTTGAGTCCTGCGTTTAACATTATCTGATATTTTATCAGAAATTATAAGGTGCATATGTTTGTGTATTGGCGAGAAGGAGTGGCGATGGTAAGTGAAAAGTGAGCTGCATTTGTTCCTATGGGCCATGCCCATGGAGAAACATTAAGAAGTCACAAACGGTAGTGGAGACTAGCAAGACTTTGTTATGTCAGTCAGAGTAACATGCCCCTGCCTAACAAGCCTTTCAGAGGAATTTATGTCGGGTAATCAAAGTGGGCCAGTGTGTGACAGCGGGTTGCTAATTGCAATATCCATTTTGTTCAACCTAGTCCTTTTGCATTTGTGAAGCCTCCTACTTTGACTGGTACTGGTTTTGAATATGCAACAGCATTCTGTATATTTGGTCCCTTCATTTTGGTTAAATCTGCTTTTTTTCTACACTTTAAATAAAGATGGTACATTGATTACAAGGAAGAGAAATAAAAGTATGGAATGCATTTAAAATTGTGACTTTTTTTTAAAAGAAGTCTGTTTTTCAAGTTTGGAACATGATTCATAAAATAAAGAAACTATTCGGCTTCGGCCGAATAGTTGACAAACTGTTCAGTATTCAGCCAAATACTAAATATGCTATTCTGCACAGCCCTAGTATCTAGCCAAATGTTTGACTGCACTCCATTAACTTTATTTACCATCCTTTCCATTTTAAATTTCCTTGGTAGCTGCTTCAAAGTTCCATTTGAAGCTTCTCCATCAGGCACTACAGTGCATAAACTGCTCCCAAACTTGCCGCAAATTCCTCCCTCTAAAGCAGTGATAAGGTCCCGTACATACCTATTCTGGAGAGCCACTAAGCGTAGTGCTCCCAACTCTTCCTTTACTACATTTAGGCCTTCTGCTGTTGAACTGGCCAGTTGCAGCAACTCTTACTTCATCAGCTGGAGCCCCTTTGCATTAGCTGCTGCTTGCACACCCAAATGCAGTAAAGAGGTGAAAAAATGGCTGCCTTGGAAACCAGTGTAAAACTCGTATGGAATTGCAGCCAGATTTTCTGCACTCCTTTCAGACCAGTAGTTTAGTTTATTACTTGTATAGCACACCTACCCCAAGGGTAACTGGGAGCTTGTACTTGAATACATAGTAGGTTACATAATGGAATACAATTGATGAACAGATTTACAGTTACAGAGTCAACACAATAGAAAATGTATTTACATATAGGTTAAATCAGGAAGGTTCTGACTTATAGCAGAAGAGATGAGTCGACCCAAGTATTTGTAATTCAGCCGCAGCTAAGGTACATAATCATAAAAGATATTCCGTTGGTGTGCGCATCATATTTAATATATACAAAATATACAGTGTGCAATGTGGGACCTAGTCTGGTGTATTAGATAGTGGTTTGGGAGAAAAGCCAAGATTTGGTCTTGGCTCTGAAAGCCAAGAAAGAGTTCAGCTCGAATGGCTGGCGGGAGTGAGTTCCAGCACTTGGCAGCGAGCACTGGGAAGATGGATCCTCCAGCCGTTTATAGGTTGTAGTTAGGAATGGTGAGTCAGTTCAAATAGCTGTATCTAGTGGGTCTGTCAGACTGAGTTCTAGAGAATTTGTTCATGAGGTATTTCGGTGCTGTGTGTGATAGACATTTGTGTGTGATGACTAGGGATCGTAGTGTGATTCTGTCGTGTATTGGTAACCAGAGTGCCTCCCTTCTGAAGGAGGAAATGTGGCTGGAGCGTGGAATGTTTAGGGCTGATTTAAGGCGTTGTTCTGCAGGTCTTTGAGTTTATGTTCCGTGAGGAGGAACCGAGGAATAAGGTTTTACAATAGTCCAGCTTTGAGAGCATCAGTGATCTGGCTGGTGTTAAGAGGCTATTGGTAGATAGTTAAGGTTTACAGGCATTTATAAGTTTGTTGGTGTAGGCTGTGGTGGATGCTGTGATGTTCACTTGTTTTTCAAGGGATAAAGTGGAGTCTAAGTAAACACTAAGCATTTTTACTTCACTGGAGAATTTTATGGTGTTTCCGTCAATGTTGAAGGCAGAATAGCGTTTGTCTAGTTGGTTAAGGCGGGCTTGGGAGCCGATGATCAGGAGTTCAGCCTTGTCATCGTTTAGACAGACTGTGGGTGGCCATCCATGCTTGGATCTCTAGGTAGATGTTGATCATTTTTGTGTCATTTATATAGCAACCAGTGAGCGTGATGAGGATCTGGGTGTCATGCGCGTAATTCGTGTAGGTGACACACAGATTGCTGCTGAGGTTAGGTGCTTAGTCAGGATTTTATGGTCGAAGGCTGCTGAGAGATCCAAGAGTAGGAGGATGGCTAGTTTGCCCTTGTCCTTGGATTCATCCATCTGTATCTTTAGATCAAAGAGCTGTCTCAGTGCCGTGTCTGGGTCTGAAACAGACCAACGTATACCTCATAAGTCATTATCTTCCAAGTGTTTCTGAATTTGGAGCTAGGCTGCGCAGTCTAGAATTTTTAGAAGGAAGGGTACCGTTGTTATAGGCCTATAATTAGTGGGGATGCTAGGATCTAGGTTAGGTTTTTTTTTTTAAAGCGGTCTGACCCATGCTTCTTTGAGATGGTCGGGTACTGGACAATCTTTGAAGGATGAGTGTATCAGAGCTGTAATGAATGGTGCTAGTTCTCTAGCGCCATCCTTGATGATCGAAGCTGGGCAGAGAACACCTTGGCAGTTGGAAGGTTTTATCCCTAGAATGATGTTTTCTACTTTCTTGATAGAGACTGGTGAAAATTGGAAGGGGGTACACAATGGGCTTTGGTGTACGTGGGATCCGGTGACAATGTTTGCATTAGTGGGTGTTTTTTTTTCTTCATTTCAATTTTAGTTTGTAATAGTGCTATTTTATCTGAAAGGGCATTCTGTATATTTGCACACCAGGCAGTGTCTTTCAGGCACCTGTCAGCCGGAGGAGCCGGTGACTCTAGTAGCCCAATTATAGTACAAAGTTCCTTAGTATTTGATTTAGCGTTCTGGATTCTTTCATTGTAGATTTCCCTTTTGGTGTTCTGAATGGCATTTTTATAGGTTGTAGCCGCAGCGACAAAGTTCTCTTTGTTGGTAGTGGAGGAGGATTTTCTCCTTCTGCTTAGTAATGTTTGCTCCTCGCTTTGCAGCACCACCTTTTCATTCAACACTATTGACTGCTCCTTTAGCGAAAGCCCCATGCTAGAGCTATTTGGGGGCACCACCAGGGCAGGCCTGTGGAGAGTAACGATCAGACAAACCCCACGCCAATCAGGAGGAAGCTGGGCATAGGCCTTCTATCCAGATGCCCACCACAGTTCCATTATAACAGCTGTCCCCTGCGTCTGCACCGCACTCATCACCTTGGCACAGCCGGTGTTAGTTCCCAAATGGATGGACCCACTGGACGTGAAACACACAGAATTGTGTAAAGCTATTGATGTAAATTGGTTGATGAGTTTCACCTATCCAAGTCAATGCATGCACATATTTCCCCCAGACTGCCTTGCAGCTATTTATTTTAGACACCATGTGTTCGAAACCCACCAAACCTTCAGCACAACATTGCATTACCGCCCCCCTCACATTGGCCACCATACCACACTGCTCCTTTTATTCTCAACGGTCTTGTATGACACGAAAGAATGCGGTGCCCATCTTTGTCTATACACTGCAGTAGTTTGTGTTCACTTATCTGCTCCCCCCATTTAGAGTCTTCCGTTATATATTCTATCATCCTTTTGGTTTCTCTGATCTCCGCCATCCTGTGAATTTGCACATAATTATCTGTATACACCTCTACCCCTTCATCCACCCACTGGACAGAGACACATGTTCCGTGAAATAGGCCCCTACTTTTGCAGAGGTACAGGTGCATTAGGCATTCTGCTTCCTCATAGGATACAGCCTGAGGCAGGAAGAGCTTGGGTGCCCCCATTACATGTGGGATGAGTGAGCAGACAGCACGTGCCGTTCGTCTCTTCCCATACGTAACATTTCATTGTACCAGATGTTTCCAGATATAACCTGCTCCTTTTCAGTGTCACAATGGAATTCTACTTCATTTAACATTTCTTTTCCCCCTCTTCACACCAATGTTTGAACGCATAACAGTTTTCTCTTTAAATAAAAAGCATAATATTAATCCTATACTAATGCATGTTAATATCACACGCCATAAAACAGATATTTTATACCATCTGTTTATAAAAACATTGTCCTGCACACCGTTCACTCCTCCTTCACTTGTTGATCTTATATAGACCCTTATTGCTGAGAAAAAAGTGAATGAAAGCTGATTTATACTCCCCATCACGTTGCGCTCTGCCCCCCTTCTCGGGGGAGCCAGTACACTGGTCCCTGAGCACGTCGGTGAGCATGTCGGTGAGCTGAACCCATCCTTGGCATCCTTAGATCTTCATGGCAGTTGGTGTTGAGTATACCACGGTGTGTGGACCTGTGAACCTGTCCTCGTTCCACTTCCTGATGTGGTTCTTTATGAACACCTTGCGCCCAGGGTGGAGAGGTGCCGCTTTTCCCTTCCCTGCTCGCCTGCTTGCTCAGTCCGTACCCTTGGGTTTTTCTGTTGGGATATATTTGCACGCAACTCAAAGTTCTATTAGGTATATGTGAAATTCCTTCCCCAATATGTTAGAAGAGTTGGCATCAGAAATTGTACGTGCCGGTGATAAAGGCGCAAGCATTCTCGGGCCAGTAACAATCTCATGTGGCGTGAGGTGATGATCTCCTCCAGGCGAGTTTTGCAAAGGAAAAAGTGCAAGAGGTAAGAAGCGCAACCAAGACTTAGCAAAGCATCTGCGTTAGCTTAGCTAAGCGCTCTTTTAATAGGCCATTCATCCTCAGCCACGCCGTTGGCTTGCGGGCAATAAATGGTGCATAATGTGTGCCGTACTCCCAGAAGGGTAGTCATTTCTTTAATCAAACCAATTGTCAAATGCTGACCATTGTCAGAGGGAATTTACTCTGGGATCTCCCACCTCGGAAATATCTCCCTCACCAAGAGCTTTGCTGTTGAATGGGCATCATTACGTGCACAGGGACCAGCCTCAAGCCAACGTGAAAATGGACACACCAAAGTAAGCATGTATCTATAGGGGGTGCATCTGTCTTGAATATCGACATAGTGCCGGAAGGGCCTCTCCGATCGCGGTAGCGTTCCCCGTACCACTCTCAATGTGTGACCTGATATACATTTCAGACAAATCATACAGTCATGCACAAATTCAGGCACGCATTCATATAAATTTGGCACAAACCAGTCCTCACTTATTCCCATGGCCACATGCTCTTTCGATAAGTGGACAGGGTAGTGAAGCTGTTCCAGGCACACATTCAACAACTTATTTGGCATTACCACTTTGCCTGTGCTGTCCTACTGCCAAATTAAATCGGTTAGAGACAGAGCCACCTCTTTTCTTCCACAGCTCTTTCATCATTTGGTGCTTTTCCCATCAATTCTATTATCAGTACTATCAGAGTTGCATTGAACCCTTCTGGCAGTGCATTTTGTTCTTCAGTTGCCTTCATCAATGCTACAAGTGTTTTTTTCTCCTCTTTGCCAGGGAACAGCACATGTGCTCCTTCTGACAGATATACGGCTTCTTTCGCTGCTCTGTCTGCTCTTTCGTTCCCCAGTGAAATTAAATCTTGCCCCCCTTTATGGGCTCTGCACTTTATTACTGCCAATTCTAATGGGAGTGGCAGCATTTCCAATTATTCACCAAAAAAAGTACTGCATGTTACACTGGTGTGAAATGGAAACGTCCAATGAAACTGTATCCATTCGTACGAATGGTACTAAAGACTGAAAAAGGCCTGTACCATTCGTATGAATGGTAAAATACCGAACATGAGGAGCAGGGTTGTGGGGGTGTCCTCAGCATAGGGGGACACCCACTATGTAAAAAAGAACAAAAAGGAAAAAGAAAAGCACCCTGCTGCGTTGGTTCCCAAGCACGTAAGTGAAGGGAACCAGCGTCGCAGAGGGATGTTGGAGACGGCGACACACAGGGAGGTGTGCCGCCCACAGGTATGTAGGTGTGGGGGTAAGGGCAAAGTCTGAAATGTTCAGGGGAGAGAAGACCGAAAGTTATTTATTTTCAGAAAAATAACTTTCGGTCTTTTCTCCCTCGAACATTTCAGCTATGGTCTTCCAACCCCAATCTGTGTGTCATCATTTCTCTTGAACCCTCTCCTTTCCCATCTCGCCAGTCCTGAATGTACAGTGGACGTTGTGTGCAGAGTCTGGAAATATCTTAACTGCATGCCCTTCCGACATGTTTAGTGCCTCAATTAATGGAATTAATTCTGCCGCTTCAGCAGAGTAGTGTGCTGGCAGTCATGTTTGGGAGAAGACCATCAATTATGTATGCCTGTGTCCCACTACTGCTGAACCAGAATGCCTTTGTCCTGAATATTTCTTCTTTTACCAGGGGGTTCCCTTCATTCCTGTCCATACATGCCAGAGTGCATGAGTGTAATCTCCTGTCTCTATTGGTTCTGCAATGAATTCTGCTGGGTTTACCGTCATGCACCTCACCACTTCTATTGCAGGGTTTGTTAGTATAATCTCATAGCCTGTTGCTCTTTGAGTTGTCAATGGTGATTTGGACCTCTAGTATTGCGAACATTGCATGTCCTACGTACATAATTACTGGGCATCCAATCATTAGTGTAATGCTTTCTCAATTGCAAACGCAGCAACAGCAAGTGCCTGCTCACAAGGAAAGTGTCTCTGTACCTATGGGTCTAGTGATACACTAATAGGCCAGTGGCTTGTGTCCCTGTGCCTTCTTTTGTGGCAGCACAGCGGTCATTACCTTACCGTCTGAATGGGAAAACAAATGAAACTTCTCTTTATAATTGTGTGTAGCCAATACTGGTGCACGTGCCAGTTCATGTTTGAGCTTGTCAAAGTTTCCATTAATTTCAGCTGTCAATTTTTTCCTGCTTTTGTTTTTCTGAGCTTCCTCGAGTGCCTGGAGGAGTGGCCCGGTGTATGTGGACCAATCGAAAACCCGTGCTTTGCAATACTTACATCGACCCAGGAACTGTTGCATTTCTTTCACTGTCTTAGGTCAGGGTGTTTTATGTATTGCTTCAACCCTTTCTGGTGTTATTTTTCTTCCATCTGCTGGCACAATCTAGCTAAAGTACACTACTTCCTTTTGACAATACTGCAATTTCTCTTCGTCCACTTTGTACCCCTTGTCAGCCAATAACGTTAGTGTTGCTGAATAATTCCTGCACGCGGAGCTAGAGCAGAGATCGAGCAGTCTTTGCTGTCCACCCTGCTCCTGTGCTCCAGTCCGTCTACTGTTGCTGCTGCCGATTTGTGGGAGGACCCATAAATCCTACCTGAGACCGCGGAGCGGTCGCGGACCTAGAGCAGAGGTAGAGCAGTCTTTGCAAGGCCGCAAGCGAAATTGACTTGGACGCTCCACAAACACTGCTACTGCCCTTGCCCGTGAAGCTGACGGAGACCTCCTCCCTTCTTGGACACTAGGAAATACTGGGAATACCAGCCAGATCCTCTCTGCCCTGGAGGTACAACAGGGCGGTCAGTTTTTCCTGGAGCTCCTGCACTGGTTGGCTCGGAGGTGGTGGAGGTCTGTCCAGACATTTAGTTAAGAAGGGCAGGCAATAACCCGGCCGCGCAAGCTCCAGGGCCCAGGCGTCGAAGGTAATCTTCCGCCATTGGGGCCAATGCTCTGCCATCCGTCCACCAACCGGTAAGTCGTGGGAGAGGAAATCAAAGTGGCTTAGAGGGCAGAGCGCCCCCACCGCTGTCAGTCTCTTGGCATCTGGAAGCCCCCCCCATTCCCCTTCCGGTGCGCACAAAACGCTTCTGCCCTTGCCTGCGGGACCTACACCTTCTTGCCGTAAGGCACATAACGCCTATAGCCTCTGCCCCTGAAGGCAAGTTTGGGCAGCTGTGCAGCTAAGCCCAGTGATTTTGCAGCGATCTTTGACTCCTAAAATTTTGCTAAGGAATCGTCTGCCTTCTGGCAAAAAAGAAGTTTGCCCTCAAAGGCCATGACCAGCAGTTTGTTTTGGACATTAGACAAAAAAAAGCCCGAAGACCTCAAATAGGACTGCCGCTTCAATGTCATTGCCAATGCCATCGACCGGCCCACGCAGTCGGCCACGTCCAGGTTCATTTGCAACGACTGCCTGGCCACCTCTTGCTCATCCTCCACCAGCTGAATGAAGCTACCTCGCATTTCTCCCACAGGGATATACTGCATAGCATTTTCTACTGCCTTCCAGAGGCGGAAGGAGTACTTAGCAAAAGCACTAGCCACGTTTGTGACTTTCAGAGCCATGATGCCGGATGTAAAAACTTTCTTGGCCATAGAGTTTATTCTTTTACCTTCTCGGTCAGGCAGCAGATTTGTAGTTGAGGATGCTGGGCTGGTGGAGACTCTGGCAGCCTGTATGACAATACCTTCTGGTGAAGAGTGATAAGACAGAAATGAAGGGTCTCCTCTTCCCGGCCAATACTTTCTGGTCATGGTGGAGCTGACCGCGGGGGTGGAGCAGGAATGCTGCCACAAAGAGGCTACAGGATCAGAAATCAACCAGATTAAGAGGCATGTTCCGTTCTGTAATAGGACCCTCTTCCAGTATATCTGTTAGTTCGTACCCTTTGACTGGCACTGCCGAAACCTGCAGTCCCAAGGTTTCAACCACCCTGTCTACCAGTGCCCTAAAATTTGCATGGGTGTGGGTATTGGCTTTGCTGGAATTCCAGGTCAGGTGAAGTGTCCAGCCCGCTGGCATCGTGAAGCGCCTGTACCAGTTCTAGAAGCTGAGTTTGGTCTTCGAAATAGGCGATGCCCTCTGTACCCATTAACATGGAATCGCCTCCTCCTAGGTCATCCGTGTAATCCGCGCCAAAAATGGGCGACAGTGGGTAAAAGAAAAAAAAAAAGCAAATCGGTGTGGGACAGTGGAGTAAAGGATTTGCCACAGAGCGTCAGTGCTGAGAAAGTGACTGCCGAGGCTATGACACCGGGAGGGCGTCGGAGGCGCTCAGACCGAAGGCTTCCCCAACAAGGATGGCGTTGGCACTGGGGCTTGTAAGAGTCTGTTGCCTCCGAGGCCTGCTGCTTGGGCGGGTTGGGAGGGGCTGAGGTAGCACCCGCGCCTGCAGCAGCATGTTTTTGAAAAATTTGAGAATGGAGGTTTTGAAAATCTCCCACTCTTGAGTGGTTGGGCCAGCCGAAGGCTTACCTTCTTCCGTCAGCAAATCAGAGTCTTGGCAGCGGTGGACCAGACAGTCAACTGCGCCAGAGATTTCGAAGGCGGTCGGCTTAAAGACAATTTAGCGGCCCACTCACGCACCAATTTTGGGTGCATTTTAGTGCATGACGCACACACCTCCGTGTCATGGTCCCGTGCCGAGGCACATCTCATGTGGGTCAGTAAACATTTTGGAGTGGCAGTCCGACCACTGCATGAAGCCGGAAACCCGGGCGATAGACATCTTGCGGTCGATGAAAAAAAAATTCAACATGTAGAGTCGAAGACTCGGATCACTTTGCTCCTAAAGCAACATGTCGAGCGTGCGGAAAAAAGGAAAAAAAGGAACTGAGGTGTGGGGCGTAGTGACGTGGTATATATTTAAGACGCCGGATGTCATGTCCTGAGCCGATGATTGAGCACCGAGCAAGACGGATGGACGACCGTGTCGAGGTCCACTACGCCCTGTGTCAAAGATTTTCCAAAGCAGCAGAGCTGGATGGGGAATCTGCAGGAGAAAGGCAATCCACTCAATGTCAATTTTAAATATAATCCTAAAATGGCAAAGGGAACACAGGGATAAAAACAATTGAGAGACAAGGCAATGTATCCCGCTGCTGTATTGCTACATAATATGTAAAAATGTGGATAATCTGCCAAATCATGTATTCATGTAGAACACACAAACTCAGAATAAATATTGTTTGCCCAAGACCACAAGACTGCAATGCGTCATCCTAAAGGTCTGAAATGGATTAGAGCATTTGGTGAGCTTCTGCTTGGGAATGGTGAAGGTGCTGTAAAAGAGGTAAAGTATTTGGGTTAAAGTATGAAGGATGGTGCAGAAGAGACCAAGGCTTGAGTTAAATCTGGAGGAATGGTAGAGAATATGGCAGAGGATAAATGTCACAATGTGGGCAACAAACCCATATGGTCTAGGGTCACCAAATTATTGATAGTGGTAGGACCCAGGTCAAAAGATCTGTTCTGAAAATAATCCCCTTCTTGTGAAGTGGGCATGAAGTGGGACAGACGCTCACATGCAACATGGTTCTTTTAAATACACAACAGTGTAGCTTGCTATGCTACGAATTATGGACCAAACATACTAATTCAAATTCAGTATCAAATGTTTAAATCAATCAACTTTACTCCCTCCCTCTCTTTGAATCTCCCCACGGTTTGCTCCCTTTAACAATGCCTGCTACCTCTGAACCCTACCTTGTTAGGGAGAATTCTCTTATAAGGCTAATTTCCCAAACCTAGTGTGTCCCCCAGCAGCTTTGCTGGATTTTTGGGGTTTGTTTTTTTCTCCTGCTAAGAGTGAGACTCTTTTCCTCCCACTCTTAGGCATGATTTGAGGTAGGTCTTTGACTCTTTCTGTGCTTATGGGCTATGGGGTCTTTTACTCCATAGGGCATCATCTGTTTATGTGTGTTACACAGCACTCTCAGTGCAGTACGGGGTGTCATAGTGACCCCCAAACAGACTCCATACCCTAGGACTGACTGTCTCCCAGGGCATGTAAAGTCACCATTGACTTTACTAGTCCAAAATTATGAACAGAACCAGTACAAACCATCATATTGTGGAAGTACTGGAAGAGGTTAATTCGATTGCCCCTGGGTCTGTTTCCAAGGGGGCACTGTCCAGTTCCCCCCCCCCCCCCCAGGTCGGTTTCTGGCTGGTGGCAGTGGTTACCACGCAAAATATTCCACTAGAATATTTCCTATGGGATTTTACCATTGATTTTAAACGCACCACTTTTTGGTGCAATGTTAAAGATACCGCTGGTTTATTTATTTAATATTAAATCAACGGTTGGGTCTTTTTGCCAGAACTCTTTTCTAAAATGGTGTTCGTGTCCGTCTCTGTAACTCTAACCAAGGTCGAGTCCTTTGTTCCACTTTTTGGCGGGCTTCTCCTCAGAAGCCCTCCAAATGGTGCCACTCTGTCTGGGTTCCACAGGATGTGTGGGGAGGGGAATTGGCACCCTGGACTGCGTTGTCTTAGCAACCCAAGTCACACTCTATTCTGATTGGCCCAGTGGTGAGCCCTTAGAATGCGTGTGTGACAGCTAGGCTGTTGAATGGGGGTTTTGGGACTGGAAATTCAGAAGTCGCCACAGGACCTAAGAATCCAAAGAGGGAAGAAGCTGAGCCATCTGCAACGACACCACGGGTGGAGCCCTGCTGCAACGAACTGGCCACTTTCCCCAACAACAAGAGAAGATCTTCTGCTGGACGAGTCTTCTTCCTTTGAGCTGGTGGGATCAACCAGTTCGCCCCATTCGCCTTCCAAAGACGTCTCTTGGTCAAATCGCCCGTGCCAGGCACCCCGGCGGCCGGACAGCCAAGCTTCACCACTTTCACCGCGAATAAAAGGAACGCACCTTTTAACCGACGAACTCCGCGGCTGGTTTCATCCCTGTGCAGTGCATCGACTCCACGTTTCCTCCTCGACGAGATCCTCTCTTCCGCTGGTCGAAACAACGAACTGCAACCACTGCCAGGAACAACTGCCACCACTGGAGCTTCCTCTCTTTAAGGTACTGTGTTCTGCCTGGCCTCCCTTTCCACGGATTGCTAAAGGTGACCCTTAAATCCTTGGCTTTCCAACTGGGCTGGCCGCAGACCTAACTTTACTTTTTGAATCATCCCAACCTCTTTTGAACATTCTGCAAAGACTTTTAGTGCATTTTAAACTGTGATCTTGGGCACATTTCGCTTTGCTCCATTTAAAGTGGGCCTGGCCTATGAACTTTGGCTCTACAGTGTATACTGCCTTTACTCCCTTGCTTTGAACTTCTAAAAGTGTTGGGAACTCTTATTTTTAAGCCCTGCCTTTTTTCTCCCTTTAACTTAACTATTGGAGTGCCATCTAGGTTACGCGCTCACATCTGTTTTAACAAATATTGGTGTTTTAATAGACTTGTCTAATAGTTATCAAGGGAGGTGTCTATACTTTACCTGACTGTTTTAACTTGCTTTTGATTTAGAGTGCTAGTGTATTGCCTAAAGTGTGTTTTAAATAAATAATTATATACTTTTGATACAAAGCTCTGGTCAGTGTTTGTTTTCTCTACTGTGTTTTTAGCCCTATTGTGTATACTCTACATACTGCCCAACTCTTCTTGAGAGAAGTCTGACTGCTCAGCCAAAGCTACCAGGTAAATCGGGTGGGACAGACTGCTACCAATTGGGTTTACTGCTTACTCCTGTAGTCTTCATCTTTTTGCAGTGGTCCCCAAGGGAACTGCACAGGATTCTGCCTAACATACCTACAACCATCTGAGGACATGTGCTACATAGAGTGCTCTGTGGCTTCCCAGCTAGGTTTGCGCTTTATAAAGGGCAGAATATTTCATGTCTTGAATGCGTTTAAGATGCCAATATATTTTTAAATAGCAGGTGATGTGCTTTTCTCCCAAGATCACAAGGCTGCAATATACTGAAAACCACCCACCACTAAATGCTTTACACATCGGTTGCAGATAAGGCAGCTGAAGAGACATTTTGCATGGGGCTCTAGACAGCATTAAAGCTGGGACTTGCAAGCAGCAGTGTACCCATGATTTGTATCATTCAGATAGCAATCAATGTAATTGTTTCTTTCCACTTCAGCCGGTGCCACATAAGAAAATTGGGGCAACTAAAGCCTGATGGGCAAGAAGGAAATGGTAGCCATTGATGTGTAAGCTGGCTTTTCTATGCTGCTGGAACTGTAGAAGTTACACCAATTCCAGCGATGGCAGAGAAGAGCTTGCTGTACCGGTTACTGCCCCGCCACAACCCTCCTTCGAGTAGCTGTTCTAGAGCTACCTATTTGTCAGAAAGTTTGTCAGGGGCATGCTGTAGGCATCGCATGTAGAGCTCCCAGGCCCTGGCATTGCAGCAATGGAATATGCACACTACATTTCCCAGGCTCCTCTAGGACAAGGTGCACACGCTCAGCAGCTGCATACAATCTGCAGAAGAATATTTAAGCCGTTGCCCGTGCCAGGTGTGAATTATTGGGTATCACGCCACAGGCAGACGCAGCGTTTCCAGGCTTCGACGAGCAGACCTCAGCGAGCACTGGGGTAAAGACTACAGACCAAGGCCATGCAGGGGGGGCGGGGGGAAGGAAGAAAGAGAAAGAGAAAGGAGAGATATAAGGACCCTGGTCCTGCCGATGGCGACGTTGCAAGGCTCCAGTTCTTACAACGTACTCCAAACAGGGGAGCCGACTTATTAATTTCCAGGGGGGGTGGGGGTCAAATACAGGAAGTGAAATCACTGGCAGTTATATGACCGCAAATTTGCATGTAGTCGCCCACCTCGTGCAATGGCGTAAGGGGGTGGGGGGGGCTGGAGGGGGGCGGGGTGTGTCACGCGCAGAACAGTGGAAACATTGGCTAGCATGCACTGCATATACTAAAGTCAAGTAAGAAGGAGATTTAAGCCATCGAGTTGCATTCCAGTAAGACATCACTGCCCCTACTCCACCGCTCTATAATCGTCCAGGTTGTAGTAGCCCTCCCTGTGTAGTAGCAACACAACTAGGATGGAGAATGAAATGCTTGCTAAACAGAAGGTACAGCTGCACCACCACCACCACCACCAAAAAAAAGTTCCCAATTCAAGGGAAAACGAGAAGTAAAGACGTTTCCCGATTAAAAACTACCAAGCAAGACGTGTGTGGTGCCATGGTTCAGTAAAACATCAACAATTCAAACTTACAATAGTGCTGCTGTAGACTGGCCAGCCACAAGTGACATTTGCTAAGATGTTACCTCTGGGTAACCAGATAGAGTTAGGGATGTAGCTTAATCTTAAACCTTTCAGTGGACACATCAGATGTTCTGCTGAAGTATAATGCAATCAAGTGTGGTTTCAGACTTGGGGGGGGGGGGCAGGGGGGGGGAGAGTGTTAACTGCTTTTAACATTGTAGTTTACCAGAATTTCTGGTAAAGGAGTGTACAATGTTAAAAACCAGTTACCCAGGCTCACCCTGCACCCAAGTGATGTTTGGGACTGATGGAAGCACTCGCGTCTAAATGTTGTAGCCATGGTTGTCTCCATGTTTTAAAAACTCCCACTTTCCTGTTTTCAACTTCATTTGAAACACCCCTTATTCAAAAAATGAAGGAGTCAGTAAAAAAGTACACCCCACTTATGCTTAATAACGTCTTACCTTCCAAGAAACGAGCATACACCTAATTTGTCAGGGACTGCTATTAGAGGCCCTGGCAGGGCCAGTGCTATAAGGTTGGGAGCTTGCCTATATGTTGGAAATATTAGAGCTGCAAAATGCTTTTTTTAACACCCCCACATTACTGACTTGCCTGGTGATAGCACCGGTCCTGTTTTTAGTTACTGTCAGCAAACCAGGTGGCGCAGTGAAGGTTGGGACTTGGGGCCGGGTCAGGGTCACGATGGGTGAATGGGCGTGGTGGCAGCGCTGGCACCTGTGCAATGTGCATTAGCACGCCACCAAGCACAACAAGTGCCCACTTGACTGATCCGATCGTCAACTCAATGGTATGAATGCTACAGTGCAACGACCACGACACAGGAGTCAGGACAGGTGAGGAGGACCCCTGGACCGAGGTGCCGTGCCGACTACACTGCCAACCAAGTAAGTAGATGTACCAGTGCGCAAACCCACGTTAAACGTGCTTATTTACTTGCAGAACACACATGCTGAAAAACTGCATTGAAAGGATATGTGGCGGCTCAAGAATGGGTTCCACATCAAGCCCCAAGCAGACTATTCAAATCAACAAAGCCAGAGTCAGCGCCTGCGAGATATCTCAGCAAGATTGGGGGTGGGGGACTGGGGTGTGGTTGTTGAAGATGGCAGTGTGTTGGTGACGACCAGCGCCGCCCCCAGCGACTGCATCTCTCTGGCACTGAAATCCCTTCACTGGCTCCCTGTGGCTGCAAGGATCAAGTTGAAGACCCTCTGCATTGTCCACAAGGCTTTCTGGAGCCTTGAACCTACCTATCTGCAACGTTGCCTACCTAAATACTGTCCCGCCCGAGTCCTCAACTCATCTACCTCCAACCTTCTGCGAATGAGCCGGTTCCCCAAGCAGAGATTTAGATGGAGATACTTATCCTCAGCAGGGGCCTCCCTCTGGAATAGCCCCCCTGCCACCCTCTGTCTTGCGCCTGATCGCCTTAAATTCTGGAAACTCCTTAAGACCTTCCTTTTCTCCTCGTCCTTCTCTCTCCCCCCCCCTCTCCCTCCTTTTCTCTACAGCTTGCGGACTGGCCGCCTGGTGTACCTCAAAGTCTCACAGGTCCCTGGCACCCCACCAGTCCTCTCTTGCACTTTCCTCAGCGTCCTGCACTCACCCCACCCTCAATGCACTTGAGAAAGGCCCCAAGAGAGTGGCTCTCTCTGCACTTACCCTAGTATCCACTGACTGGGTGCACTTGGACCCCCCCTGGAACCGTCTGTGCACTTCCACGATCCGAATGCACCGTGTTTGAAGATTGTCTGTCTGTTCTCCCCTGTCTACCCCCCCTTAATTACACTTGGTAAAACTGCAGAATCGTCGGCAGGCCTATTAGCTGTGTCTCAACTGTTAATTGTGTTATTTGCACTTACTTTGCCTGTGAAGACTATTATCGTCTCAGAATTTCAAGGGCTCTGAACGACTGTTGTTACCATACCATGACTTTGAGCATGCTTTAGTCAAGCCTTACCATACAACTTTGTACTTGTAGTGGCTGCAAATGTTTTTTCAAAGCAGTCAGAGTTATTCACTTAATTTGAGCTGTACGTGCTACTGATATAATAAGAATGTCTTACCAGGCCTGCCCACAGCCACTCAATTTATAAGCACTATGGTGTCCTTCACTGAAGTCCTGTTAAAACAAGCCTTGGCAAAGCCAACAGTTTTGACTTGTATATAGGTACTAGGCATCTGCCAGGCACTACAGTTATATGCCCAGGTAGCCGCACCATTTGCACCTGCTACCATCAATGGGCAGTTTATACCACTACAGCAGTGCCTGGCAAATGCCTTTTCCATGTCTACAAAAAGGCCCAAACCATTGGCATTGCCAATGCTTGTTTCTTTTGTTTTCGTGGTATGGTGCCAAATCTGTCAGGACACCTGGAGCTGCCGTTTTGAGCTGCCCCACATTCGTTTGATTTCTTTTTATGCATGCCACCCCCTCCTGCAGGGCAATACACATCTTGTGAACACAAGGCTGTGGGGGGGTGGGGGTTGGTGGGAGAACGGTTGATTGAGAACGGTTAGAATCTGGAGTGGGGGCGGCAATCTGAAAGTTTGCCTGGGGTGGCAAAATTCCTTGCACCAGCCCTGGGCCCTGGTACTCGCACCATTTTGCACCTGCTACAATCAATGGCCAGTTAATACCACTATGGCTGTACCTGGCAAGTGCCTTTCCCCTGCCTGCACAAAAGCCCAAACAGTTGGCATTGCCAATGCTTGCTTGAGGTTACTGTAGACGGATGAAGAGAGAATTAAAGTGTGCAAAATAAAAAACTGCATTCACCGAAATATTCCAAATTGCGACCACTTGGGCAGTTCCACACTACTGCTGCCACCCAGGCCCGTTTCTTGGCCCGGGCAAGACGGGCAGCTACCCAGGGCGCAATTGCCCCAGTCCCTGCCCCTGGCTGGAGGGGTTCACATGTCTGGGTTTGTAGCGGCGATTGCTGAGGGGAGAGAGTTTGGCAGCGCCGTAGCAGGTGCTGGCGCTGCCTCTTCTGACTGTAATGTCACATAGTACGGAAGTACTACGTGACATTACGGAAGTCAGAGCAGGCTCCCAGCCCACCCCCACTGGTCCCTGTGCCACAATGTGTGCCCCCACTGGTATGTGTGCCCACACTGGTCCACATGTGCCAATGTGTCCCAATGTGTGCCCCCACTGGTCCCCGTGTCCCGATGTGTGCCCCCACTGGTCCCCATGTCCCACTGTGTCCCAATGTGTGCCCCCACTGGTCCCCATGTCCCACTGTGTCCCAATGTGTGCCCCCACTGGTCCCTGTGTCCCAATGTGTGCCCCCACTGGTCCCTGTGTCCCAATGTTGTGCAGTGTTATTTTGAGTTTGGGAGTGGGGTGCAGTGGGATTGGGGGGGCTCATTCCTAGTGTTTCACCCTGGGCACCAAATGGGCTAGAAACTATCCTGCTGCCACCCCCCATAGTGCGACAGAGGCCGGGCCTTTGTGGGGCCTCAGGCTCCATTAGGAGCCTATTCATGAAGAAAATCAAAAGTACACACCTTCTTTTGTCTTCATAAATAGGCTGTTAATGGAGCCCCAGGCCTCACAAAGGCTCGGCCCCTGTCGCACTAAGCATGTGTTGCAGGGGCCCTGGATCGGCCTGCTGCTTGTTGATGAAGCAACAGCCCGATCCTTTGGTAATTTATCCTCTTTTTTTTCTTTTCAAACTGTGGATGCGCACCCCCCTAGGCATGAGGCTGCGGCCCACCAGAGGGACGCGCCCCACAGTTTCAATACCGCTGCCCTAAGCCCTCCCCTCCAGGACCATACACCAATATGAGTCCTAGAGGGGAGGGCTTAATCGGACATGTTCGGACTTTTACCCGGCCGGAGAGAAGTGATGCAGTATCGATGGAAAGGGCCATCGATGCTGCATCACTTCTCTCCGCCCGGGAGTTGGAGGGGGGGGTGTGGGGGGGGGGGGGGAGGTGGGGGTCAGCACCGACTTGATTTTGCCGGGGGGGCTCGGGCCCCGGAGCCCCCCATACTCTGCGCCCCCGACTCCAAATCGTCTGGGCAGCCTCATGGAGCTCCTGGACCAAAGCGAAGTACTCACGTCGCAGAGAATCATTGCTTCTGATTTTTATTCTTTCATTACTCATGAATTACGAAGAACGCGCATTGTGCTTGAGTTCAGTGACTTATGTTCTGTATAAACTCAGGGAACAGTGTTGTGCTTCGAAAACCACAGACACGATCTGCAGAAAGTAACGTGTGAAGTTAACACGTTGCTCTTAACATGTAGCTAAATTAGAGAGTGTGGACAGACAGTATTTGTGTATGTGGCAATATGTTTTAAGTTCATGCAAAGCTTTGCCTATCAGGCCATGAGTCATGTGAAAACCAAGTGGGAGAACCCCATTTGTTTGTCCCATCACGCTACGCTTAACATGTTACTTATGTTGGTCCCGCTTACCCTCACATTCTCACTGTGCGATGTGCAGATCTAGGGGAATAGTTCACACATGCTAGATAACAGGACAGGAGTATTAGGTCAGAGTGTAGGCAGGTTAGACAACTATATGTTGTGACAGGCTGTGGATATGTAGGTTATTAAGATATTTGTTTCCCTAAACTCCACCTACCTATCCCATCTAGCGTTTCCCTAAACCTCTCTCTGGTATTCCCAACTCCCCCATTCGCATCCACAACCTCTTCCTTATTCCACCACCTCCCCCAAATTGGCTGCCAAGTGGTCCCCTGTGCTTCTAACATCAGGAACCCATGCCAACCACAGTAGGAGGGTTGATCCCATTCAGCTTCTGTGGTTCGGGCGAGGCTGTCGATATTCTCCCTTAATGTTGTGACACTTACTGAAAATGAGTAGAAGCAAGCAGTGCCTGTTAACAGTCTCGAGTAGGAGCTTGTGGTTGCACCTAAAGAAGGAAATGTGGAGAGTTGCATGCATCTGTTAATAGATATGGGCAGTAGCTACCTAGCTAGCAGTACCAATTACTAGAAATAGGTGGGGGCAGGTTGTACTAGTGGGTGCGAAAAAGCCAGTTGTAGATGGTACTGGGGATGAGTCGGGGAAGGCTGTATGTGTTTCTGAGGCAGATGGTATGCGTTACTGGACATCGATTTGAACCAACCGTATCCGTTAGGGGAGCTGGTTGTATCTGTTAATTGGCATAAAAGAGATCTAGTTGGCCATCACTTGACAGGCTTGTGATACATACTTTAAAGCCAGTTCCACAAGAGACCTGTGGTGAAAAAAAGATTTTTTTTTTTTTAATGATGAGACAAAATTACAATTTGTTTCTATTTGTTGGTGGCACAGGGAAAGAATGTCAACAAACTACACAGAAAGATAACAATGAATAATGTATTGAATGACACCCTGGAAAATTAAAGATTTTGCTCAAAAACTGAACAAACATCTAAGGCAGAATTGGTATTTCATCCAGAAGATGTTCTCTGTGGGCCAATGTTGAGGCTCTGCCCATCTCCACAGTCCAGCCATTCGTATTTGTTCATGCACTACATATAACCATTAAAAAGAATCAGGTAGGTTATGGAGGACAGTGAGCAGACAATGTATTACCTCAGAGTTGGGCTGCAGTGAAAATAAAAACAAAATCAAAACTGCACGTAGAATGGTACAGATGTCTCCTGCCATGAAGGTGGGGGTGCAGATAAGAAGAGCATAAGCCCCTTTCTCCAGTTGCTAGCGTGAGCATTAAAGGAGCAGAGGAATGCAGCCAAAAAGAAAAACCAAAAAGAAAAATGACACTGCGACGGGGTCAGAGACCTGACCCCGTCAGGAATGGATGGTGACCCTGCTCAACCTGGGATGGGGGGGCCTACCACAGGGTTTCTAAGAGCATGTCCTGCCCCCAGCGGAGGGATGTGGGATTTGGGAGTGCCCCAGTCCCAGTGCTTAGCTCTGTGAACAAAGTACCACCTTTTCGTGCCCTATACTTGTGAAAAATGCTGGTCTTTTCTCTGTTTTCCCATAGAACTACATCTCCCACAAACCCAGACAATGGAGGAACGAGCATGGAACCCCAACCCACAGAGTGTCGAGAACAGATACCCTTGTCAAACGGGTAATCCAGAAGCTCCGTGTAGTTCTGCTACAAACCATGGAATTGACTACACTTAACAAGCCGCCATTATCCAACGCATGCAGACAAATTAACCCTGAAACGGACTATGCTTTGGGGGGACCGCCATCTGGACCAGCATACCAAAGGGGGTGGGGCTTACAGCCTATTATATGCATTTGCATACCTGTAACCCAGTCTCTGGAGGGAAGAAGCTAGTAGTTGGCCTTGGGAACCCTTTGAGGGAGAGAACGAATGGAAGAGTAAGGACAATGGGGACATGGAAATAGACTACCTCACTACTCTAAAAGCTCACCTATCTCCTTTCTGCAACAAGCTAGGCCTGTTCCGCTTGCTGTCAGCCCCCTATGTGCACTACCATACCTCTGCAGAACTTGCATTCTAAAATCAGACCTCCCCCCCCCCCATCTACTATCTCCCTAGTGTCCTACCAGACTTACTCGCCTCAGTGCCTGCACTACACCGCCTGGTGCCACCCAATCCTTGGAAAATCTCTGCAGTAATGCCAGACTGCGAGGGCGAACTGCCACTGCACCGTCACAACCCGGCCCGCCTCGATCATTTTGCCCTGCCAGCCTTGCAGAACCCAAACACTAACCAGTTTGCACGCAGGTCTGCAACCGTTATCCAGCATACTCTAGCCAGCCTACCCTCCACCTGTGGTGACAGACCTACACTCCCCCTCCAACCCCCAGTGACCAGCACTCCAGAATGCCTCACGGCTCTGCCTTAATACTGACACCCTGCTGACTTTGCAATCTCAAAAGTGCAACTAGCTGCCACATGGAAACGCAAACGTCTCATGGCACCCAGCACACTCTTGCTAGCTTGTCCTCCACTCGCCAATGTGGTCCCACCTTATGTCCTTTGTATCGTACCAAGAAATATCTTGCAGGCAGATCTCCCTTCCACGCTGGCACCAGCTGCCAGACCTTCATGCCTAACCCTACCACATCTAAACATCAGCACCACATGTACACTGTATGAGCACAGTTACATGAGCAGCTCTAATAGCACATTTCCACCCAGCAATTCAGCTTACCGGACCCCTGTATTGTACCTCCAAATCATCCCACACACAGCACTACTGCATAGCAGTAGACACCAGCGGGTCATCCTTTACCACACCTGACTCACTCAGATGTGCCTTAGTCAATGCTAGGTCTGTCCAAGCCCACCCACTGGACATCCAAGACCTTATCTCGAACAACAAGTTAGACCTCCTAGCCAATCCATATCAGAAACCTGGCTTCACAACGCTTCTGGCCCAGCCCTCTCTATTGCTATTACACCAGGTTTCACTATTCACCATCATGACAAACTCCTCTCTAGAGGAGGTGTAGCTCGGATTGCCAAAAATAATCTCCCAGTCAGACAGATTAACACGACCCAGATACCAAACTGACACTCTCCGTCAAGCTACCTTTATCCTATACTACCACCATCCATATCCATACACATTGTTTACCGTCCACCAGGCCCACTGTCCTTTGAGGATCTCCTCCAGCATATTCTTAGTACAAACATCAAACCCACCTCGAAAATGATCCGACTGGGAGACCTCAACCTAGGGCTCAATGGCAAAGAGGACATCAATGCTTTGTATGTAGCCAATTCCTTCAACACCCTAGGCTTTATTCAAACTATAACAACGCCCACCCATCTCATAGGGCACACCCTGGACTGATAGAAGACCTCAACTGCCAGGTCACCATCCTCTCCAATGTGCCCTATCATTGGGCAGATCACTGCATCATATCATGCATCAACCAAACTGGTAGCCAGCCTTTAAGCACCAGCCCACACCTACCACCTACCATTGCCAGAAGCTCAAGAAATCTTACTAAATCCAACATTCTGCCCTTGCTCGAAAATGTATGTTTGGCACCACCACCTAGGACCAAACCAGCAGCTCTAGCAGATCTATACTTCGAAACAATTACCAACGCAGTTGATACTATTGCACCACAAAAAACTAAACTCACCAAAATTTGTGGTTCACCCCACACCTCCAAGCTCTCCATGTCAATACAAGTGGTGGGAGTTCTGAAGAAGAACAAGTTACTTACCAACTGGGAACATTCTTTCGACTGGATGTTCCTCCAACGTATTCCTCATCTTTGACATGTAATGTCCAGCTTCGGCAAACTTCAGCGGCAGAGGGCGCCCTGTGTCGATGGCGTCGAGTCCATGTCCCTCGAAGGCCTCTGTCGAGGGTGACATCTGAGGTAATATATAGCACGCATGGCACCCGTTGGCCTCAGGTCCTGTTTTTCCCCTCCTCGTGCAGCACCAGTGCCCATAAACACGGGCACAACAGTACTCAGCCTTGTTGGAACGAAAGCTGTAACAGCGTGGGAAATTCTACAGAAGGGTAGGTTGGGAGGGCGAGGAGAAATATGTTGGAGGAACATCCAGTCGAAAGAACATTCCCAGTAGGTAAGGAACTTGGTAAGTATCTTTTTCTTCGAATGGATCATGTCCTCTAACGTATTTCTCATCTTTGATAAACTCCCAAAGCAGTATCCATGGTTGGAGGAGGGTGTAGAATTTATGTATACAGAATTTTAAAGGGCGGAACAAAGTATCACCTTACCAAAAGCAACATCCTGAGCATGGGACGCATCCAGAGAATAATGCTTTGTAAACGTGTGTACTGAGGACCACGTTGCAGCACCACATATGTTCTTAATATGGACACCCCTTTGAAGGGCTGTCGATGTAGCCATGCCCCTGGTGGAATGAGCACGTAAACCACATTAGTGAACCCTTTTAGAAATTGAGTCACCAATGGGATCTTGAAATAGGGGCATTCTTCTGATGAGCGCTTAAAGATTGATAGCGCTGCCAAGGAGCCCTTAATGGTGCCAACCTGAAGACCTTTATGTGCTAATGAAAGCAAAAAGGATAAAACATCTGGAGTTTTACACTGAAAAGGATCAACATTCTTTTCTCTCCGCCAGTCGCAAAACTTATTCCAACGGCACAGAGATTTTGTTGCTGCCTCCTGGTTGAAACCAACACTTCCATTACGTCATCCGGAAGGTCCCCATCCTTGTATCTCAGCCTTTCAAAAAGTGTGAAGGTTGAGATTCTTGACCTCTGGATGGAGAACCCAACCCTCCTCTTGCGAGAGAAGGTCTTCTCTTTGTGGAAGACACATCGGAGGACAGAGTGACATGTCCAAAAGATCGGGATAACACGATCTCCTGGCCCAAACCGGGGCAATCAGGATCATTTGTTTCCCAAACCTTCGCAACCTCCTCATTACATGAGGAATGACAGGGACTGGAGGAAACGCGTACAGTAGTGGGAACTCCCAGTCCACCAAAAATGTGCCTCCTAGAGCGCCTCTTGGAGGAAATTCCTTTGAGCAGTACTGCTCACACTTCCAGTTGGCACCGGTCGCGAACAGGTCCACTGCAGGGGTTCCCCAAAGGGCGAGGATCTCCTGAAGGACTTGTTGAGCTAGTTCCGACTAGTGGGAGACTGCTCTGCCTGCTTAGAGTATCCCCCGCCATGTTCACCTCTCCGGCCAGGTGAACCGCTGATAGGGAGATTCCTTCTTGAATAACCCACAACCAGAGCTGCGTTGCCTCTTTGCACAGAGGTAGTGACCCTACACCACCTCTCTTGTTGAGGTAGTGCATGGCCACAGTGTTGTCCCTCATTATCAGGACACTCTTTCCCCGTACCGAGGGGAGGAAAGCCTTCTGCACTAGTCTGATTACTCACAGCTCCAAAAGATTGATGTGTAGTTAGGACTCCGATGGAGACCAATGACTGCTGATGGTCAGATCATTGGTGTGAGCTCCCCACCCCGTGAGTGAGGCATCCGTCACTACCGCCATCTCCGGCCATGGTTGCCAACAGGGTTCTCCCTTCAGAATATTCTCCTTGCAGGCCCACCACAGAAGATCCTGTGAGAGACTGGTTGGAATCTGAAGTCGGTCTGACATCCTTCCTGAGAATTGGGACAATTTTGTTCGTAAAGCCCATTGAAGGGATCTCATTCTCAGGCGGACCTCCAGCACCACAAAATATGCAGGTGTGCCATGAGGCCAAACAACCTCAAAAATTTGAAGGCCGGAAGATTCTGGGCAACATTTTTACCATCTGAGGAATGTCTTGAGGCCTCAACTCTGGTGGCAAGCTCTTTCTCAATGATGTATCTAGCACAGCTCTGATGTATTGGAGCTTTTGGGAAGGTGTCATATGAGACTTCTTGTAATTGGGGGAGAAGCCCAGTCTGTGAAGAAAGTGGCAGGTAACGTTGAGATGATCCAGGACTTGGCCGGGAGAACACGCCCGGATGAGTCAATTGTCTAGGTAGGGGTAGATGTGAATTCTCCCCCCCCCATCGCCCCTCTGAAACTCGCTGCCACCACCAACATCAGTCTGGTGAAAACCCTTGGAGCAGAGGTCAACCAGAACAGCAGGACTCAAAACTGAAAGTGTGAGCCGCCAACTGCAAACCTCAGGTATTTTGTGTGCTTGAGATGGATTGGTACATGAAAATAGGCATCCTGAAAGGCCGATGACACCAACCAATCCTGGAGTTGAAGGGCCTAAAGGAGTGACCATCTTGAATTTGTCCTTCCTGAGGAACAAGTATCTCAAGTCCAAGTTGGGTCTCAGTCCTCTGTCCTTTTTGGACATCAAACAATACAGGGAATACCAACCCTTGTTCCTCTCAGCTACAGGCACCGGTTCTTTAGTGCCTTTCTCTAGCAGGGTCAAAATTTCCTGCACAAGGAGTGGATCCGGCATCTTCAAAGAGCGTTTCCCCGGTGGATTGTTCTGGGGCTTCTTTAGAAAAGGAAAGCAGTAACCATGGGCTATTGTTTCCAGAGCCCAAGCATCGGAAGTAATGTCTCGCCATTCTTCCAGATGCTGACACAGCCTGCCCCCGACTTGCGAGTTGTGACTCAAGCCCTCACAGTGGTTTTAAGCAACTGTTGCAGTAGCCAATGGTAACAAGGCCACTGTTTGAGCTGGCTTGTCACCTCTACCTCGTCCACCACAAGGACATTTTCTTTGGCCTCTGACTTGCCATTCCTCTCGCCCTACCAAACGAGGAGTCGTAGCGAAAAGATCTACCCCCTCCAAGGGTGTCCGCTAGCACAAAAAGGCTGAGGTTGCCTCATAGCAGCGCCTAAAGACTTGGCTGCCGCCTTAGAGGTCAGCCTTGTTGCCAAAAAGATACAACCCGTCAAAAGGCATGTTGAGAAGTCTAGCCTGTACATCAGGTGCAAAAACAGACTTCATCAACCATGCAAATCTGCGCATCAACAGTGCTGCTAGCCATGGACCTGCTGATGCTATCTGCAGAATCCAATCCAGATTGAAGGGACGCACACATGGCTTCCTTGCCGTCCTAAACTATAGCCAGGAATCCGTCCCTTTCCTCCCCTTAGGGAATATGCTCTGCTGCCATAGAAATGCACTCCGACAGAGTGTACGAAAATTTTGCAAGGGCACAAGTGGAGTTGCCAGATTTTAATACCATGCTCCCTGCAGAAAATACCTTTCTCGTCCATCCATCTATGCACTCATTGTCCCCATCAGGAGGGATGGTAGGGTACTCTGCCTGTTTTGAGGTAGCCGTAGCTGCCTGGACCACCAGACCCTCACGAGTGGAGTGTTTGGATAGGTAGCCGGGGTCAATACTGGAGGGGCGGGATTTCTTTGTTAGATTTTTGTCAAATGCCGTATTAGTTTGAGTTTCCCCAATTCCTGGCCACCCTTTTCTGAAGTGCCACATGGAAAGGCAAGGCTGGATCAGTAGTCGGACCCTTGTCCAGAATGTCAGTCAGGTAATCCTGATCATAATGTACTGGAGGTCTAGACCAACCCAAGTTTTCCACAATCTTAGACATGAGTTGGCGATATGAGGAGTTTGCATGCTCCCCAGGTTCTGGCCTTCCGAACTCCAACTCAGGAGAGATGTCAATGCCACTAGCATTGTGCACATTTTCACAAAGATCTTGCATTTTACTCTCCTCTGAAATAAGGCACTCCAGCACATTTGGTGTACCGTACTTAAGTCCAAAAGGGGCATCCTCCGCATATGACTGCTCTTTCTCCTCAAAGATGGAAGACTGAGACTTCAAAAAATCCTTTTTCGGGAGAGGAGTATACATCTTCTCTGTTGTAGAACCTAGAGGCTTTGACGGTGTCGAAGTCGTCGACTTCGTCTTAGCCAGTGCCTTTTTCCAAAAGAAACAGTAGGCATCAATGGCTGAGCTGGCAAAAGGGGCACAGCTGGCTTTGACAATTTTGGCTTTGATGTCGACACTGGCGTCGATGGCCTAACATGGGTTGAGGACCCGATGGGCGTCATAGGCGCCAACGGCGCCGGGGGCTTCGAAGGCGTCGACAACCTCGATTGTTCCTCACGTCTCGAGTGATCCTTCGACTTCTTATCCGATCGAGGCCTCGAGGACACTTGATGGGGATCACGCCGGTCACTCAGGCTCGAGGGCGTGCAAGCTTTCGGCCGAGACCTTGCCTTCCTGGCTTCCGTAGAAGACTTGGTCGGAGTAAGACCCTGTTTCTCAAAGATTTTCAGCATTTCCACATGGAAAGACTGCAATTCTACAGGAGCCGACTTTTTGGACGTGCAAGCCACCCTCATGGGGGTACCGTCTGACGAAGACGTTGTGAAGGTGACCGGCGTTGCCTTCTCCTCGACCTCTTCGAAGAAGACAATGAGTGGCCGGAACCACTCCTAGACCTGGAATGCTTGGCCTCCTTCCTCCGAGGAGAGTCATGTCTCAATTCATCGGTTGAAGGCCTAGCAGGTCGGGACCTAAGGGGTTTGGAAACCTTTCCTATCTGGAGCTTCCTCTTTCGTTCCTTCAAGGCCTTTCCCGTCATGGACGGACACTTGGAACATGCCACAGGCAGATTCGATGTGGGCCGGTTATGGACATTTTCGTTCTGCAGTCCTTGCATTTTTTTGTTAACCGTACCAAGAAGTTGACGGTGTAGAGGACTACTATGACATCTAGTATTTGAAAAACCACACAGAAATATACTTTTCCAAGTACGAGGTGCGCATAGTTTCTCACGAAGCAAACGTGGTTGTGGGAAAACGGAACTGAGGCAAATGGGCGCAGTGCGTGCTATATATAACCTCTGATGACTTCACCCTCGACGGAGGCCTTCGAGGGATATGGACTCTACGCCATCGACACAGGGCACCCTCTGCCGAAAATAAGTACGAAGCAGCCAAAGGTGGACATTACATGTCAAAGATGAGGAATACGTTGGGAGGACACAATCCATTTGAAAAGCACCCTCAAATCACATTTCACTACTGAGGCAAAAGAGGTCAAACCAGTCATACTATTAGCCAAAGGCACGACCTACAATACCAGAATTACTACCGCCAAATCTAACACTTGTGAGCTCTTTACTATCCTTAACGAGCTGCAATCCCCTTCCGCCTCCCTCTCAACTTCACCAAGGACGAGGCCTCGTGTATTAACATTCAGAATGCCCTCACCTTGCAAGACCTTCCGCCATTTCAATTCAACCCTGCCACCCAAGTCACCTCTAGTCTGAAAGGCTTGAAACCATCTAGGTGCAAAGGTGATGTCTGCTGTTCAGAAACCCTGACTCAGTTTATCACAACAATCATTAATGCCTCCTTCTCATCATGCTTAGTCCCCACCAGCCTGAAGGACGGCTTGGTCCTCCCGCTGTTGAAAAATAAACATCTCTGGACCCCATAACTCCCAGCCCATCACCAGAGTCCCCTTACTTCCTCAGATCCTGGACCATGCTGCATATCAGCAATACTTGGAGTCCAACTACCTCCTAGGAACTAGTCAGTCTGACTTCAGCCCAGGCCACATAACCGAATCAACCTTACCACACCTAAAAAAACAGCTAGATGAGATCAAAGACACAGGAAAACCTGCCCTCCTACTAGACCTCTCTGCAGCATTTGATCTGGTAGATCAAAAAATACTTTGCCAGCACCTCATCTCAGTGGCTAACTTCTCGATGGAAGCCCTCAGCTGGATCACCTCCTACCTAGTTCAAGGAACTATAAGTCTTGTCCGAAAATGCAACTGCCCCTCCCACCCCAATTTCTTGCGGTGTCCTCCAAGGCTCGCCCACACTCATTTTCACGACAAGTATTTGACCTATTATACAATCAGGGTATCTCCTACACGAACTATGCCGACTAAACGCAAATCCTCCTCTCCCCTCTCGGGTGACTATTCTGTCGACTCCTCAAAACTACTTGCAGTTTACCATACCATCCAGGCGTGGATGGCGAAGCACCTACTTTGTCTGAATGATGAAATAAATGAAAATGAAAAAAAAAGGTTATTCTCCTTGTGGAATCCGCAGCAGCGCTAAAAAAACCTCAAACATAGTTCCTTTACCATTGAGGGCATCACGATCCCGGGATCCTCAACAGTGAACACTCTGGGAGTCCACCTTGATGCTTCCCTCTCACTAATGAGACATGTCAATGCTAGCACGTTCTCCGCTGGCCATACCACCAAAATAATCATTGCCTGCAGCCCCTGCTCATCTGCAGCACACATTTGCCTCACCATCGCCAGAGTGGTCATCGGCGCTAGACTTGACTATTGCAATGCTCCCTTTGCCGGCACCTCCATGCGGAATATCAATAAATTGCAAGTTACCCAGAACAATGCACTCTGTGCTGCCCTCAACATTCTGAAGCAAGAACATCTCAGAGGCCAGAAGAGCCGTCCATTTGCTGCCAACACGTGAACAGATTACTTTCAAAGCACCATTACCCATAAATGCCTCTCAAACTCCGCCCCTCCCTACATGGCACAGAAGTTCACAAAAGCCCAAACACAGAGACCAGCCAGAACTGCTTATGCACACAGACTAATCAGGCCAAGATTCAGACGAGCCAGAGCAGGTGGCACTAGCTGCTCGGTCCCTGTAAAGAAGTTACGGAACACACTACTGCCAGCCCTAAAAGCCGAGCAGTCATACTGGTCCTTCCATAAATTCATGAAAACCTGACCCTTCACCTAAAAATCCTTTAATTCAGACCACAGACCTTTTACTTTCTCTGTTAATTCAGACCACAGACCTTTTACTCTCTATGTCTTCATGCTGAATGATTGCCTGTTACTTGTAATGCAACTTGCAGTGTGCATTGTTCGGGTCAGGGAAACGGAGGACGACGGCCAGTAGACCAAGCGGTGTAAGGACGGTGCAGAGAAGCATAAAGGAGGATTGCTGAAAGAGTGTGCAAGGTGAGATGTTGCTGGGAGGAGACTAGCAAAGGGAGAGTAGGGGGTGAATGAGACTGAGTGGAAAGGTGACGGGAAAAGTGAAAGACTGTGGGAGAAGGTGCAGGTGTAGTAATGTGGAGAGGAGAAAGAAGCAGAGAGTGCAGGAGAGTAGGAATAGAAAGGAGACCATCTGAAGGGGGGAGAGAAAAGTGGAGGAACGGAAGGTTCAACCAGGGCAAGAGTGCAACAGTATGCAAGAAAAGTACAGATTGGGTGATAGAAAGGCACGTTTACTGAATAACATTCTTATTGCAGAAGGATTCACAAGATTGTTCTCTGAGGAAGTGAAATGAAGACGTTTGCCTTTAGATGCCAGTAGGTTATTAAATAGTAAAGATTACCAATCTGGAATGAGCATCATGGGGTTTAGAGACGCCTAAGCTAGGGTGCAGACCCACCCAGGATAGACGAGAGAGATGTGGCGGACCCATGGTGAGCCAATTCTCAATAATTTCAATAAAATCCTTTGAACTCTAAGTTGTGTTCTTGTGATCATCTGTGACGAATCCATGGAGCATCCTTCTCGAGCAACCCCTCCTTTGGGACAAGGGATGTGAGCTTGCTACGCTAAATACTCCCTAGGAAACAGATCAAGTGGGATCCCACTGGGGTGCACCCCCCACACTCCTTTTATGGGACAAGGAATCCGTTAACATTCTAGACCATCTCCCTTAAGATCAGTCACAAGCCTTTATTGCATATTTACAATATTAATGTACAGGGCCCTTTAAATGTGCCTGGTTTGGTTGCCGACCCTTTCATGATGACCAAAACTCAGAACCAATGGTGTTGTTTATCTCGTTACAGAGACTGATGCAAAAGGGTTGAGGCCATTACCTGGAGGGATGGAGCAGCTGCAGAGCAAACCATCCACAGGGCAGGAGCCAGCCTGATCAAAGCCATGCTACTCTGTAGTCTGCACTACAACACAGAGCAAGGAAAATCCAGGAGGGCGAAACACGTTGCATACATGGTGGGCAGAGAGCCTGCAGAACCAGAACCAAATAACCCACAAGGGGTTACAGGAGAGCAGAATGCACAACCAACACCCTGCGGCGGTGATACTGAATGACAGGATCTGAAGGGACAAATGGTACACACTTATTGTGAACATGGCTTTTGGGGTGGGGTCAAAAGTCCCCTTCTGTGTAGAAAATCGAGGAACTTAGTTGTGAACTGTGCAGCGAGACGTAGGCCTGGAAGCCAGAAGAGAAACCAAGGGACATTTGAACTTTATTTTAAAACTGTACGAGCAAGCTAAGGACCTGGAAAAGACAGAGAAGAGTATTCAAGAGATACATCTGGGGAGGGAGGTCCTGGGCCAGCCAGCACACGACAAGAAAAGGAATTAAAAACACTTCTCTAGGCTAAATCCTTTTGTTTCCTTTGATTGGTAGGGACAGCAAGAAGGGTAGCAAAGGTTTGGATGGAGGATAAGGTTAATTTATGCGAGACGTCCTGACGAGCACCCTTTTATTATTTTGTAGATTAGGGATCCTCCATCTTAGAAGTAGGTTTAGGTGAGGCATTTACATTGATAAACGTGAGAGATCTTAAAAATGTCCAGTTGTCCGTCTCCTGTGTCTGACCTACAAGACAACACAAAGAGCCTTTTTCTGACTGCTTGCTATTTGCAAACTTAGAAACCTGTGAGTGGGTCCCTGATGTAGTTTATATTAGTTGAAAGATGCCTGAAGGGATGTTCACGTACCAGGGAGTCTAGATTCCAACACTTGGGCTGCAGCTTAGAATTGTTTTCTGGCATAGATTATTGCAGGAGAGGGGTTGCAAAGAAGATGGGATGGAGGGAGAGAATATAACTGTTAGTAACCTGCTGCTAAGATAAATAAATGCTCAGACAACGGAGAGCATACTTACACAAACAATGGACATTTGCTAGATATTTCAGTTGCATAATTCACAAAAGAAACACTTTCTGAAGTCTTAGCACAAGACATAACATCCAGATCTCTACTACAATTTCATATCCTAGATCAAAGACTAGTAGTAATTACACAAGTCTATTCTTTTATAATAAATAATTTTATTTCTTTATTTCACAAATAAGGAACTGCAAACACACTGCAGAGCAAGAATGTACAAAGCACCAGGCACGATCTATGCAATTATTCAACAATAACCAATCATATTTCGTGTCCTTATAACACTATGATGGGAAATGGTCTGCATTTGATGTAATGCTGCATGTTTATTGGGCAAGCCACTTGTAGAAACTATACTCCCTTCTTAATTCACCTAATGAGAAGCTTGAAGAACAAGGATTTAACACAAGTAACTGCCCTCATCCAAAGTAGCTAGATATCCTACATGGCTTTTTCTCAACTTTCTTTCTCACCCAAGGCCCTTTGAACGTGCTGTACCTCAGCCAGTACTACTTTAAGAGCAAACATTTCACCTTGCCATATTGCCACTTTCTCAACTTATTGGACAACAAGGAGATATATATATATATATATATACACACACACACACACACACACACCCACACACACCCACACACACCTCCCCACCAACCCTGCTTTATGCACAGTCCCCATCAATACTCAAAATGATTCCAAGGGCTTTGTCTTGAATAGGTATACTATCATAAAAAATCTGATTGGCAGTTAAGAAAAAAGTTTGTGATTTATGCCCACCGACCATACTCTTCAAAGGGCTCGAGAGAGGGAGTCTGCCTTTTATGGGTGAGCGTGCATCTAGAAAAATGAAAATAAAATCAAAATATATGGGGGGTTGTGGGGGTATGTAAAACATCTCCCCTTTTGCCAATTATTTGCCTAATTATTATTATTATTATTAATTTGTTGCCTTCTTTATTAGCCACTGCCATTACAGTTGCTCTTGCGTCTCACCCTGGACTTCCTTTTCCTTGGATTTCATCATATGATCTGTGCAATATCCAAACAGGTCTTAGGCACATTGTGCAGCGATTAGGTCGCTTCTTTGACTAGGATCTCGTATTGCTTGAAGGAAAATCTGCTCTTCCAGGCTTTTCAAGTCAGAAACCCAAAGGTCAGTCTTCCTTAACAGTTCTTTAGATTCCTAAATGTATTACTACTTCTATTCTAAAAATGAGCTCCTTTGTATGAACCCTGTTAGCTAGTTTAAAGATTGAGATTCAGTTTGTCCAGCTTATGCTTGTTCACCTACTGCACACCTTCTCCTTTAATGCTGGTTAAGAGGGTCCCAAAGGGTGGGCAAGCTGTGCTCAATCTGCTCTATTTTCCTGAGATCTAATTTGTCACTGTTGCCAAAGTCAGTGTAGACAGACCTTGTAGGCATTTCAGATGAAAAATAGTTTATGAAGTTTTTGGAGAATCTTCTTGTTCTCACCACTTTACAAGAAGTGAACATTTTCATTTAAAACAGTGGATAGCCAAAGATGCATTGGCCCCTCTATTTTATGGAACTCTAGTATATCTATGCACATGTCCATTCCCTCATTTATGCTGCATTTGGTTTGGCTGCTGTTCTAATAAAATCAGGGGAACAGCTTATAGTGCATCTGTGATCCCTGCTGTCTCTCAACAAGTGAGTTGGATTTTCATGATCTTGTAAGAGAAGATCAGCAGTATGCCTCACTAACATGACAGTGCACTTGAGCAACCCCTCCAATAGAGGGCAAATCCCAGATGACCGTGATCGGGCACAGGTGCACAACTCAGACCTTTAATCAGGCTGTCAGAAATGAAGGGGTGCAGGTCCATCAGGAATTTCTGGGTTACGACGGGGGAGGGGGGGCAATCACAATTTCTCTCTTTCAGGCTGGGCTCCTCTACAAGGCTCAGATGCATGATGTGCTCCAGGTTCACATGCTGTGGTCGCCTTCAGCTCTCCATTTATCAAGTAGCTGTAGTAAAATAACCAGTGCCGAGAGGACACAGCCCTGAAAGATGTGTGCACCTACTAATCATAATGCAAAGGTCAAGGACTGTTGATCCAGGGACTTTACTGTTGTACTCTAGAAAGGCACCTTTGTAAAAGAATTAATTGATCTCGGCAAGCGATCAAATCAAATTGCAGTGTCATTTCAAATAATGACTGGAAATACAATTCGGTTCCTCTTATTCACATTGCTGAATTTTAATTCAGGGTATTCATGGACAAATGTAATCTTCTCAATGTCAAAGGAGCTGGGGCATGTATCTAGAGTGGAACATGCACCTTTGCTGGTTCTCACACCACTTTCTGCATAATCAAGTTTATATAAGAAAGTCCAAGGAGGCAGCTAGCAATAGGCTCTAAAACAGCCTCATCTATGCTAATGAAAGTCTTCTTCACTCATTCACATAGTCCACTGGAGATACTTTAGCAGAAAAAAATGGCACATTTTAGGCACCTGGAACCCATTTTGCAGTTGAAGGACAATTTAGCTTGACATGAATTGGACAATAATATACTATCAAAAATATTTTAATTTGTTTCTGAATGATTCATTAATTCTTTAGATTTTTTTCACACAATGACACATATTGAAGATTTACTGGTGCTTCATGTAATTGCCAAACAATTAAAGTTATTTCCTTAAAAAGGCAGCTTTGGTTAAACTACAAACCGAAAACAAAGTTCTTAGAGCCGAAGGGAAGAATGTAGCTATTCACGTATTTGAAGAGTAACGGCTTTAAGCAAAACACATTATATCGTCACTTTGACTGGAGTTTCTTGGCCAACTCTTCTACATAGTTTTTCTTTAGGAAATGGAACCACATTTTTGGCTTCCAGGCATTTGAATAAATGTTGCCTACTTCTAAGACTGTCAAATAAATATTGAGAACAAGCATTGGGGTTAAGGCAGTATGCTAGCTCAAAGGCATTAGCTGCAGCAAAAATGCCACAATCAGACCCATTGTGCTGCCGTTGGCAAGGGACAATGGTGACTTCAAGTTCTCCCTTTGAATTGAGTTGGGCAGCATACAACTGCTTCATTTGTCTCTGCACATACTTTGACACAGTACGTAGGAGGCTATCTGCATAAAACACTTTTCCATTGATGAATGCTGTTGTAATCCAATGATTAACATCATGGAGAATCTGCACAGTGTCACTTGTTACAGACCTAAAACCACTAGGTGACTGGGAAAGCAGTGTGGTTTGACTAGCTGAATGGCCTAAATGTGAGCTAACAAGTGTGTTTATTGCATCCATTAATCGATCATTGATCCAACCTCCAGACATTAGAGCGTCTGCATCGGACATAAATAGATGCAGCTCAGCTATCCACACTTTCTCACTTTCACCAGTTTCACAAGAGTTGGAAAGGTCAATGGTGTCCATATGAACGGCTGAGGACTTGTCCATTCTTTGTCTTTCTGCAGTCCATCTTTTCATGTTGCAAATATTGTACTTCTTATGTATATTGTTTCCGTTTCGGTCTTCAAAATGAAACACCCCCTTCTTTGGTAGATCGGAAAGGTCACAAGGTCCAAGGAAATGTTTAGAGAGCTTGCCTCCCGATCGGCTGTTCTTATGGCTGCTGACATGCAACACCTCATCTCCAACCTACACATAAAAATATTTCATAAGTGAGGACTAATGAAGAACACTTGCACAATAGGTTTTCTTACACTGTATAAATAGATTACCCCTTTAAGTGATCATCCTCAACGTTAATTCAGAGTTGAAAAATTATTGATTTAGTATGCAAAATGAGGGCAGGGAGCACCTGGGTTGAGAAGTACTCTGGAAAGTTCATTCCAATAATGTAATCTTAAACAGCTAAGAGGAAGGACTTGGCAATCCAATGGTTACTTACCTTTAACACTTTTTTGGGAAAAACACACGAAATGGCCCAGGGAGAAATTAAAGTTATTTCTACGCAAATTATTTGTTTTTTCTCCCCTAGACATTTCTAGGTACCCGCTCCACTCCCTTACTTCCCTGTTGGCAGCACACTTCCCTGTGTGCTGCCGTCTCCCTGCGACGCCGGTTCCCTTCACTTCCGTGGATGGGAACCGGCGCCGCAGGGTCCTTTCCTTTTATTTAAAAAACTTTATTTTTAGGGAGTGGGGGACACGGCTGCAACCACCAATGTCAGAGAACAAGCGTGCAGGGAACACCCCAGCTTCCCTTGTTTGCTATAATGGTCAGGTATGGTAGAATTGTTCGACATTTTTGGCTGTACGTAATTACATACAGCCGAAATTGGAACAATTCTAACTTTTTTTTTTAACCTTTTTCTAGAGACACTTTTTGTGCAGAGTGCTTCCCCACTCATACATTTAAAAAACGTGTCAAACGGTATTCCGCCCAGGGTGTTCCACCACACACAATCTGCAAGCTTTGGATATATGGATAGGCACAGCAGCTAAAAAGAGAGCCCCAGTACTTAATATTGTTTTTGTCGACTTTCAGGCGGATTTTGCTGGGGTCTGCCATAATAAACTATGGGCAAAACTATCGGGTTAGGAATGCCCGTGATGGCTGCTGGACAAAGTGAAGAGATTACATGAAGGTACAACAGGTCGGCTAAGGTTGAATGATGCGGGTGAGACTACTGCCCCTGGTAAGGCTTAATAGGGGAGTCAAACGAGGATGTGTTTTGGATCCCCTTCTGTATAATCTATATGTGCGACCTACCTGACGCTTTTGAGAAGGTCAAAGGCTGTTGCCCAAGAATCAATGGGGTAACAATTCCAGCATTGATATATACAGATGACCTGGTCATTTTAATCACACGGCCAGTGGTATGAAAAAACATGTTTCAAACACTGGTGAATTTGCAGCTAAAAATTAACTATTAATATGACTAAAACAAAAATCATGTTAGTTTCAGCTAGAAGGATTAGTCGGCCTGTGATCTCTACGAGTTTGGGTAATCTGACCTATGTCAATAAGTATCCATATTTGGGCCTTGACACAAGTCAGAACCTGAACTACTAATACATTGTAGAGGCTAAAACAAGCCAAACAGCAGGATTTTCATTGGAGGGAATCCTCATTTTATATCAATAAAGGTGTTGGCCAATGATTCTCTATGGCCTAGAGGCCTTAACGATGACAGATCTAAGTTGGCTTGATAGATTAGAGGACTATTTCTGAAAACATGTACTGAGACTGGCTAAGAGCATCTCGGTGGAATTCCTGAGATTAGAACTTGGACTGGTCTCCCTGAGGGGGGCCAGTTGCTAGCAAAACAGGGCGGACTCCATCTCGAGGCCAACACCTACCCCAGATGCAAACTGCTGTCAATAGTGGGAGCAGACAGGGAGAGAAACTGGAGAGCTAACAAGGGAGAATGTTCAGATATAGCGAATCAGCTATACAAGACACTGTAACCTTGTCGAGTGGGGGACAAAATATTAAAAATTTAAAAATCTCCTTGGAAAGAGTTGCCAAATGGGACTGGACTAGGAATTACGACCGACTATCGTTATTAAAATCATATGAACGTGTGCCAAGTGTCGTACATAGATATTTGTGCCCGCAGCCTTACTTGCATCAATGCTCCTCACCTGCAGTGCCGTAAACTTATTCTAAGACTTTGAATCAACCAACTACCTCTGTCTGGTCTTTTTGGGAGCACAACAGAAGATTCTCTCAGGCCCAAAGAGGGTGTCGAATCTGTAATATACAGGTGTGGTGGAGCGCCCCTAAACACGCTTTAACCGAATGCAAACTCCTGGGTGATACATACATGTCCATACTTGGTAGATATGTACATAATTATGACAACATAAAAAGTGACTCCTTCTGGACATAATACCTCAACTCTGACTTGGAAAGTCTCCATATTTTATTGGCATTGGAATGAAATCACTAGTCGATTGCCAACAGATAAAAGGATTATTCAAAACGGATGATAGGTATTTCCCGTTATTTTAGTATTTAAAGTATGAACGGAGCAGCAGTATAGCAGTTAGTTTATTTTGAGTGAAATTAGGGGAGAATATATTTTAACTATGTGCTCTTGCTGATATAATACTATAAGTGGATGACTAAGAGTGCTACACATTATTATGCGAATACTACGTGTATGTTGAAATAATTTAAGGTAAAACTGTTGATATTGCAAATCTTGTGTTTTTAAACTGTAAACATGAAATTCTTTGTTTTTGTAACGATTCTTTAAGAATTGTATGCAAATAAAGAACAATAATTAAAAATCGTTTTGGCAATCAGAAATATCACATAATGTAATGTTAAACTTGAAATCCTTTTAAACAAACTGTGTGAAAGGGAAACTCTGCTCTTGAAAGGTTAGGGCAACCTCTTACAAAGTTCAAATGGTACAACTCTGTTCAGCTTTAGAAGCATGAGTGTCAGCAATGTTCTGAAAGCGTTGAGGATGAACTTGCAGTTATCAAAAGGGAGCAAGGTACACTGCACACAAGAAATTTGTGGCAACAAATGGCAAACAACCTATTCAAAATAATTTGCCAATTTCATGACTTTACGTGGCAACTTTTCTTAAAACCCTACACAAACATGCAATTATTCGTTTTGAAGACACTGGCAACTGCTTGCACTCTACATGTTGACAGCCTTTGCAGTTACTTTGGCTTCTTGTGATCCTGAATCTGGTTGGGTGGAGGGGGTGACATCATTAGATACTGTCACCTGCAGTGCTTCTGCATAATTGCTATTCTCCAAATTCATTATTTTATTAAAATCCAGGATGTGATGCCAGTTTTGGACTAACTGAAAATGTTATGTTAAAATGTAAAATTAGCACAAAAAAAACACTGATGAAATATTTTCATATACAAAAATAAATATTCTTTCACTTTAAACTCCATTGGCTGCAGGAAGAGTATGAATGAGATCTAGGAGCTAGATTCTCAAAAAAACAGCACAAATGAGTGAGAGGAGCACAGATGTGACCCGAGCATTTCTGGAAGGGCTGGACCAGAGGTATTCAAACTGTGGGAGGAAAGAAAAATCAGGGCAGGGGAGCCCTGGGTAGGCGTGGCTTGTCCATAATGGGCCTCAACCCAGTGGTTCCCCTCACCCATTACTTAGGAGCTGAGGTGTTTGACAGTTCAGTTCCGCAGCCGCACATGCTCAATGAGCCATGCAAGGCTGGGAGGGCTTTGATTCGCCAGCCTTGCATAGCTCATTGGAAATGCTGGCTGTGGAACTGCATGTCTGTATGTATGAAGGGGAGCTCATGCACCTCCTCGCATATACCGACAGAGCAGGCTGGAGCAAGGCGTTTCAGCTCCCACACTCGGGCCCCTGCATGCATGTGCCGAAACCAGGAAGCTCTTGCTTCCCTATTCCTGTTCATGATGCAGGAGCTGGAGCACTGGGGATGGAGAGGACTTCAGGGCCGGGCAGAAAGTTAGTTTATGCTCATTTATTGTTTTATTTATTTACATGTATGGATGTGTGTATGCTTGGGTTATGAGTGAGTGTGAACGATAGAGTGCTTGCTGTGTGAATGTGTGTTAGACCGTGGAGCTGATTTTGGGGTACGGTTGTACAGCCAAGGCATTTTAAAAATGCCTTTGACGCACAATTCCACTACCCACCAGCCAAAATCAGCTCTGAGGCGCTGAAGAGCCCAGGGGACAGGGATGGTATTTATTTACTGGACATCTATAAGATGTCCAGAAAAAATACCATGCTTACCCCCTCTAGCCCCCCGGCACCTTGCATACACATAATCACTGATTGTGTGTGTATGTGTTGCACGCTGTGAGGCCCAGGGAACAGGGATAATATCTTTTTGCTAGACATCCATTTCAGATGTCCTGTAAAACATACCATGCCTGTCCCCTGGGCCACCCATCACCAATTGGAAACTGTTTGGCTTTTTTACCCAATGTTTAAAAGTATGCTCTAAAATGCAATATTTTAACCCATTTTTAAAAAAAGAATTCCCGGGGGAAACCACCCAACCCTCAGAACCCCCCCTTGATTGGCTTAGGCTCCCTCACCATGCTCTGTTGCTATGGCATATCTGGAAGAAATATTTATGAACCTCCACTTAAAAACATTCCCCAGCCACCACTGGCCCCAAGACTGTGCTGGGACGAGCCCAATGTCTGTGGTGGGAGCAGGATAGAGGGGGGGGGGTGGTGGGCGCAGGGTGGGGAGAGCGCAGGGACTGATTGAAGCAGGTGGGGGAGCCCAGGCACTATACTGGGTGTAGGGTGCAGTGACAGCGCGCAATAGTTCATAGCCATTTGGACTTCCTGTCTATTTAGCATTTTTGGGGGACCCAGTTTTCCCACATTTTACTCAGGGGGGACCCAGGCCTAAAATGTTTAAGACCACTGGTTTGGACAGTATCGCAAAGATGGCATGTACAGCCCCCTGGCATAGATTAGTGTCGGGAGATGCTCCCGACACCAATATATGACCGGTTCGTAGCAGATTTCAGAGATGGGCTGTTACAGGGTCCATCACGGTGAAGGAGTATGTTTCTTACCTATAACTCCTGTTCTCCAGCATTGGTATCTTTCATAGATTCACGGGTTGTGAATATTCCCTGTCGTCAAGCTGGGAACCCTGGGTTACTTTTTGATCCCCCTTCACCTAGGCAAAAAGAACCTACATTCTGTAACCAAACATACTTGTTATGGGTGTTTATGGCCCCCACCAATGGGACCTCAAATAACCCTAGACTAGACCCTACTCTTCCTCTTCCACTCAGATTCTGACCCTCTGGTAATAGACGTCCATAGGGTGGGAGTGGGTTTACTTGGAGGGGTGGAAGGAGGGCCCATGTGAATCTATGAAAGATACTAATGCTGGAGAACAGAAGTTACAGATAAGAAACATACTCCTTCTCCAGCATTCGATTTTTCATAGATTCACATGCTGTGAATAGATTATGTAGCAGTATACAGACACTGGAGGTGCATACAGGAAAAAAAGAAACACCAGCACCCCTTACAGCAAATCCATAGGATCGTACCTTATTCGAACAGCGCTGTAGGACTGCTCTCCCTGTACGCACTTCTTCGGCATGTTGCTTCTCCAGGCAGTAGTGCTTTGCAAACATATGTGGCACTGACCAGGTGGTCACTTGGCAGATGTCTGAATTCGGGACAACCCCCCACCCCTCACGACCACCATGCTGCCAAAGCTGCTACAGCTCTTGTTGAATGTGCATGTGGGGGAGCTTGGAGGGGCTTCCCCCGCTGATTTGTGAAAGAAGAAGATAGCTGACAATATCCACCTTGCTATGCTCTGCTTGGATAAAGCATTGCCTTTATTCATCGGGTCGTATGCCACGAAAAGTTCCTGAAGGACTGCGTCCTGTCACTGTAGTATTTTAACTCTCACTTGAGGTTGAGGGAATGTAATGCCACATCTGCCTGTGACAAAGGCTTGCTAAAGAAAACCGGTAAGGTTATCATGGAATTTTTGTTAAAGTCTGTGGGGACTTTGGGAACGAATCGTGGGTTTCTCATGAGAAGTACCCTGTCCTTTTGGAACTGCAAGTATTGTAAGATTGGCCAGGCCCAAAAGTTATGGCAGTACCTCCCCTGGAGTCACCTGGAATGGGTTCAGCCCTTCCTGGTGTTCCTGGCATTGGGTTTCGCACCACTTGCAAAACCGCTTCCACTTCAGGTGGTATGATTTGGGTGTGGCAGGGACTCTCGCCACCGCTGGCACTTGTCTGCACTCCTGTGATATATTTAGGCTACCGAACTCGCGAAGTCAGGAGCCACGCCGTCAGGCGAAGTGATTGGAGGTTGTGGTGCAGAGTCGTTCCCTTGCCTTGTCTTATGATGTCTGGTCGATAGCTGTGTCGACTGGTTTGGCCCTGGAGAGCTGAACCACTTTGGAGAATCAGGTCTGGCAAGGCCAGTCGGGTGCAATGAGGATCGCCCTGCACTTGATAGTGGGTATTGTTCTGTGCAGGATCGGGAACGCGCAGAGGTCGTCCCACGGAAAAGTTAACGTCTTTCCCATTGAGCCCTTTTGGGTGCCTCCTGCTGGCCTACTTGGTACACTTGTAGATTGTGGAGAACAGGTCCACAGTTGGCGGACACCAGCGTTGAAATAGTGATTGCAGTGTTGAGGCTGTCTGCCATCTGATTCTGTATCCCCCGGGAAGGTAGAAAGCCTGAATGCTGATCCCGTGGGCAATGGCCCTGTGCCATGTCAGTAGAGCTTCCTAGGATAACGTCCTGGAGTGGTGGTGCTGTCTGTGAGGACTTTGACCGTCCAGTACTCCAGTATTGGGAGGATGACTTGAGTGCCCACCGAACCGCTCTGAGTTAGAGTACATTTATATGCAGGGATGTCTGCTGGGGTGCCCATAGCCCCTTGACGTTTAGTTGATCCATGTGAGTGTCCCCCACCCCCAGGAGGGAGCCATCCGTAACCAGCGTTTTGTCGGGTGTTGTATCCTGAAATTTTTGCCTTTGCAGACATTGGTTTTGCTTGCCCACCACTGAAGCTGTGAGCACAACGAGAGGGATATGCACTTTGTCACCCCATAATCTGGTGGTCTGGGACCAGTTTGCTGCCAGGAATTCTTCTAGTGGTCTCATATGGAGTCGGCAGTGCTGAACTAGTGGTATGCACACTGCCATCATACCGAGCAGTTGCATGCATTGTCGCACTGTTTTTACTTTGTTTGGTGTGAATGAATTCAACAGGGTCACAAGGGCCTGCATTCTGTCGCTGGAGGGACACACCATGGGTTCCTTGGTGGAGAAACTCGCTCCAAGGAATATAAGCCTCCTGGATGGCCTTAAGAAGGATTTCATGTTTGTTTGTTTATTTGGTAATGCGCGACAAGCCCTTGGGTAGACGGGCGCAAACAGAAATACGAAATCTTAAAGCTTAGTTACAGTACAAGGTAGCAATACATAGAGCAGTGATTGCAGTAGGAACATGATAGACGGTACAGGATACATTAAGTACATAACAATGGTCTAGGTAAGTCAAAGAAGGTATGGAAAAGGTGTGGTTGGCCAGTTAGGTGTCATTAGTATGTAGCCAGTTGAGTATCTTATGTCTGAATTTAGGGTAAGGTTGTTCAAGTCTAAGGTCAGCTGGTAATTTGTTCCAACATTGTGCCGCTTTAACAAGAAAACTAGTTCCTCCTGCTGTCAAGCGTTTAAAACTAGTAATCTCCAGCATAGATGAATTGGCAGATGTCGTAGGGCGTGTGCATGTTCCCCCCTAGTGATTTTATCCATAAGGTATGGAGGTGCTAGGTTATTTAGGCATTTGGAGGTGAGGGATGCTGTTTTGAGGAGGATTCTGTCAGTTATTTTCAGACAGTTAATCTCTTTCCTGAATTCAGTAATATGCTCTCTGTAAGAGATGTTCAATGCTGCCCTCAGTGCGTTATTCTGCAGTTCTTGAATTTTGTCTGTAATATATTTATTGGCTCCTGAGTACATGGCATTACAGTAACCTAATCTTGACATAATAAGAGCATTGGCTAGTGTGGTGCAACTTACTCTCGAAAGGTATGATCTGGCAGCTCTGAGTTTGCAAGTATACGTTGTAGATGAGGCAAGGGAGTTGACTTGCTTTTTGAGAGTGAGAGAGGAGTCCGAATAGAATCCTAAAGTTTTGACTACAGACATCACCTTGATAGGGTTACTATCAATGTTAAAGGATGTATAGTTTGGGCTATGTTTTTGGATAATTAGCTTCAGAGCCTAAGATTAGTAACTCCGTTTTTTCATCATTCAGGCAGAGGCCATGGGATGCCATCCATGCCTGAATGAGGGTGTATATTTTGTTCACCAGGGCTGAGTCCGCCTCGAAGTTACCCGAAAGGGGTATGAGGATCTGTGTGTCATCTGTGTAATTAGTGTAGATGACACCCAGTCTATCCAACTTGTCAAACAGAGGCTTGGTGAAGATATTATACATAGTGGGGGATACGCAGGAACCTTGAGGGACCCCGCAGGTTATTTTGATAGGGTCGGCATAGGCTGAAGTAGAGAAGACTCTCATGGTCCGGTTAGCTAAGAAGGATTGGACCCAAACTATTGCATCATTAGTGAAGTTGGCGGCAGATTGAAGGTGGTTGCATAACACTACATGGTCCACCAAGTCAAACGCTGCCGACAAGTCCAGTAGGAGTAGCAAGGCTATTTTTCCCTTATCCTTTAAGTCTTCAATTTGTGTCTTGAGGTCTAGCAACGCTGTTTCCGTGCCATGGAGAGGGCGGAAGCCCGACTGTCGTGAGCCAAGTAGGTGGTTAGCTTCCAGGTAGTCCTGAATTTGTATTTAGGCAGCTCGGTCTAAAATTTTAAGGAGAAATGGCACAGTGGTGATGGGTCTATAATTGGTAGGGATGGTAGGGTCCAGAGTTTGTTTTTTAAGTAATGGTAGAACCCAGGATTCTTTGAGGTTGTTTGGTACTGTATTGGTTTTGAATGAAGAGTGTGTCACCGAAGGTTTATTAGTTTGTTGGTCGGAAAGTGGTAGTGAGGCCTTTTTTTTTAGCGATTTTGCATTGTAAGGACAGAATTTTATTTGCTAGAGAATTTTGTATGTTGGTACACCATGCTTTATCCTTTGGGGCATCGTCTACCGGTTGGATTGGGGATTCTAATTCACGGAGGATGGAGAATACTTTAGTGTTAGATTTAGCTTTCTCAATCCTGTCATTGAAGGTGTTTTTTTTAGCTTTGGCTATTTCTTTTTTGTACATTTTTACAAATTCCGTTAGGTTATTTTTGTTATTTTCGGATGGGGAGTGGCGCAAAATGGATTGAAGTTTCCTTTTTTGTGATCTTAACGATTTAAATTGAGGAGTGAACCAGGCATTCAGGTGCGCTACTTGTCTAGCTTTACACAGTTTGACAGGAGCAATCATGTCCAGTGCCTTAGTCATAGCATTGTTGAAAGTGTTTACCAATGCGTCAGGGTTGTTATTTTCCCTTTCAGAGATGGCAGGGAGAAGAAGATGGATAGGTTTTTCCACAGTAATGTCCTTCTTACTTCTGGTAGGGAGAGGCGGTGCCATGTTATTAGGCTTGGGGGTGAGGATGTCTAATGCAGCAGAGATGTTTATTAGGTGGTGATCTGTCCAAGATTGTGGGACAATATCGGTAATGTTGATATTGCAGTTTAGTTCGGATACCCAGTCAAGGGTCCTTCCTTCGATATGCATTGGTGAGAGGACGACTTTTTGCGTGAGACCATAGTCATTTAGTAAGGTTGCAATAGATTCAGCATGTTTATTTTCAGTGTCATTAAAGCCTAGATTGAAATCTCCCAACAGTAGTGTTTGAGAATGATCTTTAGTGTTGTCGGCTAGAAGGCTGGTAAGGTCGTCTTCAAAGGTGCCTAGAGGCCCAGGGGGTCTATATATCAAGTGGATAGTTAGAGTATGGTTACTGGAAAGAGGCAGTTTGACGGTGAGTACTTCACAGGATGTGAATGAAGCTGAAGTGGGAAGTCTAATAGAGTGGGTAGTTTTGAAGATGATGGCTAGGCACTCTGGCATTCAGCCGGTCCACTCTAATGATTTGGTAGTTGTCGGGTACTGCAAACATGAGAGTTGGTCCTGCGGCCTCATGTAGCCAAGTCTCAGTTATGGCCAGTAAATCGAGATTGTCATTATTTAAGATGTCTGCAATTTCAGTAGCATTGGCTACCACAGATCTAGGGTTTATAAGGGACCCTGTTAGCCTTAGGGTACTGTCAGAGTTGGCAGTTGGCGTCATTTTGTGAGAAAGGGTATCTAGGGAGGTGTATTTTTTGGGGGGAGATTGATCATTAGTGTTGGTAGTTTGCGTTGGTGTGGGAGAGGGGTTCTTAGATTGGGTGGTAGTTCGATTATTGGCATTGTTGGGAATGTTTCTATAGGGTTCATGGATAGGAGACAATCTGGATCTAAGTCTTAGGTTTCTATCCTTAGGCGTGATTGTTGTGATAGCAATGGCCATAATGGTTATGATGGCATAGGTAAGTAATGCCGTCTGGGTTAGTTTAGTCAGGTAGGCAGAGGTCATTGTCGGACTATGCTGAGGTCATACTAACATCTAAATGATTAATTCTGAGTCGATGACAGGGGGGGGGGATCTGGGCTATTCCTAATGATGCTAATTGTAGTTAGATCACATCTGCGCTGGTAAGTGCAAGATGCATGTAGGCATATAGGCTAGATGCAAATGTAGGCCCAGGGCATATCTAAGCTAGTCAAATGCAAAGCACAACGCAAAACACAGATAGGCTAAATGCAATTGTGGGCGCAGGGTACAGGGCATATCTAAGCTAGTCAAATGCAAAACACAATGCAGAACACAGGTAGGCTAAATGCAATTGTGGGCGCAGGGCACAAGGGACATCTAATCTAGTCAAATGCAAAGCACAATGCAAAACACAGTGGTTAAAGTAGGCTAAATGCAGTTGTGAGTGTAGGTGTGCACCCACACTGTATGTGCGCACAGAGTAGGTATGCTAGGACTGTAATAGGCGCGAGGCGGTCACAGCAGGTGGGCGGCCCATATGCGAGTGTGTGCAAACGCTATAGGAGGGAGATAGTTTTTGGGAGAAGTGCTGCAGACATGGGTATTGAGGTAGGTTAGATATGCATTGTTGCGCAAGTATACAGAGTTATCAAAGTCTTACGGCTGTTGGTCGTCATGATAGTTCAGCGGCCGTCCGTCTTGGCACTTCTTCCATGCACTGCTGGATAGTCCTGGTGGGCATAGCTTCACGGCGAACTGCGCGTCAGGCTGTGGACAGGCTCGGGACAGGAGCCTGCCTTGGGCTGAGTGCCTTTGGCAGTGGGCCGGCGCTCGCCTACCGGCGAGCAGTGATTGGTTAAGGGCTCTAGCCCAGCCAGTCTGGATGCAGGCAGACTATCTCACTGGTGATGCAGATAGGTATCATCAAGGGCGGCCATCTTAGCCTGTGTTTTCTCTTCGTGGGCCTTGGAGAAAATGCAGAAAGCGGGCCAAGAGTGGGGCACTGATGCAATCTTCAGTGCGTGCAGATAAATAATCAAAGTGCCGAGATATTATGGCCTGAATTCGCATGATGTTACGCAGATTTCCGTGTGCGGGTAGAGGAGCCCAGGGAACCCAGCAAAGAAGCCTGGGCTTACCTAGAGCACTCTGGTGCTTCCTGTGATAAGGCACTGCTCCGGCAGTGCCTCTCCTGCGGCAGGCTGCTAGATCTTGTAATTGATGGCAAAGCCCAATGCTTGCAATAGGCCCACTGTCGCTGCTATGGAAGATTGTTACCCGCCTGACTGGGGGCGTACCGGCCAGTCGTCTAAATAAGGATAGATGTGGTGTTCCAGTCTGCGCAGGGTGGCTGCCAGTGGCGCGAGGATCTTTGTGAAAGTGCGAGGGGCCAACTTTAGGCCGAACGGCAGGACCTTTAACTGGTAGTGTTATTTTCCAACCACAAACCGGAGGCATCACCGGTGTCCTGGATGTATGGGCACGTGAAAATATGCATCCTGGAGATTCATTGCTTCTGTGACGTGATCAAAGTGAACTTCTGGCGCTTCATAGATTTGTTTAACCTGCTTAGGTCTAGAATGGCCTCAATTTTCCATCCGGTTTGCAGACGGCAATGTACCAGGAGTAGACTCCCTTTCCCCTTTGGTCCCTGGGGACTTTTTCTTTGGCCCTTTTTTGCTGCATGAGCTGCACCTGCACTTCTCATAGGTGCGCAGTCTTGTACGCCTGTGGCTGGTTATTTGGAGGTGTGGGAGGGGTTGTTTGTTTGAATTCTACTAGATGCCCGTATATTAAACACATACAGCACCAATTTGTCTTTTGTTATGGATTGTCACTGTTGCGTCTTCGCCTGCTGTCTCCTCTGGCATCTGGAGGGCTGCTTGCAGTGCTGATTTTGTCTGAAGTCTTGATTTTTGGTATACCTGATAAGCTCTTTTATACCCCTCGGAGTAACATGTCGAGCCCCTAGAGTAGCGACGTTCCTTGTTGGATGAGGACAGATGTTCTCCCAGCTGCTCCCCTAAACCGACGAAAAGGGGGACTATTCTGCAGGGATGTTAACGACCTGACTTTCAGTGTCCGTATTGTTTTTAGAGCTTTGTCGATCTTGGGTCCTAACAGCTCATCTCCCTCAAAGGGAATGTACACTACTACTTTACATCCGTACATTGGAGCAACGCTGGTCTTCTTAAGACCACCCTGTTTCCCACCTGTTTAAAACCTGTTTCCGCCAGGTCCACCGCCATGTTGATCCCCACGTTTCAGGACTTTTCCCCTTCCCTCTGGATTGCCTTTGCCTCCTTACGTTTCTCCTCTGGGAGATGCTCCAGGACTGGAGCGAGTTTATGCCACATCTCCCCCATCATATCTGGCTATGACGGCTAAGGAGTTGGCTGCATTTACTGTCATGACTCCAATCGCTAAAACCTTTTTACCCAAAGTGTCCTGTTTGAGCTTCATTGTCCAGTGGTATTGCGCTTTTTTGTTTGTTGGATTTAGCTATCTGGCTTACTGCCGCGGAGACCACCGACTCGGGAGAAGGTTGGGAAATCAGACATTTTGGTGCATTTTCCAGTGGTTGCACTTATCAAGAAAGCCTTTCACAGCTGGGATTGTGAATGGTCGCTTCATTATTTTAAGCCCCTCCTGCGAGACATGGTCGAGGATGGGAATTGAGACCACTGCTTTTCTCCTCTTAACCATATGGTCAAATAAAAAGCATTCCATCTCATCCTCCGAAGCGAGGAGGTGAACTCTTTGCACTCCCTCATGACCGCAAATGGAACCCTCGGATGTTGTCAGAGGGCGATGGCTTTGCTGATACCTGGTCCTGGAGAAACTCTTGGTGGGAATCGTCTCCCAACCATCGTCCCTCCTCAGTCAGTTGAGGAAGATGTGGTATGGCGGGGTTCGTCACATCTGTATCAGTTAGCTCCCCTTCCTCTGGCACCAAACGCGCCGGTGGTGAAACGGTACAGCTCCTTTTGCATAAGGGGGAAGTTAGTGCCGGTGAGGTACTCCTGCCACTGCATATTGGTTGAAGCACGGGGATGCTGGAGGGGAATGGAGAAAACCACATGGATTCTGAGTGATCTCTGGATGACCATGCTGATCTTCCTCGTGATATAGACCTGGGTCTGGGCAGAAATTGCTGTGGTATCCCAGGTTGAGGTGGTAGTAAGGCCAGCATCACTGCCTCATCAGAGCTGCAACGAGGTGAGTGATGACCCTCGGCAGGGATAAGAGCACTTGCATCGATAGTAGGGCCTGTGGGTCGATTAACAGTGCCCCCATTTTCCTTTGTTGGATTTGTAGGCTCTTAGTGCGGCTGTCGCAGTGCCCAACCTGCCTCTTCTTGTGGTTGTCAGACTGATACGACCCCTTCCTAAATGAAACTCCCAGTCATTGGTGACCTAGCCAGAGTCTCCTATTATTACAGATTGTTCCGAAACCGATTGCTGATGCTGCGCTTCGAAGTCAGTGTCAACCTCGTACTTTAACATCTCCTCTGGTATTACCTCCGAGTACTGGATAGGAGAGACCTGGCTGATGTGTTGTGGGTGTGTGGGCCCCTCTGGCTTGGGTCCCTGCACCTCCTGGGGAAGTTCTTGTCCCTCCGTCGACGTGGATGCAGTCGACAGGATTGCCAGTGACAGGCCTTCCCTTGTGTGGTCTCTTGGGGCCCGGGAAATCTCTTTTCACACTACCGAGGTTGAAGGCTGGGGTGACGGTACCATGTTGGTGCAGTCTTTGTCCCTGGCTTTCGTCGTCGACTATTCAGATTTGTGGTGCGTCATAGACAAGCTAGTTTTGTGGAGTTTTGTTAACGAGCTGAACTTGTGAAGCGTCACTGACAAGGTAGTCTTATGCAGCGTTCAAGGGCTAGAAACCTGGTGCTTCATGGACAGGCTGATCTCGGTAGTTTGTTCCACGGCTAGATGGCTTTCATCGACATGTGAATAAGCATTTTTAGAGTGCCCGATGAGGTACTTCGGTCTACAGCCGTGGCAGTTGTGCACCCCAGAGCTTTCGTGTGACCCTTGTGCCCCCATCCACACCCCCTCTGGACTCAGTGACTTTGACGAGGCCTCACCCTCCCTCACTGACATAATTTTTGCTTGTGCTTTCGTACTTTCACTGACTGGACAGCTTCTGCTACTGACTTCCGCCCTGGCGATGACCAGCCTTCTCTGGGGGATAACGGCCTCTCCGGCCCCTTTGGTCTTTCAGCCGCCAACGATGGCTCAGCCATGGGGGAAGCTGTTCTTGGTATTCTTCTCTGGCAGTTCTTCCGGCCTGGCACTTTCCCTCGACTGCAGTAGTTTCCCCAGTGGGGGCAGCCATGCGTTTGGTCGATTCGACGTCAGAGTATTCGGGGTAATTCCGCTCGTTGAGCCAGCAGACCAGCTTTCTATTTCTATCTTTGAGAGTCTTGGAGTTAAGACCTCGACAGAAAGTGCAGGTTTCAACAGTGTGGTGGGGGCAAAGGCAGTATATGCAGTCGGAGTGCTCATTTCCCTCATATATGTTTTTGAGGCTGCAAGTGACGGTTTAAAAAAGGGGTCTCCTTTTGCACTCTATCCCCAGGAACTTCCACACCTTTAAGTAGTGACCTGATGTTGTGGTAGAGAAAAAAAAGCTTTTAAAAGGGGTATTTGAAGATCTTAACCTAAAACTCTGACTGTGGAAAACCATAGGACTCCCTCAGCAGAACACGTTAGAATCTGAGGGGAAGAGGAGGTCTAGTCTAGGGCTACTCAAGGTTTCATTGGCATGGACCTAACACAAGGGTGTTGCGCTACAAAATTTAGCTTCTTCTTGCCTAGGGCAAGGGGAATCAAAAAGTAACCAAGGATTCCCAGCCTGACGATGGGAATATTCACAGCATGTGCATCTATGAAAGATCCAATGCTGGAGAAATATTTACATCCTGTTTGGGGGATGGAAATGCTAGTGTGAAAGCAGCGGTTTAACCCGCGGTTGACACTTCAAAAGAAAATCACGAGAGAGTTAGAAATTAGCCTGCCATGATTTGCGTCTCCCCGGCGCCCGTTTCAAAAGGCGCAGGAGGAGGACCCTCGACTCAGGGCATTTAAAAGCACATCCCGTGTGTGAATTCGGGATATGCTTTTAAGCACCCTGAAATGCCCCTTTAATCGTGCAAATTGGGGGAACAATGGCATCTGAGCTAGTCCAGATGGCCTTTGTGAATTGGGCTTCTTTTTATGGCACAAGTAAGATGTGCTAGATCATCTCTGTAGTTGGGCCAGATTCTCAAATCATGTTTTGAAGCAAGGTCTTCGACTGCTTCCCAGGTTACACAGAGCAGTGCATCTAGGATCATGACAGACATAACAGTCCTCGTTGGCAAACAACTGCCAATTATAGCAGTGTGAGAAATTATATTTTAAACAGGGAAGCGTTATTCACACAAAACTGTCACATATAATGTGTCCACAAACTTAAGCATAAAGGGTTTTAAAACTGGAACCCAGTAAGTATGCACAGGTTGTATTGTTGAGCATTCTTGAAACGGGACATCTAAAAAGGAGGGCATGTTTCTCATTTACCTCGCACAGATTTCAGTTGTATATGCTTGAAATGTAATTGTTGCAACCAGCCTTCGATTTTATTTAGAAAAACAGAGGTCAGCATCTCCTTTGTGAACACACCCATGTAATTGCCCTACAGTGATTACAATGCCCAATTAAGCTTAGGTTTGGCAGACCTCGTCGTGTTTGGAAACTAAAGCATTAATTCTTTTAACAGTGTCTATGCAGCGACAGGCTAGTATAGCGGTAACAGCAGTTAACTATGCTTACTAGATTGAATATGATGTGGCCAATACAAAAAAGTTTAAATGTTGCAAGGTCTATATCATCTCAGATTCGATAATAGCTCGAGTGCTTGAAGATGCTAGACCTAAAAAACAGGAGTCCCAACATAGATTTAGGATTTAATGACACCATGGCCAACTATGAAATTGTACCATCAAGGCAACACATAAGACAAGCTGCAAGTACCACCTCTCACCAACAGCTGAATGGCACAGTCGTTCAGAATGCCTAACGTGCGAGGACAAAAGACAGTAAAAACAGCAACCTTGGGTATCGAATCTCAGACAATTTGCACCCACTATGGAGCATGAGCCACAACAAAAGAACAGAAGACATTGCACCAATTAAACTTTGGGAGCATTTTTGTATTTGTCGCATCATATGAAAGTTAACACACATAGGTAACTGCAGTTAGCCTATTTTACGGCCTTGTCACTGCCTAGGGGGTGAAAACACGCCTGGCCTAATGGGTTTAGCGTCACAATGGTGCAGTGTGCCATTCTTACGCTTAATTAGGCTTTGCAATCAACAAAGTAAACTACATTGGTATGGCTGCCAGGGAAATGTCTACAAAATATTATTTAGAAAAACTGTACGCTGTTTGCGACAATCGAATTTCAAGCCTATTAGCAACTTTAAACATGTAAACATGAAACATCCCATTTTCCCAAAGTATATTTTGGTATTACATTTCATTGTTTTTCCACACTATAGTTTTAGTTTTTACTGTACCCTATTTAAGACTCCTTGCGCTTAAGGTTGGACACATTCGGTTCAAGAGTAATGTGCATAATTTGTGCCCGCTGAAAAAATATTTTCCTAAAACCGATACAACTGAATTGGTTTCCAATGAGTACCGGGTCCTGACCCTGGATTATTTGCTCAGGGGATGTCCAGCCCCCGCAGAGGGCGCTAGAGGGACAGCCTCAATAGCGGGCTGCCGTTCTGGCCACCCCCTTCGGGGGCAATCCCACCTCGCCGCCTCCTTGGGAGGAAGGGGCATCTCCGGGCCCAGCCACATCTGGCAGGCTGCCAGGGGTTAGGGGGCACTTATAAGGGTGGGGGGACTATGCAGTTCAGCCTCTGTCTGCAGCCCCCCCGCCTGAAGACAACACCAGCAGCAGCAGCACCGTTCAACGGCATCCAATTGACAGGTAAGTATTGAGGTGGCAGGGATATGTCCTGGATGCCCTTTATGATTGGGTTGGCTGTTGATCAGCGCAGGTTGTTTCGTTAGGGCAGGGACTGCCCTCCCCACCGTTTGTTGCTGGGCCGCATGTGTAGAGGTGCGTCCATTGTCTTGCCCGCTCTGCTGCGGGGTTTACCTGTGAATTAAAGCTATTGGTATCGCAGTAGTGTCAGCGTGGTGGTTCCCACCCATTTGTTGGTCGGACAGTGTATGTTACAATTTGATCTGCTTGATCCCCACCCGTGCATTGTTTTTTCATGCTCGCACTGTTCGGTGGGTTGTGGAGGCAATGTTTGTTTACATGGCCGATGTGCCACGTGCTCATGGATTTAACTGGAGAAATGGTTTAACAGGAGAATGATTGGTGTCCTTCGTGGTCCGCGCGCATTGCACCGGATAGTTTCTGTAATATGCTTTTTTTTCCTCTGAAAAAGCAATATGCTCCATTTACATTGCACTGTTCATTTGCTAGGAGTACCCGCTGTTCAGTTTGTTCAGGAAGGAAGGTTTTTCAAGAGAGTATTGTTTTAACGGCCGCTGTACTGCGCGCTCCTGGCTTGGCAATGTAGAAAGGTTTGGTGTCCCTTGTGGTCCGCCCTCATCGCACTGAATAGTTCCAGTACTATGCTGTTTAAAGGATTGCACTGTTCTTTGGCTATCCGCCACCCTCCCCTGGGCACAATACAGTGTGTTTGTGGATTGGAAGGGTTTTGATATGAGAACCCCCTGTTCAGTGCGTTTAGTAAGTAAGATTTTTCAGAATTGCACTGTTCATTTGCTATCCGTGCCCCCCAGGCATTGTTTTCACAATATGCTCCTTTAAGGATTGCACTGTTCGTTTGCTGTTAGTATAGAACGTAGGAGTAAGGTTTGTTTCACGGCCGCCTGGCCGCGCGCTTATACTTTAAAACTAGAGGTTTGTGTCCTTTGTGGTCCACTCCCACCACGCCTCTTGTGCTCGCACATGATGTATAAGGGAATAGGTACGGTTGTTGGGTTTCTTAAACGCTGGGGGCATTTGTCTGTAGGGTTAGGTGAGCAAGAGTAAACTGTAAACTGGTAGTTCACTTCCGGTTTGCAGAGTAGCGGGCCTCTAATTGTAACTGTCGTACAGTAATTCTTCGGGACCACTGAATCTCCTTGACTAGGAGTCTCAACTGTCCCTTAGGGACTCGGTGCCCGTAGTCTGAATTTGGCTCGAGTGCAGCCATCGGGAACCGGCCACGGCCAAAACCGCAGCGTCCTTCTCCCTGACTAGGACTGCCCCGTAACTCTGCCTGTGACAGCAAAAAGAACATTAGCAACCTTTACAAAAGCATGAACAAAACAACCTAGAAACGTACATACTTCGAAGTCCGCTGAAAAGCAAAGGAAATCCACAACCTTAAATTTAATGAACAAACTAAAATGTACAGTAAGCAAACAATCATTGCTTGCTCGTCACTTGCCCTAAAACCCCCAGAACCGCTCCGTAACTTCTACGGGCTCCGGCTGTCCTAGAAACTAGCAACTGTTATAAATGCATGAACAATACAACCTGGAAACTTGCACCCTTTGAAGTCCACTGAAAAGCAAAAGAAATACAAAACCTTAATTCCAAAGGGTGAACTAAACTATAATAATTAAACCTAATCCTTCATTACCTTTCACTTGCACTAAAAACTGCAGAACCACTTTGTAAATTCTTCTGTGGGCTCCTGACATCCTACTAGAAGGGAAAGGGCGGGTGGGCCTTCAGGTGGGGTAGGAGGCTGCAGACAGAGGCTGGGCTGCACGGTGCCCTCACCCTTATGTGCCCCCCTGAGGCCAGCCGGATCTGGCAGGGCCCGGGGAAGCCCCTTCCTCCCAAGGAGGAGGCGAGGAGGAATTGCCCCTGAAGGGGGTAGCCAGAAAGGCGGCCCGCTATGCAGGCTGTCCATCTAGCGCCCCTCTGCGGGGGCTGGTCATCCCCTTAGCAGGGCCACCCCCCCATTGCCCACCCCTTTTCTGGGGGCATAAGACGACATGCAATATATACACATACCTGAGAATGAGGACAACTGGTGTATATTTGGACACACAAGATCACATTTATTGGAGTCATACAGCAATACGGGGGGTAGTCCCAGTCCTAAGTAAATTCACATCCTTACACTTCAAAGGTGGCCCCTTAGGTGGGCATTGTCATAAGTTCCTAGGGACGCGTGCCACTTCCGGTTTGCAGAGTAGCAGATATACGCCTCTGATTATAACTGTCAAACAGTAATTCTTCGGGTCCACTGAATCTCGTTGACGTAGAGTCTCAACTGTCCCTAAAGGACTCAGTGCCTGCTGTCTGAATTTGGCTCGAGTACGGCCATCACAAAACTGCCCACGGCTGAAACCGCAAAATGGATGCGCCCATGTGCTTGCTTTTGCAAATTCTGAGCTTGAATAGCTCAAAATTTTACATAGGAAGTTTTTAAAAAAAAGTGCTAGTATTTTTGTAATGTTGCCTATCTATTTTTTAAATATTTTTTTTTACTGGACTATCCCTTTAAATCAATTATTGGTTGTGTACCCAACATAGGTTAATAACACATTTTATTTTTATATACTCAAAGCATCAATATCATAACAGAAATATAAAACACATATGCACATGTCACAATGCATTACACAAAAAACAAAGATGTGTTCAAGTAAAACACTTGAACTGTCATAGTGCCAAATGAATTGTCCTAAATAAACACGGAGACCCCATTTAGCCCGACTATACGTTTCTGTCCTGGATGTTTTACATTAACTGGACATTCCTCAGGGGGAGTTCTGCATCTTGTGCTTTTATGTAACGTTTTCCTTTCCACTTTCAATTCTGATTCATAACTTTGTTTCAAACCGGCACTCCTATACCTGAATCAGCAGCCTGAAGGTATAAATCACTTCGGCCCAATTGACAATGCAATCCTTGATTAGATAATCACTGGCAGTAAGGAACAAGTTACTTACCTGTAACTGTTGTTCTCCAGCATGGGTCTGGCATGGATTCACATGCTCATGAATATTCCCCGTCGTCAGGCCGGGAATCCTCAGTATAGAAAAAAATCAGTATCAGTTTCGTTTCTGATCTATCTTTCACAGTAATAACCAAATCACTGGTCTCTGGGTCATACTGGCCCCCAGCCAATGACTGCCCTCTCCCCAAGCCCCGCCCCCGGCAGCCATCCTCAGATTTGGTAGCACGTGAAGTGGCAGTATGACCAAGTGAAGAGGGGTAGGCGGGAGGGTTCGCATGTGAATCCATGCCAGACTCATGCTGGAGAACAACAGTTACAGGTAAATAACTTGTTCCTTCTCCAGCATGGGGTCTGGCATGGATTCACATGCTCATGAATATAAGAATACATAGCAGTATACACATGTACAACCACGGGAGGTGGCAAAAGGCTCAATATCAAGCAATACAACAACTAAACATTAAGCAACTCTTACCTCCTCATCAGGCTCACCTTAGGCGAACAGGTTGCGCAGCACTGCCTGGCCGACTCTGGACTCCTCCCTGGAATCCCGGTCGACGCAGTAGAATCTCGTGAAGGTGTGTGTCGACCTCCACGTAGCAGCCCTGCAGATGTCGAGCAGGGGCACACCAGACAGGAACGCCGTAGTAGCAGCGATCGCTCTGGTCGAATGGGCTCTCGGACAGCCTGGCAACGGTTGGTTTGCCAACCGGTGACAGTGCATGATGCAGCCGGAGAGCCATCTGGAAATGGAAGTCTTCGAGAGAGCCTTCCCTTGATTCACAGGTGCAAAGTTCACAAACAGCTATGATGTCTTCCGAAAACTCTTCGTGCGGTCCACGTAGAACTTCAGCGCTCTAGCTACATCCAGCGAGTGCAGAGTCCTCTCAGCCGGCGACGGGAAGAAAACTGGCAACACCAAGGGCTCGTTGAGGTGGAAGTCCGACGGCACCTTGGGCATGAAGGAGGGGTGCGTCCTTAGCACCACCCTTGTGTCGTGAGAAGTCCAGTATGGAGGCTTGCAAGACAGGGCCTGGATCTCTCCCACCCGTCATGCAGAGGTGATGGCCACGAGGAATGCGGTCTTCCACGACAGAAACTTCAACGGCACTGAATGCATAGGCTCGAATGGGGCCCCCATGAGCCTAGTCAGCACCACGTTGAGCTCCCACGCCGGGGCAGGGGCCTTCACCGGCGGGAATGATCGGAACAGTCTTTTCATAAATTCCTTCAACCGTCGATGAGACCACAAGGACGCCCGTCCTGTAGTTCTGGTGTAACGTGAGACGGCAGAGAGATGTACCTTGATGGAAGCGTGAGACAGGCAAGCCTTGGCCAAGGACAATAGGTACGGCAATACTTGAGGGGCCGTAATCCGCAGAGGGTTAATCTTCTATGCACGGCACCAGACAGAGAACCTCTTCCATTTGTGTCCGTAGCACTTGAGAGTTGAGGATGCCCTGGCCTTCGCAAGAACCTCTCTGCAGTCGGCCGGGATGTCGTATCCTCCAAACTCTAGTGCTGCAGGAGCCAGGCCTGCAAGTTCAGCGACTCTGGTTCGAGATGAAGAATGGCGCCTCCTTCTCCTCTGGAGAGAAGATCCGCGTCCGTCGGCAGCTTGACTGGTGTGGACGCTGACAAGTCCAGAAGGTCCGGGAACCAGATCTGCCTCGGCCACTCTGGTGCGACGAGGATCATCCTGCACCGGGACCTCTTGAGCTGGTTGACGAGCCGGAGTTGCAACGGCGGGAACGCATAAAGGAACAGGCCGTCCCAAGGGAACGAGAAAGCATCGCCCATGCTCCTCGGTTGGGGAAACCTGCTGGCGAACCTCCGGCACTTGGAGTTCGCCGCCGTCGCGAAGTGATCGATCTGGGGTTCGCCCCATCGTCGGAAGAGTCGGTCCACTTGATCCAGGCGCAGTTCCCACTCGTGGCACGAGCGCAGCTCTCTGCTGAGTGAGTCGGCGATGGTGTTTTTATCCCTGCCAGATGAAAGGGTACCAGAAACATCCCTTGGGCGACAGCCCAATGCCACAGATCCTGGGCTTCCTTGGATAGGGCAGAGGATCTGGTTCCGCCCTGCTTCCGAATGTAAAACATCGAGGTGGTGTTGTCGGTGAAGATCCTCACCACCTTGCCCTTGAGGGACGGAAGGAAGGACCTGAGGGCCCAGAACACTGCACGGGACTCCAAGATGTTGATGTGGAGAGTCTTCTCCGGGAGCCAAAGGCCTCTCGCGTGGAGACCCCCGGTGTGCGCTCCCCAACCATCCAGGGAGGCATCCGTCGTCACCATCACCTGGTGAGCCGGGGCTAGGAAACCTATTCCCGTCAGATGAGAGCGGACACCCCACCATCGTATCGCCTGACGGAACGCTTCGTCGAGCGGGATCCTGTCCTCGAAGCTGCCCGTCGTCTGGATCCAGAGGGCGTCGAGGAATTCTTGCAAGGGCCGCATCGGAAGACTGCAGTGGCGCACCAGATAAATGCAGGAGGACATCATTCCGAGGAGGGACTTGGTAGACCTCACTCTGGCCACGTCCGTGGCCAGCAGACGTTGCACCTTTCCCAGGATGGTCCTTATCCTTTCCTCCGACGGTGAGGCCCGCCGCGCCACTGTGTCGAGCTGTGCTCCCAGAAACAGGGCGACTTGCGACAGGACCAGGTGGGATTTTGGAAAGTTGATGGAGAACCCCAGGTCCGTGAGCAGCTGGACGGTCTTCGCAGTGTGTTCCACAGCGAGCTCCCTTGTCCTTGCCCGTATGAACCAGTCGTCCAGGTAGGGGTAGACGTGGATCCCCTGCAGGCGCAGTCGCGCCGCCACCGGTGCTAGGCACTTGGTGAACACCCTGGGCGCAGATTTTAATCCGAACGGGAGGGCCTTGAACTGGTAGTGCCGCCCTTTGACCACGAACCTGAGGAACTTTAGGTGTCTCTTTAGAATAGGGATGTGGAAGTATGCATCCTCCAAGTCCAACGACGACAGGCAATCGCCCTCCTCCAGCAGTCCCAGCACGTGCGCGAGGGTGACCATCCGGAACTTCTGTGCTTTGATGTATTTGTTCAGTCATCGCAGGTCCAGGATGGGACGCCATCCTCCTGTCTTCTTCTTTACGAGGAAGTATCTTGAGTAAACTCCGGAGCCCCGAAGCCTCTTTGGAACGAGCTCGATGGCACCTTTCCTGAGCATCGCCCTTACTTCCAACAGCAGTTGAGGGACGTGATTTTCCTTCCTGGCCACGGGAGGAATGCGGGGGCACCTCTTGTGGAACTCGAGGGCGTGCCCCAGGGCCAGGGCGTCCAGCACCCAACGGTCGGTGGAGATGGACTCCCACACGCTGACGAACTTCGTCAGCTGGCCTCCCACCGGGGTGCTTCAGCGGGGGCCTGACCCGACGGTCGGTTCAATCTTGTTTGGAGGCCGCTTTGCCTCCTTGACCACCTTGGCGACGACGGCGGGATCCACCCGACTTGCCGCGTCCCCTGTAGGCCTCCTGCGACGAAGATCTTGCCGCTTGACGGTACGTAGAGGAGCTGCTGCCGGCTCCCTTGGAGGCACCCTGTCTGCCTCCGGAGCTCCGAAAGGACGGCTGTCGCTGTTGGAGCACACCCAGTGCACGGGCCGTCTCCGTGTCCGTCTTGATCGCCTGAAGGGACTCATCAACCGCCTTGCCAAAAAGGTTGTTCCCATCGAAGGGCATGTCCAAAACCTTGGTCTGTACGTCCTGGCGGAAATCCGTCGCCTTGAGCCATCCTCGTCGTCTCAGGCAAACGCCGTTGCCCAACTGACGGAAACCGGTGTCGGCGATGTCCGTAGCGACCGTAATGGCGTGGTCCTAGGCAATCTCACCTTCCTGTAAGATTTCCAGGGCCCCAGTCCTCTTGGCGTCCAGAAGGAAATCCAAAAGAGGGGCGATCTTGAACCATAACTCCCTGTCGTAGCGGGCTACGATGGCCAGGGCGTTGGCAGCCTTGATGGTCGTCGCTGCAGATGAGATGACCCGTCGTCCCATCGCATCCAGCTTCCTACCCTCGCCGTCCGGCGGGGAGGTTGAAGTCTAGGCCGATGCCCCCCGCTTTCTTCTTGGCCGCCGCCGAAACGACCGAATCCGGGGTAGGTTGTGCCCTAAGGCACAAGGGGGCAGCGTCGGGGACCCGGTACTTCTCGTACCGGTCCCTCTTCGCAGGAGCCGTGGCAGGGTTCTTGAGGAGGGCGAGCCCCTCATCCGAGATGTCATCAAGAAGCGGTACAGCAAGGACCGTCTTCCTTTTAGCCTCGCGCTGTTGGTAAAGGAACCCTTCCTTCTTTTCTTCGGGGCAGAGCTGAAGAGCTCGGATGCCCTGGAAATCATAGCATGGAAGGATCCAATCTCGTCTGGCGGGGACGTTGACAAGTCCAGAAGGTCCGGGAACCAGATCAGCCTCGGCCACACCGGTGCGATGAGGATCATCCTGCACCTGGACTTCTTGAGCTGGTTGATGAGGCGGAGCAGCAACAGCAATGGAGGGAACACGTATAGAAACAGGCCGTCCCAAGCGAACGAGAAAGCATCGCCCCTGCTCCTCAGCTGGGGGAACCTGCTGGCGAACCTCTGGCACTTGGAGTTCTTCGCCGTCGTGAACAAGTCGATCTGGGGTTTGCCCCATCGTTGGAAGAGTCGATCCACTTGATCCTGGTGCAGTTCCCACTCGTGGCACAAGCGTAGCTCCCTGCTGAGTGAGTCAGCGATGGTGTTTTTTATTCTTGCCCGGTGGAAGGGAACCAGAAACATCACCTGGGCGACGGCCCAGTGCCACAGATCCTGGGCCTCCTTGGATAGGGCTGGGGATCTGGTGCCCCCCTGCTTCCGTATGTATAACATCGTGGTGGTGTTGTCGGTGAAGATCCTCACCACTTTGTCCTTGAGGGACGGGAGTAACGACTTGAGCACCCAGAACACTGCACGGAGCTCCAAGATGTTGATGTGAAGAGACCTCTCCTCTGGGAGCCAAAGGCCTCTTGCATGGAGATCTCCGGTGTGGGCCCCACAACCCTCCAGAGAGGTGTCCGTAGTCACTGTGTCCTGAAACGCCGGGGTTTGAAAGTCTGTGCCCGTCGTGAGGTGAGCCCGGGTGCCCCACCATAGGATCGCCCGACGGAACTCCTCGTCGAGGGGGATCCTGTCCTCGAAGCAGCCCCTCGCCTGAAACCAGGGGGCCTCGAGGAACTCCTGCAGCGGACGCATCCGAAGTCTGTAAAGGGGTACAAGGTAGATGCATGAGGACATCATCCCGAGAAGGGACTTGATGGACCTCACTCTGGCCACGTCGGTGGCTAACAGTCGCCGTACCTTGCCCAGGATGGTATTGGTCCTCTCCTCTGAAGGGGAGGCCAATTGCTCTACTGTATCGAGCTTCGCCCCCAAAAACAGTGCTACTTGCGACGGAACCAGGTGGGATTTGGGGTAGTTGATGGAGAACCCCAGCTCTGTGAGCAACCGGACGGTCCTCGCCGTATGGTCGACGGCGAGTTCCCTCAACCTTGCCCGGATTAGCCAGTCGTCCAGGTAAGGGTAGACGTGGATCCCCTGCAGGCGCAGCCGCGCCGCCACTGGTGCATAGCACTTGGTGAAAACCCTGGGTGCCGACTTTAATCCTAACGGTAGGGCTCAGAATTGGTATTGATGTCCTTGAACCACGAACCTGAGGAACTTCCTGTGCCTTCTTAGAATGGGGATGTGGAAGTAAGCATCCTCCAGGTCCAGCGACGATAGGAAGTCGCCTTCCACCAGCTGTCCCAGCAAGTGCTGGAGGGTGACCATCCTGAATTTCTGCGCCTTGATGTACTTTAAGCGGCGCAGGTCCAGGATGGGGCGCCAACCGCCTGTCTTCTTCCTGACGAGGAAGTACCTAGAGTACACTCCAGAGCCCCGGAGCCTTCTGGGGACGAGCTCGATGGCACCTTTCTTGAGCATCGCTCTTACCTCCAAAAGCAGTTGAGGGACGTGATTTTCCTTCCTGGCCACGGGAGGAATGCGAGGGCACTTCTTTTGGAATTCCAGCGAGTGCCCGTTGGCCACGGTGTCCAACACCCAACGATCGGTGGAGATGGACTCCCACACGCCGACTAACTTCGTCAGCCGGCCTCCCACCGGGGTGCTTTGGTGGGGGCCCGACAACACGGCCGGGTCAGTTTTGCTTGGAGGTGGCCTTGCCGCCTTGGCCTCCTTGGCGACGACAGCGGAAACCCCCTTGTTTGCCGCGACCTCTGTAGGCCTTCCTGGGAAGAGGAGCGGGCCGCCTGGCAGTAGGTGGAGGAGCCACCGCTGGATCCTTTGGAGGCACCCTGTCTGCCTCCAGAGCTCCGAAAGGGCCGTCGCTGCTGAAGCACCCCAAGGGCCCGGGCCGTCTCCAAGTCGGTCTTGATGGCCTGTAGAGACTCATCCAGTGCCTTACCAAAGAGGTTGTTGCTGTCGAACGGCATGTCCAACACTCTGGTCTGGACGTCCTGGCGAAAGTCTGTCGCCTTGAGCCATCCTCGTCGTCGGAGGCAAACTCTGGTGCCCAGCTGGAGAAATCCGGTATCGGCAATGTCCGTTGCCACCGTAATGGCGTGATCCGACGCCACCTCGCCCTCCTGCAGAATCTCTAGGGCCTCCGCCCTTTTGTCATCAGGCAGGAAATCTAGCAGGGGAGCTATCTTGAACCAGAGCTCCCTGTCGTAGCGGGCCACGATCGCTAAGGCATTGGTCGCCTTAATCGTCGTCGCCGCCCACGAGATGACTCGTCGTCCCATAGAGTCCAACTTCTTACCCTCGCTGTCCGGCGGGGAAGTGGAAGTTGAAGCCGCCGTGCCCGCTGCCTTCTTCTTAGCCGCTGCCGAGACGACCGAGTCCGGCGTGGGCTGGGCCCTGAGGCACAAGGGGGCGGCATCGGGGACTCGGTAATTCTTCTCGTACCTGTCCCTCTTGGCGGGTGTCGTGGCAGGGATCTTGAGGACAGCAAGCCCCTCGTCCCAGATGTCGAGTAAAGGCACCGCGAAGACTGGCCTGGTTATCATGGCGTGGAAAGAGCCAACCTCGTCGGCTGGGGACGCCCGCGGGGGGGGGGGAATGGGATGTGACGACGGGATGTCCTCTGTGTCATCGCTGCCGACGTCATCCGTCCCCGTATCCTCTCCCGGCGAGGGGGATGAGGGGTCCGCCGGCCACGAAGGGCGGAGTGGGGTGGACTCTCCTCCGCTTGTTCGGAGGGCTTCCCGACGGGCCTGGTTCTGGCTCCTCCGTGGGGGTGCATGGTAATCTCGTCCTTATCTCAGTACATAAGGATTGGATTGGCAACAAAATGGCCGCCAAGCTATCCTGGGGCTCGGGCAATGGCTGCGACGGACGGGATGGCCGCTCCAGTGGGCCCTGTTCATCGTCCTCGTCGCTATCATCGATCACGTCAGCAGGGACCGTCCCCTGGGATCGAACCTTCTGGAACCTCTCGTTGAGGTTTATGAACCTCTCATTGAGGCTTATGGACCTTTTGTTGAGGCCCCTCTCTGTCTCCACTAGTTCCTCCTCAGAGGCTGATTCCGAGTCTGCAACAGCCACCAGAGACCGCCCCCCCTTTTCAGCCGGGGGCTTCACGATGGCTAAGCGATGGCCTGGAAAGAGGATTCCCTCCACGGCGGCAGGGATACTCTGGGCCCAGAGGCCGTTTCCATTGGCGTAGTCTCAGCCGGCTCCGCCAGGGTCGCCGAGGCCACTTCGGTAGAGGCCTTAGCCGGGTGGATCAAGGCCCTCACCACCTTAGGTGCGTCCTGGGCCTTCGCCTTGGGGGGAGGGTCAACGCCTCGCCCCCCCCCTTCGAGCTAACCGGGTCTGCTCCAGCGGCCTACCCGGGTTCTCGGACTTCCTCTTCCCCGACCCAGAGCGCTGGCTTGTGGTTGACCGTGCCAGGGAAGTAGCGCCCTGCTTGGCAACCCAAGAGCCTGACCTTTCGGCGCTTCCGGAGCCCATGGACTCGCACTGCTTGGCCTTCTGTTGTGCCCCCGTCGCCGGGGCGCCCTCAAAGGACTTAGAAACCCACTCAGACTTCTTCTTCGCCTTCTCACTTGCTGTGCCCTTCTCCAGCCAGGTGGCGAGGTGGGAACGACGATCTTGTTTGGTCCGTTCCGAAAGGTTCTTGCAGAACGCACAGTCCTTCTCCACGTGCGTCTTGTCCCCATGGAGGCAGTAGAGACATTGCAAATGCTCGTCCACCTTGAAAACGTTATATAATCCGCATCCAGGGCAGTTCCTGAACAGCTTGGATCTGGGCGTCGAGCTCCCTTTGTCCTGGGCCATGTCTTGAGGTAGGCCGCAGATCTTCCGGAATCCTCCAAGAAGTGTAAACTCGACGAAAACTTCAACCTTGAGGGGCATAGAAGAATTCCGAAACGGATCCCCGTTATTGGAAGTAGAAACGGTGGAGCTTGAGGCTCGATGAAACCGAAAAAATTTGAAATTCTCCTGAAAAAACGTGAAAACGCAGTAAAAAACTCGAGAGCTAAACACGAGGACTCCCAACACTTGAGCGTGCAGTAAAAATCTGAGGATGGCTGCCAGAGGCGGGGCTTAGGGAGAGGGCAGTTATTGGCTGGGGGCAGTATGACCCAGAGATCAGTGATTGGTTACTACTAAGAAAGAGATCAGAAACAAAACTGATATTGATTTTTTTTCTTTACCGAGGATTCCCAGCCTGACGCCGGGGAATATTCATGAGCATGTGAATCCATGCCAGACCCCATGCTGGAGAAAGAGATTGTCCAAGGACTAAACTCTTATGCATAGTCTTCCTACAGCCAATTGAGTTTCAAGTGAATGATTCCTTTTTTTCCCAATGTGAAAGAAATGCCCAACACTGTTTTTTGCTGCCCATTTAATGTGTGATCAACATCTATGGGACTTCGGAGGCTAATGCATTTTACCATCTCTGCACAATATTTTCAGTTGGTCCAATGAAAGGAATCCAAACTGTTAGGTGATTTTGAAACTAATACCGTGGCAAACATTTCTTGGCCCTCTTCTCAGTATGTGCCACTGACTGTTGTGTTTAGATCCGGAAATGTCATTTTTTCACAGCCTGAACATAAACTTTGATGAGCGCTGAAAGACAAGCTGACTGCAGTTAAGAGGCGCGTACCACTGCTACATTAGTAACAACATTTGGCAAAGTAAATAGATCTGTTTTTTCTATGCTGCAAAGCTCAGACAGAGTAGCATGAAGAAAGGCTTTGTGTACTCTTGTTTTTAAGTGTGGAAAGGAAGGCAGTATACTTTTTACAACTGATATGTGCTTGGTGATGAAGGACAGTATTGTAATTGGGCTGCCCTGTGAAGTATCCTTTGCTTCACTTTGTACACACTAGCATTTAGCTAGATTGTATGCATCTTTCACAAAGGGATTTTCCTGCAATATGGTTAAGTGGGAAAGCTGAAAGAGTGTTGACCAAGATCACACAAGCTAGTCTAAATGGAAAATCTGACAACAAATCCACTAGCCCAAGTCTGAGGCTTGGGGGGCAGTGGGCCTCTGTATTCCGTACCACAGGACATGCCTAGCATGTTGGCCGAACAGTGGCTGTTAACTTTGTCGATAGCGCATAGTGCCAAAATGTAGTCCCTTTTTAAGAGTTCCTCCCATTGTAGCTGATAAAAGGCACATATGTATCAAGTGGGAAAGCCAGTAACTATAGAGCACATTATTTCTCACAATAACTTGCATCAATCCTGGTGGGATCCGGACTTGTAGCTTCTAGGTGAAGCAGAGATGCATTAAGGTACACTGGAACTGGAATTTGTGAACAAGCAGTTGCCCGAGTACCACAGCATGTGCTGCCCTTAAATCACACATACCAAGATGCCTCGTTCCATTCGGGAGATGAAAGTCCAGTCCTGGTTTTCTAAACCTTTTAGTCCTGGATGTGTAATGGGTGTACTCCAGGTGTGCTACGTGCTCTGCAAGGTGAACTCTGTGCAGAGGCTGTTTTCTGTGTGCCTGGCACTGCGAGCTACATTGGGCTCTTGCTGGCATCGCAACATCACGCTTCCTGGAGGAGGCGGGGCGAGAGGGACACGTGACCCAGTCACGTGACTAGTGGCCGCTTTAAAGGAGGTAGGCTACCACCCTTGTGGCGTTAAGCCCGGCAAGAGTATAGCCCAGGGACTGTTGAGCGACTGTTTGGCGCACTGGGGCCGCACCAGAAAGGTAAATAAATCCAAAAGCTTCTCTACTAATTGTAATAAGCATTGTTCTTGTTCGAGGCCTGCAATGAGATTACGGAGTTCACCTCTTGAGGAAGAGATGGCTGGACAGGATGGGTCATATCTGGAGGCAGGGAGCGAGGCTGGGGTATCTACCACTTCTGACCCTGTTATAGCTCAGCCGGTATGCACTACCAACCACGCTCTTAGCAATATGGAGAGTCAGCAAACCCCCGAGGGGTGGTTTCCAAATTTCCATATCCAGAAAGGTTGGAAACGAGGGCTGGAGTATACCTTGACGACACGAAAGATTCAGAGCAGAATCAATGACCACTTTTGTAGAAAATGAAACAAGAGTGCCAACGACCTGGTCGACATTATCGATTCCATCTGGCAGCCACCCCCCCCTCCCCCCCATGATCATACGAATTTGGAAAATACCCCATCAATAGAGAGTGAAGAAAATATTCAAACGCCCGTAAATACCATTCAAGATAATAGGGCGAGCTCGCCAATCCATCAAGACCAACTGGAAGGTCCAACAGCAATCTTTTCTGAGGGATCTCCCCCACCAGGAGAAAGTACTTTGGCAGCTTTGAGCTTTGTTTTAAACTCTTTGGTCTCAGTATTTGACCTTCTCAAAACAGAGGTACAAACACAAGCGGGTCTCCTCTTGGAGATGTCGCATGAAATCTCGAAGAATGAATCATCACTGGTCGCCACAAATAACATCATGAACGCCATTTTGATCCCAATTCTGAAAGAAACTCAAATTGAGGGAGTCAAACAAGGGTTAGATATTGCCCAAATTCATAATTTACTGAAAGAGGGAGCAAAAAGCAGTGTTACAACTCAAGAGCTGTTAAAGAAGCTCCCTCTGGAAATACAAAACTCCCAAAACCAGAACGAGATCCCAACAGGGGAGGGAGCAAAAGATTGTTTTGACGACACTCCGCTCTCAGACTCTATTCTGGAAGAATTTCGAAGACTGGCAAATGTCGACATTGACATCATTGAAGACACTGGCGATAGTGCCCAAAAAACTCACGGAGACAATACACAAGACCAATTGACCGGCAGTGGGAGCCAGAGCCCAGAAGAACCCTTGAAAACCAAAAGCAAAAAGTGGCAAAAAAGGGGGCAAGTCTAAAGAGATCATTCTCTATACTCTACATCACAAAAATACGAAGAAATCAAAAAACCAGAGAAATAACGTTCCTAAAAAAACAAGAAAGAACACATTTTTGAAAAACCTGACTACTCCGTCTGGTGAAAAGACAGCGGAAACTAGCATAGCTGCTCTGCCTCTTTCCAATTCTTCTCAGATCACAAATTTGCTTACCTCACAAGCCAATAAGCGTGTACCGGGGGAAATAGGGAAGAAAAAGGCAGGCCTAAATTGCAAGGAAGGTTCCAGTGTCATCAAAATTCAAACTTCAAACTTTGGAATGCAAACGGACCCAACAACATCTCCATTTGCAGCCCTTAACAACAAAAATCAAAAATTAGCCCATACAAACATCAAAATTGCCCCAATATTTCTGAAACAAAAATCGAATAAGGTAAAAGCAAATGTGGGTAAATTGGAGGAAGAACAAGTTGCTGTAAAATTAGCGCCAATTTTCTTAAAACCGATGGGGAAAACAGGCTCTACTTCCGCTCTCACTAATGCTTCTCCCTCAATAGCTTCCCAAGAAGCGATACCATCAAGAGCCACACTTAATGAAGTAGATTGTCGGAATGGATTAGGGAAATTCATAAATCTTGAAATACGCCCTCAGGATGATAGCAGAGAGAAACTGGAAAGAAAACAGTACTGCTCTCCCATAAGAAAAGAAGAAACTGATGCCTAATTTTACCATTCCAAAAGTATGGCTGAGACTAGAAAAACAAAATAAGGAAAAATCACTTAGTAGATCAGTTCTACTTTCAGAGATTAAAAAGAACTACAATTTGTTTCTCTTTGCCTCAGAAGACATCGAGTACCTTTCATTTCCGATCAGAGAAGATAAATTCTTCGTGGAAATAGCCCTCACCTCAAGAAAGGCGCAACAGGTCCTCATCACTAACAAACATGATCTGGCTAAAGAAGGTCTTTGGGTATTTGAATCAGAGGAGGAAGGTATGGCAATCGCCCGGGCCCTAAACAGATAGGAGTAGAGGATACATCCACTTCTATGGGCACCACCAGAGTGATAAGAGAGCCCCAAAGCAAAGTTTCACCCGGGCTCAAATTAAATGAGAACCTGTTGGCAAAAATCCCAGAAATTGTCACACAAATCTTCCTGAAACTAGGAGAGGAGCAGAACAGTCTTTAGACAAAGGGGTCTCGGATTAACTTCCTGGAACACCAGAGGGCCGAGTTTCTTGAGGAAAAAGCAGCTGAAAAATAATCTTTTACAACAGAATGACATCATGCTGCTTCAGGAAACATGGCTGGTTAATCCCATTGAAATAGAAGGCTTTATAATACAAAATCTCAAGGCCTCACAAAAACTTAAAGGGAGACCAGCAGGAGGCCTTTTAATAGCAACCAAAAACTCTACTGCCAAAGAAATTGTTCCGCTATGCAACAACATGGTGGGCATTCAAGCCTGCAAAGCAGAGATAGGACCGAATGACTCTCGGCTTACCCTAATCCTGGTCAACGTCTACTGGAACCCCGCTAGGTCAAAACTCCAAGAATTCATAGAATCCCTACACTCCCTACTGTCAACGGCTAAGAGCAAATATGAGGGAGCACAGATCATCATTGCAGGGGACCTGAATACTGATTGTATTAATTCAGGGAATGTGAGGTCTGGCCAAACTAAAAGTACTATACGGAAAGGCAAGCAGTGGTGGGATTTTTTCCAGTCATGGGACCTGGACATGATAAATGAAAAAAATAGGCCTGTGGAAGTGGCTGGACCAACCTGGCGTCAAGGGGCTCTGCAATCAACTTTAGACTACATCTTCATTTCATCATCTCTTACCCTACTTTGTCCCAGCCTTACTCTGGATTGGGAAGGGGGGAGTGATCACGCCAGGCTGGAACTCCTCTTCCCCAAAATTCAGAGAGCCTCCAACCTATATACCACAAAGGAATTTGAGGGTCACAAAGGTAAACTAAAAGTGGCCAAATATAGAAATGGGGGGAATAAGTTAAACAAACTTCTGGAGGCAGTTCCTCCTGCTATATGGGCAAATGAAATGCACCCAGAAAAATTTGGGAAATTTGTGTGGTCTACCTGCCAGCCAAGTGAAGGAAAGATTGCAGGGAAACAGACGCACCTTCACAATTTCGATGAGGAAACATTCAACAAGAAGAGAATCCTGCGCCAAACATTACGCCACATAAAACAAAATGAAGCAGAAGATCCGCCCAGCTGTATACAAAAGCTCAAAAAGGCTAAACAAACATCGGAATTGGACAAAGAATCACAAGCATCAAAAACGCCAAGAAGACGGGGAGAGAATGCTTTTCCTCCTCAATGCAAATAATTGCAGGAACTTTTGGGCGGCATTAAACCAACTGGAAACCGGCCAAAATAGCTCACTCTGCAATTTAGTCCCTGAGCAGTGGGTGGAATATTTGTCCAAAAACTTTTTAGCAACTGAATTCAGAGATCATCCTCACCCAAACGTAACCTGGTCGCTGACATTCTCTGAGGAAGAAATTGAGGACCTTATTACATCTTCCTCTGTCTCTAAGGCAGCAGGTCCGAATGGCCTCACTTACCAGGTGCTTAAAAACCAACCAAAGTTATGGGCAAAATTACTCTTCCATTTATTTCAAGAAATTTTAAAGAATAAAGTCTTCCCACCATCATGGAAGAGCGCACTTATTATTCAATTTTTCAAGGGAGGTGATAGGAGAAACCCAGCGTGTTATCGACCCATCGCCCTTTTGGACATAGATAGCAAAATCTTATGAGATTAATATTGAAAGAACTTACTATATGGGTGGATTCTAGACACATCCTTCCCCCTCAGCAGACAGGTTTCAGGAAAGGCCTTTCTACCAGTCTTAATGGACTTGTCCTGAACCTGTTGAGTCAAAGTGCAAATGAGAAAGAAGGTTCTCCACTATACGGGGCATGGGTCGATTTATCAAAAGCGTTCGACCTCGTAGACAGTTCCCTCCTTTGGCAGAAACTAAATAATTGGGGGATTCCGGCACCCCTTCATGCAATGCTCATAGAACTCCACAAGAACATTACCATCAGAGTGAGATTGGACGAACCAGGCAATCTATCTAAACAATCCAAGTCCTGAAAGGAGTACGACAAGGTTGCTTGGGTGCACCATTATTCTTTAATTTGTTTCTTTCAGACATTGGAGATTTTCTAGCCTCTGCATCATTAATCTGCCCGAGAATCAATGGAAGAAAACTCCATTGGCTAGCCTATGCGGATGACCTGGTGCTACTGGATGGCTCAGCGATAGGGTTGCAACAACTCCTATCCAAACTTAATGATTATGCTAAACTGAATGGCCTCATAATTAACCCATCTAAATATAAGGTCCTCATTTTGCAAAAAAAAAAGGTGACCTCAAGAAACTGGGTTTTGGACAGTAAAGCAATTCCACGGGTGGACGAGTTAACATACCTGGGATATGAAATCCTTGCTCACCCAACCTCAAACAAGGTGATACACTCCATTCTTGGGAAGAAATCAAAAATTATTGCACAAATGAAAAATCTGAACGGAAGATTCTGCAAATTCTCTATAATTCCACTCAAGAAGTTCTACATAGGTAAAGTTGTCCCGGTCCTTCTTTATGGCCTTGAGGCAAAGCCTCTTTTGTGGAACTACGACTGGAGCAAAATTGAGGGCTCTTTGTGGAAATCTTCTCTTCATCTCCCATTGTGCACTCCTCTCGCTAGTCTGAGATTTGAGTTGGGCCTGACCTCTTTGAGCTGCCGCGCGGAGTGGAAGTTACTGTCCCTCTATCGTAACATAATTACAGCCAGTGTATCCACTCTTTTCTTCGATGTAAACCAACATCTAAAAAAGTCTAAATCAAAAAAACTCCTCGGCTTGGAAGAAAAGATTGGCTGCATTTTATATAGGCTGGAATTAACAAGAGAAATTCTCATACAAAATCCTAAAAAAGTTAAAAAAAACATTAGAAACGGAGGACTGGATCAAAACTATCGAGGGAATCAGAAGGCTTAACCCTCCAAACCTATTCCTAACAGCGGACAGAAAGCTTGGCACCATCCCGCACTACCTGGAAAAATTCCCGGACCAAAGAATCAAACAACTTTCTCAGGCTCAGATTGAATATAGCCCCCACGGGTGAAATACTGGACCAAAGAAACCAGGGCGAGAAGGCAATAAGCCTTTGCAAGATCTGTGCCTCTCCGAAATTACAATCCCTCAAACACCTGCTGCTGGAGTGCGACGGCACATGGGCGATCAGGGTATCATCACTGGGGAGATTTGTAACCAGAGAGGAGAGCCTAGTTCAGGATGCATTTTGGGACAGACTGATCTCTGGCCAAGAAGTCATGCTAACTGCTGAGATTGTAAACATTTTGGAGAAGCTTACTATCTTAAGGAACCATCAACAGACTAGCTAAGTTCTTGAACCCTCCAGTCAAGGGGATCAGTCGGCTTAGTTAAATCCCTGGTTTCTGAGCCTTTATTTTACCTTGTTATTTCACCCTTTTGCTTTATTCTTTCACTTTCTGTATTCTTAAATATGCGGGAAAAACTGCTTTTTGTACGAAATCTGAATTTTTAATACTTTCTTTTGTAAAGGTTTTCTCAAACCAAAAACAAATAAAAAAATAAATAAATCAAAGGTGTACTCCAGGACTACAAGTTCTCTCTCACGGACAAAAACTAGAACACAAGCAATGACCGCACAGAATAACTCTAAACATTATATTCTATACATTGTACATTATAGTGAAGTCTACAATAAATGAAAGTACTAAATATCAGCTACAAATGAAAAACAGGAATGCATCTCTAAAAGAGACAGTAACAGGTTTGAACCGACATGAAATACAGTGTTCAGAGTATCTCGTCACATTTAATGAGTGAGAAAGCTTGTCCCATTAGTCCCTGGGAAAAAGCCCATAGGAAGCATGCAGTCATTTGGCAGAGTGGTGAGCGAGTGGTCTTTGGTGGCTGCTGGTGTCTATGCTGGATTGACAGTCTCTTCACCGTTTCAACTACCAGTGAGACCGAGAAGGAGCCTGCTCTTTCAACCCTCAACGGGAGCTCATTGCTTACGTGGAGTGGTGTGCGAGTTGTTTTTGGTGGTGAAATGTAACTCCTCGATCACCCTGCAGCATGGGTGGACCCGTGATTGCTTTAAACTTGTTGATTTTATCACATTATTTCACCTGGCGGTTTGTCCGGCATAAGCTTGAGTGACTAAATAGTTTCATCATCTGGGGCGGTGGCGTGGGGAGGAAAACCACTGTCATATGTATTTATGGTATACAGTTCTTTTGCCGCGGGATTTTTCGTCACGGGACTTTTCATCGCCTTTTTTTATCAAAAAAAATATTTTTCTTTTTTTGGGGGAAGGGCGGTTAAAAATGAGTGCTCTGTTAAAATGAAACCAACTAAACAGAGTGCAATTGACAAGAAAATGGATAAGGAAAATGTTCTCTATTCCGCCACCAACTCACAAGGGTAAATACAACTTTGGAGGTGCACAATATCAGACTATTTCACACCAATTAATCAATCCAAATTGCAGTCTATACTAAAAGTAATTCACCCGACTGTCCCGGTGGTTTTGGAATCTCCAGATTCCATCAAGGCAATTGATAATTACTGAATATAGACCTACACAGGAACTCTTTGGATGAGCCTACATCCCGGACAAAGATTTTGCCGTTCTAACTCCCATCAAACTTTCGGCCAGTCCCGATTTAATTGGAATTGCAGCTGGGGTTGAAAGCTCGACGGAAAGCCCCATGCTAACCTTCTCTGAATTATATGCATGATATTGTATTTATATCGCGCTCGTTCACAGGTGTTTCAGAGCGCGAACAGGCAAAGGGAGGGGAACAGGGGAGAAAAATAAAAACAACTATCTTACAAGGCCCAGTGACATTGAGAACGAGCAAGTGCATGGGGAAGGGAAAAGGGGAAGTGCATGGGAGGGGGGAGAAATTGGAAAGTGCAGAGCATAGGAGAGAACAAGATAAATAATAAGTAAATAAAGGTAATAAAAAAAACAGTGGTAGGGCAGCCTGTGAGTGGCAAAGTGCAAGGTTAGTCTGATAGATTGTGTCTGATAAGTGCAGAAGAAGAGTGTCGGGGGTGGGGAGGGCTTGAATGGGTACAGATACAGGCCCCAGTGCAAGGGTTGGCCAGGAGCCAGTGCATGAGGGTGGCAGGGTGAGCAGGTACCTGGGCCCGAAGGACAGAGGATGGCCAACTGCAAAAGTGCAGAGAGAGAAAGCAGATCAGCAGGGGAGAAGAGGGGCAAAGGCAGAGGCAAATAGGAAGGTCTTGAGAAGCTTCCGGATCCGTAGATGGTTCTCAAGTTTCAAGGTGGCAGGGAGGCAGCTCCGAAGGGAGGCCCCAGCCAAAGACAGATCTACCCCCAGCTCGTTTCTTTGAAAAACAACTGACCCTGAGGGAGTTGGAGGTAGAGGAGCGAAGGGCTCGAGAGGGAAGGTATTTACGGAGGGATAGTTGAAGGCATTTTGGACCCAGGCCCCAGAAAGCCTTGAGGACTATACAAAGTGTTTTAAATGTAATCCTTGCATCCACTGGGAGCCAATGAAGGGATTTCAGAGCTGGAGAGATACGGTCCCAGGGCTTGAGGCCAAGGACAAGACTCGCAGTCCTGTTCTGGATTAGTTGTAAAGGGGGGAGGGTGGAGGCAGATAGATTTAGAAAGAGGCTGTTACAATAGTCCAACCTAGAGAGAATCAGAGCTTGGGAGACAGTGAGCTTCTGAGGGAAGGAGAGTACCTCTAAGGAGGTGCAGTAAAAAGTTTGACTTTTTAGAGACGTCAGAGAAGGAAAGTGTGGAGTCAAAGATAACCCTGAGGTTCTTAGCTTCGCAGGTAGAGGCAGGAGGAGGGCCAAGTGAGGCCGGCCACAGAGTGAGGGGAAAGGATGGAGAGGGTGTCCAATGAGGAGGATCTCAGTCTTGTTGGCATTTAAACAAAGATTATTGGCAGCACACCAATTTTTAATGGCAATTAGACAATCCGAGATTAGGGAAGGAGAGGAGGTGGCTGAAGGAAGCCTGAAAATGAGATGGTGTCGTCAGCATAGCACTGGAAATTTGAGCAGAAAATGGAAATGCAGTAGGTGAGAGTTGCCAGGTATTGGTTAGATCCCTGGGGAACACTGCAGGTAGAGAGGGAGATCGAAGATAGGAAGGATCCAAGTTGTACCTGGGAGGGTCGATCCGAGAGAAAAGAGGTCAGCCAGGCCAGAGCCGGATCGAGGATACACAGGTTGTGACAGACGATTGAGCAGGGTGGTATGGTTTACCGTGTCGAAAGCAGAGGCGAGCTCAAGTAGGATGAGGACAAAAGGGATTGTTACCGAGTCAAGGTTGGAGAGCAGATCTTCACGGATGTTCAGGAGAGCAGTTTCCGTACTTCTGGCAGCTCTGAAGCCGGACTGGTGGTCATGGAGAGAGCCAGAGTCAGAATGAAGGTTAAGCTGAGAGATGGTAAGATTTTCCAGGAGCATACCCAAAAAGGGAGTAATGGAAATTGGGCGATAGTTAGCTGGACAAGAAGGATCAGCTGTGGGTTTCTGGAGGAGAGGATGCATAAGGGAGTGCTTCAGAGGGGAGGGGAAGATCCAGAGGCAAAGGAGAAGTTGCAGAAATCAGCAAGGGCTGGAGCGAGGGTATCAATGTGGTCCTTAATGGTTTTAGAGGAACAGGGATGAACCTGTTTTGATGAGGCTTTCATAGATTGGACATGTCTAGCGACCTCATCAGGGGGGAAAAAAGAGGAAAGGCGGAGAAAGAGGGGGTGGGGGTAGCTGAGAGTGGGTCAACAAGCAGAGAAGCAGGAGAGGAGGAGTGTGTTGACAAGATGTCCTGGGTTTTAGAGATAAAGTGTGAGGCTAGTTCATTGCAAAGAGCAGAGAGGCGAGGGGAGGGGTGGATACTGCAGCAGGGTTGGGCAGCTCCTTGCAGATTTTAAATAGTTGGGCCGAGTTGTTTGATGCCGCAGAGACACAGGCTTGAATATGGACTCGCTTCTTGGTGCGTACAGAGAGTCGGTATTGCCTTTGGAGCAGGCGGCAAGCCAGTTTGTCAGAGGATGAGCAAGAGGCCCTCCATTTCCTCTCAGCCGCCCTACACTTAGGTTTAAGTGTAGATAGGTCAGAGTCATACCAAGAATTGCACTTGACTTTGGGCTTCAAACGGATCCTCATGGCAGGTCATGAATGGTCCAGCGCCCAATTATTAGAAGCTCACGATATATAATTTGCACCCACTCTATTGACGCAATATTTGGACAATTTTCCACGATCGCTAGTGTGAGGGAGGCATGGTATCACAAGTAGACACTGACACGAGGTGCAAGTTTCAAAACATTTAATGGTTTTAGAAGGGTTGGAAAACTCCTACCTTGCCCTATTACCAACATGAGAGTAATCTCGACCATCAAACAAAAAGAAAATGCAGTCCTAGTCAGTCTTTAGTCAAAGTAAAGAACAATTTACTTAGCCCTGGTAACGTTCTTTCGATTGGATGTTACTGCCACATATTCCTCATCATATGATAATGCATCTCTCCAGCTTGGAAAAATATTTTCGCGACAGAGGCCGCTGCATGCAGTGTCGTCGCGTCGATGTCATCGGCATAAATAGCGCTTGCAGCGACCATTGGCTTCAGTTCTGTTTTTCTTTCCCTTTTTAGAGGAATTACCAGGCGTACCCAATACTGTAGGCTCTCAGAAAGCGTGGTGTAATACAGGTAAATTGTCCGGCAGGGTAGGATGGGAGGGTCGATGAGCAATAAATAGGATGAACAGTTACAGGGGTAAATAACTTTCTTCGAATGGATTGCGTCTTCCCACGTATTCCGCATTGTATGACAGACTACCAAAGCAGTAACAATTTGGAGGTGGGAGCATCAATTTTTTATTTCATCATGGACCGAATGGAGGACAGCTTTTGCAAAAAAGTCCTCTCGGACTGGAGGAAGAATCCAGGAAGAAATGTTTAACAAATTAATGGCTAGATGACCAAATTGCCGCTGAACAGATGTCATTTATTGGGACACCCCTTTGAAGAGCCGCACAGGTTGCCATGCCCCTTGTGGAATGAGCCCTTAGGCCTTCCAGCGGGTCTTTAGCCGCTAGTCTATAACATTTGCCAATAGCCAGGATAATCCACCTGGATACTGTTTGGGGACTGCAGGACCCATTTTGGGACCGGTATACCCAATGAAAAGCTTATCAATCTGGCGAAATGTGGCCATTCGTGAAATATAAAAACTTAGAGCCCTTTTCGGGTCTAGTCTATGTAATCTCTCCTCTTATTTGCCAACAATCTATCCTCCTCCTCATTCAGGTAATGTTATTTTTTGTGACAAATGGAAGTCTGAGACCAACTTCGAAAAAAAACAAAAAAAACTACAAAAAAAAAAAGGTTGTATCCTGAGTGAGAATGACTATCTTTATAGAAATTAGTATGAGGAGGCTTACAAGAAAGAGCCTGCAACTCGCTTACACCCTGCGGCTGATGTTATTGCGATGAGCAAAACAGTCTTTAATGTCACGAGCCTTAAAGAGCATGAACGTAAAAGCTCAAATGGGATACATGGCAAGAACTTTAATACAAGGTTTAGTTCCCAAACAGGTACATTAAATGGAACTGGAGGGTATACATTAGTAAGTCCCTTTAAGAATTTTACAATAAAGGGGATTTTAAAATAAGAATCCTCTTCTGAGGAGCGCTTGAAAATGCAAAGTGCTACTAGTTATCTCTTAATGGTTCCAATCTGGAGCCCCAGATTGGCTAAGTGCAATAGAAAGGAGAGCACCAGGGGTGTGTCACATTTGAATGGATCCACATTCTTATCCTTGCACCAGTTGCTGAACTTATTCCAACGGCACAAAGATTTAGTTGCTGGCCTTTTGGCCAAAAGCACAACCTCCTTTATGTCATCCGGGAAGTTCCAATCCTGGTTTCTCAGCCTTTCAGAAACCATGCATGAAGGCTGAGTGTCTTGACTTCTGGATGGAGATCTCTACCTTCCTCTTGCGAGAGAAGATCCTCTCTTTGTGGAAGACATATTGGAGGGCAGATGGACATCCTCCTGGCCCAATCTGGGGCAATTAGGATCATGTGCTTCCCAGACCTTCTCAACCTCCTGAACACAAGAGGAATGACGGGGACTGGAGGAAACGCATACAGGAGTGGAAATTCCCAGTCCACCACAAACGCATCTCCTACAGCTCCTCTTGGGGAGAACTCCCTGGAGCAGTACTGTTCGCACTTCCGGTTGACAGCAGTTGCGAACATATCCATTCGAGGGGTTACCCAAGAGGTGAAGATCTCTTGCAGGACCTCCTGAGCTAGTACCCACTCGTGGGAGACTGCTCTGCCTTCTCAGATTGTCCGCTGCCGTGTTCGGCTCTCCGGCTAGGTGAACTGCCGACAAAAATTCCTTCTTGTATTGCCCAGAACCAGAGTTGCATTGCCTGCACAGTGGTAGTGACCCTAGACCTCCTGTCTTGAGGTAGTACATGGCCACTGTGTTGTTCGTCATTATCTGGACATTCTTTCCCAGAAAGGCATTCAGTGCTAGTACGATTGCCCTAAACTCCAAAATGTTGATGTGTAGTTTGGACTCCGATGGAAACCAATGACCGCTGATTGTCAGTTCGTTGGTGTGGGCTCTGCACCTCGTGAGTGAGGCATCCATCACTACTGTTATCTCCAGCCATGGTTGCCAAAAAGATTCTCTCTTGAAAATATTGTCTTTGCAAGCACACCATAGAAAGTCCTAAGCAACTCTGCTCAGAACTTGCAGTTGGTCTGACATATTGCCTGGGAATTGGGACCACTGTGTCCTGAGAGCCCATTGAAGGGATCTCATTATCAAGAGCTTCTGGCACCAGGAAAATGCAGGATGTCATGAGACCGAGTAACCGCAGAAAATCGAAGGCCGAAAGATGCTGGACATTCTGCAATTTTTTTATCTGCAGAATGTGTTGTGCTCTCAACTCGGGACGTATCCAGGACTGCTCCAATGAATTGGAGTCTTTGGAATGGTATCATATGAGACTTCTTGTAATTGAGGGAGAAGCCCAGTCTGTGAACAGAGGGGCAGGTGATACAGAGATGTTCCCGGGCTTGCTAGAGTGAGCGAGCTCTGATCAGCCAATCGTCCAGGTAGGAGGTAGACGTGAATCCCCCTCTCCTGAGCCTCGCTGCCACTACTGCCATCAACTTGGTGAAAACCCTCAGGGCAGAGGTCAGCCCGAATGGCAGAACTTGAAACTGATAATGAGAACTGCCAACTGCGAACCTCTGGTACTTTCTGTGCTTGAGATGGATTGGCACATGAAAGTAAGCATCCTTAAATTCCAATGATACCAACCAGCCTTGGAGTTGGAGAGCCTGAAGGATCCGAGAAAGGGTAACCCCCTTGAACTGTCCTTCCTGATGAACTTCCAATTTTCTTAAGTCCAATATAGGTCCCAATCCTCCGTCCTTCTTGCGAATCAGAAAATAAGGGGAATACCAACCCTTGTTCCTCTCCGCTACAGGTACATGATCTATTGCACCTTTCTCTATCAGGGTTAAAACTTTCTGCACATGGCGCGGATCCGGAATTTTTGACAGAGTTGTATCCCATTGGACGATCTTGAGGCCTTTTTTGAAAAGGAAGGCAGTAACCTTGGGCTACCGTTTCCAGTACTCATGCATCTGAAGTAATGCCCAGCCATTCGTTCAGATACAGAGAAATTCTGCCTCCGACCGGCCTCCTCAAGCCCTCAAGGGTGGCTTAGAGGCAGCTGCAGCAGTGGCTGAGGGTAAAGTTGCTGTTGGTGATTTAAGCATCCCTTCCTCGTCCACCACAAGGGAATCTTTGGCCCCTTTGTCCGGCTTGTCCGCTTACTCTTCAAATTGAGGAATAGAAACAAAAGGACCTACACCCCACCAGGAAGATGAGCCTGAATCGGGTTGTTGAGTTTGTCTAATGGCGGTGCAAAGGGATTTAGCTGCTGCTGTCTATGTTTGCAGCGTCTCTAACTCTCATCCGCATTGCTGCCAAGCAACCATAAGCTGTCAAAGGGCATGTTGAGTAGCCTAGCCTGCACATCCGGTGCAAACCCCAACTTCATCAACCACGCAAATCTGCGTAGTACTGTGCGAGCAGCCATGGATCTGCTGATGCTGTCAGCAGTATCCAAACCTCACTGGAGGCATTCTCCCATTGCCTCCTTACCATCTTTAATGATAGGAAGCCATCTTTCTTCGTCTTCCGGGATGTGATCAGCTGACATGGCAACAGTCCCACAGGGTAAAAGTGAATCTGGATAGAGTGGAAGTCACATTGGTAGATTTTAAGGACATACTGTCTACCGTGAAAACTTTACGTGCCCATACATCTTCCCTCTTGTCATCCCTATCAGGGGGGATAGAGGGATAAGCCGATTGCCTGGTTGACGTCGCTGCATTAACTACCAAGCTTTCAGGAGTGGGATGCGTGGTCCGGTAATTCTGGGTCACTGCTGAAGGCCTGTACTTCCTTGCAAAGTTTTGTTAACCACAGGCCCAGCTTCCGGGTTCTCGCAATTAGCAGTGACTTTTCTCTGCAGGGCCATGTGAAAAGGCAAAATTGGTTTCTTCTGAGGACCCTTAAGATGTCGGTCATGTCATATTATATTATTCATATGCAGGGGAAGACTTGCTCCACCCCATAAACTCAGTGACTTTACTCATGAGCTTCATGTAAGAGGAATCTGTATGCTCAGAGGGGTGAGGCCTGCCAAACTCCAGATCAGGTGACGTGGGATGTTCTTACCCACTAGGCTCTGCAACATCACTGTGTGCTGCTTTCATCAAAAACAACAGAATGGCCGTCGAAAAGCCTTATGTGCGCTAAAAACCTGAGAAGTGCGCAGGAAAATCTGAAAAATAGGCCGCCAATCCATTTTGCCTATGTCAGTGGTAACACATGAGACCACACTTCCAAAACCTGTCATTGGGCTGCCCACAGAGTGAAATGGAATTACCTGAAAAGGCAGGGCTGCATTGCCAGGAAAACCCAGAAGTGCTTTAAAATCTGTTTTTCCTTGGCTGTGGAAAGTGCAAAATCATGGTTCCCAAACATCAGAAAAGATCTAAAATCCTTGTTGGGTGTTAAAAATCACTTTATTTAAAGAATCCACATAAGCACAATGTAAGGCGAAGCATATTTCATCATAAGAAAATCCACATTAAAAAAGATGCTTGCCTGGAAAAATCTGTCAGATATGGGTGCAGTACCGCCGCTCGCCTGTGTCAAAGCTGTGCTTTACTTATACTGTTAGTTAAAACTTGTGTCTTAAAATCAAATTGTGGAAAAGAAGAGACTTGCCATCAAAAGCAATATTGGTTGCTACAATTCAATCTCTATGTTTGAAAAAGACTGGAATTATGAGATCTGTGCATATATTTGTTGACAATGTAAGTTTATTTAGAAAAGACAATTTGAAACAAGGGGGTTTAAAAGTGAACTAATGTTAGCCACAGTACTTCAAAGGCATCTTCCCCCTGCTCTCTGCTCAGGAACTGTCATGGAGTTGTTAATGGAGGTGGGAGGAGATTTTGGCCTGTTGCTCTGAGGAGAGACAAAAGACTCTCTTGATTGAAAAGATATGCAGATTCAACTGTCAACAGAAAACAACTGCCAGCAGGAAGGGAGCCTGGGAGTGCTCGGGGCCCAGCAAACCATGGAGGCGGGGCCAGACAGATTTGTGTATCTTAGATTACAAGAAAATATCTTTTTGAAAAAAGACTCAGAAAACTGAACAATTTGTAAAAATCTGTAGATTAGAGGTTAATATGAAAATGCTGCTCACCGTTTGAAACTATTCTGGACTCTGTGCGATGTTCAGAGACAGGACTACCGAAATTTGGATGTTGTAGCAATTGTGCGAATGCTAGGAATATGAAAGTTTACAGGATTATGCCCAGATGTCATGTGCATGTATGGAGAAAAATGTGGACAGATCTGACCCTGGGTACCCCACCAAAAGCGTGGAAAAACTGTCAATTTTGAACCGAAGCTCTCACTCAAATGGAACTCTGACGGATGCGTGCCCAACTAAATCTGTAATGTGAATATGTATTATTAGCAAGTTGGTGATATTGTAAATATGATTTATGTGGAAAATAGATTTACTGTACGGAAACCAGGGGGAGGGACTCCCTGGGTTGTAAAATGTAGCATCACTATGACACTAGATTTCCTTCTCAAATCAGGAGAGGGAAAATACTCTGACCAATCGGATTCCTCGAGGGTGGGGTTAGTATAATTCAGCCTACCCACCCCTTTGAGAAATACATAAATACGGACAGTTTAGGTCCTAGAGAGACACACACATTCACCCATCAACTGATTGTCCGTGAAGCACTCTGCAGGAGAACCCAGATCCAAGACTCCAGAACTCTGAAAGCAGAAGGACCAATTCCCAAGCTGAACCCTTCTCAGCTGGCCTTTACATTTTGAAACATGATTTTAACCCCAGACTTCCAAGGGGGGCACCATAAATTTTACAGCCTGGCTGTGCGGTTTCTGCTTCTTGCCAGAACCCAGAAATCCAAACCAGTAGAGCAGAGCTGTAACCAGATAGCTGTAACCCAGAACCAACCCGTCAGATCCAGTTCAGAGGCCGTGCAGAGACCAAGTGCTGTGCCGAGTGCAGAATCGGGTGCCTGGATTCTGTCCTGTGGGCTAGCAGAATTCCAGTCCAAAACCTTTGACCAGATCCTTGACGGGCCTATTCCAAACCATAGTTGTGAGTATCTATAGCATAGAATTGTCCATAGCCAATCTCTTAGCTTTAAGTAATCTTATCCAAATCATTCCATCATATCCAGAACTGCATTTTAGAATCTCTTCTTTTACCTGAATCTTTCCCTCATCCATATAGTCCTTTGTTAATGGTAGTGATAATATAATTTTTGCGCTAATGTATTTGCTGAAGAAAGACCAGTGTCTCGGCGGGCAAAAGTCAGAACAGAGGCGCCCTGATCTGGTGGCTGTCCCGTTGGGTATCTTGCATCTTCATAGCCTCACTAGTATAAAGAATATTCCTGTTTGTAGATTCAAAAGCGCATCTTTCATTTTAAAATCTTGACTGAGAAAATCGACCTCTACTAAAACCTGTAACTTCTGAACCGTACATGCTAGAAACGTAATTTTAGTTTTTCCGTAATCGCGTTTATCGCGCGCTGAAAAGTTTGCTGCAAATTCCCATTTGGCTCAATTTCATCACATAATATAGCTATTTTTGCATCTGACCTCAGAATTCAGTTTTCAATCTGCTAGTTATTCAATAGTTATTCAATCATCATTGCTAGTGTTTACCTGGAACTATACAAAGCGGCTCCCACTAATTTTGAATCCAATTTAGTGATTTAAATCCATTTTCAGTTTTTTTCCCATTCCTTACAAACCACATTCAAAAGCATTTGACTTGTTTTGAAATCATTCCTGTTTCTCTATGCTTGCTGGGCAGGAACTGGGATTGAAACTATTGGTTGACATTGTATATTCCTGAAACCTGTTTTCTCTCCTTCCATCTCTATATTGCATATTGGGAATTGAATAGTGTACAGGGGGAAAAAGTGACATTGCATTTGATTGAATCCCTATCAAGTATTATTCTATGCTGCATTGTTTTCCTATCCATATCAAGTATTATTCCATGCTGCATAATTTTTCTTATACATACTCATTCTGATTAAAGAGATTGTTGATTGTTGTGATATCACCCAATGCTGATCATTGTATTAATAGTATGATATCTAGATATTGTTCAAATTCATAAAAGTATGACATATATTGTTCAAATTCATAAAATAAATCTTAACTTTGCAAAACAACCTGCTTCTTGGTTCAGCGAGACCGGGGGCAGGGGCGGGTGGGAGAGAAAGGGAGGGTGGTTCAAAGAGAGTGGCGTGATACAAGGGTACTTCATTCAGAAATAAAAGAACTTATAGACATAAAAATATATAATTAAGGGTTCCAGCTGTGCATCACATGCTAGGCATTGACTTAGGTGGAGTGCCGGGTTGAAATCACTTACACGACTGGGGGCTTGTCCGGGATTTCTGAATTAGATATACCACTTGTGACAGTAATACTGTGTGCCAACTGACAGGGTACATAAATCCTGTTGGGCTACCACGCTATGTTACACTGTGAAAAGCACCCCTCAATAGGAACGCTCGAAGGAAACGGTCTGTTTTGCAAAAATAAAAAAGCTTCTGTAAGTCAGGAAGGAAATTAATATTTCCAGAATGGCGACCTTAGTAGAAATAAATATAGCTAAACACCACCTATTGCATAAACTATTTGTAAAGGGTGAATGGACAGAGCAGGATCAGAATGTGTGGCTGCAGGCAATCACAGAACAGATCACTGCAACAGGGTTAGACATATGGCAAGACCAGGGTCCATTACTATGAACTATATTTGGCCCCTAAGGCAAAGGAAGAGCAAAACGAGATTGCCAAAATAGCGGCATATCTATACCTATATATTGGAGCAATACAGGACAAATGTGCCGAGGGCAAAGATCTGGCAAACAGGCAACTGCAGGCATTAGAAAAGGCCCAAACTGACCTGGACTCTTCTGAGCAGAGGCTGCAGAGGAGCCAGGAGTCAAAAAATGAAATTAGGCAGTATCTAACCAAAATAAATGAGGACATTGGTATCCTGCAGCAGGAAAAGGCAGACCAGGATACCAGAATGCTGGCCCTGCAGAAGGAGTACCAAGAAAGTTTGGACTCCCTACTGCAGAGCCAGAAAAAGCAGGAACAACAAATAAATTTCAACAGGCCATGTGCAGAGCAGGTAGTCACCTGCAAAGCCACAGACCGAGAGAAAGAAGAGAGCCATAAATTAATCCTGAAAGACCTGGACATCCAGGCAGAATGTGATCAAGAGCGCCAGAAAGATGGTGCGCTTCAAAGACAGAGGGACGACCTGGTGGCACAGAGGCAGGCTCTTGCTCAGGAAAGGGACACCTTAGGCCAGGAAGTCTGCCATTTAAAAGAGAAGCTGGAAGAAAATCACCAGGCCCTTCAGGGACTGGGAGACCTCCAAAAAACCAATCAAAAATTGTTAGAGCACACCGGGAAGGTGGAAGATGCTCTAGCAAGGAAGGACCAAGCCAGTATGGACAGGACTCAGGAGGTAACCCTCATGCAGCAAAGACTGGCCCAGTACTCAAAAACAACACAAGCAGCACAGAGAGAAAATGAGGCTCTCTGTGAGAGCAATGACAGGCTCCACAGACAGGTAGCTATGCAAGAGCGATTGATAGAAGCCAGCAAGGCCTTGATAGAGTAACAGAAAGCTCAGGTTCTTGCATGGCAACAGGGAGCAGGGGCTGACAGATGAGGTTCGCTGGGAAAGGGAAACACCTGAGCATAACCTCAGGAACCCTAGTACCAGAGGCCTTCACCTCTTCCAATCCCTGGACTCTGCCACCCCCATGTCCACTGGCGCACATGAGCCAAGGGCCATGGGGATGACAGACTTCAATCCAATCAGAAATATGGGGCTCCTAGACCAGCACCTCCCAGGAATGGATGGGCGGGCATCTGGGTATGGGTACCCAAGTACGGTGAAATTTAGTGGGGAACTCCATGAGAGTAGGCCCACTAAGGGCATCCTAAAAACCTCTGTCCAGCTAGGACAATGGGGGGAGGAGGGGGTACCCATCAAATCCTGGGAGCAAGGAGGAATCGGAAGACTCCTCTGAGCGCCCCAGGACACAGGAGACTAGGTCCCCACATTCTGCCAGCCATTCCCAGGCTCGCAGAATCCGAGAGAGCCTAGAAGACCAGACGGGCACTTCTGGGAGCAGTGCCTCTGAGTCAGAGGAGGAATGGATCAGGGTTACCCGAACCAAAAAGGCCAATAAGGCAAAAAGGGCCTTGCTTAAGGACCCCTTAAAGCAAATCAAAGCGATAAGGAGCGTCATCACGCCCTATCCTAAGAACGCTAAATATTTTGTTTGGGAGCACTTGGAGCTCTTTGAGCAGATGATGTAAACTTTCCATTTGAAAGACAGCCAAAGCTGTATTCAATATGTGAAATGGACCTTCTCACCAGAATACTCCAGCTTCTTTGCGGGGCTGGAGGACCAAAATCATTCTAGGTGGTCCACCTATAGGGCGGCCATCCTGAAGCATTTTTCTGTGCATAGAAATCCTCAGGAGTCTCATAAGGCAGCCTACAACTGCCAATGTGGGGAGGATCAGGCCCCACAAGAATTTGTGCAGGAATTAAAGCGTGCCTTTGCGCAGACCCCAGAAGGGTGCGCACGGACAGCAAAGAATTTGTGAATACTTTTTTCCACACTCTCCCCAAATACATCATGGCCCAGCTAGTGAGAGATTTTCATGAGAAAAGATCACTAGACTGGGTCATTGAACAGGCCACCCGAATTTATGAGGTGCAAAAGACCATAGAAAACAAGAATAATCCTAAAAGTCCCAAACCAACCAAAAACTCCTGCTGCTGCTAAGGTGGCAGAGGTGAAAGTTGCCCCTGTTTTAGATTTGGAGATGGGGGGGGGGGGGGCTAAAAACCTGCCTGCACACCAGAATAATCCCAAGCCCAGAAGGACCTCGGGCCAGTCACAGACAGGGAGCCGAGGAGGTAGTCCCACAAATGGGATCCCTCACTCACCTGACTACATAAGTCCCCGCTACAAGGGGAACAGACCCATCCTGGGTTATGTGTGGACTCCTCCAGCCCAAGGAGGAGGCGGGAATACAACCAAAACAGCAGCTAACCCAGGGAACTTCCCTCCTCACTTCCCCTAGGAGGGCAGAAATTCCCCAGATCCTGGACAGAACTTCTTCCCCAGGAACCCGCAAAACTTTCAATCCCAAAACAACCCATCCTTCTTTCCCAACTTTCCTGAGCCCAGACAACCCAATCGGGGAGAGGGGAGGCCAAGGGTGGAGGGGTACCCAAAATTCCAAACCCAGGGTATTTTCAGAGAAGGGATAGCTACCCTTCCCGGGATCAGCCCAGGGGAGACAACAGAACCCCATATCAGCCTGAACGGGTGTCACAGCTAGAGCGCCAGGTCCAAAACATGGCACAGGATCTGGGTTGCATGCTGAGGGCTCAACAGAACCCTCAGATGAGCATGCCGGTGCAGAACGCCTCAAACTCCGGACCTGGTGCTCCAGAGCAATGACGGGGGCAGAACCCCAAAAACCCACCGGTTCCCAGGGAGGAGGCACAAGGGGAAGGGGTGTGTAAAGCCCTGGAGGAAGCTTCCTTCCCCACTTGTAGAAAGCCCCTGGAAAGCCAGGAACCGGAACCAAAATCTCCTGCCCCTGAAAGTCTGTCACCCCAAGGAGCAGAGGGGGGGTAGGAGAAACAAAGAACCCAAACAGACCCATTTTGAGTAGGAGGTTCAAATCTTCCAATTTGAAGGAGAGGGATCCTCACAGGATTCTGGGGAAAGGATCTTCTCCTTCAGAGATGGGGGAACTCCTCCCAAAGAAAAATGGGTGCCAAAAGATCCGAATCCTGACTGGGTAGCTGTGGGGACTGAGCTAGTGCCGCCCATCATCCAACCCTAGAAACAGCATGAAAATCCCCTGGTTCAAACCCATCCTGGCGACTGCCTCCAAAAATGGGAGGACAGCCCAGAACCGGAACCAGGGTAACCCAAAACTTCTCCCATATCTTGTCGTCACCTTTTCTTTTCAGATTCCCTAGACTCCAAACAGAATTCTGCCCAAATCTCTTCTCTATCAGAGTCCAAAACTAGAAAACAAACCCACCAGTTGTCCAAAAATATACATTATCCTTCTTGAGCAGAAGGAGGGAAGATTCTATGCCCCGGTCCAAATACAAGGGCAGGGTACAATTTTGGCACTTGTGGACACTGGGTCCCAAGCTACCCTTCTGTCCAAAAAGGCCTTTGATAAACTGAATTCAGGACGGGGGGAAAATTACCAAATTCCTCTCACCCTTCTTCCTGGAAAACTTCAGAACTTTGACGGGACGGAAATTCCTGTCGAGGGGACTGCAGATTTGCATATTAAAATTGGGCGACACAAGGTGAAGCACGCGGTCATAGTTGTGACTCCAGAGGGCACCCCTTGTTTACTAAGGAATGACCGCCTGCGAAGGTTGTCACCCCTAATAGATTGTGTAAACAAGGTCCTCTGGACCCAGCCTAGCCGACTGATAAAATTAAAACAGTGTGTCAACCATATTAGTTTAAACGGCACCTGCCACATGGTTGAACAAAAATCTGACCAAGTAGAATTTCACTTCCGGAATAACCAAATCCCAGACGTGACAGTAATCGCAGTAGGACAACAAACTGGTGATGGGGGGGGGGGGGTCCTCTCCATTTCTGAAAATCAACCTTCCTTCCAGTCTAAGGTGGCATTCCATACTGGAAGGAAACACTCTGAAATTCTTTACCAATTCACAATCAGACATTCCCACTCATAGTCCAGAAAGATGAAAAATCAGCTCAAAGCCTGGCTGATATTCAGCAAATTGGAGAGCAGTTGTTCATCTCAATTCAGTTAAATGAAGGGAAGGACTCTGTTCTCGCCCGAGTCTGTGTGAACAACGGTAGCTTTATCAGCGAGATCATGTTCCGCAAACTCCCAAAAGATCCAGCCATTCCCACATTTAGATTGATGGACAAATGGGAAATGGATCTGGAAACACCCAATTCCAAACATCTCCTGCCAAGCGGTGTATGCTCAAAATCGTCATAGGCAACAAGAGCATAGTCCATAATTGTTGGGTCGTGCGAGACGTCACTGCCGCCTTTTACTTAGGCAGTGACATTCTCAATCGCTTTGCCATTAGTTTGGACCGAATAAACTTCAAAGCTTGGTCCCGATTAGCGGATAATCCCATGGGCTTTGATGACCCAGAGAAAGCATTTAGGCCAGCTCAATCGCTGCCTTAGGCAGTTGATATTCAGATTGGAGAGGAAGTCACCATCCCAGAAAGGACCCGACAATTCTCCCTGGAAGTGAAAGGTAAAAGAGGACAGAAATTGAAAAACCCTGATGCCTATATTCATCTAAATGCTTCTCTCCAACAGCAAGGGTTGGGGGTAAACCCAACACCACTAGTCAATATAGAACATAACACCATTCCAATAGAGGTGGATAACAGTGACTTAAAGAGTATCACTCTAGCCGCAGGCACCATTATTGGAATGGCGGTTGATGACCGACATTTCGCCAAAGATTTAGGTAATTAACTGTTAGGACCAATCCCCAAGGACTGTTTTGACAGTGATAGTGATGACAACACCACCAGACAGGATCTTTACCCGGCATGGGGGGAGGGGGGGTTCCTGGTGTACACTTCCTGCCCTTATGGTAAGGAAGATGTGACCTGTGACTTCAGGAGGGATGAGGTGATTTTCCAAGTCCACGAGGACGGTCTTCCCCACCTGAAGTCACCAGTCCAAATCAGCACTCTGACCAGGGACTTCTCCACCCAGCGGGGGGAGGCCGCTGAGAAAGCAAATCCAGAAGTCTTTCCAAGCTTCAGGCAGATGGTTTAAGAGAGTCAACCTAGCCGATGCCTGTGAAACTCTGGCGCAGAAGCAAAAATTGAAACAAGTTTTCTTGGATTTTCAAGATCTCTTTGCAGTGGACTCATGACTGTGGTTGCACCGACATCCACACAACGACCATTCCCACGGACCCTGGCAGGACTCCAGTATTTGTGAAGCAATATCGCTTGCCTCTCGCATAAATCGAGTCCCTTACAGAAATAATTAAGAACATCGAGTCCCGTGGGATAATTCGTCCAGTCCACAGCCCCTTCAATAATCTGGTGCTGGGGCTATTGAAGCCAAACGGCCAGTGGGGACTCTGTGCAGACCTTTGGGAGCTGAACAAACGGGTCCATACTTCCCCGATGGCCTCTTCCCTACATTGACCAAGGGCTGGCCCAGATCCAGGGGTCACAGGTATTCACTGCAATAGACCTAACCAATGGATACTGGATTGTACCTGTCAGTAGGGAGGACAAATACAAGCTGGCCTTTACCTTCGGGGGGCAGCAGTACACCTGGACCCGGAATCCCTTTGGATACATCAACTCCGGCAATGAATTTAATGTTTTTCTACATAAGGCCATTCCCGACCTGGGTGAAAGATCTCATCAAAAGCTCAACTGTGGAGGAACACATAGCAGAAGTCTGTTATTTTCTGACACAGTTGAGGGCCGACGGAGCAAAACGTTCCTTTCAAAAGGCACAGTGGTGTAGAACCCATGTCAATGTCTTGGGGCATGAGATTACTCCTCAGGGTCTCTGTCCCCAGGAAAAGAAAGTGGAAGCACTAAGACCCCCACAACTCTGCAGGAACTAAGGAGCCTCCTTAGACTGACTAATTACAATAGAAAGTTCATTGAAGACTACGCAGAGATCACAAGACCCCATATTCATCTTTTGAAGGGAGGGGATCAAGTGGGAATGGGGTCCAGAACAAGCCGAGGCAGTAAGACAACTCAAAAAAAGCCTCTCACAAGCGCCTTGCCTAGCTTACCCGGTCAAAAACAAGAAGTTCTTCTTGGAGACAGGGTTCTCTAATACATGCTTGACTGCAGTATTATATCAAAAGCATGACAAGGTCAATAAAGTAATCTACTATGCGAGTAAAACGTTATCCTCTGTGGAGAAAAATTCAACGATTGTGAGAAGGCACTCCTGGCAACGGTGTGGGTATTGAAGAATTACTGCCCGTTCATCCAGGGGGAACACATCATAGTGGATACTCCACACCAGCCTCTGCAATATCTCCAAAGTAACAGAATCCGGGACGGAAATGTGAGTAATTCCCGAATTACTTCCTGGATTCTGTCAATGCAAGGCTTTCCTGTGGAGGTCAGATATGGCCAAACAAGAAGAGTCCCCTCGCGCAAAGTCTGGCTGACTTGCATGATTGTGCCAGAGAAAACTGTCTCGAGGACGAAAGTCTTAAAACCAAGGACAGCACGGAGGCATACCTCAATTCCCCACGCAAAGTCTTTGAAGAAGACAAGTGTGAGGGAATGCCCACTGTCTATGTGGATGGGTGCTCATACCATTTTGACAACAACGGGGAAAAAACTTGTGGCCGGCGTAGGAAATGCATGGATGAATGAGACCCCAGAACCCTCCGCTGGGTACAAGATTAATCCCCGAAGTAGTCAAGTGGCAGAGTTGATGGATGTGCATCAAGCCATCCTCACTGCTGTCCAACACCAACTCCATGAACTGCTCATAATCACAGACTCGGATTACGTACAGAACGGGTTCGAGGAGCACCTGGTTAACTGAAAAACCAGAGGCATGCTATGTGCTAACAACAAACCATTGAAACATGGGAAATTAATTAAAAACATTGATGATCTGGTCACCTCGAATGGGATGACCATCTACTGGAAAAAGATTAAGGGTCATTCTAAAGTAGAGGGACCAGACAAAACTGGAAATGACCTAGCTGATCAGCTGGCCAAAACCAGAGCCATCCAAGGGGATCTACTTGAGATCGAGTCTCTGTTGGGGGAAATCCAGGTCACTGCTATCACTAGGTCCCAGACAAATGCTCACAATGAACTCTCAACTGCACAATGGAGTAAGTAGACCCCAGATGCGGATTTGATTACGGCTCAAAAAGGGGATCCAATAATTGATAAGTTTTATCAACACATTGAGGACCCTGAGAACTTTCCCCTGACGGATACCGATTACATAGGGAAAGAGGACCTCAGAGTGCTGATGAAATGTCCAAAAATGATCCGAATCCAAGACGGTTTGTTGGTAAGGAGACGGTTTGTTGGTAAGGAGATTCCTAGCTCGCCATGATCAGTGGGTGGTCCCTACCTCATTCCAAAGCCTGATGTTAAGTCACGCCGATGATGCGACCACAGCCAGTCATAGGGGGGTTTCATACAACACTTGAAATCTTAAGAAAGGTTGCATACTGGCCACACATGGGGCAGGACCTCGACCAATACTTGAAGGGGTGTCTTGTGTGTGCACAATTTCAGCCAAGATCCCTCACACACCGTGCGCCTCTCCAAAAGAGGGGGATGACATTTCCAAGTCGATTATATTGGGACCGGGATTGGCTCCTCTAGGGGAAATAAGTACATGTTGACTGTGCCATGCATGTTTACTAAGTGGGTGGAATGTCTCCCGGCCCCAAACTGCAAGGCAGAAACAGCAGCTGCCCTGATGATCAACCACATCTTCTCGTGTTCAGACCGAGGTAGCCACTTTACTAGCCAAGTAATGACAAAGATGTGGGAGATACACATTGCTTACCGGCCAGCCTCTAGTGGTGCACTGGAGAGATACAAGACAATTGTGAGCATATTAAAAAAGTTTCTGGCAGATTCTGGGACAAGTTGTGATATTCGATTACCTCTTGTCCTAATGGCCATCAGATCTACCCCTTCATCTGCAACTAAAATGTCACCGTTTGAGCTGATAACTGGACGCAGGATGGTACATCCCCAACATCTGCTTTACAGAACCCAAGAGCAGACATTGATCAATGCCTCCACAACTCATGAGTATGTTGAAAATCTAAGAAAACACCTTCAACATGCTTTTGCCTATGCTCAGCGAAATCTACAAAGATCTGCAGACAGCGTGAAGACCCACTATGACTTAAAGACTACTAGAAAAGAATACAATGTAGGAGACCGGGTCTACCTATACAATGTCCAAAGGAACCAAGCCAAACAGCGCAAATTTCTGCCTACCAGGAGGAGTCCTTTTGAACTTGTAGACAAAATCTCACTAGTCGATTACAAAATCTGCATCCCTAAAGGCAGTTTGGCAGAGGGGGGAAAATAAGTGGGTCCATATTAACCAACTGAAGTGCTGCCATCCTAGGCACGCTCTGCAGCAACTGGAGGAGTCTTCTGGAACCCCAGAGGGCGGTCACTCCAGCTCCCTAGAATTCCAACTCTCAAATATTCCATCTATATAGTCAATAAATTGCCAATAGAAAGATGTGTCCTGATTGTCAAAATATATGTGTCCGCCCCACTACATTAATAGTGGTGGGGAAATGTCTACAAATATATTTTTGCTTTGTTATCCTAGAATTGGAACCCATGGAGACTAAAACCAAGGAGGACCACACAGGGACCGGAAGCAAAGCTCCAAGGGGCCGGGGTATCGCTTCATACTCAAATCAGGACTGGGCGAGGAACTGGTCGATCCACCCCCGATGGAAGAAAAGCTGATGAACTTTGCCATTTTTGGAACCAAAAGAAATGAGACTGATCATCCCAGTCTTGCTACTTCCCATTGATGGACTATCAACACCAAATCACAAGGGGGGGGGCTTGTGGGATGTTCTGACCCACTAGGCTCTGCCCTGCAACATCACTGTGTGCTGCTTTCATCAAAAACAACAGAATGGTTGGCAAAAAGCCTTATGTGCGCTAAAAATCAGAGAAGTGCGCAGGAAAACCTGAAAAATAGGCCGCCAATCCATTTGGCCTATGTCAGTGGTAACACAGGAGACCACACTACCAAAACCTGTCATTGGGCTGCCCACAGAGTGAAATGGAATTACCTGAAAAGGCAGGGCTTCATTGCCAGGAAAACCCAGAAGTGCTTTAAAATCAGTTTTTCCTTGGCTGTGGAAAGTGCAAAATCATGGTTCCCAAACATCAGAAAAGATCCAACATCCTTGTTGGGTGTTAAACATCACTTTAAAGAATCCACATAAGCACAATGTCAGGAGAAGCACATTTCATCATAAGAAAATCCACATTCAAAAAGATGCATGCCTGGAAAAATATGTCAGATATGGGCGTAGTACCGCTGCTTGCCTGTGTCAAAGCTGTCATTTACTTACACTGTTAGTTAAAACTTGTGCCTTATTGTGGAAAAGAAGAGACTTGCCATCAAAAGCAATATTGGTTGCTACAATTCAATCACTATATTTGAAAAAAGACTGGAATTATGCGATCTGTGCATATATTTGTTGAAAATGTAAGTTTATTTAGAAAAGACAATTTGAAACAAGGGGTTTTAAAAGTGAACCAATGTTAGCCACAGTACTTCAAATGCAACTTCCCCCTGCTCTCTGCTCAGGAACTGTCATGGAGTTGTTAATGGAGGTGGAAGGAGATTTTGGCCTGTTACTCTGAGGAGAGACAAAAGACTCTCTTGATTGAAAAGATATGCAGATTCAACTGTCAACAAAAAACAACTGCCAGCAGGAAGGGAGCCTGGGAGTGCTCTGGGCCCAGCAAACCATGGAGGCGGGGCCAGACAAATTTGTGTATCTTAGATTACAAGAAAATATCTTTTGGAAAAAAGACTCATAGAAAACTGAACAATTTGTAAAAATCTGTAGATTAGAGGTTAATATGAAAATGCTGCTTACCGTTTGAAACTATTCTGGACTCTGTGCGATGTTCAGAGACAAGACTCCTGAAATTTGGATGCTGTAGCAATTGTGCTAATGCTAGGAATATGAAAGTTTACAGGATTATGCCCAGATGTCATGCGCATGTATGGAGAAAAATGTGGACAGATCCGACACTGGGTACCCCCACCAAAAGCGCGAAAAACTCAATTTTGAACCAAATCTCTCAATAAAATGGAACTCGGACGGATACGTGCCCTACTAAATCTGTAATGTGAATATGTATTATTAGCAAGTTGGTGATATTGTAAATATGATGTGTGGAAAATAGATTTACTGTACAGAAACCAGGGGGAGGGACTCCCTGGGTTGTAAAATGCAGCATCACTATGACACTAGATTTCCTTCTCAAATCAGGAGAGGGGAAATACTCTGACCAATATGATTCCTAGAGGGTGGGCTTAGTATAATTCAGCCTACCCACCCATTTGGGAAATACATAAATAGGGACAGTTTAGGACCTAGAGAGAGACACATTCACCCATCAACTGATTGTCGGCAAAGCACTCTGCAGGAGAACCCAGATCCAAGACTCCAGAACTCTGAAAGCAGAAAGCCCAATTCCAAAGCTGAACCCTTCTCAGCTGGCCTTTAAATCTTGAAACCTGATTTTAACCCCAGACTTCCAAGGGGCACACCAAAAACTGAACAGCCTGGCTGTGCTGTTTCCGCTTCTTGCCAAGAACTCTTGCCAGAACCCAGAGATGCAAACCAATAGAGCAGAGCTGTAACCAGATAGCTGTCACCCAGAACAAACCCGTCAGATCCAGTTCATAGGCCGTGCAGAGACCAAGTGCAGAACCGGGTGCCTGAATACTGTCCTGTGGGCTAGCAGAATTCCAGTCCAAAACCTTTGACCAGATCTTTGACGGGCCTATTCCAAACCATAGTTGTATCTATAGGACAGAATTGTCCATAGCCAATCTCTTAGCTTTAAGTAATCTTATCCAAATCATTCCATCATATCCAGAACTGCATTTTATAATCTGTTTTTCCTGAATCTTTCCCTCATCCATATAGTCCTTTGTTAATGGTAGCGAAAATATAATCTTTGCGCTAATATGTTTGCTGAAGAAAGACAAAAGTCTCAGCAGGCAAAAGTCAGAACAGAGGCGCCCTGATCTGGTGGCTATCCCTTGGGCATCTTGCATCTTCATAGCCTTGCTAGTGTAAAGAACATTCCTGTTTGTAGATACAAAAGCGCATCTTTCATTTGAAAATCTTGACTCTTTCTGAGAAAATCGACCTCTACTAAAACCTCTAACTTCTGAACCATACATGCTAGAAACGAAATTCCAACTTTTTAGTTTTTCCGTAATCGCGTTTCTCGCGCGCTGAAAAGTTTGGCACAAATTCGCATTAGGCTTATTTTCATCACATGTAAAATAGCTATTTTTGCATCCGACCTCAGAATTCAGTTTTCAATCTGCTAGTTATTCAATCATTGCTAGTGTTTACCTGGAACTATCCAAAGTGGCTCCCACTAGTTTTGAATCCAATTTAGTGATTTAAATCCATTTTCAGTGTTTTTCCCATTCATTACAAACCACATTCAAAAGCATTCGACTTGTTTTGAAATCATTCCTGTTTCTCTCTGCTTGCTGGGGGTGGAAACTGGGATTGAAACTGTATTGGTTGAGATTGTATATTCCTGAAACCTGTTTCCTCTCCTTCCATCTCTATATTGCATATTGGGAATTGAGTAGTGTACAGAGGGAAAAAGTGACATTGCATTTGATTGAATCCCTATCAAGTATTATTCTATGCTGCATTGTTTTCCTATCCATATCAAGTATTATTCCATGCTGCATCATTTTTCTTATACATACTCATTCTGATTAAAGAGATTGTTGTGATATCACCCAATGCTGATCATTGTATACATATTAATAGTGTGATATCTAGATATTGTTCAAATTCATAAAAGTGTGACATATATAGTGTTCAAATTCATAAAATAAATCTTTTAACTTTGCAAAACAACCTGCTTCTTGGTTCAGTGAGACCGGGGGGGGGGATTCAAAGAGAGGGGCGTGATATAAGAGTACATCATTCAGAAATAAAAGAACTTCTAGACATAAAAATATATAATTAAGGGTTCCAGCTGTGCATCAAATGCTAGCATGGGTTGAAATCACTCACAGTGAGCTATCCAAACCACTAGCCGACTGGAGATGGTCATACAAGAATAATTTTTGACTCATCAGAAATTAGCTCTTCTGGCACATTGGGGGTGCCAAACTGCAAACCAAAAGACAGGAAATCCTCCTCAGAGGGTTGTTCCACCTCATAATTCGAAGACAGACTTTAAAAAGTATCTCTTAGGGACAGGTCTGTAAACCTTGTCCTGTATACCAAGAGGCTTCGACAAAGTCGAAATAGTCAACAGGGTCGAAGACGGCTTAGAAAATGGATCCGGTTTACTCTGCGTTTCCTTCGACTTTGGCGTCGACAGGTCCGTCTCCAACGGAAGTCGACAAAGTCGTCAAGGTTTTCGATGCTTTGTGTTTCTTTGGTGGAACCAGAGGAGGACTGTTCCTGACTCGTCGACACTCTCGACGACTACGTCTCGGTGGGTCGAGAACTCGACATAATGCCTACTTTGTGCACGGCTTCGAAGTTGTAACCTTTGACTTCCCTTCATCTACCTTCGGAGCGACCGGGGCATGGCTCTTGTGAGTTTCTTTCGAGGGGGGTGAGGCGGCATTTTTGCAAATACACAATACCTAACAAAATGCTTCCCACTTTGCCGGGGAAATCGGACTTCGTCAGACATCCGACTACCTCTGTAGAGGAATCACTTGAGGATGTAGGAGAGCTATGATGTCACTTCTTCGCCTTCTTTGAGGAAGATTGCCGCAATCGACTCCTCAATCGGGACCTCTTCCATTTTTTACGCCGGGATAAGTCTCTAGCCTCGCCGGACTTTTTCTCCTGCTTCAAAGAAGACTTCGAAGTTAACCTCCCCACTGCCAGTTTACCTCTACGCTCCCTGATGGCTTTCTCAGTCATGGCCTGACAGGACCCACAGTTGTCGGTACGGTGCCCGGAGCCCAGACACCACAGGCAGAGACAGTGAGGATCTGTGATGGACATCTTTGATCCGCAGTCGTGGCATTTTTAAAACCTGACTTTGGACAGGAAGCAGTAGATGAACAAGACCTTTTTCTGACAAAAAACTGAAGCGCGCTGTAATTACTCAAAGCGTAAACTCGGAAAAACGGAACTGAAGTCAAAGGGCGCTGGATGCTCTATTTATGCTGATGTCAGCGATCGATGGAGGCCCTCGAGGGACATCGACGTGACAACACTACATACCGCACCCTGTCGAGATTTTTTTTTCTTCTCCAAAGCAGCAAAGCTGGAGAGATATATTATCATAAGATGAGAAATACGTGGGAGGACACAATCCATTCGAAATATGGATCAGGGACCAAGAAAGGTGAGGCTTCTAAGGGGTTGTTTGGCCAATTGCTAATTTGGCTATTAGGCAGAAGAACCCAATGGAATGGAATGAGGGCTGACAGAGGAGTGTTTATTCGAGTTGGCTGTTCAGTGCAACTTCAACTGCTTCATTTTGAGTCTTGCTGGAAACACGAACGTGGAAGCCATAAGACTTTTGGCATCCACTTCCACAGAACCGAGGGACTGCTTACTGAATATGCCTGATGAGCTCAGTGGGTAAAACAGCCCAGAGATGTGGACCTGGAAAAGCCCATGAATCAGAGTTTGAGAATGTGTCACCGTGGGCTGCTTTCCCTGTATAAGGGTAAAAAAGGAGAAACAGCAAGGAGTGAAAGCTGCTGCAGCCGATCTCGTCAGGGGATGAGGCTCTCGCAAGACTCATTTAGAAAGGGATTTCCCAGACTCATGAGGTAGGACGAGACAGCTGGCATACATTTTGGTGAAAAGGGTTGAGGTAATGTTGAAGCCGAAGGGTAGAAGCTTTTTTATTGGTATTGTCTGATCCCTATTGAGAACCACATGCAACTATGGTATAGCACAATTGCACCACATACGTATGTGTCCTACAGAAAGACTGTACGACTAATCTTAGTGCAGAAGAGGGTAGCACATCTGCAACAAGTGATAATCTTTTACTTTAGCCAGGGAAATATTGATTGAGAGGAGATCCAAGTGCACAGGCCAGCCTGGGGGTTATTTGCCACTGGGAAGATCCTAAAAAGATAACCTTCTAAACGCTCAGCAGCTGGATCTTAAGTCTAGCACATAGATAGTGAGAAGCTTCTGAACATCATCCACAGGGCACAGAGAGGGATCTTGGGAGCGCCATGGCTATGGGAGTGGAAAGGCAGGAATGGGAACACAGTTGCTAATAACTACTAAGAGCACCCAATGGTTACATGATACTGAACTACATTCCTGAAATTCCGGAAATGGGTGAAAAAAACACAAGAGTGTACCTAAAGGTCAAGGAATACAGGGGTTTTGATCTGTATTTGTTCTGGATTAGTAATACAGATCAGAGAAATCTCGTGATAAGGTTCCCTTCGGACATCATAACTCTTAAGGTTTTCACCTCTAAATCAGCTATGGGAGATCCTTCTGTCCATTTTGCAAGGATAGTATAGAAACAGTCATCCATTTTATGTTGGTCTCCTCTTATCTGTCTGCACGGCAAAAACACACCAGACCTTACCTAAAGAAAAGGAGGCTGTAGGGTTTAAAGAAAAGAACAAGTTACTTCTTAACTTGTAATGTTCTTTTGATGGGATGTTCCTCCGACGTATTCCTCATCTTGATAATAGATCACTTCCAGCTTTCTGGCCTCGGAAATTATTTTTTTTCTTCAGTAGAGGGCGCTGCGCGTCGACGTCCCTCGAGTTGGTGTCCCTCGATGGCCTCCGTATTGGCCCTGATGTCATCATGCGTATAAATAGATTCGCGCAGCGTCCGTTGCTCAGTTCCGTTTTGAAGCTTAAGAGTAGCTGTGCAGAAATTGGTTATTGACCTTTAAGGAGCGTAAGCTGCAACCACAAGCGAAGTTTTACTGAAGGGATGGATGGGAGGGGCAATAAGGAATACGTCGGAGGAACATCCCATCGAAAGAACGTTACAAGGTAAGAAGTAACTTGTTCTTCGAAGGGATTGTGTCCTTCGACGTATTCCTCATCTTGATAGACTCCCATAGCAGTGGTGTGTAAATGGAGGTGGGAGTAAAATTGCCATATTCCCCTTTAAGAATGAACAGAGTGTAACACAGCTTTGCCAAATCTAGTCTCTTGGCTAGAGGAGGAATCCAGATTATAGAATTTTGTAAAGGTATGTGCAGACGACCATGTGGCAGCCGCACGTGTCTCTAATCGGTACCCCTCTTGGTAGGGCCGAAGAGGCTGCGATACCCCTGGTTGAATGAGCCCTAAGATTTTGAAGGGGCTCTTTCCCTGCCAATTTGTAACATTCTAGAATGACTAAACTAATCCATCTGGAAATGGATTGGCAATCCTAATTTGTGCCCTGTGTAACCTATGAACAGTTGATCTGCTTGCCTAATCCTAGCAAGTCTGCTGATATAAAAACTCAAGGCTTGCCTTGGATCCAGCCTATCTAGCCTCTCCTTCTCTTTCCCAGGATGGGGAGGAGGATAGAATGAAGGTAAGGTTATCTTCTGAGTGATGTGGAATTCAGAAACTACCTTTGGGAGGAAATTAGACTTCACTTGTAGGACAACTTTGTCCTTGTGAAAAATTGTATGAGGGGGTTTACAAGATAGGGCTTGTAATTCGCTCACCCTCCTGGCAGATTTCAAAGCCACTAATAAGACAGTTTTAAGGGTGAGAAAACTTAACGAACAAGAGTGGAGTGGTTCAAAAGGAGTACCCATCCGGAAATTTAAGACTAAATTTAAGTCCCATAAGGGAACTTGGAACGGTCTCGGGGATAGACATTAGTTAACCCCTTCAGAAATTATATTACTAGGGGTAATTTGAAATATGATATGATGGCTCCTCCGCAGTGCGCTTGAAGATAGATAGCGCTGCGAGGTAGGTAGCCCTTGATCCTACCAACTTGAAGACCTGAATTCGCCAAATAGAGTAGAAAAGATAACACCATTGGTGTACCACATGAAAAGGGTTCAAAATTCTTTTCTCTACACCAGCTGCAAAAGTTGTTCCAACGGCAGCGGTATAAAGTCTTTGTTGCTGGCCTTCTGGCTGAAAGCAACACCTCCATGACGTCATCTGGGAGGTCCCAATCCTTGCATCTCAACCTTTCAGAAACCAAGCGTGAAGGTTGAGGGTTCTGATGTCTGGAGGGAGATCCTGACCTCGCTTCTGCGAGATAAGAACGACCCTGTGTGGAAGACGAATCGGCGGGCAGATGGACATGTCCAGAAGGTCCGGGTACCACATTCTCCTGGCCCAGTCTGGGGCAATTAGGATCATAGTCTTCCGGAATCTTCTCAACCTCTTGATCATCTGAGGAATGACAGGGACTGGAGGAAACGCGTACAAAAGTGGAAACACCCAGTCTACCACGAACACGTCCCCTAGAGCTCCTCTCAGGGGAAATTCCCTTGAACAAAACTGATCGCACTTCCTGTTGATACTGGTGGCGAAGAAATCCACTTGAGGGGTTCCCCAAAAGGGCGAAGATCTCTTGAAGGACTTCCTGAGCTATCTCCCACTCGTGAGAGACTGTGCTCTGCCTGCTCAGAGCATCCGCTGTCAAGTTCTTCTCTCCGGCTAAGTGAACTGCCGATAGAGAGATTACTTCTTGAATTGCCCAAAACCAGAGCTGCATCGCCTCGCTGCATTGTCCATCATTTTAGGACATTTTTCCCTTGTAAAGATGGCAGAACAGCCTTCAGCGCTAGTCTGATAGCTCTCAGCTCCAACAGGTTGATATGTAGTCTGGACTCCGATGGAGACCAACGACCGCTGATGGTCAAGTCGTTGGCATGGGCTCCCGACCCCGTGAGTGAGGCATCCGTGACTATTGTTATCTAAGGCCATGGTTGCCAAAACAGTTCTCCCTTCAAGATGTTTTTCTGGCAGGCCCACCACTGAAGGTCTCGAGCCACCTTGTCCAGAAACTGAAGGAAATCTGTCATTCTTCCTGAGAATTGTGACCATTGAGTTCTTAGTGCCCACTGGAGAGATCTCATTCTCAGGCGAGCCTTTGGCACAAGGAAGATGCAGGATGCCATGAGGCCTACAACCTCAAAAAGTCGAAGGATGGGAGACGTTGGGCATTTTGAAACTTGGTGACCATCTGCAGAATATCTTAAGCCCTCACCTCTGGTGGTGAGGCTTTCCCCAGGGAAGTGTCCAGGACCGCTCCTATGAACTGGAGCGTCTGATTTTTATCATCTGTGACTTCTTTAAATTGAGGGTGAAGCCCAGTTTGTGAAGGAAGTAGCAGACATAATCTAGTTGAATCTGAGCTTGTTCCAAAGATACAGCTCTGATCAACCAATCGTCTAGGTAGTGGTAGACGTGAATCCCTTCCCTCCTTAGACTTACAGCCACTACTGACATTAGCTTGGTGAAGACCCTCAGGGCGGAGGTCAGCCCAAATGGCAGAACTCGAAATTGATAATGAGAGTTGCCAATTGGGAACCTCAGGTATTTCCTGTGTTTGAGATGGATTGGCACATGGAAATAAGCATTGGCACATGGAAATAAGCATACTGAAGGTCCAGAGATACCAGCCAGTCCTGAAGCTGGAGGACCTGAAGGATCTGAGAGAGAGTTACCATCTTGAACTTGTCCTTCCTGAGGAACTTGTTCAATTCTCGTAAGTCCGTCCTTCGGTATCAGGAAGTAGGGGGGGGGGGGGGGGGGGGGGGGGGAGTACCAACCCTTGTTCCTCTCCACTACAGGTACCGGTTCTATGGCACCTTTCTTCAGCAGGTCTAGAATCTCCTGCAAAAGGAGCGGATCTGGAAACTTCAAAGAGTTGTTCCCCGGTGGATGACTGAGGGGTGCGTAGAAAAGGCAGGCAGTAACCTTGGGCAACTGTCTCCAATGCCCAAGCATCTGACGTAATAGCCTGCCATTCCGTCAGATGTTGAGTTAACCTGCCTCTTACTGATGTCTTGTGAGGAGAGTCCTCCTGGTTTAGAGGTGGCTGACGCAGATGGCGAGGGTAAAGAGGCACCTGCTGCTGCGGCTTTTGTACTTTTAATCCATCCACCTTGGGTGAATCTTTTTTGGCCTCTTTGAGCCGGCTGTCCTCTGCCTTTTCCGAATGCGGAATAAAAAAACAAAAAGGACCTACCTCTCCAAGAGGTTCGTGAGGGGCGATAGGGATTTGACGGATTGCAGCTCCAAGGGATTTTGCTGCTGCCTTGGATGTTTGTAACTTCTCTAGGCTGTCATCAGCCTTCTTACCAAATAAAGAAGAGCCGTCAAATGGCATATTCAAAAGTCTGGCCTGTACATCTGGTGCAAAACCAGACTTTCGCAACCACGCAAATCTGCGGATTGTAGTACTTGCCGTCATGGCCCTGCTGATACTGTCAGCAGAATCAATGCCAGTTTGAAGGGATTCGCACATTGCATCTTTACCATCTTTAATAATGTTCAGAAAATCTTCCATTTCTTCTCCTTCCAGAAGGCAGTCAGCCGCTGATGAAGCACACTCCCAAAGTGTATGGCTGAATCTTGCGAGTGTACAAGTAGCATTAATGGATTTAAGCGCCATGCTACACGCAGAAAAGACCTTTTTTGACATAGCGTCAAATCTCTTATCATCCCGGTCTTGTGGAACAGTAGGTTATGCAGATCTACTGTTCGATGAAGTTGCTGCTTGAACAACCAGACTCTCTGGAGTTGGATGTTTGGACAAATATTCAGGGTCAGAAGCAGATACCCTATATATGGCAGATAGTTTTTTGTTAACTGCCGGGATAACCTCAGGAGTTTCCCAGTTGGCCGATATTTTCCTCTGCAATGCAGTATGAAATGGAACCACAGGATCTTCCTGTGGGCCTTTAATTAAAATGTCTGTAAAATCATCTTGTTGAAAAGAAGGTGAAGGTGTAGACCAACCCATGAATTCTATTATTCTGGCCACTAAAGTTCTGTAAGGGGGTCTCAGCATGTTCCCCTGGGTCTGGTGTGGCAAATTCTACTTCTGGGGAAGTATCTCACCCACTTGCATCATGCAACAATTCTTGAAGGTCCTTCAACCTATTTTCTTCAGAGATAAATTCCTCTGGTACAGGCGTTTTAGTCCTCTGCAACTCAAAAGGTCTTTCATGATCAGAATCCTCCCCTTCCTCATAAATAGAGGACAAGGCTCTGAAATAATCTGACCTTGGGAATGGCTTAAAACCCATTTCTAGAGCAGAAGGGGGCAAGCTTGTAGTAACCGGTTGAGAAAACATCAAAGTTTTCGACGCGGAAGTCAAAGGCTTCGAAGAAACTGAAAAAGGCGTCGAAAAGATATGAAGAGACCTCGAAGAACTCGAGAGGATTGGAATCCTACCCGGAGTCGTCGAGGTTATAGACGACATTCTCGAGGTCATGGTGGAAACCCTCGGTATGACTACTGACTGCGAAGTAGTGACAGCAGTAGGTTTGTCCTTTATCGGCGTCGACATCAGCGTCGAAGACGGCGTCGATTCGACCGATCTGTGTGTCGATGGGCCCTTCGATAATGGCGTCGATGACGCAGATTTATGAGTCGAAGGGACCTTTGACGATGGCGTCAATGACGCGGTCTTACTGCTTTTGCTCGAGGGTCCATGATGCTCTCGGGCAGTTTCTTTTGCCGGGTGCAACGACTCATAGCGTTCTGATTTTTCGGGTCTTTCACCCAGGGTATCACCTTTAGCCGTCTAAGAGGGGGTCGAGGCTGCTTTCTCGAAGACACTAAGCATCTTTTTACAGAATTCCTCCCACTTAGCTGGAGAGCTGTGTTTCGTGGGGCAGGTGACCCTTTCCGGGGAAACACAAGACGACCAAGAAGAGGGTGATCTACGACGCCTCTTTTTCGAGTGTTTGGATGGGAACCGCTTCGAGACCTCGAACGGGAATGTTTCCTGTGACGGCGAGGAGACGAATGTCTCGACTCTGCAGAGGAAACTTTCGAAGGAGTAGAATTTTTAAGAGTCTTATCTCTTTCGAGCTTCCCCTTATGCTCCTTCAAGGCTTTCTCAGTCATGGACATGCAGTCCTCGCATTGTGAACAATGGTGCTTCGATCCCAGGCACCACAAACCGATCCTGTGAGGATCCGTCGACATTTTCTTTCCACAATCACGACACTTTTTGAAGCCGGACCGTGGGGTCGACGGTTCAGATGAGGAAGCCATCGAATAGAATAAGAGATCTTCGAGGATTAAGTAGAATCTACTTGAACAAACTGAGCAACACGATTCCGAGGCCCACGAAGCACGGAAAAACGGAACTCAGCAACGGACGCTGCGCAAGTCTATTTATACGCATGATGTCGTTGGCGCCAATACAGAGGCTGTCGAGGGACAACAACTCGAGGGACATCGACGCGCAGCGCCCTCTACTGAAAAAAATAAATTACGAGGCCAGAAATCTGGAAGTGATCTATTATCAAGATAAGGAATACGTCGGAGGACACAATCCCTTCGAATAATAATTCTTAAGAATCAATAGTTTTAGCTGGAGATCTTCGTGCAGCATTCTTAATCAGGAACCGCCACTTGGACTGGACATTTATCTGATCTTCGCCCATTTGCTGTAGTACGATTATTGGTTATTATTAAGTGATAGTATGTATTATTCAATGTTCTGAAAGAACATGTTTTTCCATATGATGGAGCTTAAATGTTTTTTGGTCTATGATTTAGACAGTAAACTGAGAATGTAAATATTGCACTGTTGTACATTTACCCATTATGACTGTATACTTTCTGTAATTGCAGTGTTTATGGCATATTGTGTTATGGCTTTTTTGGAAATTTATGAAATAAAGAAAATTAATGAATGAAAATAGGAACCAACATTCAAAGAAATTACTAGTGATCGAAACAGGAAGGCCTGGAGAGTCGAGAAAATCCCGCCTTTGTGTACTAATGGTACGAAAAGGTCTTAACCTGTTAAATGTGCTAGGGCAGAAAACCCATTTTTCCCCACTTGTGTGAGCCCCATTTTGGTTTTGCTGACTTTTCTGGTTCTTGAACTGTTGCTGTCAATAGTCAGGCTCTATTTAAAAGCCTGACTTTAGAATGCAACTCACCTTTGATGTGCTGCCTTGGTCCCCTCACCCAGAAAGTATGTCAGTCATAGGGTGGTCGCAATGGCATACATGTGAGTTGGTTGCACAACAGTGTAACCTTTTTAGAGCGTTGTTAGCCTTTAGTACCCTAAACAGGAGTAAAATGGCTGCTTTAAAAAAAAAAAAGCTTTAAATGTTATGGCCTTGTAATTTTCATTCTGGTGCTTGGTATTCCATGGCAGGAAGTGGCACTTGGCCCGTATTGCCTCTCTGAGAACTGACTCTGCTTACTAAAGGTTTTCCCGACTGAATGGGATCCAGTTTCAATTTGGTGAGGGTTTCCTAGACATGCCACTCAAAACCATGATGTATGCCTATACTGTTGTCCTTGAAATGGGGGGGGGGGGGGCGAGGCTGGTCACCCCCGATTGGATGGTCATCAGCATTTTCAATGCGACAGGGACACACCAGTGCTTTGTGTATAAATATAGGGAAACAGTGATCCATTATTGAGTGATCTCTATTGAACTCTAAGTAGCACATAGACACCAAGACAACACGACTGACAAACTGTGCTGCTTCCTCCTGCAGGCAGAGCTCTGCTTCTTTTAGACCACATGAAGCTTGTTTTAAGCCTTTCCTCGCCTTGATTCAACAGAAACAATTGGATCTCACTTCTCTGCAGCCTTTGAGTGATCCCCTGAAGCTCATGGGGCGAGAACATGGGATCCCTGGCTGTACTGAAAGACCAAATGGTGCTTTTCCTACCGTCTACTGCACCTCAGGACCTTCAAGGTACTACTTCACCATCCTACCTCCAGAGATTTTTCTTCATCCTGGAAGCAGTGCTATAGTCCCGAACAGAACCTAAGCTGGCAGGCCCAAAAGGGGGAGTAGTGTCTATTCATGCTGCTGCACCTGTATTCACTGCCTTATGGGTCACATGTTGGGGCACCTCTGACCTAATATCAATGTTTTGTCCCAGCTTGCTGTGGGCGAGAGGTGCTGCATGCAGTGTTACCAGGGAACTCAACCATAACCTCCAGAAATGAGAGGCAGTACAAAGTTCTGCGCAGAATCCTGTGGGTCTCTTCAATGCGCCCCCACAGACTGAACATTTTGGGTGTCTTACTCTGACTCAGTTGCTGGTGGTCTTCAGTACTTTTGGGCCCTTTTCTGCAAATCTTTCTACATGGGATTGTGACCACAACTGACTGTACTTTAGCTCCTGTCAACTTTAATGTCTATATAAAGTGTTTTTCCGCCCAGTACATATACTGTGCGGACCATTCAGTCTGTATGCTGTGCCCCCTAAAGGCCTACTATGTGAGGCTGCATGCAAAAAGATGCCTTAAGTACATAGGCATTTAGGGGCATGGCCTGAATGGGAGCCAGACAAGTGTGTTGCTGGTGTGCCGGAAGGCAGAAGTGTGGGCCGGACCTAGGCTAAAGTGTGCATGGGGTATCCCCCCCCCCCCCCAAAAGGGACTGGGAGTGGGCAGGTTACGAAAGTCAGACCCTGCAGTCCATCAGTCTGAAATGCGCAAGCTTGACCTATTATGACCAGCCTTCGGACATAGATCTGTGTGTGTAAACTCTTTCTGACTAGCCCATTTCCCATCCTAAGAATGAAGTCAAATTGCTCAGTTACAACAATAAGAATTTAACACTTAGTGTTCTTATATAATGCTTCATGCCAGATTCCTCCAACTTTCAGCTAGCCTAGCCTCTAGCACTGTTAAGAACAGACATCATTAAGCCTTTTTTCTGTTTTAAATGGTACTAACACTGAGAGACGGGAATAACTCAAGGTAAACTGTCACATACTACTGGATGGTCATCCCACGCCCTCAATATAGTACGTTTAGACATCCTAACACTGTGTCAATCCAGTCTGTCTTGTGTGCTCAATGAAGAAATGGCCTTTAAAAAATTATTTCTCAGATTAAAGGGAGATGATTCGTCTAGATGAACTGTCAGCCAGACCTCCGGCATACATTTTGCAAACTTGATTTACAGTCTACTGTTCTCATCATAAGGAGTCTTCCTTGATGTATGAACTGCTACAAATCAGGGTTCTGACAAGTACTCCCTTACTTCACCAGAAGGTTTAATGTATTGCATTCAGTGCAAAATATAAAGTAGCTCTGTAACACCCAAGCTAATTATGAAAGTTAACACTTGATTGTATGTCCATAAAGATTACCAATTCATTACACTCAATTGTGTGCCCATAGAGATACTAGTCAATATGTATTTCAACCCCTAGGTCTTTATCAAGACTTGTATACACTCAATGGTACATTCTCTCAACATAGCCTTCTAACCTCAGAATTTATCTACATTGGATATTCCAGAATGCATAATTACATTGACAAAATCAAAAATCATATTCAGAAGTGTAAAGTATAACGAAACAGAAGGGAGGGGTTGGGGGGGGTTATTCTCAATAAGTAGACTTCAGTTGAAAACACACAACATACATCCCAAAAATACAGAACGGGACCACTTGTCGTAGGCAGTGGATAGCATATTCCCCAATTAAACAGATTCAATGGTTTTTAGTGAGCCTGAACAATGTTCTAAGGAATATCCATCTATATGCATGGTGTGCAAGCTTGGCTCATCGCATTTCAGCAAAAGTAGCAGCCTCACCTACAGCATAAGCAGATACACATATATACTAAAAGCCCCACAGTGTAAACTGGTCCAGCAGCAGTACTGTCCCAAGTGTGTCTAAGATCGACTACTGTAGTAGTCTCTTGGTTGGTCTCTGTAAGCAGGACATTGGTAGACTCCAGGTAGTACAAAATTGGGCGGTTCGAGTTGTGGTCAGATTATCTCGCCGAAATCATGTATCAGATGCTAGACGCTCTCTGCATTGGCTACCGGTGGAAGCTTGCGCAAAGTTTAGGTTACTGGTTATAACTTAAGTGCAAACTAGGACGGATGCCTTCCTACCTGCATGTGCATATCACTGTGAAGGTCAATGAGAGAGCTCTTAGGTCTAGTGGGCAGAACTTCTTGTTTCTCCCGCAGAGTAGAACAAAGAAAGCCGAGCACAGGACATTCTTTTTGGTGGCCCCTAAGCTTTGGAATCAGCTCCCAGCAGCCTTAAGACAAAATTCGCTGACGGCATTTAAGAAAGATCTAAAGACCCTGTTTTTGTCTTAAGTCCACGATTCCCTTTTCTTATTCCTGCCTCTGACATCTGATCGCACCATTTTTGTTTTTCGTCTTGCTTGTATTATGGTACGCACCCAATGCCTTTGGGTCCAAGGTGCTCATTACAAATAAAATACAGTAAAAGGTAAAGTAATGGGCTCGCGAGGCAGGACGGCCTTGAGTTTTAATTTGTTGCCGAGAATGGCAAATTCCGCTAGGTTTGTTGGGCGCGGTGTGTGGTGCAGCGTGTTTTGGAGGCATTACTGGCAGGTCATTTCCCCCTGGGAGCAGTCTTTCTACACCTTTCATTATTCAGGATCACTGCTGCTACAATGCTACAAAACCACCACTTTGGCGTGGAGTGTGGCACAGTGTATGGTGCAGTGTGTTTTGCATTTGATAGAGGGTGGGAGGAGCACTAAACAATCTCTTGCTCTGACCTTCACCTACCTAATCCAACGCAGTTAGCGGTACGTAAGTCAACATGAAAATTCTCTATAACGGTCGTACTTTCAAGTGTAAACAGCGAAGTAACTTGAAGGAGCTTTTTTTCCATAAACTCTGACAATGTGGAAAACGGTTAGAAATTCAGTCTTCTACTTGTGCAGTTCTGAACGTAAACAGTCTGTGAAACAACTAATCCAATTACTTCTTGGGACACGGTTAACCTTGCTGAGTAAAATCGTCTTTATTTGTTACTGTGAGAAATATTGCAAACATCTTTGTCCTCTCAACACTTAGTGCTGGACTTGCTGCTTTTAACCCGTAGAAGAGACTGCAGGCTAAAGAGCCTTTGATCTCCGGCAATCGTCAGTTGAAAAACGCAAAGCTTACAGCATTTTCTTGAACGAATAATCATGCTGTTCCCCACACATGGCAGGAGAGACTGCGGGCTATAAAGCCTTTGATCTATTGAGGCTTGCACTTGCAACGTGCATTACCTAAGGCAATATATTGAGTACATTTATGTTAGCTTGAGGTGACAGGAGAAACTGCAGGCCTAAGTGCCTTTGATCTCTGGTGACCCCTAACTCTCAATATTGAAACCCTCGATATAATTTACCTAGAAAGTGTTCTCTTGATATACGTTGCAAGAGACTGCAGGCCTTTCAGCCTTTGAGTCTACTGTATGGTGTAGGCCAGTCTTTAGGCAATGATCGGCTTAAAACAGCATAAATACCACAGCTGGGAACTCTAACTTGCACAAGAGTTTTGATTGCAACCAATGCAGACTTAAGTGGTTTAATTTTCTTTCCAATTAGTAACCCTGCTATAACAAAGATTCACAGCAATTTGGACGCTTTCTTCTCCACTAGCCTCAATAAGTGAACGTACTCCCATTTACAATCATCTGACAATTGTATCTTTGTCAAACTATATTGTAATTCAAGATTCTCAAAGCTTCCTAATTCCAACCCAAGTGTAGTAGTGGCTTAGAACCTTGCTCTCAACTGATCTCGCTAACTGGATTAATTATTTCTCAGTTTATGTAGAAATGAAATACATATTAATCACTTATTTTTTGCAGCAGGAGCTCTAATAAAAATTTAAAAAATAAAAATTCTTCTCTCACTCCATGGAGGTTGGTTTGAGAAGCGGTAAGAGCCTAAAAGAACAGGGCACTCAAACAAAATATATGAATATACCAGAAGAAGCAGGCTCCTCTACCAATGCCTCTCCGCTCTCAACTGACTATCCATGCCGTTTAGTCAATAATAATGAACAGAAAATTACAACAATCATTTTGCCAACTGATAATGAAATCATTAAGCCAATGATAAAATTGGAGAAGCCAACGCTATAACTCCCTACAATGAATCTCTGGATGTGTGAATGAACCTGCAGGCTATAAGTCAAAATGGAAAACAAATGTTCAAGCGTAAATGTCATGATCTCTGCTTCCAAAAGGTCAGGGTTTTCCCAACTCCCTTGGAAGCAGATCCATAACCCAGGTTCCGAGTGCCAACCAGTCCCAATTGGGACCTTTTGGACCCAGTCCTGGCGCCAGTGGCACCAGGCTCATAAACATGCCCAGTCCCAGCGCTGGAAGCGCCGGGCTCATAATGCTTGGGTGGACTTACCTGCAGCAGACCATGCTGCTTACTTGCATGCCAGTTGAGCCTCTGATCCTCTTCTGTTTGGAACTACTTTTCCTGTTGGGTGGGGCAGGAGCCACTCCCTAGGTTCAGAACACTGGAACTCTTCTGGAAAGCAGGAACTCTTTTCTTACCTAGGCGTGGCTGTGGAAGGAGACACCTAAGCACTACAGGAGGCTATTTAAACCGCACCCGATGGATGAATCTTGCTTTGCGTTATTCTGCATCCTCTGCAGCAGAACGCTCATCGTGTCTTCTGCATCTGACCCTGGGCCTAAGGAAAAAGGCTTACCATCCTGAATCCAGTCTTCAGCAACACCTATAAAGACAAGAAAGAACAGGTTAGCATTACGGTCTTCAGTGACAGCGCTTCACTTACCTGGTCCATCGGCTGTCACCAACGCCTCGCGCTGCATTCCGACATCTGAAAGACAAAAGCTTACCAACTCTTCGCACGCTCCGGAGGCCTTCGGCGCTGCATCCCGCATCTGAAAGACAAAACAAGGTGCGTTTAAAGACATTGGGGAACTTTAATACTTACGTGCCATTACTCCTTTCCACATCTAACCCAGTGGGTATTCCGGCACCCTGCAGCCGCTCCGAACTTTTACCTGCAAAATAAAAAGACAGTTAGAGCGCATCGTGAAGCAGGCAACAAGCGCTTACTTACGTGCTTCCAGGCACTTCTATTCATCACACGGGCCCATCTTCAACTCACTTCAGCCCGTCATCCGCCATCGCCGGAACCCTGCAAAACAAGAGACATCATTACTAAAGACTTTTAAAGACATTAGCATTACTCGAAACTTACCGTTCGTGCAGTAAACGAAGGACAGCAGTCCTCTGAAGTCAAGAGGCCTGCTCCCCTTATCCAGTGAAGAAACTGGTTACAGCACCCTGCCCCGAGGCAGATGGAGAGCACGGCGTTCACTTACCTAAGGTGAGAGCGTTAACCTTTGGGGTTCTACAGGAGAAGAGAAAGGGAAGAAGAGAGAGACATTCAATAACCCAGTTCATTAATCCCATATTTTCTATCTGCAGACATCTTACCCTTCGAGTCAGACATACAGTGCACAGAGGTCCAGCCCAAAGAGCCAGCCGTGTGTTACACATCACCTTTGAAGATACGGTATACGCCCAGTCAAGACCGGCGCCTCTACGGGAATCAGGTGAGCGTTACAGAACGCAAAGCCTACCGCAAAACTCCCGTCCAGGCGCTATGGAAACCTCGGATACCGACCAGCTAGCCCAGTTACTTGGGGAACTAAGGGCAGAAGTGCATGCAGCCCGTCAGGAAACGAACGCTCTAAGAAGGGAAATGATTATTTCCAAGGAGCGAACAGATGATCTCGCTAGACAATTGCTACAGTCACAAGCCGGACAGACCCCGTTACCCGGATCTGGGGGAAATCTTCCTTCTACATCCTCTATGAATCCAGTGCAGATCAACCTACCTGGGAATGTACCTCTGGCTCCGCCCGAACGATTCGCTGGTGACCCAAAGAGGTTTGCAGTATTTATCAATCAGTGCCGGTTGCATTTCTTATGCCGGCCAGCAGCCTTTCCAACTGATCAAGCTAAAGTAGCTTTCGTACCTTAGTGGCAATGCGGCAGACTGGTCGATCCCTCTAGTAAATCAAGAAGATCCGGTCCTCCATGATTTTCAAGCTTTTAAGCTCAGTATGGAAAAACTGTTTGCAAGACATTCACAGGGGCAGGCCTTGGACAATGAGCTTCTTTCGTTGCGACAAGGTAATCAAGACCTTTTGGCTTATATTGCGTCTTTCAACAGACTGATAGTGGAAACTCAATGGCCTGAGGACAAAAGGATTACGCTGTTTTATAGAGGTCTACGTGTAGAGCTCAAAGATGTGTTAGCCCAAGTAGTGAATCCCCCACAAGATTGTTCAGACTATATAGACTTAGTCGTTCAAATAGATCACAGACTGCAGAACAGGAAGGCCGATCGTTCCAAGTTTGATGCTCGAGTATTTTCCAAACCGCCAACTCCTTCCAAAGGAGTAGACTCCGGGGAACCCATGCAAATAGGGGGTCTGAAAGGTCCTCTAACACAAAAGGAGCGGGAAAGGAGAAGACTGTTGCAATTATGCCTCTATTGCGGAAACTCAGGGCACTTTCGAGACTGTCCGGTGAAACCTGCCAAGAAGGCAGTAGGAGCTGCAGTTACCAAAGTTACAAACTCTGAGCAGGGAAACGACCTCGCCCGACAAGAATAGAGGTCCTCTTGCCGAGCGTGAAAACCAGTTCCGTGACCTCGCATTTCGTGATACCTATGGTCCTCATTAGCCCTGATAATCCTGATCGATTACATGCAATTGAAGCTTACGTCGACAGCGGTGCCATCAGCAATTATGTGGATCATGAAATGGTTTTGAGGATGAATCTAACTCTTTGTCCCAAGGCTGTAAAGGACGTCATTACTACGGTGGATGGAACGGAGATAGCCTCCGGACCAGTAACGCATACCACTCAAGAGGTGACGCTAGTAAGTCAAGATGGACACCATGAGAAGATCGTGTTCGATGTGATCAAGGCTCCTCAGTTTCAGATTATTCTAGGAATACCTTGGTTAGAGAAACACAATCCTCTAATCGATTGGCGAGCAAGAACGGTCCAGTTTCCAGAATGTGTCTCTACTTGTCACCCTCCACCTGGTGTTGCACTGGCAGCAATTTCTTCAGAGACTCCCCAGTTACCTCCCGAATACCTAGAATACCAAGATGTTTTCCGGAAGGATCAGGCTAACTCTCTACCTCCTCATAGGTCTTATGACTGCCAGATAGACCTGATACCTGGATCTACTCCTCCTTGTAGTAGAATTTATGCCCTCACCGAGCCTGAGAACCTTCACCTTCGACAATACCTGGATCAATACCTGGCAAATGGGTTTATTCGTCCTTCCAAGTCCCCTGCTTCTTCAGCTTTGTTCTTCGTTCCAAAAAAGGAAGGAGACCTTAGAACTTGTATAGATTATCGCTCCCTGAACCAGATCACCGTCAAGAATAGATATCCGTTACCTTTGATCCCTGAACTCCTGGACCAAGTCAGAAAAGCATGCATATATACAAAGCTGGATCTTAGAGGAGCCTACCACTTGGTACGAGTAAAAGAGGACGATGAATGGAAGACGGCCTTCCGCACCAAATATGGGCTATTTGAATATCAGGTCATGCCCTTCGGACTTTGCAATGCCCCGGCCGCCTTTCAATATTTTATAAACGATGTCCTCAGAGAGCTCATAGATGTGTGTGTTGTTGTTTACATTGACGACATCCTCGTTTATACTTCATCGGAAACACGTGAAAATGGTCCTCGAAAGATTGCGTCAACACAAACTTTTCGCTAAGTTGGAAAAATGTGTTTTCAACGTGACTGAAGTTGAATTCTTGGGATTCATATTATCACCTAGCGGAGTGCGTATGGATTCAAAGAAGGTCGATGCAGTTCTCAAATGGCCATCACCATCCTCCGTAAAAGGTGTGCAAAGCATGTTAGGCTTCGCTAACTTTTACCGCAGGTTTATCCCCGAATTTTCTCGAATAGTCCAGCCCATCACTGCCTTGTTAAAGAAAAACAAACGTTTTGAATGGTCTACCGAGGCGGAACAAGCTTTCCAGGATTTGAAGACTAAATTTATCTCTGCACCAATCTTAAAACACCCTCACCCCGAACTCCCCTACATCGTGGAAATTGATGCTTCAAGCCTTGCCATGGGGGCAGTTCTATCACAAAAGGACCCGGTAACCAATCAGTTGCATCCCGTGGCATTTTGGTCCCGCAAATTCTCGCCTCCTGAAATCAATTACACGATTACTGAAAAGGAACTTCTGGCTATCAAGTCTGCCTTTAAGGCTTGGCGGCATTATCTGCTGGGGGCCCGACACACCGTTACTGTGATTACGGATCACCGAAACCTGCAATATTTGAAAACCGCAAAAGCCCAATCCTCTAGACAACTCCGTTGGGCATTATTCTTTGCCGAGTTTGACTTCATAATTACCTATCGACCTGGTACAAAAAACGGTAAAGCTGATGCCCTTTCTCGGATGGGAGTGGAAGAACACTTGATCAACCCTAAACCTGTACCAATCATTCCCGAACAAAGAATTCTGGGTGTAATCGCCACACAATCCATAGAGGAAGTTAAGGATAAAGCCAGGCAACTTGTAACTCCAGCAGACATACAGAATTGGCATCTGCAGGGAAAGGACTTTGCAGTAAAGGACAACTTATTGTATTTCCAAGAACGGTTATACCTGCCCAGCACAGATTTACAGAAAAAAGTAATCTCTTGTTATCACGATTCTTTAATGGAAGGACATCCCGGTATGGCCAAGACCTCAGAAAAGATCAAGCGCTACTTCTGGTGGCCGTCTTGGAAAAAAGATATCAGAGACTTTATAATGTCCTGTGGAGTATGCGCCCAAAACAAGAGTCAAAAGGAAAGACCAGCAGGCCTCTTACGCCCTATTGACATCCCACCTCGCCCTTGGCATACGCTTTCTATGGACTTCATCACCGATCTACCTCCATGCTCCGGATACAATACGATTCTAGTAATCGTGGACTTATTCTCCAAGATGGCGCATTTCATTCCGCTCAAAGGCTTGCCAACAGCAGCAACTCTGGCCCGAGAATTTCTCGAAAACATCGTCCGACTGCACGGTTTTCCTTCGGTTCTAATTTCGGATCGAGGTAGTCAATTTATTTCTCATTTTTGGCGAAGTTGCTGTCGGTCGGCTCAAATTGATGTGAGACTATCGACCAGTCACCACCCTCAGACCGACGGACAAACCGAGAGGACCAATCAAACTCTGGAACAGTATTTACGCTGCATGCTGCAACAAACTGAAAAAACGTGGAAAGACATCCTTTGGATAGCCGAATATGCCTACAATAACTCTGTCCATTCGGGAACTGGGAAAACCCCGTTTTTTCTTTTATACGGCAGTCACCCTCGAACCTCGGAGTTGGATCCCCTCCAAGATCTTGAAACACCAGCAGTAGACTACCTGCATTCTGCAATCACCCAAGCCTTTAAGGAAGCTGTTTCTCACCTTCAAAGGGCTAAAGAACAATACAAGAAAGGAGCAGATCAACATCGGAAGGAAGCCCCTCAATATCAAGTAGGGGATCCAAGTCTGGTTATCCACCAAATATCTACCTCTAAAAGGGCCACGCACATTCAACCCAAGATACCTTGGTCCCTATTCCATCACTACCATAGTAAACCCAGTAGCGGTCAAGTTGGACTTGCCCCCGCACATGAAGATACATCCGGTCTTCCACGTCTCTCTATTAAAACCCGTGCAACCTCAAACCCGACTAACTAAATCTCCAAAACCCATCCTAGTTGATGGAGAACTCTAGTTTGAAGTCAAAAGCATTCTGGACTCCAAGATCTCCAAATCTAAACTATTTTACCTAATTGACTGGAAAGGCTACGGCCCCCAAGAGAGATCCTGGGAACCTGCTGAATATGTCCACGCTCCTCGCCTAATCAAAAGATTTCACCGAACATTTCCTGACAAGCCAAAACCCCCGGAGAAGCCCGGTTTGGGAGGGGCCTTGAGGGGGGGTACCGTCATGATCTCTGCTTCCAAAAGGTCAGGGTTTTCCCAACTCCCTTAGAAGCAGATCCATAACCCAGGTTCCGAGTGCCAACCAGTCCCAATTGGGACCTTTTGGACCCAGTCCTGGCGCCAGTGGCACCAGGCTCATAAACATGCCCAGTCCCAGCGCTGGAAGCGCCGGGCTCAATGCTTGGGTGGACTTACCTGCAGCAGACCATGCTGCTTACTTGCCTGCCAGTTGAGCCTCTGATCCTCTTCTGTTTGGAACTACTTTTCCTGTTGGGTGGGGCAGGAGCCACTCCCTAGGTTCAGAACACTGGAACTCTCTTGGAAAGCAGGAACTCTTTTCTTACCTAGGCGTGGCTGTGGAAGGAGACACCTAAGCACTACAGGAGGCTATTTAAACCACACCCGATGGATGAATCTTGCTTTGCGTTATTCTGCATCCTCTGCAGCAGAACGCTCATCGTGTCTTCTGCATCTGATCCTGGGCCTAAGGAAAAAGGCTTACCATCCTGAATCCAGTCTTCAGCAACACCTATAAAGACAAGAAAGAACAGGTTAGCATTACGGTCTTCAGTGACAGCGCTTCACTTACCTGGTCCATCGGCTGTCGCCAACGCATCGCGCTGCATTCCGGCATCTGAAAGACAAAAGCTTACCAACTCTTCGCACGCTCCGGAGGCCTTCGGCGCTGCATCCCGCATCTGAAAGACAAAACAAGGTGCGTTTAAAGACATTGGGGAACTTTAATACTCACGTGCCATTACTCCTTTCCACATCTAACCCAGTGGGTATTCCGGCACCCTGCAGCCGCTCCGAACTTTTACCTGCAAAATAAAAAGACAGTTAGAGCGCATCGTGAAGCAGGCAACAAGCACTTACTTACGTGCTTCCAGGCGCTTCTATTCATCACACGGGCTCCATCTTCAACTCACTTCAGCCCGTCATCCGCCATCGCCGGAACCCTGCAAAACAAGAGACATTACTAAAGACTTTTAAAGACATTAGCATTACTCGAAACTTACCGTTCGTGCAGTAAACGACGGACAGCAGTCCTCTGAAGTCAAGAGGCCTGCTCCCCTTATCCAGTGAAGAAACTGGTTACAGCACCCTGCCCCGAGGCAGATGGAGAGCACAGCGTTCACTTACCTAAGGTGAGAGCGTTAACCTTTGGGGTTCTACAGGAGAAGAGAAAGGGAAGAAGAGAGAGACATTCAATAACCCAGTTCATTAATCCCATATTTTCTATCTGCAGACATCTTACCCTTCGAGTCAGACATACAGTGCACAGAGGTCCAGCCCAAAGAGCCAGCCGTGTGTTACACATCACCTTTGAAGATACGGTATACGCCAAGTCAAGACCGGCGCCTCTACGGGAATCAGGTGAGCGTTACAGTAAATCTGCCAAAACAGCAATTTCACCACAGTTTGGGCACTCTTCATGTAGACCCGGAGAACCTGTTGAAATGTGCTGATAACTTCATTTCCGATGTTTACTCCACGCTCACGTCTCCTTCTCATGATTGATGTGTGTCTGTATTATGAGGCAAATGTACTATCAAACTGTTTTGAGGCACCAGCAATTAGTAATCCATTGAAACACTCGATAAACTTTACTTCTATTGCAGACCCTCCACAAGAAGATGTGAGTACAATACTAAGATCACCTTTGAATGAGACAGTACACAGGGACTTAGATCAAAGGGAGTTGATCTACACCCCTATAAGTGAAAACATCCAAACACCAAATCACTCACCCATTGATATTTGCTTCTTTGCTGTACTCAATAGAATTCTGAATTTGTTGGATAAGTTGCATGACACGACTCAGTTTGTTACGTGAAGTCAGGTCAACTTTAATTGACATGACAGTCAAGATTAACATTCTGGAAGGATTCATTCTGGCCTGTGGCTCTAATATTCTTAGAAATAATGAGATCCCAGGACAAAAAGGAGCTTGCAGAGTTTGTTGCTACACAAAATTAACAGCTCTTTTTGCTGCATTTAATGGTGTACAGGAATCTAACATTAACAGAGCCAAATCAATATAAGAAAGAATCAAATCGCGAACGTTTTGAGATACAGGAATGTGTAAATCAATTTGCCAAATTAGCTAGTGAATTTCCACAAGATAGGCAGGGAGATGATACGTGGCAAACATAACTCCAACACTTACAAACTGGCAATGATGGAAAGGGAAATGCAAAAATAGCTGTCTTCATTCGGTGCCAATCCTATTATGCATGAAGATTTAAAAGCCCGATTGATGCAAGATGACTAATGATTAACCACCTAATAGCTCCATGCCTTTGATGGATCTCTTAGTACAGAAACAAATGATCTCAGAACTGGATAGGGCAATTAACTCTTCAATCTCACCTGAATTTCTGAATTCTTCTCCACAAATTACGCTAAATTCACACAGAATTAGACGTGAAGAAATGCAACTAGGATTTCCAATTACTGTAAAGAAAATAAAACCAGAAATATGCAGGCAATTAAAATTCACGGTCACAATTTCACAATCAAAAATCTGTGGAATCGATCTGTAGAAAACAAAACTACTAAACTAAATCTATTGGGCAAAAAGGTTGCCAAATGGGATGCAGATTCCAACCACAATGGGGCGTCTAACTTAGCTGATGAACATCACTGAAACCTTTATTGAAAACTCAGCCAGGGCTACTAGTTCCTCCACACTTGCTCTCTGAAAATTTAGACCATGAGCCGAGCAGCATACAAAAAGATCAAGATAAAAAGAAAGCAAATGGGGGGGCAGGAGAGCAGAAGCGTCCATACAAGATGGCCGCAGGCTAACTAAGCTCCCGACTGCAACGGTAGGGAGCTGAAAATTAAACCATTAAAAAAATGAGCTGAAGGTGACAAGAATGGAGGAGTAAGAAGCCGCAACAATACAGATCAGAGGGAGACTAGGCGCGTGAAAAACGGAGCGGAGAAACCGAAGTTGGTAGGTGGCGGCCTGCTGCAGATCCCCCACGAGGCACAATAAGAATCCCGGCATAATCACTAAATCCAGCATGCGGGCTGTAGGGCCAGCAACATCAAATTGTCGAAGCTAGTGAGATGGCGTTGCAGCTCAGAGTAGGGAACGGACAACGGAGCCCACTCGCACAGAGCGGGGTGGACACCAGATCCCTTGCCACAGATGTAAAAAGCCCGCTGGGAGGCAGTGAAAGTGGAAAGCGGGAGCAACATCCCCCCTGTCGATAGCGGTCCACAGAAGTTGTACCGACAGTAAGCCACCGCGCGCAGAGGCATATACCCCCATCCACGACGTAGCCAGATCGGGCCACCGAGCAACGCCAACTTGTCGCCCGAAAACCCGGTAGGGGCGAAGCGCCACACCAACGGACGGAAACCGCCGCCTGGTGAGCAGCACACCACAGCAGAGACCAGCCCTGCCACTGTGAACGCCCAGACGGTGCCGGCAAAGGCGGCCGCAATGGCGGCTCTCAAGTAAGAGAGGAGGGAGTAGACCAGGGGGGTGGGGCAACAGCGCCCATCACCGCTTGGGGGGGGGGGGGCCACCGGAGCACCCAAGCAAGCGCACTCCAGGCTCCAAATGGGCTATCCCCCCCCACCACCCCTAATGGAAAGCAACTCCTAGCATAGCTACAAGGGGGCAGGGGACGCCAAGAGCCATAACGCACCTGTCACACGCGCACCCCTGGAAAATCCACAGCCGCAACCCGGTACAAGGAGAAGGGCTGCAAACCACATACCACGAACGGCAAGGTACACAAGAGCCCCGCCAGCAGCCCCAGACACACAGAAAGAGCATGCACTGCCCCGCAAAACGCCTGGGAGCGGGGAGACTGGCTTAAGCACAGCAATTACAGCACAGCAAGTCTCTGCCATCAGCTGAAAGTTAATCCCGACCAACTACGGCTAACATCAGGGGGCACTGCACCAAAGGTACAACTATACCCCTATCAGGCAACACAGCAGTGCCACCGCCCGGGTCAGTACAACAGTAAGGAAGCAGCCCACATCGCCCCTGCCCCCGGCGAGGAACCACAACCCCAGGCAAGTGCAAGGACCAACCCCCCATGCACAGAGGACTGAGGAAAAGACTGCAGCACACAGGAAAGTTCGCATCCACAGGCGCACCAATTCGGACCTAGCGTGGCGCCCTTATACAACCACAGTAACATTGATGGATCTCAACCCGGTGGGGGATGGGGGGGGAGGGGTTTAACAGGCCGAGCTTAAGACTGCAACGATACAGCGCAAAGGGGGCCTCAGCATACAGATAAGCACCACATCCCCACTGGGCAGCGCCGAAAGAATCTCGGACAAGGAACAGCGCAATTGAAGATAACCAGACTAGAATGGCAAAAGACTTAGACAGGGCAATTAGGGAGGTGCAGCGCCTGGGGGAAAGAATCGACGATCAAGAAAATCGCTCCGCCGTATCAACCTTCGGGTGGTGTGCCTCCCTGAGAATGTGGAGGGGCCGAGCCTTGAGGCAAACGTCTACGACTCCCTGCGCAACACTGAGGATCTAAAATGCACAGGAACACACTATAGAGAGCATGCAACGGGCACCGATACCGAAACCACTGCCTAACGAACGCCTGAGGATTATAACCTTGCACCTCGTCAACTTTCAACACCAGATGGTTATTCTAAAAGCCTACATATCGACATGCCACATCCGATTGGGAACAGCAGACCTACGAATCTACTACTCATTGGAAGTCTCCAGGCGATGCAAGGGCTTCAATCCGATCTTCGAAGCGCTTAAGGCTTCGGACTACAGACACCATTTGAAATTCCAAGCAACGTGGTGCATCCAGTTAGATAATCAATGGCACCTCTTCGATGACCCGGAAATAGCATGGCGCTTTCTCCAGCAGCGCCACCTGGTCATCACCGACTACGAAAAGCCATCATCGGAGGCCCAGCGGCTGGACCTCTGCCCCTCCTCCAGCCAAGAAAGCCAAAATCAAGCGGAAAGTGGAACAAAAGCATCAGACGACCGAAAGGCTGGGGGCCAAATCACAGATAGTAGAAGGCTAAACCATTGGGCTGTGCAACACTTTCCAATAACACACACCCCTCCATGCCCCATCTAGGGACAGAATTCCTCAATCTCCCAGGATGCATGCTTCTAACACGGAACTTACCTTCCCTAAACATCCCGTCTGTGCACATGTGCCACATGTTGGGTACAGGCGGTTGGTTAAGCTGGCCCAACATTGCAGTAATGTTATTTGTTTAAGGGTTAAAAGGTGCTCATGTTTGAGCCCAGGTGAGATTATGGCTCTCAGATCTAAACAAAAGCAGTGCTCCCTGGTTGCTAGCCCCGAGAGGGGCCACAAAAAAAATCTAGAAACCAACAGTTAAAGTCAGAACTAAATAAACTGAGGGTAACAATCAGACAGGTAATTGCGGATAGGGCCCAGAAGTCACATACCAGCTGGTTGAAAACCTACTACTCAGAGTGACAAGAGGTTGATGGCCCTGGCCCTAAAGCAGAGACAAGCCACGCAAACCATAGCCTCAATAAGGGACAGGGTGGGTAAACAATTAGCGGGCAATGATAAAATCAATGCTCGATTAGCAGAATTCTATCAGCAACTATATACGCTTGGACAACCCAGAACATCGAGTCCTTTTTAGACTCTATAGTGATACTAAAGGTTCCACCTGATCATAAGGCTGCCCTAGACGCCATATTACGGCAAAAGAAATAGCAAGCACCATCGCTGCACTGTCCGCAGGGAAAGCAGCCAGCCCCGATGGGATCCACATAGATCTCTACAAAGATTTAGGAGAAGGGCTGGCACAAAGGTTAGAGGAGGTATTTAAAAAGGCAATCTCCCGGGGCTGTCTCGCACAGTTTATGCTCACCACACACATCATTGCATTTCACAAAGGTGGGAAGGACCCCGAACTCTGTGGCTCCTATAAAGCCTATCTCTGATTAATGCAAACGCCAAAATATTGGCAAAGTGTCTGGCTTGGTGCATTGAAAATAGTCTCCCATTCATAATTCATAAAGACCAAACAGGATTTATCCGTAACAGACACTCGAGCGACCACATAAGACGACTGCTGCATCTGATCGCAGGGGATAAAGACCCATAAACTTTATACTGGCAGTATATGCAGAAAAGGCATTTGACAAGGTGCAGTGGGAATTTGTCCAACTGATTAAACTGCTATATATGGGCCCTGACCGCCTCTGGTCACAAATGGCATTACCTCTCCTGCATTCGACCTACAATCAGGCACACGCCAGGGGTGCCCATTGTCGCCCCTGCTCTACGCCTGCTCTACGCCCTCTCCATAGAGCCAATAGTGATCAAACTCTGAGCGGACGCTGGTTTCGTGGACATACTACAGGGCAGTGAGGAGCACCGCACATCCCCTCTACGCAGACGACATGCTGCTATACGTAAGTAATGGTCCCACCTCTCTTCCGCACATTCGAGCGGTACTGCTAGAGATTGGCCCGATGGCCGGATATAAGAATAATTGGAGCCAGTCCACGGTCATGCCACTGCAACAAGATATCCCACGGGACCCCGGGGGTGTGGGGGGGGGAGGATTAAGGACCCATTCACATTGCAAATGCACCACATCAAAATATCTAGGCATTAATATAAGTGCCTCACCAGGCAACAGACCTAAACTACCCACAGACAATAAAGAACATTTGCCAAGACTTCTGTAGATGGGATACCCTAGTCCTCTTCCTGACAGGGCGGATAAACCCTTTGAAAATGAATTTGTTCCTCAAACTACATTGCGATGATCCCAATTGGCCCGACACCCAAGTCAATGAAAGATCTAGACAAAGCAATCGCAAAGTTCATCTGTAAAGGGAAGAAGGTAAGAATCCGCCTCTCAGAAATACAGGTTGGCAAGGCAAACGGACTCGCAGCACCATCCCTTATGAAGCGGCCCAGGTCTATGGGATAAAACGATGGCTGGACAACCGATGACTCCAGCTGGAGGGCAATGGAGGTAGCTCTTCTGAAACCACTAAAACCTATCGAAATCATGGCCATACCCCTAAACAAGCTCCCGCCAAACATTAAAAAGTACCCGATTATAGGGCCCACAATCTCACAATGGCACAAACTGAGGGCCGCGCAGGGGGGTGGTCCTAACGCAGAACGCACCATTAGGTCTAGCCTTCGGGTAATACTGTCTTATGGGCTATCTCAGAAAATACATCATAAACAAGATCAAGAATGGGCTAACAAATGGTTGATGGACATTAGTGAGGCAGGGACGCTGCAGACATTCCAAGTCGCACGCACAAAGCGGGGACTGGCTCATTTACCATATGATACAAGCTACGATACACTCCCACGTGTCACTTGACTCCCACCTCCTGACCCGGGTTCCGTGCAAGAAAGAGATGGAACAACAGCTAGAGTCTTTCCCACACCTTTGCACTTTCTATCAAATGGAGATTCCCCAGTAATCAAGGCAGGAATCACACACTAGCGCTGACATGGCCGAGGAAAAGGGGTCCAAATCGGCATATCCGACATCCTGGAATACTACACAACTATACTGCTAACCTCCATGAACCTCAAAAATAGAGAAATACAATATAAAATCCTGCAACAACTATATTACACCCTAGTTACACTACATACAATGGGGACTGCCCACTCTGACACGTGCTGGAGGGGCTGCAGCGCTGCAGGCACTATGGGTCATATTATGACAATGCCCCAAGATCACTTCTTATTGGTGGAGTGCCAACAGGCGAATAGGAGACATTAATGGGGCCAATGTCGCATTCACACACAAGGTTATGCTAATGGAAGCTGACTGAGACGACTGGCGCACACAGATACTCTAATCCGCAGACTCTTAGGCCGCATACTATTTATGGCTAGGAAACTCCTGGTTATCCAATAGAAGGCTAAAGCTTCACTTTCTACTTATGAGCAAATTAGCACTTCTCTCAAAAACTTGCAGACTGGAAATGGTGTGTGCCTGATTGTTTGTCGAATGCAGGAGAGGTAATGCTCATTCCTGGATTGTACTATGATAAAATGTTAATAAAAAGATGTTTAAAAAAATGCTAATGTTTGCTCCCTCTCATTGGGGAAAAAAAACAATGATCAAAACCATTCCCTAGTTGACTCAATGCATTACCAGTAGACCTTGATAATGGAGGAGAGGGTATTAAACAGCCAAGAATTTCACTTTTTCCTCACATTAGGAACAAAGGGTAACCAGACTGACTGGACTATTCCTTCTGCTTCCGACAGCTTGACTGAGAAGGTTGCATTAAAACCCACTGTTCTCATTGAACAAACCGAAGAGAAAAAAGTAGTTTCTTTGGTACCTTTACCTATACCTACTCCGTCTCCTAAACCATTAATGTTTACTTCTTATAATGAACCAAATGCTTTAAATATAGAAAGCTATTCAACTAAGATTATGGAATGGGAAAGTAAACTTGAACTCAATGGTAGAAGTAGAATACATAGTTAATTCCTTTGCAGGTATTCAAACAAGTTCCGACTTAAGATCCTTAGAAAAAGATGACATTGAGTGAGTTACTATGCCTCAGATCAATAATCATTGCAAGAACTGTGGATATTAATCCATAATCATTGCTAGACTTACATGGGAACAGCGTCATAATCGAGATCTTAGGATTTAAGTTGTTCAATATTGAGTCATTAGATGATGGCAAGGCATTCATAGCTCTTCAAGCCGAACCACCTGAGGTCACGAAAGAGGGAACTGACATGATTGATGTTAGGAAAACCTCAACTGAATTTACTGAAACTATTAACAGGCGTTAACTCTAGTCAGGTCTGGTCATGGGTTGAAACTGCCATAAACACCTTCATGGCACTCCAGCGAGGGCTCACCCAACTTAAGCTGTGATTCAATTAAATTTCATGAAATGCTTATATTTTAAAATTTTAATTCATGGTTTTATAATACAAAACAGCAAAAAATATCAACGGTGCTGATGATACAAGAAACCATGATGTCGACACATGTTCAACTACATGGTTACAAAAACATATACAAGCACTGTATTGCGACCTACGACTGACCAAACAAGTGGTGGTTTAGCGATAGCAATAAACGGGAACCTTCAAAGCAAAAATAAAAAAGGTATTCATTCTTCTGACAGACTATTGGCCATTAAAGTTAACCTGAACGAGAAAAATAAAAATCACCAATTTTATTAATCAACATCTATTGGAATCGGTTAAAGTATAAATTACATGAATTTCACCAAAGAATAACCGTTATTTTGGAGAAATGGGTCAGAGCATTCCAATTATGAAATAAGGGGTGGCGATGTCAACTCAAATTGCCTAAAAGGCTTAAAGATTAACAATGGCTACCTACATGAAGATCTTGCTACAAAACCTGCACAAAGGGGAATGAAATGGCACACTTGTTTCTCAATGGGATCTGTTGCAATTAGAAACTAATTAGACCGATCCAGCCCCCAGTCATTCACGGCATCGAAGTGAGTCCCCCTCCCTGATGGATTACTTTTATGTACCCTCAAACATATCCAGGTGCAAACCTGTGACTATCAGGGAGCCTGGAGTGGGCGATCACATGCTTCTGAAAATGGACTAGACTAAAGACTTTGAATTAATTCCCTCTTTAGCATTTATTGAAATAGACAATCCAGGCATTTCTGTTAAATGGAACAGCAAATTGGCTCCAACTTTCTCCAATCAGCTAAACAGGGAAATTCTCTCATCTGGGGTTCTTATTAATAAATACATGCATCAAACCCAGAGGGATAAAATAATATCTGAAATAGTGTTTTATTGTTTAGAAATAACTATTAACCTAAATAAATCTAGACCTGCTAAATCTAAAAAACACGCCTATGACAATGAAGTTGCTCAATTCAAAACTAAGAATAAAAAAAAAAAAAATCAGATCACTTCTATAGCAGAACCTTCCGATTAACCAACACCGAGATGAGAAGAAACGCATTACTGAAACATATAAACATCTCCTTAAATCAGTGAGGAACAACATTTATACAAGAGATAACCAGACAATGATTACAAATGTGTGCAACCATAAAACTAGAGCATTCTGGTTAACTATGAATCAGACTGTTTATAAACTGGATAGTCGCACATCTCGGAGGAAGTTTGGGTTAAATTCTTCCGAGATAAATACAAGCTACCAGAACAATTCGAGAATGTAACAAATCCTTGTGAATACATAAGCATTTTTGGCTTATGTCCCTGGAATGAAGATGAGATTCTATGGGCCATAAACTCTTCAAGTGCTCCGGGCCCCGACGGTATTCCATCATGCGTCATCAAAAAAGATCCAAAACTTTGAGCCTCGATTTTGAAAACAAAATTTTATATGATATTCAGTACAAAATCTCTCCAACAAACTTGGTCCGAATGTCTTAGTATTTCCATTTACAAGAAAGGAGACATCTCTAAACCGGCAAATTACAGGCCTACAGCCCTGACTGACGCTTCATCTGAAGTATTCGCATATCTGATCCGGAAGGGAGCTTGAAGACATTTTGTTGCAATCTAATATTTTATCTCGCTTTCAAGTGGGCTTCCGCAAAAGGAACACCTGCTACCATTCAGGCTCATCTCTTAGAGACTGTTAAACACAATCAAGGAGGCCCATCTATCTAGCGTCCCTTGATATGACCTCTGCATTGGATTGTGTAATTCACCAAGTTCTATGGAGGAAATTACTGGGACTTGGTAAACCGAAGAGATTAGTACAGCTGATTGCCATTTTACATCACAAAACCACATACAGGATTCTATTGACTCAGGAGGAAGCATTAACCAGGGCTATTCATACTCCTACGGGCGTTAAACAGGGATGTTTGGCCTCTACATCATTCAATCTTTACTTAAGTGATTTCAATGAAATCTGGGAGAATGAGAAAATTACGTCAGTTAGACTGGGCAGGCTTAGAATCCATTGGCTCGCTTTTGCAGATTTTGTTTTCTTTGACAGGACTCCGAGCAGTCTGCATTCCCAGCATTCTGGATCAAAGAGGCAAAAATGGATCCTGGGTTCGAAAACAATTGAAAGGGTCCCTGAACTACGTTACTTGGGTTACAATCTCTAATTCAGCTTTGGTGCAGATGTGGAAAGAGTCATTGGAAGTAAAATTGCAGCCGCTATTGTCTCAAATGAAATGTCTTTTCTCCAAACTCTGCAAGTTTTCACTACTTCCCCATTATTTAATATTATACACTGAAGATCGAGCCTATATTACTCTATGGTCTAGACATGTGTTTAATAGACTTACATGATTATCTAAACTCTGTACAGGGCCGGCTCTGGAAAGCAGTTCTTAGCTTCACCAAATCATTACCGAATACACTGATAAGGCAGGAGTTAGGTTTTGTTTCATTATCTTCCAGACTCTACTGGAGGCAACTAACAAACTAATCTAAAATCATCAGCCCCCCTAAAAATTCCTTCTGTGAAGATTTGAACTTAATGCTGACGGAACACTCACTTAAATCCATCAATAAACAGTCACAAGATGCTAATTTTAATCTATAATATTGATTCTAATTAGTATGAGATAATTAATCGTCCAGAGAAAACCCACCAAAAAACGGTATGAGCATGATTCAATTTGAAAATAGATTGAGTAAATATTAATTGTATGATATTATATTTATAAGCACGCCTATACACAAGTGTTTTAAAGTAGTGCTATGCAAAGAATATGCATTACCCGAGAAAGAGGAAACTAATAAGCAGATATATCAAATGCTTTCACTGCAACAAGTTAAGAGCACTCTATTTGCGCTTTCGTTTTAATCAATTCCCTACTAGAGAAAGAACAAAGTATTGGGTCAGTAATGAAAGTACAAACAATGATCTCTGTTGTCGGTTTTGTCAACTGTCTGCAGAAACTGAAACTTTAAAACATTGGATCTTAGTAGGTCCATTTTTTAACACTTCTAGATTAGAGCTTCATGGACAAGATGTGTCATTTAAATCTGACTTATCTTAATCTTCTCTGGTCAAGATTGATGTGGGCGATAACATCTCATACATACTGGCTTTATCTCGCTTTCTTAAATTCCTTAATTATCAATTGTAAATTCTTATAATCGCGCACAGTGGCACAGGCTTATCATAGTATGAAGAAGCTTTGTTATCTCTTCGTTGGCCTTAAAATGTGTCATAGCAAAGATTGTGTATATGTCCTAAGGTGTTGTTCTCAGTTTTAAATGTATTCAATTTCATGAATTCTTAATTGCAAACTGCAATGTTTAGAGGCACACACAGGACAGGGGAACCAAAGTCATGAGATGCGATACATTGTAGTAGCCCGAGAATTATAATAACCCACGCTTTGTATTTTATTCTAATGTTTTAAATTCCCAGAATTGCTGAAAGTTTTTTTTTTTATTTATTTATTTTTTTTTTTTTTTTAATAGTACCTAAAAATGTTTTACATTTTGTTATATGTTGGATATTTTATTTGATGAAAATTGATGCCATTTTGTATATTTTAACTATTAACTGTTCTAAATTTGTAAAAGTTGTGTATTTAAACTATAAACTATAAATAAAACACAAAATAAAAAATATAAAATGTATGTTTGTTGACTGCACATAAATTAGATTGGAGAGAGAATGTGCATCGTGTAGATCTTGTGTGGTCTTAGCAAATGGGAAGCAGGGAAATGTATTAACTATTCAGAATAGGGCTAGTTACTAACAAATAAGCTTAGAGTATGTATTTTGACTGACGTTTTCTATAAGCAAAGGCCAATCGGAATCTGTCCTTGATGATTGACAGATCACGGAGGAGTTGAAGCCTTAATCCTGTTAGAGTTCTCAGCGGCTTTTGATACAGTCAACCACCCGATTCTTCTATCTTGCATGGCTGCAGCAGGCCTCTCTGGACCCATCCTGACCTGGTTTTCATTCTTCCTGTCTGATAGGAGTCAATCACGTTCTTTGCCCACCTTTCTTTCTCCATCTCCTATGGTGTCCCTCAGGGCTCCGCCTTGCCCCTGAAGTTTAACATCCATGTTCAGCAGTTGGTAGGTCTTGTCCGCTCCCACGGTTTCCGGGGTTACTCGTACGCCGACGACACACAGATCCTGGTCAGTCTAGATCTCGACCAGACTGGTGTGTCGTCTAATTTGTCGGTTGCCTCGGGCCGTGAGGAGCTGGATGAACTGCAACCGACAAATTCAATGGAGACAAGACAGAGATCCTGGTTGTGGGTGCTCCCCAGGGCCCCTCTTGGACTCTGTACTGGCCCTCAGCTTTTGGTAATTTCCCCACTGTTAGGGAGAATTCTCTTATAAGGCTAATTTCCCAAACCTAGCGAGTCCCCCAGCAGCTTTGTTGGATTTTTGGGGTTTGCTTTTTTCTCCTGTTAAGAGTGAGACTCTTTTACTCCCACTCTTAGGCATGATTTGAGGTGTGTCTTTGACTTATGTGCTTATGGGCTATGGGGTTTCTTTTTACTCCATAGGGTATCTGTTTTTCTGTATGTGTGGTACACATCACCCTCAGTGCAGTACCACAGGGGGGTCACAGTGACCCCCAAACATAAGACTCCATACCCTGGGACTGACTACTGTCTCCCAGGGCATGTAAAGTCACCATTGGCTTTACTAGTCCAAAATTGTGAACAGAACCAGTACAAACCATCATATTGTGAAAGTACTGGTAAGGGGTAATTCGATTGCCCCTGGGTCTGTTTTCAAGGGGGCACCGTCCAATCCCCCTTGTGGAGTTTCTGGCTGGTGGCAGTGGTTACCACGTGAAATATTCCACCGGAATATTCTCTATGGGAATTTCCCATTCATTTTAAAAGCACCACTTTTTGGTGCAATGTTAAAGATACCGCCGGTTTATTTATTTAATATTAAACCACCGGTTGGGTCTTTTTGCCAGAACTCTATCCTAAAATGGCGTTTGTGTCCATCTCTGCAACTCTGACCAAGGTTGAGGCCTTTGTTCCACTATTTTGGCGGGCTTCTCCAGAGAAGCCCTCGAAGTGGTGCCACTCTGTCTGGGTTCCATAGGAGGGGTGGAGAGGGGAATAGGCACCCTGGACTGCGTTGCCTTAGCAACCCAAGTCGCACTCTACTCTGAATGGCCCAGTGGTGAGCCGCCCGGCTCACCACTTAGCATGTGTGATTGACAGCTAGGCTGATGAATGGGGGTTTTTCTGCATAAAAGCAGGGCCTTTGGGACTGGAACTTCAGAAGTCGCCACAGGACCTAAGAATCCGAAGAGGGACGATACTGAGCCATCTGCAATGATGACACCACCGGTGAAGCCCTGCTGCAGCTACCTCACCACTTTCCCCGACGACAAGAGAAGATCTTCTGCTGGACGAGTCTTCTTCCTCTGAGCTGGTGGGACCAACCAGTTCACTCTTTTTGCCTTCCAAAGACGGCCCTTGGTCGAATCGCCCGTGCCAAGCACCCCGGCGGCCGGATAGCCAAGCTCACCACTTTTGACCGCGAATAAAAGGACCGCACCTTTTAACCGGGAACTCAGCGGCTGGTTTCATCCCTGTGCAGTGCAACGACTCCACGTTTCCTCCTCGACGAGAGCTTCTCTTCCCCTGGTCGGAACCACGAACCTCAACCACTGCCAGGAACAACTGCCCCCGCTGGAGCTTCCTTTCTCTTAAGGTACTGTGTCCTGCCTGGCCTCCCCTTTCTACAGATTGCTAAAGGTAACCCTTAAATCCTAGGCTTCTAAACTGGGTTGGCTCCAGGCCTTCTAACTATATCTTTTGACTCACCCCAACCTCTTTAGAACACTCTGCAAAGACTTTCAGTGCACTTTAAACTGTGTGATCCTGGGCACATTTCGCTTTGCTCCATTTAAAGTGGGCCTGGCCTATGAACTTTGGCTCTACAGTATAACCTGCCTTTCTGCCCTTGCTCTGAACTCTTAAAAGTGTTGGGGACTGTTATTTTATGCTCTGCCTTTTCTCTCCCTTTTTAACCTAAACCATTGGAGTGCCATCTAGGTTAAGCACTCACTTCTGTCTTAACAAATAGTTGTGCTTTAACCCTGACTTGTCTGATAGTTATCAAGGGAGATGTGTATACTTACCTGAATGTGTTTTTAGATTACTTTTCATTGAGAGTGCTATTGTATTACCTAAAGTGTGTTTTAAATCAATAACTATATACTATTTATACAAATCTCTGGTCAGTGTTGGTTTGCTCTACTGTGTTTTGGCCCTATTGTGTATACTCTGCATACTGCCCTACTCTTCTTGAGAGAAGTCCGACTGCTCAGCCACAGCTACCAGGTAAATCTGGGTGGTGTGGACTGCTACCAATTGGGTTTACTGCTGCTCCTGTAGTCTTAATCTTTTTGCAGTGTTCCCCAATTGCACAGGATTCTGCCTAACACCCATCCAGGTCGCAGTGGTCAGAAATATGGGGGTCCTTTTTTCTGCCTCACTTTCCATGGTTCCCTAAGTGAGTAAAGTTTGTAAAACTGGTCATTGTCTTCCTAGAGTCCTTCGTAAGGTGTTACCTTTTCTTCCAGCTCACCTCCACCCTCTCTGGTGCTGGTGGTCGCCTCTATTATCACCAGCCGTATTGCTTATTGTAATGCCCTTTACTCGGCCCAACCACTTGCCCTTATGCATCGGCGTCAGCTTTTACAAAATATGGCTGCCCTTGTTTCCACAGCTACCCCATTTGGCTTTCACACCAGTCCTGTGTTGCACGCTCCTCACAGGCTTCCAGTGGCCAAAAGGATCAAGTTTAAATCCTCATGTTTGGTCCAGCGTGCCATTATCAGCAAGGAGAAGACCATTTTCAAGACACTATATTCCTGAGCAGAATATGCATTCTGGTAACGTATGTTTAGTGGTAATCCCCACATTTCGGGCGCATTCTCCGCTTCCGCAGGTAAACTGTGGAACGATCTCTCCATTGCCCTTCGAGGTACTGAAGATCCTTTTCTATTCAGACGATCTCTTAAAACTCTGATTTTCTAAAACTAGGTCTGCACTGCCTGTGTTTATCTTCGTGCCAAGATGCCTTTGGGTGAACGTGCGCGTTATAACAATGTTCAGAGAACGTAAAAAAGGTGGGACCAGGACCAATGTCTTCCAATACCAGGATTTAAATCAACAAAAAACAGTGCCCCTGGGAGACACTTCACAACTCAGTTTTATTGGCTACTCCACAACTATCCTTTGCATGAACACATCCCATCTCCAATCATGCCTTACGTTTCCTTTCAGGGGCAACCCAAACACTCATGTACAAAAGTAAATACGATTTCACAAATATAAAAAAACAATACAGTACATGTTCACTAACAATATACAAATGTAGATTCAAATGTTGTTGTGATGGTGTAAGTAAAGTGTGCCTCAACTGTCTCTAATGCAATACAACTTTCATTTGGCATATTTTCACTCCAAAGAACAGAGTGGGCTTTCTGGAGTTTGTGCCACGTACCTCAAACCTGACTTACATCTGTCAAGCATAGTTGGAACCCATAAAAAGTAAAAGAAAAGTGATGGACTATGTGTTTCCTGTCTCAGATTTTCAGTTACTCAATAATGCACTGTGTTCTTTTAAAAAATGTATACAACGGTGCGTTTCCATCTCTATAAATGGAGTCTGCTCTTTTGTAGAGCGCCCCTTTGTTTTTCTAATAGGCCTACATCAGGACACAAAGAATATTTTGGCCCCATATTCAATCTACAGTCACAGAAGTTCGCAGCAGTGTTGGGTGAATCAAATGACGGCTCTTAGGACTCTTCAATGATTGCCCTTGTTTTTGCATCAAACGCAGTTTCCCATGCAACCAAGCTCTTCACTTAAACACTGCATTTCACACTTTAATGTACAAATCTATTTTTGCTGACCTTTTCATATGGCGGACTATCCATCTCGTAGTTTCAATCAAGATGTCTTATATACTGTCATTGGATGACACTTCTGTGCCTTAATTCAGTCTCCCCCTAACCCCATCTTTGTGCCTGCTCGTTTCTGCATTGGAAACAGCATTTGATGCAAAAACAAGGGACATCATTGAAGAGATAAGGTGCGGACAAAATTACACCCTCGGAGTTAAAGATAATCTTGTCCTGCATATCCTGTGCAAATTTTGCCAAAATCCTTCAGAGGAGACTGGCGATGTGTCAATATGGTGGATTACAATTCACATTATGTCAGCAGGAAACAGTTTTTCTTCAGCCAGACTGGTCCTGAAGAAAGATTACCTGTCATCTGGGAGATTAGACAAAACAATTGGTGAGCTGCATCAACTGCCTCATTGACACCAGCCACAAGCGCCTTTTCATGGAATCGTGAATCATGGTGAATGTTTTAAACAAACTAATCCAATCGCTTTTCCTCTTCTTTTTTTCCTCCTCCCCATGCAGCAGAGATGCCCATAAATACAGGCATGATAGTACTCAACCTTGGTGGAGCAGACGCTGTAATAGCATGGGAAATTCTGCAGAAGGTAGGATGGGAGGGCGATGAGTAATATGTTGGAGGAACATCCAGTCGAAAGAACATTCCCAAAGGTAAGTAATCTGTTCTTCGAATGGATTGTGTCCTCCAACATATTCCTCATCTTTGACCGACTCGCAAATAAGTGTCTATAATTGGAGGAGGGTGTAGAATTCTATTTATTACACATTTTCAAGGGCAGAACAAAGTACTGCGTTGCCAAAAGCAAGATCTTGCGAATTGGAAGAATATAGAGCATAATGTTTTGTAAACGTGTGTATTGATGACCACGTTGCAGCATCACAAATATTACTAATGGGAACTTCACTTTGAAGATCTGTAGATGTGGCCATGCCCCTGGTGGAATTAGCTCGCAAGCCGTCGGGAGGGTCTTTCCCTGCAAGCCTGTAGCACTCAGATTGCCAAAATGATCCACCTAGATCAGGTCTGTTTGGTAACAGCCTGACCCAACTTGTGTCCTGTTTAACCTATGAACAATTGATCATCAAACCATAATTTGGATGTTCGAGAAATGTAAAAGCTTAATGCTCTTCTCGGATCTAACCTGTGAAGTCTTTCTTCCTCCTTGCCTGGGGAGGTGGAGGGTAGAAGGACGACAGGACAACTTTCTGGTAAGGTTTGACCTTCAAGATAACCACATCCTTGTAGAAGACTGTAAAGGGTGGCTTTACTCTCATTGCCTGCAACTCGCTCACACTGCATGCTGATGCGAGAGCAACCAATAAAATGTTTTTAAAGGTTAATAACCTTAGAGGACACATGTGCAGAGGTTCAAAGGTTGCACACTAAGAATTCTAAAACCAGATTTAGGTCCCAAACCGGAACCTGTAAAGGAGATGGAGGATACACATTGGCGAGTGCTTTCAGGAACCGAGTCACTAGAGGGATTTTGAAATGAGAGCATTCCTCTGATGAGTGCTTAAAAATGCACAGAGCTGCAAGATGGCCTTTAGTGGTACCAATCTGGAGCCCCAAATTGGCTAAGAATAGAAGAAAAGATAGCACGTCCGGTGTTTTACACAGAAAAGGATCTACATTCTTTTCCTTGCACCAGTTGCAAAACTTGTTCCAACGGTACAGGTACAAAGATTTTGTTGCTGGTCTTCTAGCCGAAAGCAACACCTCCATAACGTCATCTGGGAGGTCCTAATCCTTATGGCTCAGCCTTTCAGAAACCAAGCGTGAAGGTTGAGAATGCGGACCTCTGGATGGAGAACCCGAACCTACTCTCGCTAGAGAAGATCCTCTCTCTGGGGAAGATGTACAGAGGACAGATGGACATGTCTAGAACGTCCGGGTACCACGTCCTCCTGGCCCAAGACGGGGCAGTTCGGATCATGTGTTTCCTGAACTTTCTCAACCTCCGGATCACGTGATGAATGGAGGAATCTCGTATAGGAGCGGAAACTCAGCCCACCACGAACATGTCTCCGAGAGCAGCTCTTGGGGGAAATTCCCTGGAGCAGTACAGTTCAGACTTCCAGTTGACAACGGTCACAAACAGATCCACTTGAGTGGTTCGCCAAAGGGTGTAGATCTATTGAAGGACTTCCTGAGCTGGTTCCTACTCGTAGGAGACTGCTCTGCCTGATCAGAGCGTCTGCCGCCATGTTCTCCTCTCCAGCTAGGTGAACTGCTGATAGAGATATTCCTTCTTGAATTCCCCAGTACGAGAGCTGCATTGCCTCTCTGCACAGTGGTAGTGACCTGCTCCCTTGTTGAGGTAGTACATGGCCACTGTGTTGGCCGTCATTATCAGGACATTCTTCCCCCATACAGAGGGCAAGAAGGCCTTTAGAGCTAGTCTGATTGCTCTCAACTCCAAAAGATTGATTTGTAGTTTGGACTCCGATGGGGACCAACGACCGCTGACCATCAGATCCTTGGCATGAGTGAGGTGTCCGTCACTACTGTAATCTCTGGGCATGGTTGTCAAAAGGGTTCTCCCTTCAAAATATTTTCCTCACAGGCCCACCACAGACGATCCTGCGTAACCCTGGTCGGAATCTGAATCGGTCCGACATCTTTCCTGATAACTGGGACCATTGTGTTCTTAGAACCAATTGAAGGGATCTCATTCTCAGGCGGGCTTCTGGCACCAGAACAAATGCAGGATGCCATGTGGCCGGGCAACCTCAAGAACTCAAAGGCCAGAAGATTCTGGGCACGCTGAAGGAACAAGTTACTTACCTGTAACTGTTCTTCTCCAGCATGGGTCTGGCATGGAATCACATGCTCATAAATATTCCCCGTCGTCAGGCTGGGAATGCTCGGTAAAGAAAAGTTTGTTTTGTTTCCGAACTGTCTTTCTTAGTAGTAAGCAATCACTGGTCTCTGGGTCATACTGCGTCGCACTGCTTGGCCGACTCTGGACTCCTCCCTGGAATCCCGGTCGACGCAGTAGAATCTCGAAGGTGTGTGTCGACCTCCGCGTAGCAGCCCTGCAGATAGGAACACCGTGGTAGCAGCGATCGCTCTGGTCGGATGGGCTCTCGGACGGCCGGGCCACGGTCAGTTTTCCAACCGGTTACAGTGCATGATGCAGCCGGAGAGCCATCTGGAAATGGAAGCCTTCGAGAGGGCCTTCCCTTGGTTCACAGGTCCAAAGTTCACAAACAGCTGTGATGTCTTCCAAAAACTCTTTGTGCGTTCCACGTAAAACTTCAGCGCTCTAGCTACATCCAGCGAGTGCAAAGTCCTCTTGGCCGGCGACCAAGGCGACTGGAAGAAAAACAGGTAACACCAAGGGCTCGTTGAGATGGAAGTCTGATGGCACCTTGGGCATGAAGGAGGGGTGCGTCCTCAGCTCGTCTTGTGGAAAGCAGGTATGGAGGTTTACAGGATAGGGCCTGGATCTCTCCCACTCGCCGTGCGGAGGTGATTACCACATGAAACGCTGTTTTCCACGACAGGAACTTCAACGGTGCAGAATACAGAGGCTCGAATGGCGGCACCATGAGCCTGATCAGCACCACGTTGAGCTCCCACGCCGGGGCGGGAGCCCTCACCGGCAGGAACGATCGGAAGAGTCCCTCATGAACTCCTTCACCAGGACCACAGAGATGAGCACCCCAGAGTTCTGGTGTAGTGGGAGATAGCCGCCAGATGGATTTTGATGGAGGCATGGGCCAGCCGCGCCTTGGAAAACGACGAGTACGGCAGCACTTGAGGGGCCGTAATCCGCAGAGAGTTAATCTTCTGTGCGCCGCACCAGACAGAGAACCTCTTCCACTTATGTCCGTGGCACTTAATAGTTGGAGGACGCCCAGGCCTTTGCAAGCACCTCCTTGCAGTCCGCCGGGATATCGTACCCTCCAAACTCTAGTGCTGCAGGAGCCAGGCCTGAAAGTTCAGCGACCCTGGGTCGTGATGGATGATGGCACCTCCTTCTCTGGCGAGGAGATCACGTCCGTCGACAGCTTGACTGGGGGGGGGGGGGGGGCTGACAAGTCCAGAAGGTCCGGGAACCAAATCTGTCTCGGCCACGCCGGTGCGACGAGGATCATCCTGCACCGGGACCTCTTGAGCTGGTTGATGAGTCATATCAGCAACGGCAACAGCAGGAACGCGTACAGGAACAGGCCGTCCCAGGGGAATGACAAGGGATCGCCCATGCTCCCTGGCTGGGGAATCCTGCTGCCGAACCTCCGGCACTTGGTGTTCGTCGCTGTTGCGAATAAGTCGATCTGGGGATTTCCCCCTTTGATGGAAGAGTAGATCCACTTGATCCTGGTGCAGTTACCACTCGTGGCACGAGCGCAGCTCCCTGCTGAGCGAGTCAGTGATGGTGTTCTTTATTCCTGCCAGGTGGAAGGGCACCAGAAACATCACCTGGGCGACGGCCCAGTGCCAAATATCCTGGGTCTCCTTGGATAGGGCTGGGGATCTGGTGCCTCCCTGCTTCCGGATGTAGAACATCGTGGTAGTGTTGTCGGTGAAGATCCTCACCACCTTGCCCTTGAGGGACGGGAGGAACGATCTGAGGGCCCAGAACACGGCTCGGAGCTCCAGGATGTTGATATGTAGAGACGTCTCCTCCGGTAGCCAAAGGCCTCTTGCGTGGAGATCTCTGGTGTGTGCTCCCCACCCCTGCCGGTAGGCATCCGTCGTCACCATCTCCTGATGCGCCGGGTCTGGAACTCTGCACTCGCCACCAGATGTGCACGGGGGCCCCACCACCGGATCGCTTGGCGGAAAGCCTCGATCGGGATCCTGTCCTCGAAGCTGCCCGCCGCTTGCATCCACCGGGCGTCGAGGTACTCTTGCAGTGGCCGCATCCGCAGTCTGCACAGGCGCACTAGGTATATGCACGAGGACATCATGCCGAGAAGGGACTCGATGGACCTCACCCTGGCCACATCCATGGTCAACAGCCGCTGCACCTTGCCCATGATGGCCTTCGTCCTTTCCTCCGACGGGGAGGCCAGCTGCGCCACTGTGTCGAGCTTGGCTCCCATAAACAGTGCGACCTGCGACGGAACCGGATTTGGTGAAGTTGATGGAGAAACCCAGGTCCCTGAGCAGTTGGATGGTCTTCGCTGTGTGCCCGACGGCGAGTTCTCTTGTCTTTGCTCGGATGAGCCAATCGTCCAGGTAGGGGTAGACGTGGATCCCTGCTAGCGCAGCCGCGCCGCTACCGGTACTAGGCACTTGGTGAACACCCTGGGCGCCGACTTCAATCCGAAGGGAAGAGCCTTGAATTGGTAGTGCTGTCCTTGGACTACGAATCTGAGGAACCTTCGATGTCCTTTTAGAATGGGGATGTGAAAGTAGGCATCCTCCAAATCCAGCGACGATAGGAAGTCGCCCTCCTCTAGCTGCCCCAGCACGTGCTGGAGGGTAACCACCCCGAACTTCTGGGCCTTGATGTACTTGTTTAAATGACGAAGGTCCAGGATGGGTCGCCAACCGCCGGTCTTCTTTCTTACGAGGAAGTACCGATAGTACACTCCGGAGCCCCAGAGCTTCTTTAGGATGAGCTTGATGGCTCCTTTCTTCAGCATCGCCCTTACTTCCAGCAGCAGTTGGGGGATGTGGTTTTCCTTCCTGGCCACGGGTGGAATGCGGGGGCACTTCTTTAGAAACTCGAGTGTGCATCCGCGGGCGAAGGCATCAAGCACCAATCGGTCAGGGGAGATGGACTCCCACACGCTGACGAACTTCGCCAGCCGGCCTCCCACCAGGGTGCTCAGGTGGGGGGCCCCGACGCTACGGCTGGTTCAGTCCTGCTTGGCGACGACGAGATCCTCCCGACTTGCCGCGTCCTCTGTAGGCCTCCTGCGACGAAGAGCGGGCCGCCTGGCGGTACGTCGAGGAGCCGCCGCCGAATCCTTTGGAGGCACCTTGCTTGCCTCCGGAGTTACAAATGGGCAGCCGTCGTTGCTGCAAACCCACCCCCCCCCCCCCCCAAGGCCCGGGCCGTCTGTCGGTCTTGATGGCCTGCAGCGACTCGTCCACTGTCAGTTGCCTTGAGCCAGCCACGCCATCGAAGACAAACAGTTGCCCAACTGGCGGAAGCCGGTGTCCGCAATGTCCGTGGCCACTGTTATGGTGTGGTCCGACACCACCTCGCCCTCCTGCAGGATCTCTAGGGCCTCCACCCTCGACGTCTGGAAGGAAGTCCAGCAGAGGAGCCATCTTAAACCAAAGCTCCCTGTCGTAACGGGCCCGAATCGCTAAGGCGTTGGCCGCTTTAATCGCCACCGACGAGATGACCCTTCGCCACATGGCGTCCAGTTTCTTCCTCTCGCCGACTTGGGGGGGGGGGGGGGGAGAGCTTTGTAAGACAAAGCCGTAGCCCCTGCCGCCTTCTTCTTGGCCGCCACCGAGATGACCGAATCCGGGGTCGACTGAGCCTTAAGGTAGAGGAGCGAAATCCGGGACCCGGTACTTCTTCTCGTACTGGTCGCTCTTGGCAGGAAACGTGGACGGGTTATTCAGGAGCAACAGCCCCTCATCCTAGATGTCGTCAAGTAACGGGATCGAGAGGACCATCTTCCTTTTGGTCTCACGCCGTTGATAGAGGGAACCTTCCTTCTTCTGTTCTTCGGGGCAGAGCGCAAAGAGCTCGGATGCCCTGGCAATCATGGCGTGGAAGGAGCCAATTCCGTCGAAGGAGGAGGTGGTGATGGAAGGTCCATCCAGTCGTCAACACGTCGTCATCCATCCCTGTCATGGCCGTCTCCGTTCCCGTGTCCTCCCTAGGATCAGGGGAAGGGGATGAAGGCGGGGAGGGCCACGAAGGCTGGAAGGGCGGGGAGGGATGAACTCTTCTCCACTTGTTAGGAGGGCTCCCCGACGGGCCAGGTTCTGCTGGATCGTCCGTTGGGGGCAAGGGCAACCTGGTCCTTATCTCCGTACATAAGGCCTGGATCGCCATCAAGATGGCTCCCGAGTTGTCCTGAGGCTCGGGTACTGGCTGCGACGGGCGCAACGGTTGGGGAGTGGAAACCTGCGCTTCCACGGGAACCTCGTCTGCACCACCGTCGCTCTCTTCGTCCGCCTCGTCAGGATCCCTCCCGTGGGACCGGACCTCCTCCAACTTCGTGTTGAGGATCTTCACGACCCCAGCCAGCTTCTCCTCAGAGGCTGAAAACGTGTCCGTGATGGCCACCGGCCACCCCCCCTCTTTTTCCACCGGGGTTCTCACGGGGGTCTTATCAATGGGCTGAAAAGAGGATTTCCTCCGCGGTGGCAGGGAAACTCTGGGCCCTGAGGTCGCCTCCACTGGGTTAGCCTCCACAGGCTTCACCAGGGCCACCACGACTCCCTCGATAGAGGCCTTATCCGGGCGAATCAAGGCCTTCACGACTTTAGGCACGCCTGAGGCCTTTACCTTGGGGTGGGTCACCGCCTCGCTCCCCCTCGGCTGTTTCCGTTGGGATCAACCGGGGCTTCTCCAGAAGCTTACCCGGGTTCTCAGATCGCATTTCCTCTTCCCCGAGCCAGAGAGTTGGCTCGTGGTTGATGGTGTCGGTGAAAGCACGCCCTGCCTGGCACCCGAGGAGCCCGACCGTTCGGCGCTCCTGGTGTCCGCGGACTCGCAGTGCTTAGCCTTTTGTTGGGCCCCCGTCACCAGAGCGCCCTCAAAGGACTTAGAAGACCGCTCGGACCTCTTCTTCTCCTCACCTGCTGGGCTGTTTCCTTCCAGCCAGTTGGTGAGGCGGATACGCCGATCCTTCATGGTCCGTTCCGACATGTTCTTGCAAAACGCAATCCTTCTCCACGTAGGTTTCGTCTTCGTGCAGGCAGTAAAGGCATCTAGCATGCTCGTCCTCCTTGAAGACATTCTGCAATCCGCATCCAGGGCAGTTCCTGAACAGCTTGGATCCGGGCGTCGAGTTTCCTTTGTCCTGGGCCATGTCCACAGGGTAGACCTCAAGGTCTTCTGGAATACTCCAAGAAGCGTAACTCGACAAGAACTTCGCCCTTGAGGGGCGTAGAAAATTCTGAAACGGGTCCCCGTTGATCGGAAGTAGAAACGGTGGAGCTTGAGGCTCGATTGACTGAAAAAAAATGAGAAAACTATGAAAAAAAAAAATAATCGCAAAACGCAATAAAAGCTTGAGAGCTATAGCACGAGCACTCCCAACACTTGAACGTGCGGTAAAAATCTGAGGATGGCTGCCAGGTGAGGGGCATAGGGAGAGGGTAGTCATTGGCTGGGGGCAGTATGACCCAGAGACCAGTGATTGGTTACTACTAAGACAGTTCAGAAACGAAACATACTAATTTTTTCTTTACCGAGGATTCCCAGCCTGACTAATATTCATGAGCATGTGAATCCATGCCAGACCCCATGCTGGAGAAATTTGGTAACCATCTGAAGAATGTCTTGAGCCCTTACCGTGGGTGGCAAGCTCTTTCCCAAGGATGTGTCTAATCCAGCCCTAAGGAACTTCTTGTAATTGAGGGAGAAGCCCAATCTGTGAAGAGAGTGGCAGGTGACTGAGATGATCCAGAGCTTGTTTGGGAGAACATGCCCTGATCAACTAATCGTCGAGGTAAGTGTAGACTTGAATCCCCCCCTCTCCTGAGATTTGCTGCCACTACCGCCATCAGTTCGGTGAAAACCCTCAGGCGGAGGTCAGCCCGAAAGGCAAAAGGCGAAACTGATAGTGAGAACCGCCAACTGCAAATCTCAGGTATTTTCTGTGCTTGAGATGAATTGGCACATGAAAATAAGGATCCTGAAGGTCTAATGACACCAATCAATCCTGAAGTTGTAGGGCCTGAAGGATCTGAGAAAGTGTGACCATCTTAGACGTGTCCTTCCTGAGCAACTTGTTCAGGCATCTCAAGTCCAAGATGGGTCTCAGTCCTCCATTCTTCTTGGGGATCAAAAAATATGGGGAATACCATCCCTTGTTCCTCTCCGCTACAGGTACCGGTTCTAGAGCACCTTTCTCTAGCAGGGTTAATTATTCCTACACAAGGAGCGGATCCGGAACCAGAGGTCTTCTTATAAAGCAAAGGCAGTAGCCATGGGCTATGGTTTCCAGAGCCCAAGCATCTGAAGTAATGTCTCGCCATTCTTCTAGATTCTGAGACAGTCTGCCCACCTGCCCACGCTGCTGCTTGAGCTGGCTTGGCATCTCTACCCTGTCCACTACGAGGACATTTTCTCTGGCCTCTTTGACTGGCCATTCCTCTCGCCCTTCCAACTGAGGAGTAGTAGCGAAACGATCGACCCCGTCCAAGGTTGTCCACTAGTACGAAAAGGCTGAGGTTGCCCAATAGCGGCACCTAAAGACTTGGCTGCCGCCTTCGAGGTCTGCAACTTCTCAAGGCTCTCGTCAACCTTGCTGCCAAAAAGATGAGACCTGTCAAGGCATGTTGAGAAGCCTAGACTGCACATCCGGTGCAAAACCCAACTTCAACCACGCGTATCTGCGCACTACAGTGCTGCTAGCCATGGATCTGCTGACACTTTCCGCAGTATCCAATCCTGACTGAAGAGATTCACAACTAGCTTCTTTGCCATCCTTATTTATAGCTAAGAAGCCATTCCTTTCTTCCCCCTCGGGAATATGCTCTGCCGCCATAGATATGCAATCCCACAGAGTGTACAAAAATGTTGCTAGGGTACAAGAGGAGTTGGCAGATTTCAGCGCCATACTCCCTGCTGCAAATACTTTTCTTGCCCATCCATCTACACGCTTATCGTCCCCATCAGGAGGAATGGTAGCCTGTTTCGAAGTAGCTGTAGCTGCCTGCACCACCAGACTCTCGGGAGTGGGGTGTTTTGACAGGTAGTTAGGGGTCACTATTGGAGGGGAGTATTTTTTTTGTCAGATTCTTATTAACTGTCGGATTGGTCTCCGGAGTTACCCAATTTTTAGCCACCCTTTTTTGTAATCTCTTACCGACCCACACTGTTTCTGGTGCCTCGGCGAGGGCCACGACACATCCAGTTGTATTAAGTGCCAGTCCATGACAGGAAAGGCCTTGAGGGAGCGGAAGGGGAAACTCCAGGTAGGAAAAATAAACAAATCCCTTACGCCCCGACCTGCTAGGCCTTCGACTGACGGGTCGAGAGGAGACTCTCCTTGAAGGAAGAAGGCAAAGCGCTCTAGGTCTAGGAGTGGCTCTCGCCACTCATCGTCTTCTTAGAAGAAGTCAAAGAGAAGGCACCGGAGGTCGTCTTTGTCTACTTCTTGATCCAGCGCCTCTCCCCAAAGGGTTGCTTGTCCCACAAAATCTACCCCAGCTGAATGGGAAGCTTTCCGAAAAGGAAATGTTGAAAATCTTTGAAAAAAGGTCATGCTCCTACCGAGCCTTCTAAGCCAGCAAGGATAGGTCTCGCTCAAAATCCTGCGCACCCTGAAGGCCTTCCTCAGATGACCAGCACAGAGAAATAGAGGTCCTCTACGCCATCGGGACCTTCGACGCCAGCTCTGTCTTCAACACCTGCCAGGCTCTCGATTACGAAGGTGTCCTCGACGCCCATTGGGCTCTTGATATCGAAGAGAGTGCATAGTGGAACAGAAGTGGTATTTTTAGACATTAAAGTCAAGATTGTGAATGAAACTATCACGACAGAAGTCTTCTGCAAAACAACCAGCACTAATTCAGTATTACATGCGGACAGTGCTCATCCTCAATGTCTAAAAAACAGTATACCCTACAGTGAATTTTTGCGAATGAGATGCAACTGCAACAAATCAATGACATTTCAAAAAAATGCAATAACAGCAGCAAGATTCGTGGCTAGGGGATACAAGAGGTCCATTATAAATAAAGCATATAATCAATGTGCCAAACAAACCAGGGAAGAGATCATCAAGAAAACCAAGGAAAAACAGAAGTGCAAGCTTCTGAACAAGAAGTGAGAACATTTGATTAATCACAACTTATATTCATCACAACTTATAATAATGGAGCCAAGGAAATTTGAAACATTTTAGCCAAACACTGGTTTCTCCTACAAAGAGATCTGGATGTTTGCAAGTACATCCAAGCAAATGCCAGTGTGACCTTTAGAAAGGCTAGATCTTTACAATCAGAGCGCAGCTCTCTGCTGAGTGAGTCGGCGATGGTGTTTTTTATCCCTGCCAGATGAAAGGGTACCAGAAACATCCCTTGGGCGACGGCCCAATGCCACAGATCCTGGGCTTCCTTGGATAGGGCAGGGGATCTGGTTCCGCCCTGCTTCCGAATGTAAAACATCGTAGTGGTGTTGTCGGTGAAGATCCTCACCACCTTGCCCTTGAGGGACGGAAGGAAGGACCTGAGGGCCCAGAACACTGCACAGAGCTCCAAGATATTGATGTGGAGAGTCTTCTCCTCCGGGAGCCAAAGGCCTCTCGCGTGGAGACCCCCGGTGTGCGCTCCCCAACCTTCCAGGGAGGCATCCGTCGGCACCGTCACCTTGTGGGCCGGGGCTAGGAAATCTGTTCCCGCCGTCAGATGAAAGCGGACCCCCCACCATAATATCGCCTGACGGAACGCTTTGTCGAGCAGGATCCTGTCCTTGAAGCTGCCCGTCTGGATCCAGTGGGCGTCGAGGAATTCTTGCAAGGGCCGCATCCGAAGTCTGCAGTGGCGCACCAGATAAATGCAGGAGGACATCATTCCGAAGAGGGACTTCATAGACCTCACTCTGGCCATGTCGTGGCCAGCAGAAGTTGCACCTTTCCTAGGTTGGTCCTTATCCTTTCCTCCGACGGTAAGGCCCGCCGCGCCACTGTGTCGAGCTGTGCTCCCAGAAACAGGGCGACTTGCGACGGGACCAGGTGGGATTTTGGAAAGTTGATCGAGAACCCCAGGTCCGTGAGCAGCTGGACGGTCTTCGCAGTGTGTTCCACGGCGAGCTCCCTTGTCCTTGCCCGTATGAGCCAGTCGTTCAGGTAGGGGTAGACGTGGATCCCCTGCAGGCCCAGCCGCGCCGCCACTGGTGCTAGGCACTTGGTGAACACCCTGGGCGCCGATTTTAATCCGAACGGGAGGGCCTTGAACTGGTAGTGCCGCCCTTTGACCATGAACCTGAGGAACTTTCGTCGTCTCTTTAGAATAGGGATGTGGAAGTATGCATCCTCCAAGTCCAACGACGACAGGAAATCACCCTCCTCCAGCTGTCCCAGCACGTGCTGGAGGGTGACCATCCGGAACTTCTGTGCCTTGATGTATTTGTTCAGTCGTCGCAGGTCCAGGATGGGACGCCATCCTCCTGTCTTCTTTACGAGGAAGTATCTTGAGTAAACTCCGGAGCCCCGAAGCCTCTTTGGGACGAGCTCGATGGCACCTTTCCTGAGCATCGCCCTTACTTCCAACAGCAGTTGAGGGACGTGATTTTCCTTCCTGGCCACGGGAGGAATGCGGGGGCACCTCTTGTGGAACTCGAGGGCGTGCCCCAGGGCCAGGGCGTCCAACACCCAACGGTCGGTGGAGATGGACTCCCACACGCCGACGAACTTCGTCAGCCGGCCTCCCACCGGGGTGCTTCGGCGGGGGCCCGACCCGACGGTCGGTTCAATCTTGTTTGGAGGCCGCTTTGCCTCCTTGACCACCTTGGCGACGACGGCGGGATCCACCTGACTTGCCGCGTCCCCTGTAGGCCTCCTGCGACGAAGATCTTGCCGCTTGACGGTACGTAGAGGAGCTGCTGCCGGCTCCCTTGGAGGCACTCTGTCTGCCTCCGGAGCTCCGAAAGGACGGCCGTCGCTGTTGGAGCACACCCAGTGCACGGGCCGTCTCCGTCTTGATCAACCGCCTTGCCAAAAAGGTTGTTCCCATAGAAGGGCATGTCCAAAACCTTGGTCTGTACGTCCTGGCGGAAATCCGTCGCCTTGAGCCATCCTCGTCGTTTCAGGCAAACGCCGTTGCCCAACTGACAGAAACCGGTGTCGGCGATGTCCGTAGCCACCGTAATGGCGTGGTCCGAGGCAATCTCACCTTCCTGTAAGATTTCCAGGGCCTCAGTCCTCTTTGCGTCCGGAAGGAAGTCCAACAGAGGGGCGATCTTGAACCACAACTCCCTGTCGTAGCGGGCTACGATGGCCAGGGTGTTGGCCGCCTTGATGGTCGTCGCTGCAGATGAGATGACCCGTCGTCCCATCGCATCCAGCTTCCTACTCTCGCCGGCGGGGAGGTAGAAGTCGATGGCCCCCCCCCCCGCTTTCTTCTTGGCCGCCGCCGCAATGACCGAATCCGGGGTAGGGTCGCCCCTAAGGCACAAGGGGGCAGCGTCGGGGACCCGGTACTACTTCTTGTATTGGTCCCTCTTCGCAGAGCCGTGGCAGGGTTCTTGAGGAGGGCGAGCCCCTCATCCCAGAGGTCATCAAGAAGCGGTACGGCAAGGACCGTCTTCCTTTTAGCCTCGTGCCGTTGGTAAAGGAACCCTTCCTTCTTTTCTTCGGGGCAGAGCTGGAAGCGCTCGGATGCCCTGGAAATCATAGCATGGAAGGATCCAATCTCGTCGGGCGGAGACACTCAGGCAGGGGGGCGACGGGGGACACGTACCGTCATCGCCCGTACCCGTCGTAGTCGTGTCCATGCCTGTATCATCCCCGTGGGTAGTTGACCGGGGGGAAGGCAGAGAAGGCCGCAGAGGTGGGAGAGGAGGCCTAGAATGCGTCGTCCTCCTTTTAAGTGGTGGGCTCTCCGAAGGTCCTGGCTCCGGTTCCCCAGTCGGGTCTGGCTCAGGTACCTCGTCGGGGGAAGGGGCAACCTAGTCCTTATCTCCGAGCATAAGGACTGGATGGCTGACAAAATGGCCGCCGAGGTGTCCTGCGGCACCGGAAACGACGGGAGCGAGGGCTCGAGGAGCCTCGTCTGCGACACTGTCGCCCTCGTCGTCGCCCTCGTCGGGATCCCTCCCGATGGGCTGGGCCTCCTCCACGACTTGGATGAGCTCCTCTTCAGAGGTCGTGTCCGTATCCACGATGGCCACCAGCCCCTCCCCCATCCTTTCCAACGAGGACTTCGTGGGGGTCTTCTCAATGGGCCTGAAAGACGACTCCCTCCGCGGTGGCAGGGAGACTGGTACCTGAGGGCGCCTCCACTGGTGTAGCCTCCACAGGCTGAGCCAGGGCCGCAGCGACATCCTCAATCGAGGTCTTAGCAGGGTGAATTAAGGCCAACGTCACCTTCTGTACGCCTGGGGCCTTCACCTTGGGGGGAGGGTCTGAGCCTCGCTCCCCCTCTGCCGGAATCTTCGAGATCGACCGGGGCCTCTCAAGAAGCTTCGCCAGGTTCTCAGACTTCCTCTTACCCGAGCCAGAGCGTTGGCTCGTGGTTGATGGTACCGGGGAGGATGCGCCCTGCCTGGCAGCCAAGGAGCCCGACCGTTCGGCGCTCCCGGTGCCCGCGGACTCGTGGTGCTTAGCCTTTTGTTGGGCCCCCGTCACCGGGGCATCCTCACAGGACTTAGAAGACCGCTCGGACTTCTTTTTCTTCTTCTCGCCTGGCGGGCTCTTACCTTCCAGCCAGTTGGCGAGACGGAGGTGGCGATCCTTCATGGTCCACTCCGACATGTTCCCACAAAACGCGCAGTCCTTTTCCTTGTGCGTCTTGTCCTCATGGAGACAGTAGAGGCATAACAAATGCTCGTCCTCCTTGAAAACGTTCTGAAGCTGGCATCCAGGGCAGGTCCTGAAAAGCTTCCCGGGCGTCGAGCTCCCTTTCTCCCGGGCCATGTCCGGGTAGGCCTTGGAACTTCTGGAATCCTCCAAAAGCGTAACTCGATGAAATCTTCACCCTTGAGGGGCGTAGAAACTCCGAAACGGATCCCCGTTGATCGGATATAGAAATGGTGGAGCTTGAGGCTCTATTTAACTGAAAAAATGAGAAAATCTCCTGAAAAAAGCGCGAAAACGCAGCAAAAGCTCGAGAACTACCAACACTTGAACGTGCGGTAAAAATCTGAGGATGGCTGCCAGGGGCGGGGCTTAGGGAGAGGGCAGTCATTGGCTGGGGGCAGTATGACCCAGAGACCAGTGATTGGTTACTAGTGAGAAAGACAGATCAGAAACAAAACTGATACTGATTTTTTTCTATACCGAGGATTCCCGGCCTGACGACGGGGAATATTCATGAGCATGTGAATCCATGCCAGACCCCATGCTGGAGAATTGATATTGTTGCCATGCACTATGCACTTCATGAGACCAAATTGAGCTTATGTTAAATATAATGTTTGTACAATGTTCACGACATTGATCTGATATTATTGCTGCTAGGCACTTTATGAGATATAATTGAGCTTGTGGTCAATATAGTGTTTATATCATGGTTATGATATCGATGTGATATTAATGCTGCTAGGCACTATGCACTGCATGAAACAAAAATAGAGCTCATGTCGAATACAACGTTCATGACAATGATTTGATATTAGGGCCGCTAAGCACTATGCACTTTACGGGACACAATTGAGCTTAAAGGCATGGTCTAGTAAAAAAATGTATTGTCCCTACGGGTCGGCCATGTTTTTTTAAGCCTAAGTGGCTCGATTTTAGAAAACTTTCCCGAGTTTTCGTCCATTAAACGCACGCGAAAACAAGCACCAGGGAGCCGCCATTTTCTGATAATCCTATCTTTTCCCCGATCGCCCTGGCTGACCTGCTTTTGCGGCACTAAATCAATTCCCCCGCCCCTGAGCCTGTCATCAGCAGACTCGTACCGCCCATTTCCCAACGCCAAAGCACGTCTCGTGTCAACATTCGCTGCGCTTCAACTAATGACGTGTCGCCATGGAAATGGCAGGACGCCTCTCTCCTCAATAAGTATAAACAGACCGTTTCACAACACAGCAGCCGATTTTCGATTCCATTCCTCTCTCTGTGTTACTTTGAGTATTCTGTGACTCGTTTCAGTGCTCTGGTCAGCTACCTTCGCCGCTTGGATCTCGTGTGAACAGATACCAGTACCACCGCTATAAATTATTTTAGTTTGTTTAACACACAATGGCTACAATAATGCCCTACATGTACGAGCCTGAGTATACCGAGGAGGAACTACTGGAAAGGGAAGCACGTGAAAAAGATGGGGATTCGGACGGCAGTTGTCAGGACGAATCAACAGATGAAGAGCCTGGGCCTAGTCGAATGGACGGAGTCTCCACCTGGTGCACATGCAATCGGTGCAAGCTAATGCCAACTGAGGACGAGAACTACTGCTGCCGAGAAAACTTGGGATGCCTGGCCTACATTTCGGAAGGTGAGCCACGACCGCAATGCATCACCGAGCTGCCAGACTTCAGGGCAGCCTGCCTCACACGGGCCGTGTTGAGAATAATGATGGTGCTTATGCACGAACTTCGAGCAACTGTTCGTCCTCGTAATCCGAGTAACCAGTAAGTATACACTGCTTGTCATGCCACTCCTATTTCATGTTCTTCTACTATATCCAAAATTACATCTACATATCATTCTAACGCATCTAAGTCGTTCAATAGTGTGCATTGTCTAGATAGCATTTGTCCGTGTAAAATGCCATTAGTTACAAGAATTGTCATTGACAACAAACGTTTATTAAACTTATCTTGGTCATTTAAAAACAGTTTGTTTCATTCCTTTTCACAGGTGGTACAGGCTGGTGGCCTATCGTTCCTTTACATGGTGGCTTCACGGGAGGCTTGGACACCGCGTTCGAAGAGTGATACCCGCCTGTGCCGTTCGTGCCATTAGAGAAACGTTCCCGAGTGACAGCGGTCAGTACAGGGGATTTTCTCTCGCAGTGCTGCAACCTGACCTGTATAATCTTTAAAGTCTTGTATTTTTGTGTCATGAAAATAAGATACAAAATAAAACACCACATATATTTTAACAACGGTTGTCTCGATTTTTTAAATGAATCAAGTGTGTCTCCATTCAAGGATGGACGTCAGACATCTGTGCTCCGAATGGGTGAAGGTCTGGTTGCTGTGAAGCAGGGTGGTCACTATCTATCTAAGCTAACATAACATTCTCGATAATGCATGCACTAAAACACACTTGTTCAAAGTCTTTCAGTAGGTTATGTCTCTATAAAAGTCACACATATCTATACTAACATTTACCATTGGATTATACAGTCTTATCCACTATAATACACCGGTTGAAGTGTGGGTCTGTGCTCACAAGAATCTCCGGTATGTGGCATTTGTTATTGATAAGCAACGATATATTATCATTGATATAAAGGCGATATACTGTATATTGATATAAAGGCGGTTCGCGCCGGTGGATGCCCGCTGGCATGGGGGGCTGTGACGGGCGCAAACGGCCAAGGTGCCAAACTACATGTACACTTCAAAAGGTGTCCCACGCCAAGTGGCCATTGTTCACATAGTCTCCTCAGACCCCGTGTCTCCAGGCAGGTCTCCCCTTAGGCAGGCCGCCCCCCCCTAATACCACGACATACATACGTCATTCATTCACAAACACACCCCAGTTTCTAATACTTTAAAAACCACTCGATATGTCTCATGAGAACATCTTTGTGCTTTGCAAGTCAACTCCTGAACGTGCTACCTGGGAACCACTAAGATCTATGTTAATCTGCTCGTCGTCGTGCTATCCGTGAACTTCTGTGACCGCTTCGAGCATACCCATCAGTGCGCTACCTGTGGCCATCCACCTATTCTCCCGCAACATACTGCTCTGCTTGCTGAATCCAACTGTTTGTTGGTCAAGGTAAGGCCATGCATCCTGGCCATATTTTGCAGATTTTTAAATTTCTATCTATTTGCGAGTAGAGTACCCAATAGTGCTATGTTCATTGGTCTCATTGCTGTTGACTTGAGTTTCCATTGCTATGCTATCAATAGATCTATTTATTTTCATCTTTGTCTATTGTCATTGAATTGCATCCTTCGAGGTCCAGTCTATAATGTAAGCATGTTTCCTTCTCGTGCAAGACAGAACATCCAAGGGACAAGTCACATGTTCAGATTTCAGTCACATCAATTATACATTTCTGCAATTTATGCAAATACTAAGCCGCACATAATGAACTGGTATAGTTCCTGCGACCAAAACAAACCTTGCATTGATCATTGTATGATTCATTTACTTTTGTATCAAATCTTTACTCTTGAAGATTGTATAATAATGTCGATATTTACTTTTCAGATTTATCAACAATGCCTGCCTGTTCGATTAGCGGTTGCCCTTCGAAGACCCATGCGAAATCTGAAGGAACTACAATGCATGTATTCCCGAAAACTGTTGATCGAATAAGAGAATGGGTCAGACATTGCGGATATCCACTGGATGAGCTGGAAAGTAGAGTCCAACAAGTCTTACAGGACAAGAGGGTGATTGATACCGCATCTGCAGCCGGCACTTTTCCTTGGACATGTACACAACTTCTTGGGTAACAAAGAAGAATAAACGGCGAACGACACGGAAATTGCGCGAAAACGCTATTCCCACTCTATTCGTCCACATTCCGCCACCAGTGAGTCAAGTGTCCGGATTTAGCTTTCGGCCTTGCGGTAGTGTGTAGGTAGCCGAATGGATTAATTGATATTGTAGGTGTTCTATCCCTTGTAATAATTTCGATATTGATATGAGTGTATAGTTTTTTGAATAATGACATTTATCAATATATTCTTTTTCGATTTCATAACCCACAAACGCAATGTATATACATATATATATGGGGACAGGGAACTGTGCTGTATTGAGCATTTTTCAAGTATTCTGTCGGCTTACATGGCTATTTTTAATATTGGCATTTCATTATCAATCATTAATTGACCTTTACAACTTGACTATCCCTTGAAACTGAAGCAAGAACATTCTACATCCTTGACGTGGTCGCAGTTATCAACCACTTCTAGCGCGTATCAGGTAATCTTACTAGGCTAATCCGCTACATACTTGTTTTATGCATGTCAAGTAATAGTTTTATTCTATCGTGTAATTATTTGACCGAATGTTTGGTTACTGCTTTCCAATTGATATACACCTTAGTTATCGTCCACTGGTGTTTGCTTTCAGTTATAATTAGTGTTATCCATACTAATGCAAGTACTGTCTTTCAGGGAGATGCTGAAGCGTCCGCCACATCTACAACATTTCTAGATGTTTTTCAACAGCAGGAGGTATGGATACTGACAGCTCCATCGAGCGTCATCATCAGAGCTGGAATTCTTGTTGTTTGATAGTTCTACACAATGTTTCATTCGTGGTTAGCCGTTGATATGTACCTGTGCTGTCGACCCCAGGTGTGTGTTATGTTTTCACAATTGTAATCCTCACTAATGCAAGTACTAGGTTTCAGGCAGTTGATGGAGCGTCAACCCCTGCACTTGATGCAGAGCCTGACATTCAAGTATACGAATCGGCGCAACAGCTTTCGGAAGTGCGCACTACATTTGCAACATCCATAGATATTCTTCAGCAGCACGAGGTATGGATAATGACAGCTCCATCATGCGTGATCATATAACGTGATTCCATTTGCTATACTTTCTTCCCTATTAACGCAAGTGCTGCGTTTCAGGGGGACGACGAAGCTTCCACTACAATCACAACATCCAATTTAGATGATGCAGATGTAAATAATTCGTTGAAAAGTGGATGAAATGTGATCATATTTGGATTTTCCTTGATTCTTTTGGACAATGCATCATTTGCGGTTATCTCTTTATATGTACCTGTGCCGTCGACCCCAAGTGTGTGTTGTGTTTCCAATATTGAAAAGCATACTAATGCAAGTACTGTGTTTCAGGGAGATGCGGATGCCTCCTCTCCAATACAACCATTCATGGCAGTCCATGCAGAGCCAGAGGTATGGATACTGACAGTTCCATCGAAATAGATCATCACTGGTCGAATACTTGTCGTTTGATTGTTGCACACAATGTTTAAATCGTGTTTGGCTATTGAGATGTACCTATGTGTTTGTTCTCACGTGTGTTTTATGCTAACAATATTTTGATACATAGTAATGAAAGTACTATGTTTCAGGGAGACGATGGAGCCTCATTCCGTGCGGTCTATGCGGATACAGAAAATATAGTCGTTGCAGCGCAAGAGGAAAGGAGGACATGCGGAAACGAATCAGAGCTACAGCGTGCAGATGTTGAAGGTCGAGTCAAAAAAGTTGCAAAGAAAAAAAAACAAAAAAAAGGTTAGTTACAAACAGTTCATAACTTTAAAAAAATGTTTGTGCTGGGGACTATTTTATGTTTTTTTCCAGTCAATTCTACTACACTCCATCTTGTGTTTAAACTGAACATCCCTTTTCCAATCTCTCCTCCAGTTACCCGTGGGTGTCAGAACTATACACACACACACAGACAGTGAAGCGAATGAGAGATGTGGCTTGCCAGACCGTGTACACTATGGAGGAACTATTAATTGAGGCGAGGCGTGTTCAGGCTCGAGATGCTCATGTCCAATGGCCAGAACATGAATTAACTGTGTTTGGAGACTACAGCAAAGTTGCATTGGACCATAGCTACAGTGCGACCGCACCACCACAAGAAGATGTTATTGAATGTATTGAAGATAGCTCTGAAGTAGTTGCAGATCAATTTACACAATCTACACCCGCCAAAAATTTGCCACCAAAAAACCTGTCGACATTGTTGTGTTCTCCCATCAATGTTGAAGTAATAGATGTTGAAATGACAGAGAATGAACCAGCCGCAGCATCCATAGACGCATCAGAACTTGATATCAGCGATATTACTTTCCAATGTGTTGAAATCTCCACAACGTCAAAGGCCGAAACAACGTTGACGCAGGATGACAGTCTAATGAAAGGGAGCAAATACATTGTATTCGACAGTTGTTTGATGGAAATTATAAGTATGCTGAAATGTGTGCATTCCATTAGAGGGAAAGTATGTGGGAAGCCATTGATTAATGTGACTCGTCAAATAAAAGGCAGTAACGTCAAAATAAATGCCGCCTGTAGATTAAATCATAGGTTCTTATGGTCTGCACAACCGATGCTGGGGAAACTGCCAGCAGGCAATCTACTGTGTGCAGCTGCATCACTTTTTAGTGGCTCCAGTTTTAGAAAGTTAGAGGCTTTCTTTCAGTTTGTGGGACTCCATTTCATTTCTAAAGCGCTGTACTACACATACCAACGTGATTATCTGTTTCTGGCCATTAGTGATGCTTGGAAAATTGAACAATTGTCTCTAGCAAGTACATTCGAAGGCAAACGATTCAGGCTAGCCGGCGAAGGACAGTGCGACAGCCCTGGATTTTCTGCCAAGTACTGCACCTACCGCTTTCAGGACATGGATAATAAGAAAATTATGAGTTCGGTGGTCGTGCAGGTAACACAATGTACATCCTCAGTGGCCATGGAGAAACTAGGTTTTATAAAATCAGTGGAATATCTACAATCGAGGGGAATGCACATCGACCTCAGCCACGGAGACACGTTTCAATTGCCAAGACAATGAGAGAGCAGTTCCCACATATTAAACATCAATTTGACGTATGGCATCTTGCTAAATCAATCAATAAGAAAGTCTCGGCTGGAGGGAAAAAAAAGGGTTTTGAAAGTATTTTGCAGTGGTCACATTCTATCACCAACCATCTTTGGTGGAGCTCAAAAACTTGTGAGGGGTCAGTAGAAATACTACTTGAAAAATGGCGGTCACTGATGCACCACTGTACCAACGTTCACCACTGGACAGCAAATGAACATTTCCACCAATGTGAACATGACCCTTTGTCCCCAGAGGAGGCAAGGAAGAAGAAGTGGTTGATTCCATCTTCACCGACACACAAAGCCATTGAGAAGATTGTTTTCGACAAAACTCTATCAAGAGATTTGAGAGGACTGACAGAATTCTGTCACACAGGAGATTTGGAGGTGTTCCACAATATGTGCCTAAAGTACAGGCCAAAGCCTTGCATTTTAGCTTTCGGGGCATGAAACATCGCACTCTACTAGCGGTCTTGGCCCATAACAGCAATGTCGGACGTGAACAATCTAGGACTAGGGGTAAAGTAAGGATGCCTCGCTACACTAAGGTGTTTTCAAAACGAAGTAAGCAATGGGTGATCAAACCGGTCTATGATGAAATGCAGTTCGACTTTGTGAAAGGCCTTATTGTTGCTGTGTTAGAGAAGCACAGATATGGAATTTTGGACGTTTCTGTGCAGAGCAGTGATCCATTGCCACCGAATATTGCGACTGTGCCATGCCCACCCGAAGCACAGCTGATTGTGAAGTACAAATCCCGGTTTAAATAATTGCAATACGATTGTCTTTTTGTAAATAAATGTTATTGTACAGTGTACCTGTAAACCTAACCCCTACCTTCACCATCATGGGTGGCGAACAAGCTGGGTGTCATCTTTGAATTCTCTCTATTCACCTCACATATGTGTATGTATATATTTTTCTCATGTCTCATCTCATGTAAATGTAAAAGCTGCGCACTGTTAACGGAGGGGAGGCTTGCGTATTGCAAATAAAACAAAAACAATAAATCTCACTTTTAACTCACTCCTGTGGTACTTTATACTTTCCCTGACCTTCCGCCAAAAATTAAATGTCTCAATTTGGGCTGCAAAGCTCGCAGACAACGGGGACAAAATTGGGGCACTTAGAACGCGCCAGCCAAGCGGGCCGTGGCATTTGGGAGAGAAGCCAGTTCGCATTTGCACATTGAGGCGCACTACATAGACGGATTCTAAACTTCAAGTTCTCACAGATGCCTATACTACGTGATGTTGCAAATAAAGAATGCGAAGGACAGCGCCCAGATGAGGCCCACAAGTCGCACTGGAAGTATAAGGGTCTATTGTTTTTTGACCTTGAGACAGGGAGCATGCCGAAAGAACTACATTTGAAGGAGTGCGCAATAACGTAAGGGAACGATAAGGCAGAAATTCAGAAACTAGACCGAGTTTCAGTTTTACGTCAGTATACGAAAAATCGTTGTCAAGAGCACGGTCCGTTTTACAGACTGCATTACGAAGAGACACAATGGAAATTTCAAATATAATGTAAGTAAATCTTTACACGCTTTTATACCGGAATGAAGATTTAATGAATGGATGCATGAATAAATGAATGAATGAAGAGCTAGGAAAAGCAAGTAAAACTGTTCGTAGTGGGCACATGGGCATGCAGGTACACTGGTCTCACCGATCTCGGTCCTTGGCCCAGCCACTTTTCCCTGCACTGCCTACCTGCACTACGGGACTGTCTCTGTATCCTTCAGCCCCTTCTCCCGGCATTTACCTTGCACTTGCCACCAGCTGGCCCTATTTAATTTTTATTCAACTAACCATGTACTGCCCTTCCCCATGCGCGATCAGAAAGACACCTGGCCTAGTAGGATCGTTGTCTGTCTGCCCTTGTTCCCCACCTGCCTTGTCACGCCTAGAAACACTTGAGAATAGGCGCGTTACAAATGCCATATCATATCATTCCTCACGCATGTAGACTGTTTATCATTGTGTGTTGGCCTCGATTTATCTCGTTACTTTTCGCATTGATTTTAGAGACGAACATACTCCATTGAACTATCCTTGCAAGCAAATAGTTTCTGATCGGCCGTAATAAATAAAATGAGTAATATTAATGAAGTTCGGCTAGCGAGACTAATTATTTTTTTGTTTTCATAACAGGTATTTGATCCCTTTCTGCCACTGCCATCTGTTTGAGACACCGGCGGATGGATTCTTCAGCAGACACCTGCAGCTTTGTGTCAACAACTGGAGCACGATCACCATATTATGGGACGATCGCCAAGGGCCCACATGCCCTTACGCTGTACTAGTGGCTAGAAGCAACATATCAACCTTTAGGCTGGACTAGTGCCTAGTTGATGGAACAGCCTTGCGGTTCACCGTGCTTCCAAAGTGATTCTTTTTACGAAAATGAACACCCTGTGTACCATAAAGGAACAGCGCGTGACTCAAGATGAAACGGAACAGTTATTGCGGATACAGATAAAAGAAAATAAAATGGCTTCCGGAGTTAATATGTCAATTGCTGAATATTCTCTAAACATTTAATGTCAAATACATGTACTTTACCAAATGTACCGTGTTGCTGTTTCATTTTAAAGTACAGTTTCATATTCCGAATTGTGGCGCGCTGTGTTGTGAGTTGATCTGTGTTGGTTTCCGGGTTCTGTGTGGAGTCGCGCAGAAGACGACTGGGCGCGTTTGCCTACGCAGCACAGTAACGTCACGGGGAGAGGCGGGGAATATGAATGTTTTGATAATGTCAGGCTCAGGGGCGGGGGAATTGATTTAGTGCACAAAAGCAGGTCAGCCAGGGCGATCAGGGAAAAGATTCAGAAAATGGCGGCTCCCTGGTGCTTGTTTTCGCGTGCGTTTAATGGACGAAAACACGGGTAAGGTCCATAGGAAAGTTTTCTAAAATCGAGCCACTTAGGCTTAAAAAAACATGGCCGACCCGTAGGGACAATAACAATTTTTACTAGACCATGCCTTTAAGTTCAAAATAGCACTCATATCATGGTTATGACATTGATTTGATACTTTTGCTGCTAGGAACTATGACCTTTACGAGAAAGTTAAAACTTATGTTGAACATAACATTTATATCATCTGGCATTATGCACTTTACATTATCTAAGCTCAGTTATTTGTTTCATCAACAGACATTATCTTTTGCTAAGCACATGCACCTTATACCTATGAGGTACAATAAACATATTGTCTGCTTCACAGGCAATAAATATTAAAACTCATAGTTGCTAAGCATTATGCACTTTATAAGCCAAAATAAAATCAAATGTATGTTAAGGTTTGTGCAATTTAGCACTATGAATGTTACACCATTAAGGTTTGACAGACATATCGTCTCAAATAGAGATTACAGTTGATAAGCACTATGCACTTTACGAAGCATATATTCTTTGCCTTGACCGACATATGGGTAAAAATGTTATGAATAGCGCATATACACAGTGAAATCAATATATGTGTCATTAGCTTTGTATATAATACCCACATCCAACATGGCGACTAAATGCACTGAGGCCCTTTAAGGTGCAGGTGACTATGCAAGTCTAGAAACAAAAGAAGTACTTAGTAGCTAATGACAAGTAAAAAAAATCAGAAACCCTTTCCACTTTTTACAATTTGACGAAGCCTGTAAGGGTCAAACGCGTTATTGTGCATTTTCCGTTTACCTTGTACACCTTATGAAGAATAAGGGACTTTAACAGAGATCCTTTGTCGATGGGTTCGAGTGTGGACCGATATTTGAGTAAGATTGCCGTCGTAAGCAGAGTGTAATCAGCCTTTTTCCCCTGTTGGAGATATATATATATATAAATATAAATATATATATATATAGATATATATTTATATAGATATATATAGATATAGATATCTGATTTCGTTTCTCTTCTGATTTCGTTTCTCTTCAGGTGCCTTTTTCTACCTGAGAGATAAATATATTGATATGCATACACAAACCTCCTCCTCCCCCTCCTCCCCCACTGCTTAGGTGTATCCAGTCTAGCATAGAGAAATGGACTGAAGGGCTGCGATGGAGTGAGGAGTATGCCGGAACATGTTAAGGTACAACGTGTGTAGGGGGCGTGGCTAACCGCCATGTGAAGCAGTCGCACTGTGTGTGAGCTCCGTATGATGCAACCAACATAAGCTGTAACTTAATTATTTGTGCAATCTGGAAGCCTGCGAAACCTAGCACCTGGCGCTGACACCCTCCGGTGCCTGCGGGGAGATTTCCGAGTCCAAGGGTGCCCCGCTGTGACTAGAAAAGCTGCGCAGCGGGACGACGTGTATTGGAACAAAATGGCGGCTCCCCCACATTAGACTCCGCGGCGGCCGGAGCTCCTGCGCTGCACCCGGACTGCGGCACTGAATCTAATGAGCCAACCAACGCCTGTGCCTGCGGACGAGGCCCCATCATACCCGTGGCTCCACCCAATCAGCTAAGGGGGCCCAGAGCGGACACTCGCGGCCGGGTGCGCGTAGAAGAAGGAGCCTCGACACAGGGCGCGCCCGCTGAGAGGAGGCGGAGCGGCGGGCCCCGAGCGCCGGTGAGCCCACAGGGCAGGTGGGGAGGATCAGCCCACAGGCCGCCAGATCCATGGACACCGTGACGGCGGATGGCCCCCCGCCACCCCAAGCCCTGCACCATCCGGGAGGGGTGCTACACTGAGGCGAGCCCCCCTCGAGCATACCGCTGCCCTGGAACCCCGGAGGGCTGCCTGTTGAACAGCGGCCCGGGTGGGGGCTAAGTGGCGGTCCCTACCCGCCGCCCTGTGCAGTGTGCTGCAGTGCTAGACAGCCAGAACCGCGGTGCCAAGTGGCCTGCCTGGAACCTCACGGCCCGACCGGGAGGGAACACCAAGGGAGTGTAGGTGACCGAGGGCGCTAAAAAGAGGAGCAGCCCGGACGCGACGCGCTGCCAGGTGTGCGCGGGACCAGCTGTGCCACTGCTCGGACTGGGAGAGGAGAACTACGGCGTCGGTGTGCTTGAGGTGAGCGGGGGGGAAGCCGGATACCTACCAGGAAGCAGTACTTGCAGCCCCCCCCCCCCCCACCTAGCATACACACTGTCAGCCCCTGGAGAGGCTACATATCTACCGAGCGGTGGCTTGGCCCGGGGCCTGCAAGGCCACTCAAGACAACACGGCCCATCCCCCGGCTCGTAAGCGGCCGGCCTGTGGTCTGATGTGGGGGAGCCGGCCTGCTACTGCAGAGCGCGTTTTGCTGGAGGGACGCGCCGCACGCTCATTCCCCGGACCCTCCGGCTCCTAACGCAATCGGTGGACCCCTGAAAGGGGTAGACTGTGCGGGACAGGCCTGCTGTATGAATTACACGCCAATAGCTCTGAGGACCCCCGATAGAAACTACCAGACCCCTGCATACCAGCAGCCCAACCGGGCAATAGCGAAACCACCCTTTACAAAGCGGGGAGGGCCCATCCCCCAGACTGCTGCGGGGGCTCCCGGCGCGGCCACGCATACTGGTAGAGCGGCTGTGAAAGCCAATCATTAAAGGTCGCATGGAAGAACATACTGTAGAGCTACCACATCGAGCTCAGACGGGCCCCAGACCCTCGCCCGAGGAGGCAGAGCACCAGCAGACAAGCAGAAATGACCGCGAGAGGGGCTATATCTAAGCAACGCCAAACCACCATGGATACTTACACTGCGGGTAGGTCCACGGAGTCCATAACTCAGATGGACTCATCTGCAGGGAAGCTACCGGACCCCACAGGTACAGCGGCCGAACCTAGCAATAGCCAGCTCCTTGAAGCCATCAAGCTACTCCAGACCACCATGGAGCACAAAATCGACGCAGTGGCAATAGACCTGGGCCTCCTACGCCAGGACGTCCGCTCCTTGGCTGGCAGGACGGACGCCCTGGAAGCCCAGGTTCGTGAAAACACTGAAGCTAAAACGGTGCTCCTCAAAGATGTAGATGCACTGCATCAAAAAGTTAAGAACTTGGAGGACAGGGCTGAGGAGGCGGTGGGGCATGCTCGCCGGAACAACATCCGCCTTTTGGGCCTGCCGACCCCACGAACTACATGGAAAACCTCCTACTACAGGAGATAGGTGCTGGTAAACTCTCCCAAGCCTTTACTATCGAAAGAGCTCATCGATCCTTAACCAATAAACCTCCACCGGGCACCCCGCCCAGACCAATGATAGCTAAGTTACTCAATTATAAAGACCGGGAAACCATTCTAGCTTATTCACGAGCAGGTGGCCAGATCCTGAGAGACTCGGCCAAAATATCCATTTATCCAGACTACACATTTCAGGCCAAATGAAGAGAGGCCAATTCATACATACCAAAGCCAGGTTGAAGATTGCTGTGCTGCGGTACATGCTCCTATATCCCTCCAGATTGAAAGTCATACGCAACAACAAAGTCCACCTCTTTGACACCCCGGCTGAGGCCCAGTACTGGATGGACAGAGAACATATACCAGACATCGACGAAAAAAAGACGATACCCGCGCTGAGCCGCTCTTCTTGACGGCGATATTCATGTACACTGAATCATGGGAACCCTTCCATGCAATCGCTAAACCTATCACAGCTGGGAGGATAATGCTAATACGAGCCACTGGACTGGACTATATTTTCGCGAGTCAAGAGCAGCAATCCATGTTCAGAGATGCCCAATACCTGCCCAGAGTGCTGTCTGATCACTCCCCATTGCTGATCACCTGGGCAGTATTCCCGGCCAGGCCTCCAGTTCCTACCTGGAGGCTTAGAGCCGAAGCCCTACACAATACGGCCTTTCTGGAACACATACATGATAGCACTGTAGATTATAGGGAAAGGAATTTAAACACCGTCGAATACATAGGCACAGCCTGGGAGGCATACAAGGTGGTCATGAGGGGGGAAATGATGGCGTCCATAGGTGGAGCCCATAAGGCCATCACATCCACTTTGGAACGCTCCGAGAAGGAGCTGGAGGAACTGGAAGGCAGGGATGACCTAACCCCAGAACTCCTACATAAAATAACTAACCTAAAACAAACTTGCCTAGCACAATGGGAATCTCTGGGGAAACTCACATCGAGAGAACCCATGCCCTGGGTGACAAACCCGGTAAACTTCTAGCCTGGCTGGATAAAAGGGAGACCCCCCGTACGCCCATCTGTCGAATTCTCAAGCCAGATGGCACTGTTGCACACACCCAATCAGGTATCAATTTAGTATTCTCAGAGTTCTATCGCAACTTATACTCACCCCGCTCACAACCGAAACCGAAGACATCCTAGACATGATTGAAATGCCTACACTAGATGCTCAGATGGCCGACAAACTAGACGAGCCCATCACCCCTGACGAAGTAAAGGTAACCATCAGATCCCTTCCATCCGGCAAAGCACCGGGCACCGATGGTCTCCCTGGGGAGTACTATAAGGCTTACGAAGAGACCTTGGCCCCATTGCTTGCTCAGGTGTTTAACAAAGCTTATGAGCGGAGCATTCTCCCCGACTCCATGAGAGAAGCTACAATCATCCCACTCCTCAAGCCTGGGAAAGATGGAACAGACTGCGGCTCCTACAGGCCTCTCTCCCTACTAAACGTTGACAGCAAGATCCTGACCTCCCTGCTAGCAAACAGACTACGCAGTGTGATCCCACACTTAATTCACCAAGACCAAACGGGCTATGTACCTGGGCGTTCAATGACCGAGAACCTGCGTAGGTTACACCACGTCATTTACAGTACAGAACGGAGGCCACAGAAATATGCGGTGGCATCACTCGACGCCACCAAGGCATTCGACTCGGTGCGGTGGGAGTGGTCAAGATGGGGATAGGACCAGCCTTCCTGAAATGGACGAAATTAGTTTACACCACCCCAGCCGCCAGAGTGCAAACCAACAAAACTTATTCAGAAAAATGGTCCCTCCAGAGAGGAACCCGCCAGGGGTGCCCTCTGTCCCCGATGCTATATATTATTGCCACCAAACCCGTGGCCGCATATCTCAGACAGGAATACGGGGATGGGGGCATAGAAATCGATGGTGTCCCACCTGGTATCCATGTACGCCGACGATACCCTTTTATATTTATATTTACGCAACCCATTTACGCATCTTCTGCCCTTCATCTTAGAAACCCTGGATGGATTCTACCAACATACAGGAATCCAAATGAACAAAGACAAGTCCTGTCTATACCCGCTAGCTGCACCATACAGGGAAGACCTTGGATCCCTGCCCCACTTGGACTTTAAGTGGCAGGAGACCTCCTTCAAATACCTCGGAATCACAATACACCGTAACCCTCACACAGAACACATCCTTAACACGGTCAGAGCCAAAGATAATTTGGTGAAATCCATGGCGTTCTGGGGGAAGCTTCCGCTTTTGGTGGCCGGAAGAGCTGGCCTTCTCAAAATGGTAGCACTCCCCCGTCTATTACACAACTTCACCAATGTCCCCTTTAACATCCCCCCCCCTCCTTCTTCAGAGACATTAATAAAATATGTAGAGGGTTCCTCTGGCAGGGCGGCAGATATAGAGTGGCTCTGAACATACTCCAAAGACCCTATGAGAGGGGAGGAATGAAAGTTCCCAACTTCGAGCTGTACTACCTCGCAAGCCAACTAAGACACGTGATGCACTGGATGGCGGACGAGATCACAACGGACACAAGACTCCTCCAACCAGCTTTACCCATCCTTCTACTCAAAGGCCTATTATGGATCAAGGAGGGAGCCCTGACACATATCCCATACCTAGCCAAGTTGGGCACCCAGCTCTGGAAGAGGGCCTGCAAAGCAGTTGGGTCCGAGGACCCATATTCCCCACAAATCCCCATAGCAGCCGTCATGGCCCACCACCCATGGGGCCGAACTGAAACGCGCGCCAGGTGGGAACCCTGGGGTGTAGCCATCTTAGGAGACCTGGTCCAAGATCAGGAGATACTGACGTTTTCATACCTCAGTGAAGCCGGGGCGCTACCAGCGGGTCAATTCTTGCTTCATGGAGCAGTAACACAAGCTTTGAGGAGCAGATGGCCCACAGTTGCTAACCTATACACCGGCAATGAGATCATAGAGACAATGTTGAACACAGCCGAAGGAGGCCATGAAACTTCGCGACTCTACGAGGCACTATTGCTGGGCACAACTAATAAGGAGCTCAAAAGTAGGACAAAACGGGAAAGGGAACTGAGCCTGGAATTTGAAGATGGAGAATGGGAGATGGTATCCCATTATCATAAAAAAATATCTAGAAACGCCCGCCTACAACTAATCCAATTTTACATCATCAACAGAGCTTACCTAACACCCAAAGTCATATCAAATTTCAATCGCGCTGCAATCCAGCTATGCCCCAAATGCAATGAGCCAAAGGCTGGAATGACATGTTTTGGAGCTGCCCAGCTATTCGCAGTTTCTGGGCACAGATACAACAAAGGATGGCGAATGCAGACAATCGAACTGGAAGTCCACAGCCCAGCTGCCTGCATACTGGGCAGATACAAGCGCAACCATAAGAACAAGCCCCTAAATAGACTCAGAGACTTGGATTATATCACAGCCAAAAGGTGCATAGCTATGGGATGGAAGAACCCCAGTGGCCCAAGCGAAGCGCAATGGTGGGCAGATCTCAAGAAGTGGATAACTGCCGAGACCGGAGCATGGGAATCCGCCATACACGAACAGAGGCTAGACTCCAGCGAAGAGTTGCACCGCTGGGTGGCGCTGACAGTGCCGTTGCTTCCCCCGAAAATAGCAGAGGACTCCTTGGTCGGCTCGGACAGTCCTGGCCACTAAACTGGCTTGATCAAGGAAGGAAAGTGGACCGTGGTCTTGGGGGGGGAGGAAACTGGGAAGGGGGTATTATGGGTAGAACTACGGATGTATACAACATATGCAGTATATGAGGTGGTTTGTTTATGTTCTACTGTTAATTGCCAAAACCAATAAAGAGTTTAAAAAAAAAAAAAAAAAAAGAAAAGTACAACGTGTCGGTAGGCATTCAAACTGTTGTGCAACTTTGGCTCTAAATCCTATTCCCATGGGCAGTCATTACAAGAATAAGGTAAAAGGGGTACCAGGATAAAGAACATTTATAGTTTTCCCTGGAAACCAAATGTTACAATTCTCTAACACTTATGGCACAATCATCCACAGTCTGCCGTCTAGATTTAGAAAATGCTGAATTTCTCCTTTCCATCCACTAGTACATATATGGGAACACTTACCCTGGCCAGAAAACCTCAAACAGGAGCAAAGGCTTCAACCAGCTTTAACATTCCCAAATCTCAGTGCTTACCCACAATCTACAGAATAGTTGGAAGCTAAAAATCAAAAATATATCATGTTCTCTAGTGTTGATGTAGGATCCAGGAAATAAAAATATGTGGAACAAATGGGTAAAAAATGTTTTTAAAAAGTTTAATTCAGCCTCGAATACACAAAGCAAAGTGACCATTTTAGGCACACAAGCAGATGTACTCTGCCATGGTAAATCCATGAGACTAGCTGCTTACTTTTACCCAAAGCCATGAGGCCTATACAGCTGTGCGGTTGAGGGCAACCTTCCATGTCAGGCATCCCCCATGGAGACGGTCAACCAGAAAACTCAAGCACTGACTCACATCTCTGTACTCTAAAGAAACCATTTGTATTTATTGATTTACGCCAAAGCGCCTTATGCCAAAGCGCTGTACATCGAACAACATCATACATAGAACATAAACGATATAACAGATGAAGCAATTACAATATGAATCAAACAGCAAAACAATGAGAAGAGCAATTAACTGAAGGGGATAGGGAGGGAAAGGGAGATGGGGCAGGATAAGGGGAGTAGAGGAGAAGAGTAGGAGGGGGGAAGGGGAGGGTGGAGGAGGGAAGGTAGGAGAGGGGAGAGGAGAAAGTCGGGGGGGAAAGAGTGAGGGGGGAAGCAGAAGGGGGAAGAGGTTTCAAGGAGGAGAATGGAGAAGGAGAGATTTAAGGGAAGTGCGGAATGAAGTGAAGGTGGGGGAAGAACGGATAGCAAGAGGAAGGGAGTTCCAGTGTAGAGGTGCTAGGAGTTGGAAGGAGCGAAAACGGGAGGGGGGCTCAGGGGGGTGAGGGTGCAGTGAGAAGGAAATGGTCAGCGGACAGAAGGGAACGGGAGGGGGAGTAGAAGGAGAGAAGGGAGGAGAGATAAGGGGGGGGGGCAAGACCATGGAGAGATTTGAAGACAAGGCAGAGAAATTGAAATTTAAGTTGGGAGTGAAAAGGAAACCAGACAAGGTGGGAGAGAGAGGTAGAGATGGAGTCACGGGAGGTGAGCAGACAGGGTGCGAACAGCAGAGTGGTAGATGGATTTAAGAGGGGAAAGGTGAGAAGTATGAAGTCCAAAGAGTAAGGAAGAGCAGTAGAAGAGGCTGGAGAAGATGAGGGAGGAGATTTAAGAGTTTGGTAGCATGGAAAGTGAGAGAGGGACAGATTTTGCGAATGTTGAAGAGGTGAAAGCGACAGGTGCGAGAAGTGAGGGAGATGTGTTGGGAGAAGGAGAGAGGAGTCAAAGAGAACGCCTAGATTACGAGCTTGAAGAGAGATAGGAAGGTTCTCACATGACAGCCAGTCCTGGGATTGTATTTACAGTACAATGTTAAGCATGGTGCATTTACAGTTATTCAAGCAGGCAAGCATAGACCTAGTGCGTTTAGGCACACGTATAAAAATCGGGATTCCTTACATTTGGTCACATTAGTAAGTATAAAAAATTATTGTTTACACCTAGTGAAAAAGGACTGTATAAACATTGTGTAATCAAGTGAAAATGAATGGTCTCGCCTTTTTTGCATGAACCAATGTTGCAATTCTTTCAAGAAAATACTAGATGTATTTTGTTGATAGGTTTGGGTTCACAATTTTTCGTCCTGAAGCCACACAAAAATAAGCTTGCATCCATGGAGCACATTATTCAAAGTCTTGCGTTTCGGCCACGTAACATTTTGATAGTTTCCGCCTATGACTTAAAACTGAGCCCAGTAAAGGCCTTATTTTTAGGGCTAAAGCCCTACCATTCAGATAAAGAAACCTCGGCACATTGAAAAAGTGTAATGCAGAGAAAGCAATGCAGAAAATTCCTTGTAAATGCACTTTCAAAGCTAGTCACATATGTAGGTATTTGGAATAGCAAGCAGAATTTCAGGAGAAACCACAAAATGGATGGTGGCCATGGTTAACTTAATTGAACTCGCATTCCGCCTGATCAACCAGACATTGACTCATCAGCAACCCAGGTGAATGGAGACAAATTGAACGGATTAGCGTGAAGAGGGTTTGTGTCTGTCCACTTTCAAGACACCTGAGGATAGAGACGAATGTTTGGGCAGCACCTAGAATCGGAGTTACCTAGCTCGTTGGAAATTTTGATAAAATTCAGGTGTTCCCTGAATAAACTAAAAAAAATAAATAAAAAAAATAGCAAGCAGAATTCATATTTTCAGACTGATAACTTGCTTTGGTTTGTAAAGTGTTCGAGGCAGTTTGCAATGAAAACATGCGACAAAAGGGAAGGGAGCCTTCATGTAATATTTGGAGCTTTTCCTCTGAAAGCTATTTTGAAAGGACATCTTCTGGCTCCAGCAAACTCAATTCTGCAAAACCCATTTGATTCACTGTATTCAAGGTGTTTTGCAAGTGCCAATCCTCACTCCCTCCGGAGCTACAGACAGAGAAATGATTGAATATACATTTGGTTTCTGCAGTAACGTTTCATACCTCAGACTTGCTAAACCGCAAAGCAATAAACATGTGTGTGCATACTTGTACAAAAAATAAAGTAGGAGAAATTTTCAATCGAGGAGAACGAAAGGTTCAGATACTCTCAAATAAGGCACTGGATTATCCACCCCAAGGTTAAACAGGCAGAGCTGCAAACCCCCCCCCCCCCCCCCCCCCAACGCCCCATAGCTTTCCATTGGGGATAGGATGTCTCAGGGATGCATTTCCAAACTGTAAAGGATTATGAGAACGGACATGCTGGTAGTGAAGCTATAGCTTCCATGGAGAACCAAAGCCATAGGTTCTCAGAGGTCTGGTCACTGTGCATGATTTCGACCAAAACTATCCAGCACAGACAAACAAGTGTTCATAATAAACTTCACCACGACTCTAGGGAGGCAAACGGAGAGTGGAGGGTTTGGAGAGATAGCAGGGGGCAGGTGGGATGATGGGAGGGACCCGATATACTTTCTGCTAAATGTATTCAAATCCACTAATCGATTGTTGCGATTTCTATTGTTGCACCTTAACACAGTTAGTGGGAAAAAAAAAGATAAAGTAGACATTTTGCAAAATGAACTGAAACAAGACACCAAAAGAGAGACATACATGCGCTCTACACTGCAGCACACAATTCGGTTGTTCAAAGTAATAATAGAGTTTCAATTTCCTGGTTGCCAGGTTCAAAACAAGACATGGAATTAAACGGAAGCAATCGCATGCAAGGTTATTCGATCTAGAAGCTGCATTTGCTTTCATCGGAATTGGAAAATATCATCTACCTCTTCAGCAGCCTGTTTAGAGCCCAGATCAGCTTCATCCTTGCTTGCAGACGGTGCCTGGGAACGGCAAGCGAGTTGGTACTGAAACTTCCTCAAAGACTGGGCGTAATCCCCTACAGAGCGGCTATAGTTCCAGAACGTTGGGCTGCTGGAAGGAGAGTTGGAATCTGGACTTCCTGCAAAACAACATGCAAAGCTTTAGGAGGCAATGTCCCAACGACAAAGGTGAACTGTCTAACAATGGCAAGATAAAATATTTTAATTTGTTGGGGAGGGGTTCGGCATAGAAATAGAAATGACCACTGTCCCAGTCAAATCTTTTATATCGCAGTATGAAACCGGTCATGCATGGAACAAAATCAAACAAAATATGAAACAAGCCATCAAATGGCTATGATATGTAGACTATAACCTTATAATCTGTGATGGTTTGCGGGGAAGAGTTTGAGATACAGACATACAGGAAACCAACGGAAGCAAATGAAACACTTCATACTAAACGTGGCCACAGGCTAGCAACCACTGCAAATATACACATGGCAGAATTTTTGAAAGCCAAGAGAATATGCAAATCTTTACATTGGTTTGAAGAAAAAAAAGCAATGATCACAAAAGTTTGAAATCCAGAGTTACTCCCAGAAAATCCTAAATGAATCCTCAAAGGGAAAATGCAGACTGAAGTGATCTTCAGACACTTCAAAGTAGGTCCAGTGAAAAAGACTAGCACTATGCTTCATCACACACCTTTCAGGACATTAAAAACTGTATAAAATGTTAAGCAAGAATTTGCATTTCTTACAGGACATTCGGAAATTCGAAAATACACACAACATTACAGATTTTAATATCCTTGTTTTAAATTATCTCAGACCAAAATGGACGTCATCAACAATCTGGTTGACTTAAAAGCTAATGGTGATCCTCTGCAAGAAACATTACATTGGCAGCACCTAAGAGCATTCAAAGATCATAACCACAATAAACCAGACTGAAAAGGATTAGAATAGAGAGTCAAATTATCTAGTCAGAAAGGAGATCTGTACAAATTAAAAGCCAGAGAGCGATACTGGATTGCAATTACCAAACCATCATGTGATTGGGTTGAATGACTGGGACACATTAATACTCTCACATCCAGTCCCATCCCTGTGTTCATTCTAACCTTCCTTTTGGCAATTTCCCTTGCAAAATGTGTGCCCTATCTGAGAGACAGTAGTATTTGACTGAGACACTCCAATCTCTTCTGATATAGTACACAAGCATTTTTGCATTAGGATTCTGGCATTTGGAAACTATCTCCCAGCAACCCTGAATAAAACATAGGGGCTGGTTTGCAGCATTTTACTCAGATTTCATTTCGCAGCAACCATGGCATCGATACTTTTGCTCCTACCGCACTTATTTTATCATGGTTATGTTGGCTTATACCTCACACCGTTAACACCAACTGGGACGGTCTCCAGGCGCTCATAGGATGGTGGATGCACACACTGTAGGACAAAGAACTGGATACAGTGCTGGAGCAATCACCCTCCTGGGTAACACACATTTGCATTTTCACTAATCTGGAACCAAATCAAGACAACCTAAGGCTTTCAATATGAATAGATTATTTTTTTTTAAATCCCCTTTCCCTGCACCACATGTCCCACATGACCCACATGTCCCACATCAGGTACCCCTTTCTGGTACCTTTATCACTGGGCTGCAAGCCCATATTGAAATACTCCTGTAGTAAGTTTTGTTTTCTGACAATTCAATCACCTCCCCAAACTTCCCCTTCCTTCCCACAGACTAGTCTGGCGACACCCTGGCAGGGTCACAATATGCCACCTTTCGGACAAGACCGCTATGTTGGTGACGAGTGCAGTATAAATATTGGATAATGTACACAATTATCAACTGTGAAACTTTGCAACATCAGTGAACTTAGAAATGTAATAATTTAGGGGGTCTACTGAACTTCTTCGTCCAATGCAGGTATTTCTGCAGTAATAAGTCTTTCATGAAAGAACCAGCTGACAACACAGCCATTCTAAATGGTGTGATAGATGACAGAAGCAGCAAAGATCTTATTAAAGATTAAAACACTGAAATCAGGATATGCAGTAAGGAGAATGCCTCTTTAATGATCATATTTCAATGATTAGTTATACCCAGTTGATTAGGCAGGACCTTTTCCTTATTTTCAATGTACAAAGTTTTTATTCTATGATTATTCGGTTATAGTCTCTACTTTGGTACATGTAATTGGGATGATATGAGCAATTAAAGCAGGATTTAACCCCACATTATTTTTAAAAAATTGCACTACGCATTACAATAAACCATTCCAGTCAATTGTTTCTGGGCTGAGCACAGAGAGTCTTCTCTTTTCTATGCATCTATTATTGAAAGAAAAAAAAAAAAAAGAAAAAAAGAAATATCTTTTGGAAAATTCATCCTGGTAGGAATGGTTTAATTTCCTTTGAACTAAAAGTAAAATACACTCCTTTTATTTTACAGGCACTTTAATTTACATGGCCGACCAGGAATTTATTTTCTTATTAGCAAAGTCATTTCCACCCAATTGTTTTTTTTCAACCAAATGAAATCCAAGCTTCAATACGTTTTATTGGAATGAATGAAAATATGACATTTTTCTCACGATAACTGTCTGTAAAGATCACTTTGCAGACTTCTGTTTTAGAATTTTAACCTTGGTGTTCTAATACCAATCTTGTCTATTATCTAACTTGTATTGGTAAGGTTGGGTCCAAACTCTGTCTAGCTCCATTATACGGCTACAACAGTGAATTTGTTGCTATTCGCAACAATAAATCAAATCACTTATGGAGGTGGTCACTGAATTCTTAGATCTTTCGGCTCTCGAGTAATCTGGCAGTGAAGAATAGGGAAATGCATAATGGTAGGTTAAAAGCAGCAAATGCGGGCATGGATAATTTTATTAATGGTTTGTCTGATTGTACTTATTGCAGTTCATAAACTTTATAACATTCTGAAAAGCCTATAAAATAGCTAAGAACACCCTCAAACCTAAACATAGCAAACAAATTGCCAGATCCCATCACGAAAGAAGCACACAAACTCCTTATGAGAAACCGAAGTCTTAAAGTTAAACTAGAATATGAGAAAAAAGCAGCAGCACTCAGGCTGCTCCTCAGAGAAAAGGCTGTGAAATAATCTGAAGGTTTTAAGGGGAAAATCTGTGATTATACTTAATCAAAGATACCAAGCTGGGAACTTTGAACATTCAAAGCATATGTAATTATGAGAGCTGCAATGCTGGAGAAATGGCTCACCTCTGAGCTTGTACCATTGATAATTTAATGGTCTGTACTGACACACCCATGCAAAGTCTCGGACACCGTGGTAAGCTGCCACTACCTCAACTCATACAATCGTCTCAACTTCAGTAAAAAAAAATATTATACTCACCTAAGTGAGCACGATGCAACTTCTCCTCTTCACAGCGAAGGAAACAGTCCAATGACTTCAGGTCAGACATGTAGTCCTCTTTACCAGTAGGTGAGGTAAAGGTGGTAGGGCAGGAGCGGTATCGAGATCTCAAACCACTGTCCACTGGACCAATACTGCTTGGATAAGGCAATGAGCCAGATGGTGGACTGTAGCTTGTATTCTATCAGTGGGAAGAAAACATAATTAGACCGCATATTAACCATACTCAATTTATTGTATTTGTTGATAGCGCCCAGAACACGGCACTAGAAAAAAATTGTACTTTACAGGTAAATATACAATATTCGTTTCAAGCAGTACAGTATAGTGTGCCAGTTACAGTAAGGAGGTAATTACAGGTTTCCAACAGTACATTTCCATGGTCTACGAATCAGGCATATTTGTTAAACCGAGCAGTTTTTACTTTTTTCAGAAAAAGAGGTTATGAGGGTTCTTCTTGGATACAGGGTAGTAGGGAGTTCCACAGGGTAGAAGCGAGAACTGAGAAGCTGAATACTCAACTATGGTGTACTCATGATGTTAAATACCATCTATTTGAAGTGAGGGTTGCAAGATAGTGATATGGGTTAAGATATGAAGGTTGGCAATGTGTGATGTTCAAAAAAAACGGTCGAGGCCCAACAGACAGATGGGTCAAAGAAAGCGAGCACAACCCCAAATACATGCAGACAGAAATAAGACCCAAAGAAAGACAGCTAGATGACCAGCTAGTGAAACCGAAAAAAGATGGGAAGAGCCAAAAAAAGAAAGATTGAGCTCCAAAGACAGAGCAGTAGATAAGAGATTATACTGCCACAGCAGAAGCAGTATAGGTAAGGTTAAATGGAACGTAAAAGGAACATACAAAAAAGTTTTCCCTATACATTTGGACCTGTGGACAGATTATCAAATTTGACAAGTAACAGATTCTGATCAATCTTGCCAGATTTGTTCAGAGCCCGTACACTGGTTAAAAGGTTGTGAAAAAGATTTAAAAAAATATGTTTCCCTTTCTGACATCCACAGATCTCGATCTCTCGTACTGGTAATGTGAAAAACAAACTTATGAAAAAAAGCCTTGTAGACGCATTGAAAAATAGGACATTCCCTCTCCCCGAGAACGATATATGTACCTTTGTACTGTAGTGCATCACAACTGATATATGAACATACAAAAAAGAATTAAAGATCAAATTAAGATGAAGCATTCTGGCAAAGTAAAGAAAATGCATGTAGTTTTGCATTTTAAGCCATCCAAAGAAGCGTCTGAAATCTAGAACACTGTCTCAATAGACGTTCCAGCGATGGCTACTAGGTGGCGCTGTGGAACGTGTCACTTGGCTCAAATGAACTTTCCTACTTTCACATTGCAGGTAAACATTTTCCCCCAAACCCACCAGAACTTCCTTGATATATACATCTATATAGGATACATTACTCACCGTAATCGTATTTCTGATGCTTATATCTGCTTAGATTCACATGCTGTGCATAGACCGACATCTAGTGGAAGCTGCAGAGTATTACAGTTGTTTTTGAAACTCGATAAGGGACGTCGACAGAGCGTGCCAGTAATGCTATCCCTAGTGTGACGTCCACTGTACCCATGATCCCTCGCACGTGTAGGTCCCTCAGATTGTATTTTTCTGACATGAGGTAGCATGAGGTGTAGCGCGAGTACAGTTGTATCCAAGAACATGCGTAACAGACAAGCTCTTAAGCATCCATTCGCCTTCTCTGAGGGGAGGAAGGGTGGGTCGCATGTGAATATAAGCAGATACAAGCATCAGAAATACGATTACGGTGAGTAATGTATCCCTTGTGGGGCTTGTGGAATCTGCTTAGATCACATGCAGTGCATAGATTAGCGAGCAGTGGAAGGAGGTGGTGTGATGTGAAAAGGTTCGTGAGCAAATAAATGTCTTAGAACCGCTTGTCCCACTTGTGTATCTGTCTTGGAATGGGTGTCATTGCAGTACTGCTGAGTGAAAGTATGTACAGAGCACCATGTAGCCGCCTTGCAAATACTGTCCAAGGGGACATTTGCAATGAAAGCCACAGTTGCTCCAGTACCTCTTGGGGAGTGAGCCCTGGGCGTAAAAGGCAGTGTTTTATCTGATATGGAATAGCACAGTTGGATACAGCCGACTATCCACCTAGAGATGGCAGTTTCAGAAATGTGGTCACCTTCTGTGCCTGGCGGTATGGAGACAAACAATTGATCTGTTTTTCTTAGCGGTATGGTCTTGTCTACGTAGTAGACACTCCTCACATCTACTGTGTGGAGTTTTACCTCAGCTGAGCTGTTGGGTTCCTGGAAGAAAGCCGGTAGCTCAAACGACTGGTTTACATGAAATTTGGAGATGAATTTAGGTGAGACCCTAGGGTGAGTACGTAAAACCAGCTTGTCCTTGTGTACAAGGAAGAAAGGATCCTGCACTGACAATGCTTGGATTTCACTTACCCTTCTTATGGAAGAGATAGCCACTAAGAACACTGTTTTATAAGTTAGGTGTTTGAGACTACTTGTGCACAGGCTCGAAAGGGGGTCCCATGAGCTTAGAGAGTACCACATTGAGGTCCCACCCTGGCGGTGGGTTAGAAATTGGAGGGTGGAGTCTCTTTACTCCTTCCATAAATGCTTTGATGACCGGCACTTTCCACCAGGTTGACCTTTAGGGAGTTAAAAACGAATCCCGCATCAAGTTAGAATGTGGGATGGAGTACATTCTATAGGGTCGATTTGTTTAGTCTGGCACCAAATTACGAATCTTCTCCATTTGTCAAAGTAACAGTGCCTAGTGTTTGGTTTTCTTGATTCTTTCAAGATATCCATCTCAGTGGCAGGTTGAGCTGTCCGAACTATGACCTCAGGAGCCATGCTGCCAAGTTCATTGAGTGCAGCTGCGGGTGCACTGCTAGTCCCTCGTGCTGGGTGACTAGGTTGTACTGGCACAGGAGTTTGATGGGATCGCACATCGCCAGTTTGCACAAATGTGGATACCACGGTTGTCTTGCCCACATAGGAGCAACTAGGATAAGCGTCATTGGTTCCTTGTGCATCTTGTTCACCACATTCCTCATGAGAGGGGTTGGTGGAAAAGCGTAAGCAAATTTCCCTGACCAGTTCATCCATAGGGCGTCCCCCGTGCAGGCTGGTTGGGGGAACCTGGACTCGAAGTCTGGGCATTGATTGTTTTCGCTTGTGGCGAATAAGTCTATAGTGGGGAAATCCCATTGAGAGAAGAGGTGTTCTATGACTACAATGAGTCTGCTAGAGAGTCAAGTTCCCCTGGAACATGTTGTGACGATAGGAACATCTTCCGTTTGAGTGCCCATTTCCAAATTTGCTGCGCAAGTTTGGACAGATTTGGAGAAAGTGTACCCCCCTGTTGGTTGATATAAAACATTGCTGTAGTTATGTCCGTTAGGATCTGCACAGAAAGGGTTGTTAAATGGGGTTCGAATGCCTGAAGGGCTTTGAATACTGCCAGAAATTCTAGTACATTGATGTGCTTCTGAGCTACAGTGCGAGACCACAGACCCTGAGCTGTATGTTGAAGGTAGTGAGCCCCACACCCTGCTAGTGAGGCGTCAGTCGTGGCAATCACCTGTACCTACGGATCATAGAATGGGTTTCCCTTAGTTAGGTTTTCCTTTGTCCACCAGCGAAGATTTTGTACAAGTGTTGGTGAAACGACCTCTAGATCGTCCCAACTGACCACTTGCCTGAGACCACTGTTTCGCCAAACACTCACGCATGGGTCGCATGCGCAGGCGGGCAAGGAACCAGGTAAATGCAAGATGCCATCATGCCTATTAAACGCATAGCTTTGCGCACCCTTATCTGGCGGCCGGCCTGATAATGAGGTATTTGCAGTAACAAATGTTGTACTCTTTCCTCTGATGGAAAGACCAACCCCCCCTTCTGTGTTGAAGACAGCTCCTAGGAACTGTTTTGAAGTGCTTGGCACTAGGCTTGACTTTCTCGTTGATGGAGAAGCCCAATTGAAAGAGAAGGTTGATTGTTCACAGAATATTTAAGGGGAATTCCCCTGTAATGAGCCAGTTGTCCAGGTAAGGATACACTGGGATTGCCTCCCTGCGCAGGTGCGCTGCCACTACCGCCAGTACCTTTGTGAATACCCTTGGAGCAGAGGCTATTCCAAAGGGCAGCACCTTTAATTGGTAGTGCTGGTTCGCTATCTTGAAACGCAAGAATATTCTGTGCGCTGGGAACATTGAAATATGAAAATAAGCATCTTTCATATCCAGTGTTGACATGTAATCCCCCTTTTTTAGTAGAGGATTACCTCTTGTAGCATAGTCATGTGGAACTTTTCTGGCATTACATACTTGTTTGCAGGGTGCAAATCTAATACTGAGCGCATTGTTAGATCTTTCTTTGGCACAAGGAAGTAAGTTGAATAAATACCCCTGTTTACCTGGTTGGCCGGGACGACTTCGATGGCATCCTTTAATAGAAGTGTGGCTATATCCTTGAGAAGGATACGCTGGTGTTCTTCTGAGTGGATTTTCTGTCGTGGGGGGTGGTTATGGGGACATTGGAAAACTTCTATACAGTATCCGCCTGCTATTGTGGACAGCACTCATCTGAAGTGATTCCCTCCCATGCGTGGGTGAACCTGGAAATGCGTCCTACTGGAGAAGAATGGGAGGGCACCTGAAGCGGAATGTCACTGCTTCTGAGGTGGTGTGCCACCTCGAGCAGGGTTGCCCCTCCCCTGACCACGACCTCTGCGTTGTCCTCTAGGATAGCCCTGGGAGGATTGGCCTTGATTATTTCCCCTGGAGGAACTCTAGCCTTGACTGTAGTTGGATCCCTGTTGAGAACGTAGGCAGCGAAAACAGCGAAAATTGCCATTACCACTCGGCCCGGAAGGCTTGTTGGTGAGTTAACCCAAAGATTTAAGTTGTCATTCTCGTCCTTTGCGGTCTTAAGGGCGTCTTCAACTGTCTTACCGAAGAGCACATTGAGTTCAATAGGTATGTTCATTAGGGTGGACTGCGTCTCTGGTCTGAAACATGACTGGCGCAGCCACGCGTGCCTTTTAACAACAATCCCCTGAGCAATGATCCTTCCGGCATTGTCCACTGCGTCAAAGTTGGTTTTAAGAAGACAGCTTGACACTGCCCTCCCTTCTGCAGCCACCTGTGCTAGCTGGGACTTATATGGCTCTGGGGCAGACAAAAGTGAAGCCGACATTTCCTCCCACTTGTGGCAGTTGTAACTGGCCAAAAGAGTTGCATTGTTCGCTATTCTGGTCTGATAAGCCGCAGAGACACGCAACCCATCTACCCATGGCGTAAATCTTTTTGCTTTCCTTGTCGGGTGGGGCCCCAGAGGAAGCAAGGGGTGCGCCAGCTCTTTTTCTACTTGTAGTCACAACTAATGTGTAGCTTCAGCTGCCCTCTAATATATAATGGATCTGAAGGTGCAGGTCTAAATAGTTTCTCTACACGTGGGTTTACAGCCCGTGCGAGGTTAGGGGCTTCTAAAGATGGTTGTATTCTGCGATGCACCAAATTCAGTAGAGGGATAAACTGCGGAACTGTTTTCTTGTCCCCAAGGATTTGTTCTGCAAAGTCCTTTATCCTCCTGTACCTCCTGGATGTCAATCTGAAAGTGCTCGGCTGCCTTGGCTAGCACCTCATTAAGGAGGGGCTGATTATCAATTAACAACTGGAGTGTCTTGATTGAAAGGGGAGTCTATAGAGTACATATTGGTCTCTGAATCAGCCTCTTGGTCCTCGTAATCCCCATAAGGGTCTGCTGTATCATCATCAAATTGAGGGTCAGCTACCTCTACAAAGGAGAGATCGTTGTGCCCTGATCCTGGGTCACAGAGTTCTATGGCTGTACTCTGCAATGTACGAGACCTCTTAGAAAGGGGTTGAGTAGGTAGAGCAGAGACCTGTGAACCAGAGCGAGCTGAGGTGGGCGGGAGTCGAGGGGAAACTGAAAGAATGCAGGGTTTTTTCTCGTAGAAATTGGCCATAAAGGTCATTCTTCTCATTACCCTGTCTATGTCTTGTGAAGACCATTCCTTTGAACTTGGATTACCACAGGTTCTGAAGGAAGTCCCAAGTCCTCATCTGTGGGAAGTATCACTTTAGGTATTTGTTTATCCTTGTGAGAAATGGGCCTAGATTCTCTACGTTTTTCTTTTTGAGGGTTTTTTCCCCCCTAAGAGGGCTTTTATCGCTATGAGGAGTTTTTGAGGACTTCTTTTTGTGTTCTTTCCCCCCTTCCTGGGGCCAGAGTTGTGTTTATCTGACTTCTTGGGGCCTACTACTTGATCTGATGCCGAGCGTAGAATTTCAGATGCGGGTAGGGCCGAGGCCTCGTCTGCGGAGAGAGTTTTACAGGAGACACCCTTGCCGTCTGACGGTTGGGCCCTGTCACGTGGCGATCTCGAGCGAGAGTGCCCAGAGGACAGGGACTCAATGGACCTTTCCCTGGGTGTTGAACATTGTCGATCACTTGACCCATGTGTCGAGTCTCGACTTGGGGTGTGCTTAGTGGTGGGTGGATTTGGAGCACTTCCGCTGCCGGGTGGAACATCCCCACAACATGGCCACAGGCATGTCCTCCGAGGTCGGGGGCCTGCGCTTGGGTAGCCGGAGCTACACAGTCGCCATCGCCGTCCGAAACGGCAGCTTTGCTGCCATCGCTAAAGGCGCCATCTACCTCCATGGCCTCGAGCTGCCTGGCGTAGTGGGCCCATCATTTTGTGGAGCGGCCCTTTAACGTCTTCAGCTTGAAGAACCTACACGCTCGACAAGACGTTTCGACGTGGTCTCTTGGGAAACACAAGCTGCAAACTAAATGTTTGTCTACCCATGGGAATTTACGATTACACTTTGGGCAGAATTTAAAATGGGGTTTTGTCCATAACTACAGACCATGGCAGCTGGGCGAAAATAGTGTAAGAAATGGGGCATATACATCCTAAAATGACCTCCACCTCCCCTCTCCCTACTGTCTGGGCAGAGGCCCATGACGGCCTTCCAAGGCCGAACGGTCTGTTGCAGTAGTCCTTAGACAGGCAGTTTTTGTCTTCACTGGCGTAATATTTTGGAGGTCGGTGAAGAATATGATAGATAAAAACGCCATTGATAATTGAAGAAAGTCAATGGCTTTACGCCGAAAAGGGAACTCCGCTATATGTGTCAGTCTAGAATGGCGGAAAAAACAATCTGAGGGACCTCGCTGCGTGAGGGATCATGGGTACAGTGAACATCACACTAGGCATAGTATTACTGGCACGCCCTGTCGACGTCCCTTCGAGTTTCGAAAACAACAACTGTAATACTCTGCAGCTTTCACTAGATGTCGGCCTATGCACAGCATGTGATCTAAGCAGATTCCACAAGCCTCAGATATATGAGATCCATTACTCACCGTAATCGTATTTCTGATGCTTGTATCTGCTTAGAGTCACATGCTGTGCATAGGCCGACATCTAGTGGAAGCTGCGGAGTATTACAGTTTGTTTTTTGAAACTCGAAAATGGGCGTCGACACAGGGCGTGCCAGTAATACTATCCCTAGTGTGACGTCCACTGTACCCATGATCCCTCACGCGTCTAGGACCCTCAGATTGTATTTCTTCTGACATGAGGTAGCATGAGGAGTAGCGCGAGTACAGATAATCCAAGCAGATAGATAAGACTACAAGCATACATGCGCCTTCTCTCAGAGGGGAGGGGGGGGGGGGGTCGCATGTGAATCTAAGCAGATACAAGCATCAGAAATACGATTACGGTGAGTAATGCATCTCTTCTGAGGCTTGTTGAATCTGCTTAGATCACATGCTGTGCATAGATTAGCAAGCAGTGTTAGAATAAGGAGGTGGGATGTGAGAAGGGTCATGAGCAAATAAGTGTCTTAAAACCGCTTGTCCCACTTGAGTATCTGTCTTGGAATGGGTGTCAATGCAGTAGTGCTGAGTAAAAGTGTGAATAGAGCTCCAAGTAGCTGCTTTGCAAATGGTGTCAAGGGGTACATTTGCAAGGAAAGCCAGAGTGGCCCCAATGCCTCTAGTAGAGTGGGCTCTTGGCGTGAAAGGCAGATTTTTTTCAGAAAGAGTGTAACACAGCTGGATACAGTTAACAATCCACTTAGAGATGGCACCTTTAGAGACACGATCTCCCTCTCTCCCTGTAGCTACGGAGACAAACAGCTGATCTGTTTTCCTTAGCGGTCTGGTCTTGTTTACATAGTAGAGGACCGCCCTACACACATCTAGGGTGTGTAGTTAACCTCAGCCGAGCTTTGTGGGTCTTGGAAGAAAGCCGGAAGCTCCATGGACTGGTTCACGTGGAATTTAGAAATAAATGTAGGTGAGAACCTAGGGTGTGTACGTAAAACCAGTTTATCTTTATGAACTGTGAAGAATGGATCCTGCACTGACAGAGCCTGAATTTCACCGACCATTCTTATAGATGACATTGCTACTAAGAAGGCTGTCTTATAAGTCAGGTGTTTGAGACTGCTTTTATGCATGGGTTCAAATGGGGGGCCCATGAGTTTACGTTAAGGTCCGATCCTGGTGGTGGGTTTGAAATAGGAGGGTGAAGTCTCTTTACTCCTTCCATGAAAGCTTTAACCACTGGTATCTTCCACCACAAGACCTTGTTATGGGATGTGGTGTATGCGGACAGCGCTGCCAGGTGTACCTTCAGTGAATTAAATACCAGTCCTGCATCCAGCAGGTGGTGCATGTATGTGACAATTGTGGAAGGAGTGCAATCAACTGGGTTGACTTGCTTATTCTGGCACCAGATAACAAATCGTTTCCATTTGTCAAAGTAGCAGTGCCTCGTGTTTGGCTTCCTAGATTCCTTTAGGATGCCCATACACCTCTGAGATAATCTGAGATGTCCGAACTCTATGACCTCAGGAGCCATGCTGCTAGGTTCATTGAGTTGGGTTGACGATGCACTGTTTGACCTTGGTGCTGGGACAGTAGGTTGTACCAGCCCGGGAGTTTGATGGGTTCGCACACCGCTAGTCTGCATAGGTGTGGAAACCATGGTTGTCTCGCCCACATGGGAGCAACTAGGACGAGCGTCATCGACGCTCTGTTCATCTTGTTGACCACCTTCCTGATGAGAGGTGTTGGTGAAAAAGCGTACGCAAACATCCCTGACCAGTTCATCCACAGGGCGTTCCCCTGGGAGTCTGGCTGGGGGAACCTGGATGCAAATCCTGGGCACTGTTTCCACTTTTGGCGAATAGGTCTATAGTGGGGAAACCCCACTGAGAGAAGATATCTTGTACGATTTCTCTGTGTAGACACCATTCGTGTTCCTCTAGGAGGGTATCTCTGCTCAAAGCATCCGCCAGAGAATTGAGATCGCCTGGAACATGTTGAGATGAGAGGAAGATCTTCCGTCTGAGTGCCCATATCCAGATTTTCTGGGCAAGCTTGGACAGATTTGGCGAACGAGTCCCTCCCTGCTTGTTTATGTAAAACATGGCTGTAGTGCTGTCCGTCCGGATCTGCACTGACAGATTCAGCAGGTAGGGCTTGAAGCGCTCTGAAAACTGCCAGAAGCTTTAGCAGGTTGATGTGATTCTTGGCCACTGAGTGAGACCAGAGACCCTGAGCTGTGTGGTGGAGGAGGGGAGCTCCCCACCTTGTCAGGCATGCATCGGTTGTGACTACCGCCTGTATCTCGGGATCGTAAAAGGGTTTCCCCTTGGACAAATTTTCTCTTGTCCACCAGTGAAGGCTTTGTACCAGTGTTGGCGAAACGACCACTAGATCGTCCCACTGACCACTTGCCTGAGACCACTGTTCCGTCAACCATTCCTGCATGGGACGCATGCGCAGGCACGCATGGGGGACCAGGTAAATACATGACGCCATCATGCCTTGCAAACGCATTGCTTTGCGTACCGTTATCTGGCAACCGGCCTGATATTGTGGAATTTGCAGCAGTATATTCCGAATTCTTTCCTCTGATGGAAAGGTCAACCCCTCTTGCGTGTCTAGGATAGCTCCTAGGAAAGGTTTGGAGGTGCTTGGCACCAGACTTGACTTCTCTTTATTGAGAAGCCTAATTCGAAGAGGAGGTCGATCGTCCTTTGAATGTTTGTTCTGCAAATTACTGGGGTCTCCGCCGTGATGAGCCAGTCGTCCAGGTAAGGGTACACCGGGATTGCCTCCCTGCGTAGGTGTGCTGCCGCCACCGCCAGTACCTTGGTGAATACCCTTGGAGCCGAGGCTATCCCGAAGGGCAATACGTACCTTGAACTCGTAGTGCCGACTGTCCACATTGAAGCGCAAGTACTTTCTGTGCGCTGGGAACATGGAAATATAAAAATAGGCATCTTTCATGTCCAATGTTGCCATGTAATCCCCCTTTTTTAGGAGGGGGATTACCTCCTGGAGAGTAGTCATGCGAAATTTTTGGGGCTTGCCATACTTGTTTGCAGGCCGTGAATCCAATACTGGGCGCATCGTCAAATCTTTTTTTGGCACAAGGAAGTAAGTTGAACAAAATACCCTTGTTTACCTGGTGTCCCGGGACGAGTTCTATCGCGTCCTTTGCTAGAAGATTGACGATCTCCTCGAGGAGGATCTTCTGGTGGTCCAAAGAATGTATTCTTTGTTGTGGAGGATGGTTTTGGGGACGCTCTAACAGTTCTATGCAGTATCCTGCGGACACTGTGGACAGCACCCATCTGTCTGAAGTGATCCCTTCCCAAGCTTGAGTGAATTTGGAGATGCGTCCCCCTACTGGGGGATGTGTGAGAAGGGACCCTGAACGGAACGTCACTGTTTTGGTGGAGGTGTGCCGCCGCCTCTACTGGGGCTGCCTCTAACCTTACCACGCCCTCTCTTATTACCCCTGCCATAACCCTGGGTAGACTGCTGGCTGTTCCATTGTGTACCCTGCCCCTGGGAATAGTTAGACCCTCTCTGGGACTTTTGTCCGCGTGGGCGATGAAAATTGCCATTCCCTCTCTGGTTAGGGGGTTTACTGGTTAGTTGGCCTAGGGATTTGAGTGTCTCATACTCGGCCTTGGCATTTTTCAGCGCGTCCTCGACCGCCTTTCCAAACAATAGATCCGGCTCCACCGGTTTGTCTATCAATGAAGCCTGGGTTTCGGCTTTGAACCCAGACTGTCGCAACCAAGCATGCCTTTTGATAACAGTACCTTCTGCTATCAATCTGCCGGCGTTATCCGCGGCATCAAAGGTTGCTTTTAATATACAACCGGACAAAGCTCTTCCTTCCGCCGAAACTCGTGCCAATTGGCTTTTTAAGGGTTCTGGGGCGGAATCTATGAGTGCCGCGACTTCTTCCCACTGGTGGCAGTTGCAACTTGCCAGCAGGGTGGTGGAGTTGGCAATCCTTGCCTGGTAGGTGGAAGTGGAGGCTACTTTCCTGCCTAAGCCATAAATCTTCTTGCTCTCCTTGTCGGGAGGAGCTTCCGACGATGACGAGGATGTTCCCGCCCTCTTACGGGTGTTAGTAACTACCAGGGAGTCCGGTTTCAGATGCCCTCTTATGTACAGTGGGTCTGTTTGGGCTGCCCTGAAAAGCTTCTGAACTCTGGGGTTTACCGCCCTAGTGAGATAGGGATTAACAAGGGAAGGGTCTATCCTCCTTTGTATAGACTTAAGGATAGGGATGGCCTGGGCAACAGGTCTCCTTTCTCCCACTAACTCCTCGGCAAAATCTCTCTCTTTCTGAGCACCCTGGGTGTCAATGTGGAAGTGTTCTGCCGCTCTGGACAGCACTTCATTCAAAAGAGGCTGGTTATCGACAGGGGAGTCGGTAACCGGGGGTTCTTTATCTACCGGGGAATCTAGCCTGTAGGTTTCTGGGTTGTCCTCCTCCTCTTGGTCCTCGTCATCCCCATAGTAGCCTGTCCCAGTTTGTTCTTCCAACATGCCCAAATCTGGATCCTCATAAAGGGATGGATCTCCCGGATATTGAGAATAGGGCTGTATACTGAAGGGGTCTGAAGTAGGAGCTTCAACCCGGGACTTCTTACTTGGGGGTATAGGATCCTTAGAGCCTGAGGGAGTTGACCCGTCGGGGGTAAAAGAGAAAGTGTTCAGGGTTTTTGGCGTAGACATCTGCCAATGATGACATCCTTGACATGACTGTATATGTCATCAGTAGACCACTCTCTTGAACTGGGAACGATTCTTTCTTGAAGGCCTTTCCCTGTCTTATCTAGACTAGACCTACTGGTTTGAACAGGGGTCTTTGGGATAACTGACGACCGAAACTTGTCCATCTGTAAGTGGGGTACAACGTTTTTGAGGTGTGGAAGTAGGATGAGAGTGCTTCCTCTGTTTTTTACCTTCCCCGTGTGTGGAATAGTGTTTACCCTGTTTTTTCGCCCCTCCGGAGTCTTTCGACGCCTGGCGCCGAGGTTCGGGGGTAGTGTCCCTATCTCTGTATAGTGGAGGTTGGGACTCGGGAGCCACTGTTGCGTGGCCTGTTGACGCCGACTCCTGGAGTGCAGACTGGGGATAGAGGTCGGTGTCGTCTTCTGACGATCGAACCTCTGTTACCTTGGGGTGCTAGGCACTTCTGGCAACAGTGGATTGTTGCCTGGAGTCATGCGGCGATCTAGAACGCTCAGAGGACACCGAATCGGACCGTTCTGTATGTGCCTCTTTCCGAGTACTCGGCGTGCGCGTCGAGTCTCGGTTGGACTTCATGTGTTTTGTGGAAGTGCTGTGGGTAGCGCTTGTGTCGCCGGGGGTCTTCCCCATTGCCGGACGACCTCCGAGGTCGGGGACTTGTGCTTGGCTGTCAATTGACGCCACGTTGCCCTCGCCGTCCGAAAGCATGGCGTCGCTGCCATCGCTGAAGGCGCCCTCCGCTGCCATGGCCTCTTGACGCCTGGCGTGGTGGGCCCAAAGCTTGATCGAACGGTCCTTGAGTGTTTTCGGTTTGAACCTACTACACGCTCTGCAGTTAGCCTCGGGGTGGTCCCTCCGTAAGCAGAGATTGCACGTGGCATGCCTGTCAACCCAAAGTGTAGGAATATATAAGAATGTACCTATATACCAAAAGAGTGTAGAGTATGTCCAACCCCCACTCTCCCGACTTGCAGGGCCGAGGCCAGAGGCCTTCCGAGGCCCAAATCCGTTGTGCAGCTCTCGACGGTCGATTCTTTCTCCATGCCGGCGTAGAGTGTGGATGTTCGTGACTCGACGTTGGGGTGGAGGAAATATAATAATATTTTAGCAAAAGTATGGCTAAGGCCAGGGAACTCCGCTGAATGCTTCAGACCAGTATGGCGGAAAAAAACAATCTGAGGGCCCTAGACACGTGAGGGATCATGGGTACAGTGGATGTCACACTAGGGATAGTATTACTGGCACGCCCTGTGTCGACTCCCATTTTCGAGTTTTGAAAAACTAATACTCCGCAGCTTCCACTAGATCTGCTCCCCCTGGACGGATCCTCATCAAACTTTGCAAAAAAAGTACATGGCCCACTCTGAATTTTGTTTGCAAAGTTTGGTTTAAAGGGGGGGGGGTGCGGGGGGGGGATGGGAGAGTTATAGGAGGGGTCCCAAAACGTCTTTTTCCCCATAGACTGAATGGGGGAAAAACTTTGCGCACGCCTACAGCCCAAACCGCTGGACAGATTTTCACCAAATTTGCAGCAGGAGCTTGGTCCCAAAAGCGTGCTTTTGTAAACTTGGTGACAATCCGTCCAGTAGTTTCCTTTAAAACGACCAAAAAGTATGTCTAAAAAAATTAGTGATATCTATGTCCGCTCCGCGGTCACACTTCCCTGTTCGCTCCGCGGAAAAGATAACGATTGGCTAATCGGCAGCGTCATGTGGACATGTGATGCGTTCACTAATTGAACGGTGAAGAGCGTGAAGTGAGTCAGATTGTTCCGATGCGCCCGCCATCTTCCATCCGTGTTTTCGTGTCTGCGGACATCGCTGCTAAAACAAAAAAAACTAAAGATTGCACTTGTTAAACTTAGCAAACACTGTCTCGGAAGGTGAGGGTTGATGAGGCTGGGATGGGAGGTGGCTATGTAACTGGAGGGACTGCTCAAGGAAAGTGGTAGGACTTTAGAGCTGTAAAGTTTTTAAGAGTATCTCCCCAAAATATCCAGTACAACATTGGAAACAACTATCAGGATGTTTTTGTGAAGACTAAACTCTGGTTCACTAATTACAGTTTCACGTTATATGTGTTTCTTTGTACCTAATTGCTGCAAAATTACTCTGCTTCTAAGTACATGTTTTAGTAAATTCATGACCATGTTTTGAGAATTTGAATTGTGGCTTAAGTTTACTCTCTATTTGTTCTTTTTTCAATATGTCTGCCAACTTTTAGGCAAGTGTTGTTCAAAAAAAACTATTAAACACTATGGGAAACTGAATCCATATTCTTTGTGACATCAGCCAAATAAATAAGCTAATAGTCACCTGTGATATTCCTTTTTGTATTCTTACACCTATTAACTACGAGCCAGAGGCGAACTTTTTTCATAGCACAGGTTACTGCTTTGGAAATCTAGATTGTTAATGGCAGTCATCCCCCATTTTAGGGGTCTGGGGGGGGAGGGGTAATGATCCAGAGACCTCGTTATGCACTCTCGCTTCGATTGGGCTGATAACTTGGCTGCTGGCCCTTTATCCACCGTTCCAGTCCCTGGAACTGAGGATGAACTGTACAATATTTCCATTAGCATAACACAAACTGCAAATGGAAATGTTGGAAAATCTTATTGCATCTATGTAGTTTACAGCGAAATATAAAGTAGCTGGAGCCTTTTTTTTTAGTTCCATTTTGTAACTGTGAAAGGTGGATCATAAAGAAACATTTACTTTGTTTATGGATGGCTTTTGTTTGGGAGGATAGCTAAGAACGAAAGTTGCGGACGGAACTGAGGAAAGAGGCACCAAACAGTAATATGGCGGGGTAGGTGGACAGGGGAAAATGTTGTGCGTGTGTTATTTGTAAGCTAGGGGCAGTGTTTCTCATGCACTTTCATTACAGCAGTTGTGCTGTTTCTTAGGAAGGAGGGATGGCGTTAGTTGATGTCGTTTTAAGATAAATAGCAGTTTTGCTAAAAGTTTGTACTGCGTACTACATTGGTAATGGCTGCATACGAATAGGTGTTGGAGTTGTGCAAGTGAAATGTTGAAGTTGCAAGTTCCTACAGCAGTACAAAATCTACTTCCCCACTGTCCACGAGGCACAGGTCTTATTGTGAAGTGGGTATGGGTTTTCGGACACGTCACCATGCTGTGCGCCCGCCAGCATATGGTAATGTGGCATTGTTTGGAAGGTGTGCAATGAAGTGAAATGTTAGTTTACATTATGGTTACATACCACTACTAAAAACCTATGAAATGTAGTAAAATATTTTTGTTAACGGGACGTTATGTTTCCAAGTAAAACCGAAAAACCCTTGAAATTCGCCAGTTATGGTAAGATAAGCAACCATAATTCGCACCACTACTGTGCACTGCTAAGACTAACACGTGCATTTATTTTCTGTGCACAGCCTCCACAAAGGATTGGTATAACATTGGCAGAAAAGTATCAGACATCATTAAAGAACTGTCATATGCCAAATAGTTCCTTAAGCTATGCATTGCAAAAAAATTCCATTGCATTACCGAGTTCTTTCAGTACATGAACAAACTCATGACGAAACGTAGGCATGGTCTGCAGCATGCGCCATAGAGGTGCAATATTCAACATCTTCCCATGTTGAATAGTAAAATGATAAATACTTTGATTCAGAATTTTGCATACAAGTACCTACGAATGCTTCCCTTACTGCATAATTGTACTATTACAGACAAAACAAAGAGACCACAATGCATACAAATAGAAGCATATTCAGGGAACGTAAAGTAAGCTAAAAAAAAAAAACTAATTACCAGAAAGCGTTTATAACCGAACTAATTAACTTCATGCACAGAAAATAATCTTGTGTTTCAGGATTCCTTCTTCTCCTACGTATATGTATCATATGATGTAACTGTACCCTAAGGAAAGTATTGTAAGAACATATGAGAAGGGTAAAGACTACAAATATAGCACTTTTTTAATTCCTGCCTGACAGTGAAGAAAGCCACCTGGCCTAGATATGTCATTGAACAACAAACAAGGGTCCAGACATTTGATGTCATCAGTGATGTCATCTTTGATGTCCTGGGTGCTCGTCTTAGCAGTGCACAGTGGTGGTGCGAGTTATGGTTGCTTAGCTCACCATAACTGGTAAATTTCAAGGGTTTTACTTGGAACCATAACGTCCCATTAACAACGTTTTTTTAAGTGACTTTCATAGGTTTTTAATAGCGCAACTTAAACCATATATGCTTAATGGTGTGGACACCAGACGTTGCACTCCTTGAAGCGAGTGATATTAACCATCAACAGTCAGATTCAATAATTTGCACAAAATCTTCATTAAAGTTGTTTAAAAACCATCATGATGACGTTCAACAAGTAAAAGCCAAAAAAAAAAAAAAAAGAGTGGCAGCATGACGCGTTTCACGAATAACTCGTCGCTTGTTCACATACAATTCCCCATTCAAACAGTGCATGATAATGTCCGGGTAAAAAAAGTGGTAGACCGAAAGAACGGACTAATACTGGGTAGGAGAAATGTCAGCCATGTTGCGCGCGTATGAGAACTAGAACATTCTGCTGGTACACAACGTTAAGCAAATGTTATTGAAAATCAATAGAAATGGGATTCCACACCAATGGGAAATGCAGCCCGTTGTGTTCTTTTGAAAGTGTGTGCATATATGATACCTTAACTTCTTTGTGCGTAATGACAGGGTCTGTGCACAACAGGGTCCATTTCTGCGAGGTAACATCTAGTTCATATTCTGTAATCTGGGTCTCTGAAAAGATAACTTATGTGGGCGGGCATTTTATAACATCTAGTCCCGATGATGACAGGCATATGATGGAAAGTGCAGTATAGTTGTATGTATGATGCATCCCCTTATTAGGCTATCAGTGTTTTGTGGCTACCAATGGATAGGAGGAAGCAGGAGGGTGTAAAACCATCCAGCCGGTCTATGATTTATGAGTATTAGGCATGCTCCTACAAACTGTGCTGGATACTAGCCGGCCTAATATGATGCCACGCTAGAGGCTGTTGGTCTATATAGGAGTCCAGATATAAAGTGCTTCGTGCTGTAAGCAGCATATACAAGAATAAAGTGCATAGTGCTATCTTCAGCCAATGATGGAAATATTTTCACTCAACAGCACAAAACAAACTCTAAGAGAGTGGTTAGTATATAACACCAAGAAAGTTATGGTGGGTTTAAAAAGTTTGAGAAAAAAAAAAAACTCACCTGAAATGCGAATGTAAGTAAGTCCATTTGAGCCAAATCACATACCCACAATGTCTTGCTGTTGTGGCTCAGAACTGGAGGTGAACTTTCAGCGATAGCTACTTGGTGGCGTTGTGGAATGTGTGACTCGGCTCAAAGGGCAGGGTTGCGGGGGGGTGAGAGAAAATAGAGTACTTGATAATGTCCGCAATGTTTTCCTCTGCATATAACCCCGTTATAGATTTTCTTTGTAGTACTCCAAGTATTATAAAATGTCCACAATTGCCTTGTAAGAAATTGTATGTTTTCCTTGTTGTAAGCCTTGTAAATGACCCAATTTTGTACAGAAATTAGCCAAATCGCTCTGCTCTTTTCAACCAATTTGGTATAACCAAGCGGAACACCTGGCACGACTGATCTTAAAGCCCTAAAGCACAAGTGCAGAGTTGAGGAGCGGGTGTGGCAGACCTCAAGCTCGCCCTCCGACAAACTGGCCTGTCGCCTTCTCCAAAGGCAATATCGTCTCTCTATTCACTCAAAGAAGAAAGCTCACATCCAGACTCGCATCTCCAGTGCATTTAAAATCTGCAAGTTACTAGCCATTCACTCTGCAGTCTCCACCACTCCTCTTCTCTCTCAGGCCCTCTGCACTGCACTGGCCACCACTTCACTGCTAAAATTCAGGACATCCTGAGCACTCTACTCCCCCCCTCCTTTTCCCTTTCCCCCTCCCCCGCCCGTCCTCCCATCCCCCTGCCACTCGGCCTCCCACCCTCCCGCTGCCTTCCTCTCCCCTCCTTCTCCCCTATTACATCAGATGAGGTTTCTAGGGTTATCCGCTCTATGAGGGTCTCTTCCAAACAGGTACCACCCTGTTCTCCCATAACTATTAAGGATAACATCGGCTCCCTTGCCCCTGCACTTAGTCTCTTGCCACTGGATCCTTCCCGTCTTCCCTGAAGCACTCTGTTGTGCGTCCCCTCCTCAAAAATTCCAGAGGCACGGCAACTGCTCTCTTAACACACGTGAAGAACTGCTCCCATCTCTCAACTCCAACTCGCCTGCTGTTCTCATTCTACTCAATCTCTCCTTTGCATTTGACACAGTCAAACACTCCATCCTCAAAAAGACTCCATGATACCCTTGGTATCTCAGAGCAGGCACTGGACAGGCTCTCCTTTATTACTGACTGTCCCTCCTAGGTGATCCTAGGCTCTTTCTCCTCTCCCACCTCTATCGCTTCCTGTGGCGTCCCCCAGGGCTCCAACCTCTCACCCTGGCTCTTTAACATCCATCTCGCCCCACTTGCTCACCTTATTTCTGACTTCTCCCCCCACATCCTGTCATGGAGATGACACCCAACTCTTCTGCAAACTTCCCTCTGACCCTCTTGTTACTTCCTCTACCATTCCCCACTGCCTCTCTGCTATCCAATCGAAGTGTGCTTCCAACGAACCTATGCCTGAACAGCAGCAACACTGATATCCTTCCTATCGGGATTCCTGCTCCCACCTTCCTCCCTTCTCTCAGGCCTCCCTCTATGGGCTCCCCCCAACCTCCTTCAACTGATGCCAGAAACCTCAGATTCATCTTAGACTCCCCTTTCCTTCCTCACATCATGAATTTGCCAAGAACGCCCATTTCCAACTGCACCTCCTCAGATGTATCCTTCCTTTCCTCACCTTTCCCAAGAAGCCCAATGGCTCTAGAAACCTGGTACTCTCTCTAGGGTGGACTCCTGCAATAGCATCTTCCTTAATCTACCCTCTTCCTCTCTTCACCCCGTCCAGCTTATCCAGAATAGGGCTGCAAGACTTCTCCTTGGCCTCATGCCCAGGGGCTGCACCTCTCTAGCCGTATAATCTCTCCATTGGCTTCCAGTTGCTGCAAGCATCAAATTCAAATCCCTCTGCATCATCCATAAGGGTGTCTGGGGCCAGGGACCATGCTATCTACTATCTGCTCTCACCAAATACCCTGCCTTTCCGGCTCCAGCTCTGTGTGTCAAGCGCTTTTCTAAAGTGTGAGCTAGTGGACGATCTCTTTCCTCAGCTGGCACCCTCCTCTGGAACAGCATCCCCCTCCTTGTCTTGTGCCAGATCTCCTCAAATTCCGAAAGCGCCTTAAGACTCTCTTCACCTCCTCCTTCCCCCTTTCTCTGCCATGCTAAACCACTCAGTCACTGAGATTGGTGGCCTAAGCCCTTGTGTCCTCCTGGGACCTGGCGGCCTTAATCACCTGCAGCCCCTAGCCCCTACCACTCCTAGCACTTGGCCTCGGGCACCCACTAGTCTGTGTTCCCTCAGAGGACTGCATTTGGTATCGGCAGTGGAGCATTCTTTTCTATGGGACCCCTGCCAGCACTTTACCTGTACCCGGCAACTGGCCCCATGGCACTTTGCTCCCCCCTGCCACCTTGGGAATCTCCTCAGCACTTACCCCCCCTCCCAGCCCCTCACTCTAACTCTCTCTGCACTTGCACGAACCAAATGCTCACAAGGCTTAGTAGGACCATCGCTATCCTGTTCATTATTGTATTCTACTGCCTTTGTCCCACGTTCTCTCCCTTTGCCCTGTGGGCGCTTTGACTTGCTGTATGGGCACCTTACAACTGCAAAATAAAATATGTTCTATGAAAATAAGCGAAAAAATCTTGTAAAAATATTATTGCAGGTAATTCTCATACACAAATGTCAACTCCACAGATACAATTATTAATTCATCAGTACCCTTTGATGTATTACTGAAGGTATACATCTCATCAATCTATTGTGTTTTGGTTCTCATCACATTTTTTTTTCCACCACCTATCAGAAAGGGAACATTGTATATATGTTTTGTAGCTTTTCCAACATCTTCTGTTGAGTAACAATCTATAGATCTAGTTAAGTTATGTTTACTAGGTTTTCTGAGTCTACAGATAGTGCTAGATACATTTCTATTTGTGTTTTTTTTTACAACTTTATTTCGGTGGCAGCATATGTATACAAGTAAGCACAAGACAAACCTGTCCCTTACATAACATGGAATTGATTAACTTGACCATTCTCCCTCCCATATCCCCTTTCTGGTTGCCCCCGGGGATCTGGATTTCGTGGGTCATCACCACTGGAGGGCGGGGCGAGGGCCTCTAAGATCTCAGGAATTTCGTCGGCAGCTGATGGGTGAAAAGTTTATGGCCGGAAACAGGCTATGGTACTACAGTAGCGGGGACCATCAGTCAGTGAAACGTTGTAAAGCTCCTTCCTTTGCCGCTGGGACTTTCTCAGCCACCAGGATCTCCCAAACCTTTATCCATCATAGGGGTACCAAAGGGCCTTCCTGTGTTTTCCATTTACGGGCCACAGTTATTTTGGCTGCCAGTAGCAGTTGCGTAAGCAGTTTGGCGGTGCACCCTGTTTTGGGGTAACACTCCAGTCTTGCTACTGCCAGAAGGATCACCTCTGGGTCCAGGGTGAGTTTGGTTTGCGGTGGGTTAGGTCTTCAATGTGTGTGATCTTTTCCCAAAAGGCCTGCGCCGTAGGGAATTCCCACCACATATGAAGAAGGTCCCCCGTGCTCCACATCGCCTCCAGCAGCTCGGGCTATAGATGTCTGGAAATGGTGCAAGCGGTCCAGGGAGTAATGGCAGAGGTGGAGGAGTTTCAATGCACACTCTTTGTTGGTGATACACCTAGAGGCTGAGTTGATCCTTGTCCAAATATCCACCCATGTTTGGTCCTCAATGGGGTGCCCCAAGGTCCTCCTCCCACCTGGTCATTTACAGTGGGTTGGTCGTCAGCATGTCCTACTGTAGGAGCTTATACAGCTTAGGGATCTGCCCCCGACGGGGGACCTCCTGTAGTGCATGCCCTATAGAATAAAGGTCCCTTGTGGCCCCCTGTCGGACCGTTGGCTGCAAGATCCAATGTCTAATCTGGGTATATTCGCCAGATGGAAGCGATTTTTGCATTCTTTGGAGTGGGGTGCCATTGTCGTAGAGCTGTGAGAGGGTACAAAGGCCCCCTTTGGACCATCTGCTAAAATTTGCTATATCCATTCCAGAAGAGAAATCAGGGTTCCAGAGGATCGGGGAGAGGGAGCCTAGGCACTTGGGTAGCTTCTTACTGCGCCGGGCCCATGACCATGCGTCTAAGGTGGCTATGGTGGACGATGGGATCGTCGGCCAACGACTGCGGGTTATGCCTGGAATGTGGAGCAAGGAATTCAGCTGGAGAGGACATTTAGCCTGTTCGATGCGTGTCCATTTGGGGGGGTGGGGAGGGTTCACCTGTTCCGCCCATGCTGTGGCGTTTGAGAGTTGAGCTGCTATGTAGTAGTTTATAAGATTGGGAAGACCCATGACTCCCCATTTGGCCGCTCCTGTCATAACATTCAACGGGATTCTAGCTCTACCTCCTTTCCAAACAAATTGAGAGTTTCTTCTGTGGCTGCTCCAGGGGTTATTTCGGGAGAGGAACCGGAAGGGTCGAGCAGAGGTATAGAAGTCTAGGGAGAAGGTTCATCTTACATGCTATAACTGTATGGCGGGTTCTCCTTGAAGTAGTTATGTATCACACCAACATATTGTGTAGCATTGGTTCGTAGAGAGCCCACCGAGGTTTCTCCGGGGCGTCTGGGTCAAATATTTTCTATTTGTTATCATTCATTATTACCTTAAGTTTGGAGTTGAGGAGCACATCATGTTAACCATGTGTTAAGTGTTTCCGTGTGGTACGCAGCCATTTTTGTAGTCTCCTTTTATAATTCGTTTTTAGAAATAGAACTATTCAAAGTCCAGAAAATCATCTCTATGCCTCTCACCATCTTGGAATGGTAAAAACCAACAGATTTTGTTACTGAAATGTCCACTTTATTGTTTTGTGTTTATTTTTGTTTAGTGCCGTAGCATTTTTTTTATAATCCACATTTTAAATATATAATATTGTTTGCGGATGTATTTGGAATTTTCCAAATCACACAATGTAATATTTAGTTTTCATAAGTTACAATATTCAATGTTCTTTGATTAACATTAGAAATTGTACCTGAAAAATGTTTTTCCAACACAGAATCATTTCTTAGCATGTCCTGTTTTAGGCTTCTTTCACATGTCATATTTAAAAATAGAAGTGGACTATTCAAAGTCCAAAACTTAATCTCTGTGCATCTCGCCACCTTGTAAAGGTAAAAACCAACAGATTTTTTTACTAAATTGTCTTTTTGTTGTATGTTAATTTTAGCAGTTTATATTCCACATTTTTAAATATGTTACACTGTTTGCTGATGTATTTTGAATTTTTCAAAATTACACAATTTGATTTGACCATTTAATAACATTACAAATTGTATCTGAAAAAATGTTTTCTTAGCACGTACTGCGTTATGCATGAATAAAACTTTTTGGAACAATTTTGTGTTAATAGCATCATTACTTGCTGTTATATCTTATTAGTATCAGCGAAATTGTTATGTCAAACCTCACTACATCAATATCTAGTACAAATGTACCTATTCTTCCTATATCACCGTTCCTCAATTCTTGTGTAGTTAGTAGAATAAAACCAATCACTAATAAGTTTCCATTTTGTTACTCTCCTGATGCTTCTAATAATGCATTTGGCTTCCATGTGTACCTTTTCCATGTCAGTTGGTTAGTAAAACTACAAAAATGAATAATTCATCATCAGAGTGGAGTCCAAGGTTTGTACTCGGAAAACATTTTGCCTCTTGCTGTCTCAATATTATTTCTTGATCGCCTCCTGCTTTTGGCTGTGTGACTTTACAAATACCACAAAAAGTATTGCTTCAAAGTTTTCTTCTTTGTGTTCTACTGCCCAATGGGCCGCTAACGGGAACCTTGTGTAATGAATTCGTATTGAACTTACATGCACGCAGATGAGCCTTTTTAATGGTCTAATCGGGATATATATGTATACATACACACTTTCTTAAAAATACTTGTAATGCCCCATTTACAATGAATGTACTTTTACAGTTTATAAACTGCTCCATTTTTATACTTCCATTATCACGGTCATGAAATATTTGTATTGTGGGCTACTTTGCAAAAGTTGCAGGCTCCACCCTTATAAAAAAACCCTTACCGGTTCTGTTAAGAAGGATCTTTCTTCTCCCAAATCTTTCTTTTCCCAACATTGACTTTGTGCGATAATATTTCCAATTGTTTTTGATTTGGTGAATACCATTTATGTGTTCGTTCTCTCCCCCCCCCCCAATTAATTTGTAAAGCTCTTTGTCCCATTGTAGAGTATTCCAGTATTTGTTCAAAATAATTCTAAATAGTTGACCACTTTGAGTGTCTTACATTGTTCTTTAAGTGTTTTCTTCACTACAGTTGGCTCTCACAAATGTGCCTGATACATTTATGATAATACTTTATTTGTGGCAACTTGATGCAAATAATGTCACATTGGCCTCAGTAGGTTTTCTAAATGTTTTAGATTCTATCTTGATAAATCTCCAAATCTAGAAATTAAACCTTTTTTTGATCACAAGTCATTGCAACTTTAATGTTCATTGAATTGTTGAGATCATGCACCAATTCCTTCAACTCATTTTTAGTACCTGCCAATATCATTAAGATGTCATCGATAAATCGTGCCCATTTGATTATATTTCCCTGATTATATTGATATAAATGTTCTTCTAGGAACCCCCATCACTAGATTTGCAACTAATGGAGACAATTCTGACCCCATCAAGACTCTTTCTGATGATAAATTTAATTGTCAAAACTGAAAAAAGTAATCTCTAATATTCATTTTAAAGTCCTTTAGCATTTGCTTTTCCAGGAAGTATGTTGCAGATTTTTGTTATAATAGTACTCCAAAGCTTCCAGTGCTGCTTTGTTTTCCATTTGTATTCATATTTATTTGGCATTTATATAACGCTATTAAATCCAGTGTAACTAGCCAATAATTCTCTGTCCATTTAATTTCAGTCAGTTGGTTAACTATGTGCATGGAATCAGGAGCGAATTACATCAATTAGACAACCAGTGGGTTTAAAAAGCAGTCAATGAATTCAGATATTGGTTCTAAGGTAGATCCTTTACCATTTACTATTCATCTGCCTGGTGGCATTTTAATAAATCCTTGTGGATTACCAGGAGAATATATAAAAGGGATGTCGGATATAAAAACAGGGTGATTTTTGCCTTTTTATTTTACAGACCTTTCTCCCGACCAGAAATTAATTTTCTGATTGGTTCTGTCATAAAGTACCAAAGTATTGACTGAAAAGGATACGGTACTCAAAAGGATACAGATGGTAGGGTCTTCCGGATCCCTGTTCACACGATTTGATAGTTGTGAAGTCAAGTTTAGACCTTCCAAATGATACAACTCTGACTGGTAAAACAGGCAGAGAGATGGATCACTGGAAAGGGCGTGGGTAACGTATAGGAAGTCAGCCTAGAACAAAATAAAGTATCATAAGAAACTGCCCCAAATAGACTCTCTATGATAGAACAGTATTTGACATTAATGCACACACTGGCCTTATGTCTATGGCAGAAGAATCCAGCGGAAGTCTCTTGAGGAAAATCCAGAAGTAGAACAAACGACAAGGAAGGGAAGATTAGTAAGGGAGACTTATCCCAAACGGAACGAGGCTCACGCTAGATACCGGGTTGATGCACCACAGGATAGCGTCCAAAGTACTGTTCACTGTCACCTTCCAACAGTCCTTGAAAAGCTTCCTTCCCACGTAGAGAAAAGTATAGAAATGAATAAATCCGCCTGTTGATATCACAGGTGCAGGAGTTGGAAATAGCGCCCTTTTATGGTATAAACAAAGTACACGCGGTTCTGAACAGCCGCGAAGAAAATAGTGTGCGCGTGTGGAATTACACGCGAATAGGATTCACGCAGTCTTGGAACCGTGCTTGAAGACAACGTGCGCGTGTGGATTTACACGCGAACAGGATTCACGCAGTCCAGGCCAGCCGCGCTTGAAGATAGCGTGCGCTTGTGGATTTGCACGCGAACAGGATTCACGCAGCCCAGGCCAGCAGCGCTTGAAGACAACGTGCGTGTGTGGAATTTACACTCGAACAGGATTCACGCAGCCCAGGCCAGCAGCGCTTGAAGGCAACGTGTGCGTGTGGATTTACACGCGAACATGATTCACGCAGTCCAGGCCAGCCGCGCTTGAAGATAGCGTGCGCTTGTGGATTTGCACGCGAACAGGATTCACGCAGCCCAGGCCAGCCGCGTTTGAAGATAACGTGCGCGTGTGGAAGTACACGCAAACAAACAGCTCCAGGAATCAGCCTGTGGCGGAAAACACGCTATAGAAGGCCCAAGAAGCAGCTGAGGAAAACTGCAAGGACGCAGATCGGAGGTTCAGCTACACAACGCCAAATGATTCGATCAGAAGCAGCGAGTGAAGTTTCCACGCTGCTTATATACTTAATGCCGTAGTTCACGTGATGAAGCAGAATACACGTGAAGTTAGCGACGTGAAAAGTGCAGACGTCGTTTTCCCGGCAACGTATTGAACAACCGCCATTTGGAATAGAACGGTCTAGCTGTTCTATGAGCGTAAGAGGTAGAACCACGTCCAGCATGCATGACAGGTTCTTTGGTACATTTAGCCATGGGTTTCCCCTGATTTTGGTGTAGTCTCCCTCCACTTGTAAGTGATATTTGCCCATTTGAACATAATCATACCTTTTCATTATTACAGTGTTTCCGCATTTATCGTCACCTTTTATTGTGAGGTCTTATCCATTGAATTTAATATTTGTTCATGTCTTGTAAATTGCATATCATGAATGGTTTCTTATATTTGTCATCCAATTTGATAATCTCTTCAGCAATTAAATCAAAGAATATATCAATTATTTTTATTTCGGAAGTGGCAGTATGAATTTAGATTTTGTTCCAAGACATTCCAAGACATTCTCCCTACTCGCTCAATGGCTAGTTCATTAATCAATCATCTTACATCAGGTGTGGTTTCTTTATCATATGATATTTTCCCAAACCGTTAATGATGGTGTAGATCTATTTTCTGCCAATACATCCATTTTTGGATCAGATCTATCCAGGTTTGCAAAATATATTTGGAGTTAGTCTGACAGAATTTATGTGGCCACACATAAATCAGTTTTATTAGAGCACCTGGAGAAAATTAGCCTTTACACAGGACTTGTAGCTCTTGCTCTGTTAAGATTATGTCTGTTAAATTCACTATTCTGTTCTTCTCACTTGTTTCACTCGTGACCTGCTCCCCCTTTCGGGTCTTTTGGTCTATCTATTGGCCTTGCCTCTTGATCCTCTGTTTTTCTAATACATTTTCTATATTTCCCTGTTGGACAAAAAAAGAGTCACTTTTACTACTTCATGTCGCCCGATATCTATTGGCTTTCCTGTACCTTTTAATTTCGCTTGGATTTTGTGGACTCTCCAATTTGTGTGTTAGTACTGTGTTCTTCACTTTCAACATCCGAACTAACGGGTGTTGTGGTTGGTGTATTTTCTCTAGATCCCATTTTTTTGCAACATATTTGAGTTGATAAGTATAACTCCTATCCAAACATAATTCCTTTGTCTCTAAAAATAACTTACTTTTTCAATTTAATCTGATCTTCAAATCCACAAAATATTTGATGCAAGTTATTAAAACTCTTTTCAATTATGTCAGGTTGATTAATTTAATGTAATTCATCTTCCAATGATACTATTTGTTGTTTCTCTTTATTAAGATATGTTCCTGCACGTTTAATAAGACGTTTAGTCATTGTAAATGAAGATTGTGCGAGATTGTCCTCCCACTCATTCTAGGACATACACTAGATTGGATTGCCACCACCAATACTTTGTGTCAAGTCTTGATTATTACCCCATGTCCTTGGGCAGACCATGCATTAATACACTTCTCCATAATAGTTCCTTTTCCCCTTAAGCTCAGAAACCTATCCAACAGACATGTGTTTACAGCGGACAACATTGCACGTCTACTGGACCTTAATGTAATCTTTCTACCGTATGCTACCTTCTCAATAATGTCAGCAAATCTGGCTTCCAAAATGCATAGTATATCTGAAAATCTAGCCCCTCTAAAACTTAAACAGAAGAACCTTGAGAAAAAAAGTCAACCTTGGTTCTCTACTGACCTAAGGAAGCTCAAGGCCATAGTACTTCAGGCCTTCTATTTGCTGTTGCTATCCTATAAAAACCTAGTAAAGAGATACAAACTAGCAATTCTAGAGGCTAAACAAAACTTTCATAACCAAAGAATAGAAAACGCTGTATCTGACACTAAGGAAATACTCAAGATTTTAAAAGAACAAGAGTCTGTCCCTCTACCAGCTGACCAACTGGAGATGAGCGATGTAGCCTGGTGTCAGAACATTCAGGAGGGCATTCAAAACAAAATCTTGGGTATTATGGCAGGTATACAGGAAAGAAAGAAGATTTTACCAGTTAATCCCCCCCTGTGAGCCTCAAAAACCATACAGAAGTCAACTGACCATTCCTCAACGTAATTTTCATCCTTTTACAGAGGCGATTCTACAAGATTGAGAAATTAAAACCTTCTCATTGCAAAGGTGATGTCTGTGCCTCAATTATAAAAACGTGACCCCCCTCTTTTAATAAAAGCAATCTGTAAATTTGTCAATGAACCCTTGGATAAAGGGTTAGTACCTGACGATAGAAACATACCATAGTTACAACTATCTTAAAGAAAACCGGACTAGCCAGGGATCATCCTCTTAACTATCGCCCTATTTCGAACACACCCTTTCTATTGAAGATCTTAGATAAAGTTGCATATGGACAAATATCAGACCACTTAAATCTGTATCCCATCCTGAATGAATATCAATACGGCTTCAGACAGGGTTTCGGGACTGGAACCTCACTTCTTGAACTAAAATCCAGCCTGCTAAAGGGACTAGATAAAGGCTCATTGTCCCTGCTAGTCTCGCCGGATCAATCGGCTGCTTTCGACTTAGTCGATCACTATCTTGAAGCACAGGCTCGTAGATGTCCCCAACTTTTCACCTCTGGCTGTCTCCTGGATTGCCTCATTTCAATAGAGTTAGTAGAGTCTGCTCTGACATAGCAGAAGCTTCGCCCATTCCAGTGCACTTTGGGGTACACCTCAGGGTGCCAGTACGTCACCATGCATTTACAATCTATTTATGACAGTTTCTCTCTAAATTAGACACGGCAGAATGTTTTTTTTAACTATGCAGACGACGCTCAATGTGTCGTTCCACTTACAGGATTCCACGTGCAGCACGAACTGGAACTCAGCAGAATCTTTACCATCATAGATAATCGGACGTCCAATAACAACTTAGCCTTTAACAAAAGCAAAACAGAAATCATGCTAGTGGGGAGCTCTGATGCTATAAAAAAAATTAGACAGCAATTATGGCCTCTTTAGGCTAGGAACCGATTTAATCGCCCCTGTTCCTAAACTCAATTCTAGGAGTAACGCTCAATCAATCTTTAACCATGGAATCCCATGTTTCCAGCATTGTTACAGCCTCCGCATATTACATCAAACTACTACACCATCTCAAACTGCTTATTTCTCAAACGAGGCAGAGATCATCGCCAGAGCCATTATTGGCCCTAAGGTGGCTACTCCAGTAGTTTACTAGCTGGTAATAGTAAAGGTGAATTACACACGGTACGAATAATACAAAAACAGAGCTGCAAGAGTAGTCCTGGGTCTTTCTAGAAGAGATCATGTAACGAGTGCCAGGCAATCTCTACATTGGCTACCAATTGAAGCATGTGTAGCATTTACTAACCACCAACTTCAAGTGCAGGCTAGTCACCATGCCTGCATACCTGCAGGCCTCTCATAGAAAAACCGATTGGTAGGGCTCTGAGTTCTAATGGGCAGAACTTGCTCATTCAGCCCAGATGTAAAACCAGTCGAAGCAGAGAAGGGAGCCTTCTTTTCAAACGCTCCAAAACTCTGGAATCTGAGATTTTTGGAAGATTATTCCAGAGTACCTTACCTGCCTTTAAAATAGCTCTAAAACCCCATCTGTTTGGATAATAAAACCATACCTATCTGAACTCCCAGGTTCTTTTTGCTTATTGATTGTGTTATGTGTATGTCCAGCAGTTAGCTCCTTAACGCCCGAGGGTACATAGTACGCTCATCAAATGCCGTAATGCAATTGTTCAGTTAAGTAATTGCCCTCATTTTCAAAATTTGGAAAGATCAAAATTCTTAAGCCTCTCGGTATCAATTTATTGTCTAGATATTCATCGAGTTTAACTACCTCCCAATATTTAGTTATGTACTTTTTCTAACCTAAAACAATGTTCTCTTAAAGTTTCTTCACCTCCTTTTTTGTGAGTGAAAGGGTAAATATACCGTCAGTAATACAGCAAAATGTACTGTTGAATTAATAATTTTATTATTAGAATTGACATTTGTTGATGAGGATTACCTGAATTAATATTTTCACAAGACCTTTTTCGCTTATTTTCACAGGAATATATAACAAGTTGGCTGAAAAGAAATGTTGCTAATTCTCGAACAAAATTGGGTCGTTTACGAGACAAAACAAAGAAAACATACAATTTCTTTTAAGGTAATTGTCGATATTTTAGAATAGGAACAAGTTACTTACCTGTAACTGTTGTTCTCCAGCATGGGTCTGGCATAGCTTTAACATGCTCATGAATATTCCCCGTCAGGCTGGGAATCCTCGGTAAAGAAAAAATCAGTATCAGTTTCATTTCTGATCTGTCTTTCTTAGTAGTAACCAATCACTGATCTCTTGGTCATACTGCCCCCAGCCAATGACTGCCCTCTCCCTAAGCCCCGCCTCTGGCAGCCATCCTCAGATTTGGTAGCACGCCAAGTGGCAGTATGACCAAGTGAAGAGCCGCAGAGGGGTAGGTGGGAGGGTTCGCATGTGAATCCATGCCAGACCCATGCTGGAGAACAACAGTTACAGGTAAGTAACTTGTTCTTTCTCCAGCATGGGGTCAGGCATGGATTCACATGCTCATGAATAAAAGAATACATAGCAGTATACACATGCACAACCACGGGAGGTGGCAACAGGCTCAACATTAAGCAATACAACAACTCAACATTAAGCATCTCTTACCTCCTCACCAGGCTCACCTTAAGCGAACAGGTTGCGCAGCACTGCTTGGCCGACCATGGACTCCTCCCTGGAGTCCCGATCGACGCAGTAGAATCTTGTGAAGGTGTGCGTCGACCTCCACGTAGCAGCCCTGCAGATGTCCAGCAGGGGCACACCAGACAGGAACGCCGTGGTAGCAGCGATCGCTCTGGTCGAATGGGCTCTCGGACGGTCGGGCAGCGGTCGGTTTGCCAACCGGTGGCAATGCATGATGCAGCCGGAGAGCCATCTGGAAATGGAAGTCTTCGAGAGAGCCTTCCCTTGATTCACAGACCCAAAGTTCACAAACAGTTGTGACGTTTTCCGAAAACTCTTTGTGCGGTCCACGTAGAACTTCAGCGCTCTAGCTACATCCAGCGAGTGCAAAGTCCTCTCGGCCGGCGTTGAAGGCGACGGAAAGAAAACTGGTAACACCAAGGGCTCGTTGAGGTGGAAGTCTGACGGCACCTTGGGCATGAAGGAGGGGTGCGTCCTCAATACCACCCTCGTGTCATGAAAAGTCAAGTAGGATCGCCCGGCGGAACTCCTCGAGGGGGATCCTGTCCTCGAAGCAGCCCCTCGCCTGAAACCAGCGGGCGTCGAGGAACTCCTGTAGCGGACGCATCCGAAGTCTGCAAAGGGGCACAAGGTAGATGCATGAGGACATCATCCCGAGAAGGGACTTGATGGACCTCACCCTGGCCACGTCCGTGGCTAACAGACGCCGCACCTTGCCCAGGATGGTCTTGGTCCTCTCCTCTGAGAGGGAGGCCAATTGCTCCACTGTATCGAGCTTCGCCCCCAAAAACAGTGCTACTTGCGAAAGAACCAGGTGGGATTTGGGGTAGTTGATGGAGAACCCTAGCTCCGTGAGCAAACGGACGGTCCTTGCCGTATGATCAATGGCAAGTTCCCTTGACCTTGCCCGGATTAGCCAGTCATCCAGGTAGGGGTAGACATGGATCCCCTGCAGGCACAGCCGCGCCGCCACTGGTGCCAGGCACTTGGTGAAAACCCTGGGTGCCGACTTTAATCCGAACGGAAGGGCTCTGAATTGATAGTGGCGTCCCTGAACCACGAACCTGAGGAACTTCCTGTGCCTTTTTAGAATGGGGATGTGGAATTAAGCATCCTCCAGGTCCAACGACGATAGGAAGTCGCCTTCCTCCAGCTGTCCCAGCACATGCTGGAGGGTGACCATCCTGAATTTCTGCGCCATGATGTATTTGTTTAACTGGCGCAGGTCCAGGATGGGGCGCCAACTGCCTGTCTTCTTTCTGACGAGGAAGTACCTTGAGTATACTCCGAAGCCCCGGAGCCTCCTGGGGACGAGCTCGATGGCACCTTTCTTGAGCATCGCCTTTACTTCGAACAGCAGTTGAGGGACGTGATTCTCCTTCCTGGCCACGGGAGGAATGCGAGGGCACTTCTTTAGGAATTCCAGCGAGTGCCCGTTGGCCAGGGTGTCCAACACCCACCGATCGGTGGAGATGGACTACCACACTCTGATGAACTTCGTCAGCCGACCTCCCACTGGGGTGCTTCGGTGGGGGCCTGACAACCCGGCCGGGTCAGTCTTGCTTGGAAGCGGCCTTGGCGACGACGACGAGAACCCCCTTGCTTGCCGCAACCTCTGTAGGCCTCCTGGGAAGAAGAGCGGGCCGCCTGGTGGTAGGTGGAGGAGCCACCGCTGAATCCTTTGGAGGCACCCTGTCTGCCTCCAGGGCTCTGAAAGGGCCGTCGCTGCTGAACCACCCCAAGGGCCCGGGCTGTCTCCGAGTCGGTCTTGATGGCCTGTAGAGACTCATCCACCGCCTTACCAAAGAGGTTATTGCCGTCGAACAGCATGTCCAACACTCTGGTCTGGACGTCCTGGCGAAAGTCTGTCGCCTTGAGCCATCCTCATCGTCGGAGGCAAACTCCATTGCCCAGTTGGCGAAATACGGTATCAGCAATTTCCGTTGCCACCGTTATGGCGTGATCCGATGCCACCTCGCCCTCCTGGAGAATTTCTAGGGCCTCCGCCCTTTTGTCATCAGGCAGGAAATCTAGCATGGGAGCTATCTTGAACCAGAACTCCCTGTCGTAGCGGGCCACGATCGCTAAGGCATTGGCCGCCTTAATCGTTGTCGCCGTCGACGAGATGACTCGTCGTCCCATAGAGTCCAACTTCTTACCCTCGCTGTCCGGCAGGGAAGTGGAAGCCGCCGCGCCCGCTGCCTTCTTCTTGGCCGCTGCCGAGACGACCGAGTCCAGTGTGGGCTGGGCCCTGAGGCACAAGGGGGCGGCATCGGGGACTCGGTACTTCTTCTCGTACCTGTCCCTCTTGGCGGGTGTCGTGGCAGGGTTCTTGAGGACAGCAAGCCCCTCCTCCCAGATGTCGTCGAGCAAAGGCACCACGAGGACCGTCTTCCTATTAGCCTCTCGTCGTTGGTACAGAAACCCCTCCTTTTTCTGTTCTTCAGGGCAGAGCTGGAAGAGCTTGGATGCCCTGGTTATCATGGCGTGGAAAGAGCCAAACTCGTCGGCTGGGGAAGCCCGCGGAGGGGGGGGGGGGTGACGACGGGATTACTGCTGTGTCATCGCCGCCGTCATCGTCCGTCGCCGTATCCTCTCCCGGCGAGGGGGATGAGGGGTCCACCGGTCTCGCAGGCACGAAGGGCGGAGCGGGGTGGACTCTCCTCCGCTTGTTCAGAGGGCTTCCCGACGGGCCTGGTTCTGGCTCCTCCGTCGGGGTGCGTGGTAATCGTCCTTATCTCGGTACAACATAAGGATTGGATTGCCAACAAAATGGCAGCCGAGCTATCCTGGGGCTCGGGCAATGGCTGCGACGGACGGGATGGCCGCTCCACTGGGCCCTGTTCGTCGTCGCTATCTTCGATCACGTCAGCAGGGACCGTCCCCTGGGATCAAACCTTCTCAAACCTCTCGTTGAGGCCTATGGACCCTTCGTTGAGGACCTTCTCGGTCTCCACCAGTTCCTCCTCAGAGGCTGATTCCGAGTCTGTAATGGCCACCGGCCCTCCCCCCTCTTTTTCACCCGGGGGCTTCACCGGGGTCTTAGCGATGGGCTGGAAAGAGGATTCCCTCCGCGACGGCAGGGATACTCTGGGCCCAGAGGACGTTTCCATTGGCGTAGTCTCAGCCGGCTCCGCCAGGGTCACAGCGACCACTTCGGTAGAGGCCTTAGCCGGGTGGATCAAGGCCCTCACCACCTTCGGTGCGTCCTGGGCCTTCGCCTTGGGGGGTGGGGGGGTCAGTGCCTCACTCCCCCTTCCAGATCGACCGGGTCCGCTCCAGCGGCCTAGCCAGATTCTCGGACTTCCTCTTCCCCGAACCAGAGCGCTGGCTCGTGGTCCAACGTGCCGGGGAAGTAGCGCCCTGCTTGGCAACCGAAGAGCCTGACCTTTCGGCGCCAGCGGACTCGCAGTGCTTGGCCTTCTGTTGGGCCCCCGTCGCCGGGGCGCCCTCAAAGGACTTAGAAGCCCGCTCAGACTTCTTCGCCTTCTCACTTGCTGTGCCCTTCTCCAGCCAGGTGGCGAGGCGGGAACGACGATCTTGTTTGGTCCGTTCCGAAAGGTTGTTGCAGAACGCACAGTCCTTCTCCACGTGCGTCTTGTTCCCTTGGAAGCACTAGAATGCTCGTCCTCCTTGAAAACGTTATATGATCCGCATCCAGGGCAGCTCCTGAACAGCTTGGATCCGGGCGTCAAGCTCCCCTTGTCCTGGGCCATGTCCGTTGAGGTAGGCCGCAGATCTTCCGGAATCCTCCACGAAGTGTAAACTCGACGAAACCTTCACCCTTGAGGGGCGTAGAAGAATTCCGAAAGGGGTCCCCGTTATCGGAAGTAGAAACGGCGGAGCTTGAGGCTCGATTAAACTGAAAAAAATAGAAATTCTCCTGAAAAAACGTGAAAACGCAGTAAAAAACTCGAGAGCTAAACACGAGGACTCCCCAACACTTGAGCGTGCGGTAAAAATCTGAGGATGGCTGCCAGAGGCGGGGCTTAGGGAGAGGGCAGTCATTGGCTGGGGGCAGTATGACCCAGAGATCAGTGATGGTTACTACTAAGAAAGACAGATCAGAAACTAAACTGATACTAATTTTTTCTTTACCTAGGATTCCCAGCTTGACGACGGGGAATATTCATGAGCATGTGAATCCATGCCAGACCCCATGCTGGCGAACTTACAGTACTACAAAGAAACTCTATAATTGGATTATATATAGAGGAAAAAACTAGTGACATTACAAGTACCTAATGCTTGATTTTATATACATTTCAATAAACCATTCTCTTTTATGATTATATTACTTTCAATTAATAGTTTCTCATGTATCTAAGTTTGGATTCCAGTTACACTCATAAGAGAATGGTCGATTATATATATATGATACATTACTCACCATAATCGTATGTCTGATGCTTGTATCTGCTTAGATTCACATGCTGTGCATAGGCCGACATCTAGTGGAAGCTGCTATCCCTAGTGTGACGTCCACTGTACCCATGATCCGTCAGGCGTCGAGGTCCCTCGGATTGTTATTTTTCTGACATGAGGTGTAGCGTGAATACAGTTGTATCCAAGCAGATACGTATCGGACAAGCTCATAAGCATCCATGCGCCTTCTCTCAGAGGGGAGGAAGGGTGGGTTGCATTTGAATCTAAGCAGATACAAGCATCAGAAATACGATGAATGAGTAATGCATCTCTTCTGAGGCTTGTGGAATCTGCTCAGATCACATGCTGTGCATAGATTACCGAGCAGTGGAATAAGGAGGAGGGATGTGAGAAGGTTCATGAGCGAATAAATGTCTTAGAACCACTTTTCCCACTTCTGTGTCTTGGAATGAGTGTCAATGCAATAGTGCTGAGTGAAAGTATGTATTGAGCTCCATGTAGTTGCTTTGCAAATAATGTCAAAGGGGACATATGCAATGAAAGCCAGAGTGGCTCCAATACCTCTTGCGGAGTGGGCCTTTGGCGTAAAAAAGCAGTGTTTTATCTGATAGGGAATAGTACAGTTGGATACATCTGACTATCCACCTAGAGATGGCATTCTTAGAGTTGCGGTCACCCCTTCTCTGCCTGGCGCTATGGAGAAAAACAGTTGATCTGGCTTTCTTAGCAGTCTGGTCTTGTCTACATAGCAGAGGGCTGCTCTCCTCACATCTAGTGTGTGGAGTTTTACCTCAGCAGAGCTCTTGGGTTCCTGGGAGAAAGACGGTAGCTCAATAGACTGGTTTACATAAAATTTGGAGATGAATTTAGGTGGGAACCTAGGGGGGAGTATGTAAAACCAGCTTGTCCTTATGTATAGTAAAGAAAGGATCCTGCTCTGACAATGCTTGGATTTCACCAACCCTTCTTATGGAAGTGATGGCTACTAAGAAGGCAGTTTTATAAGTCAGGTGTTTGAGACTAGACTTGTACATAGGCTCGAATGGGGGTCCCATGACCTTAGCGAGTACCACATTGAGGTCCCAAACTGGCGGTGGGTTAGAAATTGGAGGGTGGAGTCTCTTTACCCCTTCTATAAATGCTTGTCTGTGGTTATTCCTTCCTATGCGTGGGTGAAGTGTGAAATCCATCCCCCTACTAGGGAGGCATGAGAGGGGACCTGTAGCAGGCTCTCATTGTTTGGGAGGTGTTCCTCCACCTCTAGATGTGGAGAATCTCTCCGGCCGCGGGATCTGCGCTGGCCTCTTGGATAACCCTGGGACGCTTGACCCTGGTTGTTCCACAATGAACTTTGATTTTGTCCATATCCGGAGCCTCCTTTGGGAATTTTGGCCACGAAAATGGTGAACCTTGTTCCCTCCCCTTTGGCCAGGTTGTTTATTAGTAAGTTGCACAAGGGATTTGAGGGTATCATATTCCTCTTTGGCTGATTTCAGAGCGTCTTGCACCACTTCTGTCGGATAATATGGTTGGTTACACTGGCATGTTGGCCTGGGTCTCAAGCTTGAAGCCAGATTGGCAAAGCCAAGCGTGGCGCTGGATAATGGTTCCTTCTGCAATAATACGGCCCGCATTATCTGCAGTATCAAGGTGGTTCTTCAGCAAGCTGCTTGCTGTGGCTCTGCCTTCCACTGCTACTAGGGCAAGTCTAGACTTTAAAGGCTCTGGAGCAGAGTCGATGAGGGTCGTAATCTCGTCCCATTTATGGCTGTCTTAGCTCGCCAACTGTGTGGAATTGTTGGCGATCCTAGTTTGAAACGCTGCCAAAGTTGCAACTTTCTTCCCCATGGCATAGAGCTTCTTGCTCTCTTCGTCTGGGGAGCCTCTGAAGAGGTTAGTGGTGTACCTGCCATCTTCCAAGTAGTTGAGACGACAAGCGAATCCGGCTTAAGCTGTCCCCTGATATATAAAGGATCAGATGGCGTTGGGTGGAAACGTTTTTCTATACGCGGGATTACTGCCCTTGTTTGTTTGGGTGTCTCCAGACAAGGTTGGATTCTTCTCTGGACAGACTAAGGTGTGGATGAACTGGGTGGCAGCTTTTTTTGTCTCCCAGGATATGTTCGTCAGAATCGTTGTCTTGCCGAGTCTCGGAGTTTGAATGCCGAAGTGCTCAGCTGCTTTGCTTAGTAAGTTACTGAATAAGGGCTGATTATCTACTGGAGAATCAGGCACTAGGGAATCCTGTTGAATTGGAAAAGACATAGTATACACCTCTGCCTCATCGACACCACCATAGTATCGATTTTCCTCCTGATCCCCTTGAGTATCTGTATGGCTGTCATAAAGGTCAGCAGAAGTGAGACTTTTTTGCTGGTGGCTGGGATGAAGACAGTGGCTGAGACGTGGAAGACGGGGGCTGAGAGATTGAAGCCTGAGCAGTAGGAGGTGTGATCGGAAAATGTTCTATTGCATGAGGGTTTCTTTTCAAAGAAATTTTCAAGAAAGGTCATTCTAGACATAACCCTATGTCCTCTGCTGTCCTTAGGGCTGAGCTGGGGATGACCCCAGGGTAAGGTATGGCAGGGACTTTGAGTGTAGTTGTGGGTAGGCCTTTATTATTTAAGTCCTCACTGAAGGGACCCTCATCCTCTTCTTGTGGGACAGTTAACGCTTCTTTAGAAGGGGTAGACTTATCCCTATGAGACTTGTCTGTCTTTATGAGACTTGTCTCTGGTCAGAACTCTTGGAGGAAGACTTCTTGGTATGAGTAGTCTTTAATAGGCTTTCTGGGACATGTTTTTTAACCAGGTGTGATAACCCTGTATTTTTGGACTTCCCTGCCGGTTTCGAAGAAATGTGTCAACTTTCAGCATTGGAAAGGACCTCTGCATCATCTGTCGATGTTCGGTCCAAGGAGTTTTATGGGCAGCGTCCTTTGTCTTACGGGGCCTGTCATGGGGCGACCGGGATTTCGAGTGCACAGAGGACAGGGAATCTACTGATCTCCCCCTAGACGTCGAATCTGGGTGTTTGGTCGGCGGTACCAACACATCGCAGCGGGGTGTGTGCTTAGTGTGGGAAGAGAAAGTGCTCTTGCAGCCGGGTGTAGTCTCCACAACAGAGCCGCCGGCCTGTCTTCTAGGGTCGGGGGCTTTCACTTGGGAACTTGGATGTTCCCCGTCGCCCTCGCCGTCCGAAAAGATGGCAACGCTGCGGTCACTGGAGGCTCCCTCCATATCGGCCTCGGCCTGCATGTGGTGACAGGCCCAGCGTTTGGTTCTGCAATCTTTAAGGGTCTTAGGTTTAAAGAGCTTGTAAGCTCGACAGTGCCCTTTGTCGTGGTTGCGGTTCAGACACAGGTTGCACACTCTTGTCGATCCACGGAATCTTTTAATTACATGTGGTGCATAATTTAAAGTGTGTCCTATCCATGCCTGGGAAAGGCAGCCGGGCGATAAAGGGAGGGAAAATGCATTGTAAAAATGACCGCCCCCCTCCCTCCCTATTGTATGGGCATAGGCCCGGTGGGCCTTGAAAGGCCAAAAAGGTCCTTCGAAACTTGGCTTTGTCCAACGGCATTGTCTTATTTTTTGTCTCGTCTTTTCCACTGCGTCGATGAACGATGTCAGAAGGAAAAGGACAGAAAGAGTACCTATATTTTAACTTTTCATAAGCAAATGGTGTCATCTGAAATTGAACTCTACGAGAAGTGACCGCTCACAATGGTGGAAAAAAACAATCTGAGGGACCTCGACACGTAAAGGACCATGGGTACAGTGGATGTCGTACTAGGGATAGTATAACTGGCACGCCCTATCGACGTCCCTTTTCAAGTTTCGAAAGCAACAACTGTTAAGTTACTTCTTACCTGGTAACGTTCTTTCGATGGGATGTTCCTCCGACGTATTCCTCATCTTGATAGATCATCTCTAGCTTGCTGGCCTCGGAAAAATGTTTTCAGTAGAGGGCGCTGCTCATAGACGTCCCTCAAGGCGATGTCCCTCGACAGCCTCCGTATCGTCGCTGACGTCATCATGCGTATAAATAGACTCGCGCAGCGTCCGTTGCTCAGTTCCGTTTTGACATTAACAGTTGTTTTACCTGAATTGGTTATTGACCCAGAAGGGGCGTAAACTGTAACCACAAGGGAAGTTTTACTGAGGGGATGGATGGGAGGGGCGATAAGGAATAAGTCGGAGGAACATCCCATCGAAAGAACGTTACCAGGTAAGAAGTAACTTGTTCTACGAAGGGACTGTGTCCTCCGACGTATTCCTTATCTTGATAGACTCCCATAGCAGTTGTGTGTAACTGGAGGTGGGAGTAAAATTGTCATGTTTCCCTTCTAGAATGAACAGAGTGCAACACAGCTTTGCCAAATCTAGTCTCTTGGCTAGAGGAGGAATCCAGGTTGTAAAATCTTGTGAAGGTATGTGCAGACGGCAATGTGGCAGCCGCACATATGTTTCGATTCGGTACCCCTCTTTGGAGGGCCGAAGAGGCTGCAATACCGCTGGTTGAATGAGCCCTAAGATTTTGTGGAGGCTCTTTCCCTACCAGTTTGTAACATTCCAGAATGGCCAAAATAATCCATCTGGAAATGCTCTGTTTTGTTATCGGTAATCTCAATTTGTGCCCTGAGTAACCTACGAACAGTTAGTCTGCTTGCCTAATCCTAGCAAGTCTGCTGATGTAAAAGCTCAAAGCCCGCCTTGGGTCCAGCCTATGTAGCCTTTCTTCCTCTTTCCCCGGATGGGGAGGGGGATAAAATGAAGGTAAAGTAATCTTCTGAGTGATGTGGAATTCGGACACCACCTTTGGGAGGAAATTAGGCTTCACTTGTAGGACAACTTTGTCTTTATGAAAAATTGTATCAGGGGGTTTACAAGATAGAGCTTGTAATTCGCTCACCCTCCTGGCAGATGTCAATGCCACTAATAAGACAGTTTTAAGGGTGAGAAACCTTAGCGAACAAGAGTGGAGTGGTTCAAAAGGAGTACCCATTAGGAAATTAAAGACTAAATTTAAGTCCCATAAGGGAACTTGGAATGGTCTTGGAGGATAGACATTGGTTAATCCCTTCAGAAATTGTATTACTAAGGGTAACTTGAAATACGATGGTTCCTCTGCAGTGCGCTTGAAGATCGATAGCGCTGCGAGGTAGCCCTTGATAGTGCCAACCTGAAGGCCCAAATTTGCCAAATAGAGTAGAAAAGATAACACCGTTGGTGTACCACATGAAAAGGGGTCGATATTCTTTTCTCTACACCAGCTGCAAAATGTGGTCCAATGGCAGCGGTATAAAGTCTTTGTTGCTGGCCTTCTTGCCGAAAGCAACACCTCCATGACGTCATCAGGGAGGTCCCAATCCTTGTATCTCAACCTTTCAGATACCAAGCGTGAAGGTTGAGGGTTCTGATGTCTGGATGGAGAACCTGACCTCCCTTCTGCGAGAGAAGATTCTCCTTGAGTGGAAGACGAATTGGAGGGCAGATGGACATGTCCAGAAGGTCCGGGTAGCACGTTCTCCTGGCCCAGTCCGGGGCAATTAGGATCATGGCTTTCCGGAACCTTCTCAACCTCCTGATCATTTGAGGAATGACAGGGACTGGAGGAAACGCGTACAGAAGTGGAAACTCCCAGTCCACTACGAACGCGTCCCCTAGGGCTCCGCTCGGGGGAAATTCCCTTGAACATAACTGATCGCACTTCCTGTTGATGCTGGTGGCGAACAGATCCACTTGAGGGGTTCCCCAAAGGGTGAAGATCTGTTGAAGGGCTTCTTGAGCTAGTTCCCATTCGTGGGAGACTGTACTCTGCCTGCTCAAAGCGTCCGCCATCAGGTTTTTGTCTCCGGCCAAGTGAATTGCCGATAGAGATTCCTTCTTGGATTGCCCAAAACCAGAGCTGCATCCCTTCTCTGCACAGAGGCAGTGATCCGACGCCTCCTCTTTTGTTGAGGTAGTGCATGGCCACTGTGTTGTCCGTCATTATCAGGACATTTTTCCCTTGTACAGATGGCATAAAAGCCTTCAGCGCTAGTCTAATTGCTCTCAGCTCTAACAGGTTGATATGTAGTCTGGACTCCGATGGAGACCAACGACCGCTGATGGTCAAGTTGTTGGCATGGGCTCCCCACCCCGTGAGTGAGGCATCTGTGACTACTGTCATCTCCGGCCATGGTTGCCAAAACAGTTCTCCTTTCAAGATGTTCTCCTGGCAGGCCCACTACTGAAGGTCTCGAGCCACCTTGTACGGAACCTGAAGGAGATCTGTCATTCTTCCTGAGAATTGCGACCACCGAGTTCTTGGTGCCCACTGAAGAGATCTCATTCTCAGGCGAGCCTCTGGCACAAGGAAGATGCAGGATGCCATGAGGCCTAGCAACCTCAAAAAGTTGAAGGCTGGGAGACGTTGGGCATTTTGAAACTTGGTGACCATCTGCAGAATATCTTGAGCCCTCACCTCTGGTGGCGGGGCTTTTCCCAGGGAAGTGTCCAGGACCGCTCCAATGAACTGGAGTCTCTGTGATGGTATCATCTGTGACTTCTTTAAATTGAGGGAGAAGCCCAGTTTGTGAAGGAAGTGGCAGACATAATCTAGCTGGATCTGAGCTTGTTCCGGAGATACAGCTCTGATCAGCCAATCGTTCAGGTAGGGGTAGACGTGAACCCCTTCCCTTCTTAGACTTGCAGCCACTACCGACATTAGCTTGGTGAAGACCCTCGGGGCGGAGGTCAGCCCAAATCGCAGAACTCGAAATTGATAATGAGAGCCGCCAATTGCGAACCTCAGGTATTTCCTGTGTTTGAGATGGATTGGCACATGGAAATAAGCATCCTGAAGGTCCAGAGATACCAGCCAGTCCTGGAGCTGGATGGCCTGAAGCATCTGAGAGAGTTACCATCTTGAACTTGTGCTTCCTGAGGAACTTGTTCAATTCTCTACGTCCAAGATAGGTCTCAGTCCTCCCTCCTTCTGTATTAGGAAGTAGGGGGGAGTACCAGCCCTTGTTCCTCTCCGCTACAGGTACCGGTTCTATGGCACCCTTCCCCAGCAGGTCTACAATTTCCTGCAAGAGGAGCGGATCTGGAACTTTCCGAAAGCGCTTGCCCGGTGGATGACTGAGGAATGAATGGAAAAGGCAGGCAGTAACCTTGGGCAACTGTCTCCAATGCCCAAGCATCTGACGTAATAGCCTGCCATTCCGTCAGATGTTGAGTTAGCCTGCCCACTACTGGTGTCTTGTGAGGAGAGTCCTCAGAGTGATTTAGATGCGGCTGATGCAGGTGCCGAGGGTAAAGAGGCACCTGCTGCTGCGGCTATATTTTTACCGCGTCCACCTTGGGTGATTCTTTTTTGATCTCTTTGAACCGATTGTCTTCTGCCTTTCCTGAATGCAGAATAAAAGCGAAAGGACTTACACCTCTCCAAGAGGTTCCTGAGGGGCGATATGACGTTTGACGGTTTGCAGCTCCCAGGAGGTTTTCTGCTGGTTTGGATGTCTAACTTTTCTAGGCTGTCATCCGCCTTCTTACCAAACAAAGAAGAGCCGTCAAAGGGCATATTTAAAAGTCTGGCTTGTACATCTGAAGCAAATCTGGACTTTCGCAACCACACAAATCTGCGGGTTGTAGCACTTGCCGCCATGGCCCTACTGATGCCGTCAGCAGAATCAATGCCAGTTTGAAGGGATTCGCACATTGCGTCTTTACCATCCTTAATGAGGTTTAGAAACGCTTCCCTTTCTTCTCCCTCTGGGAGGCAGTCAGCCGCTGATGAAGCACACTCCCAAATTGTATGGCTGAACCTTGAGAGCGTACAAGTAGCGTTAATAGATTTCAACGCCATGCTACATGCAGAAAAAACTCTTAACCATAGAGTCGTATCTTTTGTCATCCCTGTCCTGTGGAACAGTAGGGTATGCCGATCTACTGCCTGATGCAGTTGCTGCTTGAACAACCAGACTCTCTGGAGTTGGATGTTTAGACAAAAATTCAGGATCAGTAGTAGATACCCTATATTTGGCTGATAACTTTTTGTTAACTGCCGGGATAACCTCAGGAGTTTCCCAGTTAGCCAATATTTTTCTTTGTAATGCAACGTGAAATGGAACCACAGGATCCTCCTGTGGGCCTTTAACTAAAATGTCTGTAAGGTCATCCTGTTGGAATGCAGGTGAAGGTGTAGACCAACCCATGAATTCTATAATTCTTGCCATTAAAATTCTGTAAGGGGTCTCGGCATGTTACCCTGGGTCTGGTATGGCAAATTCTATTTCTGGGGAAGTATCTAACCCACTTGCCTCATGTAAGGATTCTCGAAGATCCTTTAACCTATTTTCCTCAGAGGTAAATTCCTCTGGTTCAGGTGTTGCAGATCTCTGCAACCCAAAGGGTCTTTCTTGATCCGAATCCTCCCCTTCCTCATAAATCGAAGACAAAGGTCTGAAATGATCAGACCTTGGAAATGGCTTAAATCTCATTTCCGGAGCAGAAGGGGCTAAATTTGTCATAATTGGTTGAGAAAACGTTGACGTCGTCTACGCGGACGTTAAGGGCTTCGAAAACACTGAAAAAGGCGTCGAGAAGATTGGAAGAGGCCTCAAAGAACTCAAAAAGGATCGGAATCCTACTCTAGGTTGTCGATGACATTCTCGAAGTCGTGCTAGAGGCCCTGGGTATGACCACTGGCAGTGAGGTAGTGACGGCCGTGGGTTTGTTCTTTTTTGGCGTCGACGTCAGCGTAGAAGACGGCGTTGATTCGATCGAACTATGCGTCTATGAGCCCTTCGATAATGGCGTTGATGACGCAGATTTATGCGTCGAAGGGACTTTCGACGATGGCACAGTGCCTTTGCTCAAGGGTTTGTGACGCACTCGAGTAATTTCTTTCGCCGGGTGCAACGACTCGCAGCGTTTCGATTTTTCATGTCTTTCACCCAGGGTATCACCCTCAGCTGTCTTCGAGGGGGTCAAGGCCACTTTCTCGAAGACGCTAAGCATCCTTTCACGGAATTCCTCCCACTCAGCCTGAGAGCTATGTTTTGTGGGGCAGGTGACTCTTTCTGGAGAAACAGAAGACGAGGAAGGGGATCTTCGACGTCTCTTACTTGAATGCTTGGATCTCAAAGAGTGGTGGGAACTGCTTTGAGACCTAGAACGAGAATGTTTCCTGTGTCAGCGAGGAGACGAATGTCTCGACTCTGCCGAGGAAACCTTCGAAGGAGTTTTAACTGTCTTACCTCTCTCAAGCTTCCCCTTACGCTCCTTCAAGGCTTTCGCTGTCATGGACATGCAGTCCTCGCACTCCAAACATTGGTGCTCTGATCCCAGGCACCACAAACAGATCTTGTGAGGATCTGTCAATGACATTTTCTTTCCACAGTCTCGACATTTTTTGAAGCCGGACCGTGGAGTCGTCAGTTCAGATGAGGAAGCCATCGAGTAAGAGTTGGTATTCGAGGAATAATGAAGAATATATTTTCTGACTAACGAACTGAGCAACGCGATTCCGAGACCAACAAAGTGCGGAAAAACGGAACTGAGCAACGGACGCTGCGCAAGTCTATTTATACGCATGATGACGTCGGCGCGCAGCGCCCTCTACTGAAAACATTTTTCCGAGGCCAGCAAGCTGGAGATGATCTATCAAGATAAGGAATACGTCGGAGGACACAATCCCTTCGAAGTCGGCCTATGCATAGCAAGTAATCTAAACAGATTCAACAAGCCTCAGAAACATATACACACACACACACACACACACAGCACTGGATGGAAGGGGCGCCCTCTGGTTCCCTGCTCAATTCACCTCCACAGCTACTGATGTTCTCCACCGACTGGTTTCTGTGCTTATCACGTCATCAGGGAGGCAGTCTCACTTGCAGCAAAGAGCCAGTGCAGGTGCAATCAATGTTAATTCTGCTGCAAGGAATTATGGTAGCTGTAGTCATTACGTTTGCAGGGAACCTGCTCACTCCCAAACACCCACAGTGGGGGAGAGAGGGGAGTAGCCCACAGTGTGGCACTCCAAAGCCAGGCATATATTGCCTTGGTGCAGCACCCTATAGAGCCCTGGAGCTTCCACCCTCCAGGGTACCTTAAACAGCACTGGGTGGAAGGGGCACACTCTGGCTCCCTGCACAATTCACCTCCACACCAACTGATGTTGCTCAGACCGGTGTCTGTGCTGATCACGTCATCAGGGTTGGATTCTCACTTGCAGCAGAGCATAAGAAAGACAGTAAACCTAGCCCTGAAGATTACCATTAAGACCATGATTTATATGGACCTATGAGTGAAATGTGTAGGCTGTTCTAAGGGGCATAATTATATAGCAACAAATGAATGTAATAAGGTGTAAGCTGTTGCTGTGTGATCGGCTGCTCTAGGAGTACAAATACAAAAAAATGTGGAGGCTGTTCTAGCAGTTTAAATATAAAAAAAATGGCAGGCTGTATGGTATTTAGGTGTGCTGTAATTATGAAATGATGTAAAAGTCAAGTCAATGTTATGCCTTCTGTAAAGGTTATCCATGTATGAACTGACAAATTAAGTTGGTGCTTTGGGATGAATAGGAGAACTTGAACGTTATAGATTAAGTTGATATGAGAAATTGGTTGGTGATTGAAAAAGTAATATTTATGTAATAGTTCTTGCGAACATGAAAAATAATTAAGTTGATACAATAGTTTCTTCAAAAGAAAAGAAATTAAATACTCAAAACTCAGCGTACATGGGCAATTCTTGAAATTGTGCAATTTACATTAGGTTTTAGATCTCTTCTGCATGTGTTTTAATTATAGTTTGTACACATTCCCAAGGAGATGGAGTTAATTTCGGGTAGTTATCTCACCAGATGGCATTAGGAGTCAAAGGGTAGCTTCTGAAAGCCATTTGTGTCAAGCAAACCAGGCTCCTTCTATGCTACAAGCAGGAGCTAAATGGCTACCAGGAACGGACAATTTTTAACCCAGCTATATATTGGCAGTTAAATCTACGAATAAATAAGTTTGAACTGAAAGGCACCCATTTGCTTGGATGAAGGGAAAACAATTCAATTGGCTGCTTTGGATCCACAGATAAACATGCATCAGAGATGTCAGAATGGTGACACAGGGTGGTGGTGGTGTTGGGGTGGGCGGCAGATGCGTTTTGATGAAGAATTTTTGACTGGAAAATGTTCAAGCATCTGCCATCTTGGATACAGTACCAAACGTGCTGTGAAAACAACATTGGAAATGCCTATACAGGCTAACAGAGGCCTGTTCTGACCCTAGGCTGGTTGCGGACATGCCTCAGCGTTTAGGGATATGTCATTTTTAATGCCAAACAACGGCAATTTAGACTGAGAACACAGGTCTTTACCAGTTCCCGGGTGGCATGTTGTGGCAAAGAGTCCAAGTTGTCATGTTAAATATCTGTGTAAGATATGTTTTGATCAATATGTTGATATTTGGGCTGTTCATTAGCTGGTGTGAAGGCATCATGAAGCAGACAAAAGAGCTGTAGTTTTGGCTATAAGCTTTTAATGAAAGGAAAATGGGGTTGGGAAAAGGCCTATCTTGCCCTATTCGAAGTGGGAGTTTCCCAACCCAACTCAAACTAAGGTCAGTCTACGTTAGGAAGTCCAAATCAAATGTTCATTCTGTGTCAAAACCTATTCTTGCCCTAACATACCACTTGGATCAAAATGTGCAAGGTCTGAGTCTCAAAATTGTAAGTGCTCAACAAAGGTTCCACTGGCTCTTCACAGCTCGTGGCTTGAGAAGGGATTCCCCTCCCCATGCACTTCAAAATGACAAGCAGGGCGTGCGTCCAAAGTTCTCATAAAGTTTGCAAAGCAAAAGTTAATTCACTTGGGAACTGATGTATATTCTCCTACCAGTTCATCAATGTAAAAAAGAACAAAACCGTTCCTCTTCTGGCTAGAGGACAACTTGGCAATACTTGTTGGCTCTTGGCAACCCTTGCTCTCTCTAAGCCTTTGGCAATGATTGCTCCCTCTTGGCCCTGGGCAGCGCTTGCACTGGGTTTTGACAGTTCGATATTCATACGACTTGTCTGCATTCAATCACATGCGTGTGAAAGGATCAGCGCGGCACACGCGGACATCAGAGCGCTGGGGAGTCACTCACTTGCCTCATACTAACCAGGTAAGTTGTTTCTTTGTGTTCCGCTGGGTGTGCGCATAGGACCTGGACACGTGCAGCTTCTCCCGACCAGGCACCAACCTCTACAGGGTCACCATCGCTTCCGCCACGCTAGATGTGAGCCGCCTCGGCTCCCGAATGTACCCGGTGCAATCCCGCCCAGAGAGACAACTCTGCTGCTTTCAGTCTCAGACTTCCGCTGCACAAACTCTGCAAGGGTGGGGAGGGGAATGGGGGACGACGATGGGTACATACCCTCACATGACCTGCAGTGGTCCCGACTTTCTCTTGCCTCTACAGCCCTGGTTCAAACTTTCTCTGGCTTCTCCTGCTCGTTCCCCTTCTACTTACTCTGCACCTGAGAGGGATCTTTATGCCACCCGGTATTTCTCAGATGAAGGCGATCTCCACTAATTGGCGGATTATCATAATCCTGCTACTCAGCACCTCTTCTTCGTCTCAGTACTAAAGTGGTGTTTTTTCATCTTCTTCCGAGTACCAAAGTGGTGTGTGTGCCTACGGTTGTCTGCAGGGAACTAGCCAAGCCTTCTGCAGTCTCCTCCCATCTTCCACCCCAAGCCCTCTGCAATGCACTGAACACACACTTCACCACTAAAACTCTGGACATCCTGAGCACCCTTGTACCCTCCTGCCCAACCCTTCTCTCACTCCCTTGCCTCCTCTCTCCACCTTCTCCCCTGTCACACCTGAAAAAGTCACCAGAGTTGTCCGCTCCATGAAGGTCTCTTCCACAGGTTTCCCCTTGCTCCTCCAGAACCATCAAGGACAACTTTGGCTCTCTTGCCCCTGCACTCGCTGATCTATGCAACCACTCTTGCCACTTGATCTTTCCCAACCTCCCTCAAGCACTACCATGTCCGCCCCCTCCTGAAAAAACATTCAGCAGACCCTGCCTTTCCAGCCAACTACCACCTTATTTCTATCACCCCCCCCCCTTCCTTGGGAAACTGCTGATAAGCTGGCCTTTCCACAAGTAACCTCACACTTCACACACTGAACTTGTTGGTGGTCTCCACAGCCATCAATCAAGGCATAGAAACTGCTCTTCTGAACACCTGTGAAGAACTGCTTGCATCACTGGACTCTCCAGCTGTCTTTATCCTCTCCATCTCTCCTCTGCCTTTGATACAGTTAACCATTCCATCCTCATTAAACAGCTCCATGATACCCTTGGCATCTTGGAGTGGCACTGGACTTGCTTACCTCTTTCCTAACTGGCCGTTCGTTCCAAGCCATTCTGAGCCCTTCCTTCTCCCCTACTTCCTTCTCCACCTGTGGTGTCCGCCAGGGCTCAAACCTCATTTCCTCCTCCTCCTCCTCGACGTCCAGTGCTAAGCAGATGACAACTCTTTTTCAAACACCCTGCAGACCGTCTTGCGTCTTCCATCATCCCCAACTGCCTACCTGCCATCCAGTTCTGGTTTACTTCCAACGATCTCTGCCTCAATGCCAGCAAAACGGAGATCATTCCCATTGGGACCCCTACTGCTGCTTTTCCCCCCCTCACTCTGGCCAACCTCTATGAGCTCTCCCCTGCTCCTTCTGAAGCCAGAAACCTCAAAGTCATCTTTGACTCCTCGCTCTCCTTCCTCCCTCACACTCAGAAAATTGCCAAGAAGTCCCACTTTCAACTCTTCCTTCTCAAAGGAATTCTCCCTTTTCACACTTTCCTTCAGAAGCTCAATGTTACCTGAGCCCTGGGTTATTTTCTAGGCTGGACTACTGCAATAGCCTTCTCCTGAATCTACCTTATTCAACTTTACAACCCCTCCAGCTAATCCAGAATAGATCAGCAAGACATATCCTTGACCTTAACCTCAGGGACTGCATCTCTCCTGCCCTAAAAACTCTTCACTGTTGCCCAGTTGCGGCACAGATTAAATTCAAATCCCTCTGCATCATCCACAGGAATGTCTGGGGCCTGGGACCACGCTATCTGCACATTTCTCTTACTAGATGCTCTGCTTCTAGATGTCTGCGGTCTTCTGGCACCAACTCTGTGTGTAAAGCCTTTCGCGAGGCCGATCACTTTCTTCAGCTGGCTCCCTCTTATGGAACAGTCTCCCCCTCCCTCACAGTCTTGAGCAGGACATCCTCAAATTCCAGAAGCTCCACAAGACTTTCCTCTTCCCCCGTTACGCGCACCTGGTATCCACGGGGACGCCACGCAGCCAGTTGGCCGTTGGTGCCCTTCCCAATGATTCCCTGGTGTGGTCTTGGGGTCTAAGGGATTCCGCTTGGAAATGAAGACTATATGAGGACTGGGCGACCAAGGTAAGTTTTCCCCCACCTCCCTTGTGTTTCCAGCCCCTCCAGGTTCTCTTCTCACCTGGTTTTCGGAATCAGTGGGCTCTCCGTCCTGCTTTGGGCCGGGGCACGTTGTCTTTTGTGGGCGCGGGCGGTCCAGTTACTTCACTGACTGCTGCCCTTGTAGTGTCTTTCAGGTAGGTATTACTGCGATTGATGGCGTCGTAATTCTTGCATTCCTTTTCTCTGTTCTAAATGTCTCTTTATCTCCCTAGGAGTGTGGAGTGTTTGCTTGGAGAACTGGATATGCTGGTTCTCACCGGGAGATGGCGCGCTATAGCGCTATGGTGCGGTAAGGAGGCACTTTGCGTTGCACAGCGATGTCTTGTCCTCACTGACCTGTGCTTTTCTCTTTTCGTAGGTCGCAGTGAGTTCCCAGCGCAGATGGAGTTCCGGAGCTATGCCGGCTGAAAAGCAACCAACCAGGTAAGTCTTTAAGCGCTTTGTGGTTGTAATGTCTCCCCTACCTCCTTTAATGATGTCTCTCCTTTTCTCAGGTCCTTCGATCCGGGCGGTGAACTCCAACAGAGCTGCCAGGAGCTGCAAGCAGTGAAGGATGATAAATGCAGGCAAGATTCTGCTGCTAACAATGTTCTTGGTTTTTCTGCAGGTCCGGAATTCACCAGGCTCGTGAGAAAGCTGGACACAGTGAGCGTCACGTTGCTAGAAGCAAAGTAACGTGAAGTGTGTTGTCTTGTTCGGGTGTGGTTTAAATAGCCACTGTAAAGTAGTCCAGGTAAAGTAGTCCCTAGGCCACCACACCCAAAACACTAGACCGCATAGCTTGGTTCTAAGAACCAAGCTATGTGGATGCCTCCATGTTGGCTGAAAGCCTAAATAAAGTAGTTCCTCAAGCAGATGTCTTTCCTTACTGATGGGGCCAATCCTGGCGCCTTTGGCGCCAGGCTCAAGAGGGCCTGAGAAGTGGATGCCAGGCCTTATTAGTGATCCGAGCCCTGATTCCACCTGGCCAATGGGCTTGCCAGTGGGGATCAGGGCTGAGGGTCGTGACAGCACTCTTCCCCCCCCCCCCCCCAAGGCGAGGTCTCCTGCCTGGACGAGATAGTACAACTTGGCTCTAGAGATGCCCTTGACTTTGAATTCTGGTTCTCCATCTATTAGTATAGGTTGAGGTGGTGTCTTAATTTGTGTACCGGGTTGCAATGGTTTTAAGAGGGACACATGGAATAACGGATGGATTTGTAGATTAGGTGGTAAATCCAATTTGACAGCTGCTGGGTTGATAATTGCCTTGATGGTATAGGGTCCCAAATATCGAGGATGGAAGGTCCGGGTCCCTTTCATGGGTACGGCGGCTAACCAAACCTGGTGGTCTCCTACTTGATAGTCTGGGGCCTTTTTCCAATGCTGGTCGGCGAAGTGTTTTTGTTTTTCTTTAGCATGAATAAGATGCTCCTTCGCCTTTCTGAACGCCTGAGTCATGGTTGTATGAAGAGTCTTTACTGCAGGCATTTCCAAGCTAACAGGAAGGTCAAGTTCTGATGTACGTGGATGTCTGCCATGCAATGTGTAAAAAGGTGTTTGGCCCGTGCTAGAATGTACGGAGTTGTTATATGCGTACTCGGCTATCCACAGTAAGTCATTCCAATCTCTCAATTCATGTTGCAGCATGCACCGTAAATACTGCTCGAGGGTCCGGTTGGTCCTCTCGGTTTGGCCGCCTGTCTGGGGGGTGGTGACTGGTGGATAGCCGGACGTCAATCTGTGCCATTGCGCAACATATTCTCCAAAGATTGGATACAAATTGGCTGCCTCGATCTGAGACCAGAACTGATGGAAAGCCATGCAGCTTGACAATGTTTTCCAGAAATACTTCTGCTAGGGTGGATGCGTCCGGGAGGCCCTTGAGAGGAATAAAATGTGCCATCTTTGAGAACAAATCCACGATTACAAGAATGGTGTTAAAGCCTTGACTCGGTGGCAGATCAGTGATAAAGTCGATGGAAAGTGTGCCATGGAGCGGGAGGGATGTCCAGTGGTTGTAGGAGACCCGATGGTTTCTGTTTCTGAGATTTATTTTGTACAGACGCCGCAGGACTGAACATAATGGACAATGTCCTTACGCTAGGTGGGCCACCAAAAGTAATTTTTTACCTTGGCTAAAGTTTTAGCGATTCCAGGGTGTCGTCCGATCAGAGAGTCATGATAACCTGAAATGATATGCTGTTGTAACTCCTTCTCGGGTACATATAGCTGGTCTCTAAAATAAGGTAACTGATCCTTGATGCAATATTGTTCTCCTTGAGTTTGCCATGCGAGGAAAGCATCCTGTCGAATTTTGTTTCGTAATTCGGCTTGTGATAAGGCTGTTGTGATACCCAAGAGTTTGTCTTCAGGTATGATGGGTACCGGGTCTGGAGTTGTATACACCGTTTCATCGATGCCTATTCGAGATAAGGTGTCAGCTTTCCCATTCTTGGCCCCTGGTCGAAAGGTGATCACGTAGTCATATTCGGCGAAGAAGAGGGCCCACCGTAACTGGCTTGAAGACTGGGCTTTGGCTGTTTTGAGATATTGCAGGTTCCGGTGGTCTGTGAACACTGTAATGGTGTGTCTAGCTCCCAGAAGATAGTGTTGCCACGCCTTGAAAGCAGACTTGATGGCTAGGAGTTCTTTGTCCATGATAGCGTAATTAATTTCCGGGGGTGAGAATTTTTTTGACCAGAAGGCCACAGGATGCAGCTGGCCAGTTTCTGGATCCCTCTGTGAAAGGACCGCTCCCATTGCCATACTGGAAGCATCAGTTTCTATGACATAAGGGAGGTCTGGACGCGGGTGTCGCAGGATTGGAGCAGAGGTGAACCTTTGTTTCAGTTCCTGAAAGGCTCTTTCTGCTTCCTCAGTCCAAGCAAACTTTTTATTGCTTTTTCGTAGCAGTACTGTGATCGAGTGCACAACCTGAGAGAAGTATGGGATAAACCGGCGGTAAAAGTTCACAAAGCATAGCATGTTCTGTATCCCCTTCAGAGATGTTGGTGATGGCCATTTTAGAATAGCGTCAACCTTATGTACGTCCATTCTGATGCCTTTCGGCGAAAGGATGAAACCAAGGAATTCTACTTCGGTGACGTGAAAATTCTCCAGCTTTGCATACAAACGATGTTGGCGGAGCTTGGTGAGGACTGAACGAACATGCCTGATATGATCTTGTTTTGAGGCTAAGTAGACCAAGATGTCATCAATGTACACTAAGGGGCAAACGTCAATCAGTTCTCTCAAGACATTCATGAAATATTGAAATGCTGCGGGAGCGTTACATAAGCCAAAAGGCATGACTTGATATTCAAACAAGCCATATTTGGTACGGAAAGCGGTTTAACACTCATCTCCGATTCTGACCCGGACCAGGTGGTATGCTCCCCGAAGGTCTAATTTGGTATAGATCTGGGCATCTTTGACTTGGTCTAGCATTTCCGGGATAAGAGACAAGGGGTAGCGGTTCTTCACAGTTATCCGGTTTATTGCGCGGTAATCAATACAGGTCCTCAAGTCCCCTTCCTTTTTCGGTACAAAGGACTGGCTGCTGGGGACTTAGATGGGCGGATAAATCCGTTTGCAAGGTACTGGTCCAAATAGGATTTCGGGGGAAGGTTTTCTGGTTCAGTAAGAGCGTAGATCCTGCCGCAAGGGATTTGTGCCCCAGGAATAAAGTCAATTTGACAATCATAAGGCCTATGCGGAGGCAATGTGTTAGCCTGGTCTTTTTGGAATACGTCCTGAAAGTCACGATATTCATCTGGCAAAGTATTAGTTACTCCCAGAGTAGAGGCTCTAGTATTGGAAGTCTTGGAGACACAGGAGTCGGGTTCCGGGTCAGGAGAGTAGCAAGTCATGGAGCAGTTGCTGGAGAAGGTTAATTTCCGTGCCCGCCAGTCTATCAAAGGGTTGTGAGCAACCAACCATGGCATCCCTAGTATCAACCGGAACTGAGGTGCCTTTATAAGATCGAACGAAATACACTCCCGATGTCCATCCTGGCACAGCAAGGTTACTACTCCGGAGGCGATTTCGGTCCCATCCACGGTAGTCACCTTGTCCCTGGTAGACTTAGAACACAAGGGGAGCCCCATCTCTGCTGCCAACTCTTGATCTATATAGTTCCCAACTGCTCCGATGTACGCTTCTACGGCATGCATCTTTGATGATTGTTGGTGATTTATTAAGATCACGGGTATCGCAAAGTGTGAGGTCAGTGGCTCTTTCTCATCACTCAACAAACTGACCTCTACGGTTGCCGAGCTTGGTAGTTTTCCGATTCCTTAACTTCATCCTTTTCTATGGCCCCGACTGTCCTCCTTAGGGGGTGGGAGGGGGGGTTTATTGGGCATTCTTTTTCTTTCAGAAAATGTCCTGGTTTTCCACAATACAAACAAAGTTGCTGTTGTCTTCTTTCATCCCGCTCTTGGTTTGTTAATGGAGGTCGTATCCCTCCGATTTGCATGGGTTCTACGGCGTTGTCTGGCAACCGTGGCGCATTGTCTTTAGGCCATACAAACTACTCGAGAGTCTGCTTTGGACCGGTCTGCTTTTCAGTCCTGCAACCGATGGTCCAGCTGCACGACTAGATTTATGAATTCGGTACACGGGGGTTGGGGGGAGGAGTCAACTACCTGGGCCAAGATGTCCTTTAATTCGCCTCGTAAGCCTCGATGGAATAACGTGGTTCTTTTGTTTTCTGGCCACCTGGCTTCAGCAACCAGTCTTTTGAAAGTCGCAATATATGTTAACAAGTCTTGGATCCCCTGCCGGAGGGATAATTCGTTATCCACAGCTTTTCCTGGGTATGGCGAGCAAACAGTTTTTCCATTTCTCTCTGAAACCCCCCCCGACCCCATCTTCTAGTCCTTTAACAACGGATCATTATGGGTCACCAACAGCACCGGCCAATCCGCTGCACTTCCACTCAAATATGATAGGATGAAAGCTACCCGAGCTTGGTCATTTGGAAATGCCCCAGGACAACAAAGGAAGTGAAGGAGACACTGATTTATGAATGCTGCATACTTACGTGGGTCGCTCAAAATCCTTTCTGGTGGTGCCAGGGAAACTGTTCCAGGCAGCGTGATCTGTACTGGTGTGGGGGTATAAGATGGTGAGATAGGATTTTGCATCAGTGGATTTCCTCCAAGCAGAGGAGTCTACCCTGCTTGCGATTGCAAGAATTGTCTGCTGATTTCGTCGGTGCGCACCTTGGTCACTATTGGGTCTCTCCGGAGTGCATTAGTCTTTTGTTGGGCTGAATGAACCTCAGCACGAAGGTCCCCCAACAATTGGGCCAATTGGTTGATTTCTGATGTTTCCATGGCGCCCAGGTGAATTATTTATGTCGGTCTTGGCGTTCTGTTATGCTCACCTGGTAGCCACGGGGACGCCACCCAGCCAGTTGGTAATTGGTGCCCTTCCCAATGATTCCCTGGTGTGGTCTCGGTGTCAATGGGATTCCGTCAGGAAATGAAGACTATATTAGGACTGGGCGACCAAGGTAAGTTTCCCCGACCTCCCTTGTGTTTCCAGCCCCTCCAGGTTCTCTTCTCACCTGGTTGTCGGAATCGGTGGGCTCTCCGTCCAGCTCTCTGGGCCGGGCGCGTTGTCTTTTGTTGGCGCGGACGGTCCAGTTACTTCACTGACTGCTGCCCTTGTAGTGTCTTTCAGGTAGGTCTTAATGCAATTGATAGCGTCGTAATTCTTGCATGCCTTTATTCTGTTCTAAATGTCTTTTTATCTCCCTAGGAGCGCGCAGTGTCCGCTTAAAGAACTGGATATGCTGGTTCTCACCGGGAGATGATGGCACGCTATAGCGCTATGATGCGGTAAGGAGGCGCTTTGCGTAGCACAGCGATGTCTTGTCCTCACTGACATGTGCTTTTCTCTTTTCGTAGGTCGCAGTGAGTTCCCAGCGCAGATGGAGTTCCAGAGCTATGCCGGCCGAAAAGCAACCAACCAGGTAAGTCTTTAAGCGCTTTGTGGTTGTAATGTCTCCACTACCTCCTTTAATGAGGTCTTTCTCCTTTTCTCAGGTCCTTCGATCCGGCCGGTGAACTCCACCAACAGAGCTGCCCAGGAGCTGCAAGCAGTGAAGGATGATGAATGCAGGTAAGATTCTGCTGCTAACAATGTTCTTGTTTTTTCTGCAGGTCCAGAATTCACCAGGCTCGTGAGAAAGCCGACACTGAGCGTCACGTTGCTAGATGCAAAGTAACGCGAAACGTGTTGTCTTGTTCAGGTGTGGTTTAAATAGCCACTGTAAAGTAGTCCAGGTAAAGTAGACCCTAGGCCACCACACCCAAAACACTAGACCGCATAGCTTGGTTCTAGGAACCAAGCTACGTGGATGCCTCCATGTTGGCTGAAAGCCTAAATAAAGTAGTTCCTCAAGCAGATGTCTTTCCTTACTGATGAGCCTGGTGCCAAAGGTGCCAGGACTGGCCCCAAGAGGGCCTGAGAAGTGGATGCCAGGCCTTATTAGTGATCCGAGCCCTGATTCCACCTGGCCAATGGGCTTGCCAGTGGAAATCAGGCCTGAGGGTCGTGACAGCACCTCCCCCTTCCCTTTGTTACTCCTCTGCTAATCGCACAGTCGCTGTGATTGATGGTGAGGGCCCTTATGCATCCCTCAGGGACATGTCCTCCCATATCCAATCGCCCCCCGCCCCAGTCCATCTCTCAGCACTTGCCTCGGCACCCACTGCCTCAATCCTGTAGGTTTGCACTTTCTACCCAATGCAGCCCAGGCCACATAGCACTTACCATACTATGCACGTCATCTGCTACTCAGCAACGAGCATGGACATTTCAGAAATTATCCCCCACTTCCCCTATTTCTCACTGCACTTGCACATTCTGAATACTCGCAAGGCATAGTAGGCTTGTCTTTATATTCCACTGTAGTTGTCGTTTTTCAATCCCATATTCCCTACCTGCTGCCCTGTGGGCGCTTTGAAACAACTGACTTACTATAAGCGCCTAACCAATGCACAATAAATAAAATAAAAATAAACAAGAAAACCAGGAAGGGACTTACTAGCCCATGAAAGCTTGTGGAACGGAAGGGACATCATGGAAGGGAAACTGGGAATACCGTGTCTCATCTTTGGGCACCCCATCTCCTCTCCCCAGGTCAGCTGCCCCCCCCCCGCTACCCCTAGGGAGTCCTTTACAAATCCACCCCAAGGGTCAGGATCTGGCAGCTTTGGCCTTTCCCTGGCCGGAGGCTGAATTAGGGAAAGGAATGTGGCTGCCCTCAGATTCCTCACAGTGGACACCCCAATCTCATTCCTACTCGCACATTACAGTACATACATCATATACAGTCCCACTCCACAATGTTTGCTCAAAATTCACAGTTTTTTTTAAATTAAGAAATTAAAAGTGAAACCAAAGCAAAAGTGGTCTTCAGCTTCATGCAGGGAAAGTCACCACAATGTTACACAAGCACAAGGAGCTGGTCTACAACAATGAAAATGGGCTGCCTTTATTAACCAAACTATTTGTCACACACATGCATCCATGATCATTTCTTTATATCTTAAGTTCTGACTAATACTAGACATAGTTACACTCCTACCGCGGACCACTCAGCATATCAAAAATCTTGACTTCACTTTAGAACATTTCCATAATTACACATGCAGTTGCATGTGCAAGTAATGCAAAAGCTTTGATTTCCCCAATAGCATACATTCTAAAATCAAAAGATCTCTTGCTTCACATGTAGATGAACAAGTTACTTACCAACTGTAACGTTCTTTCGACTGGATGTTCCTCCCACGTATTCCTCATCTTGTGATAATTCGTTATCTCCAGCTTCGCTGATTCGGAAAAAAGATTTCTCGGCAGAGGGCGCTGTGCTCGAGGTCGTGGCGTCGATTGTCCCTCGACTGACTCCGTACTCAGATCAAGCCGCGCCCGTTGCTTCAGTTCTGTTTTTTCGATGAAACATAGGAGGAACACCCAGGCGTGCCCCATGACCGATACATTCTTCGTGAGAGGAAAGTGTAAGAAAACGTAAACTGTACTGTGGGGTAGGATGGGAGGGTCGATGAGGAATACGTGGGAGGAACATCCAGTCGAAAGAACGTTACAGTTGGTAAGTAACTTGTTCTTCGAATAGATTGTGTCCTCCCGCGTATTCCTCATCTTGTGATATGCTCCCATAGCAGTAGCAATTTTGGAGGCGGGAGTACCAATTTCAGTTTGTGGACAGAATGCAGAACTGCCTTGGCAAATAAACTCTTATTAGAGGAGGCAGTATCCAAACAATGTTTAATAAAAGTATGCATTGTTTTCCAGGTTGCAGCTGCACAAATATCTGCTGCCGGGACTCCCCTCTTTAGAGCCGCAGAAGTAGCCATTCCCTTTGTAGAATGTGTACGAAGCCCATCTGGTGGTTCTTTTCCCGCTAATCTGTAGCATTCAACCATGGCTAATATGATCCAGCGGGAAATGGTCTGTTTTGTTACAAATAAGCCTAATTTATGACCAGTATATCCCACGAATAGTTGGTCATCTTGTCTCAATTTAGCCATCCTTGAGATGTAAAAACTAAGAGCCCTCTTGGGATCTAGTCTGTGTAATCTCTCCTCTTCCTTGCCCAGATGAGGAGGAGGATAAAAAGTTGGTACTATTTTTTGTGACAAATGGAAGTCCGAGACTACTTTTGGTAAGAACGAAGGTTTAACTTTAAGGACTACCTTATCCTTATAAAAAATAGTATATGGTGGTTTGCATGAGAGAGCCTGAAGTTCACTAACCCTGCAGGCTGATGATAGGGCCACAAGAAGGACAGTTTTTAGAGTTAAAAGCCTCAATGGACATGAATGCAGAAGCTCAAAAGGTATGAAAGTCAAGAATGTTAGTACTAAATTTAAGTTGGTACATGAAAAGGTACTGGAGGGTATACATTAGTAAGCCCTTTTAAGAATTGAATGATTAACAGTATTTTGAAATATGAAACCTCTGCAGAGGAGTGCTTGAAAATGGACAGCGCAGCAAGGTATCCTTTGATTGTTCCTATCTGGAGCCCCAGATTAGCTAAATGTAATAGAAAAGAAAGCACCATTGGGGTGCCACACTGAAAAGGGTCCACATCCTTGTGTTTGCACCAGTTACTAAACCTGTTCCAGCGACATCGGTACAAAGATTTTGTTGCTGGTCTTCTGGCCGAAAGCAAGATTTCCATTACGTCATCCGGAAGATCCCAATTCTTGTATCTCAACCTCTCAGAAACCATGCGTGAGGGTTGAGTGTCTTGACCTCTGGATGGAGAACCCGACCTTCCTCTTGCGAGAGAAGATCCTCTTTGCGGAAGACGTATTGGAGGGCAGATGGACATGTCCAGAAGGTCCGGGTACCACGTCCTCCTGGCCCAATCCGGGGCAATTAGGATCAAGGTTTTCCTGAACTTTCTCAACCTCCTGATTACTTGAGGAATCACAGGGACTGGGGGGAACGCGTACAGCAGTGGAAACTTCCACTACACTACGAATGAGTCTCCCAGAGCTCCTCTTTGAGGAAATTCCCTTGAGCAGTACTGATCGCACTTCCGGTTGATCGCGGTGGCAAACAGATCCACTTGAGGGGTTCCCCAAAGGGCGAAGATCTCCAGAAGGACTTCCTGAGCTATCTCCCACTCGCGAGAGACCGTGTTCTGCCTGCTCAGAGCGTCTGCCGCTGTGTTCTTCTCTCCGGCTAGGTGAATTGCCGATAGAGAGATTCCTTCTCGTATTGCCCAGAACCATAGCTGCATTGCCTCTCTGCACAGTGGTAGTGACCCTACTCCTCCTCTTTCGTTGAGGTAGTACATGGCCACCGTGTTGTGCGTCATTATCAGAACATTCTTTCCCTGTACAGAGGGCAGAAAGGCCTTCAGAGCTAGTCTGATTGCCCTCAGCTCCAAACGGTTGATGTGTAGTTTGGACTCTGATGGAGACCAACGACCGCTGATTGTCAGATCGTTGGTGTGTGCTCCCCACCCCGTGAGTGAGGCGTCCGTCACTACTGGTATCTCCGGCCATGGTTGCCAAAAAGACTCTCCCTTGAGAATGTTGTTGTTGCAAGCCCACCATAGAAGATCCTGAGCAACCGCGCTCGGGATTTGCAGAAGATCGACATGTTTCCTGAGAACTGGGACCAGTGAGTTCTGAGTGTTCACTGAAGGGATCTCATTCTCAACCTGGCCTCTGGTACTAGGAAAATGCAGGATGCCATGAGGCCAAGCAACCTGAGAAAATCGAAGGCCGGTAGACGTTGGGCATTCTGGAATTTTGTTACCATCTGCTGGATGTGGAGAGCTCTCACCTCGGGAGGCGAGGCTTTTCCCGAGGAAGTGTCCAAGACTGCTCCGATAAACTGGAGCTTCTGGGATGGTATCATGTGGGACTTCTTGAAATTGAGGGAGAAGCCCAATTTGTGGAGGAAGTGGAAGGTGATCAAAAGATGTTCCTGAGCTTGTTCTGGAGAACTTGCTCTGATCAACCAATCGTCCAGGTAGGGGTAGATGTGAATGCCCCCTCTCCTGAGACTTGCTGCCACAACCACCACCAGTTTGGTAAAAACCCTCAGGGCGGAGGTCAACCCGAATGGCAGAACTCAAAATTGATAATGAGAATTGCCAATCGCGAACCTCAGGTACTTTCTGTGCTTTGGATGAATTGGCACATGAAAGTAAGCATCCTGAAGGTCCAATGATACCAACCAATCTTGGAGTTGGAGAGCCTGAAGGACCTGAGAAAGTCACCATCTTCAACTTGTCCTTCCTGAGGAACTTGTTCAAGTTTCTTAAGTCCAAGATGGGTCTCAGTCCTCCGTCCTTTTTTGGGATGAGAAAATATGGGGAGTACCAATCCCTGTTCCTCTCCGCTACAGGTACCAGTTCTATGGCACCTTTCTCTAGCACGGTTAAAATTTCCTGCAACAGGAGCGGATCCGGAATTTTGGCGGAGTTGGCTCCCGGTGGACGATTGAGGCCTTTTTTGGAAGGGGAGGCAGTAACCTTGGGCTACTGTTTCCAGTGCCCAAGCATCTAAGGTAATCCCCCGCCATTCCTTCAGATGCTGAGAGATCCTGCCTCCCACTGGTGTTTTGTGCAACAAGGTCTCGGAGGGATTTGGAGGCGGCTGCAGGAGTGGCTGAGGGTACAGATGCCGCTCCTGAGGCTGATTTTGCACCTCTTCCTCGTGCTCCACGAGTGAAGTTTCTTTTGCCCCTTTGAGAAGCCTGTCCTCTTCCTCTACCAAAAGAGGAGTAGTATCGAAAAGAACGACCCCTCCAGGAAGATGAGCCGGAATAGGGTTTTAGAGGCTGGCGCAAAGAGGCGCTAAGTGATTTAGCTGCCGCTATTGAGGTCTGAAGTTTTTCTAGGTGTCAGGTTTCATGGAGTTTGGTTGAAGGTGGTGGAATGAGTACGATTTACATAAATTATGGTTTGGGCCTTAACCCTTAGTGCAGAGTGTGGAGAGCTTCCCAAGCCAAAATGGAGACTTCCAAAAGGATCAGTGATTGGACAGAAGTAAAAGAAAGGCATTGTTGGAACATTCTAAACTGCCTTTCATTGTCAGCAGCCCAGCAGGAGGTCTTATGTTTGAAGCTCTGAAGATTTAGAAACTTTAGCTAGGCCCTTGTGCTTAGGATTTGTTAATTGGATCAGGAAAGTGTTGGAGAATTTAAGAAGAAAGTCAGAAACGTTCCGGTAAAAGAAAGACTTTACAATTTTTAACTGAACTTTGTGAAATTCAAGAAGGAGTTATATTTCTATACAATTTATTAACTAGTTCCTGTTCTCTTATTCTTTGTTTAAAGAGTAGTTAGTCTTTTAAGACTTTATTTTTGGATTTCTTGAACAGTACTGTTATTTAATGAACTGCGCAACATATTAGCGCGTGGCAAGTTGGTGTGTGGAAGCCTGTTCATCTTTTCAGCGTTGTGTGTTTTTTTGGCCGTATAAAAATTATTGAGCACTGTTCCTTCTTACGATAACAGTGCTTTCTTTTAACGTCGGGCTAGCGCTAGAACTCTTAACACTGTCTGCGCAAGTGACAGTGTTATAAATACACGATCCTGAAACGTTATGTTTTATTTACCAACTTTCTAACCTGGCGCGCGTACCTCATTAAGCTGCCTCTTCAAGGATCAGTGTCCAGAGCTCAGTAATTTCCTCTTTCCAACTTGAACAAATAAAATTAAGGAGGGAGAAATACTGATCTACTACGCATGCGCATATGCCATTTTTGAACTCTATTTTCTGTTCCTATGCGCACACCATTTTAGAAGGAAAAGGAATATCTTCACGCATGCGCATAACTCTAGTCAAGTGAACGCTTCCTTGAAGAGCGATATTTTTACGCAAGCAAAAATCCAATTAATAAACACCCCCTTTCTTTCCACACGCACAAACAATTCTAAAAGGAAGAAGCAAGAGTCATATTTGGAATCTGTGTTAAAGCTAGAGATTCACACAAAAGACGGACCTAGCATTTCCAGATGGGCGTGTGTGTGTGTTTTGGAATTTGAACTGCTAGAAGATTAATTCATGGAACTGAGAGAGTGCGCTAAAGATAGCAGTTTTCCAATTCTGAATTGAAGAAGTTAGTAAGAGCCTATTTTTTCTTCAGTAAGAAAACAAACACTTCCTCTAAGTTATCAATAGAGGATATTCAGGTATGGTGGCGTATTTATTTACTCAATTCGATAAAGAGAAGTCAGAGCCTAGGAAAAGAAAGGTTAGTGACTAAGGTGTATTTGTTGTTAGTTTATCTACAGGTTAAGAGATATAAAGAAGCTGAGCAAAACCTGAAGTTTATTATTTGGTCCCATTTTCCCCCTTTCCCTTGGGGATGCTCTCAACTGAACTGCTTGTTACCAGTTAAGAGGTTAGCATCCAAAGGGGACTGCAGGGGCTCAGCAGCTTCCGTGGACAACATCCTGATTGAAGAAAAAGCCCGACACTAAGTGATTTAGCTGCCGCTTTCGAGGTCTGAAGTTTTTCTAGGCTTTCATCAGCCTTTCTGCCAAAGAGCCTCGAGCCATCAAAGGGCATGTTGAGGAGTCTAGCTTGCACGTCTGGTGCAAACCCCGACTTCCTCAACTACGCAAATCTTCATAGCACAATGCTTGCAGCCATGGATCTGCTGATACCATCAGCTTCCCCCATAGCCCCCTTCCCGTCTTTAACTATATTCGGGAAGCCTTCCCTTTCCTCGCCTTCCAGAATATGATCAGCCGCCGCCGAAATACAGTCCCACAGGGTATGGATAAACCTGGCTAGGGTACAGGTGACATTTGCCGACTTAAGTGCCATACTGCCGGACGTGAAAACTTTACGTGCCCAGGCATCAACTTTTTTATCCTCTCTATCTGGAGGGATAGTTGGATAAGCAGTTTGTTTTGAAGTGGATGCTGTCTGAATGACTAAACTCTCTGGAATCAGATGTTAATTCAAATATTCAGGATCTGTTCCAGCTGGTCTATATTTTTTTGGAAAAGTGCTATCTGCAGCAGCAATACTCTCTGGTTTCTCCCAGTTTTTCTCCAGTCCTTTGAAGGGCCTTGTGGAAAGGGAGAACAGGATCTTTCTGAGGTCCCTTGACGATTATATCCGTCATGTCATCTTGTTCAAAAATGTGTGAAGTATTACCCCAACCCATATATATATAATCAATTACCCTGGTTATAAAACCCCTGTACCCAGCATCTGCATGCTCTGCAGGATCAGGTCTGGCGAACTCTAATTCTGGGGATGTGTCAATTCCACTGGCAGAATGTAGAGTATCACTCCGGTCTCTCATTCTAGATTCCTGATCAATAAGTTCCTCAGGAACTTGTCTTGTACCATAAGAAACTCCAAGAGGAGTAACTTCGTCCTCTTCTGAAGCTGCTTCTGAATTGCTGACAGACTTGAAAAAGTCTGATGTGGGCAATGGAGATAATTTTTTTTTTTTTTTTTTTTGTATTTAATCAACAGATTTTTACAAAAATGATTTTTTGTCATAAAATTCGCATAAAGCTGGTGCTGTCGCTAAAAATGTTGCTGTAAAATGTTGCTTAAAATGTGCCATCCTCGCGAATTATGCCCGTGGCAGATTTAGTGATTCTAGTATTTTGTACGTAGCTATCTGCCATTTTGTCTTATCTCCTCCCATTAAGCGAGCCCAACAAGTGTCTTCGTCAGCTATAGTAAAGTCAGAAAAAATATGTCTCGGGTAACGGCTTCTTGCTTGTTGGTTTGCAGCACATTTTAGCAATAAATGACGTATTGACTCTATTTCTTGTATGTTGCAAAAACGACAGAAATTGGATTCAGTTTTGCCTCTTATTGCCAAGATCTCATTTGTTGGCAAGAGATTGAGGCGAGCACGTAGTAACATATCTCTCCCCTTCCTACAAGGGAATTTTTTGATGAATTCTTGTAGTTCGTTTAGTCTTTTTACGTTTGGAGGCAGATGTGCAGTTAACTTGTTTTTTTCTGCAATTTCCAGAGTTCGTATCCAATCGTATTCTCTTAGTTTTTTGAGGACTCGTTTCGGGTTGGTGATTAGTGTTTCTTCGTTCTCCTGAATTTGTTCCAACATCTGGATGTTGTCGTTTTTCCATTTCGTTAGGCTTCCAGTATTGTTTCGTTCGAGTTCCTGTTTTATCAAATTGTAAATTGATGGAGGCTCCGCCATCCGGCATTTCCTATAAAGCATCAGTTTTCCCTGTTCAACAGAGCTTTTAAGGGACGGCAAGCTGAGCTCTTTACGAATCGAGGCACCTGGGGTTGAATTAGGCAGCATAAGAACTTTTCTCCAAAACTTTGACTCCATTTTTGTCCAGATATCTAAAGGCAGGTTTATCATGGCGTCGCCTCCATATGATAGAGTTGGCATAACTTTTTTCTTGTAAAATTCTCGCACTGGTATCAGCGAGTATCTGCCAAACTTTCTATCTATTGCCCTGGCTTGGGCTGCCATTAGGTTTACTTTCGTTGTTAATGCTATTTGCATGGCTTTGTCTTGTTTTGTACTGTCTAATGTGACTCCTAGGTATTTAAAGACCAAGACTATATCAATTGGTTCGCCCTCCAGATTTAAGCTCGGTCCTTTGCTTTTTCTATTCGCCTTCCCGAATCTCAGCAATTTGGTTTTTTTGATGTTGATTTCTAGCCGGTTTTCTTGCATATATTTCTGCAGACTTGTCATTTGACGCTGTAGTCCCACGGGAGTGTAGTCCAAAAGTACTAGATCGTCCGCATATAAGAGCCTCGTTATTGGTGTTTTACAAATTTTCGGTGGAAAAGATCGTATAGTTGTGTCCGAGCCATTTATATCACCAACGAATGCTAAGAATAAGGCCGGGGCCAGTGGACACCCCTGTTTCACACCTCTAGCTGTTGGTATCTGGTTTGATAGTAAGCCGTTTTGATCCAGACGGATCCGTATACTGGTGTCTGTGTATAGTGCCTTAATTGGGTTCAGCAAGGTTGCAGGACAGTCCCATTCCTCCAGTTTAGACCAGAGCCTTGCCCTGTCTATACGATCAAAGGCCTGGGTCAGGTCGATAAAAGCCACAAAAATGCTAGGGCCCCCTTCCAGGGCTTTATTTTTCAGGACAGAAAGGAGTAGAATATTGGCCGTCGTGCCCATGTTTTTCTTAAATCCCGTTTGAAATGGGTCTTCGCAAGGAGCTTTTGCTGCCCATCGCTTAAAGTGGTCTAGTAACATTGCTCCAAACACTTTCCCTATGACATCGAGGAGCGCTATTGGTCTATAATTCATTGGATTCTTTTTGTCACCTTTTTTGAAAATGGGTACCACTGTTGCTGATTTCCAGGACGACGGTATAGTTCTCAAATCCGCACATTTTCTGAAGATTTTACTCAGAAGACTTGCCCATTCTTCGGGATTTGTTTTTAAGTCCACGTTTGTGACCCCGTCGGGCCCCGGGGCTCTTGAGTTCTTTAGACTTGATATCTTTAGTCGGATCTCCTCGGAGTCGTCTACTTTTAGCCATGGGCCTTGCTCGTGTCCCACGGGTTCGCTAGAGGGTTTCGTTGGAGCCAAGTACATTGTTTCAAAGTGTTTTACCCATGTTGTTTCTCCCACCTCACTTATTAATGATTTTTCTTGTGCGTCCGTCGTGGCTCTCAAGGTGCTCCAAAATTCTCTTGTGTTTCTCCCACTAATCATTTTCAAGATGTTTTCCGAGTCTTGTTGGTAGAGTTTTAACCTGTGTTCTCTAACCCAGGCTTTGTAGTGCTTTGCTGCCGCCGCTGCTTCTTCGTATGCTGCCGGTGTATCATTAATTTTTGCTCTTCGTTGGATTTTGCGAAGGATGCGGCGTTTCTCCACCAAAGGTTTATCGAACACATGTTTTGGTGGGTTTCCACCAAATTTTTTTACAAATGTGGTTTTTTTGTATTTTGTTAGAAGAGGGATATAGTTAGTTTTGTTCTCCTCCGCTATTTCCGTCATGGAATTAAATCGATTTTCCAGTTCCACAATGTGCTCCTTTGATAGTTTTAATCGATTTCCTTGTCCGTTGACTGTGATGTCGGCTTTCATGTAGTCATTCTGGGGGCTTGATGCCTCCCAAGAAGTTGAGAGCAAATTGTGATCACTGGCCCTTGTTCTGATTATTCCAAAGTCTTTTGTTATAGCCAAGATCGGTTCCGTGACGAACATGTAATCTATTGTTGCCTTTGAATTATTTCTTTCCCATGTTGGCAGATGCTTTGGGTCTGGGAAGGCTTCTTGTAAATTGTGCAAATTTCTTGATTTCATTAGACGGGTCCATAGTATTCCGCGCTGTTCTCCCCGCTGTCTGTTTACTTGACTGCTTCCTTTCTCTGGATCTGTAGAGCATATAGCGTTTAGATCTCCGCAGATCATGAAGTGATTTACTAAGTGTTCCGCCATGGCTATATCCAGTGCTTCTTCCACTTTCTCCAGGAAGGTAGTTGTTTCTGTAGATGCTGGATTCCAGTAGACGTTTGCTATAATTAGTGGTGTTTTTCCATAGCTCTCTTTGTTATTTGTCTTGCGAGTCCATGAGGCTTTCACCATCAGTATTTCCAGGTTACTGATCAATGTCTTGTCTAGTGTGATCCCACTTCCGTTTTTGCAGGCGATCAGGAGCCCTGAAGATGGTCTTCCCAGACGGCCCTTATTTGCGGGTGCCAAGATTAAATCGAAACCTCGCATAGAGGGCGGTTCACACAGCCAGGTTTCTTGGAGGCATATTAAATCGTATGCTCCTAAAGTCATGTCACTAGCCGATAGGAGGTGAAGATGTCCTCTCGTATTCCACGAGCACATTTTTATTGTCTGCTTCTGTTCTCCTCCCTTGCATTTCCCTCGTTGAATGTGCTCGACTCCAGGAAACTGCTATTTTTGCTTCTTTTCTGTTAGTGCTTTTGGCAGCCAGGACCATATTCCTTTCATTGGGGCACATTTTAATGAAGGTTCGCTCTCAGTTTTGTTTTGTTGTTGCTCCTGATTTTGTTTCCTGCGAGTCGCTGTTTCCCTGGCTCTATGAATGTTTCTTGGATCCTCTTGTTTTCGTTCCTGTTTTCGCGAGGATGTTTCCATATCACTATGGCTAAGTCTCTTGTCTTCTGTCTGATTTCTTTCATACTGGATATTTTCCTTTAACTTCAATGATTTTTGACCTTCTCGCTTTTTCATTTCTTCCGTCTTTTCCTTAACTCCGAAACTTGTGTAACTTTCCTTTGTTTGTAAGTTGGAGTTACTCTGTTTATTTAAGTTTTTATCTGGAGATTCTTTCCTCTTCATGTCATTGCTGTCATATTTTTGCTGTGTCTGCGTCACTTGGTACACCCTTAAATCGTATCCCATGTTTTCTAGTTCTCTTTTATTTTCAAGGAGGGTGTTTTTTAACTTCGTTGACGCTATATGCAAGTAAGTTCTGGCCTTGGTGTTTCTATGACTTGGTTCTACCACTAATAAATCTTCTGATTTGATAGGTTTTAGGTTTCGGATGTATTTGAACAACTTTAATACCGAGTTTCTGTTTAGTGTTACCTTGTCCTCATTTTCTTCTACTTGCGTTATTTTAATCTGCCATTTCGCTTGGTCCCATTTCCTAGGCTTTGGGTTGGGCCATTTGGTCCTGTCTCTATACTGTGGACTCAGTTCTCCGTAGCCACGTGATGAAGTTGTGATGATCTTTTCATTTTTCCCGCGTTTGTCATGTTTATATTTCATATCCTTGCTCGTTTGCGGATATCCTCTTAAGTTTTTCCTTTCGCTCTCTTGCTCGTCTTGGCGATACTGAAAGTCGCTTTGCTGTGTTAGATTTGAGCATTCTCTCTCGCGGGCCTCTTTTCTTGCGCGGGAGTGGTGGTCTACCTTCTTTAAAGTTCTGCCACTCCATTGATCTGGTGTTCTTGATCTCGCCCTTTCTCTCTCCTTTTTTGTATCCATCATTTGTTTCAGAGTTTTTTGTCTCGACGTTTCAGTGGCCTTGATTTCGTTTTTATCTCTGCTACATGTCTTTGCCAATTTTTGTTTTTGGCGTTGTTCGGTCCGTTGTGAGTTTCCCTCTACTTTGTTGTCTGCTTTATTGCTTTTACCGGCCAATTGTGAGTACAGACTTTGGGAGGTTTTCTTTGGACTTGAGTCTGAGGTAGAGTCTTCTGACACGTATTGACTCAGGTTCATTAGTTCATCGTGTTCCGGAAAGTCAAATGTTATCTTCGGTGGTGCTGTCTTAATCGTTTCCGAGTTTTCCTGTCTGTTCGTGAGTTCTATATTTATATCCAAGCTCTCCTCCATGCGTACTTTATCTTTGTGATTTGCTGGCCGCTTAAAGACTTGAAAAATCGCCTCTACTGGTTCTGTACGTGTCTTAGGCAGCTTAGGTAGCGATTTTTTTGTTCCCTCTTTTTTTTTTTTGAACAATTTCTCCTCCCTGAAGTTGGTCTCCAGGTATTTCAATTGTAATTTCTGGTTTGTTTGAGTTCAGTGTACACTCTGATTGACCTAGACGGGTATTCGTCTGACTTACTTTAGTGACTTTTTCTGTGGATGATTTGCTCTCTGTTAAGTCTATCGTGATAATTGTTTGAGTTTCTATAGTTTTTGTCGTCGTTGCGAGAGCCTCATCTTTCCCGCATGTTTGGTTGGGTATGGCTGATGTATCTTGGTTCGCTTCTTGGTTGTTTTTTTTCCTGGCTTCTAAGGCCATGATATATGCTTCTAAAAAGATGACTTTGCTGTACATCATTGCTTGGATACTGGTGTGATCCTTCAGTGAGTCAGCAATGGCTTCGTAGAGCTTCATGAATGGAGCAAGTGCTATATTTACAGATGACATGATGGAAAGTAGGTCAGTCTTTTTGTTTAAGTGTTCCGCTGAGCTCGAAGAATATTGCTGTGTTGAAGTTCTCCTTAATGGGGCGTCAATTATAACTGTTGTCTTGTTTCCCCCCAGATTTTGTGATGGTGCAACAGTATCGAGTAAGCGACTTCGATGATCCGTCGTATCTGGTCGAGGGCTAAGTGGTTCATGGCCCCACTGGTTTTGATGGTTGTTCTGTCCGTGTTTTTTCATTTGGGTCTGAACTGGAGTTGTCGCTTTAGACGGGATTGGTTGATCCCCTGAGTGTGTGTTTTCCTCCATTTTGCTCAGATGTCGTTCCCGTATAGTCTCGCCGTTTACTATCGGGTCGGACTCCAGAGGTGGATTTGTGGATGTTATGTTGTCTGGTTCAGACGTATCTCCTTTCTCCAAATTTGAAACTAGTGTAGTATCTATTTCCCGCAGTGTTTTGTTTGTCTTGTCCATCCCTGTTTGTATACCACCCAAGGTTCCTTCTTTCTCACCAGTATCTGGTTTTTCAAATAGACTTTCCCTTTCCTGTTGGTATTTTGATTTCTCCTGTTCCCTGGCCCTTAAGTTGTCCCGTTTCTCCCTTTCTTCTGTTGTTTTTATGTTGATTTGTAGATGCAGATCGCCATTGAGTGTCTCCATTTCTTGCAAGGCCGTTGGGGGGAGAAGTGTCTTAAGTGTTGCGGGCTCTTCACTTTCTCTTTCATCTAACTGATTCAATGATCCCTCTTTCTCTTCCAATGTTAAAACGTCCTTCGCTCCTGGTTCTCCACTCTTTTTACAGTCTAACCTTCGTAGTTTGAAAGGGGGCAAGCATTCATTTAAAGCATCGAGTATCTCCATGTCTGATAGCTCCATGTGATGTCTATTTATCCCTTTTGTGTTAGATCGAGCCATAAAGTAGTTTGTCATTGGATTTTTTTCATTTGTTGTTGACCTATTTTTGTTGAGATGTTTACCACTCTTGTTTCTTTTTGTGGTGATTTTGACCATTTGCCTTTGCCTTTTTTTACTGTTAGTTGTTTTGCTGCCATCACTGGCCGTGAGAACTTCTTCCATGTCTATTTGATTGTCCTTGTCGTCTGTACTGTCTTCTGCCTCTGCGTGGATTGTCGCCACCACTTGGATTTGGCCCGGCGTCAACTCCCCCTGATGGACCATGTTGGGAGGCGCTCGGCTAGACTCGCCGGATGGTGCGTGTTTTGTGGTCTCTGCGACGTCCACCCCTCCCCCGACTTCCTGGCCGTTCTCCACCCCACTCGTAGCTAAAGAGCCGACTCTGTGAGTCCCCGGTGTCTCAGCCGAGGAGTCTCCGCGCTGGTCACCCAGGTCCGTCGCGACCTGCTCCACAACGGGGTCCGGATCGTGCTCGGGTAGTAGTTGCAGTGGTGGTGATGGCTGCGGTTGTGGTTTTTTCGTTGTATTTTGCGGAAATACCCCTATTGGAGTCAGCGATGAGTTTGAGGGGTCTGTTTGTTGTATTTGTACATTTTGTTCTGGTTGCGGAGCCCAAGTCTGATGTAGAGATTGTTGGCCACCCTTGTCTAGCAGACCCCATTCACTAGTTTTGTCATTTTCGTTTCTCTTAGGACTATGTGTCGGTGTTCTCTCATGACCCCTAGAGGTGCTTCCCTGTTGTTTTTGGGTCATTTTCATGCTTCTCAGGCACCTACCTTCTTCTTCTTCTGGGGGGGAATCGCTGGTCTCAGTTTTTCTATTTGGTCCTACTACCCTAGCGGTCATGACTTTGTCAGGGACCACGGACTCCTGGCTTGATAGTACGCCACCAGCGCCTAACAGCCGCACAACAGCCAACGCCCTCTACTCCTATCGGGCTCAACGCCGCGAGGGTGCGCTGCCTCTGCTTTTGTGGCAGAGGATGACACGTGAGCGGTCACGTGAGTACCAAAGCTCCGCCTCCTCCAGGAAGCTGAGGATTTGCCTGCAAGAGCCTGCGGGTGATAGCGCGAGTGAAGGAAACTCCCAGCGCTTACTCCAGGCACAGGCACAGAGGCTTCCAGGACACGGGAGCTGCACAGTTTTCAGTTCGTTTTCTCGTGGAAGAAGAGCGCCGCTCGGCAGCGCTGCCTCTGCTTTTGTGGCAGAGGATGACACGTGAGCGGTCACGTGAGTACCAAAGCTCCGCCTCCTCCAGGAAGCTGAGGATTTGCCTGCAAGAGCCTGCGGGTGATAGCGCGAGTGAAGGAAACTCCCAGCGCTTACTCCAGGCACAGGCACAGAGGCTTCCAGGACACGGGAGCTGCACAGTTTTCAGTTCGTTTTCTCGTGGAAGAAGAGCGCCGCTCGGCAGCGCTGCCTCTGCTTTTGTGGCAGAGGATGACACGTGAGCGGTCACGTGAGTACCAAAGCTCCGCCTCCTCCAGGAAGCTGAGGATTTGCCTGCAAGAGCCTGCGGGTGATAGCGCGAGTGAAGGAAACTCCCAGCGCTTACTCCAGGCACAGGCACAGAGGCTTCCAGGACACGGGAGCTGCACAGTTTTCAGTTCGTTTTCTCGTGGAAGATAATCTCCTTTCTTCCTCCACTATCCGCGTCGAAGGAATCGATAAATCCTTCGAAATTGGCGAAGGGGTCTTCGAAGAGGACTCGGATACTGGCGTTGAGGATGTTTTTGGTTTTGGAGTCGAAATTATCAACGCCGAGGGCGTCGACGAAGTCGTCGAAGTCTTCGACGGCTTGTGTTTTTTGCATGGCACTGGAGAAGTGCTCGACTCTCGAAGAGTCTTCGACGGATTTACGTCGACATTCCTCGACGCTACCGGTCTTTGCCATGGTAGTCTTGGACTTCTCCGTCGTCCAATGGAGCGACTTTAGGGGTTTGGCTTTTTTGAGGGTCTTTCGAGGGGGTCGAAAACCTCCATCATCTTTTTGCAGAATTCTTCCCACTTACTGGGAGAATCCAATTTAGTCGGACATCGAATTTCTTCGGTCGACTCTGAAGAAGATTATGAGGGAGATCTATGTCTCCTCTTCATTTTTTTAGATGACGAAGAGTGTCTCGATAAACTCCTAGATCGAGAGCTCTTTGAGTGCCTATGGCGATCAGATTCCTTCGAATCAGTCGCTTTATGTCTTTTTGACATAGCCTTCTTAGAGGCTTCCCTCCCCCCCCCGACAGTTTACCTCTCCTCTCACGAAGAGCTTTCTCGGTCATGGATTGACAGGACCCGCAGTCGTCGGTTCGGTGACTGGAACCGAGACACCAGAGACAAATCCGGTGGGGATCAGTGATCGACATTTTAGACCCACAATCTACACACTTTTTGAACCCCGTCTTGGGTGTCGAAGGAGTTGAAGATGACGACATTTTCTTCACAGAAAATAGAAGCGCGCCGTTCTCGATAGCGAAGCGATCGGAAAAACGGAACTGAAGCAACGGGCGCGGCTTGAGCTATTTATACCATTGGTGACGTCGACAGAGTACGGAGTCTGTCGAGGGACAATCGACGCCACGACCTCGAGCACAGCACCCTCTGCCGAGAACGTATTTTTCCGAAGCAGCGAAGCTGGAGATAACGAATTATCACAAGATGAGGAATACGTAGGAGGACACAATCCATTCGAAATGGTGATTATGAGCTGGTAAAATGTTTTGAGCAATTTAAACTTTGCTTACAATAACTTGGATCTACTGCTTTTGGGTTAGGGAAGCAGTGTTTTCAATTTAGAATAAATTGACTATTTTGGTTCTCCTACCAAGCCTGAAAAATAGGTTTTCAGATCGTATTGAACACAAATACCCACCCTTTTCAAATCCCATATGAATCTCACTGCGCAATTTGAGAATGGGAGTTACATTGGCACTATTTCTATGGGAATATAATCACTCCTTTCCACTTGCTCTCATTTTCAAATTTTGTTTAACACTGGCATTCACAGAACATATTTGAACACAAAAATCCTCATTTGGTCATGGTACGGCATGCTTTCGAACCATAGTCTAATGTCAGCAATATCTGTGATAGAGCTTAGGGTACCTTTTTAAATATCACTTATTCAGGTTAAACTAACATTTCACAGCGTGCTCACGACAGAGTGCACTTACTGTAAATACAATCTCTCTCAACCTTGAATAAAATGAAATCAGGATTTAGCTCACCCTAGCACATCCTATATCCTCTTCCATGAATAACATTAGTTAACCCCTCACGCTATTTGGAGGAATGGCATGTTTTCAATACACAATTAGGCATCACATAGCTTTCAATATATCAGGAAGCACTGTGGCATTTCCGACCAAATATTAGGATTTTTCCATTTGGAATGGTTGTCCCCTAGTGACAATCTCGACCCTCAATTAACTTGCACCAGAGTAACTAATCAGAGCAATAATTCCAGGGGATTTACCCAGTTATTTGGGGAGTTGTCATGCTTACCATGAATTAATATTTCATGGCATGGAACCAGCATAAATCCTTGTGCGTTCCCACAAGTCTCAGTCAGCAGGTGTTCGGTCCCATAATATGGCTTTTCTATTACACAGGGTTGGTGGCTGCTTCACTCACATGAGGTTTTAATCTGGCGTATTAGAGGAAAAATATTTAATTATGAAATACTGTTTAATATTGGTATAGGCCTGAACCAGTTTCACTCAGGAACAATTCCTAACCAACATGGTGGTACTTCAGAGTTGATTGGCTGATGGAACTGAACAAAGGAAAGACATGCAGCATTTTAAACTACATTCCATTTTAGATTTTGTTTAGGGAATGTCCTGTTTTATGTAAGCTCTCAATTTCAAGGTGTAAGCAGAGTTAGTGAGAAGTATACTCCTTCAGCAACTGAAGCAACAGTTTGATAGAACTTCTTGGGACATTACGCTATACGGTGGGGCGCAGGTCTCTGATAAGAAGTTAAAACTGTACGAAATCCTAATCTACGTTTAATGGTGACTGGGAAGAACAGTAGGACATTACTTACTGATTTGTGAAGGTGTTCCACTTCGCAGCAGTTGAGGAATTGCACAGAACATGCTGACGGCACCCGTTTGTTCTGCGTTTTGAGGCCATCTACCAAAGTCACTAACCTTAACTGGCATGGCGTACTTTCCTTCTGCACACTGCTGTTCTCGTTTAAATGTGCAGAGACATTTTAGATACAAACATTTTTGATTAGTAAAACATGGGGAACAGCGTTTCCTTATTACGCAGCCAAACGATGCTCATCTGACATGCGTCACTCTGGAGGACAGTAGCATCTCCTCATCACACTGCAGCATTCATTTGAAGGAGGATTTGTTCGACCTGGAGAACAGGGTTTTCTCTGAACGCTATGATGTAATTTTTAAACACACAAGGACAATTATTGGAAGACCTAAGGTTCAAAAGAGAACCGAAGAACTGATAAGTTGCATTGCAAGTGGCTAGCAAATGTAAATAATGAACATAAAACTGAACAGTTTAGAATTAGCATAATTGGGGAGCTTTAGTCTAGTCATGTAAAGTGTATGAAACACTAATACTTCTATCGGAGTAAGTCAACCAGTAGGAAGTAAAATTAGCAAGAATTTAGTTGCGACTAAGACGCAAGCTAATACTTTGCCAATCCATAGATGAAAATTTGGAAGAGCACTTCCAGCATACATTCAACATATCACCTAAGAATTTAGTAGAGCAGCACAGGTACTGAGTGGGCTAAAGGGGAGGCGAGGTAGGGAACAGTAAATTATCATCTTTGTTCTTTTTTTCTCACCCCTGCAGATCTCCAACTAGGAACACCGGAAATCTGTTATTTGTTTTCCCCACACTTCCCCTGTGTGTGTGAGTGTGTCGCAATCAGCTGTTGTAGTGATCAGCTGAACACGAGACCCTCTTGCTCGTCTCTGGGTTTCAGCAGCTCCTGCTCATCAGGCAAGCCAGGACCCTCTTGGTCCTGTCCATGAAGTCACGACTGCCTGAGGTTAGGTTTGTGCCAACCCGTCATTAACAAGGCCCAATTCTCCATATGGTATCCAGGCTCACCATCTATCCAGGTTCAGCACTCATCTAATGGGAACAAGTGTTCCTCTTCTCTGCAGCTCTTCCCAGTGCCAGAATCCCCTCTCCTGTGCTCAAACTGTTTTTATAATCTCCAGAATTCTCAGGCCATGTCATATTTATGTCCGACTGTGATTGTCCCAACACCTTCATTGGCTTACAGAACAGTCAGACACTCCTACACACCACCCGCAATCTTCATTGAATGGTTTTAATTTCATATTTTCAATGAAAAAATGTGGGGGCCTAAGCTGCTTCTTAGTCCATTTGACAGGGGATTTGCTTTTCATAATTTCAGGTGACAATATGGCAATCTATGTGTAGAAACATATGCACAAACATGTGACCACTGTATATTTGGCTATGGTTTCACACTTTGACTGCACGACATATTAGTCGTAGATAGGATTTGTAAGGTAATAAGCCATCAAAAAGGATTAGCAGAAGCCAGTTCCGTATTTGTAAAAAAACCTGTAGGAGGCTCTTTTTATTTGTTAACACGTGTTTCGGCTCATACCGAGCCTTTCTCAAAACAGGGCATATATCAGTCGTAGTTACATCACTACAGGGCATATATCAAAGTCTTGGTTTACATCATTCTGATTACTTCAAGCATTCAGCGTAAATAGTCATGGTACAGTTTGCAAACAAGTCCCTGGGTTAGAATCCCAACTGCAGTATGCAGTGACCCCCTTTCCTCCGCATCGGCCGAGCAAGTCAGTAAAGTTTGCTGCAAACTATACCTCACACTTGAAAGAAGCCACATAGTTTGCAGTTTTTCGGCATCAGTTGGCTTTAAAGAAACAGTCTTAGGTCTCATTTACTATTCCACATGCTTAATGCGCTGGGTTTCCATTGTTGATTGCCAGCGTCTCTCGCCTTGGTGCTGGTCGCTGCAGTCACCTTGAAGGGTATTGGAACATTAATAACCCACCTCATCTGATCCTTGGGCCATGCTGCATCGTCCCCCTCCCTCACCACCATTGTCTCAGTGCTGGGATGGTCTTCTACTGTGTTGCTCCACTTTGCCAGGTTCTCACTCCATCCTAGAGTCATCCCTGCAACTGCCTTTGCTTGCAGCTTGCGCCTGGGTGGTTTTTGTTCTTCCTTTCCATTGAGGGTCATCATTGGCCCAAGGATCAAATCTCTGAAATGGGTCCAGTAACCCACACGTATGAAAGGAAGCCATGTACTTAATGGATTGTTTTGCCTTCTGGGAACTGGCTTTCTGACCTCAAGCACAGACTACCTACCTCTTGGTCCTCGAGTGGGGGCTTATTCTTGATACTAGACCTCATGGGTCCCTCTGGTCTGGGTTCAAGACTTATCAGAAGTGATTCTTTATGCATTACCCCCATTGGATAACAGTGGTCTTCCTGCTGTATTGCAACTTCCACTGGGGCTCCGAATTCTCAAACAGATCTCTTCATTGATCTCCCTTCACATACCTCCTCCTCTACCCTCCCCCCCTTGTAAATAATCCTACTTATTGTTCTAATGACCTGTTCATGTTTGTAAATATGCTTGTCTCACTTTTGTACCAGTTATATTGTAAAGCGCCTTGGCTTAAAGTGCTATATAAATTCAATAAACAAACATTGAGGTCTCTTTTTGTCCTCCCTGCGGACGGTTGCCACCTCGTCCACACCAGTGTGATAGAACTGGGACTCACTTGAATTTTCCCCATACACATGGAAGGCCTACTGTCCCGTTTATTTCAATCGAACTTTCTACTCACCAAGGTACATGCCTAAAGTGAATTTGGTGGGTACTTGCATGCCCCTGGACATGTTTTCCTGTACCATTAGGCCAAGAACTAATGTTAGTACTTACTAGAGATTTTAAAAGTCTTCTTAAAGTTATGCTTTCAACTTCAGAAATGTGAATATAATGAATACATGTTTACACTGCATTTTTATTAGCACCAACTATTTTTCCATGAAGTGTGCTGCATTAATTGTTGATAAAGTGAATCTAGATGTTATTTTAGTAGCTTTTGGAATATTTGGAATATTTTTCCACTCTCTAGCCCTTTGACTGCGAAGTCTGCATTTGTATTTGTGCGATTGGTGTTGAATCCTATTGTGACCATTTGCAATCCTATTGCGACTATTTTAATAGTGTGTAACAATGTCTGGTTTCCTTTCTCCCTGCAGCCCCTTGTCACTATATGTTGAGTGCCTATCCTTAGATCCTGGATCCACACTTAAATAAAAAAAAGACTCTTCAATGACCTGGACTGTTTTTATAATATACAGTGTATTTTTACACTATGTGCATTACTTGCCGAAGCACATATGTTACACATAACTATTAGTTCAAATAATAAATGTATACATTTTTCATAGTTGTAGATTTGTATATGGATAATGTGTAGACTAATTGAACCTTTGTGTCAGCTTGCTACCTCTGCCTGAAAGTGTAAAGTAGCAGTGCATTAGGCTTAACTCGTAAGCCTAATGCGCTGCCACTTTACACTTTCTTTAATAGAGATTTGGTTTTATTTTTGACTTTGTGCTTTGCCTCGTTAGGGGGTAAGTGGTTTACAGCCCTCAAGGGGGGAGGGGCGGGGAGGAGGCTGTACAAAAGTTACCTTAAATAGGAGGGTGAAATGTTTCTTCAGCTATTGCACAAAGTCTATCCGAACTTGTAGTAAAGCTCACAGGCCCATAGAAGTACTGTAACCTCAAACTGAAATGTTATTCACTAACCCAATAAAAGTCAATGAGATATTAGAAGGTCTGTGCACATGCACGCAGTCGTTTTCTGTCTCCTTTTGTTAACGGCAGTCCCTCTGACTTTTAGGAATCCTGACCTTTTCGCAGACAAGGAAACCTCTATAGAAGTCTTCCAGAAGGCAGCCACTGGGTTTTGGTGCACTTTCCTAAAGATCTCATGTGACCGCCATACTGCCCCAATCTGTCCCAGGGCGAGCCCCCTCACATTAGTAACCGGCTCATGGCAGGTTAATATTTTTTGACTGCACAGCAGTGTAGCTTTTTTACCACTTTTGTAGACACGTGTACCCTGAACAGGAGCAAAATAAGCGTTTTAGTCATATGACCTAGCCATTTTGTCAGTGGATGTTCTTTGTGAGTTTCACTGAGAGGAACAGCCAGTTTGGCAGCTTGTGCCTCTTTATGTAGCCCACAAAGCTATCTTTGTGTGAAGGGCCACCCGTACTTATGGGAGGCAAGTCTCCCAGATGCACCAATCCACATCCCATGTGTGTGCCCAGGAAAGTAGAGTTTTTCTTTAAAAGGATACACTGATGGCGATTGTAGGGCTGTGGCAGCTACAATCGTTTTGTGTCCTTCAGTTGGGATCCAGAACCATTTCAGAAAGCCTACCTGGAAACACATCCAAATAGTTGGAAATTGTGCTGTGCTGAAGACTTCTTGCAGGAAGCCTGTGCTGTGGACTTCATTTCTTCATTAATATCTGCTCCTTGCAGTCCAAAGGATATCCGGTTTCAAGCTCTTCCTCCCTTTGGTCGACAGGAACAGCTGGAACCTCTTGCACTACAACCCTCAGTGCGCTCTTTTGAGTTCATGGACATTTTATTTTATCTGGAAAAAAGTGGGTCTCACTGTTGCCTGCTGGAAATCAAGTGGCGTTGTTGCTGATGCTCTGACCAGCCTGCTCATTCGAGGTACATACTGGCGGGGAGCACTCCAGCTCTTCATCATCAGGCTCTATTGCATTGGGTACGTATTGCAACACCTTGCTACTAACCTGCTCCTATTGTCGACAACATCGTTGTCAGGCAGACCTCGTCTCGGTTAATGGGTGCACCCTTCTGTCCTCAGGGGCTCTACGTGCAGTCCTTTAATCAGGAAAAGGAACATGCAGACCGCCATCTTATCTCAATAATGCAACCCTGTGGCAATCTTCAGTACTTGGAGGCTCTGTGTGCAGACCATCTTCCCAGCTATCACCAGGACATGGTCCGCTTGTGATCATTGGATTTGCATGCAAAGCAAGGCCAACATACACATCAGAAGGGCACTATATAAGACAATGATGCATTACATATCTACAGCACTCCACTTCCGGGGGGTCTGGAACTTCTGGTCGGGTCCTACACCACCAGCCTGAATGTTGTCTATTCCGCAGCGTCCCAGGAAATACCTGTACTTTCGCTGTAACGGGGAGCAGACTATTGACAGTCCGATTTATTCCTATGCAGGGGGGGGGGGGGGGTTGGGGAGGGAGGAAGTGTTTCTAAACTTCTTAATCTCTGTACAAGTACTTCAAGATTTCACTTACCCATAAAACTAATGAATACTTGTTCAGATTGTGATTTCATGGGACTTCGTAAGTTATTGCCACTTTTTTGCCATTAAATGCATATTTCTATGAAAAGAACTAACATTTTTAAAGCCCTTTAAAATGATCTAAAACTATATGCACCTGTCAATTTCTCTACATAGTGGTTTTAAAGATTGTTTGGGTCTTTTATGGACTGATTTTAGAACACTTTTGTCCATTTTTAAAGTACTTCACTGTAAACCAATCTCAATGCTTAACTTGAACTAAACATTTATATTTTTAGTTGTCTACTGTGTCGGCATTCCTTTTTATGCTTTTGTGTTGACAAACTGTACTTTACGAAATGTCTACATCCCTCCTAAGAAAGAAGTCTCAGTGCTCTTTGATATTTACCATATTGTGTCTGGTATAGCTTGTTGTTAAGCCCTTTATAGGGGACTGTAGAAGAAGTGAACACTCAAAATGATTATGAGCTGAATTCCATTTATATGCATCTGTAGTTCTAGTGAAACATTCACAAAAGCAGTACATTTCAATCAGAATTTCTCACCAAAAGAATACAATATATGATATTATGTATATTGCGGCCACACACAAGTGTTTCAGGGTGCGAAATAATTCACATAGCATCACCAATAGTCAAGGTTTTGAGAGCGCAGATACGGTGGCCCCCTCCAGTCATCCAGGTTCCACAGCCTTTATTCCATGGAAATAGCAGTCAATGTCACTAACCACTTCAACACGGTTCGTCACTCCCACCTGCACTCTACCCTCATTGTCCCTGATTTACAGCCAATGAATGCCAACCACTCATCTTCCCTCCCTCAGCTCTACTTTCAGGTCACTACCCTCGCCTTACCTGCCTCCTATCCAGCTTTGTTGCTCTGTTCTCTCTTGGAACAGTGGGGCATCCTCTGCTCATGCTTGGTCCTCTCCTATTCAACTCTACATTGTATCCCCTCAGTAAACTCTCCTCCTGTGGCTTCTCATAGGTCTTTGCTTAGGACACAAATGCGTCCACTCTAGCCCCTGGAATTTCATCTGGCATCACTGATTTTTCATTTGCCCAAAATAGAGGTAACTTACTGCCCTGCTTCTAGCACCTCATACTACCCCTCCTTGCCCCCAACCCCAGCACCATCACCCCATCAAACATGGCCCTTGGCTGTCTATGAGCATTACTCACTCTTTAAAATCCGCCTCCTAGCAAAGAAATCCATCCACGGGTTAAGACCCGCTCCCCCTTTACCCCTGTACCCCAGTTCATCGCTCGCTCATTGCCGTCTCACACACTGACAAGTTAGCTTGTTAATCTCTGCCCGTGATACCTCTTGCTTATTCACCTTGCGCGCCACCATCACTAGAACTCCCCACCATCTGACAAAGTCCATCCCTACGTTTTCATTATCCATAATGTCAATTCTATCTTATGTACATTTAACCATTTCAGTTCTGTCCACTCATGCAGTCCCATCGCCTCACTACAATGCATGGGTTATGTGTCTGCCATTGCGACTACTGTTCTAGCTAAGGATTTTGCGATTTCAATGTCAGGCTATGCATGTGCATATACAGAGTACCATGTTGAAGCTCTTTTCTTTCCTAATAAAATCCAAATAAATACTACGCACAAGTAATCTAAGAAACTGTATTCTAAGGCACACTCATTTCCAAAAAGCCCCACTCATAAAACCGTTGTTGTGCCCCTTACCTTAGCATAGGAATAGGATGAATTGTTGCCCACAGGTGACAGGGCCTGCAAAGGAGGGCTGTAGCCAGACATGCTGGAGAATTTGGGGCTGGCACTGGGAGACCGGGATGGACTATAGCTGAGTACACTCTGCCCCTGAATAGGAGGAGTCAACGTGGAAGCTGGAACCTTTGCCATTTCGCGTGGGGGAGAGGCCGATACTGCTGAAACTAAAGGGGAAGCAATTAATGCATTGACAGAATATAGGTTTAACTGTGTTTACAGTGAATGATTTATGCAGGTTGAGCAGCTAGATATGTAGTGCCATGTGATAATGTCCTCTGGGGAAAAAAAGTCACCTGGTAGGCGACTTTTTCCCTGCACCCCTAAATGCCTTCCCCCACATATTCTAGGACTGGTACAATTTTCTATTCTAACTAGTCCTAGAATACTTGCGGTAAGTGCTTGATTTTTGAGGGAGTGCAAATTTGGAGAAATGTCGACCCCTGGCAAACTTTTCCCAGGCGACATTATCACTCGATACCAGATATATTGCTGGTGTAAGACTGATTATGTATTGCAGGTATTAAAAAAAGGTGTATGCAACTCAGAAGTAAAAGGAATATAACTTGTTAGTAGATGTGCTGAACATTCACAGTGGGATTCAAATACAAATACATTTAGAGTGCAAAAGTAAAGACAAAGCTAGAAAATACATCTAAGATGTTGCAGTAGGCAGGTAACAGAGCTTCAGGAGTGGTTTGTTAGAATGTTTCCCCAGCACTTTGCTTAGATCAAAGAGGTTGGTCCCAGATCCTCAAACTGGCAATGCTGAAGCTTTGCTTGGCTCACATTGTGGTAGCTGTGTGTGTACAATCAAACCCAACCTTCAGAAGGAGGAGCTAGCTAGACATTAATAATGGGTAACACTTATACCTTGAATAAAGGAATGTCCAAAAAGTGGTACATATGAAAACGCAAAAAATACTTACCTAATTAGCTGCTATATTCCTAGGGTGTAGTCCCCTTTCTGCCATATGCTTGGGATGTGCATCCACTGCAACGGGACAGAGCTTTTGCCCAGCAATAACTCAATTTTCAATAACAGCCAGAAACCAGCACACATTCATGGCCCATGTTCTAAAGGGGAGAAAGGGGTGTATGGAGAAAAGGGGACTAGAGGGGTGGGGGGGCCGGTGGGGGTTTCAGTAATCGCTTTGGTAATATTTACAAACTCCTATGTCCAATCCTCAATCGTTCATACACTTGGACGATTCCCAAAGCAGAATTTATACAAGAGAGTTGGACTTCAGCCAATAGAGAAAAAAATAAAATAAATGTAAGCAGAATTTTGGTACAAATGAAAACTTGAAAAAAAACTTAAGAAAAAAAGGGGTTGGTCATATTCTTATGAAAGACTGCACAAGGGTTTGAGGCTGTACGAGCCTTTAGAAAGGAGAGGTTGAGGGCTCTGGAAACTAGATCACTGCGCTTAAACACTGTTTGTTCGAGCGTCCTGCTGCAGCTGAGTAGTTCCAGAAAAGACATGGCGCTGACGTCTTGATTGCAAAAGGAAAGTGGTTTGGGAGGAGGAACTGAACTCAAACCATGCACTGACACTTTGCTGGATCTTGGCTCAATTTTGAAGAGCCGAGTCTTGTATGGAGGTTGATTTGTAGGTGCTTTTATCAGTCACTTGTGCAAACACGTGTTTCGACTCTACAGGGGTCTTTTTCAAGGCTGTGAACATCGTGCAGTATTGTGGTGTGGAGCAAGAGTGCCCCACGTGAGTGAATTCAGAGTAATGTGCAAATGGGTGACAATTGGGTGAGATTATACAATTAGTGCTCAAGAGTATTTGTCAAGAATGACCGTTGCCAAAGATGTCAGTGATTGTGACCACACAAGTTCATGTTGTGACATGTAGGTACATTAGTATCCGGTACAAAAACCAAATATAAAAGCATGTTCAAAACAGTAGTGCCGCAGTTGCATGTAGGTGGAGGGATGATAACATAATGAAATGCATGCAGTAGCAATCCATGAAACAAAGTTATGAATAAAAAATACATTTGGGAAGTAAGGGGGATAAATAAAAAGGAGGTAGGAGAATTGGAAGTAAGAATTGGAGCAGGGTTCACCAATTCCTTTTGGGGTGAAAAGGAATTCCAGTAACGAGACCGCATACCGAGTGGAATGCAGTCGGCTTGAAGACAGATTCATCAACAGAGGCTACAAGGAAACAACGATAGAGAATGCTATTCAATCAGCCTCATCTATCGATAGGATGGCGCTGCTCACTCCAAATGTCAGGAATAAACCGGTTGACAAGCAAATAAGATACATAACTTAGTATAGCTATAAAATACAGCAGATATTAACAAGCACTGACATTTGCTCTGAATAGATGAAGAAATTCAGATATGGGTCCCAGACGAGCCAAAAATGTCCTTCCCGAGAGAGCCTACTTTCAGAAAACTACTAAGCCCTTCATATATGGCCACCCCCCCAACAGAAGAGCCAGAATTGGCTTGCTATTGCCCACTCTGCACGCTTCTTCAAAATATGTGACATGTTCCATGTGCCCGTATACAAGGAACTTGAAAACTGATTTTAATGACACACCCCCCACCAGACCGATCACTTCATTAATTGCAGAAGTAAATATTTGGTCAACGTCATAATTTTTGTTTGCAAACTCATGTACATTGGAAGCACAATAAGACAACTCTGGCCAAGAATACGTGAACACCTCTGCCTTCTCAGCTACCAGGACAGCAGATACCCACTGGCTGCACACTGGCAAGAGAAACATCATCTTGATATCAATAGTGACATAGGCTTCACTGGCCAAGCAAAAGTTAGATGTGACACCAGAGGAGGAGACTGCAAGCTGAGACTAAGTCAACAAGAAGCTAAATTGATAAGAAAAAACAGAAGTGTCACCAAAGGTCTTAACATGGAACAGGAACTTAATGTGTTTCTCTTTGATTCTGTCACCTCCCCCGCTCTAAACATAAGCACCAGTGTCTATCCCACTCTGGGACAAAACCTCCCCCACCCCCTTGAGTGACATGGCACCCAGCAAATGTCAGGGTCACTCACCCTTCTTTCCTCCCCTTGCACTGCATCAGTGAACACAGGCCCCTTCCAATCTCTCCACATTGCTACGGCGCATGAAGGCAGGCTGTCAACCTACTGTGCGTGCCATTCATGACGGCCCACTCAGTCTCTTCTCTCAAACCTAGCCCACTACACTGAGTAACACTAATTGTGCCCCATCCAAATTCTCCACTTGGCAGCCCATATCCAGGTACATCTGCCCAGCAATTTCCAACCCGTCTGTCAGTTATCACTCTGAAACCCATGGGGTTCTCCCTGCACGTCTAATATGGGGTGTCCACATCGCATGTGGACGCGCATAATTGTCTTTTTCCCCCTTCCTCTTTTTACCCCTGCGCCAGCATGCAGCAGCAATTCACTAAGTGTGTTAGTCAATTAAATGTAATTGTTCTGTCACCAATAGTGATAGAGGCACTGCCTACGGCCCCTCGCACCCCAGCAGGCTTAATATCACAATCAATTAAGCGGCATGCCCACTAGCCGCAAGCAGTCATGTTGCCACAGGCTTATATTTATACAGGATGCCAAGATGGCAGCCGGGATCGAAAGATCACTGTGACCGCCCATCTTCATCCAGTGGCCACTCTGGCCAAACAGGTAAGCCCCTTCACTTATGCCCTGGAGACCTACTCCCCCCTCACCCAGGCACACACTGCCTCACGCCTTTCCAACCGGGCTCTGACACTTTCAGCACTGCATCACCATGCACTCCCTCCGTGCTACAACATTCCCATAGCACTTCACTTACCTCGCGGCTGCTCACCACAGGCCCCTCCTAACACGCAGTTCGCATCCAAGGTGCCTCACACCCCCTCACACTAGCAGCAACTTGACCGTCCAATGCCTTCATGTTCGCTTGACCCGCCAATAATACAGCTAGAACTCTTTGCCCCCACCCCCACTTTTCACCCAGACAATGATTGCAGACACCAAACACCCCGTGCACTAGGGCACCTCCCCCTTGGACCTGGACGCTGTATCCACTCCCATCGCCTTGACATACTTTACCCGCTCCTGGCACTGGTCACCCACACAACATGCTGCTCTTCTTGCCTGGCTCCACCTGGACACCTTATAGTCTCTGACCCTGGCATACTCCAGGCCAGCATCATCCCCTTCTCAGCACACCGGCCAGTAGGATGCCAGGCACCTTACTTTGTGCCTTCTCTTCACCCCTCTCACCCAACTGACACCTGTAGTCTGGGAGTTTTATGGGACTTTGGTTTTCACCACCCCACCCCACCCACCTCCACCCCCTATTCCATCCACTCATTTATTTATGACTCCCAACTGGTTATACAGCAGAATGCTGACCTTTGTGCTCAATATCATCGCCTAATACATAGCAAGACCTCCCTCCTACGCATGCCTTAAGTACTATACAATCCAGCAAACCTTGCTCCAATTCTTGCTTCCAATTCTCAAACCTCATTTTGTCTCTTTCTCCCCCTTACTACCCAAATGTATTGGTTTATTCAGACCTTCGTTTCATGGATTGTTACTGCATGCATGTCATTATTACGTTATCCCTCCACCTACATGAAACTGCTGCACTACTGTTTTGAATATGCGCTTTTATTTGATTTTCGTACCCGATACTAGTGTACCTACATGTCACAACATGTACTTGTGTGGTCACAATCACTGCCATCTTTGGCAATGGTCATTCTTGACCAGTGCTCTTAAACACTAATTGTATGATCTCACCAAACTGTCACCCATTTGCACATTACACTGACTTCAAAACTCTTGCTTCACAATACTCCAGGATATTCACAGCCTTGAAAAAGACCCCTGTAGGGTCGAAACACGCATCAGCAAAAGTAAAAGCACCTACAAATCAACCTCCATACAAGACTCGGTTCTTACTTCAAAATTGAGCCTAGATCCAGCAAAGTGCCAGCGTATGGTATAAGAGCCTTTAGATTGCTGATGCGAACAAGCAGGAAGAAATTGAAACCAGAAACTGTTTCCCCAAGTAGATAGCTGTGGGATTAGCCATTGGGAACGGTACAAAACTCAAATAAACTCAAGCAAGTTGGACGCCATTCAGATTGCAAGATAAGCAGTTGAAACTACCCCTCACAATACCTTTTCAGGATGCATTTTGAAGCAGTGAATGATACAATTTCTAAATTCTAGTAATCTCCAAGAGATGCAAGATAAGCCTACCTAAAAGTCAACCTGAACCAATTGATTTTCCTACATCAGAAATACAAATTAAAAATCATTGTCCAACCATCAGGAGAGAAAATGTATTTTTAATTCTAAAGTCCAGTGACAAAAGAAAAAACTTACTGTTGAACTCCAGTTTTAAGGACTGCTTCCTTGCACAAGGACTGAATTTGAAATGATGCTGGTACTATCCTAGTTGAACTTAATGTTGAGCATAAAGACGCAAACCTTAGCTCTGGTGCCTGCCCATTGAACCTTTTGTTTTTCTAAACTTTTCACCAACACTTTTCTTAGTGAGTCCTAATCAAAGCCCTCATTAGGGGTACAATTTTTGTGCAGCTGGGGGACCGCTCATTGTGCAGTGCCACAAAGTATCCTTGCTAAATGATTAGTTTACTCTACATGTTGATAAATGTTATTTTATTAAAATCTTTGTAGCCTTCTTACATTTTGGGAACAGAGAACAAGAGGGATCTCTTTTGTGTTTGAAAACCTGCAGTTGTTCAATAGCAAAACTTTGATTTCCTCTGTATGAAAGGATACAGATGTGGCCACATATGGTCCCAACCACTGCCTGCTCAGAGTATAGGGAAAAGTAGCCATAACCACTAGGACAGGGGTCTACAACCATTGGCTCGCCAGATGTTTCGGACAACTCCCAACAGCCTTAGCCAGCATAATCAATGGTGTGGGATATTGGGGGTTGTAGTCTGAAACATCTGGAGATCCACATGTTGCAGACCCCTGGAATAAGAAGGCTGTTAAAGTTCACATCCTGTGTGACCCCCCTCCCCCTCTTCCCCACCGGAAGAGTCCGAATGTGGCAACCATCAATGAATGGGTGGGCACCAAAGATTGAAAGCATGCCGGATTATGACTGGAAGCCAAGTTAATACTCCATTCCTAAAACTCTAGTGATCTGCACCGTAACTTTGTCAATCACTCAGGTAACTCCGGAAGCACCCGAGAAGAGGAATCAAACTAAAGACCGTAAGGAAGCTCAGTTGTAGCTTCTGGCCAAGATCACCATCTCAAGGCAAAGTGCGGTCAGGATGTGCAGATAAGGGATGACCAGACGGAGCAATGAAGTCTGCACTCCATCCCTGGACCACGGCAGGCACAGGTAGGTTACAAGCCTCTGCCCCCACCCCCACCTCCTCCTAGAAGGCTACTTGCTACTGGACCCTGAGCAGCCAGATACAGACAAACAGGTGCACCAGGCAACCAGAGTGCTGGCAACAAATAAATGACTGTCTATAGTTCAACAACCAGAAACAAGAACATTGAATAAAGACTCCTAGAGGACCTAGTATGCACAGGCATCTTAAGACTCAATACACTGAATCCCAGCATCTGGTCACCTAGTCTTCTGTGGTTTAAAAGCCAGTCTACCCTTGCCTCTCACCATCGGCACATGGCTGTCGATGTAAAAACGAATCAAGCCTTTAAAATTCACCTCCTGGAAAGAAAAAAAATAATAAATCACTCCATAGACATTCAAGCCCCCTTACACCTTCAATGCAGTGTAGGTTGCTGGAGAGAGGCGTTGGTGGAGGTCTCCTTTTTCACCACCAAATGAATCAGTGCCTAACTGCAGATTTCCATAGTCTCTGGGGATAACTCTTCTGAGGTTTCGACAGCTACTGGTTGATTCTTTTGTAACATCTTAGGCAGAATTATTGTCCGTCTCGATTCTTAACAATGGACACTAGACATTAAAAACGTATATGCATGCAGGCCTAAAAAAAACTTTAATGAAGCCTGGTACAGGGCTTTACAAACGGAGGAGAAATTCAGAACCAATCCTAATTTAAAAGGGTGTTCATCATTTAGTCCAGCTTTCCAGACTATAGAACCTGGCGATTCGGGGCCTAGGAGCCTAAACATTTAGCACAAAAGGAAAAGCTTAGGAGCTCCAAGACGACTGCAGTGGTGGTGATTTGGCACAGTTTAAAAACGTTGGAACAAAGCTGGAAAATAAAATGTTACAAAAGTAAAAAATGTGCGCATTTGTCAGGGAGTTGCAAATATGGCAAATTGTCATTTTTGTTATACAACACCTCCTCCCAAATGTTATTAAAACGGGTTTCCAGTTGTACAAGATGCAGAGATCCCAATCCTCTTGCAGTTCAGACCTCTTTGGAGCACATTGTTGTCTGTTTCATGCCCATACTCTCCGCTAGCTGGCACAAGGGTGCCCTGGTGCTCGTTGTAGGCTTGTAACCAGAAAGATTCCCCTCTATGCGCATCAGCCCTGTGTGGTGGATTTACTGTGGCATAAAGCACTATACAAGAAACAAAGCATGTTCTCAGCCATATGGTAATAGTGTAAGCACAGCAACATAACATAACTGGGCAGTCTGTCCCTGCATACACAAAGGAGAGACATCTGGAACATTGTCACCACACCTACCCTATTTGTCATACATGCACCTCTGCTTTTCAGAGAGCCTAATGAATACAGCCTAACATAGGGAGCTCAGGCTGTATTTTCTTGTTCTAGATGGATACCTATTGCTATACTTTGGTAGAAGACTTTCAAGTAAGGCACCACTCATCTCACCATAAAACAAAGTCAAGCATCAAACAATTATATTTTTTACATGAAGGTGCCAGGGTGTTCTCATTTTAATGCATCAGTTTGACCACTCCACTCTTATCTTCTGTTGCCCAGAACATTCTGCAGGAATGAAAGGGGATGCTACCTATCCAACTTCATACACAGTCTATTCTTCACTATGCCACTCTTGGTTCAGGCGTGGCACTATCAAAATTAACATTCTGGAGTTTGACCTGAGAACCAGCATAGAGATGACTGGGCAAATAAGCCACCAACGTCACAGATTGCCAGAGCACACTCTCAAGCCATCCATGCATCTAACAATACATTTGTTACCTGGTACCAACTCCCCACATCTGCCTTGGAACCACACCCTAATTATTAACAGTTTAGGACATATGCACGTCCGTCCCTTTTGCAGAACCTTGGTCCAACTAACAGGACCAACCTGTACCCATTCCATTACAAAACATTCTTCCCATGTTGCATCCCTCCCTTAATCCTGGCCTGTGTTTGTAGCATCCGTACGCCACTTTCTCATCCTCCTCTCGCTCATTTTCTTTCCCCAAGCAGACTAAGATCTGGATAACCCCGCCAGGGACAGAGTACAACAAACCACAGATAAGCCTAGGCGCTCCAATACTACCACTGTGGTGATTTGATGCAGTATAAAAGCATACATATGCAAGCCCCCTGACCTTTGTTTATCCGGACTGGCTCCACAACCTCTCCACCAGCCCCATCTCAGAGTCCTCTTCCAAGGCCTCACTGATGCAATTATTGTGCTCCCTGGGAGTACCGACTCTTCTCAGGGCAGGTTGCCTAAAAGTTACCCTAGCCTCTTTTCCCAGAGAAGATACGCCTGCTCAGCTGCTCAGTGGCAGATAGACTGCTTTTTGCGAGTTTTGACATAGCTGCACAACAATAGTCAAGAAAGAAAGGATAGGTCACCATAATGATGGAACGGATGAATGAAACGGATCGGAGTGTATGGACTGGATGGAAAAGATACAGTGGATGAACAATAGAGTGGATACACAAGATGGAAAAAGGGAAAGGATGGAATTGATAGAACAGATGGAAAGGCTGGAGTAGATGGAAAGGCTAGAATGGATGGAAAAGATGGAGTGGATGGAACGGATGAGATGAATAGAATGGATAGGAAGGATCGAGTGGAAAGGATGAAAAGAATGGAGTAAATGGAAAGGATGGAATGATGGAAAGGATGGTGTAGATGGAGCGGATAGAGTGAACAAAGTAGATGGAACGGATAAAGTGGGTGGAACGGACAGAGTGGATGGAACGGATGGAAAAAGTGGATGAAGGGAAGGAAAGGACAGAGTGAAGGGAGTGGATGGAAAGGACAGAGTGGATATACCTCAATATATCTCTGTACCCCTGTATCCCCATGTTATCCGTATCACACGTTTACCCTATCCATCCTGTTAAGTATTTCAATCAAGTGATACACCCTGGTCTCAGCCTGGAATGCAGCGCACAACTGAAATGCTATATATGGGATACATTGCTCACCGTAATCGTATTTCTGATGCTTGTATCTGCTTAGATTCACATGCTGTGCATAGGCCGACATCTAGTGGAAGCTGCAGAGTATTACAGTTTGTTTTTCGAACTCGAAAATGGGTGTCGACACAGGGCGTGCCAGTAATACTATCCCTAGTGTGACGTCCACTGTACCCAAGATCCCTCACGCGTCTAGGATCCTCAGATTGTATTTTTCTGACATGAGGTAGCATGAGGAGTAGCGCGAGTACAGATAATCCAAGCAGATAGACAGACAGGTAAGACTACAAGCAATCATGCGCCTTCTCTCGCAGGGCAGGAAAGGTGGGTCGCATGTGAATCTAAGCAGATACAAGCATCAGAAATACGATTACGGTGAGTAATGTATCCCTTCTGAGGCTTGTGGAATCTGCTTAGATCACATGCTGTGCATAGATTAGCGAGCAGTACCAGAAGAAGGAGGTGGGATGTGAGAAGGGTCATGAGCAAATAAGTGTCTTAGAACCGCTTGTCCCACTTGTGTATCTGCCTTGGAATGGGTGTCAATGCAGTAATGCTGAGTAAAAGTGTGAATAGAGCTCCAAGTAGCTGCTTTGCAAATGGTGTCAAGGGGTACATTTGCAATGAAAGCCAGAGTGACCCCAATGCCTCTAGTAGAGTGGGCCCTTGGCGTAAAAGGCAGAGTCTTTTCAGAGAGTGAGTAACACAACTGGATACAGTTAATAATCCACTTCGAAATGGCACCTTTAGAGACGCTATCCCCCTCTCTGCCTGTAGCTACGGAGACAAACAGTTGATCTGTTTTCCTTAGCGGTCTGGTTTTGTTTAGATAGTAGAGGACCGCCCTACGCACATCTAGGGTGTGTAGTTTCACCTCAGCCGAGCTTTGCGGGTTCTGGAAGAAAGCCGGAAGCTCGATGGACTGGTTTACATGGAATTTTGATATAAATTTAGGCGAGAACCTAGGGTGTGTGTGTAAAACCAGTTTATCTTTATGGACAGTAAAGAAGGGATCCTGCACTGACAGAGCCTGAATTTCACTGACCCTTCTTATAGAAGTAATAGCTACTAAGAAGGCGGTTTTAGAAGTCAGGTGTTTGAGACTGCTTTTATGCATGGGTTCGAAAGGGGGGCCCATGAGCTTGGCTAGCACCACATTAAGGTCCCACCCTGGTGGTGGGTTTGAAATAGGAGGGTGAAGTCTCTTTACTCATTCCATGAAGGCTTTAACTACTGGTACTTTCCACCACGAAACCTTGCTATGGAAGTGGTGTAAGCCGAGAGGGCTGCCAGGTGTACTTTCAGTGAGTTAAAAACCAATCCTGCATCTAGCAGGTGGAGCATGTATGTAACAATAGTGGAAGGAGTGCAATCAACTGGGTTGATTTGTCTACTTTGGCACCAGATAACGAACCTCTTCCACTTGTCAAAGTAACAGTGCCTTGTGTTTGGTTTCCTAGATTCCTTTAGGATGTCCATACACCTCTGTGGTAAATTGAGGTGTCCAAACTCTATGACCTCAGGAGCCATGCTGCCAGGTTCATTGAGTTGGGTTGCTGGTGCACTGTTTGACCTTGGTGCTGGGACAGTAGGTTGTACCAGGCTGGAAGTTTGATGGGCTCGCACACCGCCATCCTGCGTAGGTGTGGGAACCACGGTTGCCTTGCCCACATGGTAGCAACTAGGACGAGCGTCATCGACTCCCTGTTCATCTTGTTCACCACTTTCCTGATGAGAGGAGTTGGTGGAAAAGCGTACGCAAACATCCCTGACCAGTTCATCCACAGGGCGTTCCCCTGGGAGTCTGGTTGGGGGAACCTGGATGCAAATCCTGGACATTGTCTGTTTTCGCTTGTGGCGAATAAGTCTATAGTGCGGAAACCCCACTGAGAGAAGAGATCTTCTACGACCTCTCTGTGAAGAACCCATTCGTGTTCCTCTGGGAGGGAGTCTCTGATCAGAGCATCCGCTAGGGAATTGAGCTCCCCTGGAACATGTTGTGATGACAGGAAGATGTTCCGTCTGAGTGCCCATATCCAGATTTTCTGGGCAAGCTTGGACAGATTTGGCGAGCGAGTCCCTCCTTGCTTGTTCAGGTAGAACATGGCTGTAGTGCTGTCCGTCCGGATTTGCACTGAGAGGTTTAGTAGGTAGGGCTCGAACGCCTGAAGCGCTCTGAATACTGCCAGAAGCTCTAGCAGGTTGATGTGGTTCTTGGCCACTGAGTGAGACCAGAGACCCTGAGCTGTGTGGTGGAGATGGTGAGCTCCCCACCCCGTCAGACATGCATCTGTAGTGACTACTGCCTGTACTTCGGGATCGTAAAAGGGTTTCCCCCTGTGCGATATTTTCTCTTGTCCACCAGTGAAGGCTTTGTACCATTGTTGGCGAAACTACCACTAGATCGTCCCACTGACCACTTGCCTGAGACCACTGTTTCACCAACCATTCTTGCATGGGACGCATGCGCAGGCGCGCGTGGGGGACCAGGTAAATGCATGACGCCATCATGCCTAGTAAACGCATTGCTTTGCGTACCGTTATTTGTTGACCGGACTGATAATGCGGAATGTGCAGTAGTATATTCCGAATTCTTTCTTCTGAAGGAAAGGTCAACCCCTCTTGGGTATCCAGGATTGCTCGTAGGAATTGTTTTGAGGTGCTTGGCACCAGGCTTGACTTCTTCTCGTTGATTGAGAAGCCTAACTCGTGGAGGAGGTCGATAGTCCTTTGAATGTTTGTCCTGCAAATTCCTGGGGTTTCCCCCGTTATGAGCCAGTCGTCCAGATAAGGGTACACTGGGATTGCCTCCCTGCGTAGGTGTGCAGCCGCCACCGCCAGTACCTTGGTGAATGCCCTTGGTGCAGAAGCTATCCCGAAGGGCAGTACCTTGAATTGGTAGTGCCGACTGTCCACCTTGAAGCGCAAGTACTTTCTGTGCGCTGGGAACATGGAAATATGAAAATAAGCATCTTTCATATCCAAGGTTGCCATGTAATCCCCTTTTTTAGGAGGGGGATTACCTCTTGTAGCGTGGTCATACGAAATTTTTGGGGCTTGACATACTTGTTGGCAGGCCGTAAGTCCAATACTGGGCGCATTGTCAAGTCTTTCTTTGGCACAAGGAAGTAAGTTGAATAAATACCCTTGTTTACTTGGTGTCCCGGGACGAGTTCTATCGCGTCCTTTTGTAGAAGAATGGCGATCTCCTCGAGGAGAATCTTCTGATGTTCTAAGGAGTGTACTCTTTGTCGTGGAGGATGGTTCCGGGGACGCTGCAGTAGCTCTATACAATATCCCGTGGATACTGTTGATAGCACCCATCTGTCTGATGTGATCCCTTCCCAAGCCTGGGTGAAGTTTGAAATGCGTCCCCCTACTGGGGTTACGTGAGAAGGGACCCTGAACTGAGCGTCACTGCTTTGGTGGAGGCGTGCCGCCTCCCTTGCTGGGGCTGCCTTTACCACAACCTCTCCTATTACCTCTGCTGTAACCCTGGGTAGACTGTTGGTTGTTGTTCCACTGTGTACCCTGCCCCTGGGAATAGTTAGATCCTCTCTGGGAATTTTGGCCGCGAGGGCGACGAAAATTACTATTCCCTCTCTGGTTAGGGGGTTTATTGGTTAACTGACCAAGGGATTTGAGTGTCTCGTATTCGTCCTTGGCATTTTTCAGTGCGTCTTCGACCGCCTTACCAAACAACAGATCGGCTTCCACCGGTTTGTCTAACAATGATGCATGTGTTTCTGCCTTAAAACCAGACTGCCGTAACCACGCATGTCTCTTGATAACAGTACCTTCTGCTATCAATCTGCCTGCGTTGTCCGCGGCGTCGAAGGTTGCTTTCAAAATGCAACCAGACACGGCTCTACCCTCTGCGGAAATCCGAGCTAATTGGCCCTTTAACGGTTCAGGAGCAGAGGCTATGAGAGCTGCGACTTCTTCCCACTGATGGCAGTTGTAGCTGGCCAACAGGGTGGTGGAGTTAGCAATCCTTGCTTGATAGGCGGACGTTGAGGCTACCTTCCTGCCGAAACCGTACAGTTTTTTGCTCTCCTTGTCGGGAGGAGCTTCTGACGAAGACAAGGGTGTCCCAGCCCTCTTACGAGTGTTGGTGACAACTAGGGAGTCTGGCTTCAGATGTCCTCTTATATAGAGAGGGTCAGACTGTGCCGCCCTGAAAAGTTTTTCAACCCTGGGATTGACTGCTCTGGTGAGGTTTGGGTTCACCAGGGACGGATCTATTCTCCGCTGAATGGATTTAAGGATAGGGATGGTCTGGGCAACAAGCCTCCTTTCTCCCACTAACTCTTCTGCGAAGTCCCTTTCCTCCTGTACACTGTGGGTGTCAATGTGGAAATGTTCTGCTGCGCGAGCGAGAACCTCATTTAGGAGGGGTTGGTTATCGACCGGGGAGTCGGTAACCGGGGCTTCGTTCTCTACCGGGGAATCTACTCTGTATGTTTCCGGGTCATCCTCTTCTTCTTCGTGGTCCTCATCATCCCCATAGTAGCCCGTCCCGGTTTGCTCTTCTATTATACCAAATTCTTGGTCTTCACAAAAGGAAGCCTCTCCTTGATACCGTGAGTATGGAGTTGCGCAAGGTTGTACCTCGAAGGGTTCAGACCTCATAGGGCTTTCAAACCGGGCCTTCTTACTCGGGGGGGGATTGGACCAGTAGAGCCTGAGGGTGTGGGCCCTTGTGGATCATACAAGAGGAAATGTTCTGGATTTTTATCATAAAAATCAGCCAAAGAAGACATTCTTGACATGACCCTATCTATGTCTTCACTGGACCATTTTTTTAGAACTGGGAATGACTCTCTCAGCAAGTCTATGGGATTTATCTTGAGTAGCTTTGCTGGTTGTGGACCTATCAGCAGACCTGCGTTTGTCTGTCTGTTTAGGGGGGGTGGAGTGTTTTATAGGTGTGGAAGAATGTACAGGTAGTTTATTCTGCTGTTTTCCCCCCTCCCCGTGCGTAGAAAAATGTTTTCCCTGTCCCTTAGTGGCTCCGGAGTTTTTCGACGCCTGGCGTCGAGGATCGGGAGAGGTGTCCCTGTCCTTCGAGCGTGGGGCCTCGCTGGCTTTAATTGCGGGCTCCGGCTCCTGGAGCGCGGCCTGGGGGTGGAAGTCGTCTTCGTCTTCCGACGATCGAACTTCTGTTAGCCTAGGGAGCGAGGCACTCTTGGCAAGAGTGGATGATTGCCTGGAGTCATGCGGCGATCTTGATCGAGAGCGCCCAGAGGACACCAAATCGGACCGTTCTGTCTGTGCCTCTTTCCGAGAACTCGACGTCGTCGAGTCTCGGTTGGACTTAGTGTGCTTAGTGTGTGTAGTATGTGAAGCGCTTGTGTCGCCGGGGGTCTTCCCCATAGCCGCCCTGCCGGACGACCTTCCGAGGTCGGGGACCTGCGCTCGGCTGTCTTTCGACGCCATAATGCCCTCGCCGTCCGAAAGTACGGCGTCGCTGCCATCGCTGAAGGCGCCCTCCGCTGCCATGGCCGCCTGCCTGGCGTGGTGGGCCCAACGCTTCGTCGAACGGTCCTTAAGTGTCTTAGGTTTAAACCTACTACACGCTCTGCAGTTCGCTTCGGGGTGGTCCCTCGGCAAGCAGAGATTGCATGTGGCATGCCTGTCGACCCAAGGGTATTTGCGATTGCACTTGGGGCAGAATTGAAAAGGGGTACCCTCCATACGCACCTTGAGGCAGCGGGCTGTTAAGTGTAGGAAATGTATAAGGTGTACCTATATACAAAGAGTGTAGAGTATGTACCACCCCCCACTCTCCCTACTTGCAGGGCCGGGACCAGCGGCCTACCAGGCCCGGGCCGAGGCCAGCGGCCTTCCGAGGCCCAAATCCGTTGTGCAGCAGCCGACGGTCGATTTCTTCTCCAGCCGGCGTCGAGTTGTCGAAGTTCGACGTTGGGGTGGGGAAGGATGTCAATAGATAATTATTCTTAAATTTTTAGCAAAAGTCTGGCTAAGGCCAGGGGACTCTGCAAAATGCTTCCGACCAGTATGGCGGAAAAAAACAATCTGAGGATCCTAGACGCGTGAGGGATCTTGGGTACAGTGGACGTCACACTAGGGATAGTATTACTGGCACGCCCTGTGTCGACGCCCATTTTCGAGTTCGAAAAACAAACTGTAATACTCCGCAGCTTCCACTAGATGTCGGCCTATGCACAGCATGTGATCTAAGCAGATTCCACAAGCCTCAGAAACATATATATATATATATATATAGAGAGATGTTCAATATATGAGAGATACACCACTCATATCACACCTCTTTTCAAACACCCCGGGTCATGATGGACCAGGAATCAGGCTGGTTGGTAAAGGTAATATTTATTTATAATTCAAATCAAACATACTTTTTACTAGGGAGCAGCACTCACCAATGTGGTGACAATAACAGATAGGAATGTGAACAATGCACTAAAATTCACTTGTTAGCAACACAAAATAGAAAACACCAGAGAAATAGGAACACTTTGAATTTTTGGAAAGATAGCAATTAAGTTAGAATTTCCCCCTGCAATATTCCTCAACCCACAAATCAATTCTAAAGAGATATAAGAAGCAGCAGGTAATCAGGAATGAGGAACAATAAACAATTCAAATCCAACCTTCCCTCCTCAAACAAGAGAAAAACGGATTTGAACTTTTGCAATGTTAAAGTCACACTCGGAAATGGCTGAATAAAACAATGAATGTGTGCAAAAATCCTCAAGTACAATTCTCTACAGGAGCAACACTGGAAAGCTACAAGCAATCATGAGCAATAAATTGAGCAAAAGCATACATGAATGGAAGGTTTAAAACAAATGATAGTAAAAATAACACGTGTAAAACTTTGCAAAAATGCTCATTCCCACCTAAAATTAACCTAACTGTTTTTAATAAATTCACCGATTTTGAGTGCGGTTGTTGGGTTGGTGTTTCGCCTTTTATATTGCTAACCTGTGTCTTTCCTCTCCTTGCAGGTTGCGATGTTCCTCGCCGAGCGCTGTAATGTTCCAGCATGGATACTGACCAGGAGATGACTACCCAGGTAAGAATTGTGTGGCTTTCTTCATTCAGCAGGAAACGTGAGTAAAAGCTTACTAATGCTGTCTTTCTTTCTCCTCTTTTCAGGTTATGTAATCCCGGATGCATGCGGTGCCGGATGATGGAGTTCGTACCTTTAGGTGAGTGGAACTGAAGTCAGCGATGGATTGAAGACAGGATACTGTTCCAGGAAAGTTTCGTAGTGTTCTTTCTCTCTCTGCAGGTGCTTGGTTTCAGTTAAGCTGGCAACAAAGAACTGGACACGGTGAGCATTACGCTGCCCACAGCAGAACAACACAAAGCATGTTCTGCTGTTTGGGTGCGGTTTAAATAGTCTCAGGTAAAGTAGTCCAGGTAAAATAGTCCCAGGCCTGCCACACGCCAAAGGCACCAGGACTGACTCAAAGAGAGTCTTGGATGAGGTTTTAAGGCCTTTGACCTGGCCCTAACTGGAAGGCTGACTTGCCAGTGAGGGCCAGGGGCAAGGGTCATGACATAGGCCTTGGCTTTGTAATGAAAATCTGGAATCAGTATCAAACGGATGAAGAAATCAGGAGCCGGACGCCACGCAGGAAGAAAGCCAGGAATCCGTGTCCTGTAGTGCTGTCAAGACCTCTTGTTTATCATGCCAGATGACATCACTAAAGTATATGACCAGGGCAGTCTTACTACTCTTGCCTATAACAACAGGATTGGGCAAGGTAGAAGTCTCCTCCTAGAGCTTTGCTGATTGGATCACAGAAAAAGGATGTCATGTTTATGGGGTGATCTTTACAATGTTTAGAAACCTACCGTAGCTACTGGAACCAAAATCTAATTTTGACCCACACACATTTATGCAGTTGCAACCTCTGAGAAAATCAGATACACAGGTTACACATTTTGTGCGGCATATTTCAATCCAAACCCCAAGTCTGTGGGACCTGGTTTCGCCTTGCGGACACATTTTGGTAATTTTAAACATGAAAGATTTGGCCTAAAATTCCCCAATTTCTTGCTGCAAAGTTAAATGCCTTTATAGTTCAGTTACAAAATAGCCTTTAAAGCCAAAAGGAAGTCCATTGTCACTTGATCAGATTTTTCTTCTTTTCCCCCAACTGCTGTCAATTGTCAGTTTCTTTGAAGCAGGATGAGGGGCCTCTCTCTTGATTGAAGGTTTTATTGCCCCTCACACTTGACAAGTGAGAGTCTCAGCCTGGAGCAAAGACGAATGTCTGATGAGCTTGTGAAGCGTCTTTGTCCTGGTGCATTCAAAGTCTTTCAAGCTAGCAATTTGCGCTTTCCTGTGCCAGAATTTTATGAGGCATCACCCTTTCTCAAGGCTGGCAACTGGCAGAGCAAGTTTTTTTTTTTTTTATACCTTGCTAACTTAGCCTATGAGTTTAGCTTTTATTTTCTCATTTTACAAAACCTGTGGAATCAAAACAGTTTATAGGTGTACTTTTACCAGCAACAAATTCTTTTACATTGCTAAGTAAGCAGGCCTTCACACAACAATTTACTTTTATATAGGCGATTTTCTCTTTTTAGTCAAAAAAAGCACATTTTACTATTTCTTTAAATTTGATTTTCATCTCCAGCAAATACACACTTTATGCAGCTATAGTTCTTTTTTTGAGTGCTGGAGTAGTTTTGCAGCATGGACGCATTTAAACAGGCATCTACAGAGTCTTTCTCTGAACAGCTGATCTAAATACTTTTGCAAAGAAAAGACGCGTTTCCCGTGTAAAATGAAAACAAAGCCCCTGGTTGATTTTTCAAAGATACTTTTGACAGGAGCTGTCTTTCAAGAATTAGGCCCGGTTCTGCTGAGACACAATGGATGATCCTGGGCATTGCAGGGCCTGTTTAATCACAGTGGTTCATAAGGACTGGATGAGTTTAGCGCCAAGCAGCACTTTTAAAGGTTGAAAAGGGTGTCATTTTAAAGAGGCATTTTGGGTTGGGCTGCCTTTCACTTCACTCCATGTTAAATATTGCAGAGCACACTGGCCCACTCCTGCAGTGAGTACTCTGTTCCACCCCACCTGAAATGTGTGTGGCAGGGTGGTGCAGCCATTTTCTGGTTGTTGCAAAATGCAATTTAGAGATCCTGGTGCGCACAGGAGTCAGCGCAGCCATTTTGCCGTTTCTTGCACCACTGCAGCAAAGTGATGTAGTAAAGGACAGCTGAGTGGATTAATTTATCCCACAGATTCCCCCCAGCCCCCCCTGACTTCTTCTGGACATCCAGTCGTGGGGGAGTCGGGCAAGTGGGATTTCTTCCATGGGTCACAGCAGGGTCCGGCAAGGAAGAGTCCCTCTTCCATCAGAGAACGGTGCGTCCTGCTCCTCTTGTCTCTGGACGGAACATGGAACAACCCTTCCTCGCTTTCCCTGGGATATTCCTTTCATAGTGTTGAGCGACACTTCCGGATTCCTTTGGTTTCTCCCTTAAAGGGGGCCGGGGCGGTCCGCCTTGAGTATGTTAGGTAGGCACAACCAGTACAAATCTAAAAAAAGAGAACACAAAGAGGTTACAACAATTTCCCACTAACTGTCCGCCAATCGGGATGACAGCAGCGGGATATGCATGCATTCAGTGACAATTGAAATATTCCTATGCTTCAGATGTATCCCCCACTGGGTTTCTTGAAGACTCCTATTTGCTGCAAAGTGTGCCTGGGATGGCAACTCTTTAGCTGATTGATGTGGACCCACTTCTCTTCGGTCAAGTCACCCTTAGGGGATGCGGATTCTGTAGGCAACTGGTGAGATTTTGTCCACAATTTCAAAAGGTCCCCACCAGTTAGGCAAAAATCTGCACTCTTTGGTCTGGTTCCTTTGGAAATTATACAAGTAGACCCTGTCTCCTACTTGGTATACTTTTTTGGTTGTCTTTAGATCATAGTGGGTCTTCATGCTGTCTGCAGATCTTTCTAAATTTGGCCGAGCATACGCAAAAGCACGTTGAAGGTGTTTTCTCAGATTCTCAACATACTCATGAGTTGTGGAGGCATTTATTAGTGTCTGCTCTTGTGTACTATAGAGCAGATACTGGGGTAGCACCATCCTTCGTCCAGTCATCAGCTCAAATGGAGACATCTTAGTTGCAGAAGAAGGGGTAGATCTGATGGCCATCAGGACAAGGGGTAATCGGATGTCCCAACTTGGCCCAGAATCTGCCACAAACTTTTTTAGTATGCTCACAATTGTTTTATTGTACCCCTCAGCTCCTCCACTAGAGGACAGTGGTATGCAATGTGTAGTTTCCTTTTTACCCAAGTATCTCCCACATCTTTGTCATCACCTCGCTGGTTAAGTGACTACCTTGGTCTGACTCAATCCTTTGAAGTAGGTCAAAACGCGAGAAGATGTGGTTGATCATCAGGGCAGCTGCTGTTTCTGCCTTGCAATTTGGGGCCAGGAGACATTCCACCCATTTGGTAAACAAGCATGTTGCGGTTAACATGTACTTGTTTCCCCTAGAGGAGCGAATCACGAGCCTGATGAAATCTACTTGTAAATCTGACTAAGGCAGTGTCATCCCCCTCTTCTGCAGGGGAGCTCGGTGTGAGTGATGTTGGCTGAAATTATGCACACACTAGACACCCCTTCAAGTATTGGTCGAGGTCCTGCCCCATGTGTGGGTAGTATGCAACCTCTTACAAGATTTCTAATGTAGTGCGACACCTCCGATGACTGGCTGTGGCCGCATCAAGGGCATGACTTAGCATCAGGCTTCGGAATGAGGTAGGGACCACCCAATGGTCACAGCCAGATATGAATCTCTTTACCAACAAACCGTCTTGTATTCGGAACATTTTTGGATGTTTCATCAACACTCTGAGGGCCTCTTTCCCAATGCAATCAGTATCCGTCAGGGGAAAGTTCTCAGGGTCCTCAATGTGTTAATAAAACTTACCAATGATTGGATCCCCTTTTTGTGCCACGATTAAATCAGCATCTGGGGTCTCCTTACTCCACTGGCCAGTTGAGTGTTCATTGTGAGCATTTGTCTGGGACCTAGTGATTGCAGTGACCTGGATTTCCCCCAACAGAGACTATCTCAAGGCGATCCCCCTGGAGGGCTCTGGTTTTGGCCAGCTGATCAGCCAAGTCATTTCCAGTTTTGTCTGGTCCCTCTATTTTGGAATGTCCCTTGCTCTTTTTCCAGTAGATAGTCATCCCACTAGAGGTGACCAGATCATCAATATTTTGTATTAGCTTGCCATGCTTGAGTGGTTTGTTAGCACATAGCATGCCTCTGGTTTTCCAATTAACCAGGTGCTCTACGAACCTGTTCGACATAATCTGAATCAATGATTATGACCAGTTCGTGGAATTGGTGTTGGACGGCAGTGAGGATGGCTTGATGAACTGCCATCAGCTCTACCACCTGACTACTACGGGGACAGATTTTGTACCCAGCGGAGGTTTCCGGGGTATCATTCACCCAGACATTCCCAATGCTGGCCACCAGTTCCTTTTTCCTGTTGTCGTCAATATGGTAGGAGCACCCATCCACAAACAGTGGGCATTCCCTTGCATTTGTCTTCTTCATAGACTTTGTGCAGGGAATTCATGTACGCCTCCATGTTGTCCTGGCTTTAAAGACTCTCGTCCTCGAGACAATTTTCTCTGGCACAATCATGCAAGTCAGCCAGACCTTGCGCGAGGTGAATCTTGTTTTGGCCATATCTGACCTCCATAGAAAAGCCTTGCATTGACAGAATCCAGGAAGTAATTCGGGAATTACTCACATTTCTGGCCCGGATTCTGTCACTTTGGAGATATTGCAAAGGCTGGTGTGGAGTTCCCACTATGATGTGTTCCCCCTGGATGAACGGGTGGTAATTTTTCAATGCCCACACCGTTGCCAGGAGTGCCTTCTTACAATCGTTGAATTTATCCACAGAGGATAAAGTCTTGCTTGCATAGGAGATTACTTTATTGACCTTGTCATGCTTTTGATATAATACTGCGGTCAAGCATATATTTGAGAACCCTGTCTCCAAGAAGAACTCCTTGTTTTTGACAGGGTAAACTAGGCAAGGCATGCAAGAGGTTTTTGAGTTGCTTTACTGCCTCGGCTTGTTCTGGACCCCACTCCCACTTGACCGCCCCCTTCAACAGATGGATCAGGGGTCTCCGAGTAATCCTCAATTAACTTTCTGCTGTAATTAGTCAGGCCAAGGAGGCTCCTTAGCTCACGCAGAGTTGTGGGGTCTTTTAGTTTCAGGAGTGCTTCCACTTTCTTTACCTGGGAACAGCGACCCTCAGGAGTTATCTCATGCCCCAAGAAATGGACACGGGTCCTGCACCTTTTGGAAGGATAGTTTTGCCCGGAAACCTCCCCTCCCCTCCCCACCCTCCCCCCCCCCAACTGTGTCAGAACATAACGGATTTCTGCTATATGTTCCTCCACAGTTGAGCTTTTGATCAGGACATCTACCATTGCCAGGTTACCCCTCTCACCAAGTCGGGCATGGCCTTGTGTAAGAAGACAAATTCATTGCCGCAGTTGATGTATCCGAAGGGAGTCCGGGTCCATGTATACTGCTGCCCCCCGAAGATAAAGGCTAGCTTGTATTGGTCCTCCCTACTGACTGGTACAGTCCAGTACCCATTGGTCAGGTTAATGGCATTATATACATTTGACCCGTGGATCTGGGCCAGCCCCTGGTCAATGTAGGGGAGAGGCCATCGGGACATATAAACCAGTTTGTTCAGCTCCCTTAGGTTATCACAGAGTCTCCACTCGCCGTTGGGTTTTAAAATCCCCAGCACCGGATTATTAAAGGTGCTGTGGACTGGACAAATTATCCCACGGGAATCAAGGTTTTTGATCATTTCCGTCAGGGACTCCATGGATGCGAGAGGCAAGTGGTATTGCTTCACAAACACTGGAGTCATGCCATGGTCCGTGGGAATTGTTGTACGAGTTTCGGTGCGACCACAGTCATACGAGTCCACTGCAAAGAGATCTTGAAAATCTAACACCACCTGCTTCAACTTTTGCTTCTGCTCCAGAGTCTCACAGGCATAAGCTAGGTTGACTCTCTTCAACCATTTGCCTGAATCCCGGAAAGACTTCTGGTTTGGCCATTTCAGCAGCCTCCTCCAGCTGAGTGGAGAGGTTAAAGTATTAACCTGCACAGCAGGTTTCAGGCAGGGGAGACAGTTCTTGTGTACCTAGAAGATCACCTTATCCCTCCTGATGTCACAGGTCACCTTTTCCTCCCCATAAGGGCATGAAGAGTACACCAGGAAATTCCCCCCCACCCCATTGCCAGGTGAAGATCCTGGCTGGTGTTAGGTTATTGTTGCCATCATTGTCAAAACAGTCATTGGGGATTGGTCCTATCAGTTCATTACCTAGATCTATGGAAAAATGTCGGTCATCAACCGCCATTCCAATAATGGTGCCTGCGCTCAGAGTGATCGCTGTTATCCATCAATATTGGAATGCTGTTGTGTTCTACATTGACTAATGGTGTTGGGTTTAACCCCAACCCTTGCTGTTGAAGAAGAGCGTTGAGGTGAACATATGCGTCAGGATTTTGCAGTTTCTGTCCTCTTAATTTTTAATTCAAGTGGGAATAGTCGGGTCCGTCCTGGGATGGCGATTTCCTCTCCAATTTGAACTTCAACTGCATACGGCAGCAATTGGGCTGACCGAAATGCTTTTTCTGAATCATCAACGTCATTGGAATTAGCCCCTAATCGAGACCAGGCTTTGTAATTGATCAAGTACAAATTAATGGCAAACCGATTGAGAATGTCACTGCCTAAATAGAATGCAGCAGGGACATCTCGCACGACCCAACAATTATGCACTATGCTTTTGTTTAGAGATTTTGAGCACACACCTGCTAGGTAGGAGATGTTTGGAATTGGGAGTTTCCAGGCCCATTTCCCACTTATTGATCAATTTAAATGTGGGAATGGCTGGATCTTTTGGGAGCTGTCGGAACATGGCTTCGCTGATGAAGCTCTTCCCGTTGTTCACGCACACTCGGGCGAGTACAGATTCCTTCCCCTCATTTAACTGAATTGGGATGAATAACTTTTCTCTAATTTTCTGAATGTCAGCTAAACTTTGAGCTGGTTTCTCATCACTCGACTATCTACGGAATTGGGATTTTCAGGTTGTGAATTGGTGTAAAATTTCAAAGTATTTCCTTCCAGTGTGGAATGCCACTTGAAGCTTGTCAGAAATGGAGAGGAGTTCCCATAACCAGTTTGTTGTCCTACAGCAATTACTGTCACGTCAGGTATTAGGTTGTTCTGAAAATTTAACTCAATATGATCATGTTTTTGTTTAACCATGTGGCATGTGCCATTTAAACTAACATGGTTGACACTATGTTTTAATTTTACTGGCCGTTTAGTCTGGGTCCAGAGGACCTTTTTCACACAGTCTATCGGGGGGGGCAACCTTCACAGGATGTAATTCCCCAGTAGACAGGTTGCGCCCTCTGGAGTCACGACTATGACCGGATGTCTCACCTTGTGTCGCCCAATTTTAATTTCCAGATCCGCAGTCCCCTCAACAGGAATTTCATTCCCATCGAAGTTCTAAAGTTGTACAGGAAGAGGGGTGAGGGATCTGGCATCTCTCCCCCCCTTCCTGAATTCAGCTGATCAAAGGCCCTCTGACAGAAGAGTTGCTTGGGATCCAGTGTCCACCAGTGCCGACACTGTACACTGCCCTTGTACTTGGACCGGGGCATAAAATGTTCCCTCCTTCTCCTCAAGGGGGCAAAGATAATGTGCATTTTGGGCAAGTTGGTTGGTCAATTTCCTGATTCTTGACTCCGACACAGGTAGTTTGGGCATGATTCTGTGTGGGAGCTTGGGGATCTGCAAGAAAAATTGACAGTTGGGTATTCGGGGAGTTTTGGGCTCCTTTTTTCTGATTCTGGGCCGCTCCCACCCCCTTTTTGGGGGCAGTCACCAGAATAGGTTTGGACAGTTTGGTTTCCTTGATTATCATTCTGTGATTCAATGATGGGCGTTTATGACTCAGTCCCCACCCAGTCTTCATTTGGATCTCTTGGGACCCATTTTTCTTTGGGAGGAGTTCCCCCGTCCCTGAAGGAGAAGATCTTTTTCCCAGAATCCTCTAAGGATCTTTCCCCTTCATATTGGAGGACCCTAATCTCCTCCACAAAATGGGCCTTTTTGGGTTCTTTATTTCTCCTACCCACCCTCTGTTCCCTGGGTCGCAGACTTTCAGGGGGAGGAGATGTTTGTTCCTGTTCCTGGGTTTCCAGGGGCTTTTCACAAGTGAGGAAGGAAGCTGCTCTAAGGCTTTACATCTCCCTTTCCTCCTGTGCCTCCTCCTCTGGAACCGGTGAGTTCTCGGGGTGCTCTTCCAGTCATTGTTCTGGAGTACCAGACCCTTGGTTTGTGGGGTTCTGAGCCGCCATGTTCATCTGAGGGTTCGGTTGAGCCCTCAACATGCCACCCAGATCCTGGGATAGGTTCTGGACCTGGCGCTCCAGTTGGGACACCCGTTCTGGCTGGTACAGGGGTCTCTGGTCAACCCTAGGTGAGTCACAGGAAGGGTAACTATCCCTTCTCCCATAGTAGCCTAGGTATGGAGAATTTTGGTAACATTCCACCCTTTGGCCTCCCTTCTCCCGGATAGGGCTGTCTGGGCTCCTGAAAGTGGGGAAGAATGGAGGGTTGTCCTGCAGGTTGGGGTTTTGTGGGTATCGGGGGAAAGAAACTCAACCCGGCATTTGGGGCATTACTGCCCACCTGGGGAAAGTTAGGAGGGAAGTTTCCTGGTGCGGTACCTACCTGGTTGGATCCCCCCTTGGGCTGGGGGAGTCCAAACATACCCCAGGATGGGTCTGTTACCCTTGTATCGGGAGCTGATGTAATCAGGGGAATTAGGGGTCCCATTTGTGGGATTACCTCCCTGACAAGACCAGTCTGGGATTGGCCCGAGGGCTTTCTGGTTCTTTGATTGGATGGATTTAGTACAGGTATATGTTTAGCAACCCCCCACCCCCAAATCTCCAGATCTAGAATGGGGGCAACCTTCACCTCCTCCGCCTTAGCAGCAGCAGGGGTGTTGGCTGGTTTGGGGTTTGCGTTTTTGTACCTCATAAATGCGGGTCACCTGTTCTATGACCCAGTCCAGTGATCTTTTCTCATGAAAGTCCCTCACCAACTGGGTCATCGTATATTTGGGGAGTGCATGAAAGAAGGTGGTGATGAACTCCCGACCATCTGTGCGCACCCTCCTGGTGGTCAAAGCAAAGGCGTATTTGAGCTCCTGCACAAATTCTTGTGAGGCCTGATCTTCCCCGCACTGCAAATTGTAGGCCGACTTGCGCGCCTCTTTGAGGTTTGTGTGCAGAGAAATGTTTTAAGATGGACGCCCTGTAGGTGGACCATCTTGAGTGGTTCTGATCCTCCAGTCCCGCAAAGAAACTGGAGTATTCACAGGAGAATGTCCATTTCACATACTGTATTCATATGAAGGACAGCCAGAATTGCAGTGTCAATCATTTGTTCATATAATTCTAGGTGTTCCCAGACAGAATACTTCGCATTTTTATGATATGGAGTTATAACACTCCTAATGGACTTGATCTGCCTAAGGGGATCTTTTTGCATAGCTCTCAATTTTGTTTGTCCTCAAACTCAGAGGCACTGCTGCTGGAGGTGGCTTCTTGATCCTCTAGGCACTCCCTGATTCTGCGAGCTTGATAATGGCTTGCAGATTGTTGGGGCCTAGTTTCTGTACTCCTGTGGTGCTCAGAAGAGTCTTCCGACTCTCCCCTGCTCGCAAGGTTGGGAAAGTATCCTCCCCACTGCACTAACTGGGTAGAGGTCTTTAGGATGCTCTTTTTGGGCTTTATTTCCTCGAGTTCTCTACCAAATTTCACAAACTGGTCCCTTGGAAGTTGGTATTTAAGTGGATCTAATTCCCTGACCCTCCCCTCATAGGAGTCTTCCTAGTCAGAGATATCAGCCCTAATATTTGGGTATCTGTGCGGGGACGCCCGTCCATCAATTTCTGGGGGGGGGGCGCTGATCTGTCAGTCCCATCTTACCAAACCTATTGAATTCTGCCAGCCCCATGGCTCCCGGCTCATGTGAGCCAGTTGGCAGTGTTCATGGTGTTGAATGGGTTTGAGTCCCTGAGTACAGTGATCCTGATGCTATGATCAGGGGTTGCCCTGTCCATCCAGTTAGAATTTAGTCTAGCACCCCCTTTCTCTAATCTTTCTACCTTTTCTTTTTCAGCCCCCATTTTCTGGTGATAAACAAAAATCAGGGCCTTTGTTCATCTATCAGGGCCTTACTGGTCTCAATGATTCGCTCTTGCCCTGCTACTTGTTGGTGGAGTCCATCAATCTGTTCACAGAGGGCCTCATTGTCCCTCTGTGCTTCCTGCATGTTTTGGGAGTACTGGGACATTCTCTGTTGCAAGTGATTCATTTCCTGGGTTTGTGTGTCTTTGGCTTGGGTGTTCTCTTTCAGAGTACCTTCTACCTGTCCGGCATGCTCCATTAGCTTCCCATGCCCGGTTCTTAGTTCCTTTAACTCCTGGAGGGCCAACTTACTTTCCTGTAACTCGGTTTGTAACTCTCTTATTTCCTGGCCTAGGGCGTCTTTCTCTTGATTTAGGGTACACCTCTGCTCCGCCAGGTCATCTCTTTTTTTATAGTATGGAATTTCTGGCGCTCCTGATCAAATTCCTCTTGAGAGCAGAGGTCTTTCACAATGTATTATTCTCCTCATTCAATTTATCTATCTGGCCTTGTAGGATGACTACCTGCTTTGCGCAGGCTCTGTTAAAATGTAATTCTATGACAAGACCAGAGGCGAGCATTATGCTCATCTTCTTTATTCACTGCTCAACAGCAATTCATAAATTAAAAACTTCACTTTTAAACCTTTTTTTTTTTTAAACAGATAGATAAAGTATGCCCAACTGGCTTGAAAAATAAAAATAAACAAAACATGAGCTCTGAAGGTGAGCCTGAACTACATTTCCCAAGAGTCTCAGTAGTCCCTAGCCTCAGTTCAGTCTTCCAATAAGGGCTCCTTGGTAAGTATAAGTCCCAGAGTCTCTAGGTGCTGTCCTATTCTTTTTTTGCTGATCTCAACAGCTAAGTACCCCTTTCCCATTCTACCAAGCTTGCGCATATTTTACCTCATGTCAATGTAATGTTTACTTGGTGCAAGGGGATATACTGGTATTAACGGATAAGATTCGCGCAGCGTGTATATTTAATGCGCGTATATAATTTTACAGGCGTTTCGTTGCGCCGCGTACGGATCGTACGATTTGCCTTGCTACACTCATGATGATACCAGAGGGAATGAAGATCCCGCGAGCGACTTCGCTCGCATCAGGGAAATCATTATCACGCGGAGAAGTTCCTGTGTACACTACTGCGTAGCATTCCGGCGCCGTACGCATTGCAGGAGAGGACTTGGAGTATTCCGCGCATGTGCGATGAGCATTTCTTCCCCCAACGTTCTTTCCTCAAACTTAACGGTTAGAAACTTGGCTCTGGATCGCTCAGATACCCGGATCCTCGTCGGAAGAGCGGTGTTTGTGATTACAGATGCAAATTAAAAAAAAAAAGTATATTGCAAACAGAGCAAGAAAGCACTCTGGCAGCGACACTGAAGCAGACAGGTCAAGTACAAGACATGTAGAGTGCTAGATCACAGCCCTGACAGTGAGTCAGAAGGTGGCCTGTGACAGAGGGGAGGATTACTATAAGGAATATAGTGATCAAGAGCAGGAGCTTCAGGAGGAAGAAATAGACCTCTCCCAAAGCTTTAGAAGAGTTTTGGGAGACTCCCTAGTCAGAGCTATAGCTCAGGGAATTCAGCCTATACAGGACAGGCTACATGTCCTAGAAAATATTTTTGGCACTAGAGCTGGCAGGCAAGAAGATCCAGGAGAGGGGACCTCCACCACCAAGCCTCTGCAAGAACTGCATAGGGGGTGTAAAGCAGCCCGGAAGAGGAAGCACTCTTCTACCCGCCCCCCCCACACACCCCTTGTGCTCAGTTATGGGGAAGAGAGAAGCCCCAGGAGGCAGCTGATGCCTTTAACAGGCTCAAGGACGCTTTCCTTGCTAAATCAGTAGTGCCCTGCCTCGTACCCCCTACCCCAGGGGCGAAAAACATAGGGGACGTAACTTCAATCCTCAGAGGAATACGATCAAGAGGAGCAAGAGGAGGATGAGAGAAGTCCGTCAGGAGGCAGCCCAAGAGAGCAGGAGAGAGACCTATGGAAATGAAAGCCAGCTTGGTGGAGAGTACCCCTGAAGAGGACATGTCAGACATGTTTGACCAAGAGGCTATTAGGCACCCCAGGTCCAAGATCAGGAATCGTTGGAGAAGGAAACCAGGTTCCATCTTAGGGCAGAATGCCCCAGACCAGAGCTTACGGGCAAGGTGGCAGAGACCCCGGAGCTCGACCCCAAGATGTTGACTTTTGTCACTAAAGCCGGTAAGGACGCCAGAAGAGGGATGGACTGTGCATGGTGGGCCTGCCAGGATAAGATCCTGGACCTAACAGGCCACATAGCTAAAATTATGGACCTCGCCGAAATAGCAAAGGACAAGGGAGAGCCAGTTGACCCTTTCATCCTAGCAGGGTGGGCCCAGCGTGCTGTGTGCCTTCTCGGTAATGCGAATACAGCCATTTCAGCCGAGAGACGTAGGTCTATGCTATTAAAATTAGACAAGCTGGGCGACCTAGGCTCATGAGGCAGGAGAAGGAGCACAATGCCTACTCTTCGGCGACACATTTGTCAAAGAGATGAATACGTTCGTAGTGACTTCTATAGCGCTCGAAAAGGCGCAAGCATCAATTAGGAAGGTGTTCCCTACTCGAGTTTTTGCAGAGGCCAGCCGTTTCAGGGGCCGATCGACCGGTCGCTTCAATTCCAACAAGAGACCCCAAGGGACCAGTGCCCAATACTGGCAATCGCGCCAGCAGGACGCATTCTTCCTGAGCAGAGGCTTCAGAGGCCGCCGAGGCAGAGGATATTTCAGACATCAAAATAATTCCACAGGTGGAGCGCACAGCGGCATATCCCCCAGTGCTGCCTTCCTGACACTGTTCTATGGTAATTCATCCAGAGTATTCTTTTGGCTGCTTTTTTTTGCAGAAGATTTGCTGAAAAAAAAAAAATCTTTCTTTTTTTTAATTACATTTTAATAGGGGACCCCCTCCCCGATTATTTATTACCTTACCCCGCCCACCTCCATATTTGTCTTTGATTTGTTTCAGCAAATATATTTCTGCAAAAAGTGAAGTGAAGAAAAAAAAAACGCTGATGGATGAACCTACGTACCCCTGACAAGCCCGACCGGAGGAGCACCGGAGGAGCACCGCCTGAAGGCAAAAAAGGTACTCGCTGTAGTCGTGGGGGGGGGGGGGGGGGTGTGCAGTAATGTCAAAGCAAACCCCATGGCAGGGTGAAAAGCAAACAATCCCAGGATGAGAAGCAACCAACAACCCCAAGGCAGCGAGGTGAGAAGCAACCAACGACCCCCAAGGCCATGCCAATGTCATCATTGTGGTCATAGGCTGCGCAACAGGGTGCGCAAAGTTAAGGTGGCTTTAGCTGAATTTCAGGGGTTTCGTGGCATTAAGTTCTCAACTTAACATCCCTGCAAGTAACCTTTTTCCCTGGACTATCAGGGGTTTTGTTATTCTATAGACTTTCCGCACATGGCCAGTGGTGATAGCCCATGGCCGTTCCCACTGTATATTTTTGAACACTACCAGACCACGAGCCATGGCCTGTGGGCATGACCACTATTGTAAAACAATCGTAACCCATCACTCAAAGACATCCATCAATCGCAAACTGATTGACTTGTTTTAACAGTGGTATTTTTATGTATAAAGGATTGCAGGCTTTTAGAACTCAGTTTTTAGGCAACGTGCAGTGAAATTAAAATATTTGCCAAGGTTCACACACTTTGGTTAAGCAGCGTGTTACAAGGCCCTTGTTTTATGGCCTGTCAGGATCCCATGGTACATTGCCAGGCTTCCAAACAATGGTACACACCTTAAAGACCCATTTAGGTTTTCACTTAAATGAACACGACTAAAGTACTTTAATTGGAGGTGCAGGAAGGGCGACCAGTCGGATGATCCAGTTAGCGTATGGACGTGGATTTAGATGTAGGGGATTTAGAAGAGGGCAATCCCTTCTCCGAATATTTAAAAACTACTGTGCCCAAGAAGTTTCAGACCTGATTCAATTCCGTCCAGCGGTATGGGCTGGCCTTTTTTTGTCTATGGGGAAATGAATGGGAAGTAGGCTGCAACTTTGTTTTTTGGTTGTTTTGGTTTATTTTTTAACAAATCTTTACCAAACTTTGCACTCTGGGGAGGGATCAGGGGGACCCATGCATCCCTAATTGACTCCTAAATTTCAGCCAAATCCGTTGCACGACTCAAGTTAATAGCTATTCATTATTTAAAGCTTCCTATAGGAGCCGGACTCACCTTAAATATAGGGCAGCGACTTCCGCCTTATACTCTGTTACTCTTCATGTGCCCACCTTGGAGGAGCAGGAGCCTTTGTCACTGCAGGAGCAGTGCCTTGCTCCCCAGATGAGCCGGAGCTTCATCTGTAGCAAAGGTAGGCCTCTCGGCTGTCCTGCCACCCTCTGCTGAGAGCAGTTTTAATCTTTGCCAAATTTGTCTGAAAAACGCATGTTAACTCTACACATGTGCATCAGATCGTCAGAAATTGCCATTTGGCAATAATACAGCCAAAAAACGCTGCTTTTCTTTGAAAAACACCGAGCCACCATTGGAATCCATGAGGTTGCCCCAATCTAAGATGGCTGACGCCCTACCCCTCTGAAGTAGCCTGGCCTCGACTACCTCCAGGTCCTGCAGTCCGCCCTGATTGGCCACTTGTCCTTTATGTGGACCAATCCCTCGCCGGCAGGCGAGCGCCGGCCCACCCACTAAAGGAACCCACACAACAAGGAACAACTCCTGTCCTGACCCTGTCCAGAGCAGACAGAGGCCAGGGCCAGGTACACTGCCCGAGCAACTTAAATCTGCTTGCGACCATCTCCTGACATCCTCATCTGTTAAACGGGTAAGAAGCCCTACCTTGTTTCTGAGTTACTTGGAAACATCTCCCCCCCCCCAACCCCCTGTACACCTTGCCGTAGTCAATTGTCGACTACTCAGATTCCCCACCCTTCGCTCGTCTTTTGATGTGCACTTCGCCTGTGCATCGCCCATCATTGACTGCTGAACAGTGCCCTCAACATTTCTACCTACGTGTTACAACTGTTACAACTACACGCTGCACAAATGGCCATCTACTTTGTCATGTATGTCATGCGGATTACCTGCCTATTATCTAGTTGATTGCATTGCAGCACACTATGCCTTACATTGGGATGACACCAGCCTCATCAAAACGATATTTCTATTCAAACTGTACTCACTGCCATGTGCACACATCCATACTAGCCTACCAATCTGCAAATGTCTGCAACTGCCTCATTGTGCCCCACTTTGCTCTGCAATGAGCCTTGCTGTAGCACGTAGGTCATCACATTCAGCCTTGCTGCCACTGTGATTACATTTAGCCCACCGCAGCCTGCCAATGCAATCAGCCGCTGCCTTGCTTTTAGCAGTTTGCACCAGCGTTTCTGCATTAGCATCCGACATTTGGTCATGGTATTTAGCCTTCTGCGCCCGATTTCGCCTTTAGCATTTTGCCATTGTATTTAGCCTCTGCGCCTGATTTTGTATTTAGCATTTTGCCATTGTATTTAGTATGTGTAGACTATTGAGTTTTTTTATACCATTGATATTGCATCTAGCCCACAGTGATTGAGAGTAAAATGTTGCCATCCCTAGTTGCTTCCTGCCCACCGCTTTGGTCTTTCAGGTTGCAGCCTACCTACTGCCCATCTCTGTACTTCAGATCTTGTGCCTTACTGCCTTTTCTGCTCCTGATCCTGCCATTAGGCACCACTAGTGCGCAGCTGCACTTCTGGCCCACATCTAACACTCTTCATTCCCGCCCACAGTATCCACCAGCCCTATCCACCATGGCTGCCCCCAACCCGTATCTGAACGGCCCAGACCTCTGGATCTGTCATTTTGCCACTAAATCTACACCGAATCACCTGTGCACCACCAACATCAGAAACTCGAGACTTGTCTCCAGACGCTGACGTGCCCTCACCATTCAATCCCTGTGTAGAGCTAGTTTAGTCACACCACTGACTCAGCCCATCGCCATCCATGCCCGCAACTTGAGATTAGCCACAAGACTACACTTGTCACCCTCACTTATCTATCACCATGTTAGCCGCATCACCAGTCCACGTCATGGTCTTAGCCAATCATCTTTGACCCAGACTGCACTCGCTTGCACTCACTTGAGTCAACCATGCACCTCACTCGCCAGAAACCAGAGACTAGCATCTAGACTGCTTCTGGGGTCGTGTCACCAGGGCCTTTACCCCGACTCCAAGCTCCCACGACCAGCCACTGACCACTTCCCAACACACATCCCTACCTCAGCACCAGACACAAACTTAAGCCCATCACCACCACTGACCGCAGACCTCATCAAGGCAAATAATACAAAATTCATTGGTGCCCTGATCAATGCCCGATCCCTCTCGGCACATGCCCTTGATATTGCTGACACGATTACTGGTGGTAATCTTGACTTCTGGCTATCACCGAAACTTGGCTGCATAATGCTTTTGGTCCTGCACTCTCCCTTGCCGTTCCTGACAATTATTCCATTATTAGACAAGACAGGGACTCCAATCAATCGAAGGGTGGAGGAATAGCCGTCATCTTCAAAAGTTCACTTGAACTTAGGATGATGCCTATCAGCCAGATTCCATCTGCTCAACTTCTATCCTTCAAGCTACCCATCTCCCCTAACCAAACTATTACAGCGCATCTCATATATAGGCCCCATCACCTCATTTATTGATGAGTTATCTTCCATTCTTGCCTCTAGCACCAAGCCCAACTCGCAAATCCTTCTTGGTGACTTTAATTTAGGCTACCAAGATGCAAATGATCCCAAAGCTACTGACCTCCTAAACACCGACTTACTCACCCAACACATCAACGAGCCCACTCATATCAAAGGTCGCACACTCGATTGGGTTGCTGACCTAAACTACAAGCTTAACTTGATCTCTGTGAGCCCTTGCTTGTGGTCAGACCACTACAAAATTACCTTTGCTATTAATTCCAGCCCTCAAAATCGCAAACCTAACCTAGCCCCCGCCATTCAAACACGCAATAAAAAGGATATCTCGACCAAGAAACTTCTTCCTATCATCATTCCTCTTCCAAATGCCTCCCTGACCACCAACTCAGACCGTACAGTTTTAGTGGACATTTACAACCAGGCCCTGTGCAAAGCCCTCGATACCATTGCCCCGCTCAAATTGCATAAACAGAAACCTCGTTCTCATCTGAACTCTTGTTTCACTCCACATCTTAGTGTGTCCCTTTGGAAAAATACACCTTCCCTGGTAAAAAAAAAACAACCTAACCCTGGCATCCTCCACCTACAAAACTGCTATTCTTGCAGCCAAAAAAAGAGGTCTACAACAAACATATCACGCTGGCCCAATCAAACACGAAGGAACTCTTTAAGATCCTCAAGGAACTAGAGTCTCCTGTCGCCCATTGGTGACTTTGCCCCTGACGCTGCCTGTTGTTCGAATATTCAAAAGGCACTGGTATATAAAATTGCCTTACTGCAAACGAAAATTAATGCCAAAAAAACCCCAACCGACCTACCCTGAACACACCTCTGCTCGATCTCCCTGTTCCCACACGCCCTCTAAAACCTTTCAACTTCTCTCCGTTATCCATTGAGGAAGTGGAAAATATCAAAAAGCTTAAACCTTCAAATTGTCAAGGCGACACTTGCCCAGCACCCATCATCAAGGAAGGTGCGCATGATCTTGCACCATATATCACTACTTTTATAAATTCCTCCTTTAGATCAGGCATTGTCCCAGATAACCTCAAGGATGCTTGGGTTATCCCATTAATCAAAAAACCTTCCCTTGACCCAAGCAACCCCGCCAATTATAGGCCTACCACTACGGTACCTTACCTTCTAAAAATTCTTGACCGTGCTGCATACCTACAAATACAGGATTATCTTGAATCAAACCAATTACTTGATCTTCATCAATCTGGCTTCCATACTAGACACGGCACAGAAACCGCCCTGATTGCTTTAAAACCCAAACGGACGACCTAAATGATAAGGGCAAGTTGGCACTCCTCCTCTTGCTCGATCTGTCAGCAGCATTCGACCTGGTTGATCATAAAATTGGTTGCCACCATCTCAAAATCGCTGCGCACTTTTCGGACTCAGCACCGTCTTGGATCAGTTCCTTTCTAGCAAACAGAACTATAAGGGTCCCCCCCCCCCCCCTCTAGCCTCAGCTGAAACTGCACCTGTCCCTTGTGGAGTCCTCCAAGGTTCCTGCGACTCTCCCACATTATACAATGTGTTTACCAAGCCTCTCTGACATACTTGACTATGTGGGTGTCTCATACACCAACTATGCTGATGACACCCAGATACTCATCCCGATCTCTGGCTCATCCTTGGATCGCACACCAAGTTAGCTAAACTTGACCCTGCATACAAATCATTCACCATAGACGGCAACATCATTAAAGTGTCGAATGTAGCTAAAACTGTAGGCATTTATCTCGACGCCACTCAATCGCTAACCAAACAAACCAATGCCGTAGCATCTGCTTCAGAATATACTTGTAAACTCATCACAGCCTGCAGACCCTTCCTGAACACCGAGAACTGCATCATCTTAGCTAGAACACTAGTCATGGCAAAAATAGACTATTGCAACGCACTCTACCTAGGGACTAGCCAAAAAAACATTGACAAGCTACAGGTTACCCAATACAATGCCATCAGGGCTCCGCTCAACATCCCTAGAAGATCCCACATTTCAGACATCAGACGCAACCTCCACTGGCTCCCTGTCGCACAGCGAATATCACTCAAAACCTTAGCCTCAACTTACAAGGCTCAGAATAACCTGGCTTATCTGACCAGCAAGTTCTCACAGCATGTTGAACATAGACCGCTGAGATCAGCCTAGGTCAACACACTCTAGTAACAGATTTAAGCTACAGTCTGCTGGGGGGGATCTAGCTTCCCAGTCCTCGGAGCCAAACTTTGGAACAGCACCCCCTCCACACTCAGGTCAGAACCCACGTTCCACTCCTTCAAAACCAACACCAAACTCTGGCTTTACAAGCTTGATGAGCATACTACACCCCCATCATAGGTGCCTCCGCAGCACTCTAGCACTTCTTTCCCTGGTCTAACTATGTTCTCTTCTCTCTCAACTTTAGCCTCTAGTTTCCGCTATATGTTGGAGTAACTATGTGCAATCTGCGTTGCTATGTCACTAGTTGTATTATTGTAAGTTACACTGTTCTCTCTGTAAGACTGCTCCTCTAGGGGAACATGTTATGCCTGCCTGTAACCACCTTCTTGTAACTACGCGCCCAGATGCCCCAGGGCAAGGATGCGCTATATATATATATATATATATATATATACATATATATATTAGGGTGGCAGTTAAAGATGGACTATATCTCTCCACCGTTCCACAATATGCACTAGATTTTGCATAGTTACCGGTTAGGATCCTCCGGACATTACTGGCTACATGACATTTGCACACCACAACCATTTCCCCGGATTTCAACCCCTCCACAGATCAGACGGTTGCCCGAAATTAGTGAGACATCAATGTGGTCTTAGAAGGACCCAACAAAGCTAATTTTAACCATCTCGCCTCGATGAACAAAACTCAAAAAGGTCCCATTGAAAACCATGTTTCAAGGCTATAGGATGCACAGTTTCAAAGATATCTGCATGGCAGTGCACCACGCCTGGGTGAGGAGAAAAGTGGGCAGAGCGCACAGAATGTCCCAGTATGCTGCAGCACACCAACTCTCGCCACCCCTCCACGTTTGCTCTGGGGTATGTCCACCAGCCACATGCGCCCATACTCAGTGCGTTAGAGTGCAATGCACCCACATCAAGCGATGAGCGACTCGGAACAGCGACAGGGTCACTGATTTTCAACAATTGATGAATGTTGTTTTCGCTTCAGAACCCATGCAGAATACAGGTACTTTGTTAGTAGGGCTATATGGGCGTCTCTCCCTTGCCTAGCCATGAACAGTTGTTCTGGCCTGCTATCCTGCCTTCGATCTTCCCTAAGGAGGCTGGATTGGGAGATGATCTTTTGAAGACTCTCTGCTTGCTTTTATTTAACTTTGAAACCAAACTACTAGTTGGCTAAAGCAAACACTTGCTTAACTTCCTAAATGACTCCTAGATTCCTGAAAAGACTTATTGGGACCTGTGACTCGAAGGGCATTAGGTCCCTCCTTTCCTAGCTCGGAAAGGACGTTTTGAGGTGCATGGTGTTTTCAAAACTTTTGTTTTCACAACCCATTAGTTCTCTAAGTATTGATCACTTAACTGTATCCATTTTCTTTATTCACTTGCTTTATTACAGTGACTTAAATATTTGTGTTTAAAAGTAAATGTTTTAATGTATTGTGGTTTTTAATTGATAAGAGTTGTCTAAAGCTTAAATCAATAACTATTTGTATACATTCTGGCCAACTTATATTATTAAGAGTGCTCTCTGTGTGCTTAACTGAACCCTTCACCACTCTCATACCGTTAAGTATAAGCCTTGCTGTTCAGCCACACTAGCCAGATTGAGTTTGCTAGACATTAGTGTTTGTCACTGTTAATCAGGATGGGGGGGCCTCCCTAGAATCTGTCCACAGTGCAGATTCTGATAATCCATCCCAACAGTTATCCATAAATTGGCCATATCAATATGTCCTGTGGCTTTGCTGCTAGATGTCAGCGGCATGCTGGATTTGAAACATTGTCCGTTCACTGTTCCGCATCTCTTCACGTTCTGGGAGCTGCATGGTCTGTGGTCATCTTGCCTCTCTCCTTTAGGCGAGTAGGTGAGAGGACCCCCAACAATCACTGTCTGAACTCCGTGGAGTGCCAGTTTAAATCTTGCGGTGTCTGATCAGAACAGATTCCACCTTAAATTAGGCTACTTGAGGGGTTGCAATCCATATCAAGTTTGTGACTGGGCTGTTCCTGTTGGGTGGTTACAGTGTCTTCGAGTGGGTTGCAAGCCATAGGATCACTCTGCATCCACCCTCCGAAAGGCAGTTCCATCTCACCCCCTTATGGCTCGAACCCCCTCACTGTGGAGAATGGGGAATTCTACCAACGCCTAGCAGAATTCAATAGTTACCATTGGCAGAAAGCCTTGGTTGCGCAGTTTATTCCAGAGGCAAAAAAGAAAGCACAGGCAAGAAGGGAGCATTGAGGTCAACAGGGATGTTGCTGAATCGAAGACAAAGGTGCTCTGATCCAAGGGTTTGTGCACAATACGAAGTGGATGAATCCAAGGGGTACCAATGGACGGACAGAGATTCAGATCAGGTAAGCCCGAGTTCATTGGAGTCCAAGGGCTTGCAGAACACATGAGTCAAGAACATCTTTTGTAGCCATCGGCCTGCTGACTCTACTGGTTCTCCACCTCAGTCTTCTAGTGCTCCACTGCCTGTATGACTTAGCAACGCAAGACTAGCAGCAGGGCGTTTCTGTAAACAGATGAGTCTGACCAAGCCGTTCCACACTGGATAAAGGGTACAGTGCACATCTCACGGTTCCCCAAGGTCAGTAAAGAAGGCTGCAATCCATGGAAATCACTAGTGCTTCACCTTCAGCGTGATCTTAGGAAGGGGGCCGCAGTAGATCTTTTGTCGTCCGAGGTTTGGTTGCTCCTGCACACTTTCCAATGACTGCTGTACTGTTTCCCCAAGCTTATATAAATAGCAGAAGCCAAACTGCCTCCAATCACAAAAGTGCATCCTTTCAAACATCGGGCGACCATCCAATCATGGTAGGTCACCACATTCCAACCTTCCTGGTCAAACACAGATTTAGACACGAATCCCAGACACCCTTACACATACATGCCCAACCTGGCCTTGGCCTGAGGCTTCAGGGGCTAAAAATGTGTACCTATGTAGCTCGTTCAGAAATACTAATGCCAGAGTTCCCACTGAATGGGCGTTTATAACAAGGTGCCCATAAGCTCACTAATTGCAAATGTCTGGTAAGTGTATTGGGCAGCTTGCCAAGGCTTTCTGATACCGCCATCGGCTGGGGCATACAGCTAACTAGGCATATTGATTGGTCTAAGACAACCTTTGGGCACCCCATTTCGAGAAGCATATAGGGTTTTAAGAGCACATATCGGAGTAGCACCCATAGTGAGCCAGTGACCAGGCCTCACTAAGGGGAAAATTGGGTGAACCACTGAGGACAAGTAAAAAGATCAAAGGGATCATGTCAGAGGCACAGTGGAGGACTTTGCCCAAACAGACAAGATGCTGCCTGGAGTTTCCAAAGGCACAATTGCTCTGAATGCAGGAGTGCCCTGAACCAGTGCAAAGCTTGCCTGGCATCTAAGGTGTATAAAGATCATTAGGCGGGTACAAGTTGACCTTTGAAGAACATTGGCACAAACAGTTAGCTCAGATGGAGTTCAGAGAACACCTTGATGAGGGATTGAGGATTTTTTTAAACACTTGAGATTTTACAATATAGCATCCTTCGAATACAAACTGTTTCAACAACATTAGTGTTATACTAAAAACAAATGTGAGTAACATGGCATTTACTCGATCACAAGTAAAGGTTGAGTGCGCAAACCAAGAACAGAACATCCTATGCCACAGTGCATTCTTCAGAACCTGCAAGTTACATAGTCACTGGCAACCTTTGTTGTGGGACCTGCATTACAACTCTTCCATACATAGATTCGGGTTATTTGCCACATTTAAATACCAACTATGCAACACGATTCTCTTAAATTATTCAGTTGATCCAGTGTGTACTGCATCATGTGCCATGTGGCGTATCACCCTCAATGTTGCACACCTGCAACAAACGTATCACATTCAGCAATCATTGATTTACTAAGGTTCTTGCTCCACGCACCTGTGGCCAGGGCTGCTACTACAAGCACATAGCACTGCACCTTTTTACCAGCCATTTAAACTAATGTCAGGCATTGCAGCGGTGGTGAATAGTGGGTTGCACTCTTCATTCCAGGACTTTTCACATATGACCCCTCACCACCTCACCCTAAAGATTTGTCAACAAAGGACAGCTCCAACAGATCATTGTGAAATCCAACAGCTCATAATTCCATTTCCAATAGAGTCTTCCATTATACCCATTTTATGCAATATCCTCTTGGTAAGATACCACATCATTTTTGTACTGAATTAATGTAAAATGCCTGCATAGAGACCTTCGACATGTGAACAGGTCCTACTCCATTCTAGCAAGGGTACACACAAATCAATGTCCATTTTCATATAGTTGTGATATAAAGAATTGTATGATGGCGGTAAACTTAATAGTTATGTTCCCCTCAATACAGATAGTCTACTGGGAAACCCAAGCCAGGCCCTCTGCAGCAATTTTTGGCATACTCTAGGACGGGACATTTCTGCACATGTTGATCAGCTTGTACCCCCAAATAAAAGCAATGCATTTGCATCATATAGGTGACCCAACTAACTAAATCTAGCATCCATTCACCAGCACTTGCACTGAGATATGTTGAGGGTCTGGGATCATTTAGGTCATAAGCGGTCCCTCTGAAATCAACATTCTTTGACCTTTTTGTCCTGGTCATAGCTACCTCCAGCAATTCATCATTCCCACCTCACCCCCCAAAAAAAAAAAAAAAACACTTCCAGCAGTTGCCTGGGAATTGCTCATTCTCCAAGCATCCTAATGGCCTCACCAGCCGATTAGCATAGCAGCCAGGGAACGACATTGCGCAACTACAATTCTATAGGTCCGAAAATCCAGGACTGAGTGTTTTGCAAGTTGTTTCCAAGGCCATTCATTTGGGAACCCTATTCCCACAATATTTGCCATAGTAGCCAGTACCTATTGCACCCAATTGCATCAAAATCCCCAAGCATTTCTGTCTTGAGTAATACCTTATGCAACGCTTTAAGTTTCTGCCTAGACGCACCATGGAGTGGGAATAGCAATGACATCTCAATTTCATAACTGGATATTAAACCAAATTCCCAATCGTCTTGATCATGCTTAGCAGGACCCCACTCCGCTCCCTTAGCTATGACAACTCTGCATCAAGAGAAATACAATGTCACCCATCCATTATAAATTACTACCAGAATACATCTGCCAGTTGCGCATTTGTTAACGCAAAGATCAAAAGGGTGACAGCCGGCAACCCGGACTAGCTCTGTGCTGCACCTGCCGTGCATCCAATGTATTACATTTGTCTTTGCCACAGATTTCCAAATAGAAATGCAAATCATTGAAAAAAATAACCACTCAGACTGAATGTACCCAAGACAAGCCTCATAATACCAAGTTACTATGACACGTTTTATGATCATCCAAACTCACTAATGGCCTTTGCTTTGCGGATGAAGCTGCCAATAACAAAAACAACCTTCTCAGATTAAACATAGCATTCCTCTGCAGCAGGAAACCAGGCCGATGACATGCACCAGTTTAGAAAGAATTACAAAATCCTGGCAACCAAACTAGGGACACAATTTACAATAGGGACAAAGACCGATATGACCCACAATCAACTTCTTTTTTACACGGCTTCAGCAATAAGACCATCAGAACTAGGAAGAGCACATGTTGCGAAAACTTCACTGTATTTTGCAAGCGGCTTTGGTGCCATATTGGCTTTGAACGCCTCAGAACACCAGCGGAGCCTACTTGTTTCTGTCAACCGGGACTTTAGGGTACCACATCTGACAGTTTGTGCCATAGTTACATTAGGGCTTGTACTGACTTAAGTGTGACTCAGTCTTTTCAAGGAACTGATGTTCTGGACTTCAGCTTGACAGAGCAGGATACTACCCAAGAAGCATGGTGCAAAATGAATGGAAACTATTAGTACCCAATGTAAAACATAGGAAACAACTTTATAGATAGTACTTGACTTCAGGATCACAATGGACTTGTGTTACGTTGTTTTTTGCTCTGCAGTGCAGCTCGACTCTCGTCACTAGGTGCTTTCCTCTAGTGACTTGTTTGCTCAATGTTTCTGTGCTGGATCTGGCGTCGGAGCAAGGAGTAGCTCCTGGTAGCTCCAGCAGGGCAGCAGGCCACCCTTGACGGCGTTACACTCCCTCCACTCACATCTCCTACAGGTCAGCACGGTCCCTATGGTGCAGGCGGAAGGCTTCCGTGCTGAAAATAAAGTAAGCATAATACACGCGCCTGCTCTATCCTCCCCGTTCCTCTTTTGTACTCATTTTTTGCCTGTGAGAAAGTAATTATGTCTGCTGTTCAAGGAGATTAACTGTACCACTCACAAGACTTCTACCCCTCCTCGGACTAAGTGCTCCTTTGGTTTCCTGCGGGCCGAGGTGGGCGTAGTGTGGTGGTTTTAGGCCACAGGAAAGAAATTAAGGAGGGCATCTCCGCGGTGGGGATATCAATCCGCTCTCAGGCTACTGTAAAAACAGTGGGGGACTAGTTTGCCCATGGATTGTTAATCGCGGGCCAGTAACTAAAGGGATGGTGATACATCTACCGAGTATGGGGCACAGCGAAGGACTCATTGGCCCGTACAACCCTCCGGATGCCAGACTAGCCCAAATAGAATCTTCCGTACAGTCTTTGTCCCCACCTCAAGTTGTCATCGGAAGCTCTGAGCGGGAAATTCCTGAGTCGCCCATAAGGACTCGGAGGAGGAGCCATGGGCAAAGGGTTGCCCTCGTGAGGTACAGGTTCATGTCACAGCTAAAATTACCTCCCCTCGAAATACTTTAGAGGACGGAATTACAGGCCAAAAGCCCAAGCTCCTGCAGAATTGTACTGCCAAGTATTCAGTCAGGAGGGTGAGGCCAGCCACTCCTCCTCTCCGCCTAATCCACCTTTGATCCGCCCAGAGGAAAACCAGTGTTCAGAGCCTCTTAATGGTTTTGCCTCCAGTTCGGTGCCAAGGGCCACCGGGAATGGATCCTCAAAGGTCAATACCATCACTACAACCTTTGGTGCAGGCAGGAGTTTTGGTACCAGCAGTTGATGAAACTTTGGACCTCACCTTGGCTCCCCAGTCAGGGGAGGGTGCAGTCACCCATATCGGTTTGCAAAAATCCCAGGTAACACATTTAAGAAACCAGAACCCTGTATTATGAAAACATTTTGGCAGCCAAGAGGTATAGTTCCAGATAAGGTACCGCTCACATCCTGCTTTGCCTATCGGAGACCAGAGTCCTCCCCATTCCATCAGTGATGTCCGATGAGCCAGCTGTCCCAGCTCTCAGGGGTCCCTCCCCTGTGAGATTGTATCAATCTGACTGGGGCTGGTCAACGAACAGCCCCTTGCAGATGCATGGGGAGGGAGATGGGGGCCCCCGAACTGTTCCTATAGTGGGGGGCTCTAGCTCTCAGGGGGTCCAATTGTAAGCCCACCCCTTAAAAAGGAGAGCAGACCCTCCAGCTGATTCTAGGGTGTTGCCTACAAAAAGTTTCCTTGAGGCCTCCTCTGATAATCTGTCCTCCGGGGGTTTGCCATCAATTCCATGCATCCAGGTGGGTCCACCCAGAAGATCCATCCATGATCAACCTTTGAAGGACCACATGTTAGCGACCTCCAAGTATGTGCCGGCAACTAACGGACGAAGACCTTTTGTTGGACCTGGCTGCAGCGCAGGTTGAAGCTCAGGTCCTGAGATCTGCTACCTTAGATTCGGGCCTTATTGCGGCCCCGACATTGACATTGGCTCCTTACATGAAACCATGAGTGATCATATCAGAGATCAGTCAACACTGATAGCAATGTTACACACTAAACTGGTATTTTTGGAGAGTTGTGCGACAGGGATACAGGGACACCTTGATAAAAACAAGGAAGCGATTACTACCATTCTTCATTCAATAATTGCAACGGCGTCGAGAGATATCAGAAGGAGTGATGGGTTTCAAGGTTCATAATCCCAGATGCCAACTACTAGTCTTCGACCAACGTTGTCGTCCAGGGCGGGTGCAAATGTTGTTGGTTGTAAAGATCGTATTCAATACAACCATCCGCCTAGGTCAACCCCTTTGCAGCCCTTAAATGAGATTCAAGGGGCTAGGGGTGAAGCAGAGCGTTTTGTAGTGGCCCAACCTCAGGAAGGCCTGTCGATATCACCCTGGGTCCCTCCCCTCAAACGGGGGGGGGGGGGGGAGGATGGGTCGAAGGAGCTTGGAGTTGTAGGATACACAGGGTCTGGTCCTGGTAAAAAGAAATAGGATATCTTCTTGAAATTATCAGAGAGTGAGAGGACTAACAGCAAGTCGCTGCAATCTAAGAAGCAGGCCTTGAAGAGAAAGCTTGCTAAAGAAAAGAATGATAACGCAAGGACCCTAGGCCAATGCAAAGTGACCTCGCCATACCTGAAGGGGGAAGGATTAGGCACACCATTAGGAATATTCAACCAATTGTATTAGCTAAAATCAACAAACCTGGTCAGTTCCACGGGCTACAGTGACTGGGTGGCTGATAAATCCAACCCTGTGTCAAGGAGTCAAACTAGTGAACCAAAGCTTGTGGACACCTCTTGATGACCAGTCAATAGACTTAATTAATCACTCTTACTCCATGGAGGAAGAGGATCAAGCGAGTTTTGTAAGCGAGCAATCCCAAGGTGAGAGTGAGAGAAGAAGAGAAACTAAGCAGATCATCCAGTCCGTCCGAGGCTTTAAGAGAGGCAGTCGGCCGCCAGGCCGAGCATCCAAAGGGGGGGCCTCCATCTCCGTCAGGAAGACTGACCCCAGGAGTTCCCTTCTCCTCCGAGGGTCTTGGGGAGTACAGCTATCGTGACACGCCGGCAGACAAGATCCAAGATGACGAGGCCCAGTCCAATGCAGAGTCCCCAGAAGGTAGCCCCACTGGTTGGTTCGAGCTTCCAGAAACTTGGAAAAAAAAAAGAAAAAATAAAAAAAAGTATAATTGCAAGCAAAAGCTAAAGCGAAGCTCATGGTGCGCCACCTAAGAATCCACTGTCCTTTCGTCAGTGGAAGATGGACCCTGGGTGGGCCCAAGGTTGACAGCGTTTCTAAATTGCCTTCCAAAAGCGCCGCTAAGAGCGATACAAGATACCCCAGACTCTTGTCGGAGAGAATACTTATCATAGAGGACAAGTTAACTCTGAACAGAGTAAATGTTATGCGCCTCTTGAGCACCATACCAGCGTACAACCAAATTAAATCTAAAGACCTACTCTTAGTAGAGTTCCCAGACGAATACTGGTTGGACAAAACACCATTACATCTGTCATCAGCATCCAAGAAAGATACTCTACTAACAGATAGGTCAAAGCTACAACCTTTGGGCTTCAGGTTATCTGAACCAAAGGGGGGGATAGTCCAACCCTGCTTAATTCTCGTCAAGAGAATCTGAGAGAAGTCCACCGAGGGGGACCCAAAGCATTAATGCTAGGGTAGGTCTATAAAAAAAAAGAAAAGAAAAAAGGTTGACTGACAAAAAGCCAGCCCTCGAGGACTTATTCCCCAACACTTGCTTTAGGGTCTGCTACTCGTCCTAGGGGACCTTATCCCTAATGAAGGATCAGAGAGAGCAGCCAGTGACGCGCAATTATCTGGAAAATGAGGATTGGAGTTGGTTGGCGGGTGCCCTGGCCGATGGAAACGCCCGCTCATAACGCTGGGATGGTTGGAGGGTTCAACAGCTGTATGTCACAAAGGATTACGTAAAAATATGCAGTTGGAACACTTGTGTTTTTTTTGTATCCGTTTGGGGAGGGCATTCCAAACCTGCATGAGCTTGACAGTCTGCCTCCAGGATACGCGGCTGAGGTCCCCCTCCCCCGCTGGAAGGATTTACTCTGAGCCTAAACCCTGCGGAAAAGGGTCTCAATGGTAGACCGATGGCTGGTCTTTTAATAGTCCTTAGAGCGGAAAGGGCTTGTGATCATAGCAGAATTCCAACCTCCGCCTCCGATTCAGGCAATAATTTTATTATTGGGCCCCTATCTACTTGGAATTTCCAAGAAGGTTATGGTGATAAACCTTTATTGGAATGTGGCATCAAAGCGGAGCAAAACGTTTGTGAAAACAGTGGTGGCCCTAATTGATGAAGCAAGAGCCACTCATTCTAACTTAGAGGTCCCTTTGTGTGGTGACCTGAACATTCATTGTTTTTCGATAGGGCTTCTAATCTCATCGTAGACTCACTTTCTTCGGCACCACAGCAATTGTTGAGAGGGCTCTATTGGAGAAAAGAAATGGCCGAAATGAACATCCTTCTGGTGAATGGGCATATTTCAGAGGACTCGCATCCGAAAACATGGAAAAGAGGCCTTGAAGCGAATGTTTTGAACTATATATTTGCCTCTGAATCCCTCTTTTGTGAATTAATCTGGTAGTTTGGGAGTCCGACCGGACCATAGTAATACCTGTAGCAAAACGGTCAAAGATCTGCACCCGGCAACCTGGGACCTTGGAAATCACCCCAGGAAGAAACAGGCTAAGGGTGATGCCTCCACCGCTGCTAGCTACTTCTAACAATGCTCCCCAATCTATATCTCAGGGGACCAAGCCTTTTAGAGCGAATGATGTATCATCCTTAAGGGCCAATAAACATTGTTTCTCGGCACGCCATAAATACGACAGAGGTTGCGACCAGGAAAAAGGTACTAAATAAGAAATTAAGAGTAAACGCCACAAGTCAAACTGTGGAGGCCAGAGAAAGCTCTAGACAGCTTAAACAAGCTTTTAAGAACTGGCTCAAAAGTCACAAACATCACATGCTCCAACTGGATGTGGAACGAATGCTGCGTCTCATTTCCTCCAAAAGTAGAGCAGAGATGTGGCGAGTTATGAACGCTCTCTCTGCACCTCAAGATGCTCTACTGCTAAAACCTATAGCGGCTGAAAACTGGAAGACCCACTTTGAGACGATATTCGCAGGCCCTAAAAATCAAGGTCCTCGAGAGGAACCTGGTCTGGGGGGGCCCTGGTCCTTTTCTATGACTCAGACCGAAATTTGGGACCATATACTTATGGCTAACAATTCAAGAGCGGCAGGCCCTGATGGGATGACGAACTTGCACCTAAAAAGAAGATCCCGATTTGGTCAAAGAAATTGTGGTTCTGGTTCGAACAAATCAAAAGAACAAAGAACAGTCATCTTGGACATGTTCAACAATTGTTCCAATTTACAAAAAGGGCGAAACTAGGCAACTATAGGCCCTTTTAGATGTAAGTGATAAGATTTTTGGGTCGCTCCTTCTTAAAGCCTTGAACAACTGGGCGACAGTCACTGCCCACTATGATCCCTGACAAACAGGTTTTATTAAGGGTGTTGGGACTTCGGTGAATCTATTTCTCCTAAATATCCTAAAGGGAAAGGCGAAGTATGGACACAAACTACATGTGGCTTCAATTGATCTAGCCCAGGCTTTCGACACGATAGATCGCCAACGGTTGTGAACAAAATTGGAAGCCTGGGGCTGCCCGCTGGATAGTAAAGAAGCCTTGAAAGCACTACACAGCCGAACTTCTCTACGAGCGAGATTGGATGAAAAGGGGCTCATGACTGACTCGATCTACAATGGGTTGAAGAAAGGCTGCCCGTTGTCCCCTGCCATTTTCAATCGGTTTATTTCTGACATTGAGTCTGCGTTTGAGTTTGTCAGATGTTTTCCACCTACCTTGGTGGGGGTACATATCGGAAGACTGCTCTATGACGATGATTTAATCCTACTTGACCAAATGCAGGTGGGCCTCCAAAAAGGCAGCTGGAGGCCCTGGGTAAGTACATGGAGTTGAATGGGCTAAAAATAAAGTTCAATAAATCACAGATCCTTACCTTTGGCCTCAAGAAGACAAAAAGAGGCCAGAGCAACGCCTGGTACATCAAAGGTGAAACAAAGAATGGAAGTATTGGCACTTGCGTACCTGGGGATGTGTCTAAACGACAGTGCAGCCGATAATCAAAGGGAACTATCTTTGCGGAGTAAGACAAGGAATTTAGCTGCCCAAGCTTGTATCATCCAACAGCGCTACTTCAAATTTTACCTGCTCCTGGTGATTGACCTTCCGCCTAAAAGTGATACCAATTCTAACATATGGGGCGGAAACGTCTTTCTTGCTTTCTGGTTTAGTGTGGGATAAACTGGAAGGGTTATTTTGGAGGAAGGTCTTGGGCGTGCCAAACTGTGTGCCTATTCAGATCATCAGTGTAGAATTGGGGTCGACTTCCTTCTACTCAATTATGATTTGGAAAACTCATTCACTTTACAGGAAATGTCGCGCTGCAACGTTGGAAGGAGATCTTGCAGCAATTGACTCAGCAATGTTAAAACCCACTGAGGCTCTCCTCTACACTAGGAGTTCATTTTGTAAAGACACTGGGCGTTTTAGGCGAATCTGGAGTCATTATGGTCACAGCCAGCGAGGGTTAAAAGAAAGTTGTATGACCTTGACTGGATTCAATCTCTGGATAAAAGGACCAATTCAAAGCTCTATGGGAACAACTTTAAGAACATCAGAGCAAGGGGCTCACTGCCTCAATATATAGCAAAATTTCAATGCAGGCATAAGCAGGCCAATTTTTTGGGGGTGAGGTTGAACTTGTTCCTTACAAAGGAAGTCATAGAAAGTCAGAAGCCGGCAGCCGTACGGTACTACCAATGTAGGCTCTGTGAAGGTAATAGAGAATCATTAATACACCTTACCCTTTCCTGCCCGGGGGCAAGTGACCTCCGGTCGAAATGGTCGGCAAAGTTCTTCACCAAATTTTCAACTATGTCTGCCAATGATTGGTGGGGAAAGTTGATGTCACGCTCTCAAATTTCCTTGACTTTGGCTCTGCTAGCCTTTTTGAAAGAAGTATTTGTTCTAATCGCAGTCAAGAAATGGCTTCAGGTGGGGTCTCGCCCTACGAGAGTGTTGGGAAACACCTTGTGGCTAAAAAAAGCAAGTGGTGTATTGTTTATTGAATATTCAACATTTTTACCGGATGACTTGTTTGTGAATGATTTTGAATTGTTTTTGATTTAATGAAATTTGAAAGTGGCAAAATGATTTTGTATTTCTTTGCATTGACTATTGTTACTTATGTTTTGCCCCTCCTGGATTTAATATTTTCTTCTTGCTTTTTTTGGCTCAGTCTCTTGTTTTTTTGTGTTTTTTTCTCTTTGTATGATGACTTTGAAAGCTGTTAGGTTTTATTTTTTAACCTATTGCTAATAAAAAAATGTTTTAAAAAAAAAATAACATTCAACTAGGTGTTTTAATAGACAAGCAAGTATGGACCCCAACATGGATAAGTAATTGAGTAGAACACGGGACAACACAAAAACAGGACATGAGATGAAAAAAAATGCCGCCTTATTTGTGGAGGCCAATATCCCCTTACCAGAGGCCCAGCCTCCCGGAGAGACGGAACGACGAGACATATTCCAACTGTGATCCAGTTAACAGATCCGGCCAGAATGAACTACCGCAGTGAGCCATCCATGCAGATGCTACATTTGTATCTTTAGTGATGTGCCAGCAACCTTGGACCCATAGCACCATAAGGTATTCCTAATGTGTTCTTGACATGCAGATTAATGTTGGGAGGGTGGTAAACCGGGGAGTCATTCATGCAAAACCAGCAGCCAGCACTCCTGGGTGCCACGGAAACAGAAGTCCCCAATGCGAGTGCAGTTTAGTTAGGTTAGTTGGGGGGGGGGGGAGGGAGAGAGAAACGGCAGATGGGGATTACATAGTCAAAGTTCGGGGCACTAGGAACGGTTCTACGTTATTTCGCCAAACGAAATTTCATCGTGGGACTTTCCATCGCCGACCCTTTCATCGCCAACATTTTTTTTTATTATTTAATTTATTTATGGGGGGGCTGCGCCCCCCCAACCCCTTCTTACTTAAATAATCATACCCCAACCCGCACAAACACCCCCCCTTAAAAAATTTTTAAAAATAAATGTTGGCGATGAAAGGGTCGGCGATGAAAAGTCCCACGATGAAAAAGTGGTCGACGAAATGCATGTATACCCTAGGAACGGTTGGGAGTTTGGGTGAAAATCTAAACAAATAAAAATTGTACAAACAAAATGCGACAGGTGAAGGTTACAGCACACACAGACACAAAATAATGGTATTTACACACTGATATAAAAATGGCGATGGCTGACCCCAGGCACACTGGAATTAAACTACTGAGCTGGAATATCAGGGGCTTGGGACATCCTATGAAAGCACGAAAGGTGACTGCATATGCTAATCGACAAGGGGCACAGATATTGTATCTGCAGGAGATACATTAGCACCACGTATATATTCCCCCCCGGTTGGGGAGAACGTTGCTACTATATCTCCTATTCCACTAAGGCCAGAGAGGTCATAATCTTAAAACACAGGCACTCCCCTACACGCACTTTGCGTCCGAAATTGACGATCCGTCCGAAATGGACGATCATGGCAGATATGTATTAGTACACAGGAAGCTGGAGAAAGCAGAAGTATTGCTAATGAACATTTATGGCCCCAATATTGATGACCACGAATTTTATGAACAAAAATGTCAGAGATGCCCAAAATATCCAACAGCACAAATACTCTGCAGGGGGTGCCGGGGGAGGAAGGGACATTTCAATATCATCCTAGACACTGACCTGGATCACACTTCATCCACTCCAAGATCCCAGACTAATGCAGACCTTGCACTTCATACACAGGTCATTGACCTAGACCTAAGAGATGCCTGGCATTCATTGCAAGGAGCACAGAGATCCTAAACATTCTATTCTTCCGTGCACGACAGGAACTCCTGCATAGATCTATGGCTGATATCCAGCACGGCTATGGCCTGGGTAACTGAGGCCTGGATTCTTCCCAGGACACCGTCAGATCACTCCCCTATAACACTCAGAGACAGACATCCCAGATAGTGAGGCTCAAAGGGCGCAAGGGAGCTTAAAACCTGCCTCACTCCTAGACCCAGTTTTCAAAACTAATATGGCACAGCATATCTCAGACTTTTTAAAACTAATGATGGCTCAGTTGCCGAGCAAAATACCTTGTGACAGGCATTTAAAGTCTATATGAGGGGAATATTAATTTCCACCGAATTCGGGGTGCTGCGTGACATCAGGCAAGAGCTCGAGAGGAATCCATAGCCCAATTGCAGGCGGAATACCTGGCTAGTCCGTCACCGCAGATCACTGCAGGGATTAAAACGCAACTGGAGCACTTTCGTGAATCTGAGGACAGAGCTGCGCTACTTTGACAGACCTATGGTGGCTCGTAGGTACCGGGAACAGGAAAGGCCGACCATCCCATGTATCACTAGGCAGGATGGTGAGGTGGTCACAAAAGCGGAGGAGGTTAGTGGGTTGTTCCAACACTTCTATAGCAGCCTGTACTCACCCAGAGTGTAGCCACTGAAAATGAGATTGATTAATATCTGGCCGCAATACCCACGACATTACTGTCGGAGGACACGCGCAATGCTCTGGAGACCCCCATAACGCTTGCCGAAATAAAGGCTGCTATAAAGGATCTGACTGGTTTGGAGCTGAATTTCCGCCCCCCCCCCCCCCCCCCCCCCCGAGGACTGCAGATCTTACCGCCCGCTGTCACTCATCAATACTGAAGCTAAAATATTCTCCAAAATTCTAGTTTCCTGGCTCAACCCAGTGATGCCCTACATGGTGCATGAGGACCAGGAGGGATTTGTATTGGCGAGGGCGTCTGCATCTAACACGCAGAATCTACAATGTGCTGGCTGGAATCACAACGGCTGAGGGAATAACCATATCTCTAGATATGCGGAAGGTCTTCAACACAGTGTATTGCCCCTAATTTGATCAAATGGGTACGACTCCTGTACACACAACCATACACTAGGATGCTGGTGAATGGTGCGCTGACAGCAGTGGTGGAGATGGCGGGGGGGAAAATCAAGGAAGGGTGCCCACTCTCCCCATTGTTATTTGCACTGGTTATGGAACCCCTGGCTGACTTCATGAGGATGCGGAATGCTAGAGCTGGTATCCACATAGCTGGGAGTGTAGAACTGATCACACTATACGCAGATGACATTTTGTTGTTTGTGAGGAATCCTGAGAAGTATCTCCACAGAGTGTTAGATGCAGTCCAGGAGTTCGGAAGGTATTCTGGTCTCCGGCTAAATAAAGTCTGAAATGTTCCCGTTGTCTGATGGCATGGCACCCCCAAGCGACCTATGTGGACTGCGCTGGGCCCCCCCAACCGATTAGATACTTTGGGGTGTTGATGGCACGCTCTGCTCGCTTAGTCCGTATCCTCAATTACAACACACTGGCCGTAGCGCTGTGTGCCAAACTTGGCCAATGGGACCATCTCCCTATTTCACTTACTGGTCGAGTAGCATGGGTTAAAATGATTATACTACCAAAAGTGTTTTACCTCTTCAGTAAAATACCACTCTGGCCGGGCAAATCCTTTGAGAAAATCTCTGCCGCCTGTTCTGCATTCGTGTGGAGGAATAATGTGAGGGCCAGCTGGTGACGCCTCACGCAGACATACAAGCGAGGGGGACTGGCGGCACCAGACTACGAGGTATACTACTTGTCAGAGCAAGCACTCTACGCTATGAACTGGGTCGCAGATGCACCGCGTACCTCTTATATCGAACTATAAACACAATGGAATCCAATGGCCACTTTACTACACAGGATAGTAGCTGGGAGGTGGGAAAACTAACCACCTAGACCCTAAATTAGCCACGCAGCAGGCATGGGCTAAATGGACACAATAGCCCCGAAATACTGTGCTGTATAGCCCCCACATGCCGATCTGGGATGCGCCCTATCTGGCCCCGGCAACAGACAGCATTATCCACACATTGGCGGGAATAACACAACTTGGAGACTTGTACCATGATGGTATATTCAGTCCCTGGGAGGAGATTAAAATACAGATTGACACCCCACTTCAGAAGCTACAATATTTCAGACTCAGGTAGGCAATAACAGCGACATGGGACGGATTCCCACAAGAACCAGAAGCACATCCGTGTCTCAATTACATAGCCTCTTCCGGGACAACCAAGAAAACTGCCTCAGGACTCTAAAATAGCACTGGAAACAAGGAAGGCGCAGCTACCTGATATTAAGGGGGAGTGGGAGAGGGACTTTGGGAATCACACTTTCGGACTCGCACTGGTGTCAGCTGTGCTGCCTCAGTAAACAAGTGTCAGTCAATTCCAGGTTCAGGTTAATCGATTTTAAAATACTGAATAGAATACATCTTACCCCAGCGCGCTTGAAAAGAATGTATGCAACAAGCACGGGGAGATGCCCTAGGGTGTGGGGATGAAGAGACTGATTTAACACATGTTTTGGTCATGTGGGAAACTCTCTGAATACTGGAGTGGAGTCTAAGGCACCAGAGGATATGGACGAGCAACTTGGGAACAATCTATGTGCATATTGGGTTATGTAATGAATGCAACGAAATGCAGGCTTATTAACATTGGACTGCTGCTAGCTAAGCGTACCATATTAATGAGGTGGAAGAAGGGAGGAACCCCCCCCCCACAACAGAGGAATGGATAAATGACATGGTATGGGCAAATGACCAGGAAGAAGTATATTCTAGCCTACTTCCTGTGCCAACAGACCTAAGAGACATATGGGGAAGTGTCTGTCAATCCCTAAGCGATACAGGTGACAGAGATAATAGTGAAGATGAAGCAGTATGAGTGCATGTTGTATAAGGTCTGTAAACTGTATACATAATATCACCTGAGTAAACATGAATCCACTATGTTGATGTTTTATGTTTGCTGTGTAACTTAAATAAAAAAAAAAAAGAAGTGGTGCAGTTCAATGTATCCCATGTGTGCCCCTTCAGGGAAAACGCTGTGTAAATCCAGTACAGACTCCAAGGGCCAGAGAACACCTTTAGTAATAAGGGAGGTGTGGGATGGAATTTAAAGCACAATAACTTTGTTTAGCCTTCAAGCAAAGATACCTACATGCTAGAATTGCAGAGTTTCTTAAAGCAGCCCAAAGTATTTTTGTAAACTTACATGCATCAGGCAATCCAAGAAGCGTTTGCTGGGATGGGCTCAAGATAAGACTTGTGGGAGTCACAGTGTACTTGAAGTACCGCCAGAAATCAAACAAGGCGTTCAAGCTAAACAGCGAAGCAAGAGAAAGCTCTGCAAGATACCAAAAACAGCATTATGCAGGGTCATGTTGCAGCTTGATTTAATCATTTTAGATTGGACATTTTGCTTCTCAAAAGTGGGACTGAGACAAATTTCGTATACCAAGGCTCTGTCATGCATCTGAAATTAAATGATGCAGTTGTGCAAAACACCACCATTGCAATACTTTCAATATATTTGAATGGCACTTACAGCAAGCTTATTAAAAACAGGAAGAAGTGAAGATACTAAATCTTAATGGTTCAATTGCACTTATTTTCAAAATAACAGACAGAATGACCCAACACTTGTGTCGTGCTTGCAAGCGAGCGATCAGGGCTATGCAAAGTGCAATGAATTAACATCATTATGTCATTAATAACATGAAAAATATTTTTCAGATCAACAGTAAAAAAAAATGTTGATTATGGTTTGGTCGAACATACATATATAACAAAGTCGTGTGGGTTTGAATGTGGCGTTCTTGGGGATCCTCATGAACGGTGGGTCTGGTGTCATGAATTTTGCATGGAATATTCATTATTTCATTGCCGATGTAATGCAACTATTACTGGCTTAACCCTCATGACATCAAATGGAATTTTGCTACAATTTGAAGATGACATAGTTGAATCAGTTGATTTGAATCAGGTTCCATGTTTAACAAAAATACTTTTCTTCTGTATTCTCTCCTTTCATGAATGCTTTAATCTAATCTATTTTTTACAGAAATGCCACGAAAAAAGAAAAGCTTAGTATTTAATCCCACCTGAATCAAAACAAAACATCGAAAGCTGAAACATGATCAACATTCTGAAGGAAGATCTGAAGACCATTAAGCGGATAGAATTCAACATGCTTTCAGACAGAAAGCGCTCAAGTACCTAAAGCAAGATTAACTAATCAAAGAATTTGTGCTGCTACAAAACAAAGCAATAAAACTGCTGGAGAAACTGAAACACGACTTGCTGTTAAGAGAATTAGTGCTGCTAAACAAGGAAGGAATGAAACTGCTGAAGAAACTGAAGTGAGACTTAGAGTGATTCAAAAATCTGAATTGAAATCCTGTTCGAAGCCGGGTAGTTAAGCTAGTTATCAAATAAATGAGATGAAAAGCTATTTTATCTTTTAGTTTTTTAGGCATTTGTAAGGATTTATAAATTTGGAGCAAACAACACCACTTCAGTGAATGTTCGCACATGTTATGGTCAAAAGTACAAAGGGGATGGTGAGGAGTCTCCCAATGTGTAATCAAGAAACAGCCCCCCCTTGTAAAATCATGTTGCTACCTTCTGTAGTCCTACCGCTAACTGTAAAACAAACTAACGGGGGGGGGAATAATTATCAAAGGAATAGTGCCCTATCCCATGCTGGTCAGTAGCAGCTGCCAACATAATGCGAGGACCATATAGGTGTAAGGTACAGTGCGTGTTGTGTGTACATCAGTTTTTCATGACAACTAAACTGGTGCATTAACATGAGCCTATAAAATCAATTAAGTGCCTTAGATTTCAAGATGGTGTTATTCCTTTAGTAAAACGTATGCCATCTAATGTTAAGGTAGCTTCTGTATATTGCATAGAGAATTTGCGCTACAAGCAAATCTTCATTGATGCCATTAGCATAATTTGTCAAAACTAAGGAAAAGAATCAAGTCGTGCAGGTTTAACAAAACGAGATATATATATATTCCAAAGAAAGGGAAAAATTATTTCTTCTTCTTCCCAGAGAGGATGGCACTCCAAACAGTGAAATACTCGCCAGAGTAAAGCTTCGTCCGTTATTGAACACAAAAAGCAATAGGTTTTCCTTTAAAAATATCCAGTTTTATTGCAGCATCAGCCAAAGTAGAAAATCACACGGTACAACGCGTTTCACAGCTTCCTCGCTACTTGATCACGTACAAGTGAGTGCTCAGTGACATTGTGTAGATATACCCACCATTACCTAACTATGGTTCTACAACCAGTGGTGGTCCCTTTTTAGTTTTCATTGCTACCAAAACTCAGCCTATTTGAGCTAATAAGCATGGTTGCCATTTTGTAATGGCTATTACGACAGCTATCATATATACTAAATTGCTAACACGCCTTTATCAGGAAAGACATAACCATGGGAGTATAATTGTAATTCCCAGCCTTTTTGACACATTCTTATATGCGTTCAGTCGTGCATTGTTAATTATAGCAACCTTGCCAAATTATTACGCTCATATTAAAGCGTTGCCTGAGGCAAAAATAGCGTGAATAGACAATGCAACCATTGCGAAGGTTTTTAAAGGCAAATGGTATGTCAACATTAATGGACCAAAAGGAAATATGAGCCTTTACAATAAAGTGCATAGTGCTAATAGATTGTACACAGGTCATAAAGTGCATGAATCAATATACATTGAATGCTAGTCAATAAAGTGCATAGTGCTTAGCTTCGCGTAACCATTTTTAAAGTGCAAATTTGCATGAGGTTCTCATTTAGCATGGATTCATAAAGTGCTTATGCAAATGTAATTTCACTGAAGAGAATGATAAAGTGTATAGTGCAAATATAATCTATGAGTAAAATTATCATCTATGTAAACATGAATCAAAGCTAGGCCTTCTGTATTTAGATATAGGTTGCAGAATTAACTATTTCTAGAGACCATTCTCATTTTTATGCGGGAACCACCACGGAGTAGAGTTTTAAAATGAATAAAAACACATGTAAACACCATTAATTGAACATTCATATAACCACATCCAGACACTACTTGAGTAAGATATATTAAAAGCATCATACCACCAAGCCTTAGCTTTCTGAAGTTCTTATAGATAAGCAAACTATCAGTTAAAAAATGAACTGAAATTAATGTACATTGATAACCCAAATTATTTCCACAAGATAATACAATTAAAACCAATCATTAGTTCTTGATAGACCAACTTCTCAGGTTCCTAGATATGTATATAATTCTTCGTCAAGATTATGGCCTTTGGGCTTTTTCGATTCAAGATCTAAAATAAATCTGGTCTCCATTTTGCATAGTGCTAGTTCTCTGTTGCCCCCACGAGGGTTGGCTCAAACATGATACAATCCAAAGAATCTTAGGCTTTCCAATTTACTCTCGTGTATGTCTCTGAAGTGGACTGCCATTGGATAAGAAGGGTCACAGTTTTTTATCGCTCATGTGCTGTAAAATTCGGAGTTTTAATTTACCGATAGTGCCGCCAATATACCAGCGATTGCAGGAGCATAGGAGGGCGTAGACCAAAAACTCAGTATTGCATGTAATATGACTGCCCAATCCTACAAGATGCTTAGTTATTGGATGTATGTAGTTTGTTTTGTTCTGAGCAAATTTACATGCCTTACATTTCGAGCATTTGAAAAAGCCATTGGTATTTTTGTATAGCCAAATAGTGGTGTTTTGACTTTCATTTACCGGCAACAAAAAACTGCTAACCAGCGAGTCTTTAATGGCTGTGGATTTTCTGAAAGTTATGTTGACTTTTTCCTTTAGAATCGGTGCTAGAGCTTCATCAGACTGTAAAACATGCCAGTGTCGATGTAGTATCTTATGACATTGGCATGTGTTCCAAATTTAAGGATAAGTCTTATTGCAACATCTTGCTCTTGGTCTTCTATTGATTTATTGGTTGAGAGTAAAGTCATTCGGTTTAAGTTGCGGGCTTTGGTGTATGCTCTCTCCAAGACTGCTATCGGGTATCTTTGTCTTAAGAATTTCGCCGCTGTAAATTTGCATTCTTTATCAAAGCTTTCAATTGTACTGCAATTACGTCTTATTCTTACAAATTCCCCGTATGGAATGCTCCACTTTAAAGATGTGGGGTGGTTGCTTGTGGCGAAAAGTGGCATATTTGAGGTCGTAGGATTGCGATATAGATCGGTCACGATTTCTTGTTGGTTGGTCTTCACCAAGACATCCAGAAAAATGATTTCTTGCCGACTATGAGTTTCAGTAAATTGTGGGTTAAGAATGTTTACATTCAACATACTTACAAACTCAAGCCAATCTTTTTCTTCACCTTTCCAAAGGATAAAGAGGTCATCAATGAACCTAAGCCATAGAACTATATGGTCAGTGTATCAGTGGTTGCCTTCTGTCCATACATGGAACTTCTCCCACCACCCCATTGTCAAGTTTGCGTAAGATGGGGCAAAACTTGTGCCCATAGCAGTCCCTCTGAGCTGATTATATAAACTATTATCGAATAGAGACATTGTTGTTAAGGCACATTTCTATCATTTCTCCATGGGCAAGGAAGTTAAGAGTCCTGCTGTCAAGAAAATACTTGCACGCTTTTTTGCCATCATTGTGTTGGATAGAGGTGTACAATGAAACGACATCCAATGTGGCAAACATAATCTTCCTTCCATATTATACCTTCGATCTTGCTGAGGAAATCTTTGGTGTCCCGCAGGTATGAGGGCAACGTGAATACAAGTGGTAATAAGGTCTGATCCACATATTTGGAGATATTTTCGAGGGAAGCTCCATTCAGAGTGACAATGGGTCGGCTTGGGGGGCGGGTTCGATGTTTATGGACTTTTGGGAGAAAGTATATGGTAGGTATACTTGGGAATTTATTGAAGAGGAACTTGCAGTCGTCTTCGTCAAGGAGATCCATATCGGACCATTTCTTGAGAAAGGTCTCCACTGAGTTTTATTTCCTCTGTGGGGTTGATTTCCAGTCGCTCATAGCATTCAACATCCCGTAGTTTTCTGTATGCTTCCTTTATGTACTCTGTGCGGTTTTGGATAACCACATTCGTGCCTTTGTCAGAAGCTTTGATGACCATGCTTTTGACACTTTGTAGATCTTTAAGGATTGGTCTTTCTTTAGATGAGAAGTTACATTTAATTTTAGTTTTTTGTAATCTTGCTTTCTGAAGATCATGGATCACTAAATCTTGAAAGGCTTCGATTTTTCCCCCCGGTTGGAGTAGGGGATTGAACCTTGATTCGGCCTTTAATTTGCTGTTTATCGGCCAATCTGTGTCTATATTTAGCATTTCCAAAGAGATCTCAGAGGACACTGCCTCCACATTCCCTAAGGATTCCAATTCCGCCAAATTGAATAAGGTGTCTAGATCCTCAATGGCGACAGATGTTTTTCCTTGTGGAGTAGTTTTGGTTTTTTCTTTTGGTGGATTCAATAGAAAGATTTTTTTAATCTAATTTTCCGCATGTACTTAAAGAAGTCAATCCTCGTCTCTGCATAGTCATAAGGAAAGGTTGGACAGAAGTTAAATCCATACTGAAGGACTTTGGTTTAGTCCTGACTGAGTACATAATCCGACAAATTAATGATGCTATTATCCATGCTGTTTGTATTTATTTTGCCTTCTTGTTGCCAGAGTGTGTTCTCGAATTGCCCTCTGACTCTGAGCTGCTTATTCCTTTGTCCCCTCCTGGTTTTCTTTTTCCTCCACGTCCCGATGGTTTTCCTCGTCCTTTGCCTGTGTACTTCTTTGGGTTGTTTCGGCCGTCTAGGCCCAGCATCCTCATTTCGTCTAAAAAATTTATTTTTTTTAGAGACGTTTTCAGTTTCACTGGTGGGTGTCTCAGATTCTGGCTACCTCACTAGATGTGGGGGTCGTTGTTGGTTCATTGCTCTGGATGTTTTTGTTGGACCGATTTTTCCTCAGATGGTCAAATCTGCGAGCAAAGATGTACAACTCTTCCCTTTTCATAATCCTCTTTGTCGCGAAGGAATTTCCTTTGTTTCCGTTGTTTGATGTCTTCCTCGTAGGTTTTGAGGCTATCTTCAATATTGGATTTCAGTTTAGTACCTTCTTCGCTTGCAGTTATTAGTGATAGTTGCTCGTTCATTTCTTCCATTTTTTCCAATGTTTTTTCTGTGTCTTTTTTGGCATATTTAATAAGAATATTAAGGAACTGTCCTGAGGATGCATTAGTGGAGTTGCCCGATTCGCTCAACATTTTGGGATCTTGTTCATCAAAAGACTGTGTGGTCAAGATTCTGAGACCCCGTGGTATTCTTCCCACATCCACATAATTTTGGAGTGAGTGTTCTTCCCACCATTTACTGACTTCTTTTTTCTGCAATTTTTCCAGTGTTTTAAATAAACTAATTTCATTTTTTTCCACAATGCTGGGTTCTACTGTGTTTTTGGTGGGTACGCTCGCATGCAATGTTTCACAAAATAGTGACTGTGCCTGTTCGCGTCATGCTTTTTCTCCGACTGATGCCATTTTTTTCCTTCAAAAAAATGTACTGGATAGGATTGCTTTGGTGTATGAATATGTCGGCCTGTAATACAGACTAACCTTACGAAATTCTGGCGTATCCCATTTTGGCACTAACGCAGTAAGCAAAAACTAAAGTAGGTAAGCGGTCCCCTCACCCCCCACCCCCTGCTCCGCCAGAGGCCCCATAGCATGGGGCCACAGGTATGGAGACCCTGGGGGCAGATGGGTGATCATCTGCCCCCAGGGGAAGGGACATTAGAAAAATAAAAAAATAAAAATTTGGGACGAAATGGGGAGGTGGGGGTGGGGGGTTGGGGACCACTAGCCACCACAGATTTTTTTTTTATGACATGAAAGGGTGGTGGCCCTCTCCCTCCCACCCCAAGTAGAAAGGGGCCACCCCTTGTCACCATCCATGGGGGCAGATTTCTGACCCCCAGGGAGGAGTACATGAGGTGGCCTCCTATCCAAAAGGAGGGGAGCCACACAAAGTGTAGGCAGGCCCCTCAAACGAAGGGGCCTGCAGGTTAGGGACCCCTGGGGCAGATGGGATCCCATCTGTCCCTAGGGAATGGGGGCAAAGAAAAAAAAAGAAAACAAATTTCATGGCTGGTGTTGAGGGAGTGCCCTCCCACTAGACCAGTAGAGAATTTTTTTTATGGAAAGGGGTTGTCCCCCCCAATCCAAAATGGACTTGGGGTCACGTCATGCAGCCCTCCCTAGAGGCGGTTATCTGCTCCTAGGAAGGGGCATGCAACCCCAGGGAGGGTTGCTGTAGAACCCCCCTTTACATTAGAAAATTACCCAGCGGTTTAGGGTGCCTCTCAGCCCCCCCCCCTAAAGTGCAGTCTACCATTTTCATTTTTTTTTTGTTGTGTACCAAACTTGACTTGGCGCAGATGGGCACATTGGTGTGCCAATCTGCCCTCAGGATGCCGGAATCTTACTGCCCCACCCACTTGGGGGCCTGATCCACATTTTTTGGTGGCCCTCTCCCTCCCCCACCCCAAATGGAGGGGGGTGTACCTCTTGCAGCCATTCGTAGGAGGCCCAGGGAGGCCTGCATGAGGTGCCCCCCCCACCCATTTGGGGTGGGGAGGCACCACAAAATGTCGGACAGGCCCCTAAATGGGTGGGGCAGTAGGTTTTGGGCAGAATGGCACACTATTGTGCTGATCTGCACCAAGGGGAGTTGGGTAAACAAAGGAAAAAAGTGAAAATGGTAGACAGCATTTTAGGGGGGCTGTGGGGCACCTCAAACTGCCGGGCAATTTTCTAATGGGAAGGGGTGGTGGCCCCCTCGACCCCCACCCACAATTGAGTGGGGACCATGTCATGCAGCCCTCCCTGGGGGCAGATATCTGCTCCTAGGAAGGGACACCTGACCCCAGGGAGGCGTGCATGACAGCCCCCCCCCTTATCTGCCCCCCAGGATCCCTGCATGAGATGGCCTGCCCCTCCATTTGGGGTGGGGATGAAAAGGTGCACCCCCTTTACATTTCAAAATTACCCAGCAGTTTAGAGTGTCCCTTAGCCCCCCCTAAAGTGCAGCCTACTATTTTCAGTTTTTTTCTTTGTTTACTAAACTTCCCTTGGCGCAGATTGGCACACCAATGTGCCCATCTGCCCCCAGGGTGCCCAAACCCTAATGCCCCATCCATTGGGGGTCCTGTCCGACATTTTGTGGTGGCCCTCTTCCCCCCCCACCCCAAATGGAGTGTGGGGGCACCTCATGCAGCCCTCCCTGGGGGCAGATTTCTGCCCGTAGGAAGGGGCAAATGTGTTTTCACTGGGGGGTGAGGTTCAGTAGACCACCAGGGATGGCTTGCAAGGGGGTCATGATTGGAAAGTATGAGTGTAGATTTGTTTTTGCTGGGGTGACCGTAGGTAACATGTTTTTTGTTTCGTGTACAGCTTTTTCTACGCGAGCAACTGCAATGTTATGTGAGTACTGTTCTTTATTATTCTATGGTTAGGGCCCAATGTCAGTGGGGTGGGCGAGACTCGGGCTGGATTGTTGGTGGTGTGGGTGGGAATGGGCCGTCTGGGCAGATATTTTGGTGGGCTGGGAGACAATTGCAGGGGCAGGCCACAAATTGACCCCCATGCCAGCAGAACATTGGCGTTTCCCTGGGAGCGGATGTCTCCCATGTGGGTTGTCCGTCTGCAAGCCCAGGCAGCACCTCTGGCTGTGCTACGTTAAAGAGGTCACCTCCGGGGAGGAATGGGGATCCTGCCGGGGCTCCCTGGAGCTGCCGCTGTGCTTAGGGGACGGTACACCCACATGGTACATGGATGTCCAAGGCCGGGGACATCACCTCCAACCGTCCTGGAGTTGCGGCTGGACTGCATTACAGCTTTTCCCTTCAGCGAGGTATTTGCACACTGCCAGGACTCCCTGGTAGGGAGAAGCTGTAACGCAGGCCAGCCAGAGCTCCAGCAAAGTCAGCGGTAATGTCCCTGGCCTTGGGCACCCTTCTCCCATGTGGGTCTTTGGCGCGGCTTGTGGGCAATACATTCTGGGGAAATTTGCGCAAGTCAGACATCTTTGGATTCCCACGGATGTCTTCTTTTCAGAAATGTATGGGGGACCCGGTTTTCCTTGGTGGCTTTAACACCCTAGGCCCATATCTGTATAGTGTGCGCTTCAGAGAAAATCCTGAAATTCAGCTTAAGGGTAAAGACTTGGGGTTAGCCGCGTTTTAGGCTTTCCCCTTTGCGCCCAGGTAGGTGCACCCACACATGTGAGGTACCGTTTTCGACGGGACACCTGTGAGAACGTGGGAAGCTATGACATTTGTTGTGTCTGCGTGGTTTACATAACGTTTCGACCAATTTGCTGCTGCCCTTTGTCACTCAACCCTTTCATTTCCCAAATGTGACCTACATTTAGTCACTGCTTTAGGCACCATACACGTTTGTAACTTGCACAAGTCACCTACCCTTCAAAAGGACTGCCTGTGCGCTTTCAAAAAAAATATATGCTTGCCCTTCCTCACCACATTGGTGTTCCTGATTTACACATGCCAAGTACATCTGTTCAGGCCGTCAGCATAAAACTCCTGTGTACCATGGCTCCGTTTTTTGGTTTGTGGTATTGCTTGTTTTGTAAAACACTAAAAAAATGTGCGATTTCCTAACTGCAAGAGTCAGGGGAATGTAGCGGAGCATTGTTTTTCTCAAAATTCATAGACGCCTTTGCCGTACCAGCCCAACCATGACCACCACACCTTTTTTTTGGTCATTTTCCCGCTCTTTCCCTAAACTATGGAATTTTCCCCTACCTAGTTGTTGCCTGACCTGCGCAAATCACCCTTTCCTAAACTATTTTGTCTACTTTTCAGAAATGTATGCCTTTCTGTCCTCCAATTCGGCTTTCTTACCCTTTTCTTCCATTCCGTCCACGCATGTCCAATTGGCAAAAAATGCCCAAAATCGCCTCCCTCTCACAGAACGGTTGAGAACCACATGAAATATTTTTTTTGTTTCCACTCAACCTGTTCTTGAAAGCCAGGAAATTGAGGGATCCAGCGCAGCAAACCATTTGTTCCTAGCTCTTACAAGAAAAAACCACAGGTCCCCCTTTTTGGTTATTTTCTCTCACCGACCTACAGCAACCTAGGATTCCTGGGTGACGTTACGACCCCCTTCATGTGGGGAAAAAAAGGGGCCAAATATGGCCGAGATACCTCATGTAACAAAAGTTACAAGGCACTGAATGGCGACATACCGAAATCACCAAAAAAGGCATTGGCACTTGGGGGAGAGGGGGGGGGGAGGGGGGGAGGGGGGGAGGAGGAGAGGTCGGGGACCCATGGCACTTAGAGGGTTAAAAAGTATAGAACCATGTCCTCTCTGGTCTGTGCCCTCCAAACTTCTGCTACCCCAAAGTCACCTCCTAAATGGCGTTTACACTTGTTCATGTGGTGTATTACACAGCTGTATGCCTGTCATTTCTGAATCCCATGGAGTAATTTGAACACTGAATCTTACACAGGAATGGCTGCCCGATTGATGGGATGCCTTGAAGGCTTATTTATATTAGAGGCAAGTGTATGTGCTTGTGGTCGTCAAATCTCAAATTCTCCACAACTCTGGAGTCTGTTCTGCTCTTCAAACTTGCACAAAAGAACCGGCCTGTCTAAGGCTTAGAGAGGATTAGAAAAGGTGTTCGGGCAGAATTCCATTTTTGTGGTGCTCTGGGCTCAGTTTGTAGGTCCCCTAAACATTTTGCCTAGTTTTAGTTGTCTTTTGGGGCCATAAATAAGTTTGCCGACGTCCCAATGCAACAATTTTTGTGACATAGCTACAAGAGCCAAGGTGCTTTTAAGCACATGATTTTGGTCCTGTGGTGCTGCTATATTTTATGTGGAGTAGGCTGGTGGCAGCTGCATTTATTTATTTATTGGATATTTGTAAGGCGCTTAAACAAAAAAGGGTGTTTCAAGGTGCCACAAGACAACAAAGGAGGGGGGTGGACAAGGGAGCGAGAACAAGAACGGTCCTACTAGGCCTTGTGACATTCGGGTCGTGCAAGTGCAGTAACAAGAAGTGTGAGGGGTTGGGGAGAGTGCCGGTCTGCGTGGAATGCAAAGTGCTAGGGTGGGAAGGCAAGTGCAGGGGTAAAGAGGAGAGAGTGCAAGTGAAGGGTGGAGGAGGGGGGCAACAGGGGCAAGGTGAGTGCTATGGGGAGGCCAGGAGGGCAAGTGCCAGGTATTGCATCGCGTGCAAGGGGGAGAAGGTCCACATGCTAAGGGCGAGGAGGGTGGTGAACTGGGAAGGGGTGGGTGGTGCCTGGTGCCCTGTAGAACTCAGAGGGAACCTTGCAGTCAGTGACTGCGGCAGACGGGGCGTTAGCAGGGGAGGGGGAAGAGGAAAAGAAAAGGAGTGTCTTGAGGAGCTTACAAACTTAAGGAGATCGGGCTCAAGCCTGAGAGGGGCAGGAAGGCCATTCCAGAGGGAGGATCCTGCCGAGGAGAGAGATCTACACCCCACTCTCTGCTTAGAGAAGCGTCTGATCTGCAGAGTTGGAGCTAGAAGACCGAAAGGTTCTCGCAGGGAGATATTTAGGGAGAGAGAGTTGGATGAAGTGGGGTCCAAGGCCCCAGAAAGCCTTGTGGATGATGCTGAGGGTCTTGAACTTGATCCTAGGAGCAAGTGGAGAGATGATTTTAGTGTTGGAGAGATGCAGAATGTGGGCTATTTGAGCGAAGATAAGTCTTGCAGTTCGAAGTCCAGTTTAGTTGAAGGAGGCGAAGAGCATATTGAGGAAGAGGATGTTTCAGTAGTCCAGCATAGAGAGGACCAGAGCTCTGGAGACATGGAGTTTCTGGGGTGAAGGTGAGGAAAGTGAGAATGCCTCTGAGGAGGTGCGGCTGCTAGTGGGCCTTCTTGGCGAGGTCCGAGATGTGAGGAGAGAAGAAGAGCGAGGGGAGTCAAAGATGACACCAAGGTGTTTTCCCTTACAAGAGGGTGAGGGGAGGAGCCCACAGAGGGCGGCCAGAGGGAAGAAGGGAGATGGGGTCCCAATGAGAAGGATCTCAGTCTTAGTGGCATAAATGCAGAGATCATTGGCAGCACACCATGCCTGAATAGCAGTCAAGACAGTCAGGGATGAGAGAAGGAAGAGGAGGCAGTGGAGGGAAACTTGAAGGAGAGCTGTGTGTTGCCTGCATAACACTGGAAGTGAGGAGGGAAGGAGAACATCAGGTGGGCCATGGGTTGGCGGGGGGCGGGTGAAGGTAGATGTTGAAGGGACACGGCGAGAGGCTAAGAGCCTTGAGGGACGCCCCATGTGGAGAGTATGATAGGGGAGAGAAAGGGCCGAGTTGAACCTGGGAATGTCGGTCAGAGAGGAATGAGGTCAACCAGTCCAGTGCCAGGCGCCTGATGCCAAGGCGGTCACGGAGCCGATTTGTCAGGGTGACATGATTGACCATGTTGAAGGCAGAGGAAAGATCCAGAAGGATAAGAACGGATGGAGGGTTGGAATCGAGATTTGAGAGCAAGTCTTCATGGGTGTTCAGTAGAGCAGTTTCCGTGCCTCTGGCTGCTCTGAAGACAGACTGGTGGTCGTGGAGACAAACAGCAGATTCAGTGTGTTGGATCAGGTGGGGGATGACCAGCTTCTCCAGGAGTATTCCCAGGAAGGTGGTAATAGAGGCAGTTGTTAGCTGGGCAGGAGGGGCCGGCAGAGGGCTTTTTGAGGAGAGGGTGCTCAAGGGAGTGCTTGAGGGCTAGCGGTAAGGAGCCAGTGGCAAAGGAGTGATTAAAGAAATCGGCCAAGGCTGGCGCAAGGGAGGCAATGTGGTCCTTGATACTTCTGGAGGAGCAGGGGTGCACCATTTTGGAGGAGACTCTGTAGAGGACTATTGTAATTGGTTATTCATAACTCGCTTAATACCCAGAGGTTTCTAAGAACGGACCCAGGGATCGGACCTACATTACTCCACAACGTCTTGCTTCCAAGGCGAGCGTGTTGCCCCCGAGCTATCCCTCCTGGAACTATGGGTGAGAAAGAGGAGTGTAGGAGGGGAGAAGGTGGGTTGGGGAGGTGTCGGGAGGCCTGCGAGCTGGGGGAGGGATGAGGTTGGGGAATAGAGTAAGGACAGGATGTCCTGACTTTTGGTTAAGAAGTGGGAGGCCTGTGAAGTACAGAGGGTCATGGATGGCAGGGGAGAAGTGGAGACTGCAGTAGAATTGGCAAATTCTGTGCAGATTTTAAACAGTTTGCCTGTGTTGTTAGTGGCCCCAGATATGTGGGCTTGGATACAGGCCCTCTTCGAGAGGATGGAGAGTCTGTATTGCCTTTGGAGCAGGCAACAGGCCCCTCTGCCAGAGGATGTACCTGATGCCCGCCACTTCCGTTCAGCAACTCTGCACTTTCAGAGAGGCTAGGTTGAAGACATTCCAGGTGTTTCGCGTGGAGGCAGGCTTCATGCAGATCAGGACAGGGGCAAGGATGTCCAGGGTGTTGGTGATAGAGAGGTGAAGATTAGCAAGGGCAGAGTCAGTTTGGGAGTCCGTGGTAGGAGTGGGATAAGGAATGAAAGTGGCGGCTAAAGCAGCAAATGAGACTCACTTCATTGTCGACTGACTGAGAAGGAGACTGGCAGCGCAGGCAGAGGCTTAGCCGGGGGACCCAAGAGATCCAAGTGAGAGCACAGGAGAGCATGGTCAGGCCAGGAGAGAGATGTAGTGAGAGGGTTGGAGATGGGGGAAGTCTGCTGAGATGAGAGCGTCCAAGGTATGTCTGGCTGAGCGCGTCGGACTCGAGGGATGAATGGTGAGGGAAAGAAAGTCAGAGGCTGCAGAAGAGTAGTGGCGGAATCAGGACAGACAAGGTGAATAGCTCTGAGGCGGAGAAGTTTTGAGGTGGTGGCAAGACGAGGTCAGACAACTCCGTGAGGAAGAGGGAGACTGGACCATGGGTCCCGTAGATGTGGGGAGAGTTAACGAGAGAGTTGGAGACACCCCCAAGCCTGCAGACGCATTCAAATGAAGAGTAGGTCTGAGTGGGAATGATAGAAGCAGGGACCCATTCAGGGAAGATCAAGGTCACTACGCCTCTAGATTGGTTAGGCCTGGGGTTAGAGAGGATTGCGTAGCCCTCAGGGAGGAGGGAGTCAAAAGCAGGGACAGAGCTGGCAGTGAACCACGTTTCAGTGAGAGCGAGAACATCAAGGTCAAAGTCTTCAAGAAGGCGACAGATAGAGGAGGGTTTAACAGCAGAGCGAGAGTAGCAAGGTGAAGCTGGTTGCTACCTTTGAAGGTCTTCCGTGGTGGGATACAGGGATGTGGTACGCCAGTCAGTGGTGGAGAAGGGGCAAGAGAGGTGGCAGACAGAGGAGTGGCAGGAGAAATGAGGAAGTTGAGACGGAAGACACCGATCAAGGAGGAGGAGGTTGGGCTGAGAGCCCTGGGCCACGACGGTTTCATTCTGATTGATAAGACATGAACCTAGAGGATGAGAAGCATGCTAAGAGTACTTCCCCATCTGGTGCCACCAATAATGGGCGAGGAAGAGAAAGGGGAGAGGACAGGGACCATGTGCGAAGTCCATAGACCCGGAGGGGGAGCAACAAAAAGTATGGCTGACAGTCTGCCTGGAAGAAGCATTGACGTAGATGTCAGCTATGGGCAGACCTGGATTGGACAGCAGGAGATATGTTTTGAACATTTTCCTTCGAGAGAGAGAGGTAGTACAGGTGATAAGAGTAGCAGAGTAAATAGGAGAGATGGCGAGCACCATGGAGGGAAAGGGAACCTGCAATGCACGGAGAAACAGCACATGCATGGCAAACTCACCAGGCGGCCTAGCAGCAAGACAGTTGCAGACAAGTCAGGTGCGCGAGAGGTCCCAGATCACCGGAAACAAGGTGGGTAGCTTGAGGCATGGAGAGTCACACTTATTAGATGCTTGGGATGCTTTGCATGTCTGAGAATCCAGCTGCTGCTCTCTGCTTGTTAATAGCAGCTATCCTAGGTGATACTGCGTCAGAGCCACTTCGTCCTTCCTTGCTCTGTGGTATGGCACTAGGTTCACCATGCATTGTGTACTAGCTTCCACTGGATCCAGTAGCACTGCATCCCCTTGGGGAGAGATTACATTTGCCCAATGTCTCAGGTACAAAACCTAGCAGATCTAAAAGAACACTACTTTCCCCATAGTGTATTCACAAATACCATCTTTCTAGTTGTCCTCTTTGTGCTGCAGCCTTTTGTAGGAGGACCCCTTGAACTGTGCAATCTCAATGCTGCACCCAGAGGTTTTGGCTTTGTCACAGTTGTAGCCATTCTTACCACCATAGCAGCAGAACAGGTGTACATGGTAACCATTTGGGTACTAATGCATTTTTTTTAACTCCTACTTCTGGCCATTTTATTTTGTGGACTTTTTGTCCATGGGGTGAGGGAGCCATGAGGATTTGCCTAAAAAAGACCATTGTGTGGATATGTCTCACACCGAGCCCATCCATGCAATCTAGAGTTGTTTAAACTGGTTTATTCTGGTTTTCTCTCCCAGACATGCCCAATACACATCCTATGTGGGGAGATGACTGTTTGGCAGCTTTTTAGGACAGGCCTGGTTACTTGCTGCCAAACCTTGGGTGTTAGTCTGATGTGTGATTGAATGGCTGACTTGGTGCAACCCCCGAATGAATGCAGTGGGGGATCCTTTTCATTCCTGAGATGGGTTGCAGCTGCTGAAGACCTGGATTGGCCATAGTGACTGGACCCAGGATCCATTCTATTTGTTCTCAGTTTCTCCTGAGGCTGCTGGAAACTCACCAAGGGCTCTTCCTCATCCTTCTCTAGTCCACCTTGCTGGCTGTACTGGCTATTCCATCTGGAAACAGCTTCTTGGCTGTTACTGTGCAGGCTTCCTGCAAAATCCTACAGGGTCAAGCATATTCAGGCGGGGAGTCTCACTGACCTGGATGAGTGGTGGGTCACCAACACTCCACCTCAGCGCCGTCTAGGGATATGCTGGTTTGTCTCCATCCATTGCTCCCATCACAGGATTGTTCTTTGTGGCTTGCTTCCCCCTCTTGCCCCTTAAGTAGACCAGATGTGCTTGGTCTGGTTCTGCCGTCTTCCTGATGCCGTCTCCATCGCTGCTCCGGTATGATCAGTGATACGCTTACGTACACAGATTAACTCCCAGAACACCCCAGCCCAAGAGAAATATTCTGCATAACCCAGCCTGGTCCATCCTGCTTAACCTGGACTGCAGCCACCATGTAATATTATAAGGAGACAGCATTGGTCCATTGGGTCCAACAGGGGTGTACCTTTTGCTTACCAGGTTACATTTGGTGGTCTGCTTCAGGCGTTACGGCCGTTCGCTGAACTGAGTGCCACTTAATGGCTATTCAAAACGCTTGAAATGTGACCTTAATGTGAAATGAAATACTATAATATAACATGGCATAACAGCAACCAGTTAGTAGAACAAAACCAGCATATCCCCAAAATTCAAGGGGCGAGTCAACAAATGAAAAGGAAACCGCATAACTCCCTTTCATGCCAAAGAAAATGAAAGGTCACAATTAGGAAGAGACAATTTTAAAACTAAAAAAAGGTGGAACAGGATCAGGTTAGGGCGTGGTGTGTGTAGAGGCTGGGCGGGGGTGTGGGGGCTAGAAGCAACAGCAAGGTGTAAATTGGAAGCACAAATTCAAGTTCACCTTTCTGGCAAAAATTCATTTATGGAACAAAAACACATGGATTTTAACAACCAACATTGTGCAGCATGTCCCCACAGCTTAAACATGACCTGGTGTAATATAACACAAATGTAAAAGCAAAGCACTGCAAAGCAGGGCAGAGAATAGCAAAGACAAGACAGCATAGCATGGCAGGGCCATTTAGCAGAAACAAGCTATAGCATGATGATAATCTAACCCAGACTAAGAGCACGGCAAAGGTAGCATGTCCTAAACGAGATATTAGAGTGGGTGCACGCACAACTTCAGACACTGCTTCGATATTGGAGGTCTGCTCCTTGACTAGCAAAATAGGAATCTGTGGGGGCACTGGGTGCTAGATCTGGTACTTAACCCTATAACCGTAGCTTAGCTATGGACTTTTTCCCGGTATTTGCTATGGGAGAAACCTCTATAAAGTTTTAAACTCCTAAGTGAGTAATAAGGTACTAAACTGAACCTGGATTTTTTGCGCAAGTGCCTGGAGGAGTTTTACCAAAAAAGGCTTCATTTTTAGCTGGTAACTTTGAGGGACTTATCACTGCACTTCTGTCTATGGAAATCTATTGTCATTACAGGATCTATCATTGGGTATTTTGTTTCATCCCATTTCTAAAAGTGCATTGTATAGGTCTACTGGCATTGGTTAGACTGTTTTAACCCAGTCGCTCCCTCTCGGCATTACACTTCTGTATATCATTTACCTAGGGGTTATATGTTTTGCTGTGTACTAGAGGTTGTGTGGAGTAAGGGGTCTGTTAACATGCTGGCACTGTAAAAAACAGATAAATCTAGAAGCAGTGATCCAGAGTGTAAATAAGGGAAAGCAGGAAGGCAATAATGGACTTCCTGTACCTCTGAATAAGACATTTTGGAAGGGATTGGTCCTCAAATCAGAGCATGTATTTGGGATGCCCTACAAATAAAATAAAAAAACTCCATCCCTTCCACTTACTCTTTGTGACAAAAAACAAATTCATTTTTATGCTGATTGTATAGGCCCATCGCCTTAATACATTCAGATTACAAGATACTAGCAAGGCCCTACTCAACAGAAGCAAACTGGATTCATTAAAGTATGCCACGCTACAGATTTTAATGACTGCTCTAAATCGTTGCCGGGTAATTGGACTCAGTTGTACTATTATTAGATGCCATAAAGTGCTTTGGCAGAGTCCAGTGGGGTTTTCATTTTGGGGTTTTCATTCATAAAGTGGGGTTAATAGAACCATTTAAATCATTGATTAGGACCTAAAGGTCCCCCACAGACTTGATACATACAAAAAGGTCAATGACCCCCCCCCTCCCCAGCAAGAGTATAAGATAAAGAGGGGGATGGGGGTTAAGGTAATTCCTCTTAAATGCACAGATGAGCGAACCAGTGGCCGATATGATTGAGAAACTCAGACTATTACATGGATTTAACCAGAGTTCTCAAGTTTCCTGTGGCCAAGTGAGAACGCCATGCAGTATGTCCCCCCGCACCCCGTTTGGATTCCGAGACTTGTTTTTTCTTTCCCATTTGAAATTCTGCAAAACTAGAAGTCCCAGATTTCCAAGCAAAAATGGAACTGGGCGTCTTTCGGCATGGCTACTAAAAGCTTTAGCGCTCTGGATTACCCTTGAACATGGAGCACAAAATGCTGCTTTATGCGGACAATATTTACATTTCACCCCCAAAACAATCCTTCCTGATCTTATTGGAAATTGTACAATTATGGATATGTGGCAGATTATAGAATGCAACTTTACTAAAGCCAAACTTATAGTGATAAGGAAAAAGCAGAGAATGATTGCACAGCTGACAGGCCCTTGTCATATGCAGGAGAAATTATTAATCACCCCTGGTAATGTTCTTTCGACTGTATGTTCCTCCCACGTATTCCTCATCTTTGATATATTCTGATGTCTGCTTGCAGATTCGGAAACCTTTCACAGTAGCCTCTCCTCTGCCCTCCATTACTAGGAATATAGAAGCTTAATGCCCTGCTTGGGTTACACGATGCACCCTCTCTTCTTCCTTAGAGGGATGAGGTGGTGAGTAAATAAGCAGGCAACACAATCTTCTGAGCTAAATGGAATTCTGATACCACTTAGCCAGAAAAGAAGGCCGTACCCTCAGAACCATCTTATCCTTAAAAAAGGTTGTGAAGGGTGGTTTAGAAGAAAGAGCCTGAAACTCACTCACGCTGAAGGCAGATGTAATTGCTGTTAGAAAGATAGTCTTAGAGTTAGTATTCTGAGTGGACAAGAATGCAAGGGTTCAAAAGGAGCTCCCATTAGGCACACCAAATTTAAATCCCATACCAGTACAATAAAAAAGGTACTGAGGAAAGATATTCACCAGTCCCTTCAAAAAACGAACCACTGTAGGCATTTTAAAATAGGAAGCCTGATCTGGTGAGTGCTTAAGCGCTGCTAGGTACCCCATAACCGTGGAAACCTAAAGCCCCTGATGAAATAGATGTAATAAGAATGATAGTACTGATGGAATGTTGCAAGTAAAAGGATCAATATTCTTAGCTCTGCACCAGCTGCAAAACCTGTTCCAACAGCAGCGGTACAGAGACTTTTTGTTGCTGGTCTTCTGGCCGAAAGCAACACCTCCATTACATCAGTGAACGGAGGATAGCACAGGGGCAAAGCTGTGGTCTTCGAAGCAAAACCACACAGAGCAACAGAGGTTTGAATCCTGGATCCGCATTTAGAAACCGAACTCAGGTACGGTATTAGCTGCGTTATTAAAAATAACAATTAACGATTACATAAATCTTGCGGACGGTCCCACTCCTTGTATCTTACCCTCTCAGAAACCAGACGTGCAGGTCCTGGGTGAAGAATGCGGCCTCCCTCTTGCTAGAGCCCATCCTCTCTTTGGGGGAAGACTAATTGGAAGGCAGATGGCCATCTCTAGAAGGTGTGGGTACCACGTTCTCCTGGCCCAATCCGGAGCAATCAGGATCATGAATTTCCTCAACCTCCTGAGGACATGAGGAATGACAGACTGGTGGGAACGCGTACAGGAGTCGAAAATTCCAGTCCACTACAAATGTGCCCCCTAAAACTCTGAGGAGATTCTCTGTAGCAGAACAGGTCGAATTTTCTGTTGACACCAGACACAAACAGATCCACTTGAGGGTCTCCCCAGATGGCAAATATCTCCAAAAGTACTTCCTGAGCTAACTCCCACTCGTAGGGAGACAGTGTACTGCCTGATCAGAGCATCCACTGCTGTGTTTTCCTCTCTGGCTAGGTGAACTGTGGACAGAGATTCCACCTCGTAGTGTCCAAACCAAGAGTTGCATTGCCTCTCTGCACAGTGGCAGTGACCCTAGATCACCTCTCTTGTTGAGGTAATACATGGTCACTGTGTTGTCCGTCATTATCAGGACAGGCTTAACCCGTACAGAATGCAGAAAAGCCATCCGCGCGAGTCCAGTTGCACTCCTCTCTAAAGGATTTGGAAAGTTTAGACTCTGACGGAGACCAACAACCGCCGATTGACAGGTTGTTCATTTGAGCTCCCCACCCTGCGAGGTAGGCATCTTGTCACAACCATTATCTCCAGGTCGTCAAAAAGGTTCTTTCATTGCGTTCTCCCAACAGGCCCACCCACAAGCGATCCTCTGCGGCCTTGTTTGGGACCTGAAGCAGGTCTATCATTCTGCCAGAGAACTGTGACCACTGGGATCTAAGGACCCATTGAAGTAACCTCATTCTTAAACAGGTTTCTGGCAAATGCAGGATGCCTTGAGAGCAAGCAACCTCTGGAAATAGAAGACAGGAATATACTGGGCACTTTTGGACCATCTGCAGAAGATATTGAGCCCTCAACTAAAGGGGCGAAGCTTCCCACCCCACCCCCTGTCAGGACTAGTCCAGGACCGCTCCAATATGAAGCTTTGAGACGGTATCACATGGGAATTCTTGAAATTTAGGGAGAAGCTTGTGAAGGAAGTGGCAAGTGTAGCTGAGATGATCTTGAGCCTGCTTGGGAGAGCAAGCTCTGATCAGCCAATCGTCCAAGTAGGGATAAAGGTAGATGTGAATCCCTCTTCTCCTTAGGCTTGCTGCCACCACCGCCATCAGCTTGGAGAAGACCTTTGGCGAGATAAATGAAAATTAATTTCTTGCTTACTGGGATTTAATTTTGGATGCATCTATATGCATCAGAAATAGAAATCTGCAATTTAAAAATTTCCATCGCATTTACCATATTCCACAACAGCTTCTTGCATGGAGTCTTAGGGATTTCTATATCGATTGGCATGGCTGCACATCACTAGGTACGAGGAGACACAAAAGGGGAATGATCAAAGAAACTGTGGTCTTCTGTCCGAAGGAAGCTGGAATTCTAGTTGACATGTCTACTACCGGCCTTCTGGATCTTTGGGAGGGCATTCCACCCATCACAAATCTGCTTAAAGAAGGGTTATTCCGACAATCCTGTTCTCAGCCAGATAAACTGAGAATGTATCTTGGACATCAGAGCAGGGCACTATTAAGGGTTAGTTTGATCAAATATTGCAAGTCAGTATAGCAGACAGCAGTGCCATAACCAAGAGACTCATCAGAAGCTGTGGAAAGAACATTGCCTATAGTTTTATCTGAGAATCTCGTTTGGAAGAAAGTTTAGACGTTGCAGTAGTTCCAGTGCTGTACCTTTTTAGCAAAGGGATTAATTGGTAACTGCAGGTAATTTACCCAGTTTACAGACCAGATTAGAGTGTTGTAGGAAAAGGTTCACATGGTGCTATTTCCATATCTGTATACTACTGTTAAGGCTGATCTACAACCACCAAGAGAAAATACACTGCAGAAATAAAAAGATACAAAAGAGGTATTAGAACTCCAACCATTTTTAAATGCTGAGAAAACCCCATACTACATCAAGAGAAAAATCGATGCAGGCACAAGGTTGTGGAGGGAAGGGCTCCATACGACAAAGAAGTTCAACTGATAAAAGGAGGAAGACAACAAATGATAATAAACTGATTATGAATCCATCATCCAAATAAATACCTAAACAAGAAATAAATCTAGGTTAAGTGTTGATCTTTTGCGCCAAGTACTAGAAATTTAGCAGTTGATGGCATGCCCAGAGGGATTCAACCCTGAACACTGCAAACCAATCAGCATCCCTGATATTGCTGAGGCATGAAAGTGCGCTAGGAGGAGAAGATCGCTGGACTATTGAGCAGATTGCAGTTGGAACCCAGAGTTGCGCTCCTACGACCCCTCTTTGTTTGCACAGTTGATGTTTATATTTGTACACATTTTGTAGATGGCTAAAAACATTTTTAACAGTAAATCTTCAAAAGAGACAGTAACTAAAACATTGTCATGAGTCTCATAACACACATTACAAGACGAACATACTAAACTATAAGAGGGACTGCATTTATACACAGAAGAGATTATTGAAGAATTAGGCATTACAGAAGGCACCATGGAACATGCTTAAAGTGCTTAAAGTGAAATCAAAAGTTACACCATACATAAAAGAAGATGTTATTGACATGGTTTTTTAAAAATCGGTTTCTAAGGAAATCTTCAAATTAGATGACTAAAGGGAACGGAAAAATCCACATCTAAAAAAGTAACCCAATGAGTGCAAAACAAAGTTGAAAAAAATGTCATTAATGCCCGAAAATGTAATTATCAAACAGACAAAGTTGGAAATATATAGTTTTATTGATGGACATGATAGCCTTGAAACAAAAGACCACCACCGGCATAACATACCAGGATACTTCAGCAAGATGTACTTGGAAATATTGACTGCTATGCAGACATTGTTGAAAAAGTGGACAATGGTTCTTGAAAGGAATGCTTGCGATAGACCTTAAAATAACAAGTGGTTAAAAAAACAACTGTCTATTTCAATAATATAGTTTCTTACAGTACATGAGGAATTTAAAGATGTACTCTCAGTATGACCATTTATTAATGGTATCAATTCTAGTAAAGAGGTCATCTCCAAATTTAATGAATTTTTGAACCTACTGGTACATAAACTGCATTCATACACTGCTTATTAGTCTGCAGATAGCAAACATGTTAAATGTGGAAATCGACATACATATTAGTAACTTTAAATGTGACAGCTTGGTTCACATTGATCCAACATGGTTTAGAAATCAAACTAAACCAATATTTACATTTTTTTTTACATTTTATTTAAATGAAGTTTAAAGAACTAGAAAAGAAAAGACTGACTCATTTTGTACAATGTGTTCCTATTTAATAGAATATTTTACAAACAACTAGGAGTAGTTTGCAATGTTCACAAGTTTAAAGATACCGGATGTAATCATATTGATGGGTAACAAGCTCTCACCTACCCACGTGAACGCAGTGTTCTTCCACGTGGAGAGACGAGTGCTTGTTACTTCGCTCTCAAACATCTAACAAGATGACCAATCACCCATAACTATCTAACAAGATGACCAATCACCCATAACAAGGATTACAACAGGAATGATTAAGCTTACGAACATTGCAAAGGATGTTTTAGCACCATAATGGAATTCAATACTTAAAGTGATTGGCGAGAAATAAACTGAAAGTTGTGTACATTAGAAACATTTTTCCTATATTGTGATCAACTGGAAAGACTAATTAGCACTAGCTCTGAAGATGCTCATATCTGGTGATAAACTATAACTATACCAATGTGTGAAACACGTGTCAGCTAAAAGTGTTTTGTCATTTTAGTTCTATGTAACCTATAAGAAATATTATTTTCCTTTGGATAGGTAGAAAAATCATTCTTTGAAAACTGTTCTGACCACATAAGGTGTGCAAACAAAATAAGTACTAACTTATTATAAGCAACTAATGCACAGGTTTATAAGCAACTAATGCATGGGTTTATAGGCAACTAATGCACAAGTTGATTGCGTTTCATCTCTGAAAAATCAAATAAATAAATAACAATACCTCAATTTCAAACACAATGTACAGCAAGCACAATAAACTGAGGCCAAACAACAATCTTAAAACAGAAAAAGGTTTATAGTTACATTAATCAACCCTTACAGAAGCTTTCCCAACAAGATTCGCTGTAGAAGTCTGACAAGCATTCGAGAACTTCATGTGTATTATTAATTTGCATTTTGGAACGCTTTGCCTTAAAGGGTGAAAGATCCCCAGTTTGGCACAAGGAAAAGGGGCGAGATTTCATTTAAAAAAACAAATGCAAGTAGTTATGAGAAGAGTGAAAGTGGGGGCCCCTGCAAAAGAAGGTGACCCCACCACAGAGATTTCAAGAAACATGAATTGAAGGCCCTGGGGGGGGGGGGGCTTTCATTTCAAAATGAAAAATCTCGTGATTTAAACATTTCACCAGTAACATTTAAGTTTGACACTATCCATTCATTTGTTTTACTTCTATAAATCAATGGAAAACGTTGATTGATGATCGATAAAACAGCTTACCTATGTACCAGAGTGGCCAATATGTGATGTTATAGTAGGAGCTAATCATTTTGCCAGACCTGTAGGAGAGAAGATGAAGGTTAATCATTTTGATAAGTGCAATTCATTTACTCAGCATTTTGGCAAAGGTGCATTCGACAAAGTCTGAAAATCGTTGCATCAGAATCTGGTAGTGTTTTGAATCCAACATAAAACATGCACATATTTCTCAGCCTCATCCGTGCTCGGATTGGTCTTTTGATTTCCTGGAGGAAACCACTCCAATCTCCCTATTAATAGCTCAGTGTAGATTCTTTTTTCCAGATAACACCCAGGAAAGTGGGATAGGATAATGGGTAAATGGACACATCTACCCCACTGGCACCCTCGCATGTTTAGTGCCAACAGAAAAAAAAACATGTAGTATTAGCAATGCTGCATTATTTTGCCGACAGATTATTATGCGTCACTGCATGTGGCAAATACTGAATGTGGTACAAACCTATACAATTCTGCATACAGTATTAAATACCACATGTTGAATATACAGTGTGGTTTTGAGTTGGGATACGGTCACAAATATGCAGTGTATACCACAAAATTACCACCAGCAAAAGCTTGTCTCCAAGGATTCCAGGGGAGGTCAATTAAGGCACACACCTGCAGTATACAAAAAGAGCACAAAAAAAATAATCCAGAGGAGCGCCACGGATCAGCCTACTTCAGGTTGGAGCCCTGAACAAGAGCAACTGATAGCAATGGGAGGATGTCAAACGGCAGGTACAACCGTAGTAGGTGGGGAGAAGTGTTGGCGCAGAGAAGGCGGCAGAGGAAAATACTCCCTGCCCTGTGATGAGGAGCAACCAATCATCCTGGTTGCTAAGCAACAAGCAAACACTATACTGGTTGGACAAGCACTGCATCCTCTCCATCCCTAACCTATAAAAATTACTCAAAATAGTAACTGCTGTCCTTGTATTACTTTTCTCCAAGTACTCTTGGAACACCGTCTCCCCCCTCCCCCCAACCCCCCCAGTGATAGGACAGAAACTTTTTACACAGTAAAACACATTTTTCTTCAAAAGATAACCCCAGTGCATCCAGGGTTCATGTGCAGCATTTGGCCACAGTCAGACTAACCACCATGTAGCTTAGGTCCCTCAATGCTTTTCCATTTGCGCCGCTGTAAGCAACCCCTACATTTAGCTGGGATGGTGGGAGGACATAACTAAGAAAGAGGATTATGGACTAGTAATACAGTAGTCACCACAAGGAGTAACATTCCCATTTCCCTTGCCTCCACGATCGTGGGAGATTCAAATCCTGAACAATCAAGAAAGAGGTAGCACCTAGGTCCGTATTTAGCCAAAAAAGTCATGATGGTGATCAGACTAATCAGGATGTCGCCCCTGAAACGGTATGCATGTTTACAAACATAAAAAGATTACTCATTAAAAAACAAAAAGGGTTTGTGGGAACCACAAGCACCTTGGCGCTTAATATTTACTATTTATAGTTAGACCAAATTGGTTTAGTATGAGGAGCAAGAGAAATGATGAGACTTTGTCAACTCGAATGGTTTTGGGTGCTGGTTTAATTAAACTCTTTGGTGCCGACACGCGTTTCAACAAATCTGGCTGGGTCAGGTGTTCAGATATATTCATGTCAGTCTATAGCCGGCAGTGCTAGGAACTTATTGAAATATTCAGAGACCCCATGAGGGGCTGCTATATTTATATCCCTCACTTGTGACCCGTCACCAAAGGTTTGGTTCCTTAGCCATGGTGAACATCAGGACATTGAAAATCAACTCTGTTAACTGTTGCATTTTCAAACTGTAAGCTTAAGCAGCCTTGGTTTAATTTTTTTTCACGAAGAACAGATTGTCCTTCAAACTTGCCCCTCCTTTCTTCCAAAAATACTTCCTGATTTTCATATGAATCTAAAGATGGTTTGCCCACCTTGTTTGCCCCTCATGTGAGGCAGCATTGACTATTGAAGGCACACATCATTAAGGGTCATGGTTCTCATACAGTCTGGGATAAAACAGCATGGGTGGCATTTCATAGACCTGTGCTAATAGACATGAGTTATAATATTCATCGCAATATCACTGATTGCACATCCTGACTGCAGAGGCCTCTCCGTGTCCTAGACGCTCGCTATTCAGCAGAGTATATTATTGAAGCATTCCAACTGGCACACCTGCCGCAAACCACTCTCCATCTGCCTTGATAAAGACCCCTGTTTTGTTGAAACACGTGTCGGCACCAAAGAGTTTAATTAAACCAGCACCCAAAACCATTCGAGTTGACAAAGTCTCATCATTTCTCTTGCTCCTCATACTAAACCAATTTGGTCTAACTATAAATAGTAAATATTAAGCGCCAATGAGTATTCAGCCACGTTTCCACGAGTTATTGGGATTTTTTTTTTTTTAGTGGGGATTTTCTGGAACAACGGTCCTGCCTGGATAGGGTCAGCTATGCTCTGGCCTGGCAGTGCAATCTGGAATCTTGCAGAATTAATATGGAATGTCTGGATACGCAGGAGCTGGAAAATTCAGAAGAGCGTCCAGAGCTCCCCATGCCTCCCCTTTATGTAGGGATCATGACATTACAGGATTTAGTATGGGGGCAGACCTTTGGCTTGACATACCTGTAACAACTGGATTGGTCAGAGGGGACTATTAACGCCTTCCTGTCAGCCGGCTGGACTTTAGGGACATGACATCAGTTTTAAGGTGTGTGCTTATAATGCCCATGGCCCTCCCACAGTTATTTTAGCCAAAATCAGCTATGACATAAATTGTACATTTTTACATTTCTAGCACTTTCAAATCACATAAGCAGATTCACTTAAAATTCTACAATTTTATATATGTGTACCCATTATTACAGAGCATGTTTGCATTAAATTTCAAGTTATACCATGTACATTTTCTTCCCGTTTGTGTCCCATACATGCTAGGGAAAGCCACAATATCTTGTTTTAAATTCCACAAAAATTACAGTTGAACTGTTAAACGTTTGCATTACTACGTTTTACGGTTGCAGAAATAAGAGCCTTAAAGTTCATGAAATATGAACAGTCTTGCCACAGATGGGCCGGCTTTGTCTTCCAAATAAAAGCATTTTCTTAAACCCACAGCCAACCGTCAGGCGCTAGCCCTGTGTTGCCATGGATTGGTCTTTGAAGCTCTCCAGTTTGAGTGGAGGGGAGGTGCTACCAGAAAGTCACACCTATGTGTCCCAGAAATCCTTTGTCTGCGCAATGTCTGATGAGGGTGCGAGATGCTTCACCCTTGCCTATTCATTTGCCCCAGATGCTGGTCCACTTGGGAAGGGGGTGGGGGGGGGGGTAATGGGTCGATGGATCCTGTAGTCAGGAAAGGCAGGACCTGTCAAAACTTTCTTGCTGGCTTCACAGCAAATGTATTTTTTTTTCCTGAACCAGAAAGCAAGACTGTTGGAATTAAATATCCTATACACCGCCCCCCACCCCCCACATCCCCAATCACATTTCTATGCAAGGGCAGGGCCTTAATTCAACATTTCACTTTTAAACAGATATGTTTTGTAAAAAGCACCATTTTACGCATGGTTAATTTTCCTTGGCTGTCACTTTCAAATGCGCTTTTCCCGGCATCTTTATTCTGAGAATTTCAGTGGCCATAGTCAATTTCTACTGCACAGGAACCTGTTCAAAGCAAGGGTCTAATGAAACTGACATGAACCAAGAGAGAGCTTCTTATAAAGGGTTTATCAAGGATACTTTGTTGCAAAAAGTAAAGCGTTTTGCATACGGCTTGGAGGGGAATTCTTTGCTATTGAACAGATCTTGCCGGACACAGACTATCATTCAATGAGAAATGCCCCTTTTTGCTGGAGCACAACCTGAAAGTGGATAAACATAGCTGGCTCTTACTGGAACCAAATTGTGTACAGTTGACAGCATGGACAGGGCATCAGTGCGCCGTCATTTTTAAATGCTGAAGGCTTTCTTTTTCTACGGGAAATTCTGAGCTGGCAGTCTAGCAGCGCTGCTTTTCAATTCTTTTCGTTGGTGCACATAAGGAAAACAATGGCAGCCATTCTCAGGGTGTTCCATGTTCCATCTAGCTTCATATGTGCTTGGCAAAGACAGCGCAGACATTTTTGTAGCTGCAAAACGCAGTTTTGATGCGAGGCAATGGTGCTCAATGCAGCCAGCGCAGCCATTCTGCTGATACTGCCGAATTGCAACTTGGTGATGGAGGGGAATTCTGCTGGGTTGGTAAATGGATCCCACAAATTGCATAATTGTTGTGCCAGGAGGATTTAACTGGCCCATCCCAGAAGCATCCAGGAGGATGAACGTTGCAAACATTCACTTGAAGACTCCCACAGATGTCAAAAAAGGTGCTCACACACTTGTGTGAGCAACTTCTAGTTAGTGTGTCTGCTTAACCCAACAGCTCTCTTGCTAGGTGACTTGCCTCATGGTGGATTGCTTTCTCAAAGGACCAATCTCAAACCTAGATTGAAGAGGGGAAACTCCCCAGTTGGTTTACATAAAAAGATGGGTTACTCACTGCAGTTATTATTGTACTCCTGGTCCATTCCTCCATATTTGCGGGTACAGGAGTGAAGTAGTTTAGTGCATAGCAAACCATTCCCCAAAATGTGATGGTGTATTGCCACCCCCAGCCTCGCCTCACTAGTCCACCACCTAGGCTGTACCTGACTGACATCGAGTTTAGCAGAGCAGGTAGGAGGGCGGATGAGAGGAAGGTTTCTTTTTGGGAGTCTCATACTCTGATTAGATAGGAGATGGGGTGGAAATGCGCTTTACACCATTGCAATAAGACACATTAATGATAGTGTAATGCTTTAACTGAAACATGAACAGCCAACACGTGTTTCGACACACAGGTCGTCCTCAAGGCGTGCACAAGTAGTTGTTGGAGCAATCTTGAAAAACTCCTAATGGAGAGTAAAGTGACTACAACACTGAAAGAGTCACAGGAAAATCGTACAGGTAACACGAACGAGGATAGTAAAAGCCGTAATGGCCGAATCGAATATATAACTCGTACAATCGAGTAATCTCACAATACAAAGGGAATTCCCAGAAAGCAACTCTGACTGAACCACAGAAGTTTCCCTGAATTATTCACCCCATCTGGCACCGTGCTGCTGCACCACGTTGTAAGACATTAGAATGTGCTTCGCTTCATTTTAAGAAGCATGTGTGTTGCCAAGCTGCCCATGCACCCAACCTCAGACGGCTGAAGCGCCATTGCAAAGCTACAGCTACACTACGACTTCCTCATTTTGAACAGCTGAGCCCTGCTGATTAGTTGGTGTGCCAAACAAAGGAGCCAATCCGAGCCGGCAGGCAAACGCAGGCCCCCACCCCCCCCCACACCAAAGGCCCACGCTCAAGGCATCTGTCTGTGGCAGACCGTGGCCATGGCCCCAGAGCTTTCCGTAAATAGGACAAACGCCATACCACGCTCGACTGCCATCCTGCGATTGTGTCCTCCAGCTCTTACCTTCTCCTCTGCCGTCCCTCCACCCAGACCGCCCACATCGCAGTGTCTGGCTACTAGCCAGATCTCCAATTACCCATCCCCAACGCCTGCCAACCCAGCCGGCCACACGCCTGCAAGGCCTGTCCCCTTCGCCTCACGCACCAGAACCTTACGTAGTACTAGCTGATACCACCAAATTCACGGATCTGTAATCCCGGAATAAGCCACTAGACAACTCTACCTACTACACGTGCCACCGCCTCTCCACACCTCGGCCTATATCCCTCCCGGATACCACAAGCAGCACTGCACACTCTGAAGACATTTTGACTCTACCGGGCCTCCACTCGTCCTTTCACTACCCGAGCACGCCACCTTAATCAAACAACCTTTACCATGAGCCTCGTTCCCCTTGACCTTTCATTACCTCCCACATCTCCTGCACTAGTATCGCAGGCTCGGACAAAATATCACATATTTATGCTTACTTGCACAAATATCCATATAGGCCTTTGCATGACTGTCATTCCCTGATAGTTATTTGTAATGTATCCTGTATTTAGGCTTCTGCTCCACAGTTGAACCTAGATGCTACCTGCAATATACCTTGTATTTAGGCCTCGGTTACCTGCAATACACCTTGTAGTTACGCCGCTGTTCCATAGCTGCACCTAGATGTTCATTTACAATAGTATTTAGGCCCCCGTTCCATAGTTGCACCCGGATGTTTACCTGCAATAAACCTTGTATTTAGGCCTCTGTGCCATAGCTGCTCTCTTAAGTTCTTGCACTAAATTCTGTCGGCAGACCCAGAATGTAAGAAACACTCCGTTGTTCAATTGCCCCCAACAGTGATTGATATGCCCTGTTCCTCGACACCATGCATAGTACATCTCTTTTTAACACCATGGCATAGTCTCAGAACCTGGCCTACCACAGCCAACAAAAACTGCAAATGATCACTATAATCCCCAACCCACTCAACATTCCACCCCACACTTCTTACTCAAGTCACATCTCTTTCCAACTTTGCACCAACAAAAACTGTACCCGTCTACAACGCAATGCACACTGTACCGTTGCACCCACAAGCAAGTTGCTGAACCCTACTCAGGTTCACTCAGCACCTCACATCGAACAATCCATTACACACGTTGCCAATCATCACCCCGAATCACCCCAATCTACCCCGACCCATGCCGACTCATCTGCGGTACCAGTTTCTGCCCCAGACAAGACTACATCCTTCCACCCTTGTAGCTACAAGTTACAAGCAAGACGACATCCACCTCCCCTATCCCAGCCATGAATCACGATGTGTGTCTACACAAAATGGAACCACCCTTCACACTTCAATGCCCCCAAGTACTATAGCTAAACCTACCAGACACTCTAGCAAGACGCCCACCCAATCGAACATCATGGGAAACCTCTCACCCAAGGCAACATCCTCCTCCCTGCACGCTACCAAACCTGGCACAGCACAAACCCCTCCTCTCTCAGCTGCGCCCTCATCAATGCCCGGTCACTCCCAGCCCACGCCCTTGACATAAACGACCTCATTACCAGCCACAATCTAGACCTCCTTATAATTAGCGAAATCTGTCTTCACAAAGCTTCTAGCCCTTACAATCCCCTCTGGGTACACGATATTCAGGCAAGACCACCCTCACCTCAAAGGAGGAGGGGTGGCAGTTATTGCTAGAGAATTCATCCCAATTAGAAAGGTGGACAGCGAGATAAGTAACCAAAGTGACCACCTGCTTCTCAAGCTTAGCCCATCACCCAACTGCACCATCACATTCCACATTGTCTACTGTCCCCCAGGTTCAACCACCGATTTCCAAGCCTCATTACTGCACCCGCTATCCGACAACTTAAAAAGAACCACCAAAGCCATTCTCTTAGGAGACATTAACCTCGGCTTAAATGATCCAAATGACGCTTCGGCCAAATCCCTAGACAAAGCTTTGGCTACCCTAGGGTTCAAACAATCCATCGCAAGCCCCACCCACTCAAAGGGACGCACCCTCGACTGGATAGCCCACCACAACTGTCCCCTCACCATCAACTCTTACTCCCCCCCCCCCTTACTTGGACAGACCACCACACCATTCTTTTTGACCCCCGTCACCACTTAGGCCACCTCCCAGCCAGAGTGTCCCCTCCCCACAGCATTCACAAGAAGCTCCTGCCTGCTCACTAAAGACAGACACATACCCCACCTTCTGGTGCCTACTCTCAAGCCCCCTTCCCCAAAATCACTGAGTTGCTAGCACAAACATTCAATGGTATCATCACTCAAGCTGTAAACTCCATCGCCCCCCTCACCTCTACGAAAGCTAAACGTACTAAGCACTCAAATGCCTGGTACACGCTTGAACTCCTGACACTACACACTAAGAAAAGATAAGCTCTTTCCAGGTGGAAATCCAAACCAAGTGACACCACGAAACAAGAATTTAATAAAATAGCCAAAGTACAAAAGCTGCCTCCTTCAACATCAGAATAGCCAATGCCAAGTCAATATCTAAAGTGATCTTCTCTATATTCAGAGAGTTGGAATCACCCCTCTACTTCGTCTCAATCCTTCGCCTAAGATTAAACATGGTTCAATTAGATTCAATCGGCCATGCTGAACAAACTAGACACCCTCCAAAACAAAATCTGAGCTCACCAACAAGATCTGATCAAACCTCTAAACCGCAAAACATCCCTAACCTCAAAGGCAGGGATTCTCCCCTCTTCTTCTTCCAGGACATCACTGAAAAGGAAGTAATTGATCTTATGAACTTTATTCAACCCTCCAACTGCAAAGGGGACATCTGCCCCGCACATCTCAAAGAATGCGCTCCCACTCTTGCCCCCTTTCTCGCCGCCTTCATTAACGCCTCGTTCACCAATGGCCATGTTCCAACCGGCCTCAAGGAAGCATGGGTTCGCCCTCTCCTAAAGAAACCTACGCTTGACCCAACTAACCCTGGGAACTACCAACCCACCACTACAGTTCAGTTTCTATTAAAGATCTTGGATAAAGCAGCATATCTCCAAGTACAAAAATTCCTAGAAACTAACAAACTTCTTGGTCTATGCCAGTCCGGCTTCCGGCCATGTCACGGGACCGAAACAGCGCTGCTAAACCTCAAGAAGCAAATGGATGACATCAGAGACCAAGGCAAACCAGCCCTCCTAGAGTAGATTTGTTGGCAGCATTCAACCTAGTTGACCGCGACACTCACTGCCATCACCTATCTTCTACTGGTAACTTCTCCCCCAATGCCATAGCATGGATCACCTCATTCCTCAAAGATCGCCATGAAGGTCTTCTCCGACCAAGCCTGCCACGCCACAACATCTTAAATTGAGGTGTCCCACAGGGCTCCTGCATTTCCAACACACCAAATTTGGATCAACCTTTCTGAAATGAGGTCCTGCATTCTAGATTCATCCACATTCATTTTTAAATGTCTTAAGTAGGTCCAGAAAACATGTAGGCTTCTTTGAGATCCAACTGAAATGTGATGAAAAGTTGTTATGACCTGCATATGCCAGACTTGCATTTTTCTGCTCTACCAGCCTAGATGGGAAATTATGTATATGCTTGATCATGCTAAACAAATCTGTTAGCTTAAGAGTAGAAAGGCATGGGGATAACACACATCCCTGCTTCAATCCTCTATAAATTGGAATATCTTGAGAAAAAGTACCCTCTAAATGTAAACCTGCTCAACTATAGGTATCTGAATACACTTTAAGTTTTAAAATGTCTTTCTCCAAAACGCAAACTTAAAGTTGCACCACAAGATTCCCTACAGATCATTGTGTAACAATCGGATAAAAAAAAAAAAGAAAATACATAAAGTGGGAGGAGATGCCTACTTCAGTGCTTGATGTTACTGAAACCGGGTAACATAGGCGTCAGGTTTTTAGAAGTGACCCATTTCATTATTTCTTTCAGAGTGGAAAAAAAGTTGCCAAGACCATCTAAAAGAGCAATGGGGCGATAGTCATATGGATAATCTCTGATGCGTTTTTTTATATATGGTACAACTAGAGCTTTGGTCCAGGCTCTATGTAGATCTTACATTTTAATGACTTGCCCATATAACACAAAGACTCTCTACCCACAATAAAGGGGAATACCTTCCATACAACATTGGAAAGGCCATCCAGGCCAGGGGCCCTGGATCTTTTCAATTTCACAATCTTTATATATAAAGCGGTATGTATGTGTGTATGTTTGTCCGGCTATACAAATCCACACCGTTGAATCCAAGTCTACCAAATTTTGCATGGATTCCGCTTTTGTCTGAGGCAAGATTGTAGTCTGTTTGGATGCAATAAATTCACTCCTTATACACCCTCATTTAATGATGCTCACCCCGATTCACTACAGTAGGTAGAAGGAGGCAACATTTTGAAAAGTGTCTGAAGCAAAATGTTTGATGTGTTGGCTATTCATTTTAAATGAATTACTACGGCATACAGTTCAAAAGTGTTTAAAAAATAATGCTTTGATAAACACTTTTGAACTTTGGTTTTTATTCGCATTTTTTAATACAAACAGGTTCAATGCAAAACTGAAGTGGATGTAATAACCCCTAACCCCGCCTCCCCCTAACCCCCCGCCCCAACACCGACCCTCCCCCCTATCCCCGTGTCCAGACCAGAGCTTTCATCTAGGCAGACTCTAAATGTTCTTTCCGTATCTTGTACTTGGGAGATGATGCGATTGGTGACCATATCTCTGGCTGACTTGAGGCTGCCATTCCCCGGGTCGTGGGTCACCAGGTCGGTTACCACACATCTCAGGGCTAGTCCCGCCCCACACAGGCCGGGGCCTTGTCTCGGAGTCAGTGAACGTCCCATCCCCAGGACTGTTGCACTCCATACCAGTTTGCAAGGAATGAACCAGTTACATTGTTCACCATAGCAGTCAGTTTGTCCGTCAAAAACATCTTCACCTTTTCAGCCAATCTTCCTTGGAAGGGGTTTCCGGGCTCTTCCATTTCTGCACCAGGGCTACTCTGCCCGCCCTCAACATTGTTTCCCACATCCTTGGGTATCGGTATAATTCTGTTTCCTCCAGGGGGAGCCCCAGCAGCATCGTTAGAGGATTTAGTGGGAGAAGTTCATCTGATACTTCCGCAATCCAGCCCCTCACTTTCCCCCCAAAAGACCTGGACTTTCGGGCAGTGCCACCACATGTGGCTCCTAGAGCCTGCCTGACCACATCCCCTCGGCCATCTTGGGGACACCCCTGGGAACATCCTTGACAATTTTACTGGGTCCCTATGCCACCCCTGCAGAATCTTGAAGTTATGCTCCATGTCCGCGGTGAATAAGTTCTCATGGAATGCTATTTTGAATATTCTTGACCAGGCATCCTCTGAAATATCCTCTCCTGCCAGGTCGTTCCTGAATGCGTGGAAACTCCTCCTTCCCTGAAGGTCGTAGGTGTTTAAAATTTTGCAAATTCTAGATACCGCTCCCTTCCTCGAAGTGGCCGTGTCTAGGAACTTCTCGAAGGGGGTCAATTGTCTCCGTAGGTTTTGATCCCATGACTGGTCGCAGAGGATGCCCTTAAGGCAGAGGTATTCGAAGATGGAAAGAGAGCCTTGTCCGAGAGCGTCCCTCAGTTCCTCGTACGTTAGGAATTCGCCCTCCCTGAACATCTGCCCATTCCATTCCATACCCATGTCTGACCAGGTCTGGGAGTGCCGGAACCCCTTAGTGCCCAGTTTGAGAGGGTGGCCCGAGAGAGAGGTCATCGGGGACGGCCATGAAGTGAGGTATGCAGTCTGGGGGCCCTCTTTCCAGATTTCCCAGAGAACACCCAAGGTCGGGTGAATTTTCAAGTGTCTCGGGTCCCATAAGAGGTCACAGACCTTTAGATCTTTAGGTCTTCTAAATATGACCAATACGTCCCATTTCTTCTTTCATGTGTTCCAAGAGGACGCGCAGCTGGGCAGCGCGGAAATAAAGGCGAAAATCCAGTAATCCAAACCCTCCCTTGGTAGAGCCAGGGTGGCTCTCCCGGTCCTCGGGGTTTTCCCTTGCCATATAAAGTCTCGTACTGCATTCTGTAGGTCTCTAAAATTCTGTATTTATAATTCATCTTTATTGGCGTCATCCGGCCATACCACGAAAGAATCATCTTACCCCATCTCCTCAGATCAGATGTAATCCCTGCCATTATGGGGTCATAGTTAGTGGTGGCAAGTTTCGATAGGTCCCTGGTAAGAACGCCCAGGTATCGTATAGCGTCCTTCCCAACTGCGATCCCATGAAACCTGTCTAGTGGTCCAGCTCAGAGTCTCGCGTTCTCATTGGGAGCAATACTGATTTTGTTGTGTTAATTTTCAGGCCCGAGAAACGCCCGAACGCGGTCACCAGGGACAAGAAGGGGGGGGCGAGGATCCACCAGGTAGGCTAAAATGTCATCCGCAAACAGAGAAAGCTTGAATTCAACCTCACCTCTTCTAATCCCCCTGATGTCCGGGTGCGCTCTGATCGCTATGGCTAATGATTCCATCGTAAGGACATAAATCAGGGGGGGGGGGGTGGGCAACCCTGCCTCGTCCCTCGGGAGAGGGTAATTGGTTCAGACAGCTTCCCGTTCACTTGCTGTGGGGGCTCTATAGAGCGCGGTTACCCAGCTCATAAGGTGGGCCCCGAAGCCCAATTTTTGGAGGAGGAGTTCCATGTATTTCCATTTGACCCTGTCGAAGGCTTTCTCCGAGTCTATGGAGAGGACACATGCGTCGAGCTCTGAGTTTTGGGCGAGATGAAACAGATCTATTGTTTTGCGGATGTTATCTGACACCTGCCTTCCCCTAATGAAGCCCACCTGGTCCCCATGGACTAGCTTTGCCATTTTCCCCTCCATCCGCCTCCCCACCACCTTAGCCAGAATCTTTACATCTAGGTTTAACAGCGATATAGGGCGGTAGGAGGAACATTCTGCGGGGTCCTTCCCCTACTTGGGCAGCACCGCTATTATAGCCCCCATCATGGAGTCAGGGAGAATGCCCCCCTCCAGCACAGAGTTCAAAACCCTCACTAAATGCAGTGCTAGGGAAGAGCGGAATGTTTTGTAAAATGATACTGTAAAGTCGTCTTCCCCGGGGGAAGTTCCCACCTTCATCCCACTAATCACCTTATCTACCTCCTCTTCGGTCACCGGGCCCTCCAACCCCTCCGCCATCTCCCTCGACAGGGACGGGACTTGGATGGAGTTCAGGGAGTCTTCTATCTGAGCGTCGCCCCCGTCGTATTCTGACAAATATAGTTTCTCATAATATTGGCAAAAGAAAATATGGGGAGAGTCATAGCCAAGTGACCCCCGGGCATTCCTGACCTCCTTCACCATTCTACTTCTCTGGACCTCCCTCAACTTCCAGGCTAGGATCCTGTCCGCTTTGTCCCCTTTATCGTTGTATTTTTGCTTGACCATCTGGAGACTCCTCTCTGTTTTGTGAAGGAGTAGGTCCTTTAACTGGAGCCTGTAGTCCTCCAGGGCGACCACCCGGTCACGCTCGAGGCCCTGATCCGGGGGGCCCCCCGCCTGGAGACGGGCTATTTTCTCTCGCAGGATCTTCTCCTGGGCCTCCCTCACCCTCTTTTTCTGAGCTATTTTGATGAGGACTCCTCGTAAGGTTGCCTTGAAGGCGTCCCACAGTGTGTGTGTGCCCACCTCCCCGTTTTCGTTTAGCTCAAAGAATTCTGTTATGGCATCTAAGACTTCCTGGGCGTGGACCTCGTCCTTCAACAGGGCATCATTACATTTCCAGCGTCCTCTGCGTTCTTTACGCCATCCCTCCGCTATGATGACTAGGACCATGTCATGGTCTGACCAGGGGACAGGGTCTACCCTATGGCCCGTGACATATGGACGGAGGTTCTCGTCCACCAGAATATAATCTATCCTAGAGAATGAGGTGTGGATGGCTGAATAGTACATAAACGAGGGGTCGTCTGTCCTGGGCGTCGGGATAGTATTCACCAGGCCCAGTTCCGTGTTCACCCTCTGGAAGTTTTGCGACATGGCTTTGTCGCGGGCCTAGTGCTTTGGGGGCCCACCCGCTTTCTGTCCATGGATGGGTCCAGAACCATGTTGAAATCCCCCCCCCACCACCACCGTGCCTTGTACAAATAGCTGGAGTTTCTCCCTCACTTCCTCCCAGAATTGGCCCTAACCTTCATTCGGGCTGTATACTACTGCAAGGGTTAGGGGGAGCCTCGTAGGGAGCCCCTTACCAACAGGTAGCGGCCCTCGGAATCCTTCAGAATGGCCTCTTTGTCGAAGCCTACGTCCCTTGCTATCAAAATGGCCACCCCCCTTTTCTTTACCTTCTGGGATGCGCAGAAAACATCTCCAATTCCTCCCCCTCGCATTTTGGGTTCCTTCCCCCGCGCCCAGTGTCTCTCTTGCAAGAAAAGCAGGTCAAGTTTCGCCCTCCTGAATTCTCTACAAACCAGAGACCTCTAAGTAGGGGTGTTCAGACCCCGCACGTTTAGGGGTACCCACACCCAGGGCCGGCAGGCTATCAGCCATAATCTAGATTTCCCTCTCTTTTGGTCAACTGCATCACATCGTTGCTCCCTTCCCGCTCCCTTTGTCTCGCCTCTTGGACACTTTTGTTCCCCTTACCACCCCCCCGGGTGGGTTTTAAACGTTTCCCCAACTGCCCCCCAAACCCCATCCCTAACTGAACAACCCCAACTAACTCATGAACCCCCAACCCCCTACCCGGCGTCCAGCCAGTTAGTTCTGCCATTGCTGGCATTTGGCCGGACCACCAGCCTACCCTCCTCGGCCAGGCATTCAGTGAAAAGCTCATTTTTATGAGACCCCCCCCCCTCTGCTTCGTCCCCTCGTTAGTCCCTGCTTTACTTGCTGTTCAAGGGGATTCTGCTTTCGGCATAACCTCCAGTACTTCCATTCCCGATCTGCCGGTGGTCTGGTCACCCCGATCGTCAGCCCTCTGAGTCGTTACGCTCTCCTTCCCAGGGTGTTCAATTTTCTATACTTCCTCGAACTGGCTTTCCTTCTCCTGGCACCCGACGGGCCAGAAACGCCCTCACCAATCGCCGCTGGGCCGACTGGGCCCCTCCAGGGGGGTCAGCTCCGTCCATAGTCCTGAATGGCCCCCCTTATATCTTCTTCCGTAATCAGCATTGTTCGTTGGCCCATATATCCGAATGCCAGGGAGAAGGGGTACCCCCACCTGTAGCGCACGCCCTTATCCTTTAGTAGTTGCGTCAGAGGGCGGCACATTCTGCGTTTCACCAACGTGTAGGCAGAGGTCTTGAAAGATTGAGATCTCAGTGTTGTTGTAGGTGATCACACCCGCCTTCCTCGCTTCTTCCAGCACCTTTGCCTTTTCCGTATAGGAGTGGAACCGGGCCAGGACTGACCGAGGGCTCCCGGCCTTTCCACCAGCCCTGTGCACCCGGTTGAATGTTAGTTCTGTAGTCATCTCTTCAGCGAGCAGGAGGGTGATGATGTCTCTCACCACTCGGGTTAAGTCTCTCTCCGTTTCTCCCTCCGCTTCAGGGATCCCAAAAGATCTAAGATTGTTCCTCCTTTCCCTGTTTTCATAGTCATCCATCTGCCTGGCCCTCTCCTCGTCCCTCTTCTCCAGGGCCGCCAGCCGCATACCCATTTGCACCTCCTGGGTTGCCGAGGTCGACTTGTTGGTTTCCACTTGCAGAAGCCTGTCCTCAACCTTGTCCACCCTGTGGTCCATTTTCTCAAATTTCTGCCCGATGTCTGATCGCATGTCCCCGATTTCCTGTCGGATAGAGGCAATGCCCCTTTCCATTGCTTTTGTGGACTGCATCAGGACTTCCGACGGGGCCATGTTCCCAGAGTGGTTAGTGTCTTTGAAATTGCACCCGGTCTCCTTATAGCGATAAGCCTGCAGGGACTCCAGCCAGTTCATTCGGTCGTCCAGTGTGCCCACTGCGGGGACCGCCGCAGTCCGAGGGTGTTGGGGGTCTCCTCCAGGACCCGCTCAGCAGTGTCCCGAATGGGGCGTCTCGAGTGAGCCCATAGGGGGGTGCAACCCCTCTGTGGGGAGGTTTCCTCCAGGCAGGCACACGCCCCACTGGATCCGGGTGGGAACCACGCACCTGGGTCCCTCCCCGAGGTTGGCTGTGTGTTCCTTATTGTCTGCAGGGGAGGGGGAAGAGTTTTTCGGGGGCTCAAGTGGGCAAATCTCCGGGGCACCCACCCCGGGTGAGGGGGCTGCCGACACCGTTCCTCCTCTCGATTCTGTCGCTCCATCTCCCCTCCTGGGTGGTATTAGGTGGGCACACGCCCTGTGAGAGCCCAAGGGCCACCACCTACTGTAGTCTGGAGCCTCTGATCACTGTCTCTCCCCCTGTCTCCTCTGTAGCAGCGGGGGAGGGGGGCTGCACTCCTTCCACAGTGGCAGATGTGCAGCGGGTCCAGCAGCGTTATGGAGGCCCGCGGCCGGCTTGTGAGTTTTTCGTTGGTCCCACTTGGGGAGGGGGGGGGGCCGCGACCTCGGGGGTGCGGTCTCCCCAGGTCTATTTCGGGGTATGTCATGGGGGGGCCTCTGCTCCCGGGCACGCCCCCCACAGCCCGATCGCTCCCGCAGGTGCCGGGAGGGTGGGGGGGGGGTGCTAGGCCCCGGCCCCCCGCGCTTTCAAGTCCTGGATGCCGGGACCAGGGATACGCGAGGTCTCCTGCCGCTGGCCCGACTCCGCAGGACGCGCTCTCCGATTCGGGGGGAGGGGGGGGAGGAGGGCGGCGGCGAAGGCTCGCCTCCCACTCTGGTGCCTCAGTCCCGCGTCCGTGTGCTTCACCTGCGAGGGCAGGGAGCAGGACGGTGAAGGGGGCTGAGCTCTCTGGCAAGGTTCTCCCGCTACGCTGGGCAACGCCTCCTTTGCTTGGACCGCGGCCGCTGGATCTCCCTGCTGCTCTGCCTTCGTGGGCTGCGAGGCCCGTACTCCGTCCCTGCGGGGTCCCCGAGGATCGCTCTTTCGTGCGGGTGAGGCCCGGGGGGGGGGGGGAGGGGTCACAAAGTTGAGCCGGCCTCGTGAGTCCGCTTGCAGGGTCCGGGGGGAGGGGCTCAATCCCTTCAAACGGCCCAGCTTCGGCAGGAGCACAGTGTTCAGGCAGCCATTACCTGTGCGCCCCCTGGTGGCCTCCATCAAAGCATTTTTAAAGGGAATAAAAAAAAATTAAAAAGTTTATCAATCTACTAGCGCAATCAATCAATCTTTCTTGGACATTTTCTCAAATGTGCTAAAGCTATTGAGTGACTAAAACATGCCACACAAAAAACTATCACTTGGAAAATCTCCATCTGATGCAAAGCAAAAATCGATAGAGCTTCTGAAACACAACAACAAACAGCGGCACGACTTGCCGACCAGAGGACAAGAACTTTCTCCAGGGCAAACGAGATGCCAGAGCAAACTGAAGCAAAACTTACTGAGAAGAGGACAAGAGCAACATCCTCCAGGGCACAAGCCACCACTCAGTCAGGACATGGGGAAAGCCGGGTCCCCAGATATTGTATCATAAATATCTACCTTTGAAAAGGTACCCTACTAACCAGTCCAATTTTGCACATAAGGTACACACCAGGAGGCAACTCCTTGAAGGACCCCTAAATCCATAAAGCCAAACATGGACTTCGCTCTTTTTCTCCTCTCTAGCTTTGAAAGCAGATTTAACCAATTTTTGGTGTCTCTTCCAATCAGTAGATGTTGGAACCAGAATGCTGGTTGCCCAATGTAAGCTGTGATTTTATACATTTGCACCAAGGAAGTGAGGACCCACTATTTTGCCCCAAGTTATCTTGAAGGGCAGATTTATACTTGGTGTGGGACAGAGTGCTCCATACACAAACCCAGTACAGCAGTGGCTTTATCATGATCAGACGCTCAATGCCTTGAAGATTTCGTTTTAACTGTAACAACTGGCTGGGCTTACTCTTTGACAAATGGAGGGATAACTTATAAATCCGTTTTCCGTTAGGGAGAAGGAAGGACGTGGTCTGTATCCCCACAATTCCACCTCAGATAGCTGCAGGCCTGGCTTATAGTTCGTAAACTGAGGGCAGGGCTAAACGTACCTTGGCCATGTGATCTCGTGAAGGAGTTGGTTGCTGTAACATACTTATTAGCACCAGGTTAGCTTTTTCTAGACTAGTGCTCCAGCTAGCGCTAGCACCGATTCTGAGCCCCAAATAATCATACTAGGTGACTTGTTCTATTTGAGTTTCCTCAAGCACACATACAGTTTCCATAACCAACCACAATAGACATTGTAGTTTCCGTGGCAGCCTAATAGAAAGATATTGCACAGTTAGAATACTGAGTAAGCCAGATCACAGACACACAGTAGCTTCAAGTATGCCCCAGCACACACTTACCACAAGTTCCATAATGACACAGTATACCAATTGCTTGAAGTGTCCTCGATTCCCTGTCACAAATGCTTCAAAGGGGAGAACAGGGGGAGAGTGGCTGGCGACACAGATAGTCTAATTTAATTGAAGGAGTCCGCAACCAGAAGCGACAACACCTCTGAATAATGCACATCGAACACTCCTATTTACCTGCAAGCCAACTGCAGGTAGGCCATTCTGCAACAGGTAGCATGTAGCCTTTACCAGTACAAATGCAGGTGTTAAGGAAAACAGCGCTCTTGCAGAGGCTGGTTGGAGATACATGTGGGGTGGTGCATAAGCAGAATATGTTGACATCTTGCACCACAGGATCTGCCAGGGCACAGTTACGCATATGACTACCATCTAAAGGGTTGTTTTCAGATACAGTGTATCTTTGGGCGAAAACATGTTTCCCAGATAAATACCATCCACTCACGATGCTGTGATTCAACATGTGCACATCCTCCTCAAACAAACGGACAGCGCATAGCACAATCAGGCGCTTACATTTTTGACAGAAATTACCTTAAAGACATTTCTTCAAGCGTACAAATATTTATTTTAGAGCAGCAGCGCACACAAGCCTTGCAAATTAACTTACCATTGCTAAGCATCAGAGTCCATCCCTTCCCGCCAGTTTGTCACAATTGAACTTATATGGTTAGAATCTTTACAGCTCTGGGTTTGTTGGTAATTCGTTTTGTTAAGCTCGAATACAGTTTTGATGTTTAGTGAAAGAAGAGTAGAAAGAGTAGAAAGTAATCATGATAAAACAAAGCAACTTACATTTCGGTGTAAATCATGCCAGCAACAGCTACATTGAGGACGCCCCAGGCTAAAACCACCTTTCTCGCAGCTGCCTCTTTTCTCATCTTCATAGTTTGGTCAATAAGCGACATGCTCGGTTCTTCAGTCTTTGTTTCTAAGAAGCACAAAGATAACACCTTGACTCTAAATTTCACTGCAAGATCATGTGGTGTAATGTATTACAACGTTGGCACACGCAACTCCTACTGTGATATTCTGCTTGCTCTTCCGCATGGAGGTCAGTCTGTTGATCTAAAAGTAATACTTCGCCAAATTCACATTTCTAGATCATATTTTCTATACATCATGCAAACATTCTATGTTTCTTATGTTTCTTCTGTTTTCTTGTGTGGTCTTTAGTTAATGGCATTCACTGTGTCCAGTTTATCGATTTCTGACATGACCGTTCATCGTAACATGCAGCTCTCCAGATGTCTTGGACTACTAGTCCAAAAATCCCTCACCACTGACTACGATGACTAGGGAAAATGGGCATTGCAGATGTCTTATCTGGTGAACCGAAGGTTGCAGACCCCGGATGTAGATACATATTCTCAACTAAGCGGATGACACCCAGATCCTACTGAGACACAAAGGACCAGATCTTATCACCCAACTTTGTATTATGTGCCAATATAAATGACTATTGGATATGTGCTAGTCAATTAAAGCTGAATCCAGTCAAAACAGAGATGACTGACTATGGTGAAGGGCCAGTAATCTGTTAATTACTCAATCTGGGGCTCAACAGTTAATGATCTGGCTTCCAAAAATGTACCTCCAAATGTGGCATTCTACAGGTAGAGAAATGTTGGTCAGCCACTGCTGCTGTGTGAATCTTGAAAAAACTGCTGGTGGAAGAAAAAACAAAGTTGAAAATGTTTTGGAGAATCAATATGGCCTATTATAACCAGAGACAGGGTTTCCCTGCTCACAAATTCCAACGTCACCATCCCTTTCACTATCGAAGCAAGGCTGGAGCCATAATAATGAAAGTACTACATTTGAACTGCTACAATCAGAACAGGGTGGGCACTCCAGGTTGGTTCTACAGAAGCCTATGAAGTATACAATTGGGTCATGAGTACTAGAAACTACTTAATACTGACCTGTCTGAACAGCTAGATTCTCATTTATTTTGAAGAACTACACAAGAGCCCCCTGCAAAAGACTATGGTTGGGTAAGCATTGAAGTAAACAAGACAAATTCACACAAATATGATAGATGATCAATTTATTTTTGTGCAGGCCCAAGGCTCCTTTTCAAAGCTAAGAGAAGGGCTGACAAGGAGCCAGGAAGTGATTAACAGTTGCAGAAAAACAGAGCTTCTTGCCTTCAAAAACATGATAGCCCTGCGGGTTAAAGCGGTTATGAATCAGTTTTGCATAAAGAGGAATATACTGTTTTTTTTAGTAACGTGTCAATACTTTTATAATGGAAAGCTTAGAGAAATGACAAGTGTATGTATATTAACATTGAAAATAAATACAAATTCATGAAAATAGATCATAATTAATGGGAATGAGTAGGGCCAGAGCTGTTGCATGTACTAGCATGCATGGAATAAATGGAGTACAGAGACAGATTTAAAAAAAAATGTGTGGCTTTTAGTTTTCTTGTTACAAGATAGTATGTTTTGTATAAGTAGTGGAGTGATTTTGGATCAACATTGTTAATAGATTAGTGATCGATGTATGCATTTTTGAAATATTCATATTTTGTGTACAAAGGTTGTAAGTGAGCCAGAGCTGACTCACACCCTTATGGAAATGTAGCCTTAAACCAGAGATCATTCAACTGACTTTGGTTTTTTAGGGATTTTTGTAATACACACATAATGCTCGTATTTTTTTTTTTTTTAGCAGGGTAGCTCAGCTGTAGGTCCAAATGACAAACACCAGTTGAAGAAATTGACAATGGAGTAGGTTTGGACAACAACCTTTTTTCATGGAATTTGTGCATGTTTTGTTAAAGCCAGGTGCTAGAGAAGCACTTGATTGAATTATATGACATTGCAGGATAGTTAAGCCTCTGGTTAAGTTAAGCAAAGGGTATATATTTTAAAATATTATTGTTTTGCCAAGGAAGCTATGTGACTGAACCATATTGTGAGTTTACTGCTTTAAACTAGAAATTGTCCCCAGTCATTGAACATATGTGAACCAGGGTGGTCCCATTAGGTTACTGTTTGAAAGTTACACAGGCCACTTTCCATGTTTAAATGTTTGTTAGTTATTTTGGAGTTAATGCTAGATACTTTCTCTGTTAAGCACACACTAGATCACCCCCGATTTGTAACTCATTTTAAGCAAAACAGGCTTATTTTTATTAGTGATAAATGGGACATTTTGAAAGCACATATCAAAAAGCATGCATGGGCCGATTACACAGATGAGGAAAAGGCAATGGAGAAACCCTTTTTTAGAAATCTAGATGCATTGATGGAAAGTAATTGGGGGGGAAAAAAGGAAAGGTGCTTCGACTTAACGTTTCAGTGAGCCACCAAAAGGAAGAGCACATGCGCACAGTTTATTGTCATAGATTTTGTAACAGAAGTCAAGGAAGTATGTCAGCAGAAGGAAATGAGAACGTGATTACTAAAGGAGAGAATAAGAAAGGGACACAAAATAATTGAGAGAGCAAAAGTAAGACAGATTGCAAATGAAAGCACAGGAGAGTGCTACAAGTAAACAGAAAATTGAGACTATTGGAAAAGAACAGAGAGGAGGAATGGGATATGCACCACAATACAAAGTCATAAGGATATTACACATGCAGACCCAAGCATATGCACCAAAGCCACAGCAAATTAAGGCAAGCTTCAAGTGGGGCAACTGCATCTCCCCCACTGTAAAGCATAGAGGCATAAAAAATATATATAAATATGCCCACGATCACACAATCTGTGAAATATGCACAGAGAATAAAAATGTAATTATGAGTGCAAAGTACATTAAAAAGTAGGTTAACATAATAGTAAACGATACTAGATTAAGCACTGTGAATATCAAGAATAAATAACATAAAACATCTTTTCAGCAACAATGTTAAAAGTGCATATATGAAATGGGGCAATTAAAGGGAAAAAAATACATATGTGCTTTATGGTCTAGTGTCAGACAAACTTGGTATCAGCTAGTGTATATGAAGCATAGGTGACACTAAGATATGCAGGAAAGGGAGAAAGAAGCAGCCATTCTATTATAATAGAAAAGGAGAAAATTCGAGGGGGACGCTGCTGCGCTCAGCGAAGATGGCTGCCCGATTCCCAGCTCGTCCCGTGAGGCACTTTCCAACCGAAAATTCTCCGGTTTGCCCTGGCACTGCGAAAAACCGACCCATTACTGGGATTGCTGGTGGGACCGGGAGTCTACCACGCGAATAACGCCCTCTGGGCCGCTCCTGCTGCGGAGTTGCAGCCCGCAGTGAGAGGTGCGGGGGTGGGCGCTTACCGGCCCCGCTCTCGGCTCCAGGTGATTCCGCCTGAGTCCCGCAGCTTGCGGCCTGCTGTGGGGTAGGGGCGCTCTACTCGCCCTGCGCGGCGGCCCTCTCCCGTCCTCTGCATTGGTGCTGAGACCTACACTGGATCCCAGAGCGACCTGCTCCGCTGCCCCGTCCTGGGCGGTGTGCTGACCAAGATCGAGTGTGCATTGATCCGGCTCCGGGCGGTGAGTGGTCCTGGCCCGACCTCTGCTGCGCCCGCCTCACTACAGCGGACCCTAGCCCACTCCTCCTCGATTTTGGAAGCCTTGGGTTAAGCTTGATCCCCCCCCCCCCGATACACGGTGGATCCTGGGGTGCCCCGCGTTCCACACTGGACCCCTGCCCTCGTGGCTGGCTGTGGGCGCTGCACGCGGGACTGGCTGGGCACGGCGACTCCATTCTTTCTCCCCTGGAAACCGCTGGTGTGCCGGCTCGGAGTCGCCCCCCGGTGGGTCTCTCCCCCGGCCACGGCACCCACCAGCTCCATTCTGACCCCAACGGGGGATCCCCGCCGGGACCTTGTGGCCAGTTCCCCCTTAAACCTTCTGGCTGTGGTAGATGGTTTAACTACCTTATAACTACCTTATAAACTGATACGGAGACAACCTCAACTGTCTACTCCCTCCGAACCACCCGTCTGTTAGGCCTATTGCTAAGTCTGTTCCAGGGCTCCGGGCCCCTCCACTTGCCCTTGACGACCTCCGCCTATTAGGCCGAGTGCCGACCGCCTTACTGCCTCATACAGCGATGTACCCCTGCACTACCTCAGTACATCAACACCCAAGACTCCGGCTCCTTCTGCTTCTCATTGCTTCTTGGGCCCGGACCCCCTACGGAATTTCTTGGGGCCGCTTGCTGTTCACTGGCTCCTACATAGATTAGCTGGCCGGGGAGGCCCCCCCCATTGGGTCCCCCCATCTGGAACGGAGACGCCATATTCTGTCCTGGTGCTCGGCCTCCGCTCATACGCCGCCTGCGTCGATCCTGGTGCCTCTCCTTGGGGTCCTATCCACCCCCCCGTTTCGTCTTATGGACTTAAGTTCATCCCCCCACCGGCAACATGTTGACGCGAACTGGCAAGAAGCAATCCTCTATCAATATGTTCACAAATCCCTCGGCAGGCCCCGGGACGGAGACATCTGCACAGGAACCTTCCCCTTCATTGGCGCTGGAACCATCCGACTCCCAGAAAATGATGGAGTTCATCCGGGAGGGGTTCACCACAATTCATAGTAATCTGGATGACATGAACGGCACGATATCCTCTACTAAGGCACATATGGAGAGAACTGATGGTCGTGTTGCCGAGATTGAGACGCGGGTGAGCACCGCCGAGGACGGCCTAGGTTCCCTCCGTGCGGAGGTCTCCACGCTATCCGCCCACGTTACTGAGGTGGAGAAGAAGAACGAGGACCTTGAGTCTCGCTCGAGGCGCAACAACCTCCGCATTGTCGGGGTACCGGAGGATGGTATACAAGAACCCATGGAAGAGTACGTGGAGGGCATGCTACTCCAACTTCTGGACTCCCCAAAACTCACCCCACAGTTTGCGATCGAGGGGGCCCACCCTCACCCCACAGTTTGCGATCGAGGGGGCCCACCGTGCACTCCAGGCAAAGCCCAAACCTGGAGCACCTCCACGCCCGATTATAGCCAGGGTCTTAAGTTTTCGCGACCGTGATGCCCTCCTCAGGGCGGCGAGGGTCAAGGGGGACCTTCTCTTGGGCGCAGCAAGGATCCACCTATATCCAGATTTTTCACTGGCGGTTCAGCGTGAACGCAAGACCTTCCTGGCAGTGAAGAGGAGACTACGCAAATTCCAGGTTAAATATGCCATGCTATATCCCGCCAAACTGCGTATCGAGCATGCAAACCGTGTGTACTTCTTCACGCTGCCGGAGGAGGCCTCCAGGTTCATAGATGAACACTTCCCCGGTTGAACTGTACTCGTACCAAGCACCGTCAGGGTCTTCCCCCCCCTATTGCATCGGATCACGCGATGAGTCATTGGCTTGTCACAGCATAGGCTAATTGTTGAATGCATGCCGTTGTTTCCTGCCTCAGAACTTATCTGGACATATGACATTCTTCCATTACCTGATGTGGCTCCCATGAGGCGACTTGGTCACACCTGTAACAAATAATGTTATTGTCTCTGCCGTTTCTCACTGTTGTTATTGTTCCCCGACTCATTAACATACCACAGTATGGTCAGGCTGTTGGGCAGTCGATGGTGCGGTCTGATCCCCCATCGATGGGCCCCAGGTACTCGCTACATGCACTCTTTGCTTTCTTGATTGCCCAGGAGGCCCGTTGAAGCCCCTTGGTCCCAGTGTTCTCTGTCTTTTCGAACTGCACTATTTGTTAATGTTATTTATCCACCACCATTGTATTGATTGAGATATTGACGTTCCAGGCGATCACCTTTCATTGGGAGACCCTACTGGACGGCCATAGCCCACTAGCCGATTGTGCACCATTGTGGCCCTTCTGGGCAGCTGTGACGTACACCTGACAGTCTCCTGTTGGGTTGCCTGATCTCGCCCTGGGCTCCCCCGCTCGCTTCTGGGCTCTCCTTGGCTCTGTCTCCCCTTCCAGATGCTCCTTTGTCACTAGGGCACTCTCAGCTTCTATGGCCGAGCCCAGGCACCATCTCGGTCCAGTTGATCGGGAATTTACTTCTTACAATCCCGTTATATTGGTTCATTATCTGTTGACCATGCCCGCCCCTCCCCTCCCCCCATGGGACCTCCCCTGGGTGGGAATGGATATTATTGTCGGGCATTATGTTTATCCTAAATTGCCTCATGGATCGGAGCATCGCCGCCAGTCCAGTTCGCAGGCCCCCCAGGCGTCGATGCCATTGTTTTGGATTTGGTTGGTTGGCTATTGGGTGCTCATCCCTCTGGTTGGGGGAGGGATGTGGGAGAGGGAGGGGGGAATGGGGTTATACGTTAAAAAAAGCTTGGTATTCGCAGAGAAGGTAGAGTTCAGAACACCATGGTCCCGATGGCGTTACAGATCTGACCGCACTGGGCACCGTGCATGGGGGGCACATTTCCATCCACCCGTATTCCTCTATGGCTACCCCTGGAGTGTTGAGTGAGGAAACTTTGACATTTATGAGCTGGAATGTACGGGGGCTGGGTAATTACAAGAAAATGAGGCTACTACAGCTTCAGGCCGAGCGACATGGGACTAAAATCCTGTTCCTCCAGGAGAGGCATGCATGCACAGAGTATTGTGAAAAATTTGCTAAAACATGGGGTCCCCAAAGGTACCTTACCACCTACTCTACCCAGAGCCGCGGGGTTATGACCCTTATTCACAGGAGCCTGAGATTCAACCCCATTGCTACGATAATTGATCCCCTGGGCAGATACGTGCTACTCCATGGTACTCTACAGAATAGGGAAGTGGTCCTGCTAAATATCTACGGCCCCAACATTGACGATCCCGAATTTTACACACACCTTATAACGCTCTTAGATGGCTTCCCTCTGATACCGATTCTCTGGGGAGGCGATTTTAACACGATATTCGACGTGGATCTTGACAGATCTGGTTCCAGACCCCGTCAACTCTCCAGAGCTGCATATACTACACTCTCCTCCCTTCTCCGCTTGGCCCCGATTGACGCATGGAGGCTCCTCTACCCCGACTCCCGCTCTTATTCCTTTTATTCCTCGGTTCACGATTCCTTTTCCCGGATTGACAGATGGTTGGTGTCTGATGTACTGATAAGGAGCGTATCTGGTATGGCAGTCCTCCCCAGGACCCTCTCTGATCACTCCCCAGTGACTGTCACCCTATGTTGGGGCCCAGACCGGGACCGAACCAGACACTGGAAAATGAAGCCACTTTCTCTCCTCGATCCGGTCTTCAGCTCGGAGATCGAGTCGGCGATCGAGGAGTTCTTTGAGATCAACACCAACTCCGTGTCTTCACAGGCCACTCTCTGGGAGTCCTTTAAGGTCTACATCAGAGGCATTGCCCTTTCCAAGGAAAACGGTATCCTCAAAACTATTTGTAGGGAAATCGCCGAGAGTGAGGCCACATTATCTGCGCTGGAGGCCCAGTATACCCTATACCAAACCCCTGAAATCCTTGCGTTAATTGGCACGGAGTTGGACACCTTTTGTAAGCTCGCAGACCGCAACCTGTGGTTTCTTGATAACCCCGGGCAAGCGAGGAAATATGGTGAGTGTGAACGCCCTAGCCGTCTCCTAGCTAGACTTCTCCGCCGTGAGTTTGGTGCCCCACCCATTCCTGGAGTTGAGAGACCTGACGGTTCCCTGGCCACCTCGCCTGGAGATGTCAATGCCGAATTCCTCTCCCATCAATCCCTATATGCACACTCAGACAACGCCACTACGGCAGAAATTGATGCCTATCTTGATAAACTTCCCCTTTTGGTCCTTTCTCCCAATACCATTGGATCCCTTGAGAATCCATTCACCCCTGAGGAGTTCTCAGAGGCTATAGACTCCCTCTCTTCAGGCAAATCCCCAGGATCGGACGGTATACCTGTCGAGTTTTATAAGCATTTCAAATCACTCCTACTCCCTCGTCTGGCTGCTCTTTGGGAGGAATCGGTGGAGGTAGGCCAGTTCCCCTACCCCCTCACTCCGCGAAGCCATCATAACAGTCCTACTAAAACCCAATAAACCCCCCACTCAATGCGGTTCTTACCGCCCACTCATTGATCAATTGTGATGTCAAGATTTATGCAAAATTACTCGCTCTACGACTTGTCCCCTTCATGCCACATATCATCCACCCAGACCAGGCGGGGTTCATCCCTGGCCGCTCCACCTCCTTGAATTTGAGACGCCTTTTCAACATTTTAAGTAGAGTGAGCCCAGGTGTACACGCGGTGGCCGCAACACTTTATATGCAAAAAGCTTTTGATTCGGTCTCGTGGAGGTATCTCTGGCGGGTACTCGACAAATGCAAATTTGGTCCCACCTTTGTCTCCTGGGTCAGGCTACTTTACTCCAACCCCGTTGCCAGAGTCCGCACTGAGGACCGTTGCTCCCCCCTCTTCCACATAGCTAGGGGCACTAAACAGGGTTGTCCCTTCTCACCCTTAATCTTTGCTGTGGCAATGGAGCCGTTTGCAGACATGCTTCGCCAAAACCATGCACATAGGGGTCTACGTACTGCCGGTTTCTCAGATATAGTCACTCTGTATGCTGATGATGCTCTCCTCTATATTTGCTCCCCCGAAATTAACCTGGCCCCAATACTAGAGGATATTGTTCTCTTTGGACGTATCTCTGGTCTCACGGTGAACTGCTCTAAATCAACCCTCTTTCCGCTCACTCCCAGCACACTCCCCCTCCCGATACCATGGGATTCACATGGGCCCAATCTAAATTTACTTATTTGGGCATAGTGGTGTCTCGTCATACTGAACGGGTCTTGGAAGAGAATTATCGGGCATACCTTACAAACCTTATGATAAAAATACAGGGCTGGAAACAAACTTCCGATTTCATTGGCGGGTAGGATAGGGGTACTGAAGATGGTGGTGCTTCCCCAACTCTTGTATAGATTTGCTAATGTTCCGCAGTGGCCGGGAGCTGACTTCTTTCAGGCATTGACAAGCACCCTTAACACCTTCCTCTGGCACTCTGGTGCGGTCCGCCTTAAGCTCAAGACCCTTGCCGCCCCGATGGAGGCTGGCGGCTTTGGGGCACCGGACTTCCTCAAGTACTGGCTGGTGGCACAACTCCAGCACACTGCGCACTAGTTTAATATATCGGACCCCCCATCCCCATGTCAGACTAGAAAGGCTATCGGTCAGTGACCGCGACATTCGATCTCTGGTGATCACACCCATGCCAGTGGTATCGGACTCACTGGATCCATCGACATGCACATCCTTGGCCTTATCCAAATCTTGGCAAATATTGGGCACCGTCCATCCCTTCCACGGTAACTTCCCAATTTGGCATTTTCTTCCGGAGGTCCCACACGTCCCTCCCTCGGTGGTTCGTACATGGGCCGAGGCGGGCTATGAATTGCTGTGTGACATACTCGAACAGGGTAATTTCATAGAATGGCCTGACCTCCCTGTGCCCCTTAGACGGAGACCCTCCGTTTGGCTTCAATATTCATCCCTCCATAGAGTACTCAAACACAAGTACACGTGTTTCCCAGCACTGCCACCTGATGAACCTGCAATCACCGAACTGTCCTCACCTTTCCCTATGAGGGGCAACATTTCCAGACTATACACCTTGCTTCAAACCAGAACACCCCCCACATTCTCCAAACTAAAGCACTCCTGGGAGACAGATCTCGGCCTCAAAATGTCCGACGAGCGTTGGACCCATATAAGTGCACGTATCCAGGGGTCTCCTTCAACTCCCGATTCAAATTAATTCAATTCAAGGTGCTCCACAGGTACCACTACACCCAGACTAGGCTACACCGCATCTCGAGTGACTCCTCCCCTAGGTGCCCTAGATGTGGCTATGAGGATGCTGATTATATCCACACGATCTGGTCTTGTCCCCGTCTCACTCAATTCTGGACCTCAGTGTGTTCCACTATGTCGTCCATCCATGAATGCCCCATCCCCAATGAAATGCCTATTTCACGATTTCCCCGAGCTCCACCGTGATTCCAGGAAACTGGCTGGCCTCTGTATGCTACTATCTGTGCGTACAATTCTACTTTGCTGGCTTCGGCCTATCATCCCTACTCACGCACAGTGGCTCAGGGCAGTTACGTGGGCCTCCGACACCGAAGAGTCCTGGGCGATACAACAGCCCACACGTTCCAGACCTAAAGATATTTGGCTGAAGTTCCGCTCATTTATGTCCCCCACTGACACCGACTCAGATCCTGCATCCCCAGCTCTTTCTCCTAGCTCATCCTTAGTTGGTCCTTGATTTATTTTCCAACTGCCTTCATACCGACCTTCTATATGTCCCCCATGTGCATATGATGATTCCTTTTCCCTTATGTATTTCGTTTATATGTACTATATGAATCTGTGACGATTGCATTGTTTTGATTCCATTTGCTGTATTGTTACTCACCTGTATCTGTGTTGCCGAGCTGAATAAAAAGTTTTAAAAAAAAAAGAAAAGGAGAAAATTCAGTAGCAATTGTTTTTAGGAGGTAAGAGTGCTTAAAGGAAAAGGACAGTTATTATAACGTTTAGGTTTGAGGAGGAAGCACTGATGATAAAAATGTACTTCAAGAAACTCATTCAGTATTTATATTACAGATTAACAGGTGGCACCTGCACTCCAGGTGATTGACGGCAATCGATGCTGCAAGCAGGGAGAAAAACCCACATTGTTGTGAAAAGGTTTTGAGGGACTGGGACCCAGCCAGATGCCCAGTTACCTCTAAAATTGAAGATTTTTCTTTATGAAACTCCCCCATCCGTTGTGTTCCCCAGTTACAATCTAATGCCCCCTGACTATTTTATGCGAATCAGAAGACAGAGTTGGAGTTCTCTGTGGTCACAAAACAGTGGATTCTAAAAGATTGGGCTATGAATTAAGGGGACCTTGAACCTGCTGCAAAGCAGCCCAAAAAGTATGGACTGAATTGAAAAAGTCCTTGGACTTGGAATAAGGAGAATAAAGAGTGGGGTGAAAGATGTGCAGATCCAAGATGAATAAGATGAGGACCAAACTGAAAAAGTGCACGGGGAGAGGGCAGGGACCAAGGAAGTGTTGTGGGGTGGGAGGAAGAAGAAAATGTACATAAATAATATGTTGCGCATGGAAACAGTAGAAAATGGGCTGGTGGGTACCCTCAAGGAATGAGCAAATGTTCTAAATGATCCATCCCGATACTCGTGGTGGCTGAAATCACTGGCTGTGCATGTTATTTTTAAACGTTTAATTGGGTAAGAGGGGTGGGAACCAGACAGGAGCAAACAGTTATTGTTTGAGGATACATACATACATACAAGGATTAAAAGAGGGCAAAACATATGCCATGGTCTTTTGACACAAGAGAGATGCATATAGCTCTTAGATTAGGAGAATACAATATGGTTGAAAACACTGTTGATTCTTAAGAAATGTCTTTTATGATACCTCCCATGTTGAGAGAGGGCATTACATTTAGGGAGGTGACTGAGATAGGGATGCATAGGTACACTACATATAGGGAAGGGTTGTCCGGGGTTTTGACCCATGTTCTAGTTATTATGCTGTAACATTTGGGGCTGTGGGCTCAGAAAATCCAAGATGGCCGAAAAAGCCCACATTTGCGCCAGAATCCAGGAAAACCGCGCAGTTTTGCGCACACCAAAATAGTCGCCGAACCTGCCACCCACCAGTGCGAGCGTGATGGGCCGGGAATGCCATGAGTGGAATGTGTGCCAAAGGAAAAACAGCAGTGCCCGTTAGCTCAAAAACACTTTGAAATCACCTTTGTTTCTCTGAATGCAAGCTCAAAATGCCTATTTAAAACATTGCAAGATATTCAAAAATCTCACTGAACACCAGCAGACATTTGGCAGAATGTAGTCTTGTGTGCATACAAAATCTGGGAAAAGAAAGAGCCTAAAATAATGTTCATAATGAAACTGGCTGAGCTGTGGATGTCAGCAGCTTAAGTGAAATTGGACTGAAAGCCACTAAAATCTAAATGTTTAAAATAAATGAGTGACCTACTGTTGAGTGTCACATAGTTTGCAACTGTTAAATGTCATAGTTTTGAACTTAGAATCAGCATTCTAGCTGCATGAGTAAAAATTGGAAGTTTGATTTGAATGAAGAAAAACTGGGAACAAAAGTGACATTTGGCTGAAGCCTGGCTTGAAGAGAGTGAATTCTGCCCCGCAACTACCCCCGACGGGAGTTGAAACTTGCTCAGCCACTCTTCCCAGGCCTGGCTGCATTCTGCTGCCCCCACCAAAAGGAGATGACACCTCCCTGATTGAATCAGGGGAGGAGCACCTAGGACTGGAGGGAAACAGAACAATGAGCCTTCCTTGGCTCAGGCAAATGTTAAATTAGGGGGGGTCGTAAATGGCTTCCTCTTGAGAGAAACAGGGAGGGGCAGTGCCTCTGAGCAACTTGAGTTGGAGGAAGTGGACAAAGCAGAAATTCCACCATGTGCTTTGGGAAACCACACCCCTCTGGGCCAGAGCATAATTTTAAAAAGATGGATAATTCATAGGACGACTTGTCAAAATTATATAATTAATATCATTATTCTTGTGATTTTTCTGTGCACATTTTAAGAGGTGTTAGGACTCTGTACCATGTTCTGAGGTAAAACCCCATGAATTATGGAGATTGCAGACACAGGGTTCACGCTAGAAAAATGAAAATTTACTGGAATATGTGCAGAAAGGCGGTGTACATTTGGTAAAAATCCAATATTGGTAAACCAACTAAAAACGAAAATAAGTTGCAATTATTGAACCCTGGCTCTTACAAATATCAGAGTTGGAACAGAGACCTACCCGAAGCAATATATGATATGTACATGTAATGTCAACCACTTGTGTAGTTGGGAAATAGGTTTAGTTATGAAAAAGATTTTCTAAGGTAAAAGCAAAGGGGAGTGTTCTTTCTTTGGAGCCATAAACATGACACCTGATGACATAGGATGACTCACTGCTCCCTTCTCAAATCAGGTCAAAGAGAAATCCTTGACCTATCAAATCATGAGTGGGTTGGGCATAGAAAGTTAGCATCCACACCCATTTTCTAAAGACATAAAAAGAGCCACTGGAAGCCAGACAGGGACATACATTTTCCAACCTTAAACTGAATTCCTGCGCAGCACGCTGACGGAAAACTCCAGAAGCCAGAACTCCAGAGATCCAGACTAACACCAGAACAAAAACTCCAAAGACTGAACTCTTCAGCAGGCCTCAAAACCTTTTGCAAACTATTCAACCGCCGGGCTGTGGGGTTTGCTGCTTGCTAAGAGTCCTGTGTATCCAGAACAGAACCAGTACCCAGAAAGCAGTGCGGTATCCAGAATCCACTTGATCCAGACCAGCAGAACCAGAGACCCAGACCAGACCGCTGTGAACAGAACCGGTGCCCGATTGACCCGCCGAGCAGAGAGAACCGCAGCTAAACTTGTTGACCAGATCCGTGACGAGGCCATTCCTTTCAAATTTATAGTTTGAGTACCCAGCTAGAACTGTGCAGAACCCATCCCTTAGCTTAAAATAATCTGATTCAAAACATTTGGACCGGTTTAGAACTGCATCATAAGAAATCGGGTGTTCCTCCTGTTAATTCAAACCTTTCAAAGTGCATCTGTCATTCCGAAACTGTAATTTCATTTCTGAAAGACTACCTTTACAAAATCGTCTGTATCTTTGGAACCGTGCATCCTAGGAATGTATTGTAAAGCTAAGATTCCCAGCTTTCCAACAAGCTCTAAACCGACTTGCTACTCCTTATAGCGCCTCCGTAATTCCGCTCGACGCACTCTAAAAAAAGTGCCGCGATTTGACATTTTGCTTCATTTCAACCACGTGTAGAAAGATCTGTCCTTTGCTTCCATTACTGAAATCCGTTTTCAACCTGATAATCCCTCATTAATCATTGTTAGTGTGGACCTGAACTGATTTAAAGTATCTCTCACTCACCCTGAACCTCTAGAGGGAATTAAAATCAATGTTAGCATATTTCACTCCCTTGCAAATCACCTGAAAGTCTTTCGCCTGTGTTTCAAAATCATCCCTGGTGCTATAAGCTTGCTAGGGGGGGAACTGAATTTGTATTGTACTGCGATTGTATTCCTGAAGACTGCGTGTGTTACTTCCATCTCCTTACATTGCATGGGGGGGGAGGGGGGAGTAGTCAGAGAAAAAAAGTGATCATATTATCTTTTGCTGAAATCATATCAAGTTTATTTCTGTACTGCCTTTTATTCATCTTTGCATCTCCTTGAAACCATAATGCATTCTCAGCTACCTTATCCTCTATACTAACTCTTAAGTAATTAAATCAGTGCGCTAGTATAACATCATCCATTGTTGATCACTGTCATATGTCTAAGTGTGATATCAAATATTAATTTATTATAAAAGTGTGATATATATCTATTGTTTAATTTTTCAAATAAACCTTTTTAAATTGCAAAACAAACCTACTTCTTGGCTCAGTGGGGTCAGGGGGATTATAAGAGAGGGGTGTTATACAAGGATTCATCATCCAGATAATAACTTGTCATAAAAATATTTAAATAAGGGCTTCCCTTGAGCAATCCCAGACAAGGCATGGACTTAGTGTGAATGCTTGATTGGAGTCATTAACAGATTGGGGGCTCGTAGCCGGGGATTCTGGATTAGATCTACTGCTTGTGCAGCTTAATACAGTGTACTAACTGATAGGATAGATAAATCCTGTTGGATCACCACGCTGTGCTACGCTGTGAAAATACCCCTCAAAAAGGAACGCTCTTAAGAAACGGTCTGTTTTGCAAAATAAAACACTAACTTCTGTAAGTCAGGAAGGAAATCAATTTCAAGAATGATGACCTTGGTAGATATCAAAATAGCCAGAGAACACCTCTTACATAAGCTATTTGTGAGTGGTGAGTGGGCTCATCAGGACCAGGCGGTCTGGTTGCAGGCAATCGCACCCCAGATCGCTGAAACAGGATCAGACATATGGAGAGATCAGGGTCCATTACATGTGGCCCTGAGTGAACTATATATGGCTCCTAAAGCTAAAGATGAACACGACAAGATTGTCAGGATAGCAGCATATTTGTATCTATATATGGGAGCCATACAGGACAAATGTGCTGAAGGCCAAGATCTGGCAAATAGGCAACAGATGGCGTTAGAAAAGGCCCAATCTGATCTGGACTCTTCTGAGCAGAGGCTGCACAGGAGCCAGGAGTCAGAAAATGATAGTAGACAGTACATCATTAAAATAAAGGAGGATATGGATATCCTGCAACAGGAAAAGGCTAACTAGGATACCAGAATTCTGGCTTTGCAGAAGGAGCACCAAGACAGTTTGGGCTCCTTACTGCAGTGCCAGAAAAAGCTGGAGCAACAGATCAATTTCAACAGGGCATGCACAGAGCAGGTAGCCACCCTAAAAATCCAACTAGACAGAGAGAAAGATGAAAGCAATAAATTGATTTTGAAAGACCTGGATACCCAGGCAGAGTTTGATGAAGAGCGCCAGAAAGCTGGTGCCCTTCAACGGCAGAGGGACGACCTGGCGGCACAGATGCAGGCTCTTGCTCAGGAAAGGGACACCTTAGGCCAGGAAGTCTGCCACTTAAAAAGAAAAATTCAAGAAAATCACTTGGCCCTCCAGGGACTGGGTGACCTCCAAAAAGAGCACACCAGGAGGGTGGAAGATACTCTGATAAGAAAGGAGCAGGCCAGTATGGACGGTGCCCAGGAGGTAACCACCCTGCAGCAAAGACTGACCCAGTGCTCCAGGACCAATCAGGAAGCACAGAGGGAAAATGAGGTTCTCTGTCAACACAATGATAGGCTCCAGCAACAGGTAGCCATGCAGGAGAGACTGATAGAGTCTAGTAAGGCCTTGGTTGAGGAACTGAAAGCCCAGGCTCTTGCATTGCAACAGAGAGCAGGGGCTGATAGAGATGAAGTTCGCTGGGAAAGGGAAACACCTGAGCATAACCTCAGGAGCCCTAGTACCAGAGGTCTTCATCTCTCCCAGTCCCTGGACTATGCCACCCCCATGTCCCCTGGCGCACATGAGCACAGGGCCACAGGGATGGCAGATTACTATCCAGCCAAAAGTATGGGGCTCATGGGCCAGTACCACCCAGGAATGGAGGTGCAGGCATCCGGGTATGGGCACCCAAGAACAGTGCAATTTAGTGGGGAACCCCAGGAGAGTAGGCCGACTAACGGCATCCTGAAAACCTCTGCCCAGTTACGTCAGTGGGGGGGGGGGGGGGTACCCATCAAATCCTGGTAGCAAGGAGGGATCTGAAGACTCCTCTGAGCGTCACAGGACACAGAAAACCAGGTCCCCACATTCTGCCAGCCATTCCCAGGCTCGCAGAATCCAGGAAAACCTGGAAGATCAGACGGGCACCTCTGGGAGCAGTGCTTCTGAGTCGGAGGATGAATGGACCAGGGTTACCCAAACCAAAAAGGCCAATAAGGCAAAAAAGGGCCTTGCTTAAGGACCCCTTAAAACAGATTAAGGCAATCAGGAGTGTCATCACGCCTTATCACAAGAACGCCAAGTATTCTGTTTGGGAACACTTGGAGCTCTTTGAGCAAATGATGGAGACTTTCCATTTGAAGGACAGCCGTAGCTGCATCCAGTACGTCAAATGGACATTCTCCCCAGAATACTCCAGTTTCTTTGCGGGGCTGGAGGACCAAAATCATTCAAGATGGTCCACCTATAGGGCAGCCATCTTGAAACATTTTTCTGTTCATAGAAATCCTCAAGAGGCTCGCAAGGCAGCCTACAATTTGCAATGTGGGATCAGGCCCCACAAGAATTTGTGCAGGAGTTAAAGCGTGCTTTTGTGCAGACTACCAAAAGGGTGCGCACCCACAGTAAGGAATTTGTTAATACTTTTTTCCATGCCTTACCCAAATACATAATGACCCAGCTCATGAGAGATTTTCATGAGAAAAGATCTTTAGACTGGGTATTGAGCAAGCCACCCGCATCTATGAGGTGCAGAAACCGGTGGAAAATAAGAATCAGCCCAAAAACCCCAAAACCAACAGCACCCCTGCTGCTGCCAAGGTGGCAGAGATAAATGTTGCCCCCGTTTTAGATTTGGAGATGGGGGGGGGGCCTAAAAACCTGCCTGAACCAAATAATTCTAAGCCCAGAAGGCCTTCGGGCCAGTCACAGACAGGGAGTCAAGGAGGTAGTCCCACAAATGGGGTCCTGGGGTCCCTCACTCCCCTGCTTATGTAAGTCCCCGTTACAAGGAAAACCGACCCATCCTGGGTTATGTGTGAACTCCTCCAGCCCAAGGGGGGGGGGGAATCCAGCCAAGCACCTGACCCAGGGAACTTCCCTCCTAACTTCCCACAGGAGGGCAGAAATTCCCCAAACACTGGGCAGAACTTTTCTCCCAGGTATCCACCAGATTTCCAACCCAAAAACCATCCATCCTTCTTTCCCCAATTCCCTGAGCCCAGACAACCTAATCCGGGAGAGGGGAGGTCAAGGGTGGAGGGGTACCCAAATCTTCCCAACCCGGGGTATTACCAGAGAAGGGATAGCTACCCTTCCCGAGATCAGCCCAGGGGAGAAAATAGAACCCCGTATCGGCCTGAGCGGGTTTCACAACTTGAGCGCCAGATTCAGAACATGGCACAGGATTTAGGCCGCATGCTGAGGGCTCAACAGAACCCTCAGTTGGGCATGCCAGCGCAGAATGGCCCAAACTCTGGACCTGGTGCTCCAGAACAATGACAGGGCAGCACCCAGACAACCCACCGGTTCCCAGTGAGGAGGCACAAGAGGAAGGGGGTGTCCAGCCTTGGAGGAAGCTGCCTTCCCCACTTGTAAACAGCCCCTGGAAGCCCAGGAACCGGAAACAAAATCTCCTACTCCTGAAAGTCTGCCACCCAAGGAGCAGAGAGGAGGTAGGAGAAACAAAGGACCCAAACAGACCCATTTTGTGGAGGAGGTACAGGTCTTCCAATTTGAGGGAGAGGGATCCTCAGAGGATCCTGGGAAAAGGATCTTCTCCTTCAGAGATGGGGGAACTCCTCCCAAGGAAAAATTGGTCCCAAGGGATTCCAACCTAGACTGGGTAGATGTGGGGATTGAGCTGTCGCCGCCCATCATTCTATCCCAGAACCAACAAGACCAAAAACCCCTGGTTCAAACCCATCCTGGTGACTGCCTCCAAAAAGGGGGGGGGGGGGGGGAGTAGGGGTCCAGAACCGGAACCAGGGGAACCCAAAACCGCATCAATAGACTGGGTAGATGTGGGGACTGAGCGGTCGCCGCCCATCATCCTTTCCCAGAGAACCAACAGCATCAAAATCCCCGGGTTCAAACCCATTCTGGTGACTGCCTCCAAAAAGGGGGGGCGGCCCAGGACCGGAACCAGGGGAACTCGAATATCCTCTTTCAAGCTGCCAACTTTTTCTTGCAGATTCCCATGACTCTCCACAGAATTCTGCCCAAATCTCTTCTCTCCCAATGTCCAAAACCAGAAATGTAGCCCACCAGTTGTCCAAAAATGTGCATTATCTGTGCCCCCTTGAGGAGAAGGAGGGAAGATACTATGCCCTGGTACAAGTACAGGGGCAGGGTACAATTTTGGCACTGGTGAACACTGGATTCCAAGCTACTCTTCTGTCCAAAAGGGCCTTTGATGAACTAAATGCAGGAAGGGGGGAGAATTACCGCATTCGTCTCACCTCTCTTCCTGGACAACTCCAGAACTTTGACGGGAAGGAAATTCCCGTCGAGGGGACTGCAGATTTGGACATCAAAATTGGGCGACACAAGGTGAAACACCCGGTCATAGTAGTGACTCCAGAGGGCACCCCTTGTTTACTGGGGAATGACCTCCTGAGAAGGTTGTCACCCCCAATAGATTGTGTAAACAAGGTCCTCTGGACCCAGACTTGCCGACCAATAAAATTAAAGCAGAGTGTCAACCATGTTAGTTTAAACAGCACGTGCCACATGGTTGAACAAAAATCTGACCAAGTAGAATTTCACTTCCAGAACAACCAAATTCCAGACGTGACAGTATTAGCAGTAGGACAACAGACTGGTGATGGGGGGGTCCTCTCTATTTCTGAAAATCAACCTTCCTTCCAGTTTAAGGTGGTATTCCACACTGGAAGGAAACACTCAAATTCTTTACCAATCCACAATCAGAAACTCCCACTCCAATAGTTCAGAAAGATGTGAAATCAGCTCAGAGCCTGGCTGATATTCAGCAAATTGGAGAGCAGTTGTTCATCCCTGTACAGTTAAATGATGGGAAGGACTCTGTTCTCGCCCGAGTGTGTGTGAACAACGGTAAGAGCTTCATCAGCGAAGCCATGTTCCGCCAACTCCCAAAAGATCCAGCCATTCCCACATTCAAACTGATAGACAAATGGGAAATGGACCTGGAAGCACCCGATTCCAAACATCTCCTGCCAAGCAGGTGTATGCTCAAAATCTCCATTGGCAACAAGAGCATAGTCCATAATTGATGGGTCATGCGAGACTTCACTGCCGCATTTTACTTAGGCAGTTACATTCTCAATCGCTTTGCCATTAGTTTGGACCTAATAAACTTCAAAGCTTGGTCCCGGTTAGCGGATAATCCCATGGGCTTTGATGATCCAGAAAAAGCATTTAGGTCAGCTCAATTGCTACCTTATGCAGTTGAACTTCAGATTAAAGAGGAAGTCACCATCCCAGAAAGGACCCGACAATTCTCCCTGGAAGTGAAAGTGAAAAGAGGACAAAGATTGAAAAACCCTGATGCTTATATTCATATAAATGCTTCTCTCCAACAGCAAGGGTTGGGGGTAAACCCAACACCATTAGTCAATATAGAACATGACACCATTCCAATAGAGGTGGATAATAGCGACTTAAAGAGTATTACTCTAGCCGCAGGCACCATTATTGGAATGGCGATTGATGACCGACATTTTTCCATTGATTTAGGAAATGAACTGTTAGGACCGATCCCCAAGGACTGTTTTGACAGTGACAGTGATGACAATACCACACCAGACAGGATCTTCACCCGGCCTGGGGGGGAACTTCCTGGTGTACACTTCCTGCCCTTATAGGGAAGATGTAACTTGTGACTTCAGGGGGATGAGGTGATTTTCCAGGTCCATGAGAGCTGCCTTCCCCACCTCAAGCCACCAGTCCAAATCAGCACTCCGACCAGGGACTTCTCCACCCAGCTGGAGGAGGCCGCGGAGATATCCAAACCATAAGTCTTTCCAGGCTTCCGGCAGATGGTGGAAGAGAGTCAACCTAGCTGATGTCTGTGTGGATTTCCAAGATCTTTGCGGTACACTCATAACTGTGGTCGCACCGACATCCACACAACAGCAATTCCCACGGACCCTGGCATGACTCCAGTGTTTGTGAAGCAATATTGCTTGCCTCTCGCATCCATTGAGTCCCTTACTGAAATAATTAAGAACCTCGAGTCCCGGGGGATAATCCGTCCAGTACACAGCACCTTCAATAATCCGGTGCTGGGAATATTGAAGCCAAACGGCCAGTGGAGACTGTGCGCCGACCTTAGGGAGCTCAACAAACGGGTCCATACTTAACGATGGCCTCTTCCCTACATTGACCAAAGGCTGGCCCAGATCCAGGGTTCCCAGGTATTCACTGCAATAGACCTGACCAATGGATACTGGACCGTGCCCGTCAGTAGGGAGGACCAATACAAACTGGCTTTTACCTTTCGGGGCCAGCAGTACACATGGACCCCGGACTCCCTTCGGATACCTCAACTCCGGAAATGAATTCAACATTTTCCTACACAAGGCCATGCCCGACCTGGGTGTGAGGGGTAACCTGGCTTATGTAGATGATGTCCTCATCAAAAGTTCAACTGTGGAGGAACATATAGCGGAGATCCATTATGTTCTGACCCAGTTGAGGGCCACCGGAGCAAAACTTTCCTTTCAGAAGGCACAGTGGTGTAGAACCCGTGTTAATTTCTTGGAGCATGAGATTACTCCTCAGGGTCTCTGTCCCCAGGAAAAGAAAGTGGAAGCACTTCAGAAACTGAAAGACCCCATAACTCTGCCGGAACTAAGGAGCCTCCTTGGACTGACTAATTACAGCAGAAAGTTCATTGAGGGATTCGCAGAGATCACCAGACCCCTGATTCATCTCATGAAGGGGGGGGTCAAGTGGGAATGGGGTCCAGAACAATCCGAGGCAGTAAGACAGCTCAAAAGAAGCCTCTCACAAGCGCCCTGCCTAGCTTAACCTGTCAGAAACAAGGGTTTTTTCCTGGAGACAGGGTTCTCTAATACGTGCTTGACGGCAGTATTATACCAAAAGCATGACAAGGTCAATAAAGTAATCTCCTATGCGAGCAAACCTTTATCCTCTGTGGAGGAAAAATTCAACGATAGTGAGAAGGCACTCCTGGCAACGGTGTGGGCATTGAAGAATTACCGCCCGTTCATCCAGGGGGAACACATCATAGTGGAGACTCCACACCAGCCTCTGCAATACCTCCAAAGTGACAGAATCCGGGCCGGAAATGTAAGTAATTCCCGAATTACTTCCTGGATTCTGTCAATGTTAGGCTTTCCTGTGGAGGGCAGATATGGCCAAAACAAGAAGAGTCCCCTCGTGCAAGGTCTGGCTGACTTGCATGATTGTGCCAGAGAAAACTGTCTCGAGGACGAAAGTCTAAAAATCAAAGACAACATGGAGGCATACCTTAATTCCCCACACAAAATCTTTGAAGAAAACGAATGTGAGGGAATGCCCACTGTCTATGTGGATGGATGCTCTTACCATGTTGACAACAACGGGGAGAAAGAACTGGTGGCCGGCGTAGGGAATAGATGGGTGAAGGAGTCCCCAGAACCCTCCGCTGGGTACAAAATTGGTCCCCGAAGTAGTCAGGTGACAGAATTGATGGCTGTGTATCAAGCCATCCTCACTGCTGTCCAACATCAACTCCACGAACTGGTCATAATCACAGACTCGGATTATGTACGGAACGGGTTCGTGGAGCACCTGATTAATTGGAAAACCAGAGGCATGTTATGTGCTAATAACAAACCCTTGAAACATGGGAAGTTAATCCAAAACATTGATGATCTGGTCACCTCGAACGGGATGACCATCTACTGGAAAAATATCAAGGGTCATTCCAAAGTAGAGGGACCAGACAAAACTGGAAATGACTTAGCTGATCAGCTGGTCAAATCCGGGGCCATCCAAGGGGATCTAATAGAGATTGAGTCCCTGTTGGGGGAAATCCGGGTCACTGCTATCACTAGGTCCCAGACAAATGCTCACAATGATCTTTCAACTGCACAATGGTGTAAGGAGACCCCAGATGCTGATTTAATTACAGCTCAGAAAAGGGATCCAATAATTGGTAAGTTTTACCAACACATTGAGGACCCTGAGAACTTTCCCCTGACGGATACAGATTACATTAGGAAGGAGGACCTTACAGTGTTGATGAAATGTCCAAAAATTTTCCGAATCCAAGACGGTTTGTTGGTAAGGCAATCCCAAGCTGGCCATGAAGGTTCCTACCTCATTCCGAAGCCTGATGTTAAGTCACGCCCATGATGCGGCCACAGCCGGTCATAGGGGGTTTCACACAACACTGGAAATCTTAAGAAAGGTTGGATACTGGCCACACATGGGGCAGGACCTCGACCAATACTTGAAGGGGTGGCTTGTGTGTGCACAATTTCAGCCAACATCCCTCACACACCGGGCGCCTCTCCAAAAGAGGGGGATGACACTGCCATGGTCAGATTTGCAAATCAACTTCATAGGCCCCGTGATTCGCTCCTCTAGGGGAAACAAGTACATGTTGACGGTCACATGCTTGTTTACCAAGTGGGTGGATTGTCTCCCGGCCCCAAACTGCAAGGCAGAAACAGCAGCTGCCCTGATGATCAACCACATCTTTTCCCGTTTTGGTCTACCCCAAAGGATTGAGTCAGACAGAGGTAGCCATTTTACCAGCGAAGTAATGACTAAGATGTGGGAGATACTGGGGGTTAAAAGGAAGCTACATATTGCTTACCGGCCAGCCTCTTCTAGTGCAGAGGAGAGATACAACAGAACCATTGTGGGCATATTAAAAAAGTTTGTGGCAGATTCTGGGCCAAGTTGGGATATCCGATTACCTCTGGTCCTAATGGCCATCAGATCTACCTCTTCATCTGCAACTAAAACGTCACCATTTGAGCTGATGACTGGACGCAAGATGGTGCTTCCCCAGCATTTGCTCTACAGGACCCAAGAGCAGACATTGATAAATGCCTCCACAACTCATGAGTATGTGGAGAATTTAAGGAAACACCTTCAACATGCTTTTGCCTATGCTCAGCGAAATCTAGAAAGATCAGCTGATAGCATTAAGACCCATTACGATTTGAAAATTTCCAGGAAAGTATATAATGCGGGAGACCGGGTCTATCTATACAATTTCCAAAGAAACCAGACCAAACAGCGAACATTTTTGCCGACATGGAAGGGACATTTTGAAATTATAGACAAGATCTTCCCAGTTGCCTACAAGATACGCATCCCCAAAGGTAGTTTGGCAGAAGGGGAAAACAAGTGGGTCCATATAAATCAGTTAAAGTGTTGCCATCCCAGGCACACTCTGCAGCAACTGGAGGAGTCCTCTGCAATACCAGAGGGAGCCGTCCCAGAGTAATTCAGTTCCAACCCTAAAATATTCCACATATAGCCTATAAAATTCTATGATTCTTGAAAGCAAATGGTCTCCCGATTAAAATAAAAAATAAATGTATATGTTCTTGTCTCCTAATTTAAAAAAAAAAAAAAAAAGTACATGTTCACGTCTTTTGATTTATAAAATGTATATGCCGCCCCACTATATCAATAGTGGGGGAGAAATGTCTACGAATAGGTATTGCCGGTTTGCTTTGTCATCCTAGGAGAAAGAAAACCTGGAGACTGACCACGGAAGACGACCTGGGGACCGGGAGCAAAGATCCGAGGGGCCCGGGGTACCGCCCAATACTCCCATCAGGACCGGTGAGGAGAACCGATCGATCCACCCTGATGGAGGAAAAGATGCTAAACTTTGTCATCTGCGGAATCGGAAGAAGATGATGCGGACATCCCAGCGCGTAGATCAAACATCCTTTGCACCAGACTCCCCCTCGACTCGAAATCAAAGCACAGTCGGGCGGGGGGGGCTTGTCAGGGGTTTTGACCCATGTTCGAGTTATTATGCTGCAACATTTGGGGCTGCGGGTTCAGAAAATCCAACATGGCCGAAAAAGGCCACATTTGCGCCAGAATCCAGGAAAACCGCACAGTTTTGCGCACACCAAAATGGTCGCCGAACCTGCCACCCACCAGTGCGAGCGTGATGGGCCAGGAGTGCCATGAGTGGAATGTGTGCCAAAGGAAAAACAGCAGTGCCTGTTAGCTCAAAAACACTTTGAAATCACCTTTGTTTCTCTGAATGCAAGCTCAAAATGCCTATTTTAAACATTGCAAGATATTCAAAAATCTCACTGAACACCAGCAGACATTTGGCAGAATGTAGTCTTGTGTGCATACAAAATCTGGGAAAAGAAAGAGCCTAAAATAATGTTCATAATGAAACTGGCTGAGCTGTGGATGTCAGCAGCTTAAGTTATATTGGACTGAAAGCCACTAAAATCTAAATGTTTAAAATAAATGAGTGACCTACTGTTGAGTGTCACATAGTTTGCAACTGTTAAATGTCATAGTTTTGAACTTCAAATCAGCATTCTAGCTGCATGTGTAAAAATTTTAAGTTTGATTTGAATGAAGAAAAACTGGGAACAAAAGTGACATTTGGCTGAAGCCTGGCTTGGAGAGTGAATTCTGCCCGGGAACTACCCCCGACAGGAGTTGAAACTTGCTCAGCCACTCTTCCCAGGCCTGGCTGCATTCTGCTGCCCCCACCAAAAGGAGATGACACCTCCCTGATTGAATCAGGGGAGGAGCACCTAGGACTGGAGGGAAACAGAACAATGAGCCTTCCTTGGCTCAGGCAAATGTTAAATTAGGGGGGGGGGTCGTAAATGGCTTCCTCTTGAGAGAAACGGGGAGGGGCAGTGCCTCTATGAGCAACTTGAGTTGGAGGAAGTGTGGACAAACCAGAAATTCCACCATGTGCTTTGGGAAACCACACCCCTCTGTGTCAGAGCATAATTTTAAAAAGATGGATAATTCATAGTACGGACTTGTCAAAATTATATAATTAATATCATTATTCTTGTGATTTTTCTGTGCACATTATAAGAGGTGTTAGGACTCTGTACCATGTTCTGAGGTAAAACCCCATGAATTATGGAGATTGCAGACACGGGGTTCACGCTAGAAAAATGAAAATTTACTGGAATATGTGTAGAAAAGCGGTGTACATCTGTGTAATTTTTGGTAAAAATCCAATATTGGTAAACCAACTAAAAACGAAAATAAGTTGCCATTTTTTAACCCTGGCTCTTAGAAACAGCAGAGTTGGAACAGAGACCTACCCGAAGCAATATATGATATGTACATGTAATGTCAACCACTTGTGTAGTTGGGAAATATGTTTAGTTATGAAAATGATTTTCTAAGGTAAAAGAAAAGGGGAGTGTTCTTTCTTTGGAGCCATAAACATAACACCTGATGACATAGGATGACTCACTGCTCCCTTCTCAAATCAGGTCAAAGAGAAATCCTTGATCTATCAAATCATGAGTGGGTTGGGCATAGAAAGTTAGCATCCACACCCATTTTCTAAAGACATAAAAAGAGCCACTGGAAGCCAGACAGGGACATTCATTTTCCAACCTTCAACTGAATTCCTGCGCTGCACGCTGACGGAGAACTCCAGATTCCAGTACTCCAGAGATCCAGACTAAACAAAAACTCCAAAGAGCTGAACTCTTCAGCGGGCCTCAAAATCTTTTGCAAACTATTCAACCGCCGGGCTGTGTGGTTTGCTGCTTGCTAATATTCCTGTGTATCCAGAACAGAACCAGAACCCAGAAAGCAGTGCGGTATCCAGAATCCACTTGATCCAGACCAGCAGAACCAGAGACCCAGATCGCGGTGAACAGAACCAGTGCCTGATTGACCCACCGAGCAGAGAGAACCGCAGCTTAACTTGTTGACCAGATCTGTGACAAGGCCATTCCTTTCAAATTTATAGTGTGAGTACCCAGCTAGAACTGTGCAGAACCCATCTCTTAACTTAAAATAATCTGATTCAAAACATTTGGACCCGTTTAGAACTGCATCATAAGAAATCGGGTGTTCCTCCTGTTGATTCAAACCTTTCAAAGCGCATCTGTCATTCCGAAACTGTAATTTCATTTCTGAAACACTACCTTTACAAAATCGTCTGCATCTTTGGAATCGTGCATCCTAGGAACCAAATTTGTATTGTAAAGCTAAGATTCCCAGTTTTCCAACAAGCTCTAAACGGACTTGCTACTCCTTAATGCGCCTCCGTAATTGCGCTCGACGCACTCGAAAAAAAGTGCTGCCATTTGCCATTTCGCTTCATTTCAACCACGTGTAGAAAGATCTGTCATTTGCTTCCATTACTGAAATCCGTTTTCAACCTGATAATCCCTCATTAATCATTGTTAGTCTGGAGGTGAACTGATTTAAAGTATCTCTCACTCACCCTGAACCTCTAGAGGGAATTAAAATCAATGTTAGCATATTTCACTCCCTTGCAAATCACCTGAAAGTCTTTCGCCTGTGTTTCAAAATCATCCCTGGTGCTATAAGCTTGCTAGGGGGGAACTGAATTCGTATTGTACTGTGATTGTATTCCTGAAGACTGTGTGCGTTACTTCCATCTCCTTACATTGCATGGGGGGGGGGAATGAATGGTCAGAGAAAAAGTGATCATATTATCTTTTGCTGAAATCATATCAAGTTTATTTCTGTACTGCCTTTTATTCATCTTTGCATCTCTTTGAAACCATAAAGCATTCTCAGCTACCTTATCCTCTATACTAACTCTTAAGTAATTAAATCAGTGTGCTAGTATAACATCATCCATTGTTGATCACTGTCATATGTCTAAGTGTGATATCAAATATTAATTTATTATAAAAGTATGATATATATCTATTGTTTAATTTTTCAAATAAACCTTTTTAAATTGCAAAACAAACCTACTTCTTGGCTCAGTGGGGTCAGGGGGATTATAAGAGGGGCGTTATACAAGGGTTCATCATCCAGATTATAACTTGTCATAAAAATATATAAATAAGGGCTTCCCTTGAGCAATCCCAGACAAGGCACTGACTTAGTGGGAATACTTGATTGGAGTCATTAACAGGGTGGACATTGGGTGTAGTGGTCGAATATATAACACTGGTTGAATATCGACCACAGGGGGAAATGTATAGGAGGTGTCAGCCCCCTCCCACCTCAACTGAGCATAGATAACATGATAGGCAGATCAAATGGTTCTACTATTGCAGAAATCAGGATTATAGTGCCTCTATTTAAAAGGTAAAAAGTGCACATGGCACTGCGCATATTTGGGTTAGGATGACCCAGGAAATTAAGGGTGCTTTAAACATCACATACATACCAGGAGTGTACAAAGATATATTATGAATAAGGGATACAAAGTGAGAGATGCTTAAAGAAATAATAGCTCCCTGGAGAATTAATACAGTGTCAGACAAAAAAAAATATATTTCAAAATGGATAACTCAAGTACAAAATGGTGTCCAAACCCAAGTCAGGTGTGAAAAACTATGACTCATGACAAGAGTTTCCAGACAAGCAACAAAGGCTGATACATTGGAGATCATCTTTGGCAGCATCTCAAAGTGAGGGAATTAGATTTGTGAGGTTACAATTGGGATTTGGCAGGAAAAGCAGATCCAATTAATGATGAAGCCAGGGAACCTTAGATACATTGATCTATGTTCTTAATGAAGAGGGGACAATGTGTGTCATGCAGACCATTCTGAGAGACCAGCTGTATTATTTTGGCACCATATAAAAGAGCATATCTATTTCTCCAAAAGTATAAGGCCCTAACTAACTTGGTAGGACCTCGAAAATCAGATAAAGTGTAGACACTGATGTGATTAAGGTGTTCTGGGCAGAAATTGAGTAAGGTCAGTCGTGTCTAGCTAATTCTAAAATAAGAATATCAGTTTAGTGCATCAGAGAAAATTGTGGATGCCAGCTATGCTAATGTGAGCTTGGTGTACACCAGTTAAGCCATAAAATAATATTGAAGGGATGTTTTTTCTCTGACTAAGAGGACCGATCAGAAGCATACTCTGACCAAGGTAGTCATTTGCATAAGGATGTTGCAACATCCAAATAAGCCTACATAAGCTTGTTGAAGGCAAATGTTTGAGTGTGTCCAGAGCGTGCCTTATAACTACAGCCAATAAAGACTGCTGCGAAACTACCAGGCATCCGATTTGTCTGTACTTCAGAGTGTTCATAGATGCCAGATGCTTGATGAGATGGGAAGGTGACCCCCAGTTCAGAGAAGTGGGATACTTTCCGAGGCAGGGGAAAAGATGGCACCATATTTTGAAATGTGATGAGAGAATACAAAAGTAGGGGCTCTGTATAGTTGGAGAGCTTGCATTCATGGTGGGGGATAAGAAGTAGTGGTTGTTCTTTAATTTATTGTTTTAGTGTTTACATTTTTTATTGTGCATGGGCCAAGGAAGGGTCTGTTGGGGGGAAGGAGAGAGAGAGAGAGAAGGAGAGAGAAGGAGAGAGAGAGAGAGAGAGAGAGAGAAGGAGAGAGAGAGAGAGAGAGAGAGAGAGAGAAAGAGAGAGAGAGAGAAAGAGAGAAAGAGAGAAAGAGAGAAAGAGAGAGAAAGAGAGAGAAAGAGAGAAAGAGAGAGAAAGAGAGAAAGAGAGAGAAAGAGAGAGAAAGAGAGAGAAAGAGAGAAAGAGAGAAAGAGAGAAAGAGAGAAAGAGAGAAAGAGAGAAAGAGAGGAAGAGAGAAAGAGAGGAAGAGAGGAAGAGAGGGAGAGAGAGAGAGAGAGAGAGAGAGAGATAGATTTTAGAATTATGGAAGATAGTGGAGGACACAGAGGATAACGGGTTTAAATATCAGTGTGGCAAGCACAGCCCCAAATGTAGGTAAGGTAGTGGTACCCAAGGAGAAACGGGCACCTCCACCCCCAACAGGGTGTTACCCAAACTTTCCTGCCTCAGGATATAGTAAGCCACCATATTTGCCTTCACCCGCCACAGCACCAACCCATCTATGTCCCCCTCCCCATATCAAACGAAAAACTAATCCTGAAGTATCTCGCGTTAACATACCACAGAAAGAGTTGGAAGTGGCTTTAGAGGCGACGCAGCCCTTAGGGAAGAAAGGAGCAAGTCAGGATGTGGACTAAATGAATAGAGGGCCGGAGATATCTTGTTCCGATTAGACAGCATTGAGATGAAGGATCATGCTATTGATAAGGGAAAAGCAGAGAACGAGGAATGGGGAAGAGTAGACTATGAGACAGCGAGGTCAGATGGGGTTATAAAGAGTTGCAGGAGTATAAATGGGATACTATGGATGAACTGATGGCGAAGGCGGCACCGGCAATTATCCCATGAGTAGATAGCATGTGGGTTCTGCAGTTGAGGAACAGGTTTGGGCTGGCAGCAGTAGCGAGGAAAAAGGAGAGAAGGGGAGTGGGCACACAGTTGCCCTTATTGCATTAAGGTCCCAGGAGGGCACAGTATGTCCTCTGGGCACAGATGGACAAAAATAATTTGATTAAAATGCTCCCACCACTCACTCCTTGGAAATTAATCTAGACATTTGAAAATCAAACTAACGCCCACCTGGTTCCCACGGGGGGCGCTGATCTAGTCTGGATTACTGCGGCTTCTTCTAGCGTGATGCGCAGGACCCGGAACACAGATTGGACAGGACCTCCAAATCGTGCTTCCTTGGCCCGTAGGAATATCCTTCTGCAGATGAGAAAGGGGATTAACAGTCTGCAGAATGGTGTGCTAGTTCCCCCCTTCCCCCCTCCGTTCCTCTCTATTCCTCCAAACCCGGTTTAAGCTCACCTTATGGTTTGGAAGGTTGAACTCTCCATCCTGCTTCTGGTGCAGGGGCGCGCGTTCGTCCAGTTACTTCACTGGTTTTCAGAATGGCGCTGGCAAAATCCACTTGACTTTACTGAGCGATGCGCCGTAAGTATGAAAGTTCAAAGTTCAAGTGAGGCCCCCTTTATGCTGTCTTTCTCACCTGTGATCTGTCCTTTATTTCAGGTGCAGAATGAAGGCGATGCGTCGAGGGGTTAACCTGCCGAGGTGAGTAGTAATGAGGGCGATCCCTCTAGATGTCCTAATCATTCCTCTGAAATGTCTCTAGTCCTTTCCCCATAGGGGCCGGGGTACGGTACCTGCCAACGGGGCGGCGCCGACCCGAAATGTGGAAGAAAAGCCGGTAAGTATTATGGCTGTTAATCAGGCTTTCCTTCTGTGTGTCCTTTTGCTCACCTTTTGTTTCTTCCTCTCTCCCCTAGGTGCAGAGATGTGGCGTCCGATGCAGACAGCCGCGATGGAGCCGGGAGATGTCTCGAGGACAGGACAGGTGAGTGAAGCGTGGCGCTGCAGCGAGCAACGCAATGCTTTTAAAATGAAGTCTTCCTTCAGGGATGCTGGTAAGAAGCTTGAAATAATCCTTGGTTTTCACCTTTCTCTTCTCTTCCTTCCTTGCAGGTCTTCCAGGTTCAAGACGGGCGTGGCTGTAGTCCAGGAGCAGGAGCAGACACGGTGAGCGTTAAGCTGCAGGAAGCAGAACAACGCGAAGCATGAGCTGCTGTCTGGGCGTGGCTTAAATAGCCTCCAAAGAAGTCCCAGGTATGTATCCTTCCCAACTAGGTATTTATCATTCCCTGGCCACGCCCGAGTGAAAAAAAGTCTCCCTATGAAAGAATGGTCCCTTTCAGGTCTCAGGGAGGCCTGAAGCGTGCAGCATGGTCTGCATCAGGTAAGTGCACAAAACACCTCCCTTTATGAGCCTGGCGCCAGGACTGATGTCCAAAATGAGCCTGGCGCCAAAGGCGCCAGGACTGAGTCCAAAGAGTCCCTATAAGGGGCCGCTGGGCTTTTACCCGAGGGCATGATGCCTGCTTCCGGGGGTAGGCATCATGGCACAAACAGCTGGGATCCTTTTTGCGATTGGAGAGCTTGCTCTTAACAAACTGAGATCAAGCAAGGGGTGCGTGGGTTAAGGCTGGATACCCTGAAGTAAAAATAGATGACGATACACATGATGGGGCTCACTTTAACAACATCAAGAGCGCAGGTGTGGGCTGCACTCCTGCAGGCATAACCAGATACACCCGATTTGCAGTCCATAATGCAGTACACAATGGGGGATGATGAAGATCCTGCTCAATACATTTTGAAAGTACAGGAGATGTGGAGGGCAGCGAGGGGGTGGGGGGGACAATGGCCCGATCAGTTCAGCGTTTCTATTTTGTCATCAAAAGAGGATTGCCCAAGGGGGTACAGAAAGCTCTCAAAAAGATTGTGGGCAAAAGAGTGGGCCGAAATAAAGACTAATTATACACCATTGTAAACGGATTAAAGAAAGTGAAAAGTAAACAGCACAGAGGTTGCAGGCACAGGAAGCGAAACTGGTACAGAAAAAGGTTGGCAAAAATAGCAGATGAAGGAGCGGTAGCAGCAGTTACTCAAACCGATTCGGCAGCGCACGCAGAAGCGTAAATAGATGCAAGAATAGCAGTGTTTTGGCCAGGCAGGGGGCAGTGGGAAGGTGGATCGCAGTCACAGTACCCTGATTGGTACCAAGGAGGTCAGCAGTGTGGAAGAGGAGGGTTTCAAGAGAGGTGGGCGGCAGAGGTCGATTTGGAGGTATGGGGCCAGGATGTGGAGTGGGAACAGTTCAATGTTGGGGATGTGGAAAGACTGGTCATTTTGCGAGGGACTGCAGGGGCAGGATGGGGTCAGGGTACAATCAATACACTCCTGCTGACCAAATGCAGCCGGAGCCCTTCTCCCACACCCCTGATGCCCACGTCGATACCATATGAAATGCACCAAGCATACACACAGCTACCACCACGACACCCCCAGGTACATTTGCCTGCCCCGCCCGGTACCAAAAACAAGCTGCACTGCCAAGTCCATTGTACAGCCCCCCCCCCCCCCCAATGCCCGGGAGTAACGCAGTTCCAAATGGGGCAGTGACATTATCTGGGAGTTGAGCGTTCTGGGAGGCAACCCTTTCACGTTCCCAGGTACCAATACATATCCTGACTAGGACAGCCCACAGAAAGCTCTTGCATGCCCAGTCCTGTCCGAGACTACCCACCCGCATAAGGAACCCTTGGTGGGCACTCAGATAGGAAATAAACAATTCATCTTTATGGTTGAAACAGGTGCCACTAAATCATGCATTAGAGGAGGAAACTTCCAGTTATCACTTGGAACTTGACACGCAAGGGTCCTCTGGGGCAGTAGCAACGGTTCCATTTACTGAAGACATAGTCATCAAAATAGGCAGCAACGCGCGGCGTGCGCCTCTACTGTATTCAGAAACCTCACCAGTAAATGTTAGATGGGGACCTCAAGTAAACTAAACATGACCTTCTCGTTTAAAGATATAAGGAATAATATGTTCTAGCCCAGGAATGTGTGCCATGAGAGCAGGGAATGTGTGCCATGAGAGCAATGGTGATGAGAGGCAAGAGGAGGGGAGGTGGTGGTTCGTGGCATTCCTATGGATCCTGAAAAGTTTGTGTATGGGATTACAGTTACTTGATGCAGTACCCCAGCTTGGGAAGGCATGTTGGAGGATACCATCTAGTTTTTTTTTCAGACCAGTTGTGACCCCGGAACTTGTGGCAGGGACAATACTCACATTAGATTTGCAAGGGTTAAGGAAGTCAGACAAAAGTATTGTTGTAGTTGGGACCAATTCAGAGGGCTGTGAGGGCCACACTGTATTGTGCATTGAACCAACAGTACCCCTAAGAGAAGTGACAGATGCAGAATTGTTTGAGGACCGGGTTGATGGAGTGTTGGCCATTTGTATGCCCTGTGAAATAATGGTGCAATATCGTAGAGCACAGTGTTCTTTAAAGGCCTTTTTGACAGTACCCTCCATGACTGAAACCGATCTAAAACAGGTTGGCTATGGACAACCAGTGCCCAAGATGTAGGGCTCTTACAAGGAGTCATACTCGTTCGAATAACAATCCTGGTGCAGTGCTACCCCATGTAAAGTAATATTCAAAGAGGCAGAAGAAGGCATAAGTGATGCCATCTCTGCACTCTTTCATCAAGGGATTATTGTGCCTTCTAACTCCCCATGCAACACGGCTATATACCCGATAAAAAAGACAATGACATTGTACTGGCAGAGTTCCCTGTGGTACCAAATTGTGTAAGCATTTTGTGCAGCATCCCCAAGCAAGAAACACATTTTACGGTTATAGATTTGAAGGCCTTCTTCACCATACCTTTGCACCGGGACTCAATACCTCACTGTATTTACGCCTGGCAGACAGCGGTAGGAGCACACAAGATTACCCGAGGGGAAATGTGAATCCCCTAGTATCTTTAAGAGGATACTACATGAAGATTTGGGTAATATCAAAGTACCCAGCACCATCATTCAGTATGTGAACGATCTGATAGTGTGTAGTGGCGATTAACAGTGTCAAAGGGACCCTATCCAACTCTTGCAGCTGTTAGCATATAAAGGGTACAAGGTTGACAAAGCTAAGCTACAATATTGCCTCCAATAAGTTCTATTTTTGGGACAATTAATGTCAGTCCACGGAAAGAAAATAATACCAGAATGCGCCGCATCAGTGTTCAGTGCCACCGAGCCAAAAACTATGAAAGAAATACAGAAATTCCCTCGACTGTAATGACTGCAGAGTGTGTATTGTAGTTTACACTGCATACACTAGGCTCCAACTGCAGGCCTTCAAAGAAACACAAAGGACAGACAACAAGATAGCATGGACATAGGAAACTGAAAGAGGTCATCTCCACTGTCCCAGTGTTAGGAACCCCTGACTACACAAGAGTTTTTTTTCCCATTCCAACAGTCAAATGATGAATGTGGTACTCTCACAGAAGGTACTATGGGCCACAAGCCATTGGCCTACTACAATTGAGTGCTAGATTCAGTAATGCAGGGCCAGAACCCTTGCGAACAGGTACTTGCTGCCGCTGCGTTTGCAATTGAGAAGAGCTCCACAATTACCATGGAGTGTTCCGTGACACTGTATGTGGAACATGCAGTATTTGCAAACCTTGAATGATCCAAATCAACTCTGACAATGCAGCGGGCATCCGCGTATGAAGTAATTTTATCCAGCCCAAACATCCACATAGTGAGGTGCAAAACAGTAAATTCTGCTACTTTTCTAACAGAACTGTGCACTGAAGACGACCTCGCTAGGCATGACGGCCTAGCATTGGAGGAGGAGGACATACCGAAAGCAAAAGACGGTCCACTCGAGGGGAGGGGGGGGGGGGAGAAGTACTTTTTCATTGATGGGTCAGCAACTATTGACCAGGGGACAGGCCACAGACATACTCCTACAGCAGTGGTGGTCTGTCTAGTGGATGTAGAGTACAAAGTGGTGGTGCAGAAGGTTACCCATGCACTAATACGTTCAAGCAGCAAAGCTCATAGTGCCGATTGAAGCGCTTCTCGCATCCCAGGGGTGCAGCGTGAACATCTACTCTGACACCACCTATGTCACCACGACCGTGCTTTCAGGGCTAGCACAATGGAAAAGGAGAGGATTCAGAAGAGCCGGGGAATCCCTAGTCCAAAATGCAGCATTATTGGATAGACTGATCGAAGCACTTTCCCAGTCCACTTTGTTGACTGTGATTAAATGCACCGCCCATACCAAAGATACAGACAAAGTTTCACTTGGTGTAACAGCACCACGGACATGGCGGCCAAACAAGCTGCTCATCTCCCAGTACCCATCATCTTTGAATATCCAGTAACACTACGAGGACGAGAACAGTTGCCAGCACCCTACACTTCACTTCACTTCCCATAGCACAAATCATTGAAATACAAGTTCAAGCCCCACAACAAGAGAAAGATTTGTGGCAGTAAAGGGGATTCACACAGTCCCCTACCAATTTATTATGGCAGCAGGAAAGTATGGGGAAAGTTGTTATGCCACATGAATTATTGTTGGTTGCCTTCGAGCACTTGCACCAGCTGTCATTTGTCAAAACAGCACATTAGTGCAGATTTAAAAGAGTCTTGGTTTGCTCCCAATCTCCTGGAAATTCTTACTAAATCGGTGATAAAACGGCATCACATCAAACCTACAGTACAGGTTACACCCTAAGAACAATACGATGCACATTGCCTCGACATACTGGGCCATTTAGGGAGCTCCACACTGACATGTTACGGTCATTGTACTGCGCACCGTCACCACCGGAGTAGTCCCCAGGCGCTCTGGCTGATCTGAAAAGGGGGGTGTGGGAAAAGAAAAAAAAAGGGGAGGGGGGGGATAGTAGGGTGTAGTGGGAATAGGAAAGTGAGAGTTGTGATGTCCTGCTGGCAGCCTCAGTTCGGTTTGCACTGTTCGCTGAGCTTAAGTGCGGTTTTCGCATCACAGCTAATTCCTTTGTGCTGTTGTGCCGGGTTATGTGTTAGTCTGTTGTTGCAATCTGGTGAAGTATGTGCGGATTGCTGTGCAGAAAAGTGGTTTTATGAGAAGTATATGTGGAAAGTTGAGGTTCTAGAGTTGGGTTAGTTCATATTTTTCGGGTTTTCCTTACCTCGGTCTTTGCGCTTCTGCACTTAAAATCTATGATTATCCTGTGTGATTGGAATAGTCGTTTGGCCACCTGGTTGGTAGGAATGTTGAGGAGTGGCAGTCTCCTCTGTATTACTCTAGAGTTGTGTGTACTTGGCTGGTGCAGGTGTATTTCCCCGCCCTGTGGTTAGCGAAGTTTAGGTTAGAGGATTCTAGTACCGGTCTGGCCCTCCGTGTGGGGGTCCTTACCTACCTGGGTTTCCTCTGTGGACTAGCAGTATGTGGGCATGGATGGTAGGGCCTCCCCCCAACCTCTCCTGCCTTCTGGTTAAGGAAAATTAGGTAGGGGTCATGGGTTCCTCCCTGGGATTCTAGTTTCCTTCTGGTTCTCAAAATGGTAGGCAATGAGAAAAGGCTTGGGTTAAACAAAGTGGTAAACAATGAGAAACACCTAGATTTGAGAATTTCCAGATAGTGGGAGAAAGGCCTAGGTGTTGCCAAATGGTAGACAGTGAGAACGTCACAATTCTATCTAGTTGTGGCACATGCCAAACGTCACAATTCTATCTAAAAGTGGTGCATGCTAAAACTCAGAATTCTATATGTGCTGCGGTCTGAAAATGGCACCCATGTCTTTAATTAACTTTTCAAGTAAGTTGAATGTATTGCTAGGCTTAAGCATCAGACGTGCACAATTTACCACCCGCAGGCCAATGGGGTTGTGGAGAGGATCAATGGCCTGTTGAATGCAAAGCTCTCCAAGCTATGTACCACTCTACAGAGAAACTGGGTGCACTGTCTGCCCCTTGCATTGTTCCGCTTGCACACACAGCCCTCTATGGATCATCATTTATCACTACATGAGGTGGTAACAGGCAGGCAAATGCATACTATCCCCCCCCCCCCCCAAGAAAGGGGTCTGATGTTCACAGGGCGGCATCAGTTTTAGGGGAGGAATTCAGGGACTATTTCACTGCATTAACTAGATCAATAAAATGAATTTCTCAACAGATCGCACCACAGCGGTCTGAAGAACCAACCAGCCCTGCTCCCACTCCAACAACTTCACAACCTCTACAATTGTCTACAATTGTCACCCGTTGATAAGATTGTTTTGAGGAACTTCGTCCGCAGGAGTGAACCAAGATAGAACGGCTCGTTTTCTATTGTCTATGCCACTCCATTTGTGGTAAAGGGCCAGGAGCTAAAATATTGGGTGCACCTTTCAGATGTTCTGAGGGCTCCCAATGCCGTACTCCCCACTAACGAGCAAGAAAACAATGAGTGAAAGTGCACATATTTGCACAGTACATTATCAGCTGTACATACGATTTAGTGTATCGTTGCTTTTCAGTAGTGTTTCATACATATCTTTAGTTCTCTTTTTGTATATTCTTCCTTGCTTTATTTTCATGCGAAAATGTCAGTAAAGCTGCTTATTGATGAACCAGTTCAGAGTATACAAAATGCAACCAAAGACAAATATAATAGGTCTATGCTTTTATCCATGTATATGTGCGTGATGGATTTTACAATGAAAATATTTTGTGTTTTGAAACATATAAAGGGGGGGAATACTCTGAGGTGCACAAGGGGTGGGTGTAAATCTCAAAAAGCAGATAACACGGTACAGGGGATTTATACCAATACACCCCCATATGGGGAAGTGGCATTCCAAAAAAATGTATGTACTATCAGATGCAAAGTTACATGTGCCAAATGCAAGCATATTAAAATGTATCAAAAGACAATCTAGGAAGATATAGGAGTATAGAGGTTTAGGTTTTGATATGATAGAGGACATGCACCACCCAGAAATGATTAACAGTGGGTATGACATGAGCTCGGTGGGGAAACAGAGGGTAAATGAGAGTCATTATATTTGCTCCTTAATACCACACGCGTCGGGAGCACCCAATGTATCAATACCACAAGTGGTTCCGGTTTTGGATGCTCAATGTCTTATCTATCTAGCACTATATAGATTGCTTAACACATCCCAAGCGCACAGCATCTGCCTTGTGATGATGGATCCAGATGAACAGCAGTGTGCGCGCAGTGCCAAAAGATCTACAGCACTTGCGACAACCATACATGCAGCTAGAAGGAGTGAGGTTCGTGGTCAATCGGTGGGAAGAGACTGTATTAAGCTGCATAGGAGGATTTATAGGACAGAAAAAAAAGTGATTAATAGTAATAGAGTGAACCAAGTATGCCAAGAATACTGGTGGGGAAGCACGTGGCAAAGGCAACATGGGTGAAGCAAAAGAGAAAACCAGTGAAGGTGCAGAAACAAGAAGAATATCAACTGTGCTTCTATAATGCAGGAGATGTCTCTATGGGTACCAATGACAAGTGCAATGTGACAAACATCCCAGATCTCAAGCAACAGCTGCAGTGATGGATACCTATTGGGTCTACGGCCAGCAGGCATTCTTGCACCTCCCAGCATCATGGAGGGGTGTATGCTTGCTGACCACGCTGCCCTCCGCTCTTATCGCGATTCCAGAAGTGCACCCAATCATGAAACCAGGGTACCCCCACACCATCACAAGAGCCCACTTGTTCTGCATCCCATTACAACCTCCTGTCATCCAAATGTTGCCAGAGAAGAAGGGAAACATACTTCTGAAAAGGAAGAAAAGGTTTAACTATCCAACGTCAAGCTCAGCTCAATTGCTCTAAGAAATATCTGATCAATACAGACTGTATAATAAAGGAGACATTTTTTGCTTCTCGGCTAGTGCCAGCGATACAAGCAACAGCCAATGCCAAATGGCTGCAAATAGTTAAATACAAACTGATACAGCTGGCGAATGATACTGAACAAGGCTTCAATGCGATAAAGGTTGAACCGAGAGGTATCCGGTTAATGACATTGCAGAACCAGTATGGCTCGATCTGCTTATAGCCACGGAAGGGGGAATTAATACAAACAAATTGTGTAAAAATTAAGAATCCTGCTGTACATACATGCCCACAAATGATGTAGCGAAAAAGCTCACACACACAAATAATAGAGGCTGTGCATACCCTAAGAGAACATATGCAGACAGAGGCTGGAAACCAAGCGAGGAACTGGTTCAATGATCTCTTTTCAAGGGCACCATCGTAAATGGGAATGATCATCAAGACGCCAGTGCTGGTCTTCATGCTGGTGATTTTTTTGCACATGGCAGTTGGGACTTTGATGCTGTGCAAAAGCAACCCGTAATAGAGCGATGATGGTTTCAATTGGGGTCAGCAGTGCATCTCACTGCACAAAAGATGGGCAGGTAAAAACAGATGACCCAAATAAGCCCCAGAATAGAGCAAAGTATTGATCCCCCCGGAACAGTTTCTATGGCCCCACCTGACCCTGAAAATGATGTGGAGCACTGGGTAGATATAGAAGGAGATGGGGGCTGCATATACCTTACGTGCACCCCGGAGCAGTATGCCCAAGCGGGAGAAAGTATGCAGCCAGTACGTAGAGTGTGGGTGCAAAGAAAGGAACATGGCGGTATGAGGAGGCTGAAAGAATGGCAAGGGAATTTGTTGATATGGAATTGATGAAAGGCGGGGGTGTTGCGGAGCAGGGGGGCGAAGGTCACAGGCCCCCAGGGGATTTAGGAAGTGGTGGTTGTAGAAGGAGATGCTTTAGAGGAGCTGGGAGAATGGAGGAGGCCCACTCAGAAGCTGTATTGTAGTGGACACGTAATGAATTGCGATATTAGAATCATGCGGGTAAGGAAACTCCATTTTAGAAGATAGATGCCATTTTATAATTGAGGCCCAGTGCCACGGCTATGCTAGGACACATTCAGCTCTGAGGGTTAGAAGGATGCTTGTACATGTTTTGCTCACAGTACCGGTAGCTCCGCAGAAGGTTAATTTCTTGACCAACATGCACAGTTCTTTGTTGCGTCTTATCAGCAGTGCATGCAACCTACAAAGAATGTGCCCAAAAAGGGTACGCGAAGTGCCGGAAAGGGTCTTTGAACAGTTACCCCATAAGGAAGGCGGGCGAGGGCTCTAGGCCTTTACTGTCCCAACTTCTAAATTATAGGGGCCCATGACCCCCCCCCAATCCCTGTACACACATTTAATACACGGACCAGCCCAAGACCCCCAGTCATAAAACTGTAGAATGGCCAATTGATCATAAGATCAGAGAACAGGGGCTGCCTGCCCCCACTAATAGTTCCCATGATTTGTGCTGCGATGTACCTGGGGAGAAGGTAACAAATGTATGCCGGGGTGGGAAAAATGTGGAGGCACCAACGCATCTAGGAAAGGAGCAGGGGTATGCATAGTTCTGGAAAGTTATCGCAACCCCAAAAGTAGCCGCCTAGCTCATGTCATTGGTACCAGGTGCACTGTAGAGCTGTGAAATTATGGTCTGTATAAATAATTGTCAATTACGGTCTTTATGTTGGATGACGACAGAAGATCCTCCACGTGGAAGAAGACGGACAGAAGATGCTGGGACCAATCGCCTGGCATCCCGTATGGAGAAGGCTATATGTGTAGAAGGTCACACCAACCAGCTACCTGGATTTGTAAACATGTAATGTACATCAGTTATGATGCTATGAACCCTTAAAAACTACTGTTCATGAGAGCACTCCATGGCAGCAGAGTTCTTGGTTGACACGCACTTATATTATTTTAGATTAAACCTTGTTCTCCTTGCAAGAGATGTTCCGGGCTTTTTTTCCCCCCTAGTGGGTTGCATTTCTTCAGCTGCGAGAGTTGTGGGGTTACTCTAGAGTGTAAGGATGATGGATTGACGAGTAGCAGGGATTTCGGGGTTAGGGTAATTACCGTTTATTGGTAACCTTTGTATGTTCATATAGGGCATTACAGGAGTTTTGCTTATTCAGAAGTTTGCTTGTTCATACCTGAGCAATAAACCCTGAGATGGTGTATGGGGGGGGGGGCGGAGTAGAAGGGGGTGGGGGGAGTGTATTACTGGGTCAGCTAATGCCCCAAGGACTAAGTTACAGGCCCAAGAAAGGCCCATTCAGAGGTTCAGCACATTATACCGAGATGCTAATAGTTTTTTTCTTCCAGGTTGAGAAACTGCGCGTTTCCGTTTCTCAACTTGAAAAACTACAAACCACGATGCCTGCCATGGCTTAGGGAGAGGGGGAACTACACATAGACCGTTCTCCCTTTCCTTGGCGGCTATTGCCGCGATACAGATGAGCTGGGAACAGTGAGTGTTCCTAGCACCAGTGAGAGAACGGAATGATTGTGGCCAGGGTGGTTGGAGGAAAGGAGGGGGGGGGGCGAAGAGATATGGACATTTGGGGTGGGGTGAAGAGGGGTAAAGGGTGACTCAGGGAGATGCTTAGCCAAATCCCAGCAGGGAAGAAGGTAGTCTCTCTTCCGAGTAGGATCGGAGCAGGTGCTTTACCATGAGGTAAAGACCCCATTCCGAGCATCCAGATTGGCTGGGAAAGGCCAGTACACCACCTCCCCCCGCCCTGGGCCAAAGAAATATTATAATCATCTGAATGCTGAGAGCATTCTCAGTCAACAATTTGCAGGCTATAAGAAACGGTATAGCTAGCCTGCAGATTGTTTTGCATGCTATGTTCAAGGCTACCAGCAGCATGGCGAGTACCAATTGTCTTTAACCACCCAGGTGGATTTATGTACCGAAATGTAACATTTACTTGTCTGTGCACAACATATTTTGATGAGTTATAAAAGCTTTATATACTCTGTCACCCCTCTTCCCTCACGCCGTGCCCACAGTTACGGGCCCATGCACCTCATTAAATGCCCTTGCTGCGCTCATACCTTTAAATCTTTCTTTAGGGCCCATCATTCCGGTTACGTTACTTAGGGTGGGTCTACAAAGCTTCATTATAACCCTTGAAAGGCTGATCGAGCTCTCGCATTGGACAATCTGCAGGTTATAAGAACCAGTATAGCCGGCAGATTGTTTTGAATGCTACATTTCAAGACTACCAACAGCAGAGAGTACCCGCAGCCAAGTCTGAGACACCCCAGGCAAAAATGTTATCGGACAACTTCAAAATAACACCATATAGTTTGAAGAGCAATTCAGGTTATGAATGTTTTGGAGACCTCAGGCACAGTTATGGGCCTATATATCTCATTCAACACGCTTGCTCCGATCAAACCTTTCACTCAACAGGATCCATAACTCCCAGTATGGAATTCGGCTATGTATATAAAGCTTACCTGTAAACCTTGGAATGTTGATTTAGTTTTCTCACTGGATAATCTAGAGGCTGGACGTTTACCTAGTAGAATTAGTGCATCTGCCTGCAGATTTCTGAGAACACTACATTCCAAGGATACAGACACCACAAAGGTAACTGCAGCCATTTCTCAGCGACCGCCAATGCTGCTCTTTGTACTGAACCTACCTGCAGGAATTGGCTGCTGGATTAATATATAGTATATATTTTATACTTTCAAGAACAACCATTTAGAATAGCTTTATAGACTGCACTCGCAGGCCTTATAGGGCATTATGGGCCCATAAACCTAGTTAAACATCCTCGCTACGCTCGGTCTTCAGGGACCATACCTCACAGAACAGCCCTCAGGTGGGGTTAGAAATCTTAATTAGAACCCTTGAAATGTTCACTTGGTGTTTTTATTGGACAACCTGCGGGCTATAAGAAACAGTATAGCCCACTGATTATTCAGACCACTACTTTTCAATGCTACTGATGGGTGAGTGCAATATAAGAACACTAGCACTTTATTTAGTGCACGTGCGCAATATGTTTTAGTGCAGTGTTGTAGCAGTACATATTTTAGTAGTGTAGGCATACGTACTATGTAAAATGTTTTTTTAATGTTTATGCATTTGCACTTTATTTAGCGCACATACGCAGCATATTTTGATATGATGTGGCATTTATAAAGCGCCTGTACACAAGTGTTTCTGGACGCGGCATATACAATGCAATATAATAGAGTGTATGCCATTACTGTAGGCACGTGAAGTAGTTGCTCCTTTTGCTTGAGCACCAAATCACTATATCCAACGTATTTGCACAATCCGATATATTCATAATTTTGCATTAGCATTTCTATGCTATACAGTTGTGTAGCTTGCACTTTGTGATCTTGTATCCTCCTTTGAATATAAACGTAATATGAATTGAATCCAATATAGAAACGGAGCATATTTGCACACTATGGGTATTGGACAATCTATTTATTTTGTAGTTGGACTACGTAAAAGGTTTGTCTTTAATGTTAAAACATTTGCACTTTATTTAGCGAACTTGCGCGTTATGATCCAGTGTAGTAGAGCACACCTTAATGTTGTGGGCATATGTCCCACGCAAAATAGCTCGTCTTTAAATTTAAAGGACTTCCACAGAACTTTTTTGTGCAATATAGTAGACAAGTACATTCCACTACTGTAGGTATGTGAAATAATTGTCCTACGTTTTAAGCATTTGCACTTTAGCGCACTGGTGCAATAGAATATATTTTCTATGTGCTTTTACATGAGATTTGGAATGTTTAAAGATGGCGCCCTGCAGTAATATCAGAAGAATAGGACTTTATGTGGGCCAATGAAATGAAAGAGGGTCAATGGGCCTCATTACGGGTCCGGCGGTAACCCTGCCATTGCTACTGGCGGGTTGCCACTGGACCCGTAAATATTTACTGGCGCCTGACTTCCCGGTGACACCGGGAGATTAAAACTCTGGCGGCCCGTAAAGTCAGGCGCTGGTAAAATGGAAGTCCCCATTGGGACACGGAAGCACCGGCACCGTTGCCAAGGGTGCCGGTACTTATATGTGACGGGTCTGCCTACCATGGCCGCTGTGCCCGGCAGGGTCAGACCTGTCTGGCACAGCAGCTCTGGCAGGCATACCTGTAATATGCTTCAAAAGCGACCGCAAACATAAATACAACATTTTTAAAGCTGCGGTTTTATTTCCAAGTTTTCCGGGCTCCTCTAGCCCGGAAAACTTAGAAAAAAAACTGCAGCTAGTGCTTATTTTTTGTAAAAAAAATAAATAGCACTTACCGAGATTCAGCTGCAGCTTTCCTGCTCTGGTCTCCGGTCCGCGTCCTCCGAGTCCCGGCACTAATGAAGGGAAAGCCACCCAGCGGTAGACCGTTTACTACAGCTGGCTGGCTTTTCCTTCATTAGTGCCGCAAAAGCAAAAGCCAGCACAGGAGGGCCTCCATTTCACAAAATGGCTGCGCCCCTGTGCTTGCTTTTTCGAATTTTGAGCTTGAATAGCTCAAAATTTTACATAGGAAGATTTAAAACGGAGGATGCTAGTATGTTTTTATGTGGCCTATCTATTTTTTAAATAAAGATTTTTACCAGGCCATCCCTTTAATACATTCTGCAGGCTCAATCAGATCTATCTGCTTCCCTAGCTTGGCAAATTTGGTGAAAATTCATCCAGAAGTTCAAACGTTATAGGGGAAAATAAGCCTAGAATGTGCGATGTACCCTCAACTGTAGAAATATATAATAAACACACAAAAAAGAAAAAGCGTTTGTTCCTTGATCCCACGCAAGGACAAAGAAAATCAAGATCTATGAAAAATAATTAAGATCCCATGATGGATAGTGTGGCAATTCCGTAACTCCAGACTTTACTAGAGGAGATGCGTACTCCAGAGCAATTCAGATGTCATCCAAAGTATAAGAGGCAGCATGATCTGCCGCTGTGCTGAAACGACACTGCCATATCCGGCAAATGCCAGACTTAGCAAATTAGAAAACTAGGTGGTAGAGGTTATCCTCCAGTCTTGCCAAGCGCAAGCATGATCGTTGCATGCTTCTACATATGGACAATGTGGTTATGACCCATTGTATAAAAACCCTGGACAGCCACTGTTCAAAGATCTGCGTGGATCTGGCATAAATATGCTAGTATTTCTGTGCGCAAAACCATCAGTACCTCATGAGCATGAAGAACTCTGGCTCTCAACTCTTGACGGAAGCAAACCGTGGCAAGACATGTGTGGGTGCCTATTCCTCTTTAGGTTTGCATTTGCCTCTACAGGAGGTGCAGAAGGTACAGGGGATGAAGGGACCTCTGTGCCTCAGGACTGAGCACGAAACTCTACGACTATCAGTTGTTTATCAAGCCTAAAACTCTTGAGGTAAATGCCTCCACTTGGCACTTGTCGAGTGCTAGCTCCTAAAACTTCCCTCCCTTTACATTGACTCCCTGTCTTTTCTCTTGGATGAAAGGAGTACCAATTCTCAGAGTTTTTATCTCTAGGAATCGAATGGAGATTCCCAGCTCTTCCCAGACCACAGGCACAAAGCAATAAAGTCAGTCTCGACAGGTGCTTGATTGCAATATTGTTGTATAGGCAACTGACTTTCATCGTAATGCAATGGCACTGGAGAGCTGCAGAAAAACAGCCATACGAGAGCATGCTTTTACGGTTAAAAAGGCAACTGGATAAAATGTTAAACATTCACTTACCATTCATGGTGCAGGCTGTATTAGGTTTCGAGGTACCTCTGACTGGATAAGCTTGAACCTAAAAACATAAGGGAATATTACATGGGATTAGAAATTAAGGCAATGTATCAGCAGGCAGAGTATGACCGATTATTGTTCATGCTATTTTGATTTCTTTAGCTGCGCTTCATGAAATGGCGTTTTAAAACTTGGCCTCACTACTAAAACTGCTGACATTTCAACCGCCCTCCCCAGCAGTGGCAAGATCTATTTTTGTGTATGTGTGTCAGTGAACTAAAGCCTTGCAACAGCCAAAACCAAACTCTACAAATAGACCAGTTGGATACATGAACTACTTCAGCAGAGGGGGGGAAAAAAGTGTAAGGCCTGTGCCTAGAATCAAAAGTTCTAATTATTTGGGGTCAGAAGTATTACTAAATATTCCACCCCGCCCACAGCTTTCTATGAAAAAGAAAAAACAACTGCTTTTGTCAGTGCAATCAAAAAGGAGAAGATGGAAGTGGGCTATGAGCCCATGAAAACAAGCATTGGCAAAGCCAACAGTTTGGACTTTGTGTAGTGATAATGATTTGTTATTTTTATAGCACTTTATATGGAACATATATACATACATACAATATCACCCAACCAAAGTTGGTACTCCCTTATCAACCTCAGAAGGATGAAAGGATGAGTTGACCTGGACGGGATTCGAACCTGCAGATCTCAGCAGCGAGCTCTCAATCCGCTGAGCTCCCTTACCGGCTATGGGCCAGGCACTTGCCAAGCATAGCCATAGTGGTAGCAGGTAGAAAATGCCTTGTACTTACACAAGTCAAAACTGTTGGCTTTACCAATGCTTGTTTTTAACAGGACTTCAGTGAAGGACACGCAGATTGCCTATACTTCGAGTGGCTGAAGCAAACCTGGTTAAGCCATTTTTTATTACACCAGTAGCGGGTTTACAACTCCAATTAAGTCATTCAATCTCAGAAGACTGCTTTGAAAAAACACTTGCAGGCACTTAAAGTGCAAAGTTTGATGACCAGGCTGAATTAAAGTGAGCTGAGAGAGTACCCATGAGGAGGTGTTTTGGGTGAGGTGGAGCAGGAACTGGGTGGGAATGGCAATAGAGATTAACGTGGCCATTGGCAGTGAATGGGTGGGCAAATAACCAAACACCTACTAGCTGCACGTCCTCCTTATATGCCATTTTTCCCTATATGTATTCAAATGCATAGTAGTAATGCGTAGTAGTATTCTAATAGTTTAGGCTTTTAGGTGTCGCCCAAACTAAAAAAAAAAAAAAAATGACAATGACATATCAGACGGATCGCGGAATACACTGCTTACATCACAGCTGCACACACAATATTTGAATTGTTTAACATCAGACTCTTTTTGGAGTCGCCTCGAAGGTATGTGTCAACACCGATCGCCATTCGCCATTCTTCAGAGAGAATTTGGTCTAACCTCCCGAAATGTATAGTAAATTAGAACAAGCTTGCTCTGTTTGCGAAACGCACTAACCCTGTACGACCTGCGATGTTGGAGATGATTCACAGAGAGCAGTGGTTTAACGGCAACTCTTCCTTGACTGGATGGCGCATCTCTATGATAAATCTTCTGGAAGTGATCGGCAGCTTCACCGAGCAACTATCCAGGGCCATCTTAAGCACTTATGGGGCCCTGGGCACTGACATCGTTGGGGCCCCCCTACACCAAACCAAAGGAATGAAGGGATCGAGAATACTGGTCACGTCCCCCACCCGTCGTGCTCACAACCTATAGGTTGATAAGCTGTCTCGCAGCATAATAAGCACCTTTACTTCCTTTAAGTCCACTTACCCTCTTCATTCTTGCTATAATCAGAATGATTAACAAGTAGAATTTGAAGACCAACATTAGCAGTCTACAAAGGGGTTACACTGTTCTAGTACATACAGGATACTTTTTATCAATAACATCCAGGAAGGTAGATGTAGTATTAATGCAGGACCGTATGTAAAAGGTACATGTAACCCATAATAGACAGAAAACTCACATTAGCTGCCTCTCAGAATGCAAAAGTGCTCATGCATGGATAGAGACCACCAATTGGAAGGAAGGAGAATGCTACACATACCGTAGCATGGATAGTGGAGGCAGATTAGAAGCTACCAGGAAGGTGTCTTTATCCAGACAGAATGTGATTAGAAGTCGGATATGGTTTTAAAATAGTGTTGCCATTAGATATCAAATGAACAAATGCCTGTGGTGTGGGATATAAATATGCTCACTATTAACACAGTGAAACCATGAATAAGGCTTTTATGAAGATCATACCATGAGAAGGAAATCACTCGGAAGGGCTGACAATTTTGAAAGGTTTAGGGACTAGCAATATTAAGAGGTTAGGCAATAAAAGATTAAATGATATGCCCAGGATTAAGGGGTGAAGCTGGGATTTGTTCCAACTCTGCAATATCTGCATTTGAACACTTTCTTTTCCAGTTCTTACCATAAACTAAAACGGATCTCATTTTATTAATAAAAAAACTGGCTTGGAAAGTACACAAATCACGTTACCAAACATGACAATTTTTGAACAAAATATTATAGAAGGGTGTTATGCAAAATGGGAATGATTCTGGCTTCATTCTCGCTATCAAGGGAAGCATATAAGAGCCAGCATACCAATCAATGTGATTTAACAAATTTAATCTGGGTTTGTCTTTTGTATTTTAAAGCTTTAAATACTTTCAAAACAATGGCTTGTGACATTTTCATTTATAACCGTGCATAAAAAACCTTTGACTTGTTACCAAAAAGCAAACCGTTTTTTGTGTCAAACAAGCAGACCTTAAAATATGCTTCCCTAAGGCCTGCAACATCTGGTCCACTCACTTCTGTTTACCAACCCTTCCACCCAAATGGCCTGCATAAAAATAAAAAATAAAGTAATGGCCTAACAATAACAGCAGCATGCAAAAAGGCAAACCTCTTAGAACACAGCACAGTAATGGAAGATAAATTAGATGATTTGACAAGGATCACTGCATCGTCTGCTGGCAAATCCAGGATACAAACACGAACGCTGTCTTTCTATAGTCTTAAATTTTGATATTTATTCACCTCTTGGACTAACAGTTTATGCCATCATTGGAGGCGATTGCATAGGTTTTACAACACCCCGTTTGAACAAACCAATTTCTAGACCTTCCCCATACAGATGATATGTTAGTTTTTATAGCAGCCGCTACCTGGTAAAGGTACATTGCTGATAATAGCAGATGTTGTTCTGCAAAACCAAGTACATATGCAGGCAGGTTTATAAACTTCAGACATATGAAAGATTCAGCCAGTCTTTTGAAATGTGATATTCTAAATTTGCATATGAACACATCTCTGCAATGGGTGCTTCACACACTGAGCTAACTCCTGAACCATAACGGCACTCAATTTATGAATATGCATTTCACCATTGCCTATTGCACATGATCAACATAATTCCCACAGGAAGGAAAGAATGCTACAGAGTTGTGCCATAAGGAACACACAAACTATGTATACCACAGTGAACACAGAAAGCAATACATGATGAATCGATCAAGGCAGAATGCAGTTGCCAAAACAGAAAGGCAATGGGTTTAGAGCCTCAGCAGCACCCCATAAAATATCCTGACGTGTGCTATTTAAGACTGGTGAACAATGGGATCTTCTTCAGATCAGCTAGCTTTGTGGGGCCCCCTCCAAGGTGGGGGCCCCGGGCAAGTGCCCCTTTTGCCCACCGATAAAGACGTCTCTGCAACTATCCATTACAGGTTCATCTACCTTAACTGTTAAATATTATGTATTTCGTTTGATGGAAATTTGATCCGACTTGATTTTGTTTATGGTAAATTCCAAATTTTGCAAAACAATTGTTAATTAAATTTTAATGAAAATAAATAATATTTTAATTTTGAACTCAAAACGAGTTTACCCTGCTTGGATCAGACAAGATAGGGAGAGCATGCCTACCCCACCCGCCCAAAAAAAACTCAGTCTCATTTACCATGCATTTAGCCAATATATTGCATCTGATGTAGGCTAGTCTTCGTTTACTGCGATCATCATCTTGTGCTGGGTATTAGAGCCCAGATGGATCAAGTACTAAAGGCTAGCACGGCTGTGCACATCCATGACCCAGACAGTGTAGGGGCCCAGCATAGATTGAAATGATGGCTTGGTAATATTAATAAGAAAACTCTGGTCACCAGATATGAAACCAACTACTAATGACCGGTCTTGGGCTTCAATAATCGGGTAGCTATAAACTGGAACGGGATATTAACACATTATTTAGTCATTTTCTTTGGGGGATAAGTAGGAAGCCAATAATTCCAAAAGATGTCATTTTGAGGCGTAGTAGTTTTGGTTTTCCTGTAGTTGGGGAACATCACGCAGCCTTCACACAGAGTACTCTCCATTACTGGTTACTAGACAAAGATGATTGTCCAAACTGGTCCACTATTGAGAAGGATTCTGTTTCTCCAATCCCACTTGACTGTCTGCTTTACATGGACAGTAGAATTCCATGCGAGTCGACTGCACCTTTAATTAAGCATCTCTTGCAGGTTTGGAAGAAAAGCAATGCGACCCGTGGGGAAAAAGTTATTGCTTTGCGCAGATTCTTGCTTGTGGAGGAACCCAGATGTCCAGATTAATAACAGGGCATTTTCTAGTGTTTCCTGGCAACGGGCTGGGATTTGAAAATAGGTCAAGTTCATCATGGTTGTACTCGTCTTGATTTTGAGTTCTCGTGTTTCAAATACAAGTTGAAATGTCTGTGCTTAATCGTTATTCAGCCCTACAGAACCTTTTCGGTGTACTGTTCTCATACCCCAATGCTAGTCTGCATGGTTTGCCTACGATCCTGTATTTGACTAAGAGTATGCCACTCTCAGCTTCTTCGCTCTATAATCTACTTATTTCATTTGAATATAACTGGTCTTTGTGTGGCAGAGACCACTGGGACCAAAACATAGGTTGCAAACTCAGATATTGAATTGTTTCGTATATGTGCTGGTCCATGCAGATTCAAGATTGACATATATGCACTTCACGCAGCAAAGGATCAAACATTACATTTATCAGTCCCCCGAAAAGCTGGTGTCCTGTAGGTTGAGTCTTAATGAGTTATGTTGGAATTTTGTTTTTTAAATTTATTACAAGATAAAACAACATTCACAAGTTATTCCAATGGTTTGTCTTCCTTCCCCTTTTCAGCCAAGATTTTGTTCATAAATTCCACAACAGAAAGAGCCATAGATACCTTTTCCCCATTCCATCTGGCAGTGCAGGTGAGTGCTAGAGTCTCCTGAGCTCCCGACCCCCTGTAGGCCGCTATACAATAAAACAAAAAATAAAAAATAAACTAAATTTAAAAAAAAAAAGAATCTCCAGCCCGCTCCTCACGCAACTCTTCCCTGGCTTCCATACTTTCCCACTTCCCTATCTGACTCCCACCACCTGTGATTGACCAGCAGTAGCGAGGCTTGCCCCCCCCCTCCCTGAGTGCCCCTTTGCCCGTGCAGCCCCTGTGGCGTAGGACCCCAAGGCAAAGGATAGCAGCTCCCGATGAAGCAGCTCCAGACAGTGTTGGCCTGCATTAGCCTGCGATGCCTGCAGCGTCAACGACCGACAAAGTAGGAGACCAGCACCTGCTGCTCTTCTGTAAAATGTCCTTACCCATCTAAATTAATTCTAACCCCTCTTGTTGAGTCTTATCACTGTTGGATTCGACCGTTAGCCAAATACTGTCTTTATGTAGTTTACCCCAGTTATCCATTTCTGCATCTAGTTAGCCTGTACCTCAGCCATATATTGCTCTATGATAGAATATCTAAAGCATCTATATATTGGACTCGGATAGCAATATGGGCCACATAGCAGCCTCTCACATTTAGATTAGTCTATCTGCCAGATAGCAGCCTCTCACATCTAACCCGATTGACCCAGAAAAATGGACTGGGACCGACCGCCACTTATCAGAGTTGGCCCGACTGCTCCAGCTAGCTCTATTCAGGAATTTAAAACCTAGATTTTCTGTTTACGACCGGCCTTTTGTCTCACTGTTACTACTGTTCTTGTATTTACTGTTGCCCTCCGAGCCCCCCACTGTTAGGCCCCTTGTCCCCCTATCCAGGTGTCCCAAATCTAGGTGTTGCTATTGCATTTACGGTTATTGTATTTACTGTTGTGCCCCCGTGTTAGGCCATAGGTACTGCTATTGTATTTACTATTGTCCCCCTGTGTTAAGCCCCTTCTCCCTCTATCCAGGTGTCCCAATTCTAGGTGCTGCTATTGCATTTACTGTTGCCCCCCCCCCGTGTTAGGCCCTTTCTCCCTCTATCCAGGTGTACCAAATCCAATGACTGCTATTGCATTATCGCTCAGTACACTTCCCGCTATCAGTCTTGGTTACTCAACCCAGATACCTTCCGTCCTAGCTTTCTAGGCGTGCAGCTACTCTGACGCCCACATCGCTCAGCTACTGAATTGCTCCATCCCACAACCATGACCGACTTCCCCTCCCTGTTGGGGATACCCCGACAACAAAGACCACCTCTCCATTCCCTCATCCCTGCCCCTTCTGCACCACACCGACCCCCCCGACCAAACCATAATGCACCCCACCCGGCACATGTCCTCTGTACTAGCGCCTACTTTTAGGAATACCCTACATGCCACATCGGCTTGCAATCTCTGACCCATGCTCCCGAACACCCATTCACTCCGCCCCCCCCCTCGCATACCCCCTAATCACCATTCCGAAGATCAGAGGAGCGCTCTGGCACGCCAAACAGCACAGGCCTCATACCCTCATCCACACATTTCAGCCCACCCGGACCTCTCGCCCTCTCTGCCCACAGACATCTATTGAGAATGACCCCATACACCCTGTTAATACTCCCTGCGCAATCTCAAACTCACAAACCAGAGCTCTCTGGCGCTCCAAACACCACAAGCCCCCCCCACCACTACTGTGGCATCGGCACGATCACTCAGGAACCACCCCTCCCCCCCCTAACCCACCTCAGCTCTCCCCGTCCCTGCCAAACCGCCTTTGACACCTGCACTAGCACCCACCCACTCGTGTAGAGCTCCACGTCACACCAACATAAACCCTCCACAAACACGCACTCCATCCCCCCCACATCAGTCCCACACCCCCTCACCACCAGCACCACTCCTTCGAAAACCCAGCATCCCCTTGACAGAGCGGTCCCACAAGGACAACCGCACCTTGCAAACTCCACACAGCTTGGCAACACCCTCTCTTCACCTGCAAAACCTGCTCGCCCTACCACCCATAATTCCCCTCTCTCCCCCACACCCAGTTCCTGCTCGATCCCCGTTCCTAGACCTCCCCCTTCAAACCCTTTCCCTTCTCTCAAAGTAGAACATCTTGCCCTTTCTATAAACAATGTTTCACCCCCTTTCCCTTCTGACCCTCCTACCCTCTCACCCTCCGGCTGCCAAACCCACAAAATGCAGAAAGGGTGACGGGCCCTCTCCCTCGACTCCATACCTCGCCACTTCATCGGTCCAACCTCCCATCCTTTCCCACTCCTGCCATCAGACCCCCCCCTCCTCTCCTTTTCTCTTCTCTCCCCACACCCTTGAACTCGACCTCTCACCCAGTATACCTAAACCCCAAGCGCCCAAGCGCCCTCTAGACTATAACCACAAACAACTGGCTTGACCCCACTCAACTCGTGCACTACTCCCCACTCTGCCTCCCGCCGGGATCCTCCCCCACCAGGTTTCTCGCATACCTACCACTGCCCACCTACTATTCTGCTCCCAATTGACCTAACTAACTCAACCCCCCCCCTCAAAGAACACATACGTCCTGAATGCCCACTACCACCCCTCAGTCTCCACCACCCCGACTAATCTGGCCACACCTCCCATCGCAACGACCGACAACTCAATCCAACCGAGCCCTCCCAGCCACGAGCATTAAAAAAAAGCACCTCGCCTCATCAAGTCACATGCCTCCTTCTCAATGCCTGCTCCGTGGCGAGAAACAGACAGCATTTTTGACCTCCTATCCTCTGACAATCCTGACCTAATTTTTTTATCACTGAAACTTGGTTCTCAGACAACTTTGCACCAGTCGCGCACAAGGCTTTTCCGGAAGTCGCGCACAAGGCTTTTCCCCCTGGCTACTTGCTTATCTCCCACAACAGACCTTCCAGAGGCGGTGGAGTGGCGATCCTCTACAAACCTAATTTCTCCATCTCACTCACCGAAACCCAGACATGCAATGCTAACTATGAATCCCTTCTTGTAAAATTCTCGCTACCATCAACACTCACTCACTGCTTCCTACTCGTATACAGACCACCTAGATATGACAGAAATTTTGCCAACAGTCTGTGACTCACTAGCTACTGTTCAGATAAATCTTCCAACACTCACTCTACTGGAGGATTACAACATCTGGTTCCATGTGGCCAACAACCCCATGACCCAACCCCTGTTCGACAGTCTAGAGGCACTAAACCGCTCCCGGCATACTACAGGTCCAACCCACTCTGGTGGTCACACCCTTGATGCGATCTTCAGCTTCTATGACCTCGTCTCTATTTCTAATCTCTACCCGCTTATCTGGACAGACCACTCTGCCATCCCTTTCTCCGTCTACACACCAGCCCCTCCACACATAACCCTCCCTACCCTCACACATGATCACAAATGCTGGTCAAGGTATGCCCCAAACTAGCTGAAACCCTGCTACACAGTCGCCCAGCACCGTGACATCTGATAGACGCTTAACCGTTGAATCCTTTGACTCCGGTCTTAAAGAATCACCACTTCCTCTCACCTCCTCATGCCGCGCAGCCTCTTGCAAGGGACCGTCCCTCAAACGGTTCACGCCCCTCCTGAATAGTTTCAAAAGTCAAAATAACTCTGGAGCGCAAATGGCGAACATCTAAAACCACTCTCTAGAGATCCATGTTCACCCACCACCACAGTAATTACAAATACGAGATCCAAAATGGTCTATTACAATAAACAAATCCTTATCTGTCACAGCAGCAGCAAGGAACTCTACAGGATCATCTCTGAATTCATGAAACCCACCTGCACCTCTGCCTAGACCACATCCACGCAAGTGCTCTGCGACTCCCTCTTGCTACAACACAGCACTAGACAGGATGGCAACCCTTAATACCAAACTCTGCACCCACACCAGCCCCTCCTGGTACTGTTGCCCTGACTACCGCAATGCCATCTTTCGACTTTCAACCCAGTCTCGAGTGACTAGTTCTTAGATCTAGTATCCAGCAGCCGACCCTCCGGATTCCCCCCCCCCCTTCACCCCTGTTCTACCTCTCTCCTGAAAGAAATATTCTCCTCCACTTGTGCAGGAGAAGACGCAAGGTCCATTCTATACAACTCCCTTACCTCTGGCATCTTTCCAGAGGTCTTAAAATTCTCTCGACCCCTTAACCATAAGAATTACAGGCTGATCTCCAACAACCAATTCCTGGCAAAACTCATTGACCGCGCTGCGTACTCTCAGCTCAACCGCTTCGTAGAAACCAACAAAACTACTCAACCCCACTCATTCAGGCTTCAGACCACGCCATGGAACAGAAACCACCCTGATCTCGATCTGGTACGATCTCAACATCTCGGCAGAATTGGAGGGTTGCGCAGCGCTAATTCTCCTTGATTTATCAGCAGCCTTTGAAACTGTTAACCATTCCATCCTCCTTCACCGTCTCTACTCGCTAGGAATCCGAGACTCTGCAATCTAATGGATTGCCGCCTTCCTCAACAGGAAGCAAATCGTACTCTTCTCCCCTTTTGTCTCAACCGCTCGCATTGTGAACACTGGAGTACCCCAAGGGGCATGCCTCGCTGCTCTCCTTTTCAACCTCCATCTGACCGCTCTACCAGGAATCATCTGCGCGCACAACCTCACCTGCTACAACTACGCTAATGATACCCAAATTATCCCAAGAATTCCCAAAACAAGCTCCAACCCACATCCCGACCTTTAATCTTGCCTCAGAGATATTGGCCGACGGATGACAAAAAACCACCTCCTTCTGAACCCAGATAAAACGGAGATCATGGTGTGCAGCAATACTGCACTTCTCCAGCAACCACTGACATGGGCCCCCCCCTCCAAAATAGTCAAAAACCTTGGCTGCTCTATGGACTCAGGCCAAACCCTCTCCTGTCAGATCAATCATTTATCAAAATCCTGCCACTATCAGCTCAAGACTCCAAAAACACATTTTTCCTTACCTCACCTAGCCCAACAGGCTTGCTGCTATTATGTTCATTATTATGCCGAGACTGGACTGACAACTCCTTATACCTGGGTGCACCGGCATACCAACTTACAGAGAGCACAATCGCTGCCACCAGACTCCTTTTTGCTCTGGGACACATCTTCCCGATCTCTACACCCTTCACTGGCTCCCTGTAGGACAAAGTGCCACTTTCGAAACCCTTTACATTACCCACCGAGCAGTGCACAAGACTGGCCCATCACGCACCCCAAGATCAAGCTCTGCCCTCTTACTAGTGATTCCAGCTTCAGATTCAGCCAGGATTGGAAGGTCCGCCTTCTCAAACTTGACTCCAACTCTGTGGAACTCACTCCCTCTACAAATTCGACACAACCAAGAATACATGACATTCGGCAAAGCTCTAAAAACCTGGCTCTTTCCGTAAACCTGATTAGGACCAACTAGGGCCACTGAAAGACATCATGAACCATGACTTCAATGAAATTACATTTGAAAGTAATTACAGCCTGCAGACAAACGTTCTGGGAAATACCGAGCAATGAGACCACAGAAAGCGACCAATATGTCGCTATGACAGAATTAGTAAATGGATACCACAGATGACAACCTTAGCGACCTGCAGTTTTTAGGATATGTAACTTATGACTCTCCACTTCCTGAGTCTACTACACAGGCCTAGCAGCCTCTTGCGCCATGAAGCTGATAATCCCCTTTTGCTCCATACCTTTCCCCAACTACATACCTAAGATACGACCCCACATAGGCGCTAAAACACTCAAGATTCTACAATGCCTCTGTCCAGCCTATGCTTTAGCGTGACTGCCTCAATGTTATCACGTTAGTACGAGACACCCACTGTACTATAATCAAATATCCTGCCTAGACCTACCCTGAAACCCACCATAAACCACAACCAGAGACCAGAATATGGGCTTGGTGCGACTACGTTGGTGCGAGATAGCTCTTGCCATATAACCAATTATCCTCCGCCAATACTACCCTGCAACCCATCATAAACCACAACCAGCAACCCAGAAACCAGGCCCCTGAGATGCATAGTGCTGGCCTAAGAATAATGATTGCCTGTCCGAACAAACATTTCTTACTTACTCTGCTCCTAGCGATGAATCTACCTCAAAGTGGCACTGCAACGAAACACAAGGTCGACTGCTACCAACTTATTCAGATCATGAATGTAATCCTGGAACAGCAGACTGCAAGAATAAACCATCCACTCGCCTCTCCTACCGCTATGCTCACTCTCTAATTTACGCCAACAAAATAGAGCGCAGATATACCCCGCGATCATTTTCAGTCTAGTTGCTCACATACAAATACTCCATGAACACCTCAACATCCTGCTAGAACGCAGCTATACACCCATGAAATATATATTTATTTATTACACAGGCCTAATGCTGCCAGAATGCAGTCTCAGAAACAAAGCACCTGACTGCACACATTCAACTGATCTCTCACTACCACCACATCTAGTGTTAGGAAGCAGCTACCATCGGCAATTCACACTAGCTGCACACATACAGAGTGCACCCAAGCACCCCATACTACCCTACTCTCTCGAATGACCTAGACTACGGTCCCCAAGGGCGTTAAACCCACAAACGCTTTGAGATCATACCAATGATATATAGAGCGCTATATAAATGGCAAACAACAACAACAATTCATTAAACGTACCCACCAAGCTTCTGCACAAGTTACTGGCGCTTCTTATTAATGAGAAGGCAGTTGATCTTTCCATGGTCAAACCTGAACAAAAGAGCAGCAGATGTTTTGAAGTCTCCAAATGACCTGCCTCTGTACAGAATAGACAGCAGTCAGAATCCTTAACATTCGGACGGGTTCTTGATGCAATCACTTCGTTTGTCAGAAGAAAGATTAACCTGATCCTAAGAAACTGCTTTCTACATAGCTTACTTGGAAATCCAGCTGATGGTGTAGCTTATAGGTTGTAGCTTTTTCCAGTGTGGTAATCCAGTCTAATACTTCCAGCTTCACCTTCACTCAACACGGGTTTGCCAACAAATCCTCGATGGTCGATCCAATTTGCTTTAGCATTACTTTATTGGCATCCACCCAAACTTTCAAAGGCCCCTTGGTGTCCTTCCCTATTTCTTTGCTGATGATAACAAACACGTCTATGCCAGTATTACTTACCAAGGCATTTTCCATATAGTGCCAACCTTTTCCACTCCACTAGAGCGTGTAATGACAATGGCCAAGCTCTTTTGGTAGAACGGCAGTATGGAAGCCTTCTCCAGAACACCCCTTCAAGTTGGTACCATACGTTATCAGGGAGCTTCTAGATTGCCTCGACACCATAGACAAGAGTGGAAACCAGTTTCATTTTTTTTATAAAAGTCCAGAATTGAGGTCAAGGAGAAACACCCATACATCCTGTTTAAGCCGAGTGCTTGGCTCAAGGATTTTACTTTCCTACGCCAGTGATCCACAATTGATGTTTCAGCATTCCTGTTATTTATCCAAATTCCCAGGTACTTAAATGCTAGTACCTGTTCAATTTTCGTGTTCCCCAGGAATCACTCAAATTTGCCTCTCGATTTTTTAGTTTTGTCCAAGACCAGATTTTTGGTTTCCTTGATGTTTATCTCCAGGTTATTCTCCGCCACGTAATTGTTTAACTGGTCAAATTGTCGCTGCAGACCCACTGAGGTTTGGTCTATAGGCACCAAATCATCAGCATACAAAAGACGGCTTGAATGGAAACCGCCAATGCGTGGTGTTAAGCATTTGCAGTGTCCAGAGTTTGATGGCGATCAGAGATACATTTTTTTGTTTGTAAAAAAAAAAGGTTTAAAAAAAATAAATAACCGGGTCTAGTGGGCATCCCAGTTTCAGTCCTCTAGCTGTTTTAATTTTAGCTGACAGATGACCAGCTTGGTTTAGTCTAATTCTCGTGGTGGTATTTGAGTGAAGGTCCTTTAGGAGGGGCCAGAATAGTGCCAGGGTATTTTTGACTGCAGTTGTTCCGAGAGACGTCGTAGGCCTACTGGTCGAATGCCTGAACAAAGTCAACAAAGGCTAAGCAGATCCTTGGTTTGCCTTCCCAGACTATTCCCTTTAAAATGCTCAGGAGTATGATATTAGCTGCAGTTCCCACCCTATTCTTAATCCAGATTGAGATGGGTCATTGCAGCCTTCTCTTTCGGACCATTCATTGAATCTTGACATGAGGAGAGAGTCAAATGTCTTCCCAATCACGTCAAGAAGGGAGATTGGACGGTAATTCTTTGGATTTTCCCCCCTTCACCCCTCTTAAACATTGGGACCACTATGCCTCCCCTCCATGAATTCCAGATGGACTTGGTCTGGATGACACCTAAACAAGCAATTAATGAACACCGCCCATTGCTCAGTTCTTTTTCAAAATTTTGTTGGTCACGCCATCTCGACCAGGGGCACGAGAACTGGATAGTTTAATCAATTTTTCCATATCGTCAATGTCGTGTGAGATGTCCCATGGGGTTTTCTTCTTGCAGATCTCAGTAGCACGTGATGATCTTAGTCTTTGTATAGGTCGGATAAATGTGACACCCAAATCTCTTCCTGTACTATGGTCAAGTGCAGTACACCAACATTAGCTGGGCATGAGTTAAGGGACCAGAATTCTCTCGCACGTCTCCCACAAATTGCTGTTAATTTCTGAGCCATGGTGATAAAGGTGCGTTCTATATGCCCTCAGCCCGTTTTTATAAAACGTGACAATTTTTTTGCGCTTTGCTGGTCTTCTGGTTTTGCTTAGCCCTATTCGTCATTCTGCTAATGTGGTTCCTTTTTTCCACTAAAACCTTCTCAAAAGAATGCAAAGGGGTTTTCGCACCCTTGTGGTGCACCCTGATTTTTCTTGAGGGGAAAACTTCAATAGGGGTGTATATAGTCCACTTCCACGGGGCTAGCTTCGCTTGATGGCACCCCTAAGAATCTCGCTGTTAAGAGCTGGATGGCGTTTTCACATTCTTTGTCTTGTTCCACCATTGCATACCTTGCTTCTTTTTTTTTTTTATTCCCGACACTGGGCGGATCAGCTGCCCATGGCAACTCCAACAAGTCATGGTCACTATAGGTTATCTTGATAACTTTGAATGTCACAAATGATAGAAGAAATCTAGAGACGTAAATATAGTCAATAACCACCTCTTTTTCCCTCATTTGACCAAGTTGCTCGTGGCGGCGGGTCATCCGGCATCTGTCCATTTAATACGTGCATATATTGATGCCATAAGAGATTGCCAAACCACTCCCCTTATCAGTGATGGAGATTGCCAGTGGAACACAGGAGACAAACATTAGCTAAATGATAACCATTCAAATAATGCAATTTTAATGGCCAGTGGAATACACAAGGTCACTCCCATTTATTCAATGGAAGTGCAAGCACCACTGATAACTATGATATTGTAGCGTTGCAGGAAACCTGGTTACTCGAGCAGCCGGTTTGGGAAAACCATTCTATTAATCTGAATCTGGCTGCAATTAAAAGCAAAGGTTGTTCATCTTCAGGCCTTACGATAATTATATAAAATAATACGGGTCTTAGAATGGTTCCATGGGTATCACCCAACCCCCATTTACAATTAGTTAAAATGTATTATACAGGGGGGAGGGAGGGACGATTGCACTGATTAACGTGTGTAGGAATCCGGCTGCTATGAATGACCAGAAATTCTACTCCGTACTTGAAACTGTATTTAAATTGATAAGTGGCACCGTGGAAATCACCAATGTTTTCATCGCAGGCAACCTTAACTTGCAATGTTTGGGTCTTAACGAAACTACCAAAAACTTAGTAGTTGAATTTTGGATAGCCATTATGAATAGATTGCAGTTACATATGCTGAATGGCACAGTGGAGGGAGATGTACCACCAGCTCCCACATGGCAGATAGGACGTAGCCATTGAAATATAGATTATGTTTATGTGGACTCTGCTACTTATTCTAAAGTAGTGCATTTTGAAGTGATCAATCAACAATATAGTGATCATGAACTGTTGGCCCTACGATGCAGTCTCACCTCCAAAAACTTGCAATTAAGCCGAAATGTATACTCTGAATGTCTACAAGTCAATAATGCTCGGACAGGTTTCTTTTGGAATCCCAACTACTTGAATTTGTTTAATAACAGCGTTACCAGACTACATACATCTCAGTTCAACCCTGACATAGTTGGTGATAAGTACATCAAAGTCCTGCAGTTATTTAAAATCTATGCACGCTTTAACGCAGGTCACACATACAAACCAAAAAATGCAGTTTTCATATTGATTTGCAGCAAAGGAAAAGAGAGATGAGTGCCCTAAAGAGATGTGTCCTGACAAAACCTCTCAGAGAGAAATGCATTAATGAGATCTATTAAATGCAAATAGAACAACTGGAGACGAGCAAGGCAAGCTTATCTTTACCAAAAGGATGGTGAATCAATGTTGCAGAAGAAAATCTCAACCCAAACATGGCGCTTTCTAAACTTAGCAAATCATAATACCCAAGTCCCCATAAAAATTAATGGAGTCTCTTCAAGACCAGTGGGTTAAACATTTTACTGACTTGTATGCGCAACCAAAGATTGGTAGTAAGACACATACCTCAAATCTTGTTACAACATATCATATGGATGTGAATGAAGAAGATATCCTACACTTTATAGTGAGATCCAGTAATTCGAGGGCCCCGATGGCCTTAGTAATAGGATGTTTAAGCAGCATCCCAATGAATGGGCCACAATATTCTTCAACATATTCAACTATGTCCTAACAAATGGGACAATACCGGACTCGTGGCGTTATTCCATCATTGTGCCGATATTTAAGAAGGGCGATCGGTCATGTCGAGCTAATTATCGACCGATCGCCCTTTTGGTCGCACCGGGAAAGCTCTTCTCAAGGTTAATTCTTAGAGATTTTAATCAATGGACCATAAGAAAGTCACTCTGAGATCCAATTCAAACAGGCTTTGTGTCCAGGCTAGGGACATCTATTAATTTGATGACGATTAAAGCAATTCAAAGTCAACATTATAAGAACGGACAGCCCCGTTATATTACTTTCATCGACTTCCAGGCCGCGTTTGACTCAGTCTCGAGAGAGGTTTATTTGAAAAACTGAGAAGAGCAAACTGTCCCTCTACCATACTTGGGCCGATTCAAACTCTACACATAGGAACAAAAATTAAAGTCTGAACTTCCATGATGGGTGACTTAACACCACTCATTGACACCTATAGAGGGCTGAGGAAAGGATGCATACTTGCCTCAGCCCTCTAACTTTTTCATAGCAGATATGAGTGAGGGCTTTCAAAATGTAGATAGTGATGCTCCAAAACTCAACGGCCAACAAATATCGGCACTATTCTACGCGGATGACCTTGGGTTAATATCAAAGACACCACAAGGTCTCCAGCGCTTTTTTAAACATCTTATCGGCATATGCTGACAAAAATCAATAAATGCGAATAAAACAAGAGTGCTAATATGAAGAAGAAAGGATCAAGTTCTCAAAAACAAAAATGGGTACTACAGAAAGCTGTACTGGATATTGTCCAACAGTATACCTACTTAGGTATAGTACTCCGCTATGAAAAGAAATGACAATCCTGGGTCTGAATAGAACAACCCAATCCAAATCCACCTGCCAGCTTGTACCCAATACCTAACCTTCCTTGCATCAACAAGATCTGATAAAACATTTCAGAAGGAGAACCGAGATTCAGTAGCTCTTGAACACAACCAAATCCAACTTCCAAAAACCCACTCTGCACTAAACAGCCTTATCGAACATCTGAGAAAGTATCCTCAAAGAACTTTATGCCATCCAGCGTGCTGTCCCGACTCTATCATGGACAAGGAGATACTACACACGATGCTTAAGAGCCATAAAGAATTGAAGGAGTCTGAATTTTCTAGGCCTGAGTGCAGACTTAAAGATCCTAGTACTTGGAGCAGCTAATCTTTACCCTAGCCATCCAACTAAGGCTGTGAACCTCAGTCTGTTGGCATGCAATGTGACATGCTCACACTACTACAAATTAATGCAGGTCAGCAAAACCTCGCACTTAATGCGGCATGCAAAAAAATTAAAAAAAATAAACCTAAAAAAATATATATATATTTTTTTTAAAAACACCTCAACCCTTTAAACCCCTACCTACCATTAAAGGGATGGTCTAGTAAAAAATTTTATTTAAAAAATAGATAGGCCACATAAAAAAAATATACTAGCATCCTCCGTTTTAAAACTTCCTATGTAAAATTTTGAGCTATTCAAGCTCAAAATTCGAAAAAGCAAGCACAGGGGCGCAGGCATTTTGTGAAATGGAGGCCCTCCTGTGCTGGCTTTTGCGGCACTAATGAAGGAAAAGCCAGCCAGCTGTAGTAAACAAAGTCTACCGCTGGGTGACTTTCCCTTCATTAGTGCCGGGACTCGGAGGACGCGGACCGGAGACCAGAGCAGGAAAGCTGCAGCTGAATCTCGGTAAGTGCCATTTATTTTTTTTTACAAAAAATAAGCACTAGCTGCGTTTTTTTTTTTTTAAGTTTTCTGGGCTGGAGGAGCCCGGAAAACTTAGAAATAAAACCGCAGCTTTAAAAACGTTGTATTTATGTTTGCTGTCGCTTTTGAAGCGACCGCAAACATAAATACAACGTTATTGTGTTGGAAAACACTGCGGTTTTAAAACCGCAGCGTTTTCCAACACAACCGCGTGTGTTTCTGCCTGCTGTGGCTATCACTTTGGGTCTCCGGTGCTCCAGCACCGGAGACCCAAAGTGAAAGCCACAGCAGGCAGAAACACACGCGGTTATGTTTACATGCCGCGTAGTGTTTCTACCTGCAGCTGATTTCCCATTTGGGGCTCTCGGGCTCCCCATGGGGAGCCCGAGAGCCCCAAATGGGAAAGCAGATTCAGGCAGACAACGCGGTTGTTTTCCGCAATGCCGCGTTGTGTCTGCCTGAATCTGCTTTTCCATTTGGGGCTCTCGGGCTCCCCGTGGGGAGCCCGAGAGCCCCAAATGGTAAAGCAGATTCAGGCAGACAACGCGGTTGTGTTGGAAAACGCTGCGGTTTTAAAACCGCAGCGTTTTCCAACACAATAACGTTGTATTTATGTTTGCGGTCGCTTCAAAAGCGACCGCAAACATAAATACAACGTTTTTAAAGCTGCGGTTTTATTTCTAAGTTTTCCGGGCTCCTCCAGCCCGGAAAACTTAGAAAAAAAACCGCAGCTAGTGCTTATTTTTTGTAAAAAAAATAAATAGCACTTACTGAGATTCAGCTGCAGCTTTCCTGCTCTGGTCTCCGGTCCGTGTCCTCCGAGTCCCGGCACTAATGAAGGGAAAGCCACCCAGCGGTAGACTTTGTTTACTACAGCTGGCTGGCTTTTCCTTCATTAGTGCCGCAAAAGCAAAAGCCAGCACAGGAGGGCCTCCATTTCACAAAATGGCTGCGCCCCTGTGCTTGCTTTTTCGAATTTTGAGCTTGAATAGCTCAAAATTTTACATAGGAAGTTTTAAAACAGAGGATGCTAGTATTTTTTTTTATGTGGCCTATCTATTTTTTAAATAAAAATTTTTACTAGACCATCCCTTTAAGTATCATTCTAATTTTGCTTGCCCACGCAAACTACTCCTACTTTGCAATCCTTCATTTATACAAGGCAATATTCCACACCATCCAGAAGGCGGCTTCAGTACAAGCTACAGTCTGGAAGCACTGCAGGTTTTACCATGGCTGCAGGTCTTTTCCTGATCAGCTCAAAAAACGCTCTCCCTTACCCACCGGTTAATTCATCACAATGGCCCTGTACCTTCAATCCACCATCAAGAGTCACCAATCTTCGAGAACCCTTCAATCCTTTAGCGCTTCACTCTTGGACATCAGGAGCAGACAGTTGAAAAGCATTTCAATCCTCATAAGTCAGAGGTAAAGTTAGGTTTTATTTGCACAGACTTGGTAGCTGCAACTAATCTGACTATTCAATTACTAGCAGAGAGGACTAGTGTAGAATATTATTAAATAAAAAAAGAAAATCATACTGGGCATTGTTTAAAGGCGCAGAGATGACTGCTATGTCAGCGACTATGTGACAACTGGACTGAATTTTTCATGGAACTCAACTGTATTCTATGGGTTGCAGCACAAAAGGGGAAAAGGGGGGGGTACTATAGTCTAGCAACCCCTAAGGCAACTGTCTACAGTGAAGGGTTCTTGTATACTGTACTTGCAGAACACCCGCACACTGAACATGCAGTTGCATGCATATTACTTGCATGATTGTCAGATATGTCAAAGATTATTTCAACGCATGTCCTCTTGTCTGTGAATGAGTTATTGCAGTACAAATGTGTTATATTGGGTACAAACATGATGGTGGTAATACATAGCAATCTATAGAGAAGATTACAATCATGTCCTCCATGACCTCCCCACTCTCCAAGAACCCCAGTGATCTAGAGAAGAAAAAACATCCTCCCAACCCCTCCTCCCCGACCTCCAACCGAGTATCTGAATATCAGTTCCTTGTCGGAGGAGTTGGTTAAATAGGATGGATAATTTTAGGGTGTACACATAATGCCAATATTTAACAATCGAGGTAGGAGATAAATTGCATTCTGAAGACCCAGAATGAAGAATTTGCAGACAACTGCTTTGTTTTTTTTTTTAGCATGTCATTTAGATATAATTGTGAGATCGGATTTTGCGCAGTGGCAAGCCCCAAGTCGATAATCTGCCACTTTCAACAACCTTCATGCTACAGAGTATTCAGTATTGTGGCACAATGGGACTGCAATGGAAGGTCAAGCCACTGATGCCATATCCTCAACCACATGTAATTTCCAGTCACTCCTTTAATACAGAATCCCACCAGAGACAGTCATTGGGTGACCCACGAGCAATTATGCTCAAGTCAATGAATGTCTCCCTGATTCGGCACGTCATCAAAAGCAGCTTCCCCTTGTGCGGTAAAAACTGCATTTGAAGTATACGATTGTGTGACTTTCCTAGATACAATCCGTAAACAGCACAGAGCCCAAAACAGTTGCAATGCATCTTGAATTGAGACATTAAGTAGAGGGGGAAAAAAGATTGTACTGTACATTTTATATTGTGCTGTGTTTGCACAATCATAATGTATAGAAATGTGCACACGAAATACCCAAGCAGGACACATACAGAGAAAATCTTGCGCTTCGGGTAGTTTGCAGGCTTCAAGGCCATTAATGATCATTCCATTTTCCAGCTTCAAGTTCTTATCTACCCACTAAGTGTTCATTCGACATGAGATACCTGGGTCTGAATGGAACACAACCCATTTAGTTAGGAGGGTGGCTTCACTTTCAGATCAGCAAAATTTCAACTTCTGTACTGAAACCTAAATGATCACAAATCTTTAAAAGCTTGGTGGAACCAGAGGGTGGGGGCTTACTTTTCTGCTACTTTGGTCCCTCTATGTTTTTTTAGTTGGTCTATTGCAGCACTGCAGAAGAGATGTCATCTTCAGTGGTCTGAATCAAAACCGATCTCTGCTTTCCATTTACACGTCACCCAATAAAAAGCAAATAACTACTCTCGATAGATTGGCTCCTTAAGACCTACTAATAGGCTACACCCGGTCAAGAATGTATTTGCATACATAGTCTAAGTAATCTCTTAAAAGCCAAGACCAAATGAGATTAAATACTTAAATGCAGAGATGACAACAGTGTTGACTTCTGCTACCCTATCCCACTCAGCATCAATATCTGCTTCCAAACAAATACATTTTCCCCCAGATCCATTGTCAATACTGTCATAGTCGATGGGCATTTGATTAATAAAGTAGTAACCAAGTAGAGCCAGAAAATGACATCTGCATTTCCCATTCCACATACTTTACTATATACTGGCTTGTACGTCTAGACCAGTAAAGCTGACTGGGAGAAGCCATCCAAAATTGTACGACACGTTTTGGGTCAAATTAGTTAAGAGTAGATCCAATTTGTTGCAGCTGCATTGCACAAACCACACAGAAGAAGCAGTGACTGATGTTACACCGAGAGCTGATGTCCTCAGTACGGTGACACTCGCAGACATCACCCAATCAGATTTGGTCTGTGACAACATTAAATTGAACAACCACAGCCTAACGGTCTTGGATTGTGGGGAAGAGGTCCAGATTAACCCATCCCTGCAAAACCACAGTTTACCTCCATTAGCCTAGGAGTAGAGGCCATTAGAACATTCTCTGCAAAACACCAACCGTTGGGAATGATCAGAAAAGACTCCAGCACATTCTAGCCACTCAGGACCCAAATCCCTGTAGATGGTTTACATAACCTGCACAGGCCACCCCGGAATGTCCAATCGAAGCTGTATAAAACATAAAACTGTTTAGCAATCCTAAAGCCTTTGCATCATAGTTTGTTTTCCACCTGTGTGTGAAGCAACAGGAAACGGATGCCCATGTTATTTACTGCACAAGCCCACAGTGCACTAGCACCAACACTCCATGCCTGAGACCCGATCATTATTTTAACTGTAGCATTGGTTAAGTTCACCATTTCTTGCTTTCCATGAGCTAGTGGTATTGGGAATGTTGGTATTCCAAAAACGTATCCGCAGCGTGTTTGTCCTTCACAGATGTGCTGCAGTTGCGCAGTTCCCTGCTTTCACTTCAAAAAGGTGCGATTTGGGTTGCACCTTTGCATTGCAGTTACCTTTCCACGCTTGTAGGTGTAATGTAGTGGGGGGGTTGCAGCTGAGAGATTTGGGATGCATGGGCTTCAGTTGCTAGTGGGGGAAGTCTTCCTTCCAGACAAGAAAGCCCATTTCCAGTTGTCAAAATCTGAAATCACTCCACTTGAAAGGCACTGCTCATCTGCCATAGCTACGTTCAAGTAAGCAAGTGACAAGTTTGAAGCTTACCAAGTCTTTAAGGATAACTTCCACACTCACAACAGGTGCCTTCATAAGCCTTTTAACGGTCTGATGAACACAGCACATTAGGGCTTCAGAACCCTTCACATTCTAAAAACGCACCACTATACATAGAAGGATGCGCATCCCTCTTCTTCCAAAGAACTCCTTACATTGTGAACCCCAACTATACACAGACATTTAAAAAATATAATCATACAAAAAAGGTGGTAAGAAGATCATGAGAAGGCGACATTAATAGCCTGTGCAGTCCTTAAGCTTCATAGGTACTCTTCTGTTCCTTGATGCACCACGTCTTAGATTAGCAGTATTAAAACTAGGATCACTGATCCTCGTTTGAATTAATGGTTTGCTTCACTTTCATCCACCATCTCACCTTCCATCCATACCTTCTTGAGTGCTACCCATCACTTTGGCTTCATCCCTCAGAGCTCCCTTTGCAACTGCGGCACTTGGTCGCTACTAATGACCCCACTGTTCGAGCAATTGATAGTTAGTGGCCTTTGTGCATTTCTGCCCCCTTTTCAGAAACCCCCACCATGCACCTACGCAAATTCATATTGCTTTCAACTCGATCTACCCTTTACACAGGGATTCCATGCACTTCCTGGCTGAACTCTACCTTCTATACTTCTGTCAAGATGACGCCTTTCCTTAGATCTTGGTAACAGTGTGTTGATGAGTGACTTCCAGTCCCCTGGGAAGTCACCGCGACCAGAGGGTTAACTGATTTTTCGCTCTGCCCAGGGGACGCAGTGGCAAAAGCGTGGGACAAACTCTCTTCAGAGAATCTTTTAAAAAAAAATGTATTTCCAGGCAGCTGCTGAGCCGTGCTGCAGTCTCTGCTTGAGTAAGGTCAAGGATCTGTGTGTCATCCGCGTAAAAATGGTAGTGGAACCCACGTGACTGGATAAGAAGCAGGCGAGATCTAATATAAATGTTAAAAAGAATAGGGGACAGTGCAGAACCCGTAGGAACACCACAAAGAAGTGTAACCAAGTCAGAGCGGAAAAGAGGAAGACAGACAAAAACGGAGTGAACCAGTCAAGGACCCGGCCGAAGAGGCCAGCGTCAGAGCGACGAGAAAGCAGGATCGAATGATCGACAGTGTTGAAAGCAGCCGACAGGTCTAAGAGCAGGACCGCTCCAACACCACCCTTGTCCACCAAACATACCAGATCATCAAGAACTGAGTTCAGGACAGATTCGGTGCCCCTACCAGGCTGGAAACCGGACTCAAATGGGTCGAAAAAGTGGGAAGATTCGAGAAAGTTAGACAAAAGGGTGGGGGGGGGGGGGGACACCAGTGCTTCCATCAACTTCATGAGGAAAGGGAGGAGTGAGATAGGGCGGTAATTAGATAGTACATCGGGATCAAGAGAGGGCTTCTTAAGAAGAGGGACTACCAGGGCGTGCTTAAGAGACAAGGGAATGAGCCCAGTAGAGAAGGAGATATTAACAGCAGTTGTAATATGCTCGATCAAATCAGCAGATACCTCCTTTAAGAGAACAAGGAGTATAGTATAAGGAGATGCAGATTTCAATTTAGAAATAGGCAACAGTAGATGAGAGTTGGAGAACCGCGGGAATGAGGACCAGGAGCCATTGGAGGAGAACAGACCGTACAGTAGCAATTATAGGGGTTGTGAGTAGTGGCAGGCCATCCTTTGTGTGGTCACGAATGGTGGAGATTTTTTCCATGAAGACCGAAAGAGTCGCATAGGCCTTGCTACGGAGGGACCGGGGCCCTGCTATTCTCAGGAGAGGAGAGAGATTGAACAAGGTCAAAGAGGGCCTTAGGTTTATTAAGGACTAATTGAACTTTCTGGCTATAATAAGACTTCTTAGCACTGATAAGAGCCCTATGATGAGCCGAGAGGGAGCAACGAAAAGAGTCTTTGGCTGTGGGGGAGTAGTTCAAATGGCACTTTCTCTCCGACTGACGGCAATGCAGTTTCAGCGCTCCAAGATCCTCAGAGAACCAAGGTTCAGGAGAGCGAGTTTTAGGTTTACACAGTTTAACCGGGGCCAGCAGTAGCCAGAAAGGCGGCTTCAAGTTTAGGTAAGGAACAGTCCACTGTGTTGCCAGAATTCGATAGCAAGGCGGAGGTCAGGTCGAGATTGCATACTCTGAGCCAGCTACGTTTAAGGACAGAGGGTTTAGCAGGGCAAGGGGGGAGGGCCTGGAGGGGGTAAGTGAATGATATCAAAAAGTGGTCGGACCACAGCATAGGGCTAAGAGAGAGAGGAGAGGGCAGCTTTAGGGGCGAAAACCAGGTCAAGGATATTCCCACTGGTGTGGGTAGGTTCAGGAACCCATTGAAGGAGACCCAAGTCCTGCATAGAGGACAAAGTTAATAACTGAGCGTGTAGAGGCAGTATTCAAGGGAAGATTGAAATATCCAACAATGAGGAGATCCGGGTGTTTAATTTGAGGTTCGAGCACAAGGTTAGGAAATTGTTCACAGAACAGAGTGTCGTACCCAGGGGGACAATATACTACCAAAACAGACAGAGTACAGGTAGGGGAAATCGTAATGCAACATAGCAAACATTCAATTTTTAGATTATGAGGGATGGAGTGGAATGCCTTGAATTTAGTTTTAAAGAAAAGGGCTATTCCACCACCGGGGAAGATGCAGAGCAATCCACATGTATTATATCATAATAAGGGGGAAGGGTCTGAACAATAGCAGGACCAGATGACTCCATGAGCCACGTTACAGTCAATAACAGCAAATCAAGTTGACTATTGGCAATAAGATCATAACATTCCAAGGAATGGGCAGGTAGCGAGCGGGTATTAAGCAAGGCACAGCGAATCTCAGCAGTAGAGCTGCTTTTAGAGATGACAGATATAGCCTTGAAACCCGTAGGCCACAAGGTGTTAATAGGGGAAAGAGTGAGCAACAAATTGCGGCCATAGGAAAGAAGGTAGGGGGCTGTGCAGGGCAGCAGGTCCTGGACATCATGTACAGTCCGTACACTGACGGACACAGACGGGCTTGCCTTAAGCGTGCCTTCGGCGTGCTGACGGCGTGCCCGCTGCGCCTGTCCACTGCACGGGCGTGTGCCGCAGCACATGAATAGAGAGAGCAGCTGACAGTGAGGCGAGCAATGCCCACTGCAGGAAATAGAAAGAGGACTGGGCTGCTTGCCGGCAACGTCCAGAAAGTAAAAAGGTTTCACAATTAACACGGTAAAAGCAGTCGAAGCTGCAAAGTTTCAAATAACAGTAATATCACACACAGTTTCCAGCAATAATATTTGACAATGAACCCCCCCCAAGCAGCGTAGGAGAGGCTTTATAATGGAAGTCAAAATGACAACCTCACCTCAGCCCCACATCGCGTTGCGTATCATGCAGCCACAATGCAATCCCCCCATGTTAGGATGGGAAGCGTCTCCATAGAGACCATGTAGCAAGCCCAGGACTGCAGCGGTGAATCATGACAGCTACTCCAATTCTCTTTTTGCAACCACCAAAGGCACTCTGGCCGTCACTTGTCTTAAAAGTCCTAATAGGATAAATCCCTCAACCTCTTTCACAATCTGCCTTTCTCCTGCTCTCGTTTGAGCATACTGCCCCAAAACTGTTTGTCCCCAAACCCACTCACTATCCTCCTTCTCTAACAGACTTCCTGCTCCTGTCAACATTACCAGACACTAACATCTTAACTCTTCCAATAGATGTCCCTCTCCCTCTTGGAGACTTCAACATGCCGAAAATGGCTAGCAACCACCAGCTTGACTCAATTCATTGAAATGTTGAGCACCTTTTAACTATGCAAACTCACTACTTCTTAAAGAACATAAAACTGGACTCTGTGTAAATTGGTTTGCTAACAAATGTACAATGCTTGGTATGAATGAGAAAAGTAATTGTGTGGCTTGCTTGACAATATAAGACACTGCATTTGAATTAACTGCATACACATTAGAATAAGTGCACCTTTGGGATTCCAAGATGGCTGCCGGGGAGTGAACCTGAACTATCCCGAGCTACACATCGGCCTACCTTAAGGTGGTGACTTAGAAGGCTCAAAAAGATTTAAAAGAACTGAAACATTCCTTCAGAAGGTGGAAACACTGCTACATGCACCCGGATAAGGACACTATCCCCGCGGATGCCCTGGATTGAGGAACGAGCAGAGGTGACAAGCGGGCGGCATACAATCCCGCAGCCGAGTTGAGAGGAAGTGACCTCAGACTCCATAAGGACCTGTCGAGGCAGGAGGAACTGCTGGAGCGGTAAAGACACAGCAGTGCATGACCGAGCGTGGAAGTGAGATCCACCGCCTCCCCCCCCGAGACGGGGAGCAGACCTGGACCCCGGAGATGATTGCCTGAGACAGTGAGAGCGGGCAAGGGGACCAGCTACTCAAGGGTGGTTAAACGTGAGGAACCGGACCGGGGGCGGGTGAGGCAGTGAAGACAGGGGAAGGTCGGAGCTTACTGAATACCAGAGTCAGCAAGGCCAGGCGGTGCGGTGCCAGAAGAGAGGTGACCCAGGGCAGCGCAGACCAGGATTCCTGAGAAGGAAGACGTAGCTGTACAGCCATGGGAAAAGGGGACAGAGCCAACACAGAACTTGGGAGAGAAGGAGACCTTGGGGGCGCATGGAGCCCTACATATATAGGAACCATATGACCACAAGCCGTGCAGACTGCCCTGAGGTCTTACTACGGCAGCAATAGGGGGACAACAAGCCGTACCAACAACTCCCTGGGGGAGGGGGACAATGCCAAAAGACTGATAATCTGCCAGACATAAAAGTCGAGACAAAGACCTAAGAGACAGGTGCCAGTCAGAGGCAAAACAGAGTACCCCAGCAAGGGCATACTAAAGGAAATGCACTCCAATAGACGGTGGATCATAGGTCTGGAAAGACCACAAGATTGCTACAAGATACAGTGAGAACACAGCAGAAACAGGACACCCACACAGGAAGGAGTGCTTGGGGGACATACCAGGAGAGGTATCCACCTAATCACCACAAATTGGATCCGGAGAAGCCGAATGAAAACCACAAATACATAAGATTCAGGAAACAACCTCCCGCAGTGAGAACTAAAAGGACAGACAGCTGCAAACCATGTACCCGACCCCCAAAACATATAGAAAGCCTGCATAAGATGCAACACGTATTCAGATGCCAAAACCTAAAGGGAAACAGCCCTCAACACCACAGGGAGCCATCAAGGAAACGAAAAGAGCCCGTTTGAAAAATACTGGCAGCAGAACACAGAAGAGCCATAAAAAGAGACAGGAACTTTACAGCAGGAAACTGAAGACCAAAAGGAAGAATAGTAATATGGCCGTCAGTAAGGAGGATCTGCAGGATTGCCTCAGGGGCATGGAAGATCGGATGACGATATCCTTCCAGGAACAAATGGTAAACCTGAAGGAGGACTTGTAAAGCTCCCTAAAAGAAATCACGGAAAAGAAACACTCTGGGCAACAGAGAAGACATTACAGAACAAGGTCTATCTGAAGTAAGCTGTGATGTCCGCCATAACTCAGAGCTGCTGGAACAAATTGCAGTGGCGACACAATATGGAAATTCAAACAGAAGATCTCAAGGAACGCTCTAGAAGATCGAATATAAGGATCAAAGGCCTGGCAGAGTCAAACGTATATGCAGGGCTAAAGCTACACTTACGGCAGGTGATACCCCGGAGGACATCTGCATTGATCGCATTCACAGGGTGAGCCACAGAAGATCAGGACCGGGAGACAGACCAAGAGACGTGCTGGCAGCCTTAGCCGCTTATGAAGAAAAATAAACAATCCTGCATACAGCCAGGGGTGAGACTTCTATCTCAATTAACAGCTCACAAGTGCTCCCTTTTCATTTCGGCCTATTATTCACGTGGGATGGAAAACAACAGAGGGCTGCAACGTGCGCGGAAGGACTCTCGGTTTGGGGCATGTAAGATGGAGAGGGACTCCGGCGGGAATAGGCGAGCTCTCCTGCGACAGGAACAGACCATTGGAGCGGTCTGCTGTAGAAGAGAAAAGGGGTGACAAACTGAAAGGTCCCTGTACGAAACAGAAAAGGGATGAAGATAGAGAAGGGGAGAAAAAGAAGTATAAGGATTCCTCGAAGGAAGAAGATCCGGGAACACTAAACGGGAAGAAGCAGCGAAATCACTAAGGGGAGAAATTAAACAAAAGTACTTAGCAGGCCACACGGGCCGAGGGGTTGGTAACCTAGATTTCCAGGGAAAACATGGGCCGGTTCCCAAGACTTTTGGGAGTATCCTATGATACCGCGCTTAGACCGGAGGGGAAAAAGGTAGGGTGGAAGGGGTAGCGGGGAAAAGGGACAAAGGGTTTGCAGTGTCAAAAAGTAGGAAGACAACAGGGGAAAGAGACACAAGGGAGCGAATGGGGCTACAAAACTAGAGTAGCAAAAGCACCAATTGTACTACTGAATACTTCCTCTCACTATCTAGAAGGAAATATAATTATGGCACACAGAGGCAACAATGGGAAAATGGAAGGGGCGGCGGGACAATAAGACAGGGTCTCGAAGCACAAACCATGGCAGGGGGTAGGCCACTGAATATTCTTACACATAAAACATACAGGGTTTGAACACCCCCAAAAAGCAGAAGAAATTAGAAACACAAAATAGAAGAGGGGCAGTGGACATAGTTCTCCTGCAAGAGAGACATTAATAAGAGTGATAGTAATAGAATACGCATACAGCAACTAACGCATATATATCAAGCAAATGCTAAAAATAAAACAGCGGGAGTCTTGATGGGGTTTAGTAAGGCGCTGGTAGCTAAGGTAGCAAAATCCTTGGGCGATGCCAACGGTAGATACCTGTTTATACCCCCAACATGGGACAGGAATCTTTCATACATAAGGCCCTGGACAAACTGGAAAAGTTTGCGGTTGGAGAAGTCATCTCACAGGGGATTTCAATCTAGCATGTGACCCATACAGAGACCGGAGTAACCTAGGGCCCAAAAGAGGAAGTGGCCCATCTACAGTCCCAAGAAGGAAATGTACTGACCCATCACCAAGACCTACAGAGAGTAAAAAAAAAAAAAAATTTCAATAAAAAAAAGGGGGGGGGGGGGAAGTGGGGGCTGAGGAGGATACGCATGCTTTTCACATGTTCACCATACCTTCTCCAGAATAGATTCCATATGGGGAACTCCAGGGATACTGGGCGAACTAGTGGAAAAAAGGACTGAACCAATCTCCTTATCGGACCATGCCCCACTATGGGTGCAACTAAAACACACAACATCAAAGAGACGGGTATGGTCTTGGAGAATGCGAAAATAAACCATCTATGATACCGTAGTGTGGGACATAGTGAAGGAAAAAAACAGAACCTACTTTTAAATAAATGACACATCGGAAGCCCCATTAGACGTAGTAAGGCTCAGATGAGAAATAATCTCCCTTAACGCACAAAGAAGGAAAGAGAAGGAAAGGATCTAAAAAGATATGGAGGCAGAACTAAAAAAGAGGCACATAGGGAATTAGCAGAAAAGAAAAATAAGCAAAACTATAGCAGGGTTAAAGACTGTATGAGACGACTGGATCTCTTACGAACAAGCAGGGCATAGAGAGCGCTGCTGAATCTGAAACAAAGGTACTATATAAAGGCGAACAAAGCAGATAGAATGCTGGCGAGTTTATTACTAAAGTAACTCGCGAGTAAAAATAATACAGATAGTATCAAACAGGCGGATGGCCCATTGGCCACTGACCCTGGAGACAGATACCTTCTCAACATTTTATACCAAACTATACTCCACGGTGCGACCAGACCAACAAACCATCCAGGAATTTTTAGACAGAGTTCAGCACCCTAAAGTTTCCCTAGTGGACAGAGATATCTTTTAAAAAGATCTAGCGGAAGAAGAAGTGGCGAGGTTTATCAAAGCCCTGACTAATAATAAAAGTGCTGGGACCAGAGGGATTCCTCACACATCTATAAAACATTGAGCAAAGATCTGGTACCATTTCTAACACGGCTATTCAACTAATTTCGCCAAACGGGGGGCATAACACGCTCTATGTCCGAAGAGTGGGTTGTGCTTTTTGGTAAACCAAATAAAGACTGCGGATCATATCGGCCTATAGCACTACTTAACATAGATGCTAAAATATATACTGGGATCCAGGCAGACAGAATAAAGTAAGTCCTGCCGACAATTATTGATCAGGACCAATCAGGCTTCTTTACTGGAAGGAAAACATGGGATAATATAAAGAAAGGTCATCCATCCATTGAAAAAGCAGAAATCAAACAGATCCCTGGCAGTACTGATATCATAGACGCCGAGAAGGCTTTTGATATGGGTATGGCCATTCCACCCTTTCAAGTAATGACATATGGGGTCTGGGCCCAATTATATCCATATGGTGGCAGCTAATTACAAAGACCCATCTCTTAGACTCTCCATCAACGCACACACTTACAATACTAAGAGCCGGGTTCGAGGCTAGGTTGCCCTCTGTGACCCCATTTGTATGCCATCATTCTGGAACCCTTACTAGCTCCAATTAGAACAGATCCCAACATAAAAAGGATTCCATTTGGCGGCAAGATTCATAAGACAGCGGAACATGCAGACGACATGCTGATGACGTTAGTGGAACCCGAAATGTCAATCCCAGCCCTGGTTAAAAAACTTTAGTCTAACAAGAGGAAATTGCGGGACTTAAAATTAATATGACCAAGTCAGAACTGACGGAGATGGGCATACCGAGAGAGCAATCGGAGGCCTTACGCACTCTCCTTTCAAGGTATATGTAGGGAGTATCTCCTACTTAGGAGTGGCACTGACAAATAAGATATCTTCCATGTATAAAGCCAACTATCCATAACTAATAAAGAAGACTAAGGAGGACTTCCTGCGATGGACCCCGCTCCAAATCTCTTGGAAGGGATGCACAATGGCGGTTATGATGGTAACGCTACCAAGATTGTTGCATAAATTCCAGCCCTCCCTATAGCGGTCCCACAGTCATCCTTTAAAGAGATAAACAGGATGGTCTCAAAGTTTATTTGGCAGAACAAAAGCTCAAGGGTGGCCCTGGATCTGCTAATGACGCAGAAGCAGAAAGGACTAGGACTGTCCAACATGATTAGATATTATGAAGCGGCCAAATTGAGAGTGGTGGCAGAATGGCTCCCAGAAAACAGGGAAAGGCTATGGCGTAGGATGTACAGAGCAGTCGCAGGGTGCCCTCTGGGGGGGGGGGGATTACTCTGGTTACCAGGGAAAGATAAGCTCGCAAGTGCTCGTTGCACTACATCCAATATTTGGGATCAATGGTTGAAAAAGGGACATCAATCCGTTCCTCCCCCATGACCCCTTTGTTCGAGAACCAGGCTTCACTCTGGGGTTAGAAAAGGGCAAATGTGGGCAATGGCAGAGTCAGGGGTGCACAAAGGTGGGAGCCACAGTGTGGGAAGGAGATGGCGACATTCAAAGACTGCAAAATCCAAATGGGAGTGACAAACTGAAAGATACAAATACATACATTTAAGACACTGGTTAAGGCAACCGGAGATTCAAAAGCAGTCACACGACAATTGACAGAATAACAATATATATATATATATATATATATATATATATATATATATATATATATATAAATATAACCACATATATTTTGGGAGATAAACACTCAACATCAAACATCTATGCAATTCTTCAAGGTTGCTCAGTAGGAGAGAAATGGCCAGATCAGGTGGCGTGGGAGGGCACGACAAGATCAGAGATTGCACGGGAACGGTGGGAGGGCCTATGGAGGAACATCCCAAAGTTAACTAGATCTATACAATTAAGGGAAGCCTGGTATAAGGTGATGCTTCAGTGGCATTATGCAACCAGTAAACTTTACAAAATGTACAATACAACTTCCCTATAGTGCTGGAGGGGCTGCAAGGGAATAGGGGAATGGAGGCACATCTGGTGGGATTGCCCTAAGTGAAGGGAATTTTGGGAAGCGGCGACTACTCAAAGAATACAGTGCCGGAACTGTTACAACTCTCCAAAGAAGTAAATGTATGTGGATCATTAGACCCAGAATGGTATTCAATCTCGAAACCCTGAAAGAGAGTTATGACTCAACACTGCCTGTCTAGTGATTGCAAAGAACTGAAAACAAAAAGACCCACCTACAAAGATAGAATGGACACGCAAAATGTGGGACATAGTAGTGATTGAGTGGATCACTTACCGATTACAAGCGGATACATTCCGAACAGGTTAGGGAGTTGTGTGAAACTGTAAATGTAATCGCATAGCCCAAATAGTATGAATAGTAGGTTGGCCAGAAGCAAATCGCATCATGTGACAAACATTGCAAACTATAAAACCTGAATGTGACAATTCGGAGTCCATTTTGTAAATGCCTGCCATTTTCTTTTCTGTAACACTTTGCAAACATATTCTGTGCTTCAGACTCCCACACGGTGCGAGGCCACAGCTTGAACTCTGAACACTAACAGACAGGAACGTGAAACCCTGCAGAAATACATTGTTTTCTTATTCGGTAAGCCTTGAAGCTGTACAAGAGCTGCGGCTAATCAGACGCCCAGGTGCCAGCCTGTCTTGCAAGCGCTGTTGTAAAAGGCAGTTAAATGAGAATTATATGCAACTAACGGTGTTCCTTCAAGGAGGATGGTATCTCTGCTTCAGAACTGTCTGACCCTTAGCCCATGAGCTCAGCCAACAGATAACGTTGGTTGGAAAGCTTCCTGCTAGAACAAGATATCTTTCCTTGGGCCGATGCCCCTTGTTCCCCATAAGAGAAAACTGCCTCTGCAGCTTCGGCTAGAAATACTAACATTTAGACTAAATGACGTTATGTGCATAACTGTCAATTACCGAACCCTAGCTTGTATGTCACGTATAGGGGCGGACCAAATAATACTGTAGAATGATGATGATGATGTAATATATATCTGCTTTACCACAGCTCGCTCTCTCCTCTCACAGTGTCTGGGAACACACGTCGTGAGGCGTTGAGAAACGGACGGCCGACTGTGATACTTTGAAATAAACCAGACCCATTTGGGAAACGAACCTCACGATTGGCATGTCATTAGTATATGGTTATTGTGCCTTTATTCCATATATGGTCTTACAGTTGAAATACTTACAAAAGCGATTACATGCAACAATTGTGGCCACAAAACCTGAGATCATTGGACCCAACGTGATCCCTGGGGTATGGTGCGTCAGAATCAGTTAACTGAACGAGGAAGGATTTCCTACAAGACATTCCTAGTGAGACACTGAAGGACAACCAAAGGTGGGGGCTTGGAGGAAGAGATAGAATAGGGAGAGGGAAGGGTGGGGGGTGGGGGCAAAACACCAATTCACATCAAGCCTAGGCACTCAAAATACTAGTAGGGATTTGGCACAGTATACAAAACATGCAGGGCTCGCAACGTCTACGAGTCCACTTGCTGGCTTATAAGGGGAGGTTTGAAGCTTGATGGATATGTACTAGAAACACACTTGCAGTAAAAGGCAAATATGTTTCACTGTGCAGGTCAGCCTTCCACCAAATATGAAATGCGCTTATGGTGACATACACCATTTTATAGAAAGCATGGGTATGTATGTTGTCACCCATCACCTTGGAGCAAGTGCATTTCTCTTAGGTAGAGAAGGTAAATTAAGGAGCTTACCGTACATGTGTAGTGGGATTTTAAGAATTTGCTCGGACGGACGCACGCACGCACACGCACACACACACACACCTCCGCATATTCTAGAAAAGCAGGATTAAGTGTGTGATGTTAGTATTTCATTCTGTGACCAATTTAAATCTTCAAATGTAAAGAAAATGCATTTTCAATTTAAAAAAAACCCCACATCTTTATTTTATTGAGCATTTGTAAGGCGCTTTATAGACCGCTCCTGATGCAAAATAAGAGCAGCACGGTACCTTGCATGTGCAAATAAAATGACCTAGGAATTATCACGGTTTCAGAAAATGGATGTCACAAATGCAACAAAAAGAATTATCGACCGTCTCTCTCAACGTTCAAGCCAAGCAGGTCCTGGATAGAATTACTGGGGCCAGAACACGATTTTTTCTGGACCCTCACATTACCATCTTTGACCGCTCTGATCTCCCACCGCTGCCCATTAACTCACTTCAGCTCATTTAATTACACTTCTGACCCTCCCGAACTTTCAACTTCGGCTTTCCCTATAACTCCTCTGCTTTTTGCCTCTTCTACAATCAGAAATCAAGCTTAGGCCAAACTCAATAGACCTGCAGTAGCTGGCCGATGTAAGACTCTCCTAACGTGCCCTTGATCATTCCAAAGATTCAAGATTCAGCAACCCAAAACTGAAATAGGCCTGCGATTGTGGCCCTATTTGCCTCCACTTATCCTGGCAAATGCTACTCTACAAGACAGGTTACATTGCACCCCTTCCCTGCCCTGAACGCAGCTCCTCTTCCCCTTCAGCCAAAAGAGTTTCGATGCATTGCTCATTCAAGATTTCTTAGATCGGTTACAACCTCACTACCTCCGGCTCAATCTTCCTTTGCCCGCTCAACCAGAACACCCTCTCATCTATGCTCCATCTTCCCTTGTCTCACCAATCCCTCCCGAGTTAGATCCCATTTCCACGACACCTAAGCAGCCTTGCGCCTACAAAGATCTTTTTGAGCTTTGGATTCTCATACCCCTTCTTTGCAGAGAATACACATCTTTCATCCTGGATGTTTTTTCAAGCAGTTCAGCTGTATCAGCCCATTAGGTTGTCATTTTTGTCTTTCTACATTCTGCCATCTTATATCGCTCACATAAACCTGAGCAATGCTTACAATGTGAAGGTTTTATTTATTTTTTAGAAGACTGCACGTGGCCAGAGGCTGACCAAGATGCAGGGTCACTGAATAGTTTAGCTGCCAGCATAAGAAAGCAGGGGTGTCTCCCTTCAGCACAGTTGAGCCCAAATCAGGACATCTGTTGATAAAAATGTCATAAGTCAGGGTGACTCGTAGGTTTTCCCCGAAACAGCACAATTCAGCTTAAGGCCAGGCATCTGTTTCTGGCATAAATAAATAAAAAGTCAGGGTGACATGTATACACCCTTCAGCTTATCTTCTTTGAATAGGTTATCATGTGATAGGGAATGTTCCTTTCCATCAGTGCCTAACTTGTCTAAACATTTACCTTCCATCTGCTGCTTTTGTGTATAAATATGGCTGCGAAAAATAAACCACAGCTTGTTTGTTTATTACTTGTATTGCGCACCAGACCAAGGGGTAACCGGGCGCATAGCATATGACAATTTACAGCTTAGTTACAGAAACACAAGGGCAAATATGGAGACAAAAATATATAGAAAGGCAAAAATAATGGTACAAGTATTTACAGTCCTACTCAGACAGGCGGTAAATGCTGAGAGGTAGGTGTGTGCAAAAATACGAACAGTGGAAGGACATGCGGTATAGGTCCGGGCAGTTAGCAGTCTATTATTTGTCTGCGTCTTTGATCCACCTTGTAAGGTCATGTCAGAAAGTGGGGTATGGTTGATCTGTCCGCAAGGTGGATGGTAGGGAGTTCCATAGTAGGGCTGCTTGGACCTGGAAGCTACAGCCACGAACTCTGGACAATTTAAATCTAGGTGTTGAAATGTTGGAGTTAGAGGATCTGGCGAGTCTTGTTGGATTTATTCTCGTGAATCTCGTAGAAAGGTAATGTGGTGCGGCATTGTTTAGACATTTGTGAACAAATGAAGCTACTTTTAGCTGGATTTTCTCATGAGTTGAAAGCCAGTTATTGACTCTTCTAAATTCAGTGATGTGGGCTCTTCTGGGAATACCTAATGCTGCTCCAAGCGCGTTGTTCTGCAAGATTTGAATTCTTTTGATAACTTCCTTATTGGCCCCAATGTAGAGCGAGTTGCAATAGTCCAACCTCGATAAAACGAGAGCTCTAGCAAGTGTGATGCAGCTATTGTTAGATAGGAAGCGTTTGCCTGCTCTTATCAATTTACAGGTGTAAGCGGTGGCAGAAGCCATCGCGTTGACCTGCTTGTTGAAAGAGAGGGAAGAGTCCAAGTAGAAACCCAGAGTTTTTACCGCGTGAGCGGTGGTGATTTGATTGTTATCAATGTTAAAAGAGGAATAGTTAGGACTCTGTTTTTTGAGGGTAGAGGGTGTGCCAAGGATAATGATTTCAGTTTTGTCGTCATTCAGGCATAGTCCGTGAGTGGCCATCCATGCCTGGATGATTAGATACATTCTGTTCACAAAGGTCAAATCCTTGTCGTAATCACCAGTAAGCTGTAGGAGAATCGGAGTATCATCTGCATAATTAGTGTAGGTGATACCAAGAAGGTCCAGATCATCGAAAAGGGGCTTCGTGAAGATGTTGTAGAGTGTGGGAGAAACACAGATCCCTGGGGCATGCCGCATGTGATGGGGATGGAGTCTGCTGCCGCTGTGGTGGAGAAGACTATCATGGTCCTATTATTGAGGAAGGATTGGATCCATGCTGTGGCTTCTTCAGAGAAGTGCGCAGCCATGTCCAGATGCCTACAAAGGACCTTGTGGTCAACAAGGTCGAATGCAGCCGATAGGTCCAGAAGGCGGAGTAAGGCTGGTTTCCCTTGATCCCTCAGCTCGTCGATTTGTGCCTTTAGGTCTAAGAGGGCTTTTTCGGTCCCGTGCTGAGGACGGAAGCCAGACTGCCGTGCTCCTAGCAGGTGGTTAGTTTCCAAGTGTTTCTGTATTTGTGAATACGCCACTTTATCTATGATTTTTAGGAGGAATGGCACGATAGCGATTGGGCGGTAATTCGTGCGTATGGCTGGGTCTAGGGTCTGTTTTTTAAGCAGTGGGAGTACCCAGGATTCTTTTTAGGTTACTTGGTATAGACCCTGTTGCGAATGAGGCGTTAAGTTTTGAGATGAAGGGAGCCAGGTCTCCGGCTGCGTCCTTTATCAGTTGGGCTGGGCATTGGTCTCCCTGGCAATTTGATGGTTTGAGTGACAGTATAATTTTTTTCAGTCTCAATAATGGATACTTTGGAGAACTTGAAGTGAGGAGCCTCAATGTTTTAGGAGGGGTGATTGTTATTTTGGGCATGGTATCCAGACTAAGTGAGGATTTTTTATTGCCAATTTTGGATTGGAGTGTCGTCACTTTGTTAGCCAAGGCTTGCTGAATATTGGTGCATCATAGTTTGTCTTTTGACGCAGTTGTCTGGCGCAGGGATGGGAGATTCTATTTCCTTTAAGATGATGAAGAGTTCCTTCATACTAGAGTTGGCTTGGGCTAGTTGTCATGATCTCTGCTTCCAAAAGGTCAGGGTTTTCCCAACTACCTTGGAAGCAGATCCATAACCCAGGTTCCGAGGGCCAACCAGTCCCAATTGGGACCTTTTAGACCCAGTCCTGGCGCCAGTGGCACCAGGCTCATAAATATGCCCAGTCCCAGCGCTGGAAGCGCCAGGCTCATAATGCTTGGGTGGACTTACCTGCAGCAGACCATGCTGCTTACTTGCCTGCCAGCTGAGCCTCTGATCCTCTTCTGTTTGGAACTACTTTTCCTGTTGGGTGGGGCAGGAGCCACTCCCTAGATTCAGAACACTGGAACTCTTCTGGAAAGCAGGAACTCTTTTCTTACCAAGGCGTGGCTGTGGAAGGAGATACCTAAGCACTACAGGAGGCTATTTAAACCACACCCGGTGGATGAATCTTGCTTTGCGTTATTCTGCATCCTCTGCAGCAGAACGCTCATCGTGTCTTCTGCATCGGATCCTGGGCCTAAGGAAAAAGGCTTACCATCCTGAATCCAGTCTTCAGCAACACCTATAAAGACAAGAAAGAACAGGTTAGCATTCCGGCATCTGAAAGACAAAGGCTTACCTACTCTTCGTGCGCTCCGGAGGTCTTCACACTGCATTCCGGCATCTGAAAGACAAAGGCTTACCAACTCTTCGCACGCTCCGGAGGCCTTCGGCGCTGCATCCTGAATCTGAAAGACAAAACAAGGTGCGTTTAAAGACATTGGGGAACTTTAATACTCACGTGCCATTACTCTAACCCAGTGGGTATTCCGGCACCCTGCAGCCGCTCCGAACTCGTACCTGCAAAATAAAAGACAGAGCGCATCGTGAAGCAGGCAACAAGCGCTTACTTACGTGCTTCCAGGCGCTTCTATTCATCACACGGACTCCATCTTCAACTCACTTCAGCCCGTCATCCGCCATCGCCGGAACCTGCAAAACAAGAGACATCATTACTAAAGACTTTAAAGACAATAGAATTACTCGAAACTTACCGTTCGTGCAGTAAACGACGGACAGCAGTCCTCTGAAGTCAAGAGGCCTGCGCTACCGATCCAGTGAAGAAACTGGTTACAGCACCCTGCCCCGAGGCAGATGGAGAGCTCGGCATTCACTTACCTAAGGTGAGAGCGTTAACCTTTGGGGGTCTACAGGAGAGCAAAAAAGGAAAGAGATAGGGACACCCCAATAACCCCAGTTCATTAATCCCATATTTTCTATCTGCAGACATCTTACTCTTGAAGTCAGGCATACAGTGCACAGAGGTCCAGCCCAAAGAGCCAACCGGGTGCTACACATCACCTTTGAAGATACGGTAGTCGCCCAGTCAAGACCGGCGCCTCTGCGAGAATCAGGTGAGCGTTACACTAGTCTAGCGTTGTAGATTTCCCGTTTAGCCAACAGCATTTCCTTTTTGTAGAGGGTAGATATATCCCTCAGAATATCTTTATTTTCTTCAGAGGGTTGTGGGTTCCATGCGACGTCACATTGCCTTTTTTTGCCATGAAGTGTTTTCAGGTGGGGGGTGTACCAAGAATTGAGGTGGGCTTTGGGTTTGCTTTGTCTCATTTTAAGAGGTGCAATTGAGTCCAGTGCAGAGGACATAATTTTGTTGTACTCATTCACTAGAGTTTCAGGGTCCAGGTTGTCTGGTAGTGAATTAAGTGTGGGAAGGATGAGTGGGAGGAAATTGTTTGTGGTGATGTTTTTCTCATTCCTTGTCGGGATGGGCGGTGCTAGCTGGGCGAGAGTGGGAATAGGTCTGTTGGTTTCTAAAGCAAATGTTATAAGGTGGTCTGTCCAGATTTGGGGGGAGATCGATAGGATGGAGGCGTTGCAATTTTGGTCTGCCACCCAATCGAGTATCCTACCTTTGTTATGGGTAGGGTGAAGCACTCTGTGAGAAGCCTAGTTCAGAAAGTAGGTTAGCCACTCTACTTGCATGAGGGTCGTTTAGGTCGTTGAAACCCAGGTTGACGTCCCCTAAAAGGATAACCTGCGATGATTTTTTTAGGTTATGAGAAAGAATAGTAGAAATGACCTCCTCGAAGGTTCCAATGGGGCCTTGAGGTCTATAAATCAAGTGGATGGTGAGGGTTCGAGAGTTGACTTACCATTGGTTATCTGTGTGCGGGGGTCATGATTAGACGAGCGTGTAGCCATTTCTCTAAATAAAATTCCCTTCAGACCGATGATTGCAGAGAGAATTTAACCCGACAGTGGTGCCTGTGTCCAGGATAACACAGGCCGAGCCAAGAACTATGGATAACAGACACCCACACACCTTCTACGCATGGCACTCCTGCTGGACAGATTGAGACAGCTGAGGACTCAATTAAATGTGTTGCTAAATGACACAAACACTTCTGCGGCTGCACAGGGGACTAAAGAGTTTCTGCTGATGGGCACGATTTCATGTTTACTGGACTCCAAGGGGTATAAACCGCATCCAAAAGAATGGTCAGTTTTTGCACTTTGGACTAAAGAGTCTGCAAGTTGGGAACAAGAACTGCTGTGCAAACAGAGAAGAAATTACACAATAAGAAACGGAGTGCTAAAGCAGAACCTTCCCTTTACCCTTTCCTAACATCCACTAGTGCGTTGCCCAGTAATGATGACAGCGACCATCCTGCAATGTACTATCCAGCTACAGTGCTGCCACAACAGCCACCAATTCCCTCCGCCCCGTTGCCACAATTGTAGGTTGCATTTCCCCGACTCCACTAACCCACTCTCCCTGCACCACGTTTCTTCCATGTGCATTTCAAAGAATACAGAATCACCTGGCAAGCCCATCTAGCATTGGAGGGTCCAGACTCTTGACTGGGGTGGCCCAAGTGGGGCACCAACGTGTGCAAGGGGGGGGCATGAGGTACGAGAGAGAGCGAGCGCGCGCACACACACTCTTCGAACTTGAGGGGAGCTGGGAGCTGGTTAGCTCCCGATTCTAGCATAGTAGAGCCTGGTTAACTTGAAACCAACCGCTCATTTTGGTTCCTACGGCCAACTGGTGCCTTCCAAACATGTAAATGTGACATTAACTTTGAGTACTTGAGAATGTTAATAAAGAAAATTCAAACACATTTAAACACAATAGTTCATACAAAATGGACAAAAGGGTAAAGGAGCAACTCTGGTAGCTCTTGGTTCCCCTGCAGTAGCTCAGGCCTACTGGGTGATGTCCTAAACCCAAGAGCAAGTTTTAGCGCCTGCTCATTGAATCTCGATTTGAACCCCCCCCCCACCCCCCCCCCCCCCCACACACACACACACAGTTCAGAGAGGGAGGGGGATCAGAGGGGGGTAGTTATCAAACAATATGGTGGGTGGTCTTCAATATGATCTACAGGAATGGTGGTCTTCAATATGATCTATAGGAAAGCGCCACAGTTGGGTAAGGACAATACAAATATGGGGTTGAGGGATGTTTTGGATGAATTACAGAAAGAGGACGGGTTAGAGGGTACACCACCCTTATGGGAAAACATGCCACCCCTAGAAGAAGTGGGAATGCGAGCATGTGTGTATCCAGTGAGGAGCATTCCTGCACTCGAGGGATTTAACACTATGCTGAACCATGTGGCCTAGACAGCAGAGGTGGTCCCTTAAGGAAGCATTTCCACCACTCCGTACAACCCCTTAAAAAGCATCATAGATTCCCATAACACTACCACTGCTGATTTGGCAGGATTACTTAAACAAATCCTTAACCCAAAGTAGCTACAAGCAGTTCTAACAAAGTCAGATTGGCACCAAAACTTTAAAGATCCCTTAATGGGGAACACATCCGAGGCTGAACATGGCAAAGATTGCCCTTAAAAAAGTAAAATACTGGATGGAATAAAATAATTGGCAAAGGCCAAAACAGACTGGTCAACAATGGCATCTTAGACAAGACAAAGTGTAACATCCTGAAGATTTTATTTCAAGAGTAATAGCTACCCTGGAAGATCCTTCTAATATTTAAGATGTCACTAGCGCAGCCCCCAAATTAAAAAGCAGTATTATGTTAGTGGTCACCTCGCCGCAATTGGAGTTGATGCAGAATAGGCGCTTATTGACTGGAAATGTAGAAATGTGCAAGAAATCATGCCTACAGCGGTACATATGTATAGTTTATATTTAGAAAAGAAAGATCAGAAAACCCTAGTTGCCTCAATTTAACCGACTGCACGGCAGGGTCTCTGCGGGAGCACCCAACTCACATGGGGCAAAGAGATGGGGCTGTGAAGTATTCTAACTGGGCGTCACACACCGAAACAGGAGCTTTGCCCTCAGTCTTCGATGTAGCGCGCGATTAGAATGCTTTTTCTTTAATTTCAAGGAATTCGAATTGAGCCGATACCGACCCATCTCACACCCCCTTTTACAAATAGCCCGGGTCACAATGGACCATGAATCAAGCCGGTGGGTGTTAACAAAATATTTATTTACATTTCAAAAGGAAATAACACAATTTTTATATTGGGCTGCAATCACCAATGGGGTGATAATTACAATGAAAACCACTGAAATACACTTGGGTAACCTGCCACAAGCACAAATGAATAGGGGCACTTTTTCAATTAGGATAGATAGCCGCAGAGTTACGATTTCCCCTTGCAATGTTCTCTCAACCCACAATCAATCTAATTCTGAGTGGATAGAATGAGGCAGGAGGTAGTCAGGGATATGTGGCAGCAAACAATCAAAATCTGACCTTCCCTCACAAAATAAGAGGATTTTAAACCCTTTGCAATGACACTCAGATTTTAACAAATAATTAAATGTATAATTAAATAATGATGTACATATGTTTTATCACAGTCTCAGGGATGTCATATCACTAGCAACTATAAGTTAAGGTATCACCAAAGGCATACAGAGATCACAAAGCAGGTTGAAACTGAAAACAGTGCAGTCAAATCACACATGGAAAAGTAGAATTTTTTCTGGTTTACGGTTTCAAATGTCAAAAACGGTTTTTCTGAAAAACTGGTGAAATACTCGAAATTGGAATGTGTTTTTTGGGCTGGGGATAGAGGCACATCACAGGGACAATATAGAAGTGAAGGGATGGCTATAGCTGAAGAATTGAATGAGATTTTCAAGGGGGAAATGAGGTTTTATGTTAGGAAAATAAAGCAGTTAAAAACTAAAATCTGTTTGGAAGGAAAGGAAAAGTGTTACTTACACGAGATTTAATGGACAGAAAGGAGTGGGGTGAATGAAAGAATGGCGCTAACACTAGAAAAACAAGGACAGGGTGCACATAGGATTAAAACATTTTAGACAAGTTATCAGGGTCTGGATAGGATTACTTAGAAAATAGGACAAAGACAAAGGGTTCAAGATGGAGTATGCTATGTGTTGTTATGGGATGGGGAAATACTAACAATCAGTGCTGGAGTTTGGCATTTGGGACAGCCAACCGAATTCTGTACTCAAAAGGTTCTGGTCACCCGATAGCGGGCTCTCCTGGCAAACGACAGCTGGGCAAAGGTCTGGTCACAGCAACGCCTCAGCTGGATGGAGCGGGTAAGCAGGGCAAACAGGCGGCACTGGAGAATCCCAAAGCGGGCTCAACCACCTTTCCCCTTAAGTTAGTAGGATTTTGTTATGGGGTTTTAGTGCTGAAGGGTGGTTCTGCCTGGATAGGAAGGCCTGGGTCAACTATCCCTTTTCTGGCAGTGGGGTCTGGAATCTTCCAGAGTGAAGGTGGAATATCTGGATACGCAGGCGCTGGAAAAATTCAGAAGAGAGAGTGTACTGTCCCTGTGAGCTCCCACCCTCTATATAAAAGAAGGGGACATCACTGGTTTACTGTTGGGCAGAACTGAGCTAGGCCTACCCCCAAGACCGAGATAGGTCAGCCAATGTTGGTTGCATCCTCTAGGCGGGGACTCTGTTTATGGGATTGTATTTTATGATGTGCAAAGCCTTCCACCAGTCCTTTTTGCCAAAAATCAATCTGAACATAATTTACACATTTGTACAGTTGTGACATTTCAACAAATTACATAGGCAGATTACATATTTTACGTAGAGCAGTGCTGTCCAATTCTCACATTTGTCGGACTTTGTTTTGCCCGTCTAACAGTGTTTCGTGATTTTCAGTGATAAATATTCGACCTAAAATTCTATAACTTTATACATGGGTATAGATTATCATAAGGCATCTAAGTATTGAATTTCAGAGTGGTCTCATGTACACTTCCCTCCGTATATCCACTTCTCTGCCATTTCTGTTCCAGATATGGCAGTGAAGGCTACCTTGTCTTGTTTAAAAACCACAAAAATTACATTCAAACTTAACTTTTTACATTCCTGCAAAGTCCTGTTGCAAAGATAAAAGTCTTGAAATGTTATTAATAAAATAGTCTTTTGAGGCAAATGGTCAGCATTGTTCACCATATAAGGGCATAGCTTACAAAGCTGCTCTTGCGTTGGCTTTGAAGCTCCCAGTAGAAGTTGCAGGGATGTGTGATTTCCTATTTCACAAGTCCGTGTCCCAGAATCTCTACTGTAAGAGGCCTCAGCCCAGACAAAAGTCTGATGAGCCTTGGCTGTTCAGTGCTTTTGGTCCATTAAAAGTTTTCAAAGGTGTCAATTAGCATGCATGTGCCCTAGAAGTTTATGGTGGCTCCTTCTGGGGGTGGGGGGGGGGACTCAGTTATATTAACTGAAAAACCTGTTCTGGAGCTCCCAAAGCAGCCAGCTAATGCATTTAATTCTTGATTATATTTTATTTTGTTCTGAATTGGAAGCAAGCCTGTTCAATAAGACATCCCATATTTGTTTCCCAGCCCAAACTCCTTCACATTTTTAAACAAGGGCAGGGCCTTATCCAACATACACTTTTAAAGCAGGTGTTTTTCTTATTTTCAAAACTTCATTTAAACACTGTGTGAGGCCTGCTGGCATGATCCTTTCAAAAGGTTCCACCTGAATTTCCCACATTGTTCGGTAGTCAAAGTCAGTTTCTTTTATACAGCAATTTGTTTAAAAACACAGATCCACTGAAATTGACATAGGCCCAGAGAGTCAGGGCCTCTTTGAAGCATTGATTTATGACATTTTGTAGCCCAAAAGTAAAGCGTTTTCCTGCACGGCTGAAAGCAACACTTCTTTTGATTTCCCAGTTCTGAACAGCCCGTCATTCAGGGATACTGCTCTCTTCTGCTGGAGCACAATGTAAATCTGGATGGGCATGGCAGGGTCTCACTGATAAAAGTAGTGTGATGATGAACAGATGAACATAGCGTCAGGGCAGCATCCTTTTTCATGTAAATTATTCCCTCGTCAATGGGAATTTTTTAGCAAGCAGCACAGCAACGCTGCTTTTCAATTTGCTTCTTTTGGTGCACACAAGAACACACACCGGCACCTTTCTAGGTGTGCTCCCTGTCCAACTCGCCCAATAGGTGTTTGGCAAGACGGTGCAACCATCATTTTGCAGCAGCAAAAGGCAGTTTTAATGTGGGGCAATGGTGCTCCAGGGAGCCAGTGTAGCCATTTTGCTGTTGACTGCAGAAGCGCAGCTTGGTAATGGATGGGAATTCTGCTGAGTGGGTCATTGTAGCCCACAGGGCCTAGCAGGGCCCATAAGAATATTGCCCCATTCAGGCCCCAATATAAGCCCCACAGGGATCCCAATGCCATTACTGTCAAAGATAGCGTGTCCCAATAGGTTTGAACCACATATGCTACAGTTCCCTCCCAACGCATTGGGGTGGAATAGCCATACCCAAGAGACACCATGGTACTTAAGCAACCACCACAGCATGGAGCCCCTAATAATAGTATGCAATGGCAGCCACAACACGAAACTACTCAGTGCCACGAGCGTGACCATTTAATGTAGGCGCAAGTCTCATGTATTCACCTACCTCAGGAGCGCCCACACACATAGGTGGTAGACCTCCCAGCTGCAGTAGAAGCCTATAAATTAGGAACACACACAGAAGTACTCGCAACTTCACAAACTGTGTTGCCAGAATGGCATCAGGATGTCTCAGAAGAGCTATGGGCTCCGATGATGCCAGATGCATCACTTCCTGTGAACCAATAGTCATACCTTCAAAAGAAAAGGTCAAATTCCATAAAGGCAAACAGTACCCCCCCACCCCCTTGCAACACAGGCAGTACAGGGGTGGGGAGTGGGAGGGTTGAACCCACAATTGATGACCTGTTGATCCAAGGAACACTTGTGCATACTATTTCTCCCTGTAGCACGCCGATTTTTAGGAGATAAAATAGACTAGTGCAGAACTAAAGGGCAATTAATGAAATTGTGGCCCCAAGGTCCCGTGGTGCCCAACTCCAGGGTTCGAAATTGATGGAGCTGCCAGATATTTTGCTCCTGCTTCTAGCTTGGGAGAGCCCGATTAGCTTGAAACCATCAGTTACCAGGAGCTACTTTTGACTCCCCAAGCAAACTGGCGACAGACATGTGATATTAGCTCCGGATGTTAGGTAATCTGAATAGAGGGAACTAAAGGACATTTAAAGTAGAATGGAGCATACGCTATGGAAAAAAATGAGTTTGCAGCTCATACGCAAGCTATATTTATGGTGCGCTGTGTACTTGCTTATGGTCCTACTGGGTGATGCCCAATACCCAGGAGCTGTTACTCCTGTTCATCATATGCCAACTTCGATCCCTGCAACCCACACACAATTCTCTGCAACCCACACACAATTCTCTCAGCAATTCCATTGGACACCAGTGTTTACAGTGTAGTTGATTTAGGTTCTGCATTTTTCCTCTATGCCAGCGGCACTTGAGTCAGAGTTCCTATTTGCCTTCTCCTTCCAAGTGGAGGACAAATATCAAAATTGCTAAACGACCTGGACTAGGCTTCCCCAGGGATTCATACACTCCCCTACCATCTTTTCCAGAACATTGCATGCCAATAAGGCATCTCTTTATTTTCTGGGAGGAGACGCTCATTCAGTACAGCGATGATCAATGACTTTGCCCCCGATCAAGCTGCAGCATAAACAGATGTTCATTATTTGTAGAATAACTGGACAAAGTCAGGCCAGAAGGTGGCGCCATCCAAAATACAGATTGTCAACCTAAAGTGAACTTACGACACATCTTAACGCTTGGTCACCGGGTCTTGGATCCATCCAGATCAAATGGACATGCCCAGACCACACACAAAAGATGAATTAAGATACATTTTCAGAGGGTGGGGGGGTGGTCTAGGGTACTGCCCGCAATGGATTGTAGATTACGTTATTCTGGCAAAGAATCTACAGGGAGCATTTGTTATTTACAGGAGCGCTCAGGGGTAGCATCTTGCGTCTTTACACAAGATCATGGCGGAAAGTCACGCCCCAGTGCATATTTTTCTACACCTCTGGATACAGAAGCTCAGTGTTTTCCACCATGATTGAGTGCAACGCTGCATGCGTTTATCTGCAATAGAAGGAGCTTTCCCCATCCCTTCCATTGTGTGATGAAGTACTTTATTTCCTTGACCTCTGCCCTTTAGTCTCTCCATTTATAGGTCTCAACAACCTCCTGAGAGCAACCACACCAGCCGCTGCACATTATCCAACCTGGGTATCGGGTGCCCCTGAGAGCACATACGCAGAAATCGACACTGGAACCATGCTGGAAAGGACCATATGAGATCATGCGGACGTCAAACTATCTGAACGCCGGAAGGCATACAGATGTCGGTCCATGCACCAAATGCGAAGAATCAGAAGGAGGTTCACGCCCTTGCACCACTAGCAGTCGCACCCTTACCGATAGTGCCTGAGCTCTGGAGGAACAAAGACTTATCAAAAACGTTTCATTATAACCCAAGGAACAGAAAAGTAGATACTGTGAAGACTAGCAGCCCCAGAAGACTTGTGAACTTTCCTCAAAAACATTAGAGATGCAAAATATATTAGGCCAGCCCCACATGTTATCCAACACATGCGTTTATTAGAGAGATTGTCAGTACATGATTGTTATTGGTAATGTGACAAATGCCTTTGTCCATGCACCAGAACAGTACAGATTCTAGAAGTACCCAAGGATTGCCCTTTCTGGGAATTTCTGCCAGCTTGGAGGAGGGGGGCAGAGAGGAGAACTGTAGGAACACGAACTCCTTCAGAAGACATGGCAAAACTTGCTAAATGCATAGGTAACAGATTTCGCAACAGTCATTGCCATATCTGCAAGGCCCTTGTTCGATACGACTGTGCCAAATTGCACAGCCTCTAGGTAGGCGGGCCCTTCAGGGTGACAACACTGATTTATGCCAAGATACCTTACACACAGTTCAAGGAACAAAATCCAATCACTTATTGGCCACCTTTCCTGTATAAATGTAAGAGGAATAAACACTGCCAGACTGGTCAGGACGTTCTTCCTCTGTCATTGCAAGCCCAGGCACAACTGTACTTGTAGGTTACCTGCATTCTCTCCCAATAAACCCGAGTCAAGAACAGGTAAGGATCTGCATCACCTTCTGGTCAGTGAACCTGTAGGGGGATTTGGGGGGAGGGGGGGGTGGGGAGGTTCCACATGCGAGCATGGGTGTTACTTGGGTTACAGCGGTAGGGGTTACCTGCCTCCTCCTTGTTCCAATGGGAAGCACTGAGTTGTCAGCAACATTGGAGGGAAACTCGTAAATGAAATTGTCATACATAACTGCCACTGAACTGAATGTCTGACTGCTGGGTATGTAGTCATCTGCCACACAATTATTTCATTTTTTGACATTTCCATGGCGCCTATAGACAAGTGTTTCCAGATACCACAAGACAAATGGGTGGGGGGGGCGGGGAGACATGGGAAAGAACAAACTGAAATATTGGCCTTGTGACAATCCTACAGTGCAAGTACAAGACATGGTGGTAAGTGTAGGGGGAGGCGATGGAGGGAGAATTGCAGGAGTAGGGTGCCCAAAGGAGGGGGGAGGGGGGGGGGGTGTTCAGGTGCAGAGGGGGCCTAGGCGGTAAGTGCCAGCTGGAAAAGGGGGGGGGGTGAGTGCGGTGGACAGGGAGGACCAGGTTAGGGCTAGTCTGTGGAAGGGAGCCCGAGGGCAAGTGTTGGCAAGCAATGCTGGGGGGACTGGTAGGGAGTGGTCTGGCCCCTGTGTGACTCTGAAGGGACCAGGCCCCAGTCACAGCAGGAGAGGGAATGTTAGCACCGGAGGGAGAAGAGGAGAAAAAGAAAGTCTTGAGAAGTTTCTGGAACTTAATAAGATCCGGCTAAAGTTTGCAGGAGCAGAGAGGCCGCTCCATAGGGAGGAACCAGCCGAAGAAAGGTATTTGCCTCCCACTCTCTGCTTGGAGAAACGTTTGACCTGCAGAGAGTTGGAGCCAGAGGACCGAAGTACTCTGGCAGGGAGGTATTTAGGGAGGGAAAGCTGGATGTAAAGAGGGCCCAGACTCCAGACAGCTTTGTGGATGATGCAACGGTCTTGAATTTGATTCTTGTGGTCACCGGGAGAACAGTGGAGAGATTTTAGGGCTATTGATATGTGGTCCCTGGGCTTGAAGACAAGGATAAGTCTTGCAATCCTATTCTGGATTAGTTGAAGGGGGGCAAAGGGAGGAAAGAGGCAGATTGAGGAAGAGGCTGTTGCACTAATCCAGCCTAGAGAGAACCAGGGCTCTCGAGAGGTTGAGCTTCTGGGGGAAGGTGTGGAAAGGTAGAATACCCCCGAGGAGGTGAAGCTGAAAGTTGGACTTCTTGGCAAGGTTTGTGATGTGTGGAGAGAAAGGAGTCGTCAAAGATGATCCCAAGGTTTTTTGCCTCACAAGTGGGTGAGGGGAGGGGACCAAAGGAGGCTGGCCAGAGTGGGGTGGAAACAAGGAGCAGGCGTCCCAATGAGAAGGATCTCAGTCTTACTGGCATTAAGGCAGAGATCATTGGCAGAGCAACATGCATGAATAGCAGTCAGGTATAAGGGAGGAGGTAGAGGACGACAGCTTGAAGCAGAGCTGTTCAAAAGACACTTCTCCCCTTCTTGCTGCTAGACAACAAATCAGATATACATTCAAGGCCCACAAACATGACTCTCTCTAAGGGCCAAAATAAACTAAACTATCAACAACGCTTAGAGTAGATCCCTCACACCGGTTCCCTTTATGTGTGGAAATAAAAGAAAGGGAGGGAAGAGCAAGGGGAATCATGACGGGCTGTAATTTCACAGATGAACTGCTTGCGGAGGGCACCGCCCTGTTGACGGGGGAAGGAGTGGGAAAACCAGTCTTAGGCATAAGTGGACAAATACCACTGATCCTCCGTTACACCTATTAAAAAGCCAAGTGGAAGTGGGGAAGAAGTGGTCTGTTGTGGTCCACTACTGAAGTCTTTCTGCTGTTTTCATTGCCAGGAGGAGCTGCAGAAACCACACAGCTTAAAACAGCATTTGCTGCGTGGAGCGCGCGCAGAGTGGAAGTGGTCTGTTGTGGTCCGGTGGGGCTGCTGACCGCGGAGGAGATCCACCTAACAAGAGCACGCGGTAAGTTAACACGCTGCATATAATATATTTAAATTGAAAGCCAAGCACAACATCTCACATTGTATCCCAGCCCCCCTCTGCATGGAGGAAGCTATGCGCCTAGGCAGTTCGAAAAAAAAGGGGGCGGGAGTGTAAACAATGAAGACACGGGGAACGCCATGAAGCGTGCACCACGCCCTCATATGTTGACCATGCCTAGTGCACAGGCAGAGAGTAAGAAACTGCAACATGCCCTCCCTCCCCAATGTCCTAACAAGTTTACCGGCAGCAGAGGTAGTGAGCATAGGAGAAGTGAGAATGCCGCCGCCGGAACACACGTTGAGCGAAGCGGCAAAGACGCATACTGCAGCGTGGCTCGGCGCAGCCATATCAGCCAAGTCGAGGTCCCCCGGAGGGGAGACCAGGCAAAGCAATAGCTATGGCCTTGAGCCAGTCGAGGTGCGAGGCACTCAGGAGCACGCTGCACGTACAACCAAAGCAGCGTGCAAAAACAACGCTGCCCTTCTGCAGTCGGACAAAATAACAGCAGACTTACGGCAGGAGATGGCCAAGGTTCAGAGTCACGAGCACGGACGCACAGTCGTACAACGGACTGATGTCCTGCGCGTTACAAACTGAACGCAAAGAGGCCAAACTAAGTGATGAAATTAGACTTGCTACACCACAAAGCGTTATGGCTCAAGTACATGCTCCCAGTGAAATAGACCTCCCCCTAGACGGGGCAGAGCGGTCGCCTTCACCGCCAGGACACCACATAGGCGCATATTCAGAAAGTACTCTATCAACTTCTCAAAACCGTAAGAAAAGAGCAAGAGACACATGTGCACCAACCAACAAGAGAGATCTTTTACAAGCCAAAAAGAAACAAAACATGAAACAAAATGAACAGTTGAAAAACAAAGCAAACACACATAAGAGAAAAGTACACCTTTCCATGAGTGGCAGCACGAATAATAGCTCAAATTTCACAAAGCTAAGAAAAAATTACACACTGCGCATGTTGACTGACTTTTGAAATTCAGCCACAAACTAAATCTAAACAGAAGTTTCCGACGCTGAAATGCTTGCTGCAGTGAATGAGCAGATGCCACCAGCAAAACAAAAAATGTGCCCATGAGAAGAAAAATGGGTCAGAGCAGGTGGAAGAGCCTGCATCACAATCTCCAGACGTTTCCAACAAACTAACCCCCAATGAATCCGAAGCATCGAGAGACAAAGTCGCACCAAACAACTCGCAATCTCACAATCAATCGCCTGACATGGAACATGATCACCCAAACACAGAAAACAAAGCAAAGCTGATCAACGGATGGAAAACGGGCCGGAACCGAGTGAAAAATCTACCGGTCAGATCTAGAGACATCAACAAAAGTCAGTCCTAATAAAGCGCCAACTTTAAAGGAAGATATTCCAACAAACAAAGATCCTTCTCATAGTGACAGTGCGACAAAGAAAACAAAGATAGTTCATCACTCCGACGACGTTGATATTGATGAACCCAGCGCAGACTTGCTGTGCCCTCAAACTCCTTGTACTGACAGAGAAATCTACTCACAGTACACAACTCAAAGAGTTAATCGGAGTAAACATGGAGGACTTTGAGGATTCGGCTGCTGATCCTTCATTACAGGAGCAACCTCATCTTCCACAATCTCCAATGTCAGATGCTTGCAAAAAGACGGCTTTTTCAGAACAAGAGCATTTAACTGCGCATTCCAACCCTCGGGTAACAAATATCGCAACAACCAGCGATAAGCTAAATACGGTGGGAAAGGAAGCTGCACCTAATCAGCATAGGCCGAATGCTCACCGACTGTCGTCCAGAAACAACCTATCAACATCGCAATCGGGGAGAGTCTCGCATTTGACACAAACTCCAAGCAGAAGGCATGCTGATTGTGGAAACATCTCCAGCACAAATATGGCCCCTCAATCACCAACTGCAACACAAGACTCAGCGTCGAAGAAAACGGACCTGCAAGGCATTATGTCAGTTATAACCATCGCTTTGAACCCTTTCTGCAAATTGTATGAAACACTGAATGAGTCCGTTAAAGACCAACAGGTCATCCTAGCCATGATTCTGACCAGGGTCCTGCATTTAGAGGGCTACATCACAGCAAAAGAAAATTCCACAAATACCAAAGACACGCTGGATCAGCTTCTTACCAACATAACAAACAAAGCCGCAGCTCCTCTTGATGATGTAGCATCGCTCAAAGCGAAATCCATGAAACACGATTCAAAGGAAGTTGGAACACAAACCACGACAGTCATCGATTTAACAGCAGAAAGAGCACAATGGATACTACAACAGTTCCAACAAAAGCTCAAGCTCTAACTGACAAACGTAACCACATCTCCAAGCTGCCTTTGAAGAAACAGAATCAGGTAGCCAAGGTGATGATGGTCCTAAACAAGGAATCTGTAAACACTCAAATCGACGCTGAAATAGGAGAATCAACGTACGCAATTTTTGAACCAACCAAATGCAAGGAAAAATTGGGTGCGAGACCTGCGGCAGTAACCACAAATAACACTGCGTATCAAAAACGCCAACGTATCTCAAAAAAATAGCTCCAATCACGACACCTCAAGCAGAAGGCAACCATCGGGAGCAACATCCTCCCTCGCCTGTAGAAAAAAAATCAAAAGGCATCCACCGGTAATGCAGTATCTGCAAGAGAGAATGAGTTAAATATAAGAGACAACGCAAGTAGACATTCAGCGGCAAGAAACCTCTCTGAATGTTCAGATACGGCAGATACATTAATGAATCTCAGCGTCTACCCCCGACGATTACCCAAACTCAATAGTAACACCGGAGCAAGTTAGTCAAGTCAGAGAATGTAGACAACATACTCACCATGAAGCATCCACAATCATAAATGACAACAATAAAGCCCAAAAGGAGCGCGATTTTGAAACCTTAGAGGAAAAACACAATCGCGTGACAACACTTTCAAATCACAGAGTCAGCCATGCGGCATAGAGAAGTAAACATCACGACGAAGAAGCCTGACAAAGAAACTAAATACAGGAAACAAAACAAAAGCATTATCGAAACTAACCAAGAAAAGAAATTTAGGAGGGGGAAGAGAAGCTTCAGACCGGCAACCAAGTGCCCACCCTCCAAAACAAGAGAAATCACAAATCTCACGTCAAGACGCACGTTTAACCCCTCATGGTGACCAAAATGAGAAACACAACAGAATATTGAAAAACCATCATAACAGATCAATACCCACGATCAGCCAAAATGGAAAAAAATGAACCCAGTAGGAAAACCCGTGCGGACAACAATGTTCGAGGGCAAAATAGTAAAAGACCTGCACAGCACACTCAATAGAAAAACGAGTTACAAGTGGATAATAAGGATGACGCAGAGAAAGTGCAACATTGACAATGTCATTCTAAAACAGACGATCTGTCATTGCCATATTTAGCCAAATTGAGAAATTACAAGACATACATTCGGCAGACATAAAAATTGTGGAACCATGGCACAATCTATCTGGTGCAGCTACCCTGCTCCACCTGAATTCCAGGAAGACTCACCGGTTCACGAAAGCCCGGATGCCTCATTACGCAGACAGGAAAATGGAACTAGAGACAAACATGCCAAATCAGTACACAGGGAACCTCGGTATAAATCTGCAGAGGTTAAATACCAGACAAAATCTTGGTCCAAAAAAAGTGGACGATTCAAACTCACAACATCAGAAGGTCCGCAACAGTACAGGCAAGAGAGAGCATCACACATCTGTAAACAAACAAGTACACTCTAAATCAAGAGAGAGAAGCCGAGAAACAAAAGAACAACGTTCAGATAATATCCCAATGTCAACGAAAAGGACAACTATGCAAATAACAGCGGCACCCAAGATCTCTCAAAACAAAAAAAGGATACACCTCTTAGCAATAAAACAGGGCTATGGGCTTGGCTGCCTAAAGCACTTACCACACACCGTAAGAAATAGCCATCCCTGAAGTTTGGCTCTGCGGCAGGCGACACGAGCAAGGAAGACGCAACTCAAATCACCCTTTGCTCCTGGAACACCCGAGGACATTCCCATCTGACGGCTCTTGGTGGGCCCAATCTAGGGGAATTTGACATTTGCCTACAGGAAACTTGGCTCCAGCATACACCAATGATGGAAGGATATCAAATAATCTTGGCCCCAGCAGCTAGGGGAAGCAAAGGAGGATCAACCTCAGGCCTGATGACAGCGTGCCGCAATGGATCTGGAGCCTTATTAGAAAAAACACTTACGGCAAATCAATCGATGCTAGCAGTGTTAGTCTCTTGGCAAGGGATGGCAAATCCGAAACTGGAACGAAACCTTGTTATCATAGTCAACCTATATTGGAATCCAGCAACAACTACTGCAACAAGATTCATTGAATTATGTGAAGACCTGCTTGTAGTAGCCACGATTGAATATCCTTTTACACCCATACTAATGTGTGGAGACTTAAATGCCATTTCAAGGAGCCAAGGAAAACAACGACAGCCCAGCAGGCATCTGCACAACGAGGCAAAGAATGGCTAAAGTTCAGCAAATCACATGGGCTATACAACCTTGATGATGCATTCCCAGAAGCAGACAGAATATCAACGTGGGAACGCCCACCCGCGGCTACAACTATCGATCACATCTTCGTTTCACAGACACTATTACACATTACCAAATTCTTCAAAGTGCGTCGCACAACAACGAGCGACCACAATTTGCTCGAAACTGCCTGGAATCTAAAAAGTAGAAAAAGCACTAAATTCGACACATATTGAGCCCACTGCACAGGGCATAAGAGTAAGAATAAATGCTGCAGATATCATCAAAGTGACTACCAAGTATAATGCAAATGCATACTCAGCAGCCACCAACGCCATCGACTATCAACCTTTACTGAGCCCGCATATCCAACGAAAAAAGGGGAATTGGGCTTGCAACAAAAAGAATCACCAAACAGGTCTATAACAAAGAACTAGTCGAGAAAAGGCGAGAATACAGAAGAGTGTTACGAACTGCTTGTAAGATCTCGAACACAGACGTGTTTGACAACATCAAAGACATTTAAAAAAAAAAAAAAAAAAGAAAAAAAAAAAGTGTACAAAGATTGGGTTAGATTCCAAAGACAAACTGAATCAGGCAGACGCCGAACAAATAACCAAAGCCCTCATTACCAACAATAGCAGAGACTTTTGGACATTAATACGTGATACGGACAAAACGCCAAGCAACCACATTTTAAACAACATCAGTCAAGATACCTGGGAAAAGCACTTTGAAAAAGTATTCTGCTCAGCTGTCAGCCTGCCGTTGCAAGAGCAACAATGCAACACTGCAAAATGGATCAACTTAGAAAAGGAAGACGACATTCTTGACGCCATCAAAAAACTGAAAAATTCTAGAGCTCCAGGCCCAGACGGCATATCTAATGCAGAGCTGAAAAGCCATCCTGAAGAATGGGCCAGCTTGATGAGCGCCATCTGCCGCTGATGCGCTGAAACACAATCCATTCCTCAATCATGGACCAAAGCGGTCATAATTCCGATCTACAAGAAAGGCAATCTAACAGATCCGGTGAACTTCCGACCGATTGCCTTACTTGATGTGATGGGCAAGGTATATGCCTCACTACTCATGACCAGATTTCAATCATGGGCAGCTAGAGCCAAATGCAACGATCCCTTCCAGGCTGGTTTTAAGAAAAATGCAGGCACAACATGTAACATTCTGGCATGTAGCACGCTAAAAGCCAAAACCTTGCAGAACAAACGCCATCTGTTCGTAGTCTACATTGACTTTACCCAAGCTTTTGATCGCGTGGAGAGACGGCTGCTATGGGACAAGCTAAAAGCCTGGAACTGTCCAGAAGCCATATTAGCCCCTATTCAAGCATTACATCACAGCACCACTCAGAGTACGATTGAACCGAGAAGGCGAGCTATCAGATGAGATTCACAGCACACGAGGAGTAAAACAAGGATGCCAGCTGGCATCAGCACTCTTCCTTACCTATATTAGTGACATTCAAAGCATAGAAGAAACAATCGGGGCCTTTCCGCCAAAACTGGGTTCATCACAGATCGGTCATCTCTTGCATGCGGATGACCTGACAATATTTGACCAGACAGAAATTGGGCTCCAACGGAAACTCAGTTCCCTTCAAGCATATGCCACAAAAAATTACCTTGAAATCAACACGAGTAAAACGAAGGTCACGATTCTCCAAAATTGCGAGAAAAAACACAAAAGAAATTTTAAGTGGCATCTGGGCGAAACCAACATTGAGATTGTTACAAAATTCAAATATCTTGGCGTGATCATGGACAGCTCAAGAAAAGAAATCGCCATGCAAGTGGAACTACACTCAAAGATTAAAAAATTAGCCACACAAGCTAAAGTCATCGATGGCAAATTTTGAAAATTTTCCTTAATGCCCACAATAAATTTCTACAAAATGAAGGTGGTGCCTACAGTAACATACGGCGTGGAAGCAATGCCCACGATACCAAAACAACTATGGTCCAAGTTGGAAGCACTCCGCAAAGTGTTGCACCTACCGAATTCCACACCAGGGGCAGCCATCAGACGAGAATTAAGTCTACAATCATTAGAATGTACAGTGACCTGTAATTCTATTATGCTATACAGGAAGTGTAGAATGGCCCACAGCAATAAGGTTTTTAGGTTGCTGAAATTCGAAACGGACATTGGAAATTGTGATATGTTAAAAGCCTGGCAAAATGAAAATGAAGTGGTCCTAAATAACATCGCATCAAATGATGAAGAACTCATCAGCAATCCATGTAAAATCTTAAGCAAAATAAAAGACAATGATTGGGCTTCCACAATAGACAATGCTGCAAAGCTGAAACTTACTCTCCATCTACCAAGCAACACGCTAAAAAGAAACGAGTTGCAAAGTTATGTCAAACAATGTCCAAGCAGACAGGCACGAAATTTAATTCTGCGAGCACGTCTGAACCTATACAAAACGAATGAGATCCACTACATTCGAGGCCAGGCACTAACTAATAGCTGCCGTTTTTGTAAAAATGATCCCCATCCACCAAAAGAGACCCCAAGACATCTGATTATGCTCTGCTCAGCCACCAGCACCATCAGACAACAAGATCTATCACGAATGGCAGGCTTTGACATCTTGGCCGAGGAGGACACATGGTGGTGTCGGTTGATAGGAGGCGAGAAAACTGCATGGCAAATTGCAATGGCCAAAATGATTAAACACATCGAGAACAATCTACTAAATGACAAAAGTGGTCACTAAATAGTTGAATATTCTCAAAACCCAATGCATTCAGTTGGACCCTGCCACTATTGTCAAAGCCTTGTCAAAGCATTGTCAAAGCATTGTCAAAGCCTTTTTCTGTCTTGTTTGCCTGATGAAATGCTCAAGCAACAATGTATTGTAAAATCTTATTTTGATTAAACAATAAAAAAAAAAGCCAACACTGGTACAGGTGTGTGCTGGCCTCAAACAAATCCCTTCTATTGATACTAACCGCAATGTTCTCGACTAGTTCAGTGTGGCAACACCACTGTGGTAAAGACAGCACAACTTAGTATTCCAATCCATGTACTGTGACAAATCAGGGTATTTGTCCCTTCTCCACAGAGGGGTAAGTAATCCCCTTTGAGGCTAGGGAGGTGAGCTTGCTCCGCAATACCTTCCCTAGGGGTATGGGCAAGTGGGACCTTACTGGGAGTGGCTCCCCTTAGGGGACAAGGCCTCATTCCCGCAGGAAATCCCTATGCAAGCCAACTTATCTGCATTTATGGGACTGCCTCCAGTAAGGAATAACGTGTCAGAAGTCGGAGGTCATCCCAATGATAGAAGTTGGGGACCTGTGCTATTCACTGAAATAAGTCCAAGGGCCAAAAATCACACTGTAGCCACTGACCAGTGAGTGGGTTTTGACCTAGAGAGTATAGGAGACGTTTCAGTCCTGCCAAATGAGACGAATGATACCCAGGGGGCTCAGTCTTTCCCTGCCACCTGGTACCTATATCGGGCTAGCCTCAAAGTCAGGGCTCACATGGAGATATGGCCTGGATGTCAGGACAGGGGGGAGGGGGGGGTCGGGGTAATGAACCCTGATTTTAGAGGTGAAGTCAAAATCTTGTTACACAACTATGGGAATAACCCATACACAATTAAAGGAGGGAGAGAAAATAGCCAAATAGATTTTGGAACAGGCCTCATTTCCTGTGAATCTGTTGTCTGCATCTTATTTTTAAAATTATTTATTAGCATTTTTAAAGCGCTGACAGCCCGTGGGCATCGAGGAGCTGTTACAGAAATTGTTTGTAGTTGCGTAATTGTTTTTGTCTTAGTTGCGTATTTATTTTATTTAATTATTTATTTTTTACATTTGTAGAGCGCACTGCAGCCCATAGACATCGAGGCGCTATTACATGAAGGCGTAAGCAGCAAGATTATGTAAACATAGGAAACATAAGGTACTTAGTTACAGAGAGAGGAGCGGAGCATAGTTACAAATGACGTTCGTATGCCTGTAGATATAAAGGCAGGAAGGTTTAGACAAACAGCCTGGTTTTTAAGGCTTTGCGGAAGGCTAGGTGAGAGTCAATCCCCCTGATGAGCGAAGGTAGGGCGTTCCAATGTGAGGCTGCTAGGGCTGAGAAGCTCGAACCGCCCGCACGTACTCTACAAGTCTTGGGGGTAGAAATCAGGTTGGTGTAGGCAGATCTGGTGGGCCTGGCCGAGGTGGGTCGTGAAATTCTCTGGGCAAGGTAGGGGGGAGCAAGGTCATGGAGGCATTTATGGGTGAGGGAGAGGATTTTAAAGATGATCCTCTGCCTAATGGGCAGCCAGTGGACCTGCTTCCTAAGGTCAGAAATGTAGTCTTTCCTGGAAAAACCTGTAGCGGCCCTGAGAGCATTGTTCTGGGCAAGCTGGAGTTTAGCGATGTTTTTTCCGGAGGTCCCACCAAGGAGTGCGTTGCAGTAGTCCAACCTAGATCCTATGATGGCCCTAGCAATAGTGAGGCCATTTTGTGAGGATAGGAAGGGTCTTGCTGCGTAGATGAGTTTGGAGTAGTATGCTGATGAGGAGGCTATGGCATTAACATGCTTGTCCATGGTGAGATTAGAGTCGAGGTAGACTCCTAGAGTCTTGACTGATTGGGATACCGCAATCAGTATGTTGTCGATGGTAAAAGAGGTGTATTGTTTGTCAAGGTTGCCTAGAATGGTTGGTGACCCAATAAGTAAAAGCTCGGTCTTCTCGCTATTGAGACAAAGCCAATTGTCAGCCATCCAGGCTTGGATGGTGGCGTAGATGGAGTTGAGGGCGTTCTTGTCCAGCTCATAGTCACCTGTAAGCGGGATGAGTACTTGGGTGTCATCCGCATAATTCGTGTATGAGATGCCCATAGAATCGAGGAGATTGAAGAGAGGATGTGTGAACAGGTTGTAGAGGGTGGGTGCTATGCAGGAACCCTGGGGCACCCCACATTTGATGTGACAAGGAGATGCGCATGCTGAGTCAGAGAAGACTTTCATGGCCCTTTCCTGTAGGAATGAGGTGATCCATGCGCATGCTTTTGGGGAGAAGTTGACTGCTATAGAGAGATGGTGGCAGAGTGTGTTGTGATTTATAACGCGCTTAACTAACCAGAGGTTTCAAAGCGCGGACCCGGGGCTCGAACCTGTGTTGCTTCGTATCGTCTTGCTTCCAAGGCGAGCATGTTGCCGCTGAGCTATCCTCTTGCTTCACGATTCCTTCACAAATTGTGTCAGAGTGGGATGCGGCTCAACCCATAAAGGTTGGGGAACCCTATAATTTGAGCAGTTAAGTGCTAGGACATCAGACCTGTCAGATTAAAAGTTTAAAGTGTTCAGGGGCTTCATAGAAGACTCCCTATAGGCGGTTCCAGCGTTTGGTCTGGGCAAACAGTATGGGCAAACTTCCAAACACAAATAACCCACTCAGCCTTATAAGATTCACACAAACCTTAAGCTAAGTATTACCCAAGCCAACCACATCAATGCCTGCCCTCAAGAGGATGAAAGGCTACAAGAGACAGACATCCCCACAGAGGAGATCCCCCGAAAAGAACCAGAGAATGTTGCCCCACTCGTCGATCTTGCATTTGGCCAAAGAAATGACCCGCTCCTTACAGAGGCTTTTGGGGACCATGTGAGAAAGTGGGTATAGCAAGGTTGGGCCTTTTTCCTTCCAAAAGAAGGGCTTATTGTACCGGAAAGATTTTGGGAGAGACGGTTTGCCCCGAACCCAGTTAGGGGTTCCATGGAGGATCGTGCTGGAGTTAGCCCATTCTCATCTTATGGCAGCTCACCAAGAGGTAGGAAAAACGAGTCAGTTAGTTCCTAGATTCTATTGGCCCAAAATCTTTGCGGCTGTTAAGAACAATGTCTTGGTCTGTGGCTTCTGCCACAAGACTGCAGCTATTCCAGTCACAAGGACACCCTGGGAGCCTTTACCGATTATAGAGGTCCCTTTCTCTATAGATATAGTTGGCCTGCTCGAAATATCCAAGCTACGAAACAAGTTCATTCTAGTGATTGTGGACTATGCCACCCGATATAGAGAGGCATTTGCCCTTTGAAATAATACCAGCCAACAGATCTTAAAGCATTGGTTACCCTTTCTTTCTAGAGTAGGATTCCCTAAAGAACTCCTTACTTGCCAAGGCACCACATTTATGTCCCGTATCATGCAGGAGGTGAAAGAGTTACTCCACGTCAAAACACTGCAGACGATTTATCATCCACAAACTGATGGATTGGTGGAAAGATGCAATCAGACACTAAAAATAATCTTACACAAGCTGGTTGAAACTAACAGAAGAAACAGGGACATTACGATACCCTAGACCCTACTTGCTGTACGTAAAACCGCTCAGGCATCCCTGGGATATTCCTCTTTCGAGTTATTCTATGGAAGGGAGCCTCGAGATGTACTAGACATGCTAAAGGAAACGCAGGAAGAGGCATTTTAGCCGTTTCCCAAACCGCCCAAATATTAAACCAAAACCACCCCTCCCAAAAAAAAAAAAAAAAAAAAAAAAAACACAACCGCACATGACAACTGTAAGGGAAATAGTGAATAATCATCTAGGCCAAGCACAAGATCACCAAAAGGTGGCCTATAATACACAAGCAGCGGCAAGACCAATCAGTCTTAGTTCTCCTTCCCCCAACTGAGAACAAGATTACTTCTAAGTGTTACGGACCATATACAATATTAGAAAAGAAAGGTCTGCTAAACTATGCGATATCTCAACCTGACAAACATCAGAAAACACAAATACCACATAAACCTGCTAAAAGAATGGGAAGTAGACCAAAGCAAGCTGCGGTCAAGTGCTAAAAAATAAAAACATTTCTTTTCTTTTTTTTTTTAAAGGAGTGGGGTGGGGGCTTATTAACATAACAATTGAGTGTGGCGTCACCATAAAATAAGCAACTGGAGCCATGCTAGCAAGGCAACCCTTGTCACTATGGCCACCCTCTTTACTGAATCTGAGTTAGAGAATCATTCGATTCCCCAGTCATTACCCCTAACCCAGCAGGAAGACCTTAGTGACTTACTAGGGCAGTTCCTCAAAGTGTTTTCCGAACAACCGACTAGAGTCGCTAACTTCTTTCATTATATCCGAACACTGGCAGGGAAAACAAAAATCTGAAGCCATACAGAATTACAGAGGCCATGAGGAAAATTATTGGGGAAGAAATAGAGGAGATGCTCAAGGTTGACATTGTTCCCTCTGAGTCTCCCTGGGCCACCCCACTGTCCTGATCGCAAAACCTGACCAATCTTGGTGGTTCTGTATCGACTTCAGAAGGCTAAATTCGATTTCCACCTTCGATAATTATCCAATGCTACTGATAAGATGAATTTAAAGTTGGGTACTGCTAAATACATTTCCACACTTGACAAACGTGTGGTGCCACTAAACCCAGGGGATAGAGAGAAACTGCCTTTTCTACACCCCAAGGCATATTTCAATGTACAGTTCTTCCGTTAGGCATACATGGAGCTCCTGCCACATTTCAACTTGTATGGATAAAATCTTGAGACCCTAGATTGCTTTTTTGTGGGGCCTATTTGGACGACATAGTAGTCCACAGCAACAGCTGGCCGGAGCACTTACATCTATTTACCGAGAAAATGTCATTTAGCACAGTCAGACGTTAAATATCTTGTCTCAGACTAATAAAGTGAAGTAAGTGCAACAAAAACCAATGCCCAAGTCGAAAAGAGATCTTCAAATCTTCCTGGGATTAACTGGATACTACTGACTGTTCATCTCTAATTAAACCAACCTAGTGGTTAATGTCACAGACAAACTTAAAAATTCACAACTTCAAAAGTTGACTTGGGATAAAGAAGATCAAGTTAGCTTAGAGGGCCTAAAACACATCCACTGTCAGGAGCCAGTACTCAAAATGCCAGACTTTAACAAGTCATTCATCCTGCAAACGGATGCTTCCAAAGTCGGTTTAGGGGGCAGTACTGTCTCAAGCATCCTATACTCCACTGTAGCAGGGCAAACTTGTATGTAAGAGGGACGCATAAATCAGAGGAGATAGATAGAGCCACATGCAGGGGAAGCCCTCTGATGTAGCTACATCTTGAATGGGCAGAGCACAGTGGAGTCACAGAGTCTACTCCAAACCACAAAACAAAGAAAGCCAGAGACCCGGCAACCCGAACAGAGTAAAAGCTACTGTCAGGACAGAGCCTGACGTGGTGGCGTGACGGAAGGACTGTGGTGGGACTAGGGGCCGTCAAACGACGCAGACACCAGACAAAGTGGGAGACCTGAAACCTCATGTCAGCAGGAATTCGCTGAGCGCTGCGACCTACGGTGGAGCCGAGAGCAAGGCTGTTGTGAAGCCTGGAGCAGGGAGACAAGGAACCGAAGAAATAGACCTGTGCGAACGCCAAACCCCAAAAAGCCATCCAAAAATGAATGAAGGGACATGGGTGGAATGGCGAAGAGAGAGGATGGCAGAGGAACGAATCTTGAGTGACGGAAGTTGTGAAAACTATGATATTGATGATGGACATGGAAAAAGCATCATTGGAGATATTAAGTATGAGGCTTTGAGAAAGCCAGAAGGAGTATCCTGTGAAGAATGGAAGAAGTTGGCAGGGTTAACTGGTGAAAGAGCGTGGGAATCCCTCAACGGGAGGCTTTGAAATGTACGAGTCAAGATCATATATTGGGCCACAGGGTCAGAGGAATAGTCTAATAGAGAAACCCCAGGAGTGGTGGTGCCACACCCATGATAAACGTAGCAGATGCCCAGAAGGGTCAAGAATAAAGGAGTGAGATACTCAAACTAAGAGAAAGAGACCGCCTTAGGAAAATCATTAAGGACGTTACTCAGAATACTAATAAGCATTAGAATGTCTGGAATACCAGACCTGTAAGAAGTTGGCAAGAGCTCATACAAAAGACACAAAGAAGAGGCCATTTTAAGAAACTAGTTTCTATAGAAGGACATTTTCATACATGATATTTATGAACTAAGGAAAGCCTGAAGGACAGTCTCGAGACAGAAAGCCGAAGGGAAGCAGCCCCAAGAGAGCCATTCTTTTGGAAAACTTTAGTTATTAGCGTTAGTGGTAGGGTCAGTAGATTAGATTTTGGTTGGCAGCATTCTTTTGATTTGGACTTTGACGACAGACAAGCATCTTGAGTTTGGTTAGGTAGGGAACATCCCTGTAGTAATAGGGTAAGCTAGGCCTTTTCTTTATTGTTTTGAATGAAAACCCGGAGAAACGTCCGACATGTCTTCGTCTTCTTCCAATCCACCACAGTACCCTCAGCATTACCAGCCTTCCACTTTCACAATAACTGTTTTGGCTGTGTGCTACATATGTGCACAAAACCCTACCCCTCCCCTCCCCATGGATAGGCCGTTGCACCCTGACCCATGTTTTACCTGAGCTACGGGTCTCCCAACAGGAAAAAGTCAGAACACCCTCTCCCTGCACAAGAGAAGCACAGGTGATAGTAGGCACACAGCTCCATTGACAGTAGGGGAGTTTACAGGGGGTCGGGGTGACTGTAGGGTGCATCCTTAGGTGACTGGGAGGTTGTACATATGCTGTTACACGGACAGGAGCAGCCCTTTTCAGACTCCAGGCAGTGCTTGAGCTAGTGGCCACTGAAACCAGTTACATGCTAGAAGGGGAAATAAGGACAATGGTCCTGCAAAACAGGATGGCGCTAGACAGAACACTGGCTGCACAAGGAGATGTGTGCGTCTTAATTGAAGATCATGGCTGTTCATTTTTACCTGCTAATGAACAAGATATACATGACCATGTAGCACACATTGGGAACATTGCGTATATATATGGACTGGTGGACAACATTCAAGAATATATTTGGTGTGAGCAGATCAAAGATTTATATGTTTCTTTTGGCAGGCATACTCATATTAGTAATAGGCTGCTTATTTTTCAAGTTGTTCACTGCATGGTGCACCAGTGGTATGAACTCGATTACTACAATAGCTTTAAACATTCCCTGTAACAGGTTTGGGAGAAACCGATCACAAACTAACTCAAGAAGAAAATCTTAGAATGACTATATCAATTACATAAACCTGAACAATGCTTACTTTGAAAAAAAAATGTATTTTTAAAAGCATGCTTGTGACCAAAGGCTGAAGCAGACCCAGCGTCACTGTAGAGTTTAGCTGCCAGCATATGATAAAGCAGGGGTGTCTCCCTTAAGCACAGTTGAGCCTAAAAGAGGACATCTTCCCGTTAGATAAAAATGGAATAAGTCAGTGTGACTCGTATACACCCTTCAGTTTATCGCCTTTGAATAGGCAATCGTGATGTGCGCTGGTGAAAGGAACGTTCCCCATCATGTCTAAACACGTACCTTCCTTCTGCTGCTTTTGTGTATAAATATGGCTGTAAAAAATAAACCACAGATCACTTACCCTTGTTATCTGTGTGCAGTGGTCGTTATTACACAATGAGGGTGTAGCCACTTCCCTAAAGAAAATTCCCTTCAGGCCAAAGATTGCAGAGAGAATTGAACCTGACAAGCCAGCCATCACTGGACTGCATTATGCTGCATCATTTCTTAACTCCAAAACGTAAGCCATTTATTTCTCGTTTCAGAATGCCCTGCTCCCCTTCATTGCTCGTACCCCGGGCTCCACTGCGACAGCAACCTTAAACTCCATTGTATCACCCCCCCGCCCCCCAATAGTATCAAACAAAAACGTTTTTAAATAATCAATTAAAGGAGACTCGCTTTAAACTACCACACTACAAAAATACTCACTTCCACATTATTATTCAGTCAGCTCGACTACTGCTGCAGCCTCCTTATGGCCTCTGCCCCTAAATAATTACATACGGCAACGTGCAAGCAAAGCATAAAACAAACTGCATCTTTCACACAATAGCAACACAATGCCCCATTAATTGGAAGCATAGCCCTGCAAAACCATGCTACTCGTAAAGCCACACCCAGACTCGTGCCCTTTTCAGATAATTGATCTCATGCAAGCAGAATAGGCACACATCCACTGCACCATGACATTGGAGCCACTCAATCCAACGAAGCCAGTACCAATACGCATTCATACCAACCTAACACATGCTTGCACACAAACTCACACCCATCTTGTACATGCAACACTCACCTAACATTCAGACTTCATTTTGTCATCCTTTATTTTTTGATTTGTGATTCTTGTTCTTCCTCAACCTTACACAAGATAAAAGCAAATAAACAATTAAATGTGGCAAGCAGATATCCATTAAAATTCACAATCCAAGAAAACAACATTAGTTATTTGAAAAGGAAGAAAATAAAAAATAAAAAAGAAGAACTGCTTATCACAATCAACTTGTGTTTGTCACATACAAAGATAAAAACCGAAAGCAGAAACAAACTAATTGATGTTACCATCTTAGCTTTAACAGTATAGCCCTGTGAAGAATTGTTATGATGGCAACCGTGGCCGTGGTTTCCTCGCCACTCAAGATCTTCTGTGTTTAGCAATGCAAAATGATGTATAACTCTCCCCAGCCATAGAGTTGCGATTACTCCCAGTGTGGGGCACTTCATGACAATGTGCTCCCCATCTTGTAGCACATATTGATCTTTACACAGATCACAGACGTAGCACAGATAGTTGCGATTACTCCCAGTGTGGGGCACTTCATGACAATGTGCTCCCCATCTTGTAGCACATATTGATCTTTACACAGATCACAGACGTAGCACAGATTGATCTTTAAACTGATCGCAGCCAACACCTATCTCCCTATTTCGGGATCTTACCTGACAGATCTCACCAGTTTGGAGTAGGTTAAATCTGTCTCTCATGAACTGGCTAGCCCAGTAAGAGTTCGGGAATTTTTCCAGATATTTTGGGATACTTCCTTGAGGCTTGTCAAGTGGTGATAGACTGTTATAGAGCTTAAACTGTCTCATCTTCATGATTGCGATTATCCAGTCACTTCTTAACAATGCCTTGACTTCGTTCGGATACCTCGTGAGGTCTCCCGTAGATAACTCCAAAGACTCACGATCCCCTCAGCTCCCTTTATACAATACACACAGAGCGCCACCTTTATTCCTCGCACGTGCTTGGCCAGGCCTACAAGTCCATGCAAAAACATGTATACAGCCCTCATACCAAAGCGTAACGTTAAAAATGCACTCACCAAAATCCCACCCCCACCTTAAACATGCATACTACCACCAGAATATAGGTCTGGAACATCACACATACACCAACTCTCGACACCCCACCCACCCCTCCAATTCCACACTTGCATGAAACTCACAGCACGCTATTTCTTACTCGCCAATAAATAGCCAGCTGTGAGTGCACGTTTTGAGCCCTGCAGTAAGTGAGCATACAATTGCACCACCAATAAAAATATGCATCTACCACTCAAAAAACAGCCCACCCGAAAGAGCGCCCATATGACGGTTTAATCCTTGACGTTTGTGGATGAAAAACAAGGTCAATAAAAGTTCACACAAACCACCCATATATACCACAGCTTCAAACTGCTTCTAGAATACCCCAAATAGCAAAGGAATGCTTATTCCTAGACCCGACCATCAGCATAGAAGAACGAAAAGCAAAACACAAGTAAATTAGAGCACACATTTATTAACTCGAGTGTATTTACAGAAACACCCCGTTTAATGTTGTCGGTGAAACCAAACCTAATTAACTGAACTACAACTAAACAGTATTTGCAAAACCAACATACAATAACTTTAAGTAACAACAGTAACTAAAGTCGATAGCATACAGTAACTAAAGTCGATAGCATAACTGGATTAGTAAAATATACAAATTGTAAGTATATGAAACAAATAAAAGTCCCACCCCCCACCTATAGCATCACTGTACATGCAACAGCTTCAAGTCATTGCAGCTACTATAGAGAGGCGCTGGCTACAGCAGAAGTCATAAACAGCTGTAAAACATCACCTCAAGCGCATAACTTCAAAAGAAAAAGAAGCCGTGAACATCTTCAAAACACCAGTCCCAAACCACCAACATCACCAGCAAAATTGTCACCCCTTGCTACATTGTTAGTTAAAAAAAAAAAAATTAAAAAAAAATAAAGTAACTTTGATAGCCAGCAACCGTTAGTAAGGGAATGCTCTGATTACTTACCAGTAATCTTCATTACTCCTAGTCCTACTCTTCCTCATCACAGTACTTACCTCATGAGGCCCCTGCCTCCGACACAGGACCTTCTTCTATTTCTTTAAATCCCTATAACTCCTCCCCCACATCCACGTCACTCAGTTTCATATTACCAAGCCGGAGCATGGGACCTTCCCCGCAGGGAGGGTGAGGAGGGTCGTCAGTACTGTGACGAGGAAGAGCAGGACTAGGAGCAATGAAGATTACCAGTAAGTAATCCGAGCATTACCGCCACGTCCACTCTTTCTCGTCCCAGTACTTACCTCATGAGGTATACAAAAGCAGCAACGGGGAAAAGGTTCCAATGAGAGACAGACCCAAAAACAGTGCAGCAAAACACACCCACAATAACTCTTAATTCACAACCACTCCAACCCTGAAGGAACCAACCCCAGAGTGGGAGAGACTCAACCCATAGCGGTTGATGAAAGTGCTTAGACCAGCCCAGGCGGCAGCCATACAAATCTATTGCAGAGAAACCCTCCTTGCATCGGTCCAGGAAGCCGCCAAACCCCTGGTGGACCGCCACTGAACATGCGCAGGCACAGGCAGGCCAGAAGCCACATAGGCCATGGAAACCACAACACGGAACCAGGGGCAAATGGAAACCACAGATGCCTTACGCCCAGCCCCAGCCGACCAAAAGCAATCAGAAGACTATCAGATCGGTGGAAAAGACCAAACCTAGCCAAACACTCCAACACTGCCCACCGGACATCAATGTTATGCCAAGCCACCTCCTCAGGCGTTTTCACATCATGAAAGAAGGCAGGGAGAACAAGATCATGAGAGGTGTGAAAACCGAGAAACAACCTTATGGAGAAACTTCTGACCACACCTCAGCACCACCGAGTCCGGCAGCACCCTTCGGAAAAGAGGGTGACATAACAGAGCCCCAATCTCCCCAAGACAACGGGCAGAAGTGATGGCAATAAGAAAGGCAGATTTCAGTGTAAGATGTTTGATATCAATCTCGGAAATGGGCTCAAAAGGAGGCCCTTGAAGGAACCGTAAGACAAGAGGGAGATCCCAAGGGGGAAGCCCCTTATAAGTACAAGGACGAGAAGAAGAAAAACCCTCTAGCAACTTCCCCACCAACACCTCCCCATCCAAGTGACCACCAGAGTCCCCCAAAAGGAATTTAATGGAGGCCCACTGAGAGCGGAGCATGGAAAAACCACCAGGCCCTAGTTAAAACCCCTCCTGGAGGAATTGAAGGATAGCAGGGAGGTCAGAACGCAGGGGAGGGATCCCACCCGCTCATACCAGGGAGGGATCCCACCCGCCCATACCAGTCTCGGAAATGGTCCCAATGCCTGCCGTACGCCTTCAGAGTGGAAGGTCTAAGAGCTTTCGTTATGGATTGGACTACAGACCCGAGAACCCCTGAGAAATCAGCCTAGACCGTGCAATAGCCACACTGCCCATTGCATCCGGCGGGCATCCAACCGCAGATCCCCTTGAAGGGGACAAGACCACTTCGATACCAGCCAAGGTTCCTGGGACCGAAGCTCCAACAGAGAGGGGAACCAACACCGGCAGGACCAGAACGGAGCTAACAACAACACAGTCACCCTGGACACTGATGCGCCGAATCACCCGTGGCAGAAGGGGAATAGGCTAAAAAAGGCATAAAGGAAACCCCAAGGCCACTGTACAGAGAGGGCGTCCACCCCCCAAACCCCACTCTGCCTGAAACCGAGAGCAGAAGAGGGGAACTTTTGCTGAGGCCGGGGATGCAAACAGGTCTAGAACAGGGGTCCCGAATCTGACACAGATCTCCGCAAAGGCCTTGGCCGACAGGACCAGTTCCGCAGAGGAGTGAAAACGGCATCTGAGAAGATCTGCTCGAACATGGTCCACCCCCTTGATATGTGAGGCCACCAGAGACACCAGATGCGATTTCCCCCAGGTGCCTATCAGAGCTGCCAGAGCATTCAAGGATCGGCCGTAACCCCTTTGGCGGTTGACATATGCCAAGGCTGTTGTATTGTCCGTTCGGACCAAAAGCGCCCGATCGTCCAGCAACCCCTCGAAGTACACCAGAGCTCGGAGAATGGCACACAACTCTCAACAATTGGATGATAAACGGCTCTCCTCCTGAGAGGACCCCCAATGTAGACCAGCCCAACCCATTCCGCTGGCGTCGGTAGTAAGAGAGGCCACAGGAGGAAGTACCATGGACACCTCAGCCTGTAGATTTGGAACCCCCAGCCATCATAGCAGGGAGACCGGCAGCGCTGGGGACACTGAAATCAAAGCTTCGAAAGCTGAGACGTCGGGAGTCAGTGGGAGAGAGGATAAAACACCAGGGGACGTAACTGAAGACGGGCCCAAGGAACTAGAAAACACGCAAGACGCCACGTGCCCCATAACTCCAGCAACAGGCGAGCCGAGACATACTGCTTTCTGAGAACCCTGTCCAGAACAGTCAGCAAGCGACAGACCCTCTCTAGGGACAGAACACCCTCTCCATCCCAGGGCATACCAGTGCCCTAATGAAAACTAGATCCTGAGAAGGCTCCAGCGGAGTCTTCCGCCAGTTCACTATCAAACCCCAGTCCCACAATGCCTGGCAGGCTAAAGGGAGACGAGGCAGGACAGCCTGCCAACAGGACTCCTCAACCAACCAATCATCCAGGTAGGGAAAAGAAATCTGCACTCCCTGCAGATGCAAATGCACCACCAGGGGAGTCACCAGCATGGAGACCACTCCGGGAGCCGATCGCACCCCGGACGGGAGCACTCGGAACTGAAAACGCTGTGATCTCATCCAATCCCCCCTGCACAACATCCAGAGTACGTTCTACAAAGCCTCCACATTGAAGCGTTCTGTCCGGATGAAGCAGTGCAGGGCCTCGAGACACACAAGCAGGTGACACATCCTAGAAGGCATAGGGACCAGGAACAGCCGCAAGTAGAAAACTTGGCCTCGACCAGGGAGAGGAATGGGCAAGACGGTAACCCAGAACAACAATTCAGAGAGAACGGAACCCATGGCCAACTACTTGGTCCGTGAGCTGGGTACCGAAGTCCTAACAATGCAAACCAGGACAGAAGGAGACAGGAATGGCAACTGATAACTCCCTCCGGAAGTCGCCCAGTACCCAGGAAGCCGAACCCCACCGGTCCCATACACCTCAGAGAAGATAGAGACGAGGAGCCAGGGAAAACCGCCAGTCACTGCATTTGCACCAGAGGAAAATCACAAGACGTTGAAGCAGGCCTACGCCGCAACATAACAGCATGCTTGTCAGCCCCCAAAAAGATCGGACCTATTAAAAGGAAGATACGGCCTGGCCACCAGGGGGCGCACAGATGACCTACTTCCCCGTGTGAGCTCTGTCCTCATGGGTCTGTAACGTGAGCTGAGCCCCCACACCACGACCCCCCCCCCCACAGGAGTAAAACGGAGAAACGTGCGTCGGAAGACCACCCCACCACTTGAGGAAAAAAAAAAAATCAGATGAGAATCGGACGTGAGAAACCAGAGAAAACACTGACAGAAGTTTCCCGTGGGAGGAGAAATGAAAGAAAGTGGAACACAAGCAACCCAACACCGCGGACCGGAAGGCAGGCCCCCAGCCCGCATCTGAAAAGGTGCACCGAGACCTGCCCTCTCCCCGGTGCCCCCTCCCAGGTGCTTTGTGTTGAGACGTGGGTGCCGCGGAACAGAAGAGCACACAGCAGCCACCCGGCGGGAGCCCCCCTCTTGTGTGCTTTTCGCCCCGAGACCTGCCGGAGTGCGCAGCGGACCCCGCCGGCAACGGAGGCGAATGGCGCTTCCACGGCCGCTGGATAAACACGCCACCAACAGTAGCAGAGTCCGCGCTGCATAGAGGCCCTGGTTCCTGCAACTTGCTAGAGAGAAGCTGCCTGTGTTGCCGAGGCCGCGGCGCACGTGCTGCGGTGTCTGCCACCCCCCAGGAGCGCCCACTGAAAAGTAAACCTGAGACAAGCACAAACCGGGCCTCCAACATTTGTCACCCCCTGCCTGACGGGCAAAGCAAGACATCAGGCTCCACGTCGGCGGAGTCCTTGGGCAGGCATCACAACATGGAAAGGGAAGGTGCCCACCTCTCCCTCCATGCCTACAAGAAGCACTCGGAGCACGCCTAAAGCGCACTGCAGAGCGGCCACCCGCCATTTATAAATATCGCGTATCTACGCCCGAGAACCTCTCCCTTCCCTCATCTCCGGCTCCCCTCCACACTGCGTATTGCCCGCGGAGTACACGCTGCTTCCTTCAGCACGGATACTGAAGTCCGCGATCACTTCACAAGGAAGAAGAAAGCCTCCCCAAGCACACACGGGCTGCCACCCCTCCCACCACCCCCAGAGGGCCCCCAAGATATCCATACGCCATAACACGCCACTGGGCACTTAGTTGAACGACAACATCAGGGGGAGGAGGGAGAAGAAGGGTGTATAAGCCCACCAAAAAAGGCTGTGAGTGGAAACAAGTGAAGACCAGTGGGGCCAGTGAAGGGTGCATCCCCAGACCCGAGAGGCCCCACCGGACCTAAATCGGCAACATTCTCCGGAGTGTGGATTACCAAGTGAATCATCCAGGCACCTCCCCAGCCCCTCCAAGAGCTCCACGGAGACATGAATATTCGGGCCGCCTTGCTTCCACAAACCTACGCCGCCCCATAGAGGCTAGGGCCCCCGACTCAGGGGCGTGTGCCTCCTCTAACTCGAGAACCATTCCATGCACTTACAGAACAAGATTGCTAAATACGCCTACATCCCACCCCCCCTGGCCCCTGACCAGAAAACAACAATGGCAACAGATGTCACTGGAGCGCAGGCTGCTGCCACCAAGGGGGACATCGCTGCATTATTGTCTGAGATAAAGACCCTGGGAGCCAACTTGGGCGGTAAGATCGACAGGATCACCCAGAGAATGGACAACTTTAAGGAGAGACTGGAAGGTGTCGAGAACATCAGGCGTCCATTGACACTCTTGAAGCCCAAATGGACACAAGGTTACACAACATTGAAAAGAAGGAAGAGGAGATACGACTGAAAATTGATGATTTGGAAAACAGGGAAAGAAGGAATAACCTCGGATTTTTTGGTATCCCGGAACCCGAGGGAGAAACTGAAGACTCACTGAAGGCCACAATACATAACATCTTAAAAAACTTAATGGCAGATGAAGAGATAGACAGGCCCAAAACCTAACGGATCCACAGGGCTGGCGGACCCCCCAGTGGTCCGCGTTCTGTTCTCGCAAAATTCCACTGATATCAAGACAGAAATAGGATTCTGATGAAGGCCAGGTCTGGAGATTCACTCACAATGGGCGGCGCCCACATCACCATTTTCCAGGACCTATCGTCGCTCACTTTGGTGTTAAGGCGCCTCTGCAGCCCCTTGACGAAATGGCTCAAAGAGAGGGGCACGAGATACCGGTGGGGGATAACCCTTCTCCCTCACATTGGAGCACGACAGCACGAAAATTGTCCTTCGGTCCGAAGATGAGATCAAAGATTGTATTGCGGACATTCTTGGGATGGCCCCTAGAGGGGGCGAAAGAGGTGAGACTGACCAGGCCGGAACACAATGGGAACTCCAGGGTCCTAGAAGAAAGAGTAAGGGGATCAAGAAAATACAGACGCCCGAATACCACGTCCGAAAATGGGAAATGAGGATGGACCTTTTGAACTCGGCGAACCAACGGACTGAATTCCACGAATGAACTGTTCGGAGCCAAGCACTTATTGGCACAGACCGACGCAATCACTGTAGAGACGGCAGCGCCAACCCCCCCCTGAAGTAAGGGGGGAAACAAATACCCGAAGAAAAGGCCGGATGACGCACATATTGTCATACCTGTGTTTCCTTTTTTGATGTTATTGCTGAAATATATGAGGATGGGAGGGAGGAGGGGGGGCGGGTGAAGGGGACTCAACGATATGTTATGATGGTATACTTGAATGCGACCGTGAGGCAACGGTTCCCACTGGTGGTCCGATACTGGACTGAACTTCTCCATCATGTTCGAGTCGGACGCCGTCAAAGCGCTGGAGATAGCACATCTCCAGCTCCTGGGTTCAGATGAACGCCAGGGACTCAGGAAGGGGGGAGGGGAGGAAGAGAAATTTGGGAACAGTAATAGCACCATCTGAACTAATCCGCAATATCAACATTAGTGTGGGACTTAGAGATCGAACAACTCTCTGGTCGCCGGAAGTGAGCGACACCCCAAAGAAACCCAACAATGGCATCACCTGATGAACTCAAAGTGAGAGACTCGCTCAGAGTTGGGTCCATCAATGTGAAGGGCCTGAACTCCCAGACCAAGAGGTCGTTGGTGCTCAGGGAATTTCGCAGATCCAACATTGACATACTACTCCTGCAGGAGACCAAGTTTGCCAAGGGGGGGGAAGAACGGAGCATCCTGGGGAAGCGGGTAGGACTGGAGTTCGGGCTCGCTTAGGAAGGGAGGAGTCAGTATTCTACTCAAGGGAATCCAATTTGAAGTGGAGAAGACATGGTCTGATGTGGCGGGCCGTACTCTCCTGATAACGGGGAAAATAGCCAGAGTGAAATTGACTATTGCCACTGTATATGCAGCAAACACTGGACAGACTGCATTCCTACAGAAAACGATCCCTAAAATAATGTTAGAGGCCACAGGGCATGTCATTCTGTGGGGCTGGGGAGGAGACTTCAACCAATGGGCTGACCCGGATATGGATTGGAAACCAGGTAACTGTAAAGACTGGTAGGGGGTGTCTGTACTTCCGCTCTCTATATGGTAGAGGAGAGGCACAGAAGACCCCAGCCATTACGTTAGCAATGGACGAGCAATCAAGGCCTAGCTTCTCAGGAGGTGATGCAGGCTGGTTCTTAAGTACAGTGTAGTCCCCGAACCCCCACAAAGGAATGTCCACACACTGTATTACTGAAAACACAGTGTTTATATAATATTCAAAGGTATGTACACGATCACAATAACGCACTTTGTACTCGGAAGTCAATAATGATAAATATACACAATTCTATAGTGGTACCACCAAGGTTATCAAATCTCATTAAAGTGCATCAACTGTACGGTTAAAATGTCACACAGATCAATAACGAGGATACCAGCACTAGAGATAGGAAGGAACGTAAGACGGTTGAAACAATAGGCAGAATGCTGGCCCCGTTACCTAGACACAGTTCTGTGTCGAGATCCCCCCCCCCCCACCTGGGCAACCTGTAAATAAAGATATAGCACAAGCCCAGTCCATATGTTCAATAGTCTCACTTCTTCCTATTAAGGTTTTACCCCCCCCCCCCAATGTACCTGGTGGAGTAGAGTTCTCCAACGATGTGTCGACCGATCCTTCTTGAGTGACTCCCTTTAAGGCAGGAGTCACGGATCGTCGAGAGGTGTCGAGGAACTCGGCGTTCGGTGTCGGGGGAATCGACGGCCCTTCTTGAGTGCCCTCCCTTTAATGCGGGAGTCACGGGTTGAACATCCGACGGTGAACAGGTTGAACTACGGCAGGGAAGTGACAGCTTCGGTCCTAGCGGGGCTCGTCGACGACAGAGCGTTGGCGTCCTGCAAGGAAGAGGCGTACGGGGCACCTCAGTGACGATAGTTCTGGACCGCAAAGAGATGAATAACTGTGGCCCAGCAAGGGCGTCGCGTCGTCGGCGTCTCTGTGGTCTTTAGGTGGCGGGAAACCCACCGGTGGATGCTCCTCGGCGGTCGGGCCTTCTCAAGCGGGAGACAAGCGGGTGACGATGCAGACGAGAGCGTCCGATGATCAATGGAAGTTCTTAGGCAAACGGGAGCATGGCGGCTCCGGTCGGCGACGGTGGTCGTCGACAGTGGTGGACAACAGTCCGAGTGTTTCTCCTTGGAGTTCTGCAGCAGTCCCCTTATCAGGTCGGCAGCCTGTCGAAGGCCTGTCTACCAGGGAGCGTTGGCAAAGATCAGCTGTGCACGATGGTCCCTCGTAGCTCGGGAAGAGGGCGCCTTACCAGGTCCTCTCTGGAGGCACAACAGCTTTCAGATTGTGAAGGAGAGCAACAGCAATTCTTCTCGTCCAGCAGGGCTTCAAGGACAAGCGTCAGTTACTCCAGTTACTAGTCGTAGTGGACTTCTGAACACGATTCCTAGCAGTGAGAGGTCCCCAGATATACTGGGATCTCCCATTCATTCCGCTGGGTCACGCTCAAGCATCCAATCACGACTACGGGCATTCATGCAGGCAGGCAGGCAATCAGGCACACAAGGTATTCAGGCCATTCACTTCTCTCCAGACACTCACAACAGGTTATGTGTATTGGGACAAGTACCGAGCCATTCAACACTCCAAGCTGCATTCATACCGGTTTCGGGCAGGGCCGTCTTAGTCATTGTGTCAACCACCAGATACTAGACATCCACAACACAGAATGCATATATGTCACACACTCTATTCACCCAGGTCCCACCCACAGGAGGTACCCACAACATACATCACTGGGAAGGCTCCAGCTAGTCTGGCAGGGCCTTCGCAACAACACCATATATGGCACTTCCATCCAACAGCCAGTCAGGGGGAAGGGACAGAGTCAGGGCTTCCCAGGACTTTGGGAAAACAAGGTAATGGGTAATAGAAAGCAAGAGGCCACAGGGGCCATCTTGTTTTCCATCAGGAATCAACTGATCCCAATGGCAGGGCCGGGGTATCCCAAAATGGAGGATACTCCGCGCACCTGTCGATTTCAGCATGGAGCTGCCACCAGCCCATACCCTGCTCTGTGGGCCACCCATAGGTGCCCAAAAACATACACTAGGGGCACAGGGTTGCCATAAGGGTATCCCACGGGTCCGTTCACCAAACCAAAAGAGCTGCACCGCCAGGAGTCCCACATGAACTCCTGCGTGGAAAACACGACAGAACACACGATAAAAAGCAGTAAAGGACAAGGATACGGAGGCCCTGTCCCTCTGATGCATTTCCAGCATCACAGTAACCCAGAAACAAGAAACCAAAATAAAGGAGGGCGCACCGAACTGGCTGAGATAATGGACCTGTATGACATGAAGGACGTGTGGAGAATTATGCACCCTGGCGCAACTGGATACACCTTCTATTCAAACCCCCACCACACATTTACACGCATTGACTACATACATCTCACAAGCAACCTCACAACCACTGCACAACACTCAGATATCATCCCGATAGCCTGGTCAGATCACGACATGGTTCTATTAGATATCTCCTGGGCCGATCATGTCATGGGAGGGAAGTGGCGGTGTAATGAGACCCTCTGGAAAGACCCGGTCTTCAAAATGAACATGGAGACCGAAATTGATGAATATTTTAAAACAAATAATGATGAGGAGGTTTCCAAACAAATAGTCTGGGAGGCAAGGAAGGCCACATGGCGAGGTGTCTCAATACGAGAAGGGTCTTCCAAGAAGAGGGAGCGGAAGATCATAGAGCAAAGGTTACGGGCTGAAATAGGTCAATTAGAGGGGGAGATGAGGAAAGACCCTAAGGTGGACCCTGGAAAAATGAAAACAGCCCAACAAAAAAGGGAAGAACTACGATTCCTTGAACACAACCAAGTGGTACGCAAATTGCAGTTTCTAAAACAGAAATTCTATTAGAAAGGAGATCAAGCCGATGCCTTATTAGCACCTAGACTTAGGGAACAAAGAGCAGAACGCAGGGTGAATGAAATCATTGAGGATTCCACCCCCTCTCCCCTTATCCCTTGCACCAACCCAGAATCGTTCGCTAATTTCTATGAGAAGCTTTACACCTCTGAAATAACCCCTGGCCAACTGGACATAACCGCTTACCTATCATCAATCACTATGCCCACAATAACGAATGCAGAAACTGAACTCCTTGACTCCCCAATTACTGAACAGGAGATCCAGGACGCAATTAAAAGGTTAACACTAGGCAAATCCCCGGGAGAGGATGGCTACACAGCCGGTTTCTATAAAATATTTCCTAAACAAATAACCCCTTTCCTATCTGAGTTACTTAACGAAAGATTAGAGACAGGTCTGGCCCCAGACTCCTTTAAAAAAGCATTGATAACAGTGATACCCAAAGAGGGAAGGGACCCTAAAAATTGCGGGTCATACCGTCCGATTTCCCTTCTTAACCTTGACGCCAAAATTTATGCCAGGGTACTAGCAGCCAGACTGGAAACGCTAATGCCCCGCCTGGTCCATCCAGATCAAGTCGGGTTTATACTCGGGAGACAGGGAGCTGACTCCATGCGCAAAACACTACACCTTATCCATGTGGCCCATGAGCTCCCCGATGACCCTGTCCTGTTGTCAATTGATACGGAAAAGGCCTTTGATAGAGTTCTGGGAGCAGTCTTGCAGAAGGTTGGAATAGGCCCCAAAGCTAGAAAGGGAATACAAGCGATATACACATCCCCCACGGCATCGATTCCGTAAATGGAGAATACTCCCAATGGTTCTAATTGAAACGAGGTACTAGACAGGGATGCCCCCTCTCTGCAATCCTATTTGCACTTTCATTAGAACCCCTGGCACAAAAGATGAGAGCCGACCCTGCGATAGAGGGGATCCGGCTAGGTCCGACAGAATACAAAATAGCGCTCTATGTGGACAACATTCTCCTCCACATAACCAACCCATCAGAGTCCATCCTCCACGCCCTTAGACTAATGGACGAATACGGGCAATTTTTACAGCTTCAAAGTAAATAAGACAAAATCCATTCTCTTCCCCCTTCAAGGAACCTCAGAAGAAAATGACGCCAAGTTTCTCCTACTAGGCATTAAGCTGGAACACCTCGCACTTCAGTATCTGGGCATACAGATTACCAGAACCCTGAATGACCTATTTGAGGCCAACTTATCTCCACTCCTCCAGCGATTCGCAGCGGACCTTTAGAAATGGAGCAAACTCACGATCTCCGGGCTTCGCCGAATGAATACGGTCAAGATGGTGTGCCTTCCCCACTTCCTGTATCCCTTCCAAATGCTGCCAGTTGAGATACCAAAAGGGTTATTTATTGAAGCTAACAAAATCATGATGAGATTCATATGGCAGGGAAAGAAACCAAAAATCCCATACACCACACTGACGCTCCCCAAGGACAAGGGAGTGGTCAGGCTCCCCGACCTGAGATCTTATTACAAAGCTGCCCAGTTGCGCGGCTTAATCCCACACCTCGGAAATCATCACAACCTCCAATGGGTCCAAATGGACAACCACTATCTGTCCCCGGCCACAGTATCACAATGGCTATGGACTCCGCACAAAAGGGTACTACGGAAAATCAAAGGCCATCCCATACTAAGCACCATATGGAGTATATGTCGTACAGGCAAAGAAATGCACAAAATCACAACCTGGCCGTCCCTGCTCAGTCACTTATGGTCCCCCGGCATAAACAACCATATAACCGGCATGGGTAGGTACCAATCATGGTATGAGGCGGGCTTGGAGAGAGTGGGACAGCTGCAGAAGACTCATACATCACTCTACCAGAATTGACTGAAGCATTGGTTGTAGGCACTCTATCCACATTCCAGTACATCCAACTGAAAGGGGTCCTAACGAAGGCAGAATGGAAAGACAAATGGAACAGAGACTTGACCCCATTCAAGAAAATCCTAGACTGTAAAGCAGAGATGAAAGGTCTTATATCAGTAATGTACCAGGAACTAATAGCAGCGGGAGACGGATCCACGGAACCCGTGAGGACGAGATGGGAAAAAGACTTGGGGAGGGAATACACCCCGATCAATGGGATATAATGTGTAGAGCTGCCTCCAAAACATCAATATCCTGCCAATATAAGCTTCATGCCATCAAACTCCTACACAGGTGGCAATACGATCCCCTCAGGCTATCCAAAATGTCCCAAACAATGAACCCAACATGCTGGAGGAAACGTGGTCAAATAGCCAGTTACTGGCACATGTGGTGGGGCTGTCCGCTGTTAGGGAGAATTCTCTCTTTAGGCTGAATTTCCTAACCTAGTGAGTCCCCCAGCAGCTTTGCTGGATTTCTGGAGTTTGTTTTTTTAAACCTGCCAAGAGTGAGACTCTTTCTCCCATGCTTGGACATGATTTATGGTGTTCCTTTGACTGTTAATGTGTTTTATGGGCTATGGGGTCCTTTACTCCATAGGGTCTCATGTGTTTTTACTATGTGTGTTACACAGCACCCCCCGTGCAGTAACACAGGGGTGTCATAGTGACACCCCACCAAAGACTCCATACCCTGGGACTGACTACTGTCTCCCAGGGCATGTAAAGTCACCATTGGCTTTACTAGTCCCAAATTAACAGAAACCAGTACAAACCATGATATTATGGACGTACTGGTCGGGGCAATTAGATTGCCCGGGGTCTGTTAGTCGAGGGGGCACGTCTCCGTCCCCCCTGATCGAGTTTTGGCTGGTGGCAGTGGAAACTACTTTTTATATTCGACCGCAAATATTTCCCCATGGGATTTTCCCATTGTTCGAGGCTACCAACTTTAATTATTTAATTCTCATAGCCTCGAACATACTGCCGGTTTATTTAATTAATATTAATTCGCCGGTTGGTATTTTTTGCCAGGACTCGATTCTAAAATGGCGTTTGTGTTCTCTTCTGTGACTCCAACCCAAGTCGAGCCCTTTGTTCCACTTTTTGGCGGGCTTCTCCACAGAAGCCTCCAAAAGTGGTGCCACTCTGTCTGGGTACCACAGGGGGTGTGGGAGGGGGTTTAGGCACCCTGGACTGAGTTACCTTCGTAACGCAAGTCGCACTCTTGTGTGATTGGCCCAAGTGGTGAGCCGGCCGGCTCACCACTTAGCATGTTCGATTGACAGCTAGGCTGAGTGAATGGGGGTATGCTGCATAGAAGCAGGGCTTTGGGGACTGGAACTTCAGAAGTCGCCACAGGACCTGAGAATCCGACGAGGGAGAAGCTGACCTACCACGACAACACCACCGGTGGAGCCCTGCGGAACCGACTCACCACTTCCCGACGACAGAGAAGATCTCCCGGCTGGAGAGGCTTCTTCCCCTGACTGGTGGGCACAACCAGTTTACCTTCTTTCTTCGCACCCCAGACCAGTTTGTGGTCGAACTGCCCGTGCCAAGCACCCCGGCGGCCGGATAGCCACTTACCACTGAACCGCGAATCAACGGACCGCTCCTTGTACCCGAGAAACTCTGCGGCTGGTTTCTTCCCTGGCAGTGCAACGGACTCCTGTCTTCCTCCAGACGAGATCCTCTCTTCCCCCGGACGAAGCACCGACTTGCATCCGCTGCCAGGAACAACTGCCCCCGCTGGAGTATTCTCACTACTTTAAAGGTACCGTGTCCGACAGGCCTCCCTTTCTAAAGATTGCTACAAGGTAATAATAACCCCTTAACCTTCTGGAATGGGCTGGCCGCCTTGACCCTCTAACTGGTCCCTTTCTTTGGTCCAACTCCTTTTTGAACCGTTACAAGACTTTTGTGCACTGCAACCGTGTGACCTTGGACACATTTCGTTTCGATCCTCTTAAAGCGGATCCGGCCTACCGACTCTGAATTCACGGTGTTACTTTGCCTTCCTCTCTTGTTGTGTTCGTGAAAAAGTGTTGGGATCTGTTTCAATTTATTCTCTGCTTTTCTCTCCCTTTTTAAAACAAATTATTAGAGTGCCATCTACGTTAGGCGCTCACCGCGGTCTGAAAATAAGTGGGGCTTTACTTAAGACTGTCTAATATTCTTTTAAGGGAGTGTATACCTTTTAGTGACCGTGTTTTTGAATTGCTTACTATTAGTGCCTGTGTGTTTTTCTAGATGTGGTTTTAAATAAGGATATCTCTATTACACCAATCCCTGGTCAGTGTTTACTTGTTCTACTGTGTTCTCTTGACCTATTGTGAATACTCTGTATACTGCCTAACTCTTCTTGAGGAAGTCTGACTGCTCAGCCACAGCTACCAAGTGAATCTGTGTGGTACAGACTGCTACCAAGTGGGTTTACTGCCAAACACCTGTAGTCCTAAATCTTTTGCAGTGGTCCCAGAGGGAACTGCACAGGTTTCTGTTTAACATCCACGCATTAAAGTATTCTGGAGCGAAGTCCTGGGTTGGATCAAGGAAATAGAAGGCATCCAAAGAGACGCTGACCCCTATCTAGTACTTTTTGGCTTAGAAAGGGATGAAGATGACTGAACCAGAGTGAAGGGCTTGGCCCCCCACCTACTACTAGCGGCCAGGGCACTATTGGCGATCAAATGGAAATCTGCAGCGGTGCCTGGAAAGAATGAATGGTTCGCCCTAGCCACAAATATCTACTTAATGGAAACCATAACTGCCTCCCTACACAGCAAGTCCGCCCAATGTGAGGCCCTATGGATGGACTTTAAAAGTAAACACTTAACAATGGATCACGAAACCCAATCGGAAAAGCCTGAAGGGTCCTGATGGAAATGCAAAATCCAATCAGCAACAATGGAAGAGGTCTCGAAAAGAGTGATCACTGCGCGATCAGACATTAGAGAGATGACTACTGTGCTTTTGATGTTCCCACGCTTCAATAACAAACAATGGATGTGTGCTAGAACAAGGAAGGGGGGGGGGGGGTGAAGTTATTTAGTTAAGGCAAATACACCTCAAAATGAGAACCGAGACAAATGTTCCAAACCTCGTGAAGACATAATGTGCCCCATCATTGTTATGCAGCCGAATGTTACGAATGGTGTACCATATGATGTGTACTTTATCTTTCTGTTTCTTTTTCTTTTCTGTTTGTGTTAAACCCAATAAAACCAAATTTAAAAAAAAAAAAGGAAGATACAGGACAGCCTGGTAGTCCAACAGACCATGGCCCCCTCAGCCGACAGAGGAGCCACCAGGCTGGCGTCAATGGGCAGAGTACTGTTACCAAGCGGGGCAATGCAAGCCATCCCGGCTAGCAGACACCAAAGGCAACCCCATACCTGGGGTATGCCTATACCGGAAAACTCACAGAAGGTACAGCCCCCTCCACCGGCACCAGGGGCTCTGAGAACCGTTTTAAGCACAGACATTGTATGGGAGAGTTCTCTGTTAAGGCTAATTTCCCAAACCTAGCGAGTCCCCCAGCAGCTTTACTGGATTTTTGGGGTATATTTTTTTCTCCTGCTAAGAGTGAGACTCTTTTTCTCCCACTCTTAGACATGATTTGAGATATCCTTTGACTTTCTAATGCGTTTTATGGGCTATGGGGTCTTTTACTCCATAGGGCTTCATGTGTTTTTGGTATGTGTGTTACACAGCACCCTCTGTGCCGTAACACAGGGGTGTCATAGTGACCCCCAAATATAGACTCCGTACCCTGGGACTGACTACCGTCTCCCAGGCTTTACTAGTCCTAAATTGTGAACAGAACCAGTACACACCATCATATTGTGGGCGTACTGGTAGGGGCAATTGGATTGCCCCTGGGTCTGTTGTTCGAGGGGGCACTGTCCAGTCCCCCTGAGCGAGTTTTGGCTGGTGGCAGTGGATATTACTTTTTATACTCGACCGCGAATATATTCCTATGGGATTTTCCCATTGTTCGAGGCTAATACTTTTTAACATAGCCTCAAACATACCGCCGGTTTATTTATTTAATATTAATTCACCGGTTGGTATTTTTTGCCAGAACTCGGTTCCAAAATGGCGTTTGTGTTCGCTTCTGTGACTCCAACCCAAGTCGAGCCCTTTTTTCCACTTTTTGGCACGCTTCTCCACAGAAGCCTCCAAAAATGGTGCCACTCTGGGTACCACAGGGGGTGTGGGAGGGGGTTTAGGCACCCTGGACTGAGTTGCCTCGGCAACTCAAGTCGCACTCTTGTGTGATTGGCCACTTAGCATGTTTGAGTGACAGCTAGGACTGATGAATGGGGGTTTTCTGCATAAAAGCAGGGCTTTGGGGACTGGGACTTCAGACGTCGCCACAGGACCAAAGAATCCGAAGAGGGAGAAGCTGAGCCGACCTGCAACGACCACTGGTGGAGCCCTGCTGAACCGACTCACCACTTCTTCCAATGACAGAGGAGATCTTCATCCCGAAGAGTCTTCTTCCTTTGACTGGTGGGGATAACCAGTTTGCCCGCCTTTTCGCTTCCCCGGATCATCTCGTGGCCGCCTTGCCTGTGCCAAGCACCCCAGCAATAGGGATACCACGTTTTTCCACTACCCCGAAAGGGTAGTACCTTTTAACCGAGAACTCTGCGGCTGGTTTCTTACCTGGCAGTGCAACGACCTTCAGCTTTCCTCCACGTCGAGATCTTCCCTTCCTCTGGACGACGCCGCGACTTGCCTCCACTGCTAGGAACAACTGCCCCCGCTGGAGGATCCTCTCCACTTTCAAGGTACTGTGTCCGCCTGGCCTCCCTTGCAACTGTCTGTGTGGGGTGTCTCTTAAATCCTCAACTTACCACTTGTGTTGGCCCTAGGCTGGCTAACTGAACTTTTCTGAGCTGAACGGATTCCTTTTTAAACTCTCTGCAAGACTTTCCAAGCCTTTTAAACTGTGTGATCTTGGGCACACCTGGCCTCTGAACTTTTTGCTCACAAGTAGACTTTGACTTTCCTGCCTTGCCGAGTGCTTCTAAACTATTGTGTTGTGTGTGCGGTTCCTAATTTCTGCTTTTCCCCACCCTTTTTCTTAACTTATTGGAGTGCCATCTTTAGTTAAGCGCTCACCTCTGTCTGGAAATAAGTGGTGTTAACTAAGACTTGTCCAATAAGGAATAAGGGGTGTATATATATTAATAGTGACTGTGTTTTTGAACTCGCTTACAATAATAGTGCTAGAGTGTTTCCAAGTGTGTCTTTAAATAAATAATTATATAATTGATACCAAAGCTCTGGTCAGTGTTTGCTTGTGCTACTGTATTTTGGTACCTATCTTGTATACTCCATATACTGTCCAACTCTTCTGAGAAGTCTGGCTGCTCAGCCACAGCTACTAGGTAAATCCGGGGTTTACTGCCAACACCTATAGTCTTAAGCCTTTTGCAGTGGTCCCTAAGGGAACTGCACAGGTTTCTGCCTAACAGACATGTGCCACAATCTGCCATTTTACTTCCACATTTCTGAGAGGTGGCGTGAAAGCAGCATGTCAGCACCAGAGGACATAGGTCCTAAAAGAAGAGACACTGGTAACCCCTTGCATGGCCATTACTTCCATGATGCATTAGCAGTTTCCACAATTCCATGCCGGACAAGGGAAAACAAATCCATCTCCTTCGTCCGTCCCCCGCGCAGTAGAGGACAGGACAAGGTGCCTGCGTCCATGGCTAGCACAGACACAAACACACCACTAACTCGCCACATGTATACACAGCACAGGACTGAGAGGTGGCTTGAGCCCTGCATCATGTAGCTGGCAGCCCCATTCTCCACCTGTCGAGCCAATGGGTACCCCTCCAGAAGGCGCCAACCAAGAGGGAAAAACCAAACAAAACAATCCCCTAGATAACGCTGCATCAAACAGGAGGCATGTCGTTGCACGGCCCCAACGACAGGAGAAGCAGGGCACAAACATTCACAAAAGCCCCCAACTCCTTACCGCATCCTGGGCCATGATGTCCTTGCGCCGGCCTACAAACTTGCAAAACACAACCGGGCGAGGCACCTGCCTCTGTAAGGCACAGCAAGGAGCAGGCATGAATGGGACGCCAAGATGGGCATACCAGCAGGAGAGGGAAAAAACAGCAAGCACAGAGCCCACTCTCCTCTCCTTACCTTACCTTCCCCCGGGACACAATGCCCATGCTGCGATCCGGAGCCCAGCAAAGAACCGAGCGAGGCAATCCCGCTCAACCGGGACCCCAAGCCCTGCAGGGGGGCCAGGAGCAACGTCACACCTGAGGGAGCCAAAGGCCAGCAATCGGTGCTCCCCGGTGCCCCGCACCCAGAAGAAAAAGTCCAACCTGCCGGAGGCAGGAAAAATTAAACTGAGTGATGTGGATGTGAGGGAGTGTTATAGGGATTTAAAGAAATAGAAGAAGGTCCTGTGTCTGAGGCAGGGGCCTCATGAGGTAAATACTGGGACGAGCAAGAGTGGAGGTAACATAATATTACTGTATACATACTAAAAATGAGATGTGGAAAATATTACCAGAGGAGCTCCACCTGCCATTCTGGATGGCTTTCCAGCGAATACCCTGGCACCCCTGAGATATGTCCTACAAACTGAAGCATTACTTATCAACAGACTGCAAATTCAACCACATCACCCCTGACAATCATTGAGCTGCACTGGATCCCACTGCAAGTAACAATCATCTTCATCTTCAAATCCTGGTGCATCATCAAGGAGGCCGTTTCCCTGAAGTCACCAAGTTACCTCGCTGAGTAACTCAGCATCTCTCAAGGCCTACGACCCACCATTAGTAAGGACATGCGCAGAGTTGGACTCTTCCGGTGCAGGAAGGAAAGAACCAGAAGACAGAACTTTGCCGATTATGCCCCAAACTCTGGAACCCCCTTCCCCATCCACCCAAACTCACCCAATCTGTTCTACATTGCAGGAAATGGCTCAAGACCCCCCTCTTCAAGGAATGGATCAATTCTAACACCTAGGTCCACGCACCACCTAACCTGGGACTAGGCGATCTGCTCCATGTTCCCTCCCCATTTCCTTGTAAAATCCCTGCTGTCAAACTACACAACCTCCCCCCGTTAGCTCCCCACTCGCTTGTGTCGTTAATTCCCACTATGACTAGTTAAGTGCTCTGTTGCTACCTGAAACTAGGTCCCGGCTTAATAAAAAAACACAACAATAAAAAGGTGAGAATACTGCAGTCCTTCTCTTGTCTTAAACCTATCCTTCTCTTGTTTAAAACCTACCCCTAACATGTACAAAGTTATATTTTTTTTATTTAGTTTGTTCTGTGTTGGAAATAAGCCAGAACAAGAATCTGTCAATTCTTGGAAACATGCCCTGCCCCAGCCACGGTATTACCTTGCACCTGCAGCGATCTTCTGCTCAGAGCAGAAGCATTCATGCTGAGCTCAAAAGAGCTCAGCTCCAGTTTGTCTTTTTGTAACATAAGCACAGTAACGTAAGATTAGATTGTTGTAGACATAGCAGCTTGAGTGAATGACTAAAAGAGGATATCTTAAAAGCAGGGACGGTGTCAGGGCCTTTCAACTCTTTCACATAAAGGGGCATAAGGAGCCCCAGCAACTGCCCCCATGTTACCAGTCTTGTAACAGCAATATATTAATTTCTCTATTTTCGTTCGACTAAAAATGTGCACTTTGCAGCCCTCACATTACAAGCTGCGTTTTCGCTTCCCATGATAAATGCAGAAGTGTTACCTCATTGCCTTCCAACACTGGTTCCTCCACTAGCCACTTGCTGACAAAAAATGCTTTGTAGCTTTACAGTAGTCATTTAGTGTTTCAGTTCCCTGCTGGTTGCCCGTCTCGTGATAATCAGTGGCTGTTAACCTTATCTTTGTCGCCATTGTAGTGTATGCACCACACAGGTGCCCCAGTCTGTTCTCGCTCCAAGCAGGGGGCCTCAAAAATCCATGTTTAAATGGGCTCCCCACACATCTTCAGCCAGACCTGGTTAAGAAGTACGAATGGTGGGCGATTACATTGGGAGAGTTGCAAAATTTGGCATGCTGTGTGATAAATAACTTAAGTCGGTTGCATTTTCATTCACGTTTCTTGGCAGAGGCGACTTTTTAGGTTCATGTTAATCTGCCCACTGGCAATTGCAGGCTTGAATTCAGGAAGGGGAAAATAAAGTTAGAATTGTGCTCCTTTTGCTCATTTGTATCAGGTTGGATTATGTAATTGGTGCACGTTTCAAGTACTCTCTCTAAAGCGTGTTTTGCTAGACTTGCCTTGCTTCATCTCCACCCCCCTCTCACCCAGTGGAATTAAAATCAGAGAAACGTGTATCTATGTCCTGTACTGAACCTCAAAGAAACCACACACTGGGCTTGGCCATTCTCTCTTGAACTGTCCTTACTTGCCTCTGTGACACCCTCTGCTCCTCCACTATAGTAGTAGTGCTGCTTGCGCACACTCAGTACCCCGTGCAATGTTGGTTTCAGGGGCGTGTCTACCGTTAGAGCCACTCCATCCAATACTGTCCTCCCCAGGTCCACAACTCTATAAGGGTTCCCACAAACCCTTCGATAATGCCCTCACACCATAGCGCCAATAGCTTCTACTCAAATGAATTCCCAGACGTGCCCATTCTCCGCCCCTTGTCAGTACACATAACGCACGTGTCCTCGGGTCTTTTGAATAGATTGCCTGCTCATAATTATCCCCATACTCTCACCTGCTCCAGCAAGTAGTTGAAGGCTTCAAAACAACCGCCAGCACCTCTCCAGCCCACTGCCCCCCCTGACAAACCACAAACTGCGCATACCCGGAAGCAACGTCATTTCAAAAGAGTAAGAGGGAGAGGGAGTTCATGGAAAGAAAAAACGGACAGCGGTCGAGCGGACAGACCCCCTCCGAAGACTGCAGCCACGAGATAAAGAACTGCGTGGAAATAATGTTTGGGTGGAGGCGGGCTAGAGCTCTTTTAGACTATACAGTGTTACGATAGGCCGGTGTTATGTAATGTTTGGTACCCCATACCGAACATTATGAAGCGGTGTCTACTTCATAAAAAGCCCCAAAGTCAACTTGTTGAATACTTGTATAACTTTACGGTTCGAACCTCTAAAATGCATGTAACCGAAATAAAGTAATCAATGGGAAGCAGTTTAACGTTAAGCTGGTTGCCTTAGTTGGGCTTTAGGAGACGTATAGGGTAAAACAAAACACCAAAAAAGACAATGATACCATTAGTGGCACCAATGCGCCAAGCCCGCGATTGGATATGCAGATCTGTACCTCCTAGAGCTAATATCAAGCCCCATGCTGCCGATATCTCGCCAACCCTCCCGATTTTTTCATTAAAAACAGTGCTATTTTTTACTGTCTCCCGCCTAAAATAACTATCCCCAATGCATTCCTATGGGGAACATGCATTCTCCCGATTTCGGTGCTGAAATCTCCCTCTCGGGCTTCAGAATGTTGGCATGTATGGACTCACGTGCTTAAAACTTGTTCGTCCAAGGGAATGGTAGCAGATTTTTACCTTTCTGCAGACAAGAATTATCTCTATAGCCTATTGTGTGCATTTTAATACACACCAACTGTATACAAACTTATGGTAACATTAATGTCTCCCTCTTTTGTGGCATAGACCCTCCCAGGTTCTCCAGAATGTTGGCATGTATGAGAAAAGTTAGCCTACTTCTACTGCCACGGGTTCCTTGTCCATTCAACCTACGTCATAGGCAGGGTGTCTGTAGTAGTAAAGTGTTTGTCAACTCATTTCCCAGTGGAAGGTCTTTCTCAGGTGGCCAACCCTGCTTGGTTATGTTATGTTAAAGGTTCTTGTACCGCGCACTGTCCTCACTTGCGTGGTTCCTTGCACTCTGACGGATCTGTAAAGCAAGAGGGTGTGATGCTGTGTTTCCCGGCCTCCAGTTGTACGCAGGCAGGTCGGGATGGCTGCAATATACGTACACACTATCATTCGTAAACAGAGCTTCAATAAGACAGGGCCAGGCGGGAATCTGCGTTACTGGGTAATCCCCTTCCGGACATCCCCCTCTTTATTTCCTTTCCGTTCCCCTGTTATGTGAGGTGGGCTGCCCCTCGCTCACATGACTCGGATGTCTCTCTACTCCACATTCCTTTCAAACTTAGATCTTTTGAACTCAAATGTCTTATTTCCTGAGGGTATCCATCTGCCACTTCACCTGCTGGATGGGACCTTGTGTCTTCGCATAGCTCTCAACTCACACGCTTTTGGCGGGTGTCACCCGCCTTGTGAAGGGCTGACTCACCCGCCAAGCCTCCTGCAAGCCCAATCATTCCAATGGGCGTCTCACCCGCCAAAAACAAAATCGGTGATTACACCCGCCTTTGTGACACAAATGGTTGAGAGCTATGTCTTCGGGTTCTTCGGTGGTAAATTCCATGTAGGACGTATCCTCGCGGTTGGGTTGATGGTTGAGGCTTTTCTCAGAGTCCATACTTCATACATGCCAACTGTCCCGATTTAGGCGGGAGACTCCTGATTTTTTCATTGAAAACAGTACTATTTGTTACTGTCTCCCGCCTAAAATAACAATATCCCCAATGCATTCCAATGGGGAAAATGCATTCTCCCGATTTCGGTGCTGAAATCTCCCTCTCAGGGGCTTCAGAATGTTGGCATGTCTGATACTTAATGTTCGCCCTTCCTTGGGGGTCTGCTTCACTTTGCCTTACGTTCTGATCGTTGCTGGGACTTGGTGAAGTTGGTGTCTCCCCTTGGAGGGACATGGTGTGGTATGGAAAACACCTTTTCTATTGCTGTTATAATTGTTGGTGTGTCAGTGGACTTGATGTGTTCTACTTCTGGGTATCTGCTGAACTCATCAATTAGGACAAACAGGTATTCCTCTCCGGCAATTGAGCAGAAGTCAACACTAATCGACTCCCACCTTGTGTTGCTTCTGGGTGCGCTAGTTATAGGTTCGGACACTACTTGTCTTCTCGAGGACTGGCACGCTGCGCAGGTCTCCACCAGCTCTGTTATCCTATTCTGTATTTTCAAAATCCACACTCTGGACTTCAGATATGCCTAGGTTTTTACGATGCCTTGGTGGCCCTCATGTGATAGTCATAGGGCGCTCTCTGTGATGTCATGTGCCAGGGAAAAGCCCGGTCACGTGTCAGGGGGCGGGAGCAAGAAAATAAAGGAACCACCGGAGCTGACGTCTTGGTGCCAGTCTGGGTTTAAGCGTGACCAAGCCTAAGCAGGCCCCACCACCTTGCCGGGCCTCTGCCGTGACGGAGGGCCCAAAACAACACTGGCGACGAAGCGGCACCCTCCCCACGTGCCCGCACACACCTTTCCTGCAAATTGGTGTGCCCCTCCGGTAAAATCACACTGACTTTCCAGAACATTCCAAGCCCTGCCCGGCACCAGCACTCAGCCCCTTACTGTCAGCCGGCTCCTGCATCACACGCCTCTCACTGAAGAGCGAGCCTTGCTCTTACACCCCGAACATTCCAAAGGGGTGTTTTCGTGGGATCGATATCGCGTATGAATGAACGCGGAAGAAGTGTGAGCCTTGTATTCACACCCCCAACATTCCAAAAGAAATTACCATAGCCGATCGACGTTGCGTAGGAAGGAACGCGAACGGGGAGCCTCGTCTTCGCACCCCCAACGTTCCATGTCAACAATAAAGAAAAAAATAACATTGCACAGCAATCTCAGCGCTCCGAAAGCCGGCTGCTGCACATGCCATCCCAGAGCCTGCAGACTCGACAGTTCCATCGCCCTGGAGACTGGCTTCAACACAAGGTGCAAAGTTTAGTTTAGTTTAGTTTATTCATTTGTATGATGCGCACCGGACCCAGGGGTATCAGGGCGCAAGCAGTACAGACAATGCAAAGCTTAATTTACAAGTTACATACATACACATGACATATAATTACAAGGTAGTACATAGAAAAGGCATAACTAATACATAGGTATGCACTACAAAAGTAGGTGGACATGGCAAATATATAAAGAAAAATATACACAGGTATGTACTTGTTTAGTGATCATTTGCCTTGAGCCAGTTGATATAACTAAGTCTAAACCTTGGGTAGGATTGATCCGCCCTGAGATGGTGTGGTAGGGAGTTCCAAAGTTGGGCCGCTTTGACCTGGAAGCTGTTCCCTCCGATCTTGGTTAGTCTAAATCTGGGAATGTTAATACAGTTGGCATTGGTAAGTCTTGTGGGTCTCGTGGAGATTCCTCTTTGGACTCTGTTTACAAGGTGAGTGACCGGTGAGTGACCATTAACCCCACACATGGGTACATGAGCCCCCAATAAATTACAGTGAAGGGGGTCCTCCGCTAATGCACAAATAACTGTTCCACCATAAGGAGAGAACACTTCATCTCCACGGGCTACACCACCAAGGGCACGTGTTTGCGCCTGCGTCCGCAGCATTCAACATTTCCCACGCATGGTCCACAGACCATTTTGCAGCACCAGACATGTACAGCACCAACTCAAGCCCCTCAAGGGCGAGTGCAAGCCCATCGGCAGGCAGAAGCATCAACCCAGAACACCCAGACCCGGCACTCACCACCCTCGTGCCACGTTTTGATCCATTCTCCACAGGAGCAGCAATACGCTGGGGCATCTGGTTACAGCAATTCGAGATGCACCTCGATGCCAGGGAGATCACATCAGAAAGGAAAACACGCACTTTCCTCTTGCTCAATATAGGAGCAGCTGCTCTATGCCTTTTCAACGCAATCCCAAACAACGGCGACGCAAATAACTACAACGCTGCCAAAAATGCACTTACAAACAACTTCAAACCTGACCTCAACCCCAACTATGAACGATTCCACTTCTGCATGGCCAGACAGCGGGAGAGTGAGATGGTGGATAACTTCCATGCTCGCCTACGGGAGATGGCGGTCGGCTGTGAATTCCCTGACGAGGAATTTGCCATCTGCCTCCAGATTATCAATGGAATCTCATCAGAAAAACTGAGGAGGGACATCCTATCAGAGAAAAACAAGACACTATCCCCATCCTCGAAATGGGGCATCTTTGAGAACGGACAGATGATCAGGTGGCGGTTATCGAAGCCGCAATCCAACGACTTCCACTAGACAACCACAGAAAGTCAGAGGAGGTTGCAGCCGTATTGAGATGCCAAAACACCAGGGAACAGGGAGATAGAGGAGCGAACCCCTCCAAGCCCCACATGCCTCAAGGAAGAGACAACACATGCAAGTGGTGCGGTGGAGAAACATGCCCCGCATGGGGGTCGACCTGTCGCAAGTGCAATCGCCTCAACCACTACGCGGCTGTCTGCCTACACCCACCTAGCAGGGGTGACCATGAACAACCACCGCAGGATGGCCGCAAGTAAACGGCGACGCTGAACGATTCTTGGGATTGCTCAACAAAGTCATCTGAATCGCGAAAGAACAAGGACACTCATGGCTGAAGACAAGGGGCCTCATTACGAGTAGTGCAGTAAAAACGGGGTCATTACCGGCATGATGGAACGAGCGGGTCCGTGCTCGTATGACGCTGCTAATAGCGGGTGATTATGAGTGCGCGAGCACGCGCGATCCCCCATGCCGGTAATGGCCATACCGGCATGCCGCAAAAGGCCCTCCAACCACCCGATAGCGCCATCACGGGACCCGCCGATACCGCCACTGCCTAGGAAGAACCCCTAAATACCGACCCGGTAATACCAACATGCTAATACCGGGCTCGTAAAACCAGACCCGGAAATAACGTCATCGCATCGGAACGGGAAATGGGTTGGCGGGCATCTTTAAAAACACAATCCATTGCAATCCTCCCAAACCACCAGTCGATTCCTGTTGAACACTATGGCAATACTTTGAGGATGTCCAAGGCTACCCGGAAGACCACCCCCCAGCTGCGGAAACAGCATTTCTCCAACGCTGAATTGAATATGTTAGCGGACAATCTTGCTACGCATGCAGACCTCATTAAATCCCATGACATGAAGTGTGAGGTCCAGCAGAAGAAAAAGGACATCTGGCAGGAGGTTGCCCCAAGGTGTCGGCTGTGGGGACCACCCCACGTACTGTCAGGGACTGCCGGAAGAGGTGGGACGACCTCCGCTTGAGGGTCCACAACATCATGGCAAGCAATAGGAGGGCAGCTTTGGCCACAGGCGGGGGTCCCCACTCTCCTGCAAAAATGATGCCCTGGGAGGAGATCGCAAGCAGCTTCATTGATCCAGAGTCCATCGAGGGATTCGGGGAGATGGAGATGGGTGCAGCATCATCCCCAGAATGAGGTGAGTGACCCTGTAGATCCCTGTAGGGGAAACCATGACGTAGCACAAGTGATGTGGTAGGGAGTCTAGGCAAGGCAATGCATGTCCCAACACCCACATTAACATATCCAAGTCCAGATTGCGGGCCAAACCCTGCCAGACAGAAATGCATGCTGAGTGCCAATCCCATAACCAACACACGGCCAACACACCTGCTGGTGCCCATGTAACACATCACACAAACCCCAAATCAATGGCATGCCACCTGCCATGCAGTGAATGCCAAAATGCCCCCTCAGAAAACCCTGTGTGACACACCTGTAAGACATGATTGCATGATTGAATGAATATTGAACAGCACAATTGTATGCTTCTGGCATGTAACACCATCACTGATGCCCTGCATCTCTTCTACCCCCCAGGCACCGATGAGGTAGATGCCAGGGAAGACAACACCGCAAGGGCATCCACCTCACACCCAAAGAAAAGGGATAACGCCACCACCATGGCAGCCAAGCAGGCCACACCCACAGCCAGTGTGCCTGACTGAGCCGACACACAGCCAACAACACCTGCTGCCAGTGTGCCGGACACACGTCAGACCCAGCAGCCCACACCCACACCAGTTGGAGGGGAGTCCCTACATGCGCTGGCCACTACTGAGGATGACATGGATGGCAATGTGGACCAGGAGGCAATCACAGAAGTGACATGTCCACCCAGCCCAAGCCCCCTGTCCACCCCCCCACCCCATATCGAGCACTCACCCATCTACAGCAGTGCTGATCCCTGCCTCCATGACTCGGACCTGAGCACCATCGAGGAGGACAGCACCCAGAATGCAGGCCCTGTAAGTGCACTACCCACCACTCCAGCTCCCACCAACACCCTGGAGTCACTTCTGTCGAGGGTGGAGGCCCGACAGGAGGCCATGTTGGAGCTCCTGCGGCAGTACATTGCTGATGGAGAGGACACCAGGCGGGGAATCGCCACTGCCATTGCGGCGACCACAGCGGCTATTGCAGCAAACACAGCCGCTGTGAATGCGTCAGCTGTGCTGATGAGGGACTGTCTGGGGGCAGTAACACAAGTACTCACTTCAATCCTGCTCCACATGCAGCGGCCACGCCTTGGAGCAGGCATGGAACCTGCCTTCGACTCAACAGCCACCACACCTGCATCCTCAGTCCCCACCAGCCCTGTGCGCCAGACCCGAAGGAGTGCACAGCACTCCGAGATGCTGCCCCGGACAGCAAAAAGTCCGGAAGTAGTGTGGGCAGACAATGGGAGTGGGACACATGGTTGGGGGTGAAGGTGAGCATTTTATGGAGTATATTGTTTTTTTTTTGGGAGTTTGTTGGGTGGGTTTGGGAGGTCGCTGGGGGTTTTTGGGGTTTGTTGGGTGGGTCTGGTAGTTCACTGGGGGGTTTTGGGGTTTGTTGGGTGGGTTTGGGAGTTCACTGACAAATATCTATCATAGTCCCTGTGGTTCAGAAGTATTCGTGAATCAGTGCTTGGCGTACTGCATGGCCATCCCGTGCATCACGTACTGGCAGGGGGGCTACTTCACCTCCGTCTCCATCCTCATCATCCTCACCCGGTGCATGCATGTCAATGTCAGGTGGCAGTGGTACATATCTCAGGACACACATGTGCAGCATGACACAGGCCATGGTGATCTTTGCCACCTTCTCAGGCCTATAAAGGAGTGCCCCACCAGACCTGCTTAGGCAGCGGAAACGTGCCTTCAACAGGCCAAAGGTCTGCTCAATCACAACACGGGTACGGGTGTGAACACGATTGTACTCCTCTTCATGGCTGTACAGCAGGTTCCGCACAGGGGTAAGTAGCCACGGCCTCAAGGGATATCCTCTATCACCTGCAAGCAAATACAGGTGTGTGTCACTCTGAGCTTCCACCTTCAGGAGGCACAGTCTTGGCTGCAGCTATTTGGTGTGTATTTGGTGTGTACATGCACATGTCCCTGTACGTATGCAAGAATGTTAACTAGATGCATGCTATACTGCTATGAGGTGTGGTAGTCTGGATGGCGTTCAATAGATGATGCAGGGTGAAATAATGCATGCTGAGGCGGATGTACTGTGGTTGTACAATAATGTTTAGCCTCCCATTTATGCTGTGTATTATACACTGTGCATGGTCACACCAACCACATTGCCACAGTTGCAATCCTGTTCAGTCATGCATTGCTTGGCATACCCATGGTGGCGTGGGTGTACCTCTTACTTGTTGTCATCGATATGCATAATTGGTAAAATGTTTGCCAGTGATGTGTCATTTTGGGTTTGAGAGATTCAGGTCAGGAGTGTCTAGCTCTGCATGCACTCTCCAATCACCGTCAATTGCCACCCAGATGGAGTATGCATCCCCCCCTTTCCCACCCAGGTGGAGTATGCACCCCCCCCTTTCCCACCCAGGTGGAGTATGCATCCCCCCCCTTCCCCACCCAGGTGGAGTATGCATCCCTACACATCAGTAGCCAGTTGCATTGCCATGGCCCACTCAGGCAACTCACCAAGCAGCCAGGCACGTGGTCCAGCATGTCGCTCCATGTGACGGGGTAGCGTGGAGTTACGCAGCACCATGGCATCATGTGTTGATCCGGGAAATCGGGCGCAGCATTGTGTGATGATCTTGCCGGAGTCACATGCCATTTGCACATTGATGGAATGGTATTGCTTACGATTGCGGTACACCGCCTCTATGGCATGAGGGACTACCAATTCCACATGGGTGCAGTCCAGGGCCCCAACACAATTGGGCATGCCTGCCAGTGCATGGAAACCTACTTTGGTGTCGGCCATCTCCTGGGCAGTCCGTGGTAGGGATATGTGGGTGCTTGTGTGCTTCAGGAGGGCATCCAGCACTTGGTTCATCATTCGTGAAAATAGTGGTTGGGAAATGCCATGCAGCTGCCCCACTGTGTGTTGATAGGTGCCTGTGGCCAGGAAGTGGAACACAGACACCACCTTTGGTAGCGGGGGGATGGCAGTGCGTATTTCTATGAGGCTTCCAATGTCGTTGTGTATCATGTCCACTATGGTGGTGATGGTGTCCCGGTCCAACCGGTACAGGGTGTGGATCTGCTCAGGGGTTAGGTTGAATGGACTGGGTCTGATGCACGGTATTGGTGGCTGCCTATGAGGCACTGCTGGCTGCGCTGGTGGTAATTGCTGACCCTGTCTCACCCTCCTTCTCCTCCTGCGTCTCCTCTGTGCTGCCAGTGGTTGTTGCTGTTGTTGTTGTTGTAGTTGGTGTTGTTGCTGTAGTTGTAGCAGTATAGGCTTGTCCTCCAGTGCCACGATTGCAACAGCTATTGGTAGCATTTTGGTGTAGGAAGGGGTGTGGTGTGTGGGTGTACTCATTTAATACCGGCCCAGCCTCCATTGACTCCACCTGTGGTGATTGTGTGCACGTGTGGCAGTTGGCTTGATTGCTGATTACTGTTTGCAGGTGGTCCGCGATGCCTGTATGGCCGGCATCGTGCAGCCCCTGATTACCGCCTTCGGGATGCCGGTATTTGCATGTCCGCGTGGGTTGTGATGTCCTCCTATTACCGGCATGCCAGTATTTGCTCTCCGAAGGGGCGTGTGTACGCGACCATGCCGCTGTTAGAGGCACCGTTATTTAGGGTGCCGATAATAGCGGGTTGGCGAGCCATAATAGACCGGAGCGGTAAGTGATGCCGGTAATCCTTTACCGGCATAGTTTTTCCCTCACCTCCAACCTCGTAATGAGGCCCAGTATATCGCTTCCTAAGGACACACCGTCAGACCCCGCATTCATCGACAGGGATCAGTCCAGCCGCCCTTATATTCGGATTGCCGATACAAGCTGAACTCCCCATCCACCCGAACTGGGTGGCACCTGACCCAGATGTCCCTGCCATAGAGGCAAGACGCGCGAACTTAACGAACAAGAGAGTCACACTCGCTGTGCAAGCCACTGTGAACTGCAGCCAGGAGACACAGTACTGGTCAAGAACCGGGCTCTGCAAAAAAGATGTCTCTAAAATTCGAGTTCCGACCCTGGATAGTCAGTGCAGCGAACCACAGTATGATCACAGCCACCAGAAGAAACGAGACGGTCACCAGGAACATATCACACTTCTGGAAAGTCCCAGCGGCACTATGTGAAGAAGGCCCGAAGACTCCACAGAGAGAAGCTGGATTACCCACTCAGCAAAGCGATCCCGAGCTGCCCAGAGCCCAGGACACACCTCAAGAGCCAAGGACACCGGCTCCATGCGAGAATGAAACCAGGCCAGAAAGCCTCCCAGCGGAAGAAACAGAGAGTGCAGCTTGAGAGAAAAGCCTCGACCTTCCTCTCACCTGCAAGGGTACGTCGTACAAGGAGTCTACCATCGATCGAGCTTGCACGATGCAACCTCCTGAGAGACTAGAACATACCAACCCTGTTTAAGATGTTATTGTTTATGACCGGGAAAAGCATTCCAAGTTTGGGGGGAATGTGATGTCACGTCCCAGGGAAAAGCCCGGTCACGTGTCAGGGGGCGGGAGCAGGAAAATAAAGGAACCACCGGAACTGACGTCTTGGCGCCAGGCCGGGTTTAAGCAGCCTACAGTGCAGTCCTGTCATTCTTGCCATGCTGCGCTGCGTGACCAGGCCTAAGCAGGCCCCATCACATAGCCGTGCCTCTGCCGTGACAGAGGGCCCAACACAACACTCTCCTTTAGCACTTCTGGCAGCACAATTCAGTGTCCCTTCAATACAACTTCGATACAGCGAGCTCATGTCTGATTCCAAACAGGGCATGTAACTTCTCTTGGCCGCTGTGGTGCGCTGTGCTACAGCAGTTAGGAAGTTCCTCCAGTCTCCAGACTGAATGTTGCATTTTGTGCATTGTAGGCAGGCATCTGTCTCTGTTTCTTCCTCTATTTCTTGTCACGTCATCGCCTTTGGTCATGCGCAAGCTATCACCTGGCCCACGTGTTCTTCTGTTTCTATGCAATGTTCTTCCTGTTGTGTGGTGGCTGGCCGGGGGTCACTGGACAGGTTGTCTGCGGGGTTGTCTGCACCGGCCCGGTATGGGCTCTGGCTCCCTTAATGTCTGTGTCAGGCTTCGCCCATGGAAATTGTGGCAAGCTTGGAAACATTAAAGACACTTACTTGAACCGGAGTATTCAGTCTAGTTTTCTACCAAGATGGCTGCCGTTTGTATATCCTTGGGCCACTCCCCCTGAACAGCACGTTGTGTCCGTCCTTTTGCTTTTGGACCGCGCTGCTGTGTTTCTACGCAGTTTTCTCTCTTTGTTTCCTCTGTTTACTCCGTGCTGGCTTGTCAGCTGATTTTCCACCCCTGTTTCCTTTCTAGCAGCCTAGCAGCACTCTCTCTCTCAGCGAGTGCCGTTTCCTTGCTTCGGATCTCTCTCTCTGTTCATTTTGGGCGGCTTCTTACCGTCGCTTTCCGCTTTCGTTACCTACTTGACTGTGCATTCCATTCCGCGTCCTAGCGTTTCACTTCTCGGTTTCCCACGCGGCTTCTCACCGTCGAATTCCACTTTCCTTACCTACTTTCCTGTTCATTCTATTCCGCATCCTAGCACTTCACTCTGCTGCTGTTACTGTGCTGACTCTACTCTGTACTTAACTGCCTTCTGTTCTATTTCCACATATTCGCATTTCACTCAGCTACCGCTACCGGTATTTAAACTTCCATTTCTTTCTTCATTGAACTTCTATTCTTACCCTATTACAGAGTTCTTATTCTTCCTTCTCAGGCCATCGTGCAAGCCTCCTTCGCTGTACTCCGTGATCAGCCCAATCCGTGGTGGTGGTTTGTTTACCCTTTCAGCCACCAGTTGAGTCCTACCTTGGATTTATTAGACGCTGGGTACCATCACAGAACTCCTGCATAGTCTACATCCTTCAGCATAAGGTGGTCTACCCCAATGGAGCATGAACATTCCACCTAGGAAGAACTTACCTTCTTGGAGTTGCTATTCTCCTCAACCATAAGACACCTCTCTATTGGATCTACTACCAGGGTTTTTTGTTGCCTTCCAGCTTTTTCCCTGGTCTGGGGTTTGGCTCCTTGGAGTTCCCCGGTAGCAGGTACCAATCCTGCCACGGTGGCCTCTGAGGGAGCCAGACCCTACTTGCACGAAAAGAAAGAAAGGTAAAGGAAAGGAAGGAATGAGACACAAGGAAGACACGCAGAAAGAAGTCATCAGATCCCAAGGACAGCTCTTCTGAAGATCGAGTTGAGGAGGATGTTTGGGAGGGTAGGATACAGTCAGAGAGTCAGACACCTTTGGCAGGATTGGGTGATACACCTTTTGCATTGAACACGTACCCAAAGAAGTTCAGTTCACTCTTGCCAAACGTGCACTTCTCCGCATGTAAGGTAAGGCCTGACTCTTCCAGGCGTTGTAAGATTGTGGCTAGCCGTTCGTGGTGCTCCTCCGTTGTTGTTCCGCACACTAGGATATCGTCACTAATATTGGTGGTGCCCGCCAGACCATTCAGCACTTTCCGTATCTCTTTCTGAAATACCTCTGCGGCTAAGGATATTCCAAAGTTTAATCTCTTGTATCTCCTGAGGCCTAGGTGATGTTATGTACCGTGACTCTCGCGCCAAGCGTATTTGGTGATAACGGGAGAGTAAGTCTAGTTTACTGAAAACCTTTGCCCCAGGGAGATCTACAATTAGCTCGTCCATCACTGGGGTCACGTGACGCTCACGACCTATGGCTACATTGGGCAGCCGCATGTCAATGCAGATCCTCACTGCGTTAGGTTGCCGTGTGTGAGGAACTCATGGTTGCAACAGTAAAGACAGACACAAATGATCACAAGGGTTCAAGCGTGTTTATTAAACCTAAATCTAAGATGGGCGCAAGCATCAAGCATCAAATGAAAATAAGGCCGTCCTTGTGGTGCTTTGTCAAAATAAAGGGGCCTATACTAAGACAAACCTATTGCTAATTCCTTACGCTAAATACAAAAGAGTGTGGGATAGGGTTTCAAGAAAAGAAAGAAGTGTTCTTAAACAATATGTCAGGATGCGGTAGCTTGGGTCTCCCTTCCCCACGTTTTGAGCACAGGGTAAGGTGAGATCTTCGAGCACAGCACACACTCGAGCTTCCCCAGCATGAGTCAACAGTTCTGTTCCAGTTTATCAAGAGCCTCGATGGCCAAGTCTTGTTTCCCTTGAAAGTCTCTTGCCTCCGAGGGCCTGATGTATTCAAACAACAAAACAAAAGTTTCTTCAACAAATGAAAGTTCGTTTCCTGCTTTTGATTAGGGTGAGGATTCTTTACCCCTGAGTCCCCCTCTTTCGGGCGCTGACCCCTCAACAGTCCTTATCGATAACAAGGCCTTTAGTAGCGGTGTCTCCTGCTTCCGAGGACCTGATGGGTTCACAAAAAACAACTAACATACACAAAGTTCTGTCCCATATGTCTCTCAGGTGATGACATCACCCCTGGGTCCCCCTCTTCTGGGTGCAGACCCCTCTTGGCTTTCAGTCTCCCTTCACCGAGTTCACTATGGCTTTTCTTGGGTGATGGATTCTCCCCTGATCTCCCTTGTTCGGGCTCATATCCCTCTCGGATGCTGTTCTTTTTATAATGAATTCTGGGTAATAGTCTCACCCTTGGATCTCCCTCGATCGGGCTCAGACCCTTCGCAAATGTTAATGTCTTTTAAAATAGTTCATAGTGGACGTCCCATGGTCGGGTTCACGTTTGTCAACACACTGTTCCTTGGGACCTTAGCCTTGCCCCCTCTTCATCGGCATCCCTCGGTCGGGTTGACTCTTGCTAACTGCTTTCGCTCAATGCGGGTTTCACTTCCCTTGCCGCTTCGTCAGCATCCCTTGATCGTGTTCACTATTGCTAACTTCACATTCAGTTTACTTTCAAGTGTTGCGGGATTCACATCCCGTGCTTTCACACAGTTTGTAGATCAAAGTCTTTTGATTGTTCGGGGATTTTACGAGACCTCCTTTCTGACCACTTTCACCTCTTTTGACGGCTCTCCTACGGCCTTCTGGCACTTATGGCTTTGCTGAGATGGGGATCGACCAGTCTCTCGAGTTAGCACCCACGTGATGCCGGTTTCCCACTGTAGCTGGTCTCCCCTTAACACTTTTCACAGTTCATTTAACTTGGGTCAAACTTGCCACTGCGATTTTCACTAAACACAGCCGGGCTCTTATCGGTTCTCCCCTCCAGCCCACTGCCCCCCTGACAAACCACAAACTGCGCATTGGCAGAAGCAATGTCATTTCAAAAGAGTAAGAGGAAGAGGGACGATCATGGAAAGAAAAAACGGACAGCGATCGAGCAGACAGACCGCCTCCGGAGACATTTCAAGAAGTCACTGCAACCTACAAGATAAAGAACTGTGCATGGAAATATTGTTTGGGTGGAGGCGGGCTAGAGCTCTATTAGGCTATACAGTGATACAATATGCCGGTGTTATGTAATATTTGGTATCCCATACCGAACAGTATGAAGCGGTGTCTACTTCATAAAAAGTACCAAGGTCAACTTGTTGAATACATGTATAACTTTACAGTTTGAACCTCTAAAATGCATATAACCGAAACAAAGTAATGAACGGGAAGCAGTTTAACGTTAAGCTCGCTGCCTTAGTTGGGCTTTAGGAGTCGTATACGGTAAAAAAATAAATAAAAGAAAATGATACCATTAGTGGTACAACCAATGCGCCAAGCCCGCGATTGGATTACGCAGATCTGTACCTCCTAGCGCTAATATCAAGCCGCATGCTGCCGATATCTCACGTGCTTGCAACTTGTTCGTCCAGGGGACTCGTAGCATACTTTTCCCTTTCTGCTGACAATAATTATCTCTATAACCTATTGTGTGCATTCTAATACACACCAACTGAATACGAACTTATGGTAAAATAAATGCCTCCCTCTTTTGTGGCATAGACCCTCCCAGGTTCTCCAGAATGTTGCCATGTATGAGAAAAGTTAGCCTACGTTTACTGCAACAGGATCCCTGTCCATTCAACCAACGTCATAGGCAGGGTGTCTGTAGTAGTGAGGTGTTTGTCAACTCATTTCCGGTGGAAGATCTTTCTCAGGTGGCCAACCCTGCTTGGTTATATTATGTTAAAGGTTCTTGTACCGCGCATTGTCCTCACTTGCGTGGTTCTTTGGCACTCTGACAGATCTGTAAAGCAAGAGGGTGTGATGCTGTGGTTCCCGGCCTCCAGTTGTACGCAGGCAGGTCGGGATGGCTGCAATAGACACACACACTATCATTCGTAAACAGAGCTTCAATAAGACAGGGCCAGACGGGAATCTTCGTTACTGGGTAATCCCCTTCCGGGCATCCCCCTCTTCATTTCCTTTCCGTTCCCCTGTTATGTGAGGCGGGCTCCCCCTCGCTCACATGACTCGGGATGTCTGTCTACACAACATTCCTTTCAAACTTAGATCATTTGAACACAAATGTCTTATCATCTCCTGAGGGTATCCATCTGCAACTTCACCTGCTGGACGGGACCTCGTGTCTTCAGGTTCTTCGGTGGTAAATTCCATGTAGGACGTATCTTTGCAGTTGGGTTGATGGTTGAGGCTTTTCTCAGAGTCCATACTTAGTGTTCGCCCCTCCTTGGGGGTCGGCTTCACTTTGGCTTACGTTCTGATAGTTGCTGGGGCTTGGTGAAGTTGGCGTCTCCCCTTGCGGGGATGTGGTGTGGTATGGCAAACACATTTTCTATTGCTGTTATAACTGATGGTGTCAGTGGACTTGATATGCTTGATTTATGGGTAGGGTCTCACGAGTTAGCGCCCATGTGGTGCCGGTTTCCATCTGTAGCTGGTCTGCCCTTAACACTTTTCACAGTTCATTTAGCTTGTTTCAAACTTGCCACTTTGCGATTCTCACTAAACACAGCCCGGCTCTTATCAGTTCTCCCCTCGACTCACCGGCTGAGATAAACCAATTGGCTTTCGCATCTTTGCAGTCAAGGCCTGTACCACTGTCGCAGGAGCTTCCCTCGCTCCTGCTTATCGGCGTAGGCTTGCCCTGTGTACCGTTGACATCTGCTGCAAGACACTTGTGCTATTGTTTGCGGTCTTATGTCCTCTTCCACGAAGGTTGCGCAGGCCTGGGATGAAAAGGACAAGGCCGCTTCTCTCCTCACCACCCTTTTGAATCCAGCCGCCTTTCTCCTTCTCTTAAACAGCCGTGCCTGGTTAGCATTGCCGTTGTGCTGTCTGCCGTGCTCATACTGTGCTCTCTTGCTCCACCTTTTATCCCAGTGGGGAAGGGAAAGGGGCGTCGGGTGTGTGTGATTCTGATCAATTGCCTGACTTTGCCTGACCCACAATACAGGTAAACGGCTCTGGTGTTAGTCCGTTCTCTGGTGTGTCATGCGAAAGGGTTTGTGTCAGAAAAGGGAGGGGGGGCAGTGGTTTTGAATGTCCTACATCGTAGGATGGGGATGTCGAAAGAAGGGGGATACCGCGTCTCACCCATCTCTGACCTTCCTCTTCTCCTCTTCCTTGTCTCTCACCCTACCCAGCTAACCTAGCTCTCTGATCTTCCTTCTCTCCCTCCTTCACACAGCTTACTGACCGGCCGCCTGGTGTACCTCAGAGTCTCACAGGTCCCAGGCACCCTTGCCAGTCTTAGTGCACTTGCCGCAAGGCCCTACACCCCACTGCACTTGTAATCACCCTTGAGAGCTTCTCTCTCCGCACTTCACCAGTCTCTACTGACTGGGCACACCTGGTCCCCTGCCCTTCCCTTGCCCTCCCGCACTTACACAATCTTTATACAGCCCTGCCTGAAGATCGCTCTTGTCTGTTCTCCCTTGTCTTCGACCCTTAATGTGCACTTGAAAAAACACAGAATCGCTGACAGGTCTATTTGCTGTATCTCAACTGTTAAATATATAATATTCACTTAATCTGCCTGTGCAGACCATTATCGTCTCAGAAATTCAATGGCTCTGAGCGACTGTTGTTTTTCCCCTTGTTCCTTCCCTCCTTGAGCACTTTGAAACACTTGCCTGTGTATAGCCGCTATACAAATAACCATTACCATTACCAAACCCCTTTGTTTATCTATTCCCTGGGGTGGAGGGTGATGGATGGGTTTATGATCTCTGCGTTCTTCCCATCGATGGACTCATGGAAGTATTTAACCGCATTTGAGTGGTTTTACGCAGTCTCATTGGCCATGGCTAGGGTAGGTTGATTTAATTGAAGGACAGAATCTTGCAAAAAAGGGGGAAAGGAATTTGTAAATTGTTCTAAGGTAATCATCTTGGTCAGTTCTTCTAGGGTTTTATGATTAGTCCATAGGGTCACTGTGTTTTTAATTTGTTCACCCATCTCTAAAGGAGTTTCTTCCGGGATCAACTTAATGGCTCGTAATTTCTGCCGATAGAAATTGCAGGTATACCCTACTCTTTTCAACAAACCTTCCTTAATTGATAGGAGGGAGGCTCCCTGTGCAAGGTTGAGTAATTGATGAGAAGCTTGGAGTTCCCCTTTTAACAAGGGTCCCAAATGGCATTTCTTAAGGTTACTGCCCCACCCAAGTTGTTCGGCTAGGCCTTCGAAGTTTAGGAAAACATTTCCCAGATCGTCACCTTCGAGATATGATTGAAGTACGCCTTGTGGTAGTAACGGCCTTGCTTTCAATTCAGTTAGCCTAATTAGATTTTCCCAGAGACTGTTTTCCGCTTGTATCTGATGGGCTGCCAATTGGGCAATTATGTTGGCTAGGTTGGCCATTTCTTCCAGGGGTGTAAGAATTCCCCCTGTGTTGTCTGAATCAGAAAAAGAACAACTCTCGAGCCCATCATATAAAGTTTCAAAATCCTCAGAGTTGTCTGATTCTGAGTCTGTCAAAGTAGTGGACTGGGAGGTATTAGATTGTAACCCTGATGGTCCCGCTGCCGACTGAGAGTGAATACCATGGAAAAAAAAGGCTCAGAGGAAGGGGGATTTAAAGCACTGGGTCTGATGAAAGAAAAGGCCAGTGTGATTTTTAGAATTATTTGGTCCCACGGTTGGATGTTATAATGAGAGATTAGGAGGGTATCTAGTAGGACTTGAGTCTTAAAGAACAGATCCTGTTGGCTAGATGGAATATGTAACTGAGGGGATAACACCTCTTTTAAGGTGGATACACGGTCTGATTCTAGTAGATCAACTATTTTATTTTCCCCTTCCAGGGTTTCACAATTATTAGCATGGGTTTCAATTTTTATCAGTTGAATCACATCCCACTCTGACACCATGGAGGTCATTACAACCTTGGTGCTAAGTGCACCAACTTTACCACCATGGTGTAAACTATGTTTACACCATGGTGGATGGCGGATTTACCGCCCCATTCCAAGGTGAGTGGGGCGGTAAATCCCCATTTCCCATTTTCCCTTCCCCATTCCCATTTTTGCCCCATAGGGCATAATGGGAGTGGGGAAGGCGCTAATTACGCCGCCGTAAATTACGGCGGCGTAATTAGCACCATGGCGGGTTAGCGCCATGGACTTTAACGCCTGCCAAAAGCAGGCGTTAAAGTGGGAATCCGGTGTTAAGGGTTAACGCCGTCGTTAACCCTTAACGCCGGGGTTGTAATGACCTCCCATTTGTGAGGAACTTATGGTGGCAACAGTACATACAGACACAAGTGATCACAGCTCAAGGGTGTTTATTAAACTGTATGCAGGTTGGAAAAACTCCTTATCTAAACCTAAATCTAAGATGAGAGCAAGCCTCAACCATCAAATGAAAATAAGGCAGTCTTTGATGCGTCATGTCAAAATAAAGTGCCTATACTAAGAAAAACCTATTGCCAATTCCTTATGCTAAATACAAAAGAGTGTGGGATAGGATTTCAAGAAAAGAAATAAGTGTTCTTAAACGATATGTCGGGATACGGTAGCTTCAGTCTCCCTTCCCAACGTTTTGAGCACGGGGTAAGGTGAGATCTTGGAGCACAGCACACAATCGAGCTTTCTCAGCATGAGTCGACAGTTCTGTTCCAGTTTATCAGGACCCTTGATGGCCAAGTCTCGTTTCCCTTGAAAGTCTCTTGTCTTTGAGGGCCTGATGTATTCAAACAACAAAACAAAAGTTTCTTGAACAAACGAAAGTTTGTTTCCTGCTTTCACTTAGGGTGAGGATTTTTCACCCCTGGGTCCCCCTCTTCCGGGCGCTGACCCCTCAACAGTCCTTATCAAGGCATACAGTAGCTGAGGAAACTCATGGGTTCACAAAAAACAACTAGCATACACAAAGTTCCGTCCCATATGTCTCTCGGGTGATGACGTCACCCCAGGGGCCCCCTCTTCTGACCCCTCTCGGCTTTTAGTCTCCCTCCACCGGGTTCACTATGGCTTTTCTTGGGTGATGAATTCACTCTGGGATCTCTTTTGTTCAGGTTCAGATCGCTCTCGACTGCTGTTCTTTTTATAATGAACTTTGGGTGATAGTCTCACCCATGGATCTCCCTCGCTCGGGCTCGGACCCTTCTCAAAAGTTATTGTCTTTTGAAACAGTTAATAGTGGACATCCCTTGGTCGGGTTCACATTTGTCAACACACTGTCCCTTGGGACTTTAAACTTGCCCTCTCTTCGTCAGCATCCCTTGGTCCGGTTCACTTTTGCTAATTGCTTTCTCTCAATGCGGGATTTACTTCCCTTGCCTCTTCGTCAGCATCCATTGATCGGGTTCACTCTTGCTAACTTCACATTCATTTTACTTTCACGTCCCTTGCTTTCACACAGTTTGTAGATCAAAGTCTTTTGATTGTACAGGGATTTTACTAGACCTCCTGTATGACCACTTTCACCTCTTTTAATGGCTCTCCTATGGCCTTCTGGCACTTGTGGCTTTGCTGAGATGGGGATCGACCAGAGTCTCTTGAGTTAGCACCCACGTGATGCCGGTTTCCCTATGTAGCTGGTCTCCCCTTAACACTTTTCACAGTTCATTGAACTTGGTTCAAACTTGCCACTTTGCGATTTTCACTAAACACAACCCAGCTCTAATCGGTTCTCCCCTCGACTCACCGGCTGGGATGAACCGCTTGGCTTTCGCTTCCCTGGAGTCAAGGCCGGTACCGTGGTCGCGGTAGCTTCCCTCGCTCCTGCTTATCGGCGTAGGCTTGTCCCGTGTACTGTAGACATCTGCTGTAAGACACTTGTGCTATTGTTTGCGGTCTTATGTCCTCTTCCAAGAAGGTTCTGCGGGCCTGGGACGGAAAAGGGCATGGTTGCTTCTCTCCTCGCCACCCTCTCGATTCCTGCCACCTTTCTCCTTCTCTTGAGCTGCCATGCCTGATTAGCTGTGCCATCATGCTGTCTGCCGTGCTCGTACTGTGTTCTCTTGCTCCACCTTTTATCCCTGTGGTGAAGGAAAAGGGGCGTCAGATGTTTGTGATTCTGATCAATTGCCTGATTTTGCCTGACCCTTGTATTGAGAAATGTCAGGTAAACGTCTCTATTGTTAGTCCATTCTCTGGTGTGTCGTGCGATAGGGTTTGTGTCAGAAAAGGAGGGGGCAGTGATTTTGAATGTCCTATGTGATAGGATGGGGAAAAGATGTCAAAAGAAGGAGGATACTGTGTAGCGCCCATAGGTGTCCCTCTCCCACTCCCAGAGGACCGCCCATCCAGGTGATCCTCCCTCACTGGTCCACCCCCAGGAACTGGATCCATTAGCGATGGCCGGGCTCTGGCCACCTGGATGACAGATCCCTGGGGTTTAGCCAGGGAGACACCTTCAGGTTTTTCACACGTGGCTTCTGTGCGACGACCATGGGGGATACCCACTGTGTTGGTCCTGATGTCCACTCTATTATTCCTTGTTTCTCTAGTTTTTCTAGTTCTTTCTCAACCTCCTCGTGCATGTGAAGGGGGACTTTGCAGTCTCTCACCGCTTTGGGCTCGATTGTTGAGTCAATGTGCAGTTTGACCGTTCTCCCTCGGAGGCATCCTATGCCTTGGAACACTTTGTTATGCTTTGTTAAGAGGTTGTCAATTTTGGGTGTGTAGATGCTGAACGCAAATTGCATGCGCCTCTGCTTTTCTGCGGTGCGGAAGCTCCACAGCGTCTCCAGGCCTACGCCTACCACATAGATCCTGGCTCGACATGTTGTTCCGTTGTGCGATAGGTTGAAGAGGAATGACCCTGCCATTGGTAGCAGCTTTTTGCACCCATATGCAAAGCGTTGCACTTGTGTGTCCTTATGTTGGGGCTTAGGTTTGATTTTTTTGAATTTTAGCAGGGACATGACTTTCACTTTTGCTCCGGTGTCTATGACAACTATGGTGGGTGTTCCGTCAGATAGGATGAGTCGCCTGGACTTCTTTCCTTTATGATAGCTCGTCATGGATTTGATGGTGGATATCATGGGAACTCGCTAACTGTTCTTTTTCAGTTGACTGCAGTGTCTTTCTGGGGACGCCTCTTCCTCTGAGTAGTCATCTGTGTCGCTGCTGCTGGGTGATCTTCATGCTGCGGCAACAGCCCTGGCCTTGCCTTTTCCTTTCTTCCTGTGACTTGAGGTTTCTGGCTGTTCTGTTCCTCCCGGAGGAGGTGGGTTGAGGCAGACTGCTGCAAAGTGGTTCAGCCTCTTGCACTTCCGACAGGAGACCCCTAGGGCTGGGCATGGTTCTCCTCTGTGCCAGGGTCCTCCACACCATTTGCAGGACTCTTGTTGCTTCAGTGCTTGTACCAGCGTGGTGTTGGTGGGTTGTCTACCTTCTGGTCTTCCTCTTATCACTATGATCTCTTCATCTTTCTGGATATTGTCGAGAGGTAGTCGTTGCATAGCTACCTCCATGACGGCTACTTGGTCATCTGTGCGTTCTCGCAGTCTGCCCATGGCTAGGATACAGTCTAATTGAATGTTCTTCTCTGATAGCACCGCTGTGCACAGTTTGTCTGATGATGAACCGTTGATGATTTGCAGGCGGACAGCGAATTTTTTGTCTCGGAATTCACAAACTAGCGCCATTTCCCTGAGTGATGCGTGAAAATCATCAATGTTTTCTTTTGCCCTTTGCCTGGTCATGCAAAATTGAAAGCGTTTGTAATCGGGGTTTAGTTTGGGCTTGAATTTGCTTTTCAGCGCCGATTTTGCTGCATTGTAGTGGTCTGTTGCCCTTCTATTAGGCAAGGTGTTGAACAGTCTTAATGTAAAAGTGCCGATGTTTAACAGTTGTAGGGTGCGCTGTTTCTTTCCCTCTGTTATGTTCCTGGTTTGCATGTTGAGCTCGAATTGCTGGGTCCATATTCCCCATCTGAGGGCTGCTCCAGTGGTATATGGGTCGAAAGGCCTCATAAATGTTGTTTGCGTGGCATCTGGGCCTTTTGCTCTCATTGCGTTTTCCCTGGGGCTCCTGCTGCTACTGCCTTCCCTTGTTGGACTGCTTTGGGGGCTGGGCATGGAGTAGGGATACGTGTACGTGTGGGCCTGCTTGATGTAGATGCAGCGTGTGTTTTACTGTTTCAGACTTTGATTTAACTGCAGCGTGTGTTTTCTGTTCAACTTTCTTTTTTTTTCTTTTTGTTTGCCGGGGTATGTGCCCCTCCCCCATGCTCTCACCTCGTTAGGGCTTTGTTCTGCTCTGTTTGACACCTCCTGCTCTCCATGAAGCAACCTAAGGGCTTTCCTGCGCACTTCTGCTGCTCGGTGCACGTGTCGAGGCCACAGCCGGCAGCAGGGATTTTAAAACGCAGGGCGAGGAACACGTGGGTTCACTACGAACCTTCATCGCTAGTGTGATGCTGTGTTTCCGGGCCTATGGATTGTACACAGGGAGGTCGGGATGGCCGCAATATGCACACACTATCATTTGTCTTCAATAAGACACGGCCAGGCGGGAATCTGGGTTACTGGGTAATCCCTTTCGGGGCACCCCCCTCTTTATTTCCATTCCATTCCCTTGTCCCGTGAGGCGGGCTCCCCCTCACTCACGTGACTCAGGATGTATGTCTACACCACAGAGGGTAGAGGTGCTAAGCTAGCAGGACTGAGCAGGAGGAAAGAGCAAGAGAGCTGTGATGTGCTGTTGGCAGCTACAGTTCAGTTGATACTGTTCGCAGAGCATAGCTGTGTTTTTCGGTTGGTAGTCGTTGTTGTGTCCTGGGCCCAGGGCACTGGGTCCAGGCACTCCTTTGCTGGGGGTGCCCAGCCGACACAATTAGATGCAGGGATCACACAGTCGGATCATGGCCTAGGGGCACCCAAGCCAACACAGCCGGAGTTGCTCAGCAGGGGCTTCGGCAACATGCACACAGAGTTGCCCAGAGGGGGCTCTGCTGATCACCAGTGGACAGGGGCAGTGTTACCCCGCAGGGGCTCTGTCATGGTGGAGAGCCCTGCAGGCAGGCCCTCTGCCTGCTACGCAATGCCAACATCGCGCTGCAGACAGAACCACACAGCAGACAGGAGTCAGTTGGTATCGACTGATGAGCCAGAAATGGCTTGTCCCTTTTAGTAAGTCATATGGTCACAGTAATGTGACATTAGCACGAGCCTTGCGAGGGACTTGTTCTCTAAAAGGGGTGGCACACCACACTCCTCCTTTTCCATAATGAACAAACAAATGGCAAGCATCACTGGACATCAAATCAATGAACAGTAACAAACACAAACACTTGGAATCTGGGTGCAAACAATAGTCACGTACATTGCAACTCAGGCTGGGACAATCACTACCTACAAGCATTCTTTGGTAGTTTCAAACATAAAACATAAACTGAGCGTTGATACACATTTGAGGGTGACAGTCAGGGTTGGTGGACTGCTGGTGACACGTTGGAAATTCCACATTTGAAAAGAAATCTTTATTAAACTGTGTGAATGGAACTTAAACCACTGAATCATCCCACTGTTAGCTCCTGGCCCCATATAAAGCAAGTCAACACTCAACAGGAGCTCAGCTTTACGTATTTTCTAACTGCGGCCACTTTAAGCATATCGAGAGCCTGCATGCTCACAGCATTTAGATGGATGGCTACGCAGTCCACTTTAAGCATGTGCGGGGCTGCATGTGCGGAAACCTGAAGGCGTCTCACCCGGTAGTCCCCGGAGATCGGTCACCCAGGTGGCTAGGACAAGGCCATCGCTTTTGGATCCAGTTCCAGGGGGTGGACCTGTGCGGGAGGATCACCTGTATGAGGGGTCTTCGGGGAGTGGAAGTGGGACACCGGATGGCGAGACGCGGTATCCCCTTCCCTGTAACACCTTTTCCCCATCCTACCAGGTAGGAACTTAGGGACCGAACTCTCCCCTAAACCTCTTTCCCGACACAAACACTTTCTCACGGACAGCTCACCGTGAGCAAAAACAGACTAACACCAGAGCCGTATACCTGACATGTCCCAATACAATGGCCAGGCAAGGACAGGCAATTACTGATCATTACACACACCTGACTTCCATCACACTTCCCCACACAGATAAAAGGCGGAGCATGAAAGCACACTCTGAGCAAGGTAAAGCACACGAGGAAGCAGCAGTTCCAAGATGGCAGTTTTATTACGAGAAGAAAGACGGCGAGACCAGAGAGGGTTGCAAGGACGGAAGTGCCCTTGACCTTTTCAGACCGTTATTTTTGTGAGCCTGGGAAAATAAGAAACCTAAGACCTGGAATTAAAGCTGAAGAAACATGCATTGTGTGTCGGAGGTACCCGGGACTCTCCTGCGTCGATAACCAAGGCAGAGAGGAGCGTTTGCCGATGTGGTACTGTCCTTGGTTCCTACAACAAAGCAGCACCAGTAAAGTCAGCACAGCCGGTGAGTCAGGAAGACTGATAACAGACCAGCCTGTGTTAGAACCAAGGTTGCAAGAGGTAACATTGTAGATTGTACATATGACAGTGCCAACTTCTTTGGCAGAGATCTATTTTTCACTAGCACCATCTCCCTTGGGGACAGGTTGCTGGGGTGGGCTCTTTGTGCCCTGCTTTCCCTCTCATTCCTGGCCTCCCTGGTCCTATCAACTTGCTCATTGTCTATTTATGGTGCTGCCCAGCTGGGGTGTACGGGTAGTCCCACCTGTACCGGTACCCCAAACCTAAGGGTCACTGGGCTCATTTGCATTGAGGAATGTCGTGTCTGGCAGTACGTTCGGAGGAATCTGTATACTTCTGATAGCTATGGGACTTGCTGGTCTTTTGCAATCTGCACTGCTTTGTTTAGCAAGGTCATAAATTGCTCCGCCTGTCTGTTAGCTTGAGGCCAGCATCAAGTGATTCTGTGGTGGTGTTTGTTTAGAATGTCCAGGGACCCCTGCAGTTCCCTCCCTTTAAACGGAGGGCCATTGTCGATTTTGCTTTTGTTCGGAAGAGGGTGTACCGCAAACATCCTTTCTAGTGCGGTTATGACCGATGGCGCATCAGTGGACCAGACCGGTTCGATCTCCGGATACCTGTTGAACTCATCAACCGCCACTAACAGGTATGCTTCATTGGCAACTGAGCAGCAGTCTATGCTGATCGCGTTCCACCTCGCACTCACAATCGGCTCCGGTGGCCCTTGTCGTTGGGCCACCTGGCACGCTGTGAATGATCATATTAGCAACGTCACTTTTTGTTGCGTGTTTGGTACAGTGAAAAACCTGAGGGTATCCTCACACCTACTACCCTTGGATCCTCTTCTCAGGTGGCCAGGGAAAGGCCATCGCTTTTGGATCCTGATCCTGATCAAAGGCCAGAGGTTCACAGCCGGAGCTGCGAACGCAGAAGAGAGAAGCAAGGTAACCAACCGGGTCTGCGGCGAGAAAGTAGAGCTGCCGGCGGGAGACAGAGAGAAACCGAAATGCGAGCGAGGCTCACGGTTGAAGGAAAACGTGCAAGCGGAGGAGACTCCAGGGCCCGGTGAGTGAAGAGGGAGAATCACTCGAACTGTGGTGCTCCTGGGGGCTGTGGGGAAACCAAAATGAATGCGGAATGAATGAAAAAGCATACGCATGATGAAACAAACCCAAACCCATGGGTTGAGAGAAAATTAAGGACAATATAATCTGCAAGCGGCAGAGTAAACTATCACAGATTTTGAATACCAAACTAAATTAAAGCTTTTGGCAAAGTTATGACCTGATGACAAGCATGGAAGATTGCGAGAGAGCATGAAATCAAGGTGGTTAAGCCAACAAAACCACTGCCGAGCGAACTTTGTATAAATACATTGTGGCAAGGCCAGAGACTGGAAAAGGATATGTGATACACTGTGGCAAAGCCAAGAGACTGACAAGGGGAAGCCAAGTGAATGTAGATCTGCTCACAAAGCCAGGATGCTGACAAGGAGAAGCCAAGTGAGTGTGAACCTTGACACAGGTACAGATACAGAAGAACCTGTGTGGGCTAGAGAGCCTAGGGTTCTTGGTTCTGTGACCTGTAGTGGGTGGACCATGTGGTCTGACAACTGCGCCTAGACCAGGGCGCCCTAATTGTAAAAACCAAAGAAGTTTGTGAAGTGAAATAAGAAAAATCAATCTGATCAAACTGTTAAACAAAACCCAGAAAGAGTGTAAAGTTGATTTGGAGCCGTAATTGAACATTGCAAGATTGAGAAAAAGTATAAGTTGACTGTCTTGAACTTGGGAAGGGAAACCTGAGGTTTTGTGGAACTGTCTTGAACGCAGGGAAGGGAAGCCCGAGGTTTTGTGGAACTGTCTTGAACTTGGTGAAGGGATCTCTGAAGATTTGTTGAACTATCCTGAACTTGGGAAAGGCAATCCTGAGACTTTTGTGGAACTTTCTTGAAATTGGGGAAGAGGAGCTGAAAAGTAAGCTAGGAGCTGGAAGAAGCTCAGAACTATATTTCAAACACTATTTCTTTTATTGCTGACATCCCTACACATTGGGCCTCATTCTAATTTTGCCGGTCTGGAAACAAGGGTGCCGGTAAGCTCACCAGCACCCTTGTTTCCGGATCAGCAAACTCTGAGTCTGCCTGCCGTGGCCGCTGTGTCCGACAGGTGTGACCCTGCCGGGCACAGCGGCCACGGTAGGCAGACTGGTCACGGAAGCACCAGCACTGTTGCTAACAGTGCCGGTGCTTCCATGTCCCCACTCCCATAGAGTCCCACAGTCTATGGGACTCTATGGGAATGGGGACTTACAATTTGCTGGCGCCTGATTTACTGGCCGCCGGACCCATAATGAGCCGGTGTCATCGGGAAGTCAGGCGCCAGTAACATTTTACGGGTCCGGCAGCAACCCGCCGGTAGCACCGGCAGGGTTGCCGCCTGACCGGTAATGAAGTCCATTGTTTAGCTTTAGTTATGAGGGCAAGTATAGGTTTTGGACACAGGCAGACATTTAAGTTGAACTTTCTGACTCAGGCTTCCCTTAGTTTCTTTAGGTAGGGAAATCCCACCTTAGTATAGGGCAAGTTAGGCCTTCATCCATCCTGACACTTTAGTTAATAAAACAATTCTGTTTGAACTTTGAATCTGGTGTCTGTGTCTTGCTTCATGATGTCTTCACAGTAGCCATATCCTTGACTTGAGAAACACCTGCGTTTTTATGTTCCCTTGATGGCCTTCATGGGCTGTTCGCTACGCTGGTTCCTCTAGCGTTGCTTGGCAGGACGATGCAATGACCTTTCAGTATTATTCCCTCCGGCAAGATGGAGAGCTCATGGCATATTCTGAAAATGCCTTGCAACAGTTCTTGGCCCGCTGGATGCGGTCTGTCTTTGCTTCCAGAAATGATTTCCAATCTCCTGACAGGATCAATTCCTTCACTAACTGAAGACACGTGTTCCGTGCTGTCTCACCCACAATTTCCTCCAGCTTCATTTGCTTAGGTCAGGCGCACACTATCACATGGCTGACGTGCTCATGGGTTTCTTGTGTTGCTTCCTGTTCTGCTGGCGTCACCGGCCGGGGGTGTCGGACAAATAGTTGGACGGGTTGTCTCCCCCTGATCTGTACAACACCTCGATATCAAATGGCTGTAATCGGAGCATCCAACACTCAAGCCTCGCTGTGTCAAATACACCAAGCACTCTTACTGTACAAAAACAATGGACACTAATCTGTTTGTTGGAACGTCTGTACAATGATGCAATGGAAATCCTCGCACCTCCCAGGGAAACCCTCCTGGGGAAGAAAATTCAATGTGAAGACAGGATTACAGCAAGGATGTTGTGAACTTGAAGAACTGAAGATAAGGAATCCTGATGTCCCACGTCGGATGAAGATTCAGAAGGAGCCCAGAAAATAGGAAAGGAAATACCAGGAGCAAACTAAATTAATCTTAACAGCTTGCAAAGGCAGAGCGAGCAAAATTGAAGATCCAGACGTTCTGTGGTGTAATGATGAGGAAAGTGCAAGCCCAAATAAAGCAGGAAGGAAATTACGGGGTACGTTGGTAAGTAAAGCTAAGGGAAGTGCAGTGCACAAAGTCAAGAGAAGGAAATCCTGAAGTCCTGTGACAGAATCTGAAAACACTGGAGCGCAAGGATTGGTGTACGTTTTGTGCAAGCTGGTGAACATTTAGAAGCTAAAAGTTCTGACGTCCCACAACGGAAGAAATACAAGAATAGAGAGAAAGGGCAAACAAGGATAGATAAAGGCAGTGGTTAGAGATATGGGAAGGGGCGAAGTGGAGCGAATGGAGATGGACTCATAGGATAGTGAGAAAAGCAAGAAAACTGAAAGGAGCATACCATTTCATGAAAGATGAGCCATGCGGGGCTTACCGGAGCGGCCTGCATTATACTGCTCACTGAGTGCTTCTGTCGTTCTCTGAGTTGGCAGGTTGCCATCTTGGAAAAGGCTAGTCTGCTGAAGGCGATCAACAAAAGAGTAGCAGTCTGGTGCCATCTTGAATGAGGGATGTAGACATCCTACTCTCATTCTCGTCCACCTGCGCTAAAGGGGCCAAGAAGGGCACGATTTATGACAGTATGCCCCCGTTTGTGCTGAGCGAGGTGTTGACTTCCATGTTAGAGATCTATGAAAACGTTGTACACAAGATGGGGCATTTACAAACAAAGCAGGTTCCAAGGTGTGTTTTCAGTACCCTTCCAGTCCACCAGATATTGGAGGCATCCCCGATAGTAATGGGAATCGCATATTCCAGCCACTTCAAAATCTTGTCCTGAGGTGGTGTCCACCGGGGGAGGAAGTCCTTTGGTATTTCTGTGAAATCGGTCTTTGACATGTAGTTTTAGTTGAGATATATGGAATACTGGATGTATTCTGGACCAGGTTTTATGAAGTTGTATGCATTAAGCTACGGATCCTATGGCTGAAAGTACTTTGAAAGGACTGAAATACCGTGGAGAATATTTAGAGAGGACCAAATGTCTGGGAAGAAACCATGATGCTAGCCATACCATATCTCTGGTTTTTAGAATAGGTTCAATGGTCCATTTACAATCTGCATATTTCTTTTGTTGAACCCTGGAAGCTGAAAGAGCCAAAAGAGCTTGTTTATGTCCTTCTTGAATGTCCAATAATAACCTGTCCACTGCCGGGAATTTGGTTGAGGAAAGTGTTTGATCAGGTGTACTGTAAGGATGATAGCCAAACATGCAAAAAAGGACTGGTGTTGGTGGAAGAGTGGAGGGTATTGTTATAAGCAAATTCCACTAATGGAAGAAGGTATTTCCAATTATCTTGTAGAGCTGTGACAAAACAACGCAGGTAGTGTCAGAGAGTTTCATTGAGCCTTTCACTTTGTCCATTAGTGTATGGCTGAAATCCTCAACTAAGGGTACGTTGTATGCCTAATGTTTCACAGACAATTCTATTGTGGTCCTCTGTCCGAGATGATGGTATTCAGGAGGCCATGTACAGAGAAAACGGTATGCAGAGAGTATTGAGCCATTTGCGCTGCTGAGAGAACCTGAGGCATCCATAAAAAATTGGCTAATCATAACAGTGGTGTGTATAGAAGAAGGAGGGAGATCCACAATAAAATTGGTGGATATTTGTTGCCAAGGTCTTGTTGAAGGTTCTGGTTGAACTAACAATCCAAAGGGGTGATGACGTGGAGATTTAGTTTGTAGACAGGTGGTGCAGGCTGCAATATAGTCTTTAATATCATGAGACATGTTGGGCCACCAAAAATGTCAGGCTAAAAACTCTTTTGTGGCTCATACTCCCTGATGTTCTGCAAATACTGTATCGTGAGCCATCTGCAATACTTACTTTCTTAGAGTAGAGTAGGAATACAGACCTGTTCTCCATAAAAATAGAGATTGGGGTCATTACGACCCTGGCGGTAGCTGTGCTGGTAAATACCGGCACGGCTGCCGCCAGAGTCATGAATTTTCCGGCACCCGGGAATGGGCAATTACCGGGGCATTACAGCCACAGCGGACCCTTTAATTGCCCGTTCCTGGGCGCCGGAAAATATGACTCCCCATTCCCATCTTAGTCCCATTGGACTCAATGGGAATGGGGAGGACGGATGCACCGGCACCATTCATGAATGGTCCCGGTGCATCCGTTGAGTTCTGCGACCGGGTGCCGTTCTGCCCGCCAGGTCAGACCTGGCAGGCTGAAAGGCTTCCGCTCGCAGAACTCGTAATTTGCCAGTCTGGAAACAACAGTACTGGCAAGCTTACTGGTACTGGTGTTTCCGGACCGCCAAACTCGTAATGAGGCCCATTGTATTCATGAGATCGGTTATATTTTGCCACTTGTTCTTGTACGGTATTACTATGAAGGAGTGTTTCCTTTCTTAGTATAGACAGGAAATCCACTACAAAAAATAGAAAGGCGGCATTGGGAAACATCTTTTCGGATTGAAATAGAGTGTGAGTACCTATTGGTTTGCGAGAAAGTGTTTCTGCCATTATATTGATCTTTCCTGGAACAAAAGTAAATGTGATGTTAAAGGAGGAAATGAAAAAGGCCAATCTGGCTTCACGACTGTTTTGGGTTTCGGTTAGTTGGAGAACTCTTAAATTGTGATGATCCATCCTGACCTCTACAGGATATTTTGATCCCAATAAGAGGTGACACCATTACTGATATGCTTTCTTTATAGCCAAGAGTTCTTTTTCAAGAATGGTATAATTGAGTTTGGAAGATGTCAGTGGGCCTCATTACAAGTTCCGCGTAATACCGTTATGGTTGTGGTACTGTTTTTGTCACCGCGTGGTGGCGGAAACAAAGAAGAATTATCAGCAAAGTGCGGAACCGGTGCCACTGGTATTACGGTAACACTGGCGGATACGGATGTACCGCCAACATTTGTGGCGGAACATCTGCCTCAGCCGTGTTCATGCCGGACATAGCGGCACCGCCTACATGGAGGTGTAAACACCAGAGCTGGAAATAATGTGATCGCCGAAAACGCAGAAAACGGAAAGAGATCGGCAGCCATTACATAAATCACAATCCACTGCAATCCTCCGGTACCAGAAGGCATACAGTTACTGTGAGAGTCCTAAACACTGAGGGAGATGTCTTCCAGGATTCCACTAAGCCGTCAGCGCAAACCCTGCTTCAGTATTTAATTTTTCTTTATTGAATCTGTAAAGCGTGCTACAGCCCAAGGGCATCGAGGCGCTGTTGCAGGGACGTCTTAGTTACAAACGTTTTAGGCATAGCTTTTGGTTACATTGAGTGGGAGCTTAGCTTGGTACAGAAACGTTACAAAAGTTTTAGGCATAGCTCGTGGTTATATTGAGCGGGAGCCTAGCTTGGTACAGAAACAGTAATGCAAATACAGGAAGTTATTTACATACACCGTTCAGATGGTGCAGTTAAACAAACAGCAATGTTTTGACAGCTTTCCTAAATGCTGTGTATTAGTCAATGTTTATAACGTGTGAAGGGAGGGCATTCCAGTTGGATGCTGCTAAGTCCGGGAAGCTGGTTCCCCCTGCTCTAACTCTGAGGGTCTTGGGGATGGTGACCCTATTTAAGTAGGCATTCTGGTAGGCCTATCTGCAGAGGGTTTGGCGATCCTTTGTGAAAGGTAGAGAGGAGCGTTACCATGCAGACATTTGTCGGTAGGTGCAAGGGTTTTGAATAAGTTGCGCTCCCTGACAGGGAGCCAGTGGGCAGGTTTCCTGGTTGCTGAAATATGGTCTTGCCTGGATATGCCAGTGGTTGCTTTAAGCACATTATTTTGGACCGTCTGAAGTTTTCTGATATTTTTGGAGGAAGTGCCAGCCAGAAGGGCATTGCAATAGTCTAGCCGAGACCGGATAATTACTCTGGCTATGGTAAGGCAATTTTGTTTTGTTAGGAACGGTCTAGCTGCCGTGATCAGTTTTGAATGGTAGGCCGCAGCGGATGAGATGTCGTTCACTTGTCTGTCCTTTCAGAGGTTTGAATCTAGATAGACCCCCAAGGTTTTCACTGCATGTGAGACTATGATGGGAGTGTTATCCACTGAGAATGAGTTGTACTTTATGTCAAGCTTCCTGAGAGTTCCTGGTGAGCCTATAAGTAAGATCTCAGTTTGTTCACTGTTGAGGCACAGCCAATTTTCCACCATCCAGGTTTGGATCTCTGCATAGATGGAATTAAGAGTTTTGCTATCAACTTCGTAGTCGCCCGTGAGGGGGAGGAGGATCTGCGTGTCATCAGCATAGTTAGTGTATGTGATGCCACGTGTGCCCAGGAAGTTAAAGAGAGGCCTCATGAGTAGGTTGTAGAGAGTGGGAGAGATACAGGATCCTTGAGGGACACCACACTTGATGAAATTGGGGTTAGCCCATGCCTGATCCGAACAAACTTCCAGCACTCTTTCTCGTAGGAAAGAGGTGATCCAGGCTGTGGCAGTAGGAGAAAAGTTGACTGCGGAGGAGAGGAAAGGTGGTTGCAGAGAGCATCATGGTTCACCAGGTAAAACGCTGCAGACAGGTCTAGGAGCAGGAGGATGGCTGGTTTTACTGCGTCCCTAAGGTCATCAATCTGTTTTTTTAAGTCCAGAAGTGCGGTTTCTGGCCCATGGCCAGGCTGGAACCGGATTGCCTGAGACCTAGCAATTTGTTGGACTCTAGGAATTTATGTACCTGCAGGTAAGCTGCTTTGTCCAGGATTTTAAGTAAAAATGGAACCGTAGTGATTGGCCGGTAGTTGGCTGGGATGTTTGGGTCAAGTATGTTTTTTTTCTAAGAGCGGTCGTACCCAAGCTTCTTTAAGGCAGGCGGGGACATGGTCGGATGTGAAAGAGGCATTCAGTGAAGCGGAACTCACCCTGCTTTTTGACCACATAGTTGACAATGCAGGGGAGTTATTCACAGCAGACCAGAGGTGCAGCACGCAGCTGAGGCGCAAGGCCATATAGGCTGATGCTGCCCAGAAGGTGTCAGCTGTGGGGGTCACAACTTGTTCGGTCAAGGACTGTCACAAGAGGTGGGATGACATGCGCTTGAGGGTGCGCAACATACTGGCAGCCAACAGTGCAGTGCAACAGGAGGTGGACCACATTCCCCACTGAAGCTGCTACCATGGGAGGAAAAGTGTATTAGCGTGCTGCACCTCGAAGGCATTGAGGGAGTCGGTGCAGCGGAGGCTGGAGCAGTGATACCTGGCGAGGCTGGTGAGTACAGAAAGTGCAAATGCATGATTGTGAATCAAGCTAAACCTGCTCCCTCCCCCCCAAGCAAAACACAGAAAGCCTCATATCACAGTCCTCATCAACCCAAGCACACCCAGTACTCCCATGGCCCTCCTCACCCAAAGCAAGGCACAGAAACCCACATATCACAGTCCCCATCAACCCAAGCACACCCAGTACTCCCATGCCCCCCCCCAAGCAATGCAATGGAAACCACATATTATAGTCCCCATCAACCCAAGCACAACCAGTCTCCCATGGGCCCCCCCAAGCAATGCACAGAAAACCACATATCACAGTCCCCATCATGCCAAGCACACCCAGTACTGCCATGCCACCCCCCAAGCAATGCACAGAAAACCACATATCACAGTCCCCATCACCCCAAGCACACCCAGTACTCCCATGGCCCCGATTAAACGCACAGAAAACCACATATCAGAGTCCCCATCACCCCAAGCACACCCATTACTCCCATGCCCCCCCCGAGCCAGCCAGATGGCATGCACCCAAGTATGACCCCATACACACCCACATGACCGCAGCACACATCAATGCATTTAACCACAATGTGATGTAGCTTGAGGAGTGTGTTGCATGTAATCATCCTGTGACACCACTAACAGCATGTCTTTCAATCTCCTATAGGAACATCATCTGAGACCGAAGGGGGTCAACCGGGGACGTCACGGGGGACTCGACGTGCCCATCGTGAAAGACGTCAATTGACATCAGGTGCAGGCACCTCGGCCACCCATTGTGTAACGACGGCCCAGGTGCACCATGCTCAGGAAACCACCACCCCTGCAGCGCCAGCAACCCAGCAGGGACCCCAGCAAAACACCCCTGCAGCGCCAGCAACCACCCCAGCAAAACATCCTTGCAGCACCAGCAACCCAGCAGGCACCCCATAAAAAATGCCCCTGCAGCGCCAGCAACCCAGCAGGCACTCCAGCAAAATACCCCTGCTGCCACAGCAATTACACTGGGAAGTGCAGCACCACCAGCATACCTGTCCGAGTTAGATGGCGCGGACAGCACTCGAGAGGAACAGGCCGGTGAGGCACCTGGATCAGGCAATGAGGAGAGCCCCCCACACTCCTGATCAACTGGGCACATTTAGCCCAATGAGCCTCAGGAGTCCAATGCGCTCCCCAACACCATCACAGCAGGAGATAACCAGCCGTCTCTATCGCATTGAGGAACATCAGGACACGCTGGCCACACTGGTGGAGCGACACCTTGAGGAGTCCAGGCTCCAATGCGAGGAGTCTCGGTTGCAGCAGGAGAGCAACCAGAAGATAGGCTGCAGGGTTGCACGTGCCATTGGCCGTTGTGCCACTTTGAACATGTTGATATCACGAAGGGTCCATGAGGGCAACAGCGTATTGCTGAAACAATGTTGCTGGCCCTGTAGGCCATCATGAGCCGTCTACCCCCACAGAACCCCACTATGCCCTCCACCAGCACCACTCCATCCACCTCGCAGGCAGGCAGCTCCAGGAGGAGGTCCACGCGGGTGTCTGGTGCAACACAGAGGTCATGCATTGGTCATTCTACTCACCCAACAGCCAGGGGCACTCTGGTGAGTGTTGATTGCCACCCCCCCCCACTACACAGAGGTCATGCATTGGTCGTTCTACTCACCCAACAGCCAGGGACACTCTGGTGAGTGTCGATTGCCCCCCCCCTACACAGAGGTCATGCATTGGTTGTTCTACTCACCCAACAGCCAGGTCTTTTCTTCCGGATAATGTGCCATGTACCCTGACAACATGGAGTTCTGCAATACCATTGAGTCGTGTGTCAACCAGGGAAATGTGCACAGCAATGCGTGATGAGTTGTGCATCACAGGCCATCTGCACGTGAGGCAGTGGGATTGCTTCCGATTTCGATAGACCGCCTCAATTGCATGGCTGTCAGTCAACTCCACAAGCGTGCAATCTAATGCAGCAAAGCAATTGGGCATGCCGGCAAGGGCATGGAAGGCCACTTTGGTGGCATTGACCTGTGCAGGGGCTTGGGTAGGGCTATGTGGTCTGACATACGGCACAGCAGCGCATCTAGTACCTGGAAGAGTATCCTTGAAAAACAGGGTTGTGACAGCCCGTGCAGCTCGCCAACGGTGAGCTAATAGGTTCCAGTTGCAAGGAAGTGCAGTACCGAAAATACCTTCAGCAAGGGTGGAATTGCAGTCCAGATGTTGATTATGCTGCTGATGTCTTCATTGATGAGGATGACAATTGATATTATTGTGGCGCTGTCAAGCCAGTATAATGTGTGGATTTGACTTGGGGTCAGGCTCCATGGTGAGGCCCTGATGCAGGGTATTGGTGGCTGCCTGCGGAGTGGTACCTGCTATACATTGTTGTTTGGGATGGCCACCGGGTTCCTCATTAGCCTACTGCACCTAACCCTCCTCCTCTGCCTCAGTGCTGCTTCTAACTCCATTGCTGCTTGCAGGTTCCCCATCCCAATTGCTGATAGACCGACTGCCAGCATGGTTGTGTTGGGAGGTGGGTTGGGTGTGGGTGTGGTTCATTTGTAGGTTTCCAGTGGCCAATGATGTGCAGCTGGGCTAATTTTGCAACCTAGGGCTTGTTGTTGCTCACCTGGCACTGTTTAACGCCTGGTCCGCGGTGTCGGTATTACAGACGCAGTGTTCACAGTGCTACTGCCATTTTTATGGCGGTATTTCTGTGTAGATGGTACTCGTGATGTACCCGGTATAACGCTATGCCGGTAATTCAGGAAGGTCCGACGAGTCGTCCCGCTGTTTGCGGTCACAGGGCTACTGGGTTAGATAGCACAGTGGGAGTCACTACCGGCACTGTTGTTTCCGGACTGGAGACCTTGTAATGAGATCCAATGTCTTTAAAAGGTAGGCTACGGGGAACTCTATTACGGTCTTCCGTTTTTGTTTCAGAATGGCTCCATGGGCATTGCTTGAGGCGTATGATTCCACTATGTAAGGAACTTATGGTGGCAACAGTAAAGCCAGTCACAAGTGATCACAGTTCAAGGGTGTTTATTAAACTGTATAAATGGGTGAGATAGAAGCCTAATCTAAACCTAAATCTAAAATGGGAGCAAGCTAAGGCCATCAAATAATAATAAGGCAGTCCTAATGGCGTCTTGTCAAATAAATAGGGCTTATACTAAAAAACCTATTGCCAATCCTTATCGCTAAGTTACCAAATAGTGTGGGATAATCTTCATCAGAAAAGAAAGAAGTGTTCTCAAAATGATAAGTCAAGATGGTATGGCTGGGGTCTCCCTTCCCCACATTTTTAGCACAGCACAAGGTGGGACTCTTAAGCACAGCACACTCCTATGCCTTGCCAGCACGAGGTTACAGTTTGTTTTTTGTTTCCAAAATATCAGGGCCTTCTGTGGCCAAGTCTCTTTCACACAAAGTCTCTTGCCTCAGAGGACCTGATTTATTTATTATTTATTTATTTGTATTTGTAAAGCGCATTAACCGACCTTGGGCATCGAGGCGCTGTTGCAGGAGAGTGTTTTTGTTGCAGGAAAATGTCATTGCTCTGGGTTAAAGTGAGCAGCACAGTATGTTTAGACATAGGTGGTTACAGATAAAGTATCATAATTATACAGTGAGTGCTCAGTTGATGTGTTACAATTAACAAAAACAAAGGTTCCTTCAATGAATCTTCATGGGGCGATTACTCTTCGCCTTATCATCCCCCACTGCCAGGCTCCGGTCACTCATACAACGTGGGCCTCCCTCCGTCAGGTTCACTACAGGCTTTCATTCACAATATAACATTCCAGAGTCTCAATGTCTTTTTAAACAACCATTCACTGTGGACAACCCCTCAGCCAGGTTCACTCTTGTCGACACAATGTTCACGGTGTATTACTGTTCACCCCAATTCACAGGCATCCCTCAGCCGGGTTCACATTTGCCAAATGCACAGTTCACTTTGCTTTCTCACAATGTGGCGTCCACATCCCTTTGGTCTCCTTCTTGTCAACGTGTCAGAGACTTTTGATTGGACAATGGGTATGACTCGACCCTTGTATGACCCCTCTGACTCCTCACGCCTGTCTCTCTTCGGGATTCTTGGTACTTGTAGTTTTAACAAAGGGGACCAGCCAGAGTCCTTTGAATGAGCGCCCACATGGCGCCTGACCACTCTGCACGTGGTCCTTCACTGGACTTTCTTTCAAGCTTTCACACACAAGTTCTTTGTTTACAAGTTCAGACAATGTTGCAGTTCGCAACCTTGGGCTCAACACAGTCTGGTTTTCTATCAGCTCTCTCTCCGACTCACCGGCTGTGCTGAACCTGCTGGTGATTCTTGCCTCTGGAGTCAAGGATGACACCACGGTAGCAAGCGCATCTTCCCGCCTTGGTTATCAGTGCGGGAAGGCCTCAGGCACCGTTGACATCTGATACACCACATGCCAGCTGGACTCCCCGGTCTTATGATTTCTGTTTCGGAGGCTTTGCGGGTCTGAGATGAAAAGGGCAAGGGCAATTCCCTCCTCGTGGTCCTTTCAGGTCTCACCGCCTTTCTCCTCTGTTTGAACTGCCGGCCGGAATAGCTTCTTCCTTGTGCGTTCGGCCTTGCACTTAGTGTGCTCTCGTGCTCCGCCTTTTATCCCTATGGGGAAGAGAAAGGGCAGTCAGGTGTGAGTAATTATTGTCAATTGCCTGACTTTGCCTGACCCTTATATTGGAACATGTCAGGTAAATGGCTCTGGTGTTAGTTTGTTGTCTTTCATGGTGTAAGAAAGTGTTTGTGTTGGAAGGAGAGGGTAGAGCTTCTACATATCATATGTGCTAGGATGGGGAAAAGGTGTTAATGGGAAGGGGGTACTGCGTCTCAACCTTTAGTGTCCCACTTCAACTCCCCGAAGATCCCCCATCCAGGTGATCCTCCCCACTGGTCCACCTCCAGGAACTGCATCCAATAGCGATGGCTGTGTCCTGGCCACCTGGGCGACAGATCTCCGGGGACTAGCGGGTGAGACACCTTCAGGTTTCTCACATACCCTTCCTCCATGCGATGTAGCCACATCTGCCTCACAGGGAACCGGGAAAGGAAATCTACTTTCCCCTGGTCTTTACTCATCCGGTGTTCCACTGTGAAGCAGTAGGGCTGCAGGTCTAGAAACCATAGCATGACACGTGGGTTGGAGTCTTTGCGTTGGCTAATCCGAACTAGGGGAGAATGGTCTGTGACTAATGTGAACTTTCTTCCCAAAAGGTAGTATCTAAGGTGGATAATGGCCACTTGACGGCCAGGGCCTCTAATTCCAGCACAGAGTCATTGGGCCTCATTACACGGAATGCGGTAAGAGTTTACCGGTACCGGTAAGGGCACCGGTACCGGTAAACCCTTACCGCCTTACTACGAGGTCCCTTTGCCGGACCAGACCTCAATGACTGGTTTTAGCAGCCATTAAGGAACGGGCCTACAAAGGGACCTTAGTGCTAATTATGGCACCGCAATTTGCGGTACCGTAATTAGCTCCTTCCCCATTCCCATTGAACCCTATGGGGGCAAAAATGGGAATGGGGAAGTGCCTTGGTGAATGGGGAATTACCGCCCTCGCTCACCTTGGAGTAGGGCGGTAATTCTGCCATCCACCAAGGCGGACACGGTAAAATACCGGGGGCAACCATGGCGCTAATAGCGCCATGGTTACCGCATACCGTGTAATGAGGCCCATTGTTTCCACGTGGGAAAAGTTTGCTACTTGTAATTAAGATGGGCTGTGCTAATCCATCGCAAACTTGAGATAGGACTGCTCCTAGCCCTGTAAGAAATCTACTACCTTCAGGATCGGGTTCTGGCACAAGGTTTGCTTTAAGGTGTTATAACATATATCATCCTCGTCAGACCAATTACCTTTCTGGGGTTCGGCGTTCTTAAGTTTATCTGTTAGTCTAGCTGTTTTGTTCTGAAATGTTTGGGATAAACCTACGGTAATACTCTATTAACCCAAGAAAGGCTCTCAGATCCCTTTTAGTTTTTGGGTGTAGGTGTTTCTAGGATGGATTTCACTTTCTCATGTTGGGGATGTACGTGTACGTTCCCTTTCCCTACAAAGAAGCCAAGATATTTCAAGGCTGACTGGGCCAGTCTGCATTTGGATGGATTAGCAGTTATGCCGCCCACTCTGAGGACTCTCATAATAGTATGAAGATGGAAAAGGTGGTTTTGATATGATATGGCAGTAATAAAGCATCTATACACAAGTGTTTCAAGGCGCAACGAGGCACAGGAAGGGGAACAGAGGGAAGACAGAGACAACGATCTTACTAGGCGAGGTGCGATTTAGATCGCGCAAGTGCAGGGGAGGGGGTCAAGGAAAGTGCAGGGGGAAAGGGGAGTGGGCAGTGCAGTACATAGGATCAACAGTAATAAATAAATAGAATAAATAAAACAGTAGGTAAAAGTGCACCCAGCTTGTGGCAAGTGCAGGGGTAAGTGCAGGCATCAGGTGTCAAGAGCTGGTATGTACTGTAAGGATACTGACACAGCCCCCAAGTACAGGGGTTGCCCGGGAGGCAGTGCAGGGGTTACCCGGGAGGCAGTGCAGGTGTGCACCTGGCGGGGGAGGGGTCCAAGATCAGAGGGTAGCCAGGTGACCAGTGCAGTTTCAGTCAGGAGTTCAGTAGGGGAGAGGAGGAAAGAAAGCAGAAGCAAAGAGGAAGGTCTTGCAATGCTTCCGGAACTGGAGATGGTTCTCCTCAAGTTTCAGGGAGGCTGTTCCAGAGGGAGGTCCCGACCGAAGAAAGAGATCTACCACCAACTAGTTGCTTGGAGAAGCGACTGACCCTGAGGGAGTTGGAGGCGGATGAGCAAAGAGCTTGTGAAGGAAGATGTTTAGGAAGCGAGAGTTGAAGGTATTCAGGCCCCAAGCCCCAGAAGGCCTTGTGGACAATGCAGAGGGTTTTGAACTTAATCCTCGCACCACTTGGAGCCAGTGCAGAGATTTCAGTCCTGGAGGGATACAATCCTTGGGCTTGAGGTCAAGGACAAGTCTCGCCATCCTGTTCTGGATGAGTTGCAGAGGGCGGGGAGTAGAAGCAGGCAGATTTAGAAAGAGGCTGTTGCAGTAGTCCAGCCTAGAGGGAACGAGAGCTCTGGAAACAGTGAGCTTCTGGGGGAAGAAGAGGAAAGGAAGAATACCTCTGAGGAGGTGCGGCTGGTAGTGTGACTTCTTAGAGATGTCAGAGATGTGAGGAGAGAAGGAGAGTGTGGAGTCGAAGATGACCCCGAGGCTTTTAGACTCACAGGTGGGAGAAGGAAGAGGGCCAAGAGAGGCCGGCCAGAGAGCGATAGGAAAGGAGGGAGCAGGTGTGCCGATGAGGAGAACCTCAATCTTACTGGCATTAAGGCAGAGATCATTGGTGGCACACCACTCCTGGATAGTGGACAGATAGTCTGAGATGAGAGTAGGAGAAGAGGTGGCGGAAGGGAGCCGGAAAATGAGCGGAGTGTCATCCGCATAGCAGTGAAAGTTGGGGCAGAGAGAGGCAATGCCGTGGGCAAGAAGTGCCAGGTATTGGTTGAACATCCAGGGAGAGAGGTTAGACCCCTAGGGAACACCACAGGTAGAGATAGAGATAGAGGAGAGGAAGGACCCAAATTAGACCTGGGAGGGTCGATCAGAGAGGAAAGAGGCCTGCCAAGCCAGGGCCTGAGCGGTGATACACAGGTTACCACAGAGACGGTTGAGCAGGATGGCATGGTTGACTGTGTCAAAGGCAGAAGAGAGATCAAGTAAGATGAGGACACAGGGGGTATTGGAGTAAAGGTTTGAGAGCAGGTCTTCACAGATTTTCTTTGTTTAAAATCGAACACATTTTCCTGTGCTGATATAGTGCCAAACATATCATGTAAGCTATTGGAAAAACCTGGATATGTATCTAGAATGGGATTGTTAGTAGTCACCAGAGGAGTGGCCCAAGTCAAGGCTCCTCCAGTGAGGTTTGAGATCATATGTCCAACGTTTGCTCAATCCGTGGAAAAATAGGCGGGTTTGAAGGAAACTAGAACAACACAAGAATTCCTTGAACTTTCTTGGATTCCCATCGAATTTACCTCTGGGGAGGGGTCCCAGAGGTACTTGCAGAGGTAAATGAGTATCTTCGAGCTTTGAAGTTTCACTTCGGCCGTCAGGTTTTTCACACCAGCAAGTAACTGCTGTATCTGCTGGTCCATTGTAAAATAGGCCTCGCTTTCTGTCAAATACACCAAGCGCTCTTACTGTACAATAACAATGGACACTAACCTGTTTGTTGGAACTTCCGTTCAATGTAGTAATAGAAAACCTCCCACACCACACACCGGTCCCTGATATATATGTACAGTGACCTGAGTAGAACCTGGGAAACCCTCCGGGAGAAGAAAACCCACTGTGAGAACAGGATAACAGCAAGGATGGTGCAAACTTGAAGAACTGAAGATAAGGAATCCTGATGGCCCACGTCGGATGAAGGGTCAGAAGGAGCACAGAAAATATGAAAGGAAATACCAGGTGCAAACGAAATTACTTGTAACGGCTCGCAAAGGCAGAGCGAGCGAAATTGAAAATCCAGACATCCTGCGGTGTAATGATGAGGGGAACCAAGGATAGATAAATGCTGCGGTAAGAGAGATGGGAAAGGTGGAGCGAAAGGAGAAGGAATCATAGGATAGCGAGAAAGGTAAGCAAAACTGAAAGGAGCGTAATGTTTCATGAAAGAAGCAACGCATCAGGCTTACAGTGCTTCTGTCAGTTTCTGAGTTGGCAGGTCGCTATCTTCGAAACGACTAGTCTGCTGAAGGCAATCAACAAATGTGTAGCAGATTGGCACCATCTTGGATGATGGATGTAGACATCCGACTCTGATTCTCTTCTACCTGTGCCAAAGGGACCAGGAAGGAGCGTGATTTATGACATGCTGGGGGATACGTGGCCGACCCTGTGAAGATCAGTACGAACGGTTTAGGATCTCTGTAGATTTTGGCATGATGTCCCAGGAGGTACACCTGATAGTGTCAACACCCCCACAGGATGTCAAGTGCCTCTCGCACGATGTATGCATAGTTTTGATTGTTCTTCGTTAGCGCCCGACTGGCAAATACGAAGGGGTGAATCATTCCTTCCTGGTCTGTTTGGGGGAGGACTGCTCCAAGTTGAACTGGACTGACATCCACCAGAAGTTCTGTTTTCCACGCTGTGTTGAAGAATGTCATTGTGGTGTTTGTCACGAGCGAGTTTTTTATTAATCGATACGCTACGATCTGTTGTTTGCCCCACATCCATGGTGCCTCCTTCCGAGTGAGCTCCTGCAGGTGTGCTGCTACCATCGCTAGATCCGGTATGAACTGACTGCTGTACGTGGCCATGCCCATACATCTCCAGACTTCAGTTGCAGTGGTCGGTGGCTTCGCGCTCTTGACATTAGCCTCTTTGGTCCGGTCAGGGGATACTCTGCTTGCATTGAAAACATACCGAACATCTTTGAACGCCAGCTCCTTTTTCCTGAATTCACATTTCTCGGCGTGCATGGTCAGCCATGACCCTCTCAGACATTGTAAAACTGTTGCCAGCCGCATGTTGTGTTCTTCCTCCGATGTGCCGTGTACTAAGATGTCATCGCCGACATTTGTGTTGGTGACCAGGTCTTGCAGCACCTTCCGTATTTCATTTTGGAAGACCTTGACTGCCAACAAAATGCCAAAGTTGAGTCAGCAGTATCTTCAGAGCCCAAGTGAGAGGAGAAGGTTGAGATGTACCTGGACTCCTTGGCCAGCTTGATCTGATGATAGCCTGACCGGAGGTCCAGTTTTCTAAAAATGGTGGCTCCGGTCAAGTCAACAGTGGGTTTTATCTGTCGTTCCTGTTGTAAGGAAGGCATGGTATCAAGACTAGACAGACACAAGTGATCACAGTTCAAGGCTGTTTATTAAACTGTATGCAGGTTGGAAAAACGCCTCATCTAAACCTAAATCTAAGATGGGAGCAAGCTTCGACCATCAAATGAAAATAAGACAGTCCTTGTGGCGTCTTGTCAAAATGAATGGCCTATACTAAAAAAAACTATTGCCAAATCCTTACTGCTAAATATAGAAAGAGTGTGTGATAGGGTTTTCAAAAGAAAAAAGTGTTGACAAATAATATGTCAGGATGTGATTGCAAGGGGTCTCCCTTCCCCACGATTTTGAGCACGGGATAAGGTGGGTCTCCTGAGCGCAGCACACACTCGAGCCTTCCCAGCACCAGTCAACAGTTCCGTTTCAGCTATCAGGCTCTCAAAGGCCAAGTCTATTTACTCTCAAAAGACTCTTGCCTTCGAAGGCCTGAAGTGTTCAACAAACAAACATGAAGTTCTGTTCAACGTATCTCTAGAGTGATGGGTTCACCCTTGGGTCCCCCTCTTCCATGGCACAGACCCCTCTCAAATCTCAGCCTCCCTCTGCCAGGTTCACTATGGCTTTCCTCTTCTTCACAAATCTTAATGTCTTTTTAAACAGTTCCTGTAGACATCCCTCTGCCGGGTTCACCTTTGTCAACACAATGTTTCTTGGGACTTTAGACTTTACCCCTCTTTATCGGCATCCCTCCTTTGGGTTCACTCCTGCCACTTCACATTCACATTTAATTTCAGCGGGATTCACTCTCCTTTGCTTTTCAAATGCTTTTCTCTTCTTGATGCGAGATTCACTTCTCTTGATTTCTTAACAGTTTGTCTGTCAAAGACTTTCGATCATACAGGGATTTTGCTACACCTACTGTATGACCACTTCAACCTGTCTTGGCGGCTCTCCTACGGCCTTCTGGTATCAGTAGTTTCATTCAACATGGGATCAACTAGAGTCTCTCGAGTCAGAACCCACTTGGTGCCGGTCCCCTCTGCAGCTGGTCTTCCCTTAACAATTTTACAGTTCTTTGAACTTTCCTTCACTCTGCCACTTGGTGACTTTCATTCAACACAGTTCAGCTTCTTATTGTTTGACTCCTCGACTCACTGGCTGTGACGAACTCCTTTGGCTTTCTTTGTATCTGGAGTCAAGGACGGTACCACGGTAGCAGGAGTTGTCCTTGTTCTGGCTTATCGGCATAGGCACTCTCACGTTTCCTCTTACGAAGGCTTTGCGGATCTGGGATGGAAAAGGCAAGGTCTCTTCCCTCGTTGTCACACTCTCGGTTCCTGCCGTCTTTCTCATTCTCTTGAACTGCCGGGTCTGGATAGCTGTCTCCTTGTGCGGTCTGCCTTGCTGGTGCAGTTTGCCTTGCTCGTAGTGTGCTCTCGTGCTCCACCTTTTATCCATGTGGGGAAGGGAAAGGGCCGTCATGTGTGTGTGTGGTTCTGGTCAATTGCCTGACTTTGCCTGACCTTCGTATTGGGACATGTCAGGTAAACAGCTCTGGTGTTAGTCTGTTGTCTTTCGTGTTGTGCGAAAGTGTTTATGTCGGAAAAGGGGGGGCGCATTGTTTTCAAATGTCCTACGTGGTGGGATGGGGATAAGGTATTGGAAGAAGGGGGATACCGTGTCTCACCCGTTGGTGTGCCACTCCCACTCCCAAGGACCCCCCCATCCTGGTGATCCTCCCTCACGGGTCCACTCCCAGGAACTGGATCCAATAGCGATGGCCTTGTCCTAGTCACATGTATGACAGAACCCCGGGGGCTAGCTATGGAGACACCTTCAGGTTTCTCACAGTACAGAGGTGTTTATTTATGTGCACTTCATGAAGCCCCACACCGGCCAACCTTCAACTTCATTACCTTCCAAAGGTCCCCCCTTCCACACATTCCAGAACCCTTTGGGCATCATATGGAACTTGGGGGCCGCCAAGTTCCATATAACAACATATGCCCTTTTCAAGTTTTTACAAAATCGAATATTTTGAACAATATGTGAACACATGCAATAACGCTATCCTTATTTGAACACTTTCAAAACACTATACCTTATGTAATTACCTTCAATAGTAGTAATTAGAGCAATGTAAAAATAATAGAAACTTATAACTTTGAGAAAGCACTGGACAATAGCTTACAGGCTCTTAATCTGTGCTCCTTAATGCAACTCTAACATGACATTTCTGTTGTGGAATGTTCCATCGACATTCACCATTCCTATCCAATCTCATTCAGTCACCCTATCCTTACATTTACTGGGAGTAGTTCTAATCCTTGTATTGTGTCGATTCATACTCATTCCTTCCTGCTTCTCCTCCTCTCTACTAACAACACACTCATCATTGCTAGATCTTTCTTGAAACCTCACTTCATTCACCTGACTGTTAGACTTACTCATTGCAGTACCCTTATCAGTAAGGACCTCACATCTGACAACTTTTCAACCTATTCCACCTTCGACCATCATCTAGCTTCACGTGGTGTGATCCACTCTCCACCACTCTCCTGGGTTCAAACTACATCGACTTTCCCTTACTGACCCTGTACAGTTTCCAAACTCTCACCCAGTCTCCCACCTTAGCATTTTCACAAACTGTCGTACCCCTTTTCTCATGATATTTATTCTTATATGCCGACTGATATTTGTGCACTCTCTCAATTATCCAATCTTCATCCGGTATCTTCTCAACCATGGTGGACAAAAATCTGATTTCATATCTCTCCTCCTCATCATCACTAAAGGTGAATTTCCTGTGCTTGGACAGGGAGTGTCTCTGTATGTAGCAATCATTTCCCAGAATATTAGCTCCCAAGGTAAACCGCTCGCCACCGCCACCTTCAAATCCTCTTTTATCAACCTATTTATTCCCTCTACCAGACCCTTGCAAATGAGACAAGTATATTTTAAGGCTAGTAATACTATGTGTTTCTAGGAAAGTTCTCATTTCATTAGATACAAACTGTACCCTGTTGTCACTTACTGTGCATTTTGGAAACCCTTCACGTGCATACACCTCCAGTAAAAAATCTATCCACGTCTTAGTATTCACTAAATTGGCACATTTTATTTCAAACCACCTAGATGTATAATCTGCTGGTACTATCACATTATTTACTCTCATCACTCGCTGCGCACACCTGGCAATTCTTAACTGACATATCCAACATATCATTAATTCTTGGCCCTCAACATTGTTCTCTCAATCTATCTCCTTTTTGTCTACCCAAATGGCCCTGGTAACCATTCACCACAATCATCTGTCTCACTGCTTAGGGAGGAACAGGATTTCCTTTCCTTATCAAAACCCACTCACACAATACCAGTTCATCATTGACCCGTAGTATATACCATCTTGCATTCGGGTTTCTCCAGCCAACCTTCCTGCGTATTTGCTACTACATGCTTCAATTCCTATCATCTTCAACTGCCTTTCTCTACTCTTATTCTGGTACTACCGCACCCACTAAGTCACAAATATATGCTAATTGTTCTTGTTCTCCCTCCGTGGGTTGTCCCATAGGGGGAACCTTGACAAATAGTCTGCCACTAAATTATCTTTCACTTGAAAATGTTCTACTGTGAAATTAAACTCTGAGTATTTGCTAACCACTTTACAATTCGGGGCGTTGCTATTTCCAGTCCTGGAGTGGTAAATAAGTGCACCATAATCACAAGTGGTATTTCCCACAAATACTATCTAAAATACCAAGCTGCCTAGCAGCATGCCCACGCTTCATTCTCAACGACTGAAAATCTCTTCTCACATTCACTAGCAAATGCAATAGACATTTCATTCCTCCATTGTCTTTGGCTCAACAGTTCACCTATGCCTCTTTGACCAGCATCTATCAGCAAGAATGTTCTTGCCCCCACTTCCTACCTATACAGAGTTGTAGCTTTTGCAATAGCTTCTTTAATGTCTATAAATGCTTCCTTCATCTGGTCTGACCACCTAAAATGTTCACCCTTCTTCAAAACTTGCCTCAATTCAGCCGTTCTTTCAGAAAAATTGGGAATGAACTCTGTAGAGAACTCTACCAACCCCAGAAATGATTTCAACTGCTCTTTATTTTCTAGCTCACTTACCCCTCTCATCGCTTCTACCATTTCTGGTTTAGGTTTTGATCCTTCACCAGTCAGCACATGACCCAAGTACATAACCTTAGTCATCTTAAACTTGCACTTTTTCACCATCAATCCTGCCTCCCTCAAAGTCTCCAACACATGCACCAACAACCGTTCATGCTCTACTTCCAATGTACACACCAAGATGTCTGTCATAGCGACGCGTTTGCTGCTATCGCATCAATGGGTGCATGGACGTTCGCATATGCTATTATCCTAGACCGGCATTTTGATTACAAGTGTAGTCTTTTTCAAAATGACACCTGCGGCCACGCTCCATCCTATTTTGTTTTCCAGGACATGCAGCGGCCTGTATTGCAACTCTCTGCTTTCCCCTTTCTGGGTAAGATGCTCCTTGTTTTGTTCTCCCTCCTGTGCCTCCCTGCTTATCCTCCTGATTCCTTCATTTGCCTTGTTCCACTGCTCTGTTTTCCCAGCTATTCTCCTTATCTTCAGTTTGTTCCAGTATCCTGAGTTACTTAACTTGCGTCACCATTTTCCATTGATCCTTTGAACCCTGCTTCATATCTTCTCGGTTGATTCTTCTGATTCCTGTTGGATACTTGCAAGACTCTGGATTTACCACCACTGCTGACTCCTTTGGGGGTTTCTGTGCCTATCATGGCTTTTCCCCTTTGAGGTTCACCCCCTCAGACCACCTGTTAGATGGAAAGGGGTCAATTTGCTTGGATGAATACACCACAGAACAACAGTTCTGACCTGTCTCATTAGGCAGACATTGTGGTGGCTGGAAGGGACAGACTATGGGCCTCATTACGAGGCAGGCGGAAAGGGTTTAACGGCGCCGGTAAAGGTGCTGGTGCCATTAATCCCATTGCGCCCTATTACGGGGTTCCCTTGCGGGACCCGCTCGGAATGTCTAGCCAGACCAGACGTCCTTTGCGGGTACCGCAAGGGGACCAGGGAGCTAACAACGGGCCTGTTATTAACAGGCCCGTTAGCTCCCTCCCCATTCCCATTGAGCCCTACGGGGGCTGAAATGGGAATTGGGATGTGTTCCCTGAATGGGGAAATACCAGGTCCTCCAAGGTTGGAATGGCCTGGTATTTCCCCATTCAGGGACCACAGACCGGGACCCGAGTTTGGAGGCAGCCATGCCCTTATTAAGGGCATGGCTGCCTCCAAACTCGTAATGAGGTCCTATATCTCTTCACTGAATGTCTCAACACCAAACACAAGAGCACTAAAAAGACACAAAGGGAGTACTTGACAGAAGAACCATCACATGTCACAGGCGAGAATGTCATCTTGAAAACAATGTATGCCCTTGCTTCCCATAAACAGATTCTCCATAGTTCTCTGGAAGACAGCACCTAACGAGGCCTGACCAAATGGAATCCCTTGTACTGATAGGCCCCCATGGGTGTTATAAACTAAGTAATGAACCGTGGAGCAATGTGCAATTCTATCTGGTGATATTCAGATGATGAATGTTTGGTTGAAAACGGTTCCACGTGTTAATATCCCTGCAAAAATATTGCCATACAAAAATATTGCCATATTTTTGTGGCGATATTAAGGCATGGATCCTGTGGGGGACACCCCTGCATTATTTTTAAAGGAGCGGTGGACACCCCTGCAATCCCTGCTCCCAAAAAAACACAAAATTATCCCCCCAAAAATATCGCATATGGCCATTCCAGACAACCATATATACGGCAATATTTTTGGTGGGGATAATATGTAGTGATACCTTGAAAACCACCTAATTCTTCCCATAGTAGACATTTTGTTCATATTTGGAAGAGGATAGCGGTCTACCCATATTAGCTTGTTGACAGCTCTACATAGAAGGGGTGTATCGGCCACTTTTACTCCCTAAAAATAAGCAAATGTGCCCAAAAAATAAATATAGGGAGTACAAATACTCCCACCAAAAAATAAGAAATGAGCAGATAGGAACTTGTGCTCCTGTTTTCACCCACACAGCTACATGGATATGCTTTGATCAGTGTACATAGTTGCACAGAAATAGACTACTATTATTACTGCCTGATACGCAGAGGTAAACATGCCTCTTTTAATCTGTATGAAAAACTAGGTACAAAGAAAGAATGTGTATTACAAAACATTCAATTTTTCAGTTAAAACTATTTTTTACTCGCTTAGAAAAAATACACCCATTGGGAATTGGACTTAATTTTTTATTCCCCAAAAAATAATTTTACTCCCAACTCTAAAAAATAGGGAGTGAAATATTCACACATCAAAATCTTATCTGGAGCACTGCTTGTTGACATCTTGCAGATCTAGCCACATCCGTATCCTTCCATCAGATTTCTGTGTTATTACAATGGTTGACAACCATTCACTCAACTCAATTGATTGTATTATCTCTTCCGCACACAGTTTTAAAATTCTTGTTCCAACTCGCCCCTCAAACTCAATAGAACTTGTCCCCACTTTATGTACCGTAGGTACAGCACCATATTTCAATCTAATTCTAAGACTAAAGCTTTCAAACATTCCAATACAATCCCTAACACTACTGGTAATTTCATTACCACCTCTTCCCCATAATTGCTTCCCGACGAAAAAACGTGCATTTGATTCTCCTGCACAGGCTTAAGTCCATCTTTAAATGTGAATGGCACTGGTGTATTCATCCAAGCAAATTGACCCCTTTCCCTCTAACATAAACCTTTCCCTAATCATTTGATCACCTATGCGTATATCACATTACTCATAACACAAAATGTGAACGGGTGCTCCTCCATATGCAGATGGATAAATGTCATTTTCTCTTAATTCCTCACTGCCTCTCCTTATGCCAGCTTAGTAACTGTTTGAGGCACCAATTTATACAGTGATCCAGAATCCACCATTGTGGTGAATGGTTACCATGCACACTTGTATGTCATTCACTATAACATGTTTCAAAGAAGGTCAATATGGTCCCTCTTCTTCTTCTTTTTCTGTGCTTGTTGTGCTCAGGGACCCCCAACCGGCCCATGGAGTCAGGGTTTGCCCTGAAGCACTTTAAGACAAGATAGCAGCACCCTTGAGATGGATGGGGGTGCAGATTAATACTCCAACACCAAATCAATAATGACAACTCGACGGTTTGGCAAAGGGAGTCCGTTTAATGACAAGTACAAAAAACGGGGAGTTATGAATATCAGCAGTGGCGCGATCGTCCTTCTCGCTTCAACTCCAACAAACTTCATAAAAATCATAACATTTATACTGAAAACTCGTCACCATTGACGTGTAACACTCAAAAGTTGGCATGCAATTCTATTGGTTCAGGAAAGGTACCTTTAATATAGGTACTATATCTGCATATGGTAACATAGTGAGGGGATTGGGCAAACACTGTCAGGTGGGGCCTCTAAGCCCTTCCTTTAAAATGGCTACTGCAGACGTCACTAAAAGTATGACGTCCTATTGGTTCTACTAACTATAGGACCCTAGATTACTTGGTCCATTGTGATTGGGTTGGCACCAACCCCATGCATACTTTTCCACTTTGCTTAGCAGCACGCAGAATGGTCGGCCAGGTGCGGGGTGCCCCATGGTTCCCCAGCCTTCCTTCAACTATTGTTACAATCAATCATCACTTTAATAGCTATGTGTCAATTATTTCACTGTGGTTGGCCTCAAGACTGCATCTCCTGTCTGGAAAAGTTCTGATATCTTCACCTGGCCTGCTGCCATGCGTAGGTGTGAACTCTCGCTTCTTCTTGCTCGGCTGGTCACGTGATTCAGACACCGTGAATTTGCCTCTTTTCCACATAATTTGTGTATTTGATTTTCGTTTCACCCACCACCTGCCTCGTCCTCTTATCTTGACCTTTCAGAAGCAGGATATTCTGTTCTTAGTTTCCTTTAATTGTAGCTACTGTTGGTCTCTTCTACTGATACAACCTTGGCTTTCCTGGCACGAGTTGCCTCTGCTGAGTTTCGTTTCAGTTGCTTCTTCTCGATTTTTGCTAAATATGAAGCTTTCCTCGTGTGGCCTTAGTAACCTTGGGTTGATTCTGCTCCTTGTGCAAAGTGGAAGTATACTTATAAAACGTACTTCTTTGAGGTAGATTATGTATAGTGGCGCTTGCCACACTATCTTTCTACTAAGCATAGCAAGCGGCACAGTTTTCTTAGCTTTCTTGCAGTTCCAACATATGTACATATGTAAACTTAGAAAGTGTCCCTAGTAGCATCACTGTGTTAAAGTTGAACTTAGAAATTGTCCTTAATAGAGTCACTGTGTTAAAGTTGAACTGAGAAAGTGTCCCCAATAGCGTCACTGTGTTCAAGTTGAACTTAGAAAGTGTACCTAATAGCGTCACTGTGTTAAAGTTGAACTTAGAAAGTGTGCCCTAATAGCGTCACTGTGTTAAAGTTGAATCTAGAAAGTGTCCCTAATAGCATCACTGTGTTAAAGTTGAACTTAGAAAGTGTCCCCTAATAGCGTCACAAAGTTGAAATGAGAAGGTATTCCAAACACCATTGTGTGCCTGGTCGCATACACTTTACTGATTACCACAATATCACACTACTACGCTTACTCTCTCCTATACACCACCATTCAACTAGAACACAGCAGTACTATGACACATTCGGTAAAGCTGTTCTCTTACTAACATGACTTATCAAACTACCCATCATCCTAATAAAAACAGCTAGCTAGCGCATACTGGCTAGTTTACGCGTCTCCTCAGGCCTAACACAGCCAGAACTCAGTCTGGATGTCCACCCTCCAGACTGAACACATTTAACTAAGCTCCTCAGCACCACACCTACCACTAAGAAGCAGCTATCATGCAACAACCACACAAGCTGCACACATACCTGATGCGCCCACGCACTTTACGACTCGCTCTCTCTCTCAACTGACTTGAACTGCGGTTCCCGAGGGTGTTCAACCTACCAGCGCCTTGAGATCATACCAATGATACATAAGGCGCTATACAAATGCAAAAATAACATAATAACATAAACTGGTTGAATATCTTTGTCATGCTCACAGCTTAAGCTTCTTACATTTGACATTGTCCTTTCATTTTAGGTACACAATATCCTTGTTCATGGCGTTTCATCTCTTTACGTCATTCTCAGGTCGTCATTTCTTCTATATGTGAGTCAGTCCGGGTTCTTGTGACGTCACCATTCAACTGCACTTAGACGATCTTCATTTCGGTTAATTTGTTGATAGGGTTTCCTCAATGGATACCTCATTGTCCATGGTTTCCTTGGTACTGGTACTTCAATAGGCATTGCTCTTCTGATGGGCACTGGGCAGAGCCCCACTGCGGCTCTCTGCTGGTTTATTTGCTCATCATACATCACATATTTCGGTGTGAACGTTCCTGGTACTTCAAAATGCACGGTTGGAGTGCGGGCTGTATTTGGGACCTCCTCTACACTCCCCCCTCTGGGCGATTCATCGACCACTTTCACCTCCTTCTTTGGATCCGTCTTCTTTGATTCCTCTGTATTCGCCTTTACTTCATGGCCTGGGTCCATTCTTTCTTCATCTTCTGGGTCTATGCATGATGGTCTGAGGAAATGTCTCTTTGGGGTCCATGGGGGTCATTACAAGGTGGGCAGTAAGGGATACCGGGCACCAGTAAGGAGACTGGTGCCGGTAATCCCTTACCGCCCTACTACAAGGTCCCTTAGCGGGTCCCACCAGCAACGGCTGGTCTGACCAGCCGTTACGGATGGGACCCGTTAAGGGACCAGGGCACAAATAACGGGCTTGACATTCGCGAGCCCGTTATTTAGTTTAGTTTAGTTTAGTTTGTTTATTTATAAAGCGCATCCGAACCCTCAGGTAACTGAGCGCATAATCATGTGTACAGCAGAGTTACATATAGTTACACGAGCATCATAGTACAACAGACAGAACGTACATTAGTCCAGGCTCTGAATGTTACATACAAGAGTAGAATATACCAAGAAAAGTATGTACAGAGAATATGCAAAAAAAGAAAAAAGTTACAGTGGCTAAAGTGGACCGGTTACAGGTTGGTCCTGAATAGGCTGTAGGTGGAGTGAACATTACTACAGGTAGAGAGCGGCGGCTAGCTAGTCATGTCGGTGAGAGTCTGGCTGTTTAGGCTAGTAGCCATGATTTTACCATGGCTCTGAATGGCCAGAATGCGGCTTCAGATCTAATTGTAGTGGGGAGGGTGTTCCAACATTGTGCTGCAAGCACTGGAAAACTGGAGCCCCCTGCACCCTCCCCATTCCCATTGAGTCCTCTGGGGGCTCAAATGGGAATGGCATTTTCAATGGGGACTTCGGTCCCGCAAAGGTCAGACTACACTGGTAAGTCCCAATTGAACTATATCGGTGCCGGACCCGTTATTGGTGGCAGTCATGGCGCAAATCGAGCCATGACTACCGCCAACCTCGGAATGAGGACCCATATCTTTATGACTCCTTTTAGACTTCCTGCTGTTCTTACGTTTTTGTCTTTGTTCCACGTCATTAGTTGACACTGTCCATTTGGGCTGGAGTAAACACATCGTCCCACATAATTTCTATGCTTCTTTGGATATAGAAACGTGGTTCCTTCAGGTGCATGAATGCTGGCCTTCACAAAGTCTCTTATTTCTTCATCAGTCAAGTCTTTGGGTTTCATTCCTGGCTTGACATCAATCATGATCTTCATCCCAATGGCTTTTTTCGCAGTTTTCTGGCACTGAGAGATTATTATCTTCATAACACAGAATCCTAGCAATATCATCACTAGCAGGGCTCCCAGGAACTTGAATGCATCTGACATCCATTGTGTAACCCATGAGAATAGTGATCCAAACCAAATGTCATCATCAACTTCGTCAGTTTCATCAATCATCTGATTCTGTAGCTTCGTCAGCATAGCTTCTGTTAGAGTTCCATTTTCTTCATCGTGAGATGGTATAAATGTGCAACATGAGCCTCCGATTTTTGCACAAACACTTCCATCCAGAGCTGTGATCATGTCAAGTACATATCTGTTCTGGAGAGTCATCAGTCGGATTGCCCTTATCGCCTCCTTGATTGCGTTGAATCCTTTTATGGTCGTGTTGATGGTCTGCAGTAACTCCCATCTGGTTATCTGCAACCATTTAGTATTTGCTCCAACTTGAAATCTTGGCATGAATATTGTTGTGAACAGTGATGAGGTAAGGATGAGCATCCTGTATTCATATGGGATTGCATGAAAAGCTTCTTCCGATTTGGCAGAAAAGTAATTTTCTCTCTTCATTCTATTCAGCAGTTCCACAGATCTCTTCTTCCTCAGGTGAGCATCTGCTTTCGGGAAACTGTCAATGTTCAGGTCCCTTTTCGGGATCACCAACGCTGGAACGTGGACATACACTATTGTGCATATACCTCCCCAGTTTCTTGGTAGTCTGATGTATGCTTTGGATCCACATGCCCAATAATGATCCATAATTACTGCAGTTCCATGCACCATTCCTGGGACGTCAAAAACCCGTCCACAGTTCTGATTCCCTCCCATCTTTCTTGTGCCATTATTCCTGAAGAATTTTGGGCTTTCCAGTGGCACAATCTGCAAGGGTCCTCCTCTGTCTTCGACCCATGTCAGCAGTTTTGCAAGCTTTAGCCATAATGGAATGCATCCATTTCGCACTATGTTGATGGTAGGCTCATAGTGACCGAAGACCATCCATGCTCTGCATATCACTACTCCTTTCTCCCATCCGTCTGGTGAAAGCACTGTTCCCCAAATCTGCATTTGGCTCTGTTCTTCCATCTCTGAGTTTTTCCTTATGAACATTTAGCTTCTGGTTTGCTTCTCTTCTGATTTCTGCTCCTTTAACTCCAGGCTTCTTGTATCTGATCACAATTTGTTTTGTCTTTCCATTGTTTCTTGTCTTTATGTCCTGGACATAATCGTCTTCATTAGGATCGGTTGCTTCAGTTGCCCACTTCAGTGAGGCATCACTACCCATGAACTGGCCTCTGGTCTTGCACATTGCTACGTGTGAAAGACAGTGTGCAGTTTGGACATCAATTTCTACAGCTACGAAGATCTTGGTCTTTCCCATGCTGTATAGTAGGAGTGCACAAACAAAGCATTCCACTTCTGAACTCCGTCTTCCAACTTCTTTCATATGCTGGTACCATCTGTTGTTTCCCAAATGTGCTGTGATGTCCAAGTATTCGTCTAGTCCGCTGTCATCTCTGTGTATACTTCTCTTGACTCTTAATGTTTTCATGTAGTTTGCTAAAACTACACCCCTGAATGCATCTGTATGGCTCTTTCTTGCTGGAGGATTCTCAGGTATCCTGATCCATGGTGCAGGCCTTCTCATCTGTGCCATTTGAGTAGACAAAAGTCTGGCAGTTCTTTCCTTGTCCTCTTTTATCTTTTTTCTTCTGGTTAGAAATGCCCATATCCACTCTGGTACTGGTCTAATACATGGCTGCATTGTAGGACTTGTACTTGTCCCTTTCACTGGAACATATGTGTTTGGCAATATTGTCTCTGTGGGTTTATTCTGCGACTCCTCTTGTCTGTTCAGCAGTTCAGCCTTTTCCATTTGCCTTTTCACTTCATTTGTAGTGAATCTTCTCATAGTAGGCAGTCTTTTCTTCTCCCATACTTTGGATTGTGGTTTTGCAGTTGCTGACACTAGGCCTGATGTGTGTGCATTCAGTGTTTGCATGTGTGTGGTTGTCAGTAACCTTTTTTCATTCATACTCTGCCGACCCTGTCTCTGGCTTTTCGATTTGCTTGTTAACACAAGTGTGTGTGTCATTGCTAATCACATCCATCTCGAGTTCATTCATTCCACCATCAAATCTTCTAGGGACTGGAATGACTATGTAAGGTCTGGGTGCCTTTGTGGGCTTCATGCGTGCATCATTAGGTGGGTGCACTGGAATCGGAACACTTTGTGTACCAATAAAGAATGCAGTTCTGATCGTCAATGACAGTAAAAAAATGATGAATATAATACATAAATACATTATGCCTCTGCAGGTCAATCGGCAGCATTTACTTCCAGAAAAGTATGGATGTCTTTCCTTCTGCGGGAGGACGAGACTGCTGCTCTGGATCCCCATCTCGATCATTTGTTGAAATATGCACATTTTAAATAAAACCTGCAAGCAATGTTATCTCTGGATTCTGTTTGTGAGTTGCAGGTACTAAACACTTGTCCCCCTTTGTCTTGAACAAGGAATTGTCTATTATTTCTGGATACAGTTCTCTTGCTAGGCTGTGGGAAATCAGGCAATAATTCAGCAGGTCTCTTTACTGTGCATGTTCAAAATATACTAACTCCTGTCTGTGCCTCTGATTTGCTTCATTCCTGAAGACATGGTGTGTCCTTGTCAATATAAAAATGAGAAATGAAATCTCTGGCACTGCTCTCTCGATCTGTCCCTCGTTGGAAAGTTTAAAATCTTCTCAAATAGTTTGTTGATGGTTAGAAAGTTCCACTTGCATCACGATACCATGTAAGAGCATACCCATCTGTGTAGAATTAACTGGCTCTCTGATGAATGTGAGGACTTCAACATCTACAGGTCTCTCCACAAGCTCTGGAAAATCTGCGATTAGGCAAAAGAAGACATTACTCGCCAACCTGCTGTCTTTTGGTGACAGGGACATTTGTCCTGTCTTTGCTGTAGTTTGGGACGGTTGGCTCTCACTTACTGTGAACAGTCTCTGCAATTTTGGTGTGCGTGAAGAGCTACTTGCATCACAATACCATTTAGGATTATGCTCAGACGTTCTGTATTTGCTGGATCTCGAAGAAAGGTCAGCACGTCTGTAGTTCTTCTGACAAGATCTGGATAGTCTTCAATTAGGCTAAAGAACAGTACGTTGTTAAGCCTATTCGCTTCTTCCTCCACTTGGGACATTCGGTTATTCATTGCTGTGTTCAGGAAGTAGGAGGAACTGTTCTGCAATTACAGTAAGCAGCCTCCCTATAGTCTTTTTGTTTTCAGGATCTTGAAGAAAGTCAGTGATATTGCTGAGCCTCCCCACCAGTGATGGGTACGATCTTAGCACTAGATCGAAATATGATAGTACATCTTTGGTGATGTCGCTACTGTGGGACACCATAAGTAATTCCGAACAAGGTCTCTGTGGAAAGAATCTGGGTACTGTATTTTCTTCCAATTTATGTGTCCTCGCTCGCTCCTCGATCAAAATTTGGCATATTCTTTCCTACTCAAGGCTTCAGTGTGCCTCAGTCCAAAGTTCAAAGTCGACAGACTATGTTGTGGCTTATGATTTCAATTTTCTTCTTCACCCTACAACTAGGATGCACAGGATGTCCGTTCTTATGTCCTTATCCCCTTTTTTGCTCAGAGGAATGTCCAAAATGAAGCCACAAGTTTTTAACAAAATTCCTTTGTCTTTACTTTGCTGCTGCTCATGCGTCCTTGTTCCTCGTCATAGATCTTGTCTGCATGTGCTGTGGTTCTTCCCTGTCGTCTGTAGTCTCTTCGCGGTGGGGTGCAGGCAGGGGGCCTTCTCCGATGTATGGCTTGATGCCGCCCAAAAAGATCCAAGCTCTTCTTCCTTGTAGCTTCACTGCAGAGGGAGTGCAGTCTTCCACTGTAAATGGACCGTTAAATCTTGGCTCGTCCCACCTTTTCCTCGTATGATTCTTTACCAGGACGGTATCTCCAGGGAAGATGGATGGAAGACATAGGGCCTCATTACGAGTCAGGTGAAATGGGTTTCTGGGGTCCGCTAATGGGTGCAGACCCGTTATTCCCATTCCGCTTGATTACGAGGTCCCCTCATGGGACCCGGTAAGGACGCCTGGTAAAACCAGGCATCGTTACTGGGTTCCGCGAGGGGACCAGGGAGCTAACAACGGGCCGGTCGTAATTGGCCCGTTGTTAGCCCCCTCCCCCATTCCCATTGAGCCCTATGGGGGCTCAAATGGGAATGGGGATGGTCTGGGCCTGGGTTTCCTGAGGGAGGAATTTCCAGGCCCTCCAAACTCAGAATGGCCCGATAATTCCCCATTCAGGGAACCCGGACCCGGAACCGGTTTTGGAGGCAGCCATGCCGCCAATAGCGGCATGGCTACCGCCAAACCCGTAATGAGGCCCATAGTCCTTGAGCTGTGTCTGCAGTAAAATCTCCTTCTGTGTTCTGTGTTGCCCTGCACCCTTTTTGTCGTCGCTGCAGCTGGCCTGAAATTACAGTAAGGCAAGATGTCATTGTCAGTGGAGTGCGCATTCTTCTTCCTGTGGCTATTTCCTGTGGCGTAAAATGATGGTCGGAACCGGGTTGGTTCCTGATTGCATACAGTGCCAAAGGGAGGCAGTGCAACCATCCCTTTCTTAGAGTAAGCTTCAACTTGGCTATCCTTTCCTTTAATAAGCCGTTGAGCTTCTCACAGATCCCGTTACCTTGCGGATGATACGCCGACAGGAACTTGTTCTTTATACCAAGCAAGCTAATCTGCTCAAAAACTTAATTTACAAAGTGAGTCCCGTTATCTGATCTCATGACTTTGCATACCCCCCCACCTGGGGAATACCTCTCTCACTAGGAATTTGGCCGCACAGGTAGAGTCTGGGTATGTACATGGACCTGCTTCTATCCCAACAATTAGATACCTGTACCCGTTGCATACTTGAATCATATAGACGTAATCGACATGCAAGTGCTGAAAAGGTCCATTTGGCCTTGGGATGACTCCTCTGATTACTTTTAGTGTGTGCCCCGCTGTGAACTGTTGGCAAATTATACAGTTCACCATAAAAAATGCAACAAGCTCGGCTAAGTTCGGTATGAATCAGTCTTCCGCGAGTGTTGCTGCTAGATTCTCTTTTGTCTTGTGTGCTGAATAGTGTAACTGTTCTAGCGCTATTTTTAACAGGGCTACAGGCATTACTGGTTAACCAGTGCTGTCTTGTCGCCACAAGCTTTCGCAGGGGTTTAAAGAACACCCCTGCCGCTTCCATAAGTTCTTCTCCTCTGTGGTGCCTCCCCTTGGAGTTCTGGTATGTGCTTGTCCCTCATTATTATAACTCTCAGCCTCACTCCGTGCAACAATCATTTTCTCATGTACATTTGTGACTTCCACATCCATCATCATCTCGCCCTTGGATGCCATACGCTTGGCTTCTGTGTCTGCTGCTTGATTTTCTCGTGAGATAAAATCTGTCCCCTTGGTGTGGGCGGCGCATTTCACGACCGCTATGCCCACTGGGAGCTGTAGTGCCTTGATCAACCTGTCCAATAGGGCTGCGTGCTGCACTGGTGTACCGTCCGCTCGGAGGTAGCCCCTCCTTTTCCAGCATGCTAAGCCTGCGTGCACTGTCGATGTCACATAGGCAGTCACTGTACACTGTTACTTCCTGGTCTGCGTGATTCTCAATCGCGAGGATCAATGACAATAATTCTGCAGCATGTGCTGAGTAATGAGATGGTAATTGTGCACTAAGAAGCACTCGAAATGCTCAGTTTGCTGTGTGTTTCATCACAGCAGCGCCTGTATCTTTGTCCATCGCTTTGATAGATTCTTGAAGAACCGTCAATGAAGACCATTTCTCCTTCTGCCAATGCATTTTCTTTCACTCTGGGAATCTCATCATAGAAATGTTCATAATTCACACAGTCATGTATTGGCTCTCCTTCAGTGACTGGCTCGGCTATGAACATAGCTGGGTTCACTATTTTGCATCAGACTATTTTAATTGAAGGATTCGATATGATCACTTCATAAGCAGAAGCTCTCTGAGATGTTAGTGTGTCCTTCAGTTTCTCTAGAATAGCAAATAGCGAGTGCTCGACGTACAATGGGCCTCATTCCGAGTATGGCGGTAAGGGATAGCGGCCACCGGTAACGAGACCGGTGGCGGTGATCCCTTACCGCCATACTCCGAGTTCCCTTTGCGCCCTCGCCCTTAACGCCTGCTTTGAGCAGGTGTTAAAGTCGAGGGCGCAAAGGGGCCTCCAAGCCAATAACGGTGACCATAATGAACGGTCACCGTTATTTGCATCTTCCCCATTCCCATTGAGCCCTATGGGGGCTCATTTGGGAATGGGGAAGAGCCTTGGTGAATGGGGAATTACCGCCCCGCCAACCTTGGAATGGGGCGGTAATTCCGCCATCCACCAAGGCGCTGCTGGTCCGGGTACGGCGTCAACCAAGGCGTTAATAGCGCCATTGGTTAGCGCCGTACTCGGAATGAGGCCCAATGTCATTGAGCATCCCATTACAATGGTACTAGCCTTCTCGATGGCAAACGCTGCAGCAGCTAAACTTTATTCGCAAGGGAAATGGCTTCTCATCACTGGGTCCAAATTTCCACTATAATATGCCATGGGCGTGTACCCCAATGTGGTTCTCTGTGTGAGCACTGCTGTCATAACGCTGCCATTTGTGTGTAAAAACAGGTAGAATTCCTCTGCATAATTGGGAATCCCTAAAACTGGTGCCATGCAAATGGCTGTTTTGAGTTCAGCAAATCCTTCCTACATGGTCTCAGACCATTCAATCTTTTCTTTCGTCACTTGTGCCTTCTTTAGGGCCTGAAGCAACGGTTTGGTGTACGAGCTGTAGTCAAAAACCCAGGTTCTGACATAATTGCAAAGGCCTAAGAAACTCTGAATCTGCTTTACCGTGTGTGGCTTTGCTGTGTTCAGTATGAATTCAGCTCTTTCTGGGGTAACTCTTTTCCCCTCATGTGAGATCAGCTGACCTATGTATAGCACATCTTGTTGACAATATTGTAACTTATCTTTGTCAACCTTATATCCTTTCTCAGACAATATAGTCAATAGTTGAACAGAATTGTGTCTGCATTGCTCCTCTGCCGTGCTACAAATTAAGATGTCATCCACATATTGTAAGACAACACTTTCTAATGCAATATTGCTTAGGTCCATCTGCAGGACTCTGTTAAAAATAAAATAGAAGGAGACTCACAGTACCTCTGGGGTAGCCTCGTGCTTTTCAGATGCATCTGTCTGAACGTAAATGACGTCAGATCTTGTGAGTCATTGTGCAATGGGATTGAGAAAAATGCATTTTTCAAGTCAATCACTGTGAAATATTTTGCCTCAACAGGTATATTACATAGAAGTGTAGCCGGTTTCGGGACTAAAGGGAGCTCGGCTTCAACAATATCATTTATCAGCCTCAGAATTTGAATTAGCCTCCAAGACCCTCCCTTTCATTTCTTGATAGGGTAAACTGCAGTATTGCATGACCACTCTGACGTCACTAAGATGCCCTGCTCCATCATAGCCGAAATTGTCTTAAAAATTCCTTCATCTGCCTCTTTGGACATGGGGTATTGCTGTGCTTTTGGAAGAATTGCTCCTGGCTTCAGTTTGATTTTCACTTCTCCAACTCCTTTCAATAAGCCTACGTCATAGGGGCCTGTGGTCCACACTGAGACAGGCACCTGGGCCATTTCTTCTTCGAAATATTCAGGACGGTTCTGTGCCAGCATCATTCTCTGAGGCACTTCTCTTGTGATCATTCTCGCCCAAAAGGTGAGGTTCACCTCAACTGCTGTTTCTCCCTCATCTGCTTGCTCATCAAACAGATCATCATCAGTGACATCAGTCAATCTGTTACGCTCACCTGACTCCCACGGAGGCGCAGGTCTGGTTTGGAGTGTTGTTGCTTCTTCTATGGTGAAGCGCAGGACCCGGAAGATGGACTGGACCGGACCTTCGAATCTGGCTTGTCTGGCTCGCAGGAATATCTTTCTGTATGTGAAAAGGGAGTATTAACAATCTGCGGGAGAAAGTATAAGCCTCCCGCTCCCTTCTCACCCCTCTACAAAACCCTCCTGCGACCCCCACGTGAAGTCTCACCTTAGGGTTTGAAAGGTTGAGCTCTCCATCCTGCTTCTCATGCAGGGGTGGTTGTATCCAGTTACTTCACTGGGATTTTGATTGTAGAGGGTTCAAGTTTTGTTTTCCCGGTATAGTACCGTAAGGATTCTGTTAATGAGTATGATTCCGCAATAATAATTGTTTGTTGTCTCTTTTTCAGGTGCGGAAACTATACCGAGAAGAGCTGTGGAACCGAAGAATGAGACTCTGGTGAGCTTGATGAGAGTTCTCTCAGTGTCCTTGTATCAATGCGCTCACTAACGCTGATGTCTTTTTTCCCCATAGGGGCCGGGGTCCGGAAATGCCTGGATGCGGCACCGACCCGAAACGAAGCTCAATCCAGAAGAAATCAGGTAAGTCTTTAATGGGCGTTTGGGCAATGTCTTTTCATGCGCCCACTAACGCTGATGTCTTTTTTCCCCATAGGGGCCAGGGTCCGGAAATGCCTGGATGCGGCACCGACCAAAAACAAAGATCAATCCAGAAGAAATCAGGTAAGTCTTTAATGGGCATTTGGGCAATGTCTTTTCATGCGCCCACTAACGCTGATGTCTCTTTTTCCCCTTAGGGGCCGGGGGCCGGAAATGCCAGGATGCGGCACCGACCAGAAATGAAGTTGGAATAACCCAACAGGTAAGCTTTGTAATGGAAATTAAGGTTTCCTTGTTTTCTTTACCCTCTCACCTTTATTCTTGTCTTTTTCTTCCTAGGCGCGGTGATGTGGCTGCGAGTCCAGATGTCGCCGTAGAACGTGGTGGTACCTTGTACAGGTGAGTGAGATGCGGCGCTGCAGCGATCGATGCGATGTGCTTTTAAATGGATGTCTTCCTTTTCAGGACCGTCGGCGAGATGTCTCCGGAATGCGGATTTAGCAGGTAAGGACTCTTCTTTACCCTTTTCTCTTCTCTTCTCTCTTTGCAGGTGTTCCAGGATGCTGGCAGGAGTGGCAGAAGACAGAATGCAGGAGCAAACACGGTGAGCGTCCATCTGCTAGATGCAGAACAACGCGAAGCGTGAGTTGCTGCTTGGGCGTGGCTTAAATAGCCTTCAAAGTAGTTCCAGGTATGTATCCTTCCTCTCAGGTATGTATTCCTCCCCTGACCACACCTGTGTGGTTAAGTAGTTCCAAAGATAAAGTAGTCCCATTCAGGCCTCAGAAGGCCTGGATGTTGCAGCATGGTCTGCATCAGGTAAGCTAACACTAAGCACCTTTAACACAAAGTCCCCTTTTATGAGCCTGGCGCCTATGGCGCCAGGACTGTGGCCCAATATGAGCCTGGCGCCAAAGGCGCCAGGACTGAGTCCAAAGAGCCCCTACTTGAGGCTGTTGTGACTTCCCTTGAAGACATGATGTCTGCCTCTGGGGTAGCTGGGTCTTGTCTGGCACCTTGGAGGTAGGCATCATGACACAATCTGTATCCTTCTTCAATGGCGATTACTGTGCACCATTGACAGCCTTCATCATCACAACCATCAATCAAAGCCATTTTCCCTCGTATTGCAGCTGTGTGTATCACCAAGGGAAATACTTGTCCTTTTTCCTCGTGCATAGGTATTCTTGGTCTAAATAGAAATTCATCTGGAGTACTCATGGTTGTGTCGGCAAGGCCTGGTAGCGCTGCCATCAGCACACATATTCCATACGTGAATATTTCGGGCTCTAATGGTATTGCCCTCATAGCTGTGTGTCCTGCATGTGCTCTAATCATTTCACATACGTTCACATAGTACATTCCTAGAGTTGAACATACTATGCCCTCCTGCGTGAACAAGATTGTCATGTTTAACTTTGTTATTAGATCTCGACCCAAAATGTTTACTGGGGTTTGTCGTGAATGTAACAAAGGTACATTCATATCACATTCTCCTATAGACACTGGAAGTGTGTTTGTAAAAGGAACACAACTTGCAGCTCCTGTGAAACTCTGAGTATTTATAGCATCGCCGGACAAGGAAAATTTACCTTCACGTATATACGAACGTGTTGCACCTGTGTCAACTAGGAAGGAATATTCTTTATCCCCTACAATGACATCTACCCTTCGTTCCTGGTGAGGGTCTGGTGTCACTGATAGGATAGAACACACCAGGGTTCTCAGGGAGCTGTCCTAGTCCATATATCATTTTGTCCCACCTTGTCCGAATGGACTTCCCCCATCACCAGTGTTACTCCTCATTCCAGGGTTCGCAGCCTGCCCTGCACTTACTGTCTGTGACAGTTGCATAGGCGACTGTTAGACAGTCCCTGCGGAAAATTCATTGAATTCTGGGGTTGCAAGCCCTGCTGTGTTGCTGGCGTTTTTTGTTGCACCGTGTGATTCTGTGCAACTCCGTTTCCTCCCTGCTGTAAGAACACAGGTGGATTCTCCATACCTGTGCCTGTTCCTTGGCTGTTTTGCATCATGCCTTGACTTCTGCATGTGTGTGCTAGATGCCCTGTCATCCCACACAACCAACATACTGGTGGTGGTCTGATCATTTGCCCATTTGACATATCTTGGTTGCCATTTTGCATATTTTGAAAACCTCCTTGGTTACTCTGAAAACCTCCCTGATTACTCTGCCATCCTCTCCCTCATAATCCTCTTCCCCTGGTGTAAAACCCAGTATTTCCCTGATTATTCTGCTGTGGACTATTGACTTGTTGCATGTTCGATCCATCTGTGCTAGTTATCATTGCTTCTTCAAGGGCATATTTTGACAATTTCTTCTGCACTAATTTTGACTTTTCACCCTTTCGTGCAGCTTCCTTTTTGCGATTCTTTTCTTGCAGCAGCCTGCAATAGTGTGCGATGGTCAGCTGTATTTCCGACCACGGTTTGGCCCCGATTCCTATCAATTTCTTGAGCTGTTTCTGTAACGACTCTGGCAGCCCTTGGTACAATATATGGTAGAACACGGGTATAGATTTCCCCCAAGATTCACGAGTCTCGAGTACCCACGCGTCTTGGAAATTCTGGATGTAAATCAATGGGTCCTACAACTCCTTAATTTTCTGAGTCATGATAGCTCCCATGTCGGAGGTATCTGGATATAGCAATCGTAATGCTTTCCATATCGCAGCTCTGCAATTGTAAAATGGAGCTCCGTCATGCGCGGTATTAACTGTGGTCACACCAGGGTAACCTGCCTGTGTCCACACATCGTCTCCTCTATCACCAAGTATGGCGATTAAGAGACCTTTGATATCCCCTGAAGCTAACGTGTTCCTTCTCGTCATTTTTTCTAGCTCGTGTATCCATTTTCCGGCTCCCGATGTCAGCATTGGAAGCTTATTTTTCAGGTTTTCCCAATCCATGTGTGGCCATGGAATATACTGTGGTCTTGCTCCTCCTTTCTCGAGCAACGGAAATTGGGAGGCATAGCCCTCTCCCTGTTCTCTCATTGTTCTCCTGTCTATTGCAGGAGTAATGTTCCCACATCGCCGCCTATCTGGCAATGTCCTTAGTCGGCTCACATAGGGTGGTGGAGACACCCCCCTCTGACCGTGAGATACTTCTTTGCGTCGGTCTGACTGTGTGGCTGACGCTGATGCCCTCGGTGCAGACTCACTAGTGTCTGACCATCTTATCCCTTTCCCCCTTGAGAATCATTTTTCGCATCTCTTCTCTTCCTCCTTTTCCTCATGCTCCTCTCTTTCGGTGTCAGACATTGTCTGCCCCAGCTCGTGCAACTTCTTGTGTCCTCTTTGTTCCTACTTATTTCCAACCTATCTAGGGACAGTTCTCTATTCCCACTACTTCGGGAGACGTCCTCAGTATCGTAAAGCTGAGTGGTCTCCAGGCGCTCGTCTTCCCCTCTCCTTGGGGTACTTGTTCTAGCCCCATTTCATCATATATTTTATCGATCGTCTCTCCGATGCTTCTGGTGTTGAAGTCATCCTCGATATTAGCCGTAGACGTGCCTAGTACTAAATCGTACTCAGGAAAGAATTCTTCGATGTCTTCCCAATCTACTACTGGCTCAAGTTTATTAACCTCTCTTTCCAGATATTCGAGATTGTGTGCTCTCTGTCTTTACTTTTCTTCTACATCATCATCGAACTCTCTGCGTTTCCTCGCTTCTTCTCTGACCCTGTCTTCTTCCTCTTTCTTTGAGTCTCTATGTTCATTTGCCCTTTGGATTTCCTCATCCCTTCGTCTCTTTATCCTTTTCTCTCGTATCCTTTGCTCTTCCTCTATCCTTCACTGCTCCTGTCTGTCTTGATCATTGGCTATTCTCTGCTTACGATCGTGTTGCCTTTCTTGCTCTTCACGATATAACTGTTCTTTTCTCTGTCTATCTTTTTTCCTTATTCTTTTGTCTCTCAATCCTTTTTCTTTTTCTTTCTTCTTTCTCTGTACATGATCTAGCTTCTCTTTTTGTTTCACATCATCAATGCCTTTGCCATCGAGTTTCAATAAAATATGACCTCCCATCCATTTGTTTTGTGTGAGTGCTATCTCATCAGTTCTATCCTCATTCCCTTTCCATCTTTTGCCTTCCCTCTCTGTGTCGAGAGATGTACTTGCTTGTGTCTGGTCTCTTCTCTTGTTCTCGCGTCTCTCCTTGTCCCTCGGGACTTTGGTGGTGATATCTCTATCTCTATCTTTGTCTAGATGTTTGTCACCGCTTTGCGTAGGTGACTCATGTGCCGGGTTGCTGTACCCTGTGGCTGCTTTCAGTTCTCTTAGTGGGTATAACCCTTTGTCCTTACTGTCTTCAATTTTTGTTTCAGACAGGCGGGTGGCGCTGAGGGCATCTCACCCCCCTCTGTGCATACATTAAGTATCCAATCTACTCGCGGCTCCTCCTCTTTCTCCCGTTGATACATTTTCCACAACTCTAGACTAGCTAGGCGTTTGTCTAACTTTTTGCCCGTGTATGTGGCATGCAAATATGTTGTCATGTGTTGCAAGACCGTTTTAGATAACGATCCACCCTGGGGCCAAGGCATAAACATTTTAACCCATTCTGCACTGTACTTTTTCAGTTTAGGTGCGTGTTTTGGCAACTGTTTGCACAGGTGTACTAATGGAGTCATGTCTTCGATATTTAACTTTTTTCACTTTCACTTTATACAACACTTGTTAATGTCTTACGTCACTTAAACAATTCCAACAAGATGAGCGAGCACCAATCGTCGCAAGCTCCAATCCTGTTTTTTCACAAACATCTTTTATATCTCCTTTTTAATCAATAAACATCAATTCGTACACTACAATATCTCAGTTACATAATCGCGTACATTTTATGCTATTTCCTTGAAGGAAAACTTTTGACCTATGACGTCACAACCAATAACACATAAAACAGATGTTAACACACTAGACGAACTCCAGCTGGTTACATAGACCTATGCCTCTAAATATTACCCCGACATGGAGTTTAAACGTATCCCTTTCACAGGCGTCTTTAACCGCTGTGGTGATCTATTTGTTCCTCTTCATTCAGGACTCTGGATACAAGTTTCTTTTAGCTGCTATATTAAAGCGTAGGAATTAGGCAAATCCTCTCTCTTATCGGGTGTCCTCCCTGTTATCCTCTTTTGCTACTTTTAGTCACCCTTTAAGTCACTATTTCCTTCCCCATATATATATATATTTACACATCCTACTCTACTTCTTACTATGTTTTGTTTTCCTGTCTCCCTCCGTTACCTTTTCCCTTACTTGTTCTAAGGCACGCACTTTTTGCCAAAGCATTTAGTCTTTTGCACTCACCGTTGGCCTGTTTCCTCTCAGGATCCTCGGGATCACCACCTCCGTCACCGCCTCTCCTGCGTTCACCCGCTCAGCTGCCCGTAGGAGTGGGAAGGGGTTATGTGGGGAACACGGGTCCCTTCAGACCCTTGTCTGCAGATTCTATTTTTATTCCACCATGGTCTACGGGAAGCTTCACGATCTACTCAGCCGGATGGCAAATGACTTGTGATATTACAGAGGACCTAGAGTTACTTTATGTCGACAGTCAATGGGTGTCTTATTCTAATCGATAATCAATAACCATCCTCTGCTACCAAGTGTGCTCTGGGACCCCCAACCGGCCCATAGAGTCAGGGTTTGCCCAGAAGCCCTTTAAGACAAGATAGCAACCTTGAGATGGATGGGGGTGCAGATTAATACTCCAACACCAAACCAATAATGACAACTCGACGGTTTGGCAAAGGGAGTCTGTTTAATGACAAGTACAAAAAACGGGGAGTTATGAATATCAGCAGTGGCGCGATCTTCCTTCTCGCTTCAACTCCAACGAACTTCATAAAAATCATAAGATTTATACTGAATACTCGTCATCATTGACGTGTAACACTCAAAGGTTGGCATGCAATTCTATTGGTTCAGGAAAGGTAACTTTAATATAAGTACTATATCTGTATATAGTAACAGAGTGAGAGGGTTGGGTAAACATTGTCCGGTGGGGTATCTAAGCCCTTCCTTTCAAAATGGTTACTGCAGATGTCACTAAAAGTACGATGTCCTATTGGTTCTACTCACTATAGGACCCTATATTACTTGGTCCCTTGTGATTGGGTTGGCACCAACCCCATGCCTACTTTTCCACTTTGCTTAGCAGCGCGGAGAATGGTCGGCCAGGTGCTGGGTGCCCCTTGGTTCCCCGGCCTTCCTTCAACTATTGTTACAATCAATCATCACTTTAGTAGCTATGTGTCAATTATTTCACTGTGGTTGGCCTTGAGACTGCATCTCTTGTCTTGAAAAGTGATATCTTCACCTGGCCTGCTGCCATTTGTAGGTGTGAACTCTCGCTTCTTTTTGCTCGGCTGGTCACGTGATTCAGACACCGTGAATTTGCCTCTTTTACACATAATTTGTGTATTTAATTTTCGTTTCACCCACCACCTGCCTCGTCCTCTTATCTTGACCTTTCAGAAGCAGGATATTCTGTTCTTAGTTTTAATTAATTGTAGCTACTGTTCGTCTCTTCTACTGATACAACCTTAGCTTTCCTGGCACGAGTTGCCTCTGCTGAGTTTCGTTTCAGTCGCTTCTTCTATATTTTGCTAAGTATGAAGCTTTCCTCATGTAGCCTTTACTAACCTTGGGTTGATTCTGCTTTTTGTGCAAAGTGGAAGTATACTTATCAAACGTACTTCTTTGAGGTAGATTATGTATAGTGGCGCTTGCAGCACTATCTTTCTACTAGGTGAGTGGAAGAGGGAACATTCAAGATCGCCTCCCCCTTATTCACATGCTTCCCAGGTGGGCCCAGTCGTGGCTGCTTCGAGTCCAGGGCCCAGGACTTGGGCCACCCAAATGGGAACACCTCAGGGAACCATCACCCCTTTTGTACAAATACATCCATGGCCGCTGCCATATCCCCATGTATATCCTTGTATAGTAAAATCAGGACTCCATTTTGTAACATACAAACTCCATCTTGCCAACAAGCGAGACCATCCAGATTTCACCCCAGTCTTCAGCCGTCTCTGTTAAGCGCACGGCCAGCGTAGCTCTCCTCCCGCCACCTCCTCTCTGCCGTCCGCATAACTGCCTGGTTCCCATGAGAAGGCTGACAGCAGAAATGCAATAATATCCACACTGTATCACTTGCCGTCCAAACTCCCTCTATTTGATTCAGAGTAAACGGAGGGGGAGAAAGCGAAGGCCAGAGCTATCTGTCTCCATAAACCTGCCTTTGCACCCCTCAGATCTGGGCCATAGAAACCTAATCTCTGTGTACCCCAGAGCAGAGTCAACAACGAATGAGACCCTTAAATCAGTGAATGTGTTTTCCCTTCCTACTTGTATGTGCAAAAGGATGCCCTATCGTTGTGTGTAGAGTTTATATAAACCCGCTGACACCTTAAGCGAGTTGATGGGTAAAGCAGTGTAAATACATATACGTGTGTTATGAGAAGTTCTTATGCTAACCTGCTATAGTGATGATAGAGTGTATGCTGACATATAACACTGAAATATGTACATGATTAATTGTACTCCCATAACAAGTAAACAGACCTTAGATCTATGTAAGCTCGCACAATGCGACCTCACTGTTGATAATATAGAATGTAATTGCATGCATATCGTTGGACAATGTCATGAGAACCATCAGTCATAACTAGCTATTCATGCCGCGTGATTATGTGTCAGCCATTACTCTCTCACCATCAACTGTTTTAGTATGATGACATTGCTCAAATTATATGAAGAGCGAACAATGCCATAAGCGTATTTCTCTCAAATAAGGCTAAAATGCATAGGAGGCGGTAACCCATTACGTGTAAATATAAAAGACTCCAGCCATCATGCAGTGTGAGACCAACAGCTATGAAAGGGGGGCCTAGGCCCATCCCTGAACACCCTGGCCAAATATCGAATTATGTTGTTTGGACACCTAGTCATTGAAACCTCTCCAAGGAAGGACACGTCTAAGATTAAATGTATTTCTTGTAACCCAGTCACAGCAACCATATACCCCAGCCTCCCCTTGTCAATGTTCAGTAATGGAGAATCGTGCCTTGTTTTTACATGTGCAACCTACTGGCCTTGCTGCCAGACGAAACGATCAAACATATTAATGTATGAGAATGTGTGGCCACAAGGGCAAATGTGATAGAAACAGGATATTGATGTATCAACCCATCGGATGTCGGACAGATGAGCCCAGCTGAACATTCAACTCCGCAATCACATCATGACTTCAACTCACCACGCACCCATGGACCAATCAGCCATCAATGACCAGATAGCGCCCATAGGTGCCCACTCTTAGCATCCAATCCCAATTATTCATGTGCCCCCTAGGCCTTCCCACAGCTGATGACTATTTTCTTGTAAATAACTGAATTGTAACAAGTTTCCTGCAGAGCGCTCTCGGCGTGAGCAGAGTAGATTCTGTTTGCCCTAACTTTAGACAAAAAGCCTTTAACCGCACTCTCACTTGGTCTTGGTCTTATTCCCTCGTGGGATGTACCTTTATTGACTCTGTTGGTTATTCACCGGCAGGCCTGTGGGGGCCTCTCACCTTCATAAGCATAGCAAGCCGCACGGTTTTCTTAGCTTTGTTGTGGTTCCAAGCATATGTACATGTGTAAACTGGTCGAATATCTTTGTCATGCTTACAGCTTAAGCTTCTTACATTTGACATTGTCCTTTCATTTTAGGTACACAATATCCTTGTTCATGGCGTTTCGTCTCTTTACGCCATTCTCTGGTCGTCATTTCTTCTATATGTGAGTCAGTCCGGGTTCTTGTGACGTCACCATTCGTCTTCCATTAAGACCTTTTTGGTTTCTTCACGGACTGCACTTAGACAATCTTCATTTCGTTTAATTTGTTGATAGGGTTTCCTCAATGGCTACCTTACTGTCCATGGTTTCCTTGGTACTGGAACTTCAATAGGCATTGCTCATCTGATGGGCACTGGGCAGAGCCCCACTGCGGCTCTCTGCTAGTTTATTTGCTCATCATACGTCACATATTTCGGTGTGAACGTTCCTGGTACTTCAAAATGGACAGTTGGAGTGCGGGCTGTATTTGGGACCTCCTCTATAATTGTAGTGCTTGAATTTGTACCACGACTTTTGAAAAATTCTTTCCTTCTTCCAAGCTCACTGCATTTACCTGACCTCATGACAGCTTTGGGTCTCTACTTCCAGAAACATATGTCCGACATCTCTTAGCGAAACACCCCCTCCTGTTGCACGTCTGACACACAACTCTCACCACTGGGCATTCGGGATCTGATGCCATGTGTCCTAAAATCCCACATCGGAAACAAGCACCTTTAAAACCTGTTCCAATGGATGAACCTCCTCCTCGATGCTTGGAACCTCTTTCTTCCCAGATGTCACTGACATTATTCCCTCGCCTTCAGGTTGCTTTACCGCTCTGATATCCTTTTCCCCATTTCATTGTTTGTTTCTTTGAACTCCACATACTGGGCACACTTCTTGCTTAATTCCATACTCCTCTCTATATCCAATACATCTCCTTACGTAGGATTCTTGGCTTGCCACAATTTGGCTTGGATATTAGAGTCTGATGTGCGTAGTACCAGCTAAGCTCTAATATATCTGTCTTCTCTGAAATGGCATGATGCTATCAATATTCATAGATCTGCTATGTAAGCATCCACACTCTCCATTCACATTTGCCTGTGTGAAAATAACTCATAGCTTTCTAATGCAATATTTGTCAGCTGGCCATACTCAATCTTCTATCGCACCTGATTTTACATAGTTCCTCTCGATGGGTCATCTCTTTCACCTTCATCTGAAGAAACTGGATCATCACTGCCTCCTTTTTCAAACAATTCATTAGCGTGGCATGCTTTCGTTCATCCAAAAACTTATGTACACCAACGGCCAACAAATAGATTCTGAATACATCTTTTCAGTCTTCGCATTCTGTACTGGCTTCTCCTGGAACGTCTAGAAACTTAGCTGGTGGTGCTATTCCAGGACTCGCCATGTTCCCCTTCGCCTCCTTCTGCAGACAATTACTTCTCTATGCCGGCTCTGCTCCGGCTCTCATGGCGGCCCCTCTCCGGCCTCATGATGCGTTGCCCGATGTGGTGTGTGGCCCATTTAAGTGTGAGCCTGTTGCCCCTTTAAGAAAGAGCATCATGACAGAGTCATGACGCTCCTCAATAAAAGGGGCTCTGCTTGCACATGAGAGTCAATGCAGCAGAGCCCCAGGAAGTGGCAACTCGTGTCTCAGTGTTCTCGTGTAACTGTTTGCGGTGTGATCACAGCCTTGTGTCTCAGCCTCCACTGGGTGCCCCCAGCGACAAGGCCGCCATCTGCTGGCTGTCCCCAGCAGCTGTCTTCCCATCCGGTGATCCGGACTTTGCCGGGTGCTCCTTGCCACTGGTGTGCTGCGTGCCCGCAGCTGTAGTGTTACACCGGGTTACCCACTCCGGTGGACCGGGAGCGAGCCGCCATACCCGCCTTCCGGAGCGGTCAGTCTCCTGACTCCCCACACTGGAACTACACTGCAGCAACCAGCAATGGCTCATGCCTTCATTTGGGGCACCATGCTCTGGCTCCTCCTCATCGCCAATTTAATTAGGATGGGGCCACGGACTATGGAGGTACGTGTTTATTTAGGTGTATTTCACAGAGCCTCTCACAGAGCAACTTTTAATGCCATTCCCTTCTAACTGTCTCTCTTCCCTTCCCCCCATTCCAAAACCGCTTTTGCATTATATGGAACTTGGCTCCTGCCAAGTTCCATATGACAACAGTGAGGCGTAGTTCACATGGCCTAGATCCACTTGCACCTGATCACCAACCACAAGATAAAAGAGGTTAAATAAGAGAAAGGGCAGCAAAGCAAGAAGACACCAAAATATTTGCAGTGATTTACAAGTGGGTGAGGCTTAAGTCACGTGACCTAGATCCACTTGCACTAACTCACCCAAAAAAGAGGCTGGAGGGCTGCTTTAGTAGAGAAAAAAGGCAGCAAAACAAGAAGGTACCAAAAGAGTAGCAGTGATTGACAGGTGGTGGGGCTTAGGTCAAGTGACCCAGATCCACTTCCACCAGTTCACCAACTGCCCAAAAGCCTCTGGAGAGCCAAAGGTGAGGGTCTTTGCTGGGCGGTTACCACAGGGCACACACCTTAGGTTGATCAGGTCTTCCATTAATTGGATGGGATATTTTCATGGTATCTCGCAACAAGCAATAGCTCCAAACCTCTCAACTCACAAGACAGCGGCAGAACCTTCTTAATGGCTGACACAGAAGAATCTTGTATTGCCCTGCAGAGCCAGTAAAAGAACCATGCCTCTAAATCAGGGGTCTTCAACCTGCCACTCTCTAGTTATTTTGGACTGCAACTCCCATGAGCCTCGTGGATTATGCTGGCTACGGCGTGCCAAAGTTTGAGGACTCCAGCTATACATTCCTGGTAACTCACTAGAATCATCACCAGTCCATGGTCAACATAATCAGATATCTCTTATACTGCGAATTCTAAGAGTACAGGCTCTGGGACCACAAGTCTAATTGCATGGTAGCTGAGCGGATTGAGCGCAGGGTATAATGTCACCCCAGGAGCTCAGGTTTCCGTGGCCATGCATGAGAAGGCCATCCAGTCTTCAGTTTGCTTGGAATTTTGGGATGTGGCTTGTAGTTTTCTTACATTTCAAATGAGAAAGAAAAACGACAAGTGTGTCATAATGTGTTATGGGAGTGATGTCATGGACAGTGTGGAATGTACTGATGTCAGAGTTGAATGCTCAGGTGTGAGTGGCTATGAGTGTTCTAAGGGTGGTAGTTGAGATCTTTAGCTGGCTGCATGAGATGTGCCAGAGTTTTCTCTGACCTATGAAGATACCAGGAATAAACTTACCTGAAACTTACCTGCTGGCTCAGACGTAGTGTCTATCATTGAAGAACCTCAGTACATCAAAGTGCCAGAATCTAAAAGCAAAAAAAGCCCGGACTGGATGGCCTTCTCACGCATAGATACAGGAAACTTGTTAGCTCTTGGGCACCCGATACCAACTACTCTGCGAAGTCAAAGTCCTCTCTCCATGTAAGCCTTTAAGGGGCGTCTAAAGTTTCAACATTAAAAGCCAAAGTCAATGTTGTACAGAAGCGTAACCAAAATTAATGATAAGACACCACCCTGGAAAAACAACATTGAACAACGGAAACTAGAAAAAAAGGGCAACTTCGAAATTAAAAGTCATGATCCTCTGGCCCTTTAACTGTTTCTCTGGGTTGTCAGGCTGGGAAAGATGATGCCATCTTGTGAGCATCACAAACTGTTACTATGGCGACACATGAAGCCTAGGCATCACTTCTCAGAACATAGGCCCTTTTGTCTGTAGGATGGGGCTCCTTTTTGAGTGACTGTTTGCCTGCCTAAAGGCAAGGAGTGCGTCCTCTTTGTAAAAATGAGTTTCCGTGGTGCTTATGACATGCCCCTGCTGGACTACGAGGACACCGAGTGCATCTGGGAGAGCGCAGACTCCTGTGCCATCGTGGGCCACCTCCTTCTCGTGTACATTGTGCTGATCATCGCTGGGACCTTCGTCTACCGGACCTATCTCATGGTAGGCACTGCTTCACTCTCTTGCTCCCCAGTAAGTAGATGGGGGGGATATGTGGGGCGGAGGAGGCTGCAGAGAGAGGACCTGGATTCACGCTAAGCATTTGTAGTCAAAGGATGAAGGGTAATAGAGCCATTGTCTGGGGCCCCATTACCCAAACATGTGGGGTACCTGTTAACTCAACTGCACGATAAATATAACATGCTCCAGTGGAAGTGATGGGAGCTAAGCGTGAAGAAGGCCCAGGGGATTCAAAAAAGGTTATTTGGGAATGAGGTCGCTAGTGAAGAGCTGGACACCAGGTCAGGGTCCTGTTTTTTTACAGCTAGCATGCAACTGGGCAGACTGAGTCGGACTGGGGGTCCATGCTTGTCCTCAGCTTTTAAAAAAAATCATTTTATTTATTATTTTAGAATAAACATACAAAGAACAGAAACTACAACATGTCCATAACATTATGGATTTTCACCCATATTGCAAAATACATAAGTCCAATGATAATCATGCAGTACAGTTCATAAATGTACAAAATAAAAAAATTAATAACAACTGCAAACTTCTATTTCACAACCACATTTTAGGCCTTTGATTTATAACAGACAACACACCATTGATAGGCACAACAGTCGACAACATATAATAATTACAATGACCCCCTAACTACTATATACAGAAAATAATACACGTGGTTAATGACTTTCAACTGTACAATTAATTGAAAGATCCCCAAATTCAAGAATAATGCCCCTCTCTCCTTTGTTTTAACAACATAACTTTCTCGTAGATTGATAAAGTTCGAACTTCTAACAGTCATGCATCTACATTTGGCTTTTTCCTCGATTTCCAAACTTTTAGGGCCTCATTACACGGATGGCGGTAATGGTTAACGGTCACCGTTAATGGTAACGGTGACCGTCAACCATTACCGCCTTACTACGAGGTCCCTTAGCGGATTGGTGCTTTAACGCCTGCTTTTTGCAGGCGTTAAAAACCAACCCGCTAAGGGACCTTGGTGCTAATTACGGCACAGCAAAATTGCGGTGCCGTAATTAGCACCTTCCCCATTCCCATTATGCCCTATGGGGCAAAAATGGGAATGGGGAAGTGCAGTGGTGGAAGGGGGAATTACCGCCCCGCCAACCTTGGAATGGGGTGGTAATTCCCCTTTCCACCAAGGCGGTGCCGGTATTTTACCGGCATGGACCAAGGTGCTAACAGCACCTTGGTCCATGTGCTAATACCGCCATCCGTGTAATGAGGCCCTAAGTATTTTCTCCAACCTTTCTAAGAACATGGCTCAGCTTCCACCTGTGGAGGAGCAACGTGACTGCATGTTTCTGACTTCAGAAATGCTAACATGACCTCTACATTGTGCTCTCCATTACATGTGTGTTCAACATATGCAGTTCTTTTGCCATGAGATGACAATGCTATAATGTTAGATTGGTTGGGGTACTTGATGGGGGCAGAATGGGTACATCATGAGTACTTTTTATTTATTTAAGACACATCTTCATTAGATTGTTTTTTTACTAACATGATATTGTGCAGACCAATAGAGACAGAATCCTCGCAAAGGTTCATAGGCCATGAGGCCCATCTAGGGCTTTACTGGCTGAGGTAAGGTTTATTGGATGAAAACAAGGGAGCGCATTTGTTAATAGTCAAGTGCATAAAACAGTGCCCTTTAAATATAGTTATAGAAAATACTTGGGGCCTGATTATGAGTTTACAATAGGGATAACACATCCGGCAATTACCAATACAAGATGTTTTACCGCACAGCCAAACCCTCATTACTGAAAATTATCTTCCTGCTTGCTTTTGTGTGGAGGGTATTATCTCCACAAAAAATAATGCTGCATGCAGTATAAATAGCACATGGGGTAATTACCACATGTGCTAAATACAGGACCCCATGGAGGCCTATGGGAATCCGAAATGGGCAATAACAGAAAGGTCTACTTGACTTTGGTACCCAGTATTTGCAGTATGTGGTAACAGTGAATGAGTTTGGAAGTATTACTAGATCGAATACCACCAAACTCATATTCAGGCCCTGAGTTATTGACAGACCTTGAAAAATCTCTCTGATGAATATGTTCAACAGAAACAAACAAGGTGATCTATGAGAAGACAATTTAAAGTGCCCCCGAAATTCATTTCAATAGGCATATCAACGATGAAGTATGTAGCTGCCTGATGATATTGATTAAAACCAGTATTGTAGTTCCACATTAAAGCAATATAAATACAGGTGGTATGCCGACCCTGTCAGTGCAGTGAAGGTATAATGTGTATACACCACACAATCACCGAAAAGCTGGCATCTAAGCGCTGAACCAGAGGGTCAAAGACGATATACCGGGATTTTCAATAAGGGAAGAGCACAGTTTTCAATTTGTGCCTAAATGTTGCATGATATACTATACATCGCATCTCTGGCGGCAACAAATTCCATGATTTGGCTGCCAGTAGTGCGAAGGATTGTCCGCCCCATCTAGATATCGGTGAGTAGAGCAGCTGTTGCTGAGCGGATGATTCTCCTTGGAACATAGCTTAGAAAACGTTTGCTAAGAAATGTGGGAGCTTGCGAGTAATAATGCAAGAGCTTGCAAGTAATAATGCAGGAGCTTGCAAGTACTTCACATGGGCCTCATTACGAGTTGGGTGGTATTCTGGCGGTAAATCTGCTGGAATACTGCCCAATGGGATTACCGTTACCGACACTTGGTTCAGTGGATTTACCGCCGGATTACAAGTGGTGGTGGCGGTGTTAGTCCCCATTAATTTGGTATTATTGGTCTTTCCCACATGGTTTCCTTGCTTATCGCAAATTCTAGAAATGCATGTACCCAGTAGACTGCAGGCGGCCTCTTTGCCCCACCCGGCACATACAAGGCCCCCATAGACACTCATAGAGTATAGAACATCAGAACACAGGATCGTAACTCCTGGAATGGTGCCTGGATCAACTGGATAACATGGAAGAGGAGTGGGCTTGAGGCAACATAGAAATACCCTGGTACTCAGGGAAAAACTGTTGCCAATCTTAGGACCCTAACAGGCTAGGGCCAGAGGCCATAAGGGACTACTTCAGGTAAGATAGTATGAGGACGTGCTGAGACTGGGCATCATGTGGGAAAATGCACGCTCCCACTAGTGGAATGGACATGCAGCGGGAGACTAGAACCGACCAGGGATGGGTATGGGAGACTGGGCCGCAGGGAACGGTAATGTGTGCGACACACAAGTTGCAAGGAGGAAAGTCACAGTGAAGTGGTGGGTGGGTGAGAGCAGGAGTTAGGAGAGGTGGGGATCTACAGAGTGGCAGAAGTCCTACCATGAAAACCCGTGGTCAGCACTGGAAAAGCACTGGTGCCATCGGCCTGGAAAGCTGAACAGAGAAGACGGTCTGTAAGAGCATGTTGCCAAGCAGCTATCTCTTCACTGTGCTGACTCTAAAGAACAGTTCTAACCCAGAATTGCAATTAGTCATTGTTCTAATGTGTTCCTTCTTGTGCCTTCTAGGCTCCATCTTGGACTAATGCTGTGCTTAATAACATTTCTACAATAGCTTGTGGCGATCCCTGCTTTTCAAGTTCTTCCCCATTTCCATTTTAGCAAACCTTCCAGTGTCCCTGTGCCCTTCTTCTCATTGAATCCTGCTGCCTCCTCCCTGTGATCCAGACAGTATTCCCGCCATCTTCCCTTCCTCTGTGTGGGTTTCTTCGGGAATCTCCTAAGGAAGTCCCTGACCAACCGAATTACATGAATTAAATCTTCTGATTCCAATGGCTGTTCTTCAGGTCCATACCCATTCTAGTCAATTAAATACTGCATTTGAAAAACAAGTCCTTAATTCTATAATCTATGATAATGTTGGCTGCCTATTGTTGCTCAAATTAAGTATTTCCTTGCTCGAGTGTATGTTTGTAATGTGTACGCAGTGGGGGTGAGTGTGTATGCAGTGTGTGGTGATGATAATGTTGGCTGAAAATTATTGATTGGAATATATATTTCCTTGCTTGGGTGTAGGTTTGCAATGCGTACTGTGACAAATCTAGAAACATCGTCACTGATTCCCTTGAGGGAAGATTCCCTTACGAAGCCAGGGAAAGGCAGAAGCTACCTGACTCTGACCCTGGGGGTGGCTATCTGCGGGTGGACCACGTAGGGGAGGTCAAACTCCAGGGAGACAGAAAAATACTGAATCTGAATAATCCTTCAGCTGTAATTCTCCATGGCACCCATGTACCTTTGCAACATTCCTGTATGGCTTATTGTGATGTAGATAGAGAATTCCTGGGTTCTAATGGCCAAGAACATTATTCACCACCCCCACTTGTATATTACTGAGATGAGGAAGAGGGATGGAGTAATGAGGATGACCAGAAGCGGTAAGCCAACATTGCTTTCTAGTTTTTGGAAAATGCTAACCAATGCTGGGACATTTAAAACTAACACAGCTGAACAGAACGCGCAAGAGAGGCAGAGACTGCTGCTGAATCCAACTTCTGACGCTGGTTGGGACTCTGGATGCGAGCCGGGTGCAGGACACAGCACAGAGGTTGATGAGAACGGTGTGCAGAGAAACCGGGCCAATCAAAGTTTGCTGTATTATTGCCATGGGCAGCTGGAGCCACCAAAAGCAGAGGAAGGCAAACAACCAAGCAGCTAACAGGATGCACTCCCTGTCAGCGGGCCGAGAGCAAAGAAGACAGTGAGACCCAAGAAACACTGAAGCCGCCAGTGAAGACCGGTAAGCCCAGTGAGAGCGAATGGGATACTGGGGTGCTTCAGAGTGAATGCGGCCTACAGTTGACAGTTCAAGATAGCCTAATTAAAGGACCTGTAATAGTTCAAACGAATACGAGCATTGTTAAGAAAGGGTTGGTGACCCAGTACTTGAAAAGCATTATTTCGTGGCTGCAAGAGGGAGTGAATGGAGAACAGAAAAGCCCTGGCAGGATAGTGAACCAGGCAAACAGTGAGTCTGGGGCTCACACCCATAAGAGGACATAAAAAGCCCTGGCAGTAATGTAAACCAGGCAGTGTGCGAGTCTGGGACTCGCACCAAAGTTGTGAATACCCTGGCAAGAGATTAAACCCCTTCTTGAAATTGTGGAACAGTGACAATCAATAGAAAAAGGAAGAACCATACCCCTTTAAGGATAACAGAGAGTGAGGGATTGAAACATTCAAAAGAATAATTGGGTCACAAAGAATGAGAGAAGTAATAAAGCTACAAGTATTCTAGCACGAGAGTACAACAGGGGTAGGAAAAGGATTGAGAAAGGTTAGGGGTCAAAACCCCTCCTTGAAATTGTGGAACAGAGACAATCAATGGAAAAGGGAAGAACCATGCCCCTTTTAGGATAACTGAGATCCAGAGAGTAAGAGATTGAAACATTCAAAAAAACCATATGCTCAAGGGCGGGTTGCCCCCCTTGAAACTGTGAAGCAAAACATTGTATGAAAGGAGAAATGCAGAAGAAGAGTCGTACCACTGTGAAGCTGTGGAACATTATTGACTCTTTCTGGGAGTACCGGATAGACAGTGGAAGACCTGATGAAACATAGGGGAAGGGAGGACCTCTTTTCCTGGTGGAACTTTCTTTTCTTTTCTGCACCTTAGAACTTTATGTTTTGGACCTTTGAAAGAAAGGTACAAGTGTATAGATTACAGAAATCCCTGAGTTGCACATTATATTAAGTTTAGCGTGTAAGGGTCAGTTTAGGGTTTTAAGACACAAGACAGAGGATGCTTTTTGGTTTAACAGCCTGACACAGACGTTCCTTAGTTTTGTTGAAGCAGGGAAACCCCTCTTAGGATTAGGGATAGATAGGATTTCTCCCAACCATTTCTTTCTTTCATCTTAATAAAAGACTATGGCCAAAAACATAATGCCACTGTGTCCGACTTTTGCTCTTGATCCCTTACAGTACGCAGTGTGGGTGAGTGTGAATGCTGTGTGTGGTTATGATAATGTTGGCTGCATATTGTTGCTTGAATTATGTATTTACTTGCTTGAGTGTATGTTTGTAATGTGTACACAGTGGTGATGAGTCTGTATGATGGGTGTGGTTGGTTATAGCTGCTGTGCATATGGGTGGTGTGGTTGCCGAGCATATGGTTAGCGTATATTTTATATTTATTTCATATTTTTTTCAATGAACAAAATCTGGTTGCCATTGTGCATGCGTCATATATAGATGCATTTGCAATCATTAATATCTCAAAATTGAGTTGATTTTCCTCAAAAAGTTTCAGTGCACCAATTCCAGCTAACATCTAGGCACCAGCAAAAAATTAGTAAAGCACCAGCAAAAAATTAGTAAAATCCAAGCAGCCAATTTTGAAATTTTTGTGCTGGAAAAATACTTTTTTTTCTTATGGTAAAACCCCATGTTAAAATCTGTTCAAAACGCGATCAAAGTAAAACAAATTTAATCTATGAAGCCGTGATGTAGAAATCTCAAATCGGGAATGCACAGGGGTCTTCCTTGAAATATTACTCTGGAATATTTTCCGATTTTTTTCATACAAGCGTTTAAAGGTTATTGTGAAAGGTCATTTGCGGAAACGCCATAGGAACTTTGTCTTAACCTTAACTATGCCTTGTGCTAGTGCAATGGCATAATATATATAAATATATATATATATATACACTAAACAAAAACTTTGTTAAGGGGACGTTATGGGTAAGTTGCACTACTAAAAACCTGTGAAATTCACTAAAACAAACTTTATAAATGTGACATTATGGTTGAAAGTAAAACCGAAAACCCCCTGAAATTCGCCAGTTATGGTAGGCTAAACAACCATAACTGCCCGCACCACTGTGCACTGCTAACACTAACACCCAGGGCATCAAAGATGACATCACAAATGTCATTTGTTTGATACAGAAATGTGCAGTACTTTGGAGGGGTTGGAGGAGAATGTTCCGCATGGGGAAATGTCCGGAGATAGCGATAAGAATGGTACACACTGCTCTGCATAAGCGAAATAATGGTCAGTGTTGTATGGGCATTTAACGTATGTATCTTTTTTTTTAACAGACGAGGAAAAAAAAGATGAAAGGCCAACAAACGACACAGAGCAAGACAGGCTGAAAAGGATAGAACTGAAAATGGACACATTAAATTATAATTTTAAAAGTTAAAGGGAATTTGTGGAGGAGTTTGTGAGAGGAAAAGTGTTATCACTGTCCCACTTGTACCTGCCGCCCTTCTCCATTCCCTAGTGAATCGTCCCCAAACCTTCAAGAGGAATAGAAAACATCCATCCCTTCTTCCCCGCACAAATCTTCCTCTCACAACCAGCCCGTATTGAACCCTAATTCCCCTATGTTCGTGTCATTATCTGCTTCCCCCTGTGTTTCTGTTGATTGAAGTGTGTGTGTGTGTATTTTGAACGTTTTTGTATATTAGTTGTTCATGAAGAGTTTGAGTTTTTTTTTTTTTAAAAGACGTAAAATGTCCGCGAACAGCGCACCTGTTCGAGCTATCCGCAAGCAATAGAGTATGGATGTTCTAAGGGCAATACACCTACCCATAGCAATGGAAACCAAGATGGAACTGATCTTAGAACGCACCATCTGTGCAAGTTGTGCGTAAATAAACAGAATGGGGTGTCCTAAGGACATTATAGCTCTCTGTACCGCTCATAAACGAGATAAAACATGATCTTAGCACCCACCAGGTGTCCGGGATGTCGGTAAATGAGCAAAATGGGAGTGTCTTAAGGACACTATACCTGTCCGTATCGCCCACATCCAAGATGGAAACGTCCGTAGAACAGGGGCGGTGGCCGGCATGTTCGTAGTCAAAGAAAATGGAGGTGTCCTAAGGACACTGGACCTGTCTGTACAGTCATGAGATAATGCTTGCACATACGCAGTACACTCATAAGTACAGCGAACATTGCGCCTGTCCCTAACTGTCCGTCTCACTTGTGTCGCACTTTCAATTAGGTGCAGGACCCGAACACTGTCCATAGGACATTTGCGCGCATGCGCACGCTTGTAATTCTGTATTTGCTGTCCAGCAGGCACTCATTTCCCTCGCGGATGAGTTCAGGACGTCATCATTTGACCGCACCCACGCTGAGCGTGTGGACTAATTTGCGCAGTTTGTGTGCTTCCGCAACATCAAAAGAAGTTATATACAGAAAGGGAAATTATTTCACAGTATAAAATCATCATTTCACATTTGCCATACAATAGCTGTACCTGTGCACGTATTATTCAAAGTTTTTGGAACGCTTTTGAGTGATGAAGATGGTCGTGACCCCTACACCCCTATAAATGGCCACCCCCTGAGTGTATCTTCATTGTGCCTCTGGCTGTAGCACATTCAGTTGTGTTGCCTTTACTGCTGTAGTGACCAATAGGAAAGTAATCATTATGGCATCCATGGGTACTGTTGCTTCATTAGCCTTAGCACCACCCCCAAACCCTCCACCGCCACCACCTCCCCAAGGGCCTGCAGAGGGATATACGGGTGAGGATGTAGAGATCAAGGAGGAAGAGGAAGAAGAGAATGAGGTGGAGGAACTCCGCACTCTAAGCACTCGCCGGGAGTCGTGGGTGTGGCGGTTGTTTTCCATTTATGGGAATGTACCAAAAGCATGCGCAAACCTGGTGAGGTGTAACCAGTGCCAGTTGGTGCTGAGTCGCGGGAGACCTGGTGCGTACAGCTTTGGTACGACAACCATGACCCAACATCGAACTTCGTTCCACAGTGCGGACATTCGCAAGGTGGTGCCATGTGAAGAACTTAGTAGGTTGAGTTCCTCCACAGAATCCTCCGTTTCTGATCCTCCCACCACAAGAGACACTCCTGTGGGGGAGCACATCCTTCTAGCTGCCTCACAAGCCATTTGCAATGCTGTTGACGCTTTCCTTTCGAAGGTGACAATATTGTGTGTGTATTGCGATGCAGTACTCTGCAGGGGGGAGAGCTTTCGAAGTGCTTTTGAGGCTACGGTCATGGAGCACCAAAAGAAGTGCCTCCTACCCAAGTAAAGCTCACCCTATATCTTTCTCCACCTGCCCCTTCTTATCCCCGTGGTTGGTCTCCCTTCCTTACCCTCCTTTGCCCTCCTCTCCTAGTGTGTCGTGTGCCCAAAAGCAGTGAAATGGAAAACTACAATTTTTTTTTAAAAAGGGCTCTTTTCAGAGCCACCTTTCTTAGTTAAACAATAGAACTATCAAGTGACCGTTGTAGGCCTCCGTGCATTTTTCAAAAAGTCAGCGGACAGTCGTAGGACACACAAAAATGGAGGGTGCAAGCGGAGCAAAACCAATGGACTGTACGCTGGGAGTAAGTGGTGGATCTGAAAAGAGCCTTTTGGTGGTGTTTTGTGTGCGTCAAAAATTGTACATTTGAAAAAACGGATTGTCAAATAGGTTACAGTGAATCCAAAAAAGGTTGCAGTGCGGATTGTACATTGCGAAGACAAATCTGATTGCCAGCATATGTGAGATGGACTCCATCTCTGTGAAAAATGCAAGTGCTGCGAAACAAAATGTTTTCATTGTGGAATGAGGACATGCCAACATCTCTTAGAAAGGCACAAACAACCTTATTTACATTGCGCCTCGCTTTCTCCATTTGTGGACCAAATGCAGAGGAACGCAGCCATATTTGTCTTTGTGCAATACAGGAAAAAAGTATTTGGCAATTTGGAAACATGTCCAGGACCTTCGCAAGTCCTTCCTTCATTGCAAATTGCAAAGAAATTCCAGAGATATGGCCTAAACTGTTTCCTCCACAATGAATGATAATTATATCAGGATGACGCGCTTTCTGTAAAGTAGCACAGAGAGGTACCAAGTCGAGCCACCTCATTCCACGCAAAACATGCCAGTGCACTTCCACATGAGTAAATCCAAGATCTGCAGATAGACCACAACTTTCTGCATGCACCTTCATCCGATGTATCCAGGAGTCTCCCAAAATCCAGGTAACCTGTTTGCGCGCACACACAGCCATGGCTGTCTGGTCTCCTGTCAGGGAGAAGATGGTGTCATTAAATCTCTCCCTTCAGAACACACCCACCGAACTTTACTGACCAATCCCTAGCTCTGCTCATTCTCATTTGCATGTGTCTCCACCCCAGAATTTCCCATGTTAACATGCGCTGCCTGCAAACCACCGCCATGTCCGTAGACACGTACAGGATCAGAGCGTGATGACTGTACATTTAAGTATTATTCCCCTTTTCCCCTTTAAGGTGGGATCTGAAAAGAGACGTTTCTTTTTGTTTTTGGGCAGATGCCTTACAGACACCTGTTATTTTGTGGGTTTTTTTCTTTTTTTTCTTGCTTTACTCCTACAACCATTATAGAACCTTCTCTAAAGCAAGCCTTACATTCCAAAAGAACGTGGCATTTCCCAAAGAAGATAACACAACACCATCTGCTTCAAAATAATCTGCATTACTGGGAACAATGTTATTGTGGCTGCAGAAAAACATACCAGCTCGTAACATGAATGCACGCATGCCGCGATTGATGAGATACCTCCCAATATTTTGATCAGGACAGAAAACAGAACTGTTGTCCCATTTTCCTCTAGGGAGTAAAACAGAAAAAAATACTTTCGTAGTTGGAAAGATGTTCATGACAGCTTGAACCAACTGTTCCAAATCTTTCAGCAAAGTACGAGAAGTCATGTAGCCCAAATGGCAAGCACTGTAGTGCAAAAGTACTACATGTGGAGTGGTCATTGTACGCATGTGTCGGCAAGCTTCGACAATTGCCTAAACATTGCGATCACTCTCAGCGCTCCACACCACCTCCACTCCTCTCACATCGAAATGGTGTGCTACATGCCTACTCTCGGCATAGTGCTGTAAACCATGGAAAAAAATATCTCCAAGCACCAAAACCCTGACCCTCTGCACCTCTGCCATCTTCAGTATATGCACCGTCTTTCGACACAAAAGAGCAATGTGATTGGCTGATGCCTACAGTCCCCTTTCTATGGTGGATTTGCTGTAGAAACCCGCATGTGACAGCCCTACCCGCAGACAAGCGTTGTCTACGTGCGGCACGTAACTCTTACCCAGTCCTTCTACCCTTTCCACATCAGTCGCAAATCCATTCCCTCAATGGACAGAACTAAGCAGTCACACAGCCATCCACCAATCACAATCAACATCGCTAAATCTAACTCCGTCATCAACATTTCGCACTTCAAATGTACTATCGATGAATCTGAAGGGAAGTCGCATATCATTTCAAAGCACCTACTTCAAAAACTACTGTGCAAGTGTCACGGATTTCTACGTACATCTCCATGCATGCGCACATGAATAAGTATAAAGTACAGGTATGCATTTTTTAAGCAGAGAACATGTGCAACCCTTATGATTTCATTTAAACAAATTAATGGCAATAAATCTGTATAGGCAATACATGCCAACGCTCCCCCTTTATGTGCAAGATATCCGATTTTTCATTGACAAACCGCACTACTTTTTACTGTCTCCCGCATTACCTGAACATAACCTGTACATACGTCACAACTATCCCTATTGAGCGCGAAACTCTATTGTCCATTAGAAAATGTCTGAATTTTGTAACGTGTACCGCCTACATTAATGCTACTTGCGATGCGATCGTATGAGAAAAATAAATGCTCCCGATTGATGTGGTGACATCTCCCGCCGAGGGTCACCCGCTTTCTCGGAATCGTACTTATAATATCAAAGTAGAGGAATTTTTCCCATCTACTGTAATGACCTATCGCTCTGCTATAGATAATACAGCTTTAAAAAAACAAGAAATTTTGATAATCTAAAAATTGTACTCATTTCTGAAGCACGTGCAACTAAGATACTGCAAATAACATACAGAGGTAGCACATAGTGAAGTGAAATGTGCACATGCACTGTGTTGAAATATGAAAGGAGAATACTCCGATAAAAGATGCAAAAGTAACATGTATAGTAACATCACTGCTTTAAGCACACAAAGTTAATAATTTTGTTTTTTGCAATCACAGTGAAAACTACTCTCCTGAAAATCAACAGCATCTACACTGCAAGCAAACGACATATCCGAAGAAACCTGGTCATTCTGCAAAAAAAAGTAAGTACAGTACTACATTTATATTCTAACTATTACTCAAAGAGACTGTGTGGGTTACTTATTTAATTTGTGCACCAAAGCACACATTCATTTCTGAACCATTCTACCCACAAATCCCCATTTATTAAATTAAGAATAACAGGCAGAATGGTTCACAAATCCCTGTGTGTTTGGAACGCAAATAACATACAAAGTCCTTAGAATGTTAGTACTAGAAAACAAATAGCTGTTTTAATTTTATGCCATTACGTTTATTGTTAGTGCTTCTCCTCACCACTAGGCCACTTTGTACTCTCATCTGAAGCACATTGTAGTAGTATACAAACAGAGAAATAGCCTTCCCAAATCATTGTAAGAGGCCAATGCACATTAACACACGACCACAAAGAGTTTCCCCATCAAACGCATGCACGCATGCACACAGCACACATACATTGTACAACAGACCAAACCATGCCTTCTTTTCTTCAACAGACCCCAAAGAATGCCTACCAAAAAGAAAGTCTGTAGAAGGAACGCAGAAGTAGAGCAAATAAAAATAAAAGTGTCCAACCTAAGCATCCATCTGTAGCAGAGTTTGTAGAGAACGTTGGAACAAAACAGCTAATACAGTCGTTTCGGAAAACAAAGGAAGCTTCAACTACCGAAACTTTACCTCCTCCATCAAAATGTAGCATGAAACACAAAACTCTTCAAAAAGAATCAGGTACCAATACTGCTAACAAGTCTCCTATTAATCCTGATATAGTAACAAGAACCCAAAGTAAAAAAAGTATTTTAGCAAAAATGTTTCGCCACAGAGTCCTTCAGAATCTAATAAGAACAGGACCGAAATCATCCTCAACCCTTAAAACCTACCGTAGAAAATGTATCCTACAAGCTCTCGTGGACAGTGCAATCCTTCTCAAAAGGAAGCTGTTCATATTAGTGTTAAATAGGATGAAATCACTAACAAAACTAAGTACCAAACCACAAAAGAAACTTATCAATAAACGGAATGTGAACAAAAATAACTTCTTACATATTTGTGGAGGTGAATGGAGTCACACGACAACCACAGAACCATATTTATATGAAGAAGCATACAAACAAAATCAAACAAACACAATTGCAATCCATAGCAGTGGACGAGGGTATGAAAAAATCAATAATGCCATCATGGAACAAGAAACAGTGCTTAGAAAATTATCCCCTGAAAACTCAGAATTACCTCTCGATTTGACTGAACCAGACCATCCAGTATATAAATGGCTGTGCACATCAATGTGTGCCATTCCTAACAAATCTTTCAAATCTTTACGTCAGTTCCTCAATCAGTATGTAAAAGGTAAAGACAAAATGAAAATTAAAGTGCTGCAAAATATGGATATCTGTCTAGTGCGCAAATACACAGGACTGCAAGGACATTCATTAGCCTGCATTTCTGGACCTATTTGCAACAGCACCTTCCATGATATCAAAAGGATATCAATACATCATTCAAATATAAGAAATCTAATGTATAAAATATACTATGCTAAAAGTCCAGCTTCAGAATTAGCCAATTTAAATAACACTCTTCTGCATGGTACACCCAAATACCTACAAGAGGAAATTGACTGTATCCAGAGAAAATATTTTCGAAGTGAAAGCCACTTACAAAATGCAATAGTTTTAGAATAGACTACCAACAATGCTGCACATAGCAACCTTCTATTACACACTATTAAGTGACTTCAAGTCAGCAATCCCACTAAGTCAATGCCTTTGTCTGGGATGCCCAAAGGAAGCCCTTATTTATATATTTTTATGACAAGTTATAATCTGGATGATGAACCCTTGTATAACGCCCCTCTCTTAGAAACCCCCTGACCTCACTGAGTCAAGAAGTCAGTTTGTTTTGCAATTTAAAAGATTTATTGAAGAATTAAACAATAGATATATATCACACTTTGATAATAAATTAATATTTGATATCACACTTAGACATATGACAATGATCAACAATGGATGATATTATACTAGCACACTGGTTTCATTACTTAGGAGTAGTATAGAGGATAAGGTGGCTGAGAATGCTTTATGGTTTCAAGGAGATGCAAAGATGAATAAAAGGCAGTACAGAAATAAACTTGATATGATTTCAGCAAAAGATAATATGTTTACTTTTTCTCTGACAATTCACTCCCCCCCCCATGCAATGTAAGGAGATGGAAGTAACACACTGTCATGATGCCTACCTCCAAGGAGCCAGGTCTGACCCAGCAACCCCAGAGGCAGGCATCATTCCCCCCACGGAAGTGCCAGCGGGCCCAAGCTGGGGCCCTTTGGACACAGTCCTGGCGCCTTAGGCGCCAGGCTCATGTTAGACCCCTGTCCTGGCGCTTTAGGCGCCAGGCTCATAAAGCTAGACATGTGTTCAAGTGTTTTAATGTGCACTTACCTGATGCAGACCATGCTGCTACATCCAGGCCCTCTTGAGGCCTGAATGGAACTACTCTACCTGTGGGACTACTTTCCACCTGGGTGTGGTCGGGGAAGGATACATACCTGATCGGTGGAAGGATACATACCCGGAACTTCTCCCAAAGCTATTTAAACCACGCCCGATCAGCAACTCACGCTTCGCGTTGTTCTGCTCCTCGCAGCTGGACGCTCACCGTGTCAGCTCCTGCATCTGGACTTCAGCCACGCCTGTCAGCATCCTGGGTCGCCTGCAAAGGGAGATAAGAGAGAATTGGGGAGAAAGAAGACCTTACCAGCTAAAGCTGCATCACTGAGACATCACACCGACGATCCTGAAAGGGAAGACATCATTTTAAAAGCATTTCGCTTCGATCGCTGCAGCGCTGCATTTCACTCACCTTTCCTGGGCGCCTCCATCTTCAGCAGCGATCATCCGGATCCGCACCCACTTCTCAGAGCCTAGAGAGAAAAAGACAAGAAAACAAGGTGAGAGAAGGATGGGAATAGGAAAGGCTCAGTTTCCTTCTAAGACTTACCTGTTGGGTTATTCCCATTTCATTTCGGGTCCTGCCGCTTCCTGGCATTCCGGACCCCGGCCCCTATGGGGAAAAAAGACAAGGACATTGAATGAGCGAATGCAAAGACATTACCTGAACGCTCATCCAGAACTTACCTGTCATTTACTGGAACTGCACGTTTCACTTCGGGTCGGCGCCATATCTCCGGCATTCCGAACCCCGGCCCCTAAGGGGAAAAAAGACATAAGCATTAGCGCTTGCTGCAATAAGACAATGAACATTATTATTAAGCTTGAACTTTTGAACTTGCAACAGAACTCTTACAGCGCCTCACCTGAATAGTCAAGCTTATTTTGAACTCCCATCAAACCTCAATCCAGTGAAGTAACTGGGTTTCAACGTGCCCCTGCATCAGAAGCAGGATGGAGAACTCATCCTTCCAGACCCTAAGGTGAGACTTCACGGGGAATCGTGGAAGGTTTTGTGGAGGGCTGGAAGGGAGTGGGAGGCTTGAGCATTATTCCATCAGTAGGTAATACTCCCTTTTCACGCACAGGGAAATATTCCTGAGAGCTAGAAAAGACCAGAGTAGAGGGGCCCTTCCAGTCCATCTTCAGAGTCCTGCGCTTCACCACTGAAGAAGCATCAGCACTCAAAGCCAGACCTGCGCCTCCGTGGGAATCAGGTGAGCGTGACAGAACGCAAAGCCTACCCACAATTTCCCACCCGGGCGCTATGGAGACTTCCGAGACAGATCAGCTGGCCCAGCTTTTGGGGGAATTACGGGCAGAAGTGCACTCAGCCCGCCAGGAGACTAACGCTCTCAAAAGAGAACTGATCCTATCAAAGGAAAGAACAGATGACCTGGCCAAAAGGTTATTGCAGGCCCAGGCAGGGCACACTCCTTTACCTAATTCCGGAGGTACTTCCACATCAATGGGTTTGAATAACCCGGTTCAAATCAATCTACCTGGACACATGCCTTTGGCCCCGCCTGAACGTTTTGCGGGGGATCCCAAGAAATATGCCCTCTTTATGAACCAATGTCGTTTACACTTTCTATGCAGACCCGGGGCCTTCCCTAACGACCAGACCAAGGTAGCCTTTATACTATCTTACCTCAGTGGCAGTGCTGCCGATTGGTCTATTCCATTGGTAAATCAGGATGATCCCATTCTCCAGGATTTTCAGGGCTTCCAGGCCAGCTTGGAAAGATTGTTTGCTCGACACTCTCAAGGACAGGCCCTTGATAACGAACTGCTATCCTCACGACAAGGTAATCAGGATCTCCTGTCCTACGTTGCCACCTTTAATAGACTGGTTGTGGAAACTGGATGGCCAGAAAACAAAAGGATCACATTGTTTCATCGAGGCCTGCGCGGAGAGCTTAAGGATGTTCTAGCTCAGATTGTAAATCTACCCCAGGTCTGCGCAGACTACATAGACTTGGTGGTTCAACTTGATCACAGACTTCAAAATAGAAAAGCAGATCGGTTCAAGTACGAAACCCGAGTACCGATCAAAACCCACGCTAACTCCAAGAGTCCCGACGTATCCGAACCTATGCAAATCGGCGGTGTTAAAGGACCATTAACGCAGAAGGAACGAGAGAGAAGGCGGCAAATGCAACTTTGTCTGTATTGCGGGACTTCCGGTCACTTTCTTCGAAATTGTCCGGTTAAACCACCTAAGAAGGTGGTTGGAGCCACTGATAACGATTTATTGACACCTGATTCGGGAAACGACCTAGCCCGACGAGCGTAGGGGTCCGCATGCCGAGCTTGAAAACAAAATCTTTGACATCGCATTTTGTCATGCCAATGGTGCTCGTGGACCCAAAACAGCCTCAGCAGTTGCATGCTATAAAAGCGTACATCGACAGTGGAGCTATTGGAAATTACATAGACCATGAATTGGCTTCTAGGATTAAGCTCCCTCTCCGCCCGAAAGTAACCCAAGATGTCATTACTACAGTAGATGGAACCGAAATAGCCTCAGGGCCTGTAACGCATTCCACTGTTGAAGTGACACTGGTGGGTCAGGATGGACATCGGGAAGCAATTGTGTTTGATGTGATCAAGGCCCCACAATTTCAAGTAATCCTTGGTATTCCTTGGTTAGAAACACATAATCCCAGAATTGACTGGCGAGCAAAGAAGATAAGTTTTCCTGATTGTGAACCAACTTGTTATCCAAGAAATCCAGTTATGGGTCTAGCCTCAGCAACTTCCACCCCTGTACAGCTACCGTCAGAATACCAAGAATTCCAAGACGTTTTTCAGAAGGAACAGGCTAACACGTTACCTCCCCATCGGTCTTATGATTGCCAAATCGATCTGGTACGCAATGCTCAACTACCTTGTAGTAGGATTTATGCTCTTACGGAACCTGAGAACCTGCATCTGCGTCAGTATTTAGATCAGTACCTAGCCAATGGTTTTATTAGCCCGTCCAAGTCTCCTGTCTCCTCAGCTCTGTTCTTCGTGCCGAAAAAAGAGGACGACCTTAGAACATGTATAGACTATCGCGCCCTAAATCAAATAACGATTAAGAATCGTTATCCTCTGCCCCTGATCCCTGAGCTTATCGACCAGGTGAAAGACGCTTGTGTGTACACCAAGTTAGATCTCCGAGGAGCTTATCACCTGGTGCGTATAAAAGAAGGCGACGAATGGAAGACTGCATTCCGCACCAAATTTGGGCTCTTCGAATATCAGGTGATGCCCTTCGGTTTGTGCAATGCACCTGCCGCCTTTCAGTACTTTATGAATGATGTTCTTCGGGAACTTATCGATGTCTGTGTCATTGTTTATATTGACGACATCCTGGTGTACTCTTCTTCAGAATCCGATCACAGAAAACATGTTAGGGCAGTTCTTGAGAAATTGCGCCAGCACAGACTATTTGCAAAGCTCGAAAAATGCGTTTTTCATGCCACAGAAGTTGAGTTTCTCGGATTCATCCTGACACCTCAAGGAGTCCGAATGGACTCGCGAAAGGTGGACGCCATCCTCAAATGGCCATCTCCTAGCTCGGTGAAGGGAGTTCAGAGCATGCTCGGCTTTGCCAATTTCTATCGAAGATTCATCCCGGAATTTTCCCGAACAGTCCAACCCATCACAGCTCTCCTAAAGAAAAACAAACGCTTTGAATGGACTCTTGAGGCCGAACAAGCTTTTCAGGACCTGAAAACCAAATTCACCTCTGCACCTTTATTGAAGCACCCGCACCCAGATCTCCCTTACATTGTGGAAACCGACGCATCCAGTTCGGCCATGGGAGCTGTCCGGTCGCAAAGAGACCCAGAAACTAACCAACTACACCCTGTGGCCTTTTGGTCCAGGAAATTTTCTCCTCCTGAAATCAACTACGCAATTACCGACAAAGAGTTACTGGCTATTAAATCTGCTTTCAAGGCTTGGCGTCACTACCTTCTCGGGGCAAGACACACCATCACCGTAATTACGGACCACAGAAATTTACAGTATTTAAAGACGGCCAAAGCTCAATCTTCACGACAACTCCGATGGGCTCTATTCTTTGCGGAATTTGATTTTGTAATTACCTATCGCCCTGGCTGCAAGAATGGTAAAGCGGACGCCTTATCCCGGATTGGCATGGAAGAACCCAATTTGAGTTTAGAACCTGTGGCAATCATACCTGAACAAAGAATCTTAGGCCTAACTTCATTGCAAACTATTGAGGACATCCAAACGCAAGTAAAACAACTTCTAGACTCTTCAGCCTTACTGGAATGGAGTCAAAAGGGTCCTCATTACACCGTTAAGGATGATTTACCCTACTTCCAGGAGCGGTTGTTTCTGCCAAGTAAAGAATTGCAAGAACTTGTTATTGCCCATCATCATGAATCATTAATGGAAGGACACCCTGGTATCGCTAAAACGGAGGAAAAAATCAAACGCCACTTCTGGTGGCCTTCTTGGAGAAAAGACAAGTCTTTTGTATTGTCTTGCGGAATTTGAGCCCAAAACAAGGGTCAAAAGAAAAGGCCAGCCGGCCTACTTCAACCCTTGGATATTCCACTGGCACCATGGCACACCTTGTCAATGGACTTTATAACTGACCTGCCTCCTTGTGCTGGTTACAACACTATCCTTGTAATTGTGGATCTATTCTCCAAAATGGCCCACTTTATCCCTTTAAAAGGCTTGCCTTCAGCTTCCACCTTGGCCAAGGAATTTCTGGAGAATATAGTTTGCATACATGGTTTCCCTTCCATATTAGTCTCAGATCGTGGAAGTCAATTTATCTCCCATTTTTGGAAGAAGTGTTGCCAACTAGCACAAATAGATGTGCGGTTATCCACCAGCCACCACCCCCAGACCGACGGACAAACCGAGAGAACCAATCAGACTCTCGAGCAATATCTCCGGTGCATGTTACACCAATCCGAGTCAAATTGGAAAGACATCCTTTGGATCGCAGAATATGCATACAACAATTCAGTGCATTCTGGAACCGGACAAACTCCTTTTTATACTTTGTATGGTCACCATCCTCGGACCTCTGACCTAGATCCACCTCTGACCCTGGAAATGCCCGCAGTAAATCATCTGCATTCCACAATAACCCGAGCCTTCAAAGAAGCTGCAACTCATTTACAGCAAGCCAAGAAAAAGTATAAAGAAAACGCTGATTTGCACCGAAGTAAAACTCCTCCTTACCAAGTAGGAGACCAGGTATGGCTAGCAATGAAACATTTACCCCTCAAGGGCCCGCGAACCTTCAATCCCAAATTCATAGGACCTTATCCCATCAAGGCTATAATCAATCCCGTGGCCTTTAAACTGGATTTACCGTCTAACATGCGTATTCATCCAGTTTTTCATGCATCACTTTTGAAGCCAGTACAACCAGGGACCCGACTGTCCAAGCCTCCAGACCCAGTTCAAATTGAAGGGGAATTAGAATTCGAAGTTAAAGACATTTTAGACTCCAAGGTGTTAAAGTCAAAACTTTTCTATCTTGTTGACTGGAAGGGATATGGACCTCAGGAGAGATGGTGGGAGCCTAGTAATCATGTTCACGCACCTCGATTAATACAAAGGTTCCACCGGAGATTTCCGAACAAGCCAAAACCCCCGAAGGGAACAACCTTGGGAGGGGCCTTGAGGGGGGGGTACTGTCAGGATGCCTACCTCCAAGGAGCCAGGCCGACCCAGCAACCCTAGAGGCAGGCATCATTCCCCCCACGGAAGTGCCAGCGGGCCCAAGCTGGGGCCCTTTGGACACAGTCCTGGCGCCTTAGGCGCCAGGCTCATGTTAGACCCCTGTCCTGGCGCCTTAGGCGCCAGGCTCATAAAGCTAGACATGTGTTCAAGTGTTTTAATGTGCACTTACCTGATGCAGTCCATGCTGCTACATCCAGGCCCTCTTGAGGCCTGAATGGAACTACTTTACCTGTGGGACTACTTTCCACCTGGGTGTGGTCGGGGAAGGATACATACCTGATCGGTGGAAGGATACATACCTGGAACTTCTTCCAAAGCTATTTAAACCACGCCCGATTAGCAACTCACGCTTCGCGTTGTTCTGCTCCTCGCAGCTGGACGCTCACCGTGTCAGCTCCTGCATCTGGACTTCAGCCACGCCTGTCAGCATCCTGGGTCACCTGCAAAGGGAGATAAGAGAGAATTGGAGAGAAAGAAGACCTTACCAGCTAAAGCTGCATCACGGAGACATCACACCGACGATCATGAAAGGGAAGACATCATTTTAAAAGCATTTCGCTTCGATCGCTGCAGCGCTGAATTTCACTCACCTTTCCTGGGCGCCTCCATCTTCAGCAGCGATCATCCGTATCCGCACCCACTTCTCAGAGCCTAGAGAGAAAAAGACAAGAAAACAAGGTGAGAGAAGGAAGGGAATAGGAAAGGCTCAGTTTCCTTCTAAGACTTACCTGTTGGGTTATTCCCATTTCATTTCGGGTCCTGCCGCTTCCTGGCATTCCGGACCCCGGCCCCTATGGGGAAAAAAGACAAGGACATTGAATGAGCGAATGCAAAGACATTACCTGAACGCTCATCCAGAACTTACCTGTCATTTACTGGAACTGCACGTTTCACTTCGGGTCGGCGCCATATCTCCGGCATTACGAACCCCGGCCCCTAAGGGGAAAAAAGACATAAGCATTAGCGCTTGCTGCAATAAGACAATGAACATTATTATTAAGCTTGAACTTTTGAACTTGCAACAGAACTCTTACAGCGCCTCACCTGAATAGTCAAGCTTATTTTGAACTCCCATCAAACCTCAATCCAGTGAAGTAACTGGGTTTCAACGCGCCCCTGCATCAGAAGCAGGATGGAGAACTCATCCTTCCAGACCCTAAGGTGAGACTTCACAGGGAATCGTGGAAGGGTATCGTGGAGGGCTGGAAGGGAGTGGGAGGCTTGAGCATTATTCCATCAGTAGGTAATACTCCCTTTTCACGGACAGGGGAATATTCCTGCGAGCCAGAAAAGACCAGAGTAGAGGGGCCCTTCCAGTCCATCTTCAGAGTCCTGCGCTTCACCACTGAAGAAGCATCAGCACTCGAAGCCAGACCTGCGCCTCCGTGGGAATCAGGTGAGCGTGACACACACACAGTCTTCAGGAATACAGTCACAGTACAATCTGAATTCAGTTCCCCCCTAGCAAGCTTAGAGAAACAGGGATGATTTTAAACACAGGCAAAGTACTTTAAAGCTGGTATGCCAAGAAGGGAAAAATATGCTAAAAATGATTTTTAATTCCCTATAAGAGATTCAGGGTGGGTGATAGCTACTTTAAATTAGTTCAGGATCACTTTAGCAATGCTCTATGAATGATTGACAGGTTGCAAACGAATTTCAGCAAAGGAAAGCAAGAAGGTGCTATTTTGACAAGTGAAAAAATTTGAGCCAAATCGCAGCACTTTTTTCGAGTGCGTCGAGCGCGATGACGGAAAAAGTATAATGAATAGAAAGTCGGTTTAGAGCTTGTTGGAAAGCTGGGAATCTTAGCTCCTAGCACGTCACTCCTAGCACAAACGGTTCAAGAGATACGGACAATTTTATGAAGGTGGTTTTTCAGAAATGAAATAATGATTCAAAATGGCAAATGACACTTTTACAGGTTTAAAATCGGAGAAGGGACACACGATTCTATGATGCAGTTTTGGACAGGTTAAATGTTTGAATTAGATTATTTCAAACTAAGAGATTGGTTCTGCACAGTTCTGGCGAGATACTCACACTATAAATTTAAACGAAATGGCCCCGTCATGGATCTGGTCAATAGGTTTAGCTGCGGTTCTCTCTGCTCGGCGTGTCAATCAGGCACCGGTTCTGCTCACAGCGATCTGGTCTGGGTCTGCTAGCGGATCTGGATCTCTGGTTCTGGTCTCGGCACTGCACAGCGGTCTGGTCTGGGTCTCTTGAATTGGATCTGACGGTTCTGGATACACAGGATTCTTAGCAAGCAGCAAACCGCGCAGCCCGGTGGTTGAATAGTTTGCAAAGGATTTTGAGCCCTGCTAAAGAGAACTCAGCTTTTGGGTTAGGCCTTTGCTTTACGTTCTGGAGTATGAGTTCTAAGTTCTGGTCTCTGTCTGGATTTGAAGTCTAAGTGCTGGATCTGGTGTCTTCTGGCAAAGTGCTCTGCAAGAAATCAGCTTGAAGTGGGAAGTGAATGTCCCTGTCTGGCTTCCAGTGGCTCTTTTTATCTCTTTTGAAAATGGGTGTGGATGCTAACTTTCTATGCCTAACCCACTCACGATTTGATAGGTCAAGGATTTCTCTTTGACCTGAGTTGAGAAGGGAGCAGTGGGTCAGAGTGAGTCAGAGTCTTACAGTCTATTGAAGAAACGCCCCTTCGCTTTTACTTAGAAAATTAATTTTTCATAACTAACAGGTTTCCCAGATACACACGTCGTTGAAATTACATACACATTTCACAGATTAATTTAAGATACACTCTCGCCCAACTCTGATCCCCCTCAGAGCCTGGGTTCACAAATGGCAACATTTTGTGCTTTTTAGTGACTTTCGCCATATTGGTTTTTCCTCATAATTTACACAGACCTGCACCCCTTCCCTGAGCATATTACTGGAAATTACTATGTCTCTATCCTAAACACAGTGTCTGAAATATTAATAAATAGCGGGGTTCAGTCCCAGAACACCGTACAAAGTGGAATTTGGGCTCAAATGGTGAGGGCATTTTTCATTTTCAGGATCCCCAAATTGCACATTTCTGTGAGCTTAATACAAGATTTTAGAAGTAATTAACTTAAACATATATTTGCTGCAATATGAATCCACAGTCCTGTCTGGCCCGCCCCTAGGAACTGGGGGAGTCAGGGATCACATGTCTCTCCTTTCAGGCAGAGCTCTGTTTACAGTCCACACCCAAATCAGCATACTCCATTCAATTGAAAGGGTCTATTGGGTTGGGTCCAGCAGGCTGCAGGGAGGTCCCCTCCCTCTCAATCAACAGGGCCATGTGATATCCTGCCTCCTGTTGTGGGTCTCTGGGGTGTTAAGAGTTCTCAGGAAAGGCATGTCTTCTGGGAACAGCAGGTGTTTAAGCATTTTAATTAACCAAAAGGCTTTGAAGTTTCCAGCTGGCTCAGGATCCTTTTGCAACTCCTGAAGTACAGTTCTCCTGTCAGAGTTTAGACCACTAGCGCCGGTTTGTGTCCAATGCCGGTACTGCACCCATTTTTTTACAGCTGTCTTGAATTAATACATTTCAAAAGGAAATAATTGTACTTGATGGTATATGATCCTTGCTTGACATTGTTTTGATGGCAATCCTTAAAGTAGAGTGGTGATGTGGAACACCCCACAAGAAGGTTGAATCTTTAGAGTGGTCTTGTGAGCCATGATTTTAGCAAATTTTTGACATCAAGAAAATGAATTCCCAACAGCTCTGGGTTGCTTTTGGCAATCAGCATTGCCATTCCCAATGGTTTCAGGCTACTGTGTGTGTAGCCCAATGGTGGTTTTAGGCAGTGCCCTCCTGTGCTCACAAACATAGGCAAAAATGGGTGGCAGCCTATTCTTCACGTTTCCCTGTGCACTTTCTGGGGAGTTCGGCCATCATGATGTTTTCAATGCCAGTAATGCACAGTTTTATGGTAGGACTTGGATGCATGGGTAAAAACATCCCACAACACATACAAAAAAGAAATACTAAAATTTAAAAGTGCATCGGCTGACGTACCAAACCATGTGTGTGTGTGTTGCCGCAGAACGTTTTACAAAAGGAACACAAAACATGTAGACATAGCATACTCAATAGAAGACAACGAAGATTCCAAATGGTTTCAATTACTCTCTACCTTTTAGCAGAAAACAAATATGAAATAAGAGAACCCCTAATATGTTGCAGTTACTGCACAACAAAACTAGACAACAACCAAACTCCTTCACGTGCTATCACAAATAATTTGGAATTGTTCCCACTACCAAAAACCCTGCAACAACTCAATTTGTATGAGAGCATCATAATTCAAACAGTTCACCCATTTCAAGCAATTATACGCCTTCACCCAAAAACAACAAAATTACCTCCCTCTGAATTGGTGAAAGGCATTTGTGGCAAAATTGTTTATTTGCCATTAGATCTAACCGAAAATGTACACACTCTAGGAGTGCAACGATCAATAGAGCATTCTTTAATTGTCTTGGTAAATGGTGTACCAACAAAGGATAAAAAAAATTGGCAACAACTGGTGGACATAAAGTTAGACAAGCCTTGCAATATCTGAAAGACAATAACGAGTACTACAAGGAAATAAATATTGAAGAAAACTTAAGGGAAGCAACTGAAATAATTCAAGAGCCATCAGAAACTGGACAAGTCAAACTTCTGGATCCTGCTGCAGTATGCACTTTTTTGGACCAGTACACAATTTATCCATTGCATTCCAATAAAGCATAGATGATGCACTAGAAACTTACCAAATTCGACAAACCAAAGGTTCACCAATGAGTACATGGGAAAAAAGTATAGAAGCACGTGCTTTTCCACTGCTATTTCCTACTGGCAAAGGTGGAAGATACGATGATAGACCCACTCAGATTACGGCATCAGAATACCGCTCATTACAAATGTATTCGCACGATCCCAGATTTAGACAAAATGTGGAGTACATATTCCACCTACTCTTTGAAAGTGAACTAGCAATGCTATGTTACGGAGTTGCACACATTTTGAAATCTGGAACCCACTTTCAAAATATGTCAGCTATGCAATTAATACAAAAAGTACAGGAAAAAGATGAGGTTTTACAATCAAGTATAACAAATTTGTTTGCAAACATGCATGGTGCAAAAGAGTACTGGTTCCGACGGCATGGAGACATATGTTGTATGATCAGAAACCTTGGAACACTGACTTGGTTTGTGACACTAAGTTGTGCAGAATATGCATGGGAAGATTTACATGAGTTCCTACGCATAGCAAACAAAAACAAAATCAACATAGATATGTTAACACCTGGAGAACTTTTCTCTCTAGATCCAGTTAATGTGTCAAGATATTTCCATCATCGTTTCATTGCTATGCTACACTTTATTTGCAATAAAACTGTTCCTCCCCTCGGAGAAGTGCAACACTTCTTTTGGAGAAAAGAATATCAAGCGAGAGGAGCACCGCATATTCACATGCTTTTATGGATCAAAGGTGCACCTAAATTTGGTCACGACAGTGATGCCACTGTTTTGCAGTTCATCCAAAAATATGTCACTTGTGAAATCCTGTCACAAAGGACACATAGTGACCTGCATGGGCAGATTTTACAATTTCAAAGACACAAATGTGGCAAATATTGTCGTCGCAAATACAAAAACAAAGGTAAATACTACACCAAATGCCGCTTTGGTTGACCTAGACCAGTTACAGAAACAGGTGAAGTGAATAACTTCATGTCTTCAGTTCAACATAGTGTTAAAGGTAAATCACCTAAGAACACGTATTACATAAAAAGAACAGAAGAATCAAAATATATCAATGATTACAATGCAATCATTGCCCTCTTATGGAATGCAAACATAGATGTGCCGGACATTGCAGACAATTCTACTGCTGTTGCATGATATTTTACAGCCTACTTAACAAAAGCAGAAAAAACAGACCTTCAAGACCTCTGGGATGACCTAGCATCAGACAAAACACTATCGCAGAAATTGTACAGCCTAGGCATAAAAATGCTCTCTCATAGAGAATGTGGCACCTATGAAGCAGCAGATCGTTTAACCGATACTGCTTTGTATGGAAAATCAGACAACATAGTATGGCTAAGTCTTGGTTCTGCTAAAGCTAGAAAAATGGTTCTGAAATCATATGAGGACATAGAAACAATTGCCAGAAATGATCCCAACAGCCAAGACATTTTAAAAAACATTTTACTGGACACATACTATCCGAACAGGAGTAGCACTTTGGAAAGCATGTGTCTATACCACATTGCTCAAAACTTTGCATACAAAAATAGTGTCAAACCCGATGAAAGCAAAGGTAGATATGGAGTAACCGATTGTGAAGGCAGCTTAGTGAAACTTACCAAACGAAGCTTAGTTAATCATGGTAAATTGTCATTAAAAACTCCTTAACAAAAAGAACTATACTACATGTCTCTGCTACAACTTTTTAAACCGTGGAGAGAAGAGGAAGAGATACTAGATAACTATGACTGCTATGAAGATGCTTTCAAAGCAAATGAAAGTGCTATCACTGATGTGAACTTTACGCAGTACAAAACAATGTTACACAATGAGCAGCAACACAAAGAAGAACTTCAGGCCCAACTAGATAAGGTCTCATCCGACAGTAGTCAACCTTCTGTAACAGGAAGCCAAGAACCACTAGGACAGCCACTAATAGCAAATGAGGCAGAATTAGCTATGGCAGAAGTGGAAAACACCATGTGTCACTATCAAGAAGATATCGAAGACCTAACTGTACAACAAGCAAAACTTAACAAAGATCAGCGCACCATTTTTGAAGACGTAACAAAACAAATTGTACATGGTGTGCAACACGAAAATAAAGAATGTACCTGCCAAAATTACAAACCTATACTGCTGTATGTCAGTGGTGAAGCTGGGTCAGGAAAAACATTCTTAATCAAAATCATCAGCAAGTTCCTTCAACAATTGACAAACAACAAACTGTCAGCTGTTGTAACTGCCCCCACAGGTTTAGTTGCCTACAACATAGGCGGTGTCACTTTACACACCGATTACTACTCCTTCCAGTAGAGAACCAAAACAAATTAGTCTATCACAAACTTTCTGCAGAAGCTGCAATGGAACTACAAAGAGTATTCAAACAAATGAATATGCTACCAATAGATGAAGTGAGTATGGTCTCCAACCTAATGTTGGCCTTGATTCACCTCAGATTTCAAGAAGTACCTAAAACAAACTACGAAGAACTCTTTGCAGGAAAACACATTATCGTTTTCGGAGATCTTCTACAATTGACAGCAGTGAAAGGTGAACCTATTTTTAAAACCTTAAGACACAAACTTTGCAGTAAAACTGTGGGCAGCATAGGAAATGTCAACCTTTGGCAACATTTCCAATACAGAGAATTAATAGAAAACATGCGGCAATCTGCGGATCTCACTTATGCCAACATCTTAAAAAGTATTAGAGTTGGTGTACTATCGCAAGAAGCACAAGCCATATTGAAAAATGGCACATTCATGCACTTTATGGCGACAATGCATGTGCTACTGATGTTATGGAACAATTAGCGCACAACAATGTCAATTGTATGGCCTTAATGCCAACTCTTGCAAGCTGTTTCAAATTCAATGAAACAATGTTAAATAAAGAAATGCAACCAATTATAGAAATTAGCGCCACAGACAAACTAGACGTACATGGTATGACACTACCCATGTGTGAGCAAGCTACATAGCTTAGAAAAATCAATCTCCAACACAGCTGGGTTGGAAAAAATATTAAAAGTATCCTTAAATTGTAGAGTAATGCTTAAACGTAATCTTGACGTGGAGCAAGGGCTAGTTAATGGGGCACTGGGTACAGTTGTTGGCTTTCAATCATGCCCACGTGACAACAACATTCAGTTTGTCAATATTTTTATTATTTTTTATTTTTTTTTATTTTTATTGTAACAATTAGTTATTTACATAACTTTAATTACAAAATTAGAGACAACGGCCCTCATTACGACCCTGGCGGAGGACCATGGTGCAATTTGCACCATGGTCCATGGCGCTAAGCTGCCAACTTCGCCATGGTGGTTGGCGGATTTACTGCCCCATTCCGACCTTGGCGGGGCGGTAAGTCCCCAATCCCCATTTACCCTTCCCCATTCCCATTTTTGCCCCATAGGGTATAATGGGAGTGGGGAAGGCGTTAATTACGCCACCGTAAATTACGGTGGCGTAATTAACAACAAGTCCCGTAGCGCCATGGATTTTTCCGCCTGCAAAAAGCAGGCGTAAAAATCACCATGGCGCTACGGGAACTCGTAGTCTGGCGGAAAGGTACGCCATGCTTTACGCCGGCGTAAACCCCTTTCCGCCAGGGTCGTAATGAGGGCCAACCTCTTCATCTTACTACTATTTCATCTATCCACCATCATATGAGTTCATCAATCCATTATGGTTCTTTTTTTTTGCAGTTCTCTCAAGTGAGAGGCCTGTTTTTAACATTAGTCTTCCTCCAAAATGTTATCAAGAAAATCTACCAGGGCACAAATTAATCTAGCATTGTTTCCAGCTACCAGCGAATGCCACAGATGTTCAGTTAGTTGAAAGGTTGATGTTACATGTTGGAGGAAGAATGAGCGCTGGGTCGCTACCTGGTCACATTCAGAGACTAGATGTTTGAGTGATTCTACCTCAATTTTGCAGAACCTACATTTATTATCAGCTATTTCTTTGTAGTGTCTCAGATACATCATCTCTTTGGTTTTATATATGTTAAGCCGAAATCTTAGGAACATGTTGCGATGATGTCTTGATGGAAATTTTGTTAGGTATTTAGGTAACTTATCTAAGCTGTTGCACGTCATGCCTAGATTAAGTGATGATGGCAACGCCTCACGCAATTCTCCATTTTTTATCCAATACCAAGATCTTAATTTGTTTTTGGCAATCTGTGGGGTATTGCAGACAGTTTCCCAGGAAATATCGATGACTGCCAATGACTTTCTGATTTTCATAGCCCAGATATGTAGCAATCCTGCATAATGTGTGGTGTCCATTTATTTTAGGATTTCATATGCTGGGGCTACTGTGTTTAAGTTCATTTTGCGTAACAAGGCAATGGACTTCCATAGAATCAAGCCGTCTAATGGGTCAAGGCCAAGTTCGTGTCTTATTGCCACAATTGGAACAGAAATTGGAAGAGCCAAGACTCCTCTCCAGAATTGGCCTTCTAACACTGCCCAGATACGATTATCAATATTGAGTCCAGCCTCTGCCCCGTAAATCAAGGCAGGAATAACTTTTTGACGATAGAAGGTCATGACCGGAATCAGGGTGAATTTACCAAATTCATTGTGTAAGCGTTTACCCTGAAGAGTAAAAGCTGTCCTGCGATGCTTCAGGTCTAAGATCCAGGCTTGTTCTCTGATTGAATTATTTATTTGTATTCCTAGATATCGTATGGTTTGCACAGATTCAATCTTTTCTCCTGATGCGAACCAGGTAAAATTCTCGGCTGATCTTTTATGTGTTGACCCAAAAGACATTGGGCCTCATTACGACCCAGGCGGTAAGGGGTTTACGGCAGCGTAAACAGCGCCGACCCTTACCGCCTGATTACGAGGTCCCTTAGCGCCATGGAGGTTTTAACACCTGCTTTTAGCAGGTGTTAAAATCCATGGCGCTAAGGGACCTTGGTGTTAATTACGCCACCGTAATTTACGGTGGCGTAATTAACGCCTTCCCCACTCCCATTATGCCCTATGGGGCAAAAATGGGAATGGGGAAGGGTAAATGGGGATTGGGGACTTACCGCCCCGCCAAGGTCGGAATGGGGCGGTAAGTCCGCCAACCACCATGGCGTAAACGTAGTTTACGCCATGGTGGTAAAGTCACGGCCCAGGCGGTAACTTACCGCCTGGGTCGTAATGAGGCCCATTATCTTTGATTTTCCGGCATTAATTTCAAGACCATTGGCTTGTAAATACAAAACCAGTGCTTGGAGAAGCCGTTGTAGTCCAATTTCCGTTTGATCGAATAATACGATATCATCGGCATATATTGCATAGCTGATTGGATGGTTGTTTACTTTCGGTGGAAAGCAGCGAACGTTCACAAAAGCCTCCGGCAAGTCAGCAATATATAACTTAAACAATAACGCTGCCAAAGGGCAGCCCTGCTTCACTCCCTGGGAGGTTGGAATCTCTTTCGTCACGGAGCCTTTGTTATCAGTACGTACTTTTATTGAAGTTCCTGTATGCAGCGCCATGAGTGGATGAAGGATGTTCGCGGGGCATGACCATGATGTTAGTTTCTTCCATAAAATTGTGCGATTGATTTGGTCAAAAGCCTGCCGCATATCTATGAAAGCTACAAAAATGTTCCCCTTATTTTTCATTGTGTCAAGCTTGAGTATATTTACTATGAGAAGGTTAATTTCTGTTCCAACCTCCTTTGTAAAGCCTGTTTGTCGCTTATCCATTAGATTGTTAGAGAAAGCCCATTTGGTGAGTTTTTGTTGTAAACATGTTGCAAAGATTTTGCCAATAATATCCAAGAGGGCAATAGGGCGATAGTTGGCAGGATTATCTCTATTGCCCTTCTTGAATATGGGTACAATAATCGCAGTCCTCCATGAGCTCGGAATCAACTTAGCTACTGAGATTAGTCCAAACAGATCCACAATGAAGTTAGCCCAAAGTTCCTTTTTCTCTTTTAAGAGAACGTTTGTTAACCCATCAGGGCCTGCTGCACGAGAGTTCTTCAGTTGTGTTATGATAGCGATGATTTTCGCTCTCGATTCACAAACATCCCATGGGGCCGATGAAAGCTCGGGCTCCAAGGAGCCTTGAGCTGAATTATTTTCAAAGACCTTCTTAAAATGCTGTTCCCAGGTAAACATAGATATTCCATTAGTTAAACTTAGTTCTTGAGTACAATTGTTATTTAGAATCTTCCAAATATCTCTTGAATTTCGTTGGATAATTAGGCCTAGCATTGTTTCAGCCCGTTCTTGATCTCTAATTATTTGGAAAGATTTTAACCAGTTTCGATATTTCATTTTGCAGTTTTTGATTTCCTTTATTTCTTCAGGAATATTTTTACATTTCTTTTTGATTTGTCTGATGTTTTTATGCATTTGTTTCTTTTGCTGATTTACCTGGGCACTGTATACATATTATTTCTGAATTTGGAAAGGATTGTATGTTCTTTTTTTTACGGTGCCAAATTGGATTAGCAAAGGTGCGTAATTTACTCTGTTAGAAATGGTTGTTATATCATCATTGAGGCCATCTCTCAACTGACAGATATGATGATCTTTAATTCGCAGCCTGTTCAATCCCTCATTCACCTCCAGAGGACAGCTATACTGTGGTGATATTAGACATTGTTCTAGTAAACAGAATAACTCCAGTATGCTGTGATCACTTAAAGATGTTTTGATTATGGACAGTCTTTCTACTTTTGACCAAAAGGAAACAGAAATCCAAAAATAATCTAATGTTTTTAGACTTTTATCTCTATGCCAAGTAGAGCTTGGGGGAATATCTCCTTGGATATGACCATTAATCATCTCACAGTTTCTTGATTTCATGGCTTCCAACCATTTATCTCCTCTAGTTGATACTACAGTAGATGAGGTCCTTTTCTTAGATGATTTTTCAAACCATGAAAAGTTGAAATCGCCACATATTATAATTATAGTCTCCAAACTTGATGTTAGACATGGATCGATAATTGCCATCACTGATTTAATGAAACTTGCCGAAGAAATCATAGCTGGATTCCAATATAAATTAATGTCAATAATTGTGGTGAACGATTGTTCTTCCTCGGGCTTAGCTGTAGTATTATTCCAAGTACGAAAAGGTTTGGCATAAATGTTTGTCTTATCTCCCAGCCATATACATTATTGACCATTGTAATTAGACCAGAAAAGGGTCTCCCACGTTGATTCTTTCCTGCTTTATTTAGAACGATGGTGTAACCATCTTTTGACGGAGGCTCACGAAGCCACGTCTCTTGAAGGCAGATGATAAAATTGTTTGCTAAAGCCGTGGGGAAGTCATTAAATAGATGGAGAAATCCTCTGGTATTCCAAGAGATGATCCCACAAATCTCTGTGCCTATATTTACTGATGGTTATGTTTGTTGGTCTTTCTGTGATGCAATTTGTCTTGTGTGTTCATCAGAGTTCTCCCAAGTGGATTTTGTTCCAAATCCACGCTCTCGCGAAGATAGGAGACTTCTTAATTCTTCACGTCGATGATCAATTCTTGATTTTACAGCATCACTTTTTGCAGAGTTATGTATACTCCGCTCCGATTGTATTTCAAATCCATATGATAATAGTTCATCTCGTGCAGCTAAAAGGGTTTTTTCTACTGCAAATGATCTTATATGTAAGAAAACCTTATTGACGGATTTCTCTGAGATATATTCAACAATTAAGATATCTTCAGTAGTGATGGTACGAAGTGAAGGGATGATATGGAGTCATTTCATCGCGTTTCTTCTGTTTAAGTTGACATCGTTGTCGTCAGAAAACACATTTTCCACTCTGATTTTCCAGGTTTGCTGTTTTAAGTCAAGTTGACGTCTATCGCTTGCTTTCGTTTTTGTTGGAATGTGCTTATTCCGCTGAGCAGCAGTCATTTTAGGATTGAAGTTTTGAGGCGATTCAACGCCATTCTTTAAGCTTGAAATCTGCCTTGCATTAACCCGATTGAATTCCAGAGAATTCCTATGAGATACTGAGGGACACGTGATGACTTGTTTACGCCCTTTTGCTACTTCGCCTAATTGTTCTCCACGATGGGGTTCTTTCGGGCCATTAGGCTTTCTTTGACTTACTGACTCACCAGGCACGATCGAAGAAGAGCTGGTACAATCTAGCGAGTATGTCGAAAGATCACATAGGTCCACTGATTCCTCATCTGGTACTGTTTGTTCAGGGTCTGATTCTAGACGGGCCCGCTTATTTGGATTTTGCTTTTGCTCTAAGGGGGGCTTGGCATCATTGCACTGGCTCTGAGACTCTTTTGAGTGCGCAGTAATGGCATTAACTAAAGGACCCTCATTTATTGGGCGTTCAAAGAGCGCAAGCTTTTGGGGAATCACTATGTTTCTGACAAATTGTTTAACATTAGTGGAGCGTTTTTTTGGTAGATTGTTCGCTATCTTTTTTGGAGCCGATCGAACTTTTTTTGCAGACATCATTGGTACCTTTATTTTACCAACTGAAAAGTTTTTAGCTGAGCCTTTAAATATATCAAACGAATTTGTGTTTATAGAGGCCGATGGTAAGGTTAGATTTTCCACTGCACTAATAACCTCTGGCATCTGTTGGAATTCAGTGCGCACTGTATCGGAGTTGATCAAATCTAGAGTTTCTATGACACTGGTAGAATTCTGAGTATCTTGTATTTGTTCTGTTGTTGCTATTAAGCTATCAACAAGCATCTCACTAGTACTTGCGATTGGACAGGGCGACATGACTGTAGGGGTTATCTGCGTTTTTTGTGTTTGTACCAAATCTCCTTGACATCTTGCATTTTCCACACTGATTTTAGGGGATCCATCATGGAAAGTATTCATTGGAGGATGTGCCAAAGCTGGTACAAAATTAGCACTTTTCGATGAAAGGTAATTTTGGTTTGTACTGACTGAACCACTAAGGTGCCCATGAATTTGTTCTGCATTTACCTGGGTATTATGCCTTACCCATTTCATACATTCAAGTGTTGCAGCTATTAAAGTGGAATTATCTACATGGGTGCTTGACAAGAGATCTCCAAAGCGATATTGCCATTGCGAGGACGTCTCCGCCTCTATGTCCATTCTGTGCAACAGTGCATTATTCAGATGTTCCATCGTGTCCATTTTAGAAATAAGCTGGTTAATTTGCGTGCCCTGATCTTTTATGGCGTCGTTTAAACTCTCGTAGAGTTTTACGAAAGGAATGAGAGCCAAAGAGGTAGCGGCTAATACATTATTATGAGTTTGGATGCCAGCTGCAACTGACAGGTTCGATTTATTCATTTGTTCCTTCGCAGAAGTTGCAGATAAAGATTTTGTTTCGTGTACTAGTTTAGCTGGAATCCCTCGTTGCTGTAGAGATTCATCTTCCACATCTTCTTCGTTCATACGATTTTGGCTTTCAAAATCAGAGGCAAGTGTAACATTGTTATCACTAAAAGTAGGACAGTCAGTTACTGAGCTGCGGTGGGAGGAATTGAGCTCAGAAAATCCAAATTTGTATTGACAGTATATATTGTTTGAAGTACATCCGCTCGGGGCAGTGTTAACAGGATTAATATTTGGCTTCTCGCCAAAGCTCTGTATCAGCTTTTCTTTGATAGAGTTGTAATCAGCCGTTAGCCTCTCAGTTAACCGAGCCTCGCGCTCTGCCAGATCAAGACCTTTGGGTTCTATACCTAGAGCTGTTTTTAATTTTTTTCCTGTATTTGTCAAATTAGGTGGAGGCGCTGTAGCAATTACCGATTGATATAGCGCTCCCGACCCATGTGCACCTCCACCGCTGTTTACGGCTGTACTTGGGCGAGGGCGTGACAGATTCGGATTTATTAAACAATCTTTACAGCTTTCCACATCAGTTTTAGAGAGACCTGACGAGCCTTGTAATGGCATTGTCAAGTGAGAATGGGCGCCCTGGTGCTTAACTGGTACTCTCGCCATAGGTGACAACGCTCCTTCGCTTGTTTGTATTCCACCCGGTAAGATGTTTTTAGCTGCTTGCACATTCAGTAAGTTTGGTGGTGGCAAAAATGTAAACTTTGTCTCATTTGAGATGTTCACGGGCACTTGAATTAACATAAGCTCAGAGTCTGTTACATCAAAAGGAGACTGAAACGATGAGGTATTTACCTCAATCGTGTTTACCGGCACTGACAGGACATTTGTCATCATATTGGTATCGAGGGCCAAGGACCGGATTAGTAAGGTTTCACAGTTACTACATTTTTCAACTGAAGGTGTTTTTTCTAAAACATCCGATCTTTCGTAGGCGTAAGCATATTTGTAGTATGCAGCACAATGTGAAAACTCTTCCAGTTGCATCGTTCGACAAGGCGCACAAGGAGATGCAATTGTTAGTTGCCGGGCTACATCTGAAATCGGTTTGAGACGGCAACGCGTAAGGAGATTTTCATTAATGATGATGTTTTTTGTTAATGTAAGCAAAGAGCTGACAATATATATCGGCGGTTTGTGACACAAAGTTTCAGAACGTGTCGTTTGGGGCAACACTGGCATGTTTCGTATAGCAGTTCTTACCTCGTTTTCTTCTCCCACCACAGAGGTATGTCGCTCCAGGGTACTCGACAAGGACTGTAGGGGAGAGTGTGACCGCTCAGAGTCGAGCCTAGTTTTCTGCTTTTGACGTGTTTGCGGGCTCATCATGCAAGTTGATCTCGACGGACAGCACTGACTGGGACAGGGGTAGGCTGAGGATCTCCTTGGTACTTTGCGGTATAGGTTGTACACACAATGATATTACTGTTGCTGCAGCTCCTCTAAGGAGATTATTACGATTGAAATATATTTAAAGCCACCATCCGCCAAACAGCCGCACAACAGCTGCTGGGCTTTACTCTTTCGGGCTTAACGCCGCGAGGGTGGCCCACAGCTGCTAAAGAGGTCTCGGCGAGGTCACGTGATCCGTCACGTGCTTTCCGAAGACTCCGCCTCCTCCAGGAAGTAGAGTAGAACACTGAAAAGCCAGCAGGAGCTTCTCAGGGCTCGCAGTGCTGGCAAGAACAAACAAGGTTCCCAGTAATGGATTCCGAAATCTAGCAGCACAGTTCGGCACACACCCCGCTCGGGCGGCCCACAGCTGCTAAAGAGGTCTCGGCGAGGTCACGTGATCCGTCACGTGCTTTCCGAAGACTCCGCCTCCTCCAGGAAGTAGAGTAGAAAGCTGAAAAGCCAGCAGGAGCTTCTCAGGGCTCGCAGTGCTGGCAAGAACAAACAAGGTTCCCAGTAATGGATTCCGAAATCTAGCAGCACAGTTCGGCACACACCCCGCTCGGGCGGCCCACAGCTGCTAAAGAGGTCTCGGCGAGGTCACGTGATCCGTCACGTGCTTTCCGAAGACTCCGCCTCCTCCAGGAAGTAGAGTAGAACGCTTAAAAGCCAGCAGGAGCTTCTCAGGGCTCGCAGTGCTGGCAAGAACAAACAAGGTTCCCAGTAATGGATTCCGAAATCTAGCAGCACAGTTCGGCACACCATATTCGCTTTGACAAACTTTCAGAAGTGAAAAGGATAGGGCGCTCAACTGCTCGATTCCTTCTCTTCAAAGACATGTATGTACATAGAGAACAATTTTCTCTAACTCTTGCATATGCAGTCACCATTCATAAATCCCAAGGTCTTACCCTAGACAAAGCATTGATAGATATAGGAAACACAGTCTTTAAAGAAGGCATGAGCTACGTAGCGCTATCACCCTTACAATAGACTGCGTTCAATGTACACCCCATATCTGAAACAATATCCTGTTCCAAAAAAAGGAAAACGTGGTGAAAGAAAACTAAATCAAACAGAGATGCAACAGAATCTGACAGCAAATCCTTCACTGCCCAAGAGTGTATTACAACGACACAGATAAATGAATATCACAGATCCGTAACCACAAATGCACAGTTAGAATATGCCAACAGGTATCTAACTGTTGTTAAAAATCAGCAGCAAGGCAACAACGATAACATTAATCAGAAAGAAGAAGGGAACAGTCAAAGAAAAGAAAGAAATAGTGCGTAGCATAGCAAATAAAGTTTTTTTTTTAATCCGACAAGGATTTCTTTTCCCCCAGACCCAAGGATTTGAAAAACAAACACAGAAACTGAGCAAAATGCACAGTACACTGGTTTGTGAACTAAATATGAGGGTAAAAAAAAAAGCTAAACTGTCTATTATACAGTGTAATAAGTCTTCTTAAAATGCAAACACTAACATGCTTTTTTCTTTAATCACAGAAATTGAAAAAGTATCGTTCCGCCAAGTGCTAAAATCATGTAAGACATATATGGTTTCTGAACAAAGTAAACAGTAAGTATAATTACAGTCATGCGAATCTACACGTCTAATCTATGGCACTAATATGCTGCAGTGGCTGTAGGCTGGCCCTAGCATCTTCGTTGTATAACCTACCACCTACACCCTACGGCCAAGCAACCAAGACAATAGGTCCTACCCGCAACCATCGCTTCATATCAAAACCATGGTGCTTGTAATTTGACTACTTATAAATTTACTCTTGGGTGCATAGTCTGCAGCCATGCACCCAAGACGCTATGACATGCACACAATTACCGCACCACACCACACCCATGTTCACTTATAACCTCACTGCTTATGACTTCAGTCTTGGTGCATGGCCTTTGGCCATGCGCACCAATTGTGGCTTCTAACTTCACTACGTATAAAGTTGGGTTTGGGAGCATGGCCTTTGGCCATGTACCCAATACGCTAGGCCCTCCCCACAACCACCTGAATAATGTTTCATAGTACGAGTGTACCTATACCTGTGATATGCTGAAATAGTTGTGACCACAGGCTACAAACTTGGGTGTGAGGCCATAGATTTTTCAATGTATGGGTATGCAGTATATAAAATCCGTAGTGGCGTACAACTGCAGTGCTTACAACTTTGTTCTCCGGTGCATGGCCTTCAGCCATGCACCAAAAACTGTACGTCCTGGCCACAACTACCACACCATATGACACCCATTGGGGCGTATAATTACACTACGTACAAATGTGCTGTTGGGTGCATGGCCTTCGGTCATGCACCCATGATTGCTGCCCCTCCCCATAGCCAGCTGAGTGATGTACTACCACACCATATCACACCCATTGGTGCGTGTAAGTACACTGCGTACAAAAGTGCTGTTGGGTGTACCTATACCTGTGATATGCTGCAGTAGCTGTGACCACAGGCTACAAACTTGGGTGTGAGGCCATAGATTTTTCAATGTATGGGTATGCAGTATATAAAATCCATAGTGGCGTACAACTGCAGTGCTTACAACTTTGTTCTCCGGTGCATGGCCTTCAGCCATGCACCAAAAACTGTACGTCCTGGCCACAACTACCACACCATATGACACCCATTGGGGCGTGTAATTACACTACGTACAAATGTGCTGTTGGGTGCATGGCCTTCGGTCATGCACCCATGACTGCAGCCCCTCCCCACAGCCACCTGAGTAATGTACCACCACACCATATCACACCCATTGTAGCTTGTAAGTACAGTACATGCTGTTGGGTGCATGGCCGTTGGTCATGCACCCATGACTGCTGCCCCTCCCCACAGCCAGTAGAGTGATGTAGTACCACACCATATCACACCCATTGGGGCATGTAATTACACTACGTACAAATGTGCCGAAGGCCATGCACCCATAACTGCATGCCCTCCCCACATCCACCTGAGTGATGGGCGATACTACGTGTGTATCTATAGTTGTGGTATGCTACAGTGGATGAGGCCTTAGTATAGAGTCTTATTTGTTTGTCCATATATATTGCTATGTATGGGTGTGCAGTAGCTTATAAGTTTAGTGCTTACAAATTTGTTGTTGTGTGCATGGCCTTTGGCCATGCACGAACTCTCTACACACTCTCCACAACCACCTGATCCATAAGCAATACTATAGGTGTATCCATTGCTGCGACATGCAGCGGTGGTTGTGGCCAGGGCCTAGAGTCTTGGAAGTATGGCCTATGGCCTACGGCCATGCACCCAAGACTCTAGGCCCTGGCCACAACCAGCAGAGCATATTACATCCATGGTTGCTTGTACATCATTAACACACCCATACAATGAAATATTGTAAGTGGACCATGTACTCAATTCGTACTCAGGACTCTAGGCCCAGGTCACACCTACCAGATACATAATAAAATGTATGGCTGTGATGTACGAACGTGATGTCCTGCAGTGCTTGTGGGCAGGATCTGCACTCTTCAGTGTGTGGCCTACAGCCTACAGCCATGCACCCAAAAGGGTATGTCCTGCCCACAAGCACTGCACTATATAAAATCTATGTTGGCTTATAAAGTTATAGCTTATAACTTTGTTGTTGGGTGCATGGCCTTTGCCGGGAGCATCCAAACAATCTGACGCTGAACACGTCTCGCTGCAGCTAGTCGGCAGAGACGTCGCGTGTCCGTGGTCATGACGCCAGCCCCTTAGCCAATCGGTGTCTTGTCCGTGGAGTGAACAGGAACTAATTTTTTAATACCTACTTTTTGGTCATTTTTTAAAAAAGCACTACACGGAAAGTCACCATGCATTCGGGATCAAGCCGCTCCTCCTGCCGCAAATTTTGTGAAAATCCGTCCAGCGGTTTGGCCTGTAGCCGCGCGCAAAGTTTTTTCTCCATTCAGTCTATGGGAAAAACAGAAGTTTTGGGATCCCCCACTATTACTTTGCCCCCCCCTGGACGAATCCTCACCAAACTTTGCAAATATATTCAGAGTGGCCCATATACTTTCTTTGCAAAGTTTGGTGAGGATTCGTCCAGGGGGAGCAAAGTTATAAGCCGCTCAAAAAGTGCTCTTCCTGTGGAAACAGCAACGTAACCATAACTACACGGCCACTACTACTATATATGTATACATATATATATATATAGAGTATGCACCCGGTTGCCCCTGGGCCTAGTTTTTTGCGCTTTATAAATAAAATAAAATAAAAAAAAATCGAAATCAAAATATATATAAATGTCAAACTCTGATGATTATCAGGCCAAGCGAGCGGCACTCTACATAGTTAAAGGACGAAAGAAATCCATCCGGATACCGTGTCTTTATTACAAAAGACAATTTTTATTGGAATTCATCAAAAACAACACAGCTAAAAAATTTAGCAAATAGACGCCATGGAAATAAGGCTCTCCCAAAATGTGAAAATGTTGATGCGTTTCGCGGCAAAACTCGCCGCTTGTTCACAACCTAAAATCCCTGTTGCACAAGTGTGTTTTTGTAACATTCGAACAGAAAGCAAGCAGCCAGTGATTGGCCATAGTAAGGTAAACACAAAAGAGGAACTACCCTAGTGATATATTGCATTGTTTGCTGGCAAATCCCTCCCGCCATCTTAGAATGGTTTCACCCTCGTTTGCATGCACCCCATGTACTGGTATGATTAAACAGGAGTTTCAGATGCACCCTGCCTTTTTACACATCATACTGGCTTTAAAATACATAATGTGGTGTGCCGCATCTCATATTTTAATTATAGAGCCCCATTTGATCTAGTTTTGGCTTTTCCATCTATACTATGTATGGAGGAATTACATTGGGCTGTTTATCTTAACCCAAAAGAGGCAAATCAGTACGCAACGTTAAATATCTTTAGCAGAGTAATTTCAGCCCGTTCTGAGTACTAGGGATCAGATGTATGATCGTGTCCCATTGTTTGCTCCGCTCTGTGCGGGGGACAGCTCGAGGGTTCTTGTATGTAATGCTTGAATTGGTGCTACTAGTTGTGGCATTGCCCCGTGAGGGTCTGCGCACGCGGCGGCGTGACGTTGCACATCGCCGCGTGCGGCTTAAATAAATGGGGCGTTCCCGGCCGCAACAGAGCGACCGGGGAGCCCGAACTACACAGACGTGTGCCGAGTGAGGTCTGTGGGTTGAGGGGCTCACGGGCACGCACGGGGGTGCTGACAGACCCCCAACAGTGGCGACGAAGGTATTGGATGCCCGGGCCCGGCGGTGAGAGCCATCCCGGAATTTTTCTTCCTGTGTCGGAACATCCGCGGATGTTTCGTCTCACGCCGTGGCCGCGGACCATACACGCGGCTGGCGGCCATTTTGCACACGTGGTTGCGGAACTTCCAGGAGCTCCGGTTTGGAGTCGGAAGGTGATCCGAGCCAAATTTTTGGACATGCTGAGTGCGGGCAGCCTAACCTGCAGGCCCATGCCTGGGTTTTGACGTTTTGACCTGTTTTGGGTCCCCTACGTCGTGTGATAGCTCGGAGAAGGACTGAGGTGGCTGGGCCTTCTCAGCCCACTCCAATATTTCGAGCTCAATTTTTGGGACATCCACATCAAGGAGGTCTGCGGCGGCCTTCGTCTGTCGCATCTTCTTCAACCCCTTCATCATCACGAGGGTGGTGGCAGTAAGGGGTCTGGTGGGCCCATGTGGCACGGTCTGCTGACAAGTCTTGGTGTGGGGAGGGGACTGAGTTGCGGCCCTCAGAACTGGAAGGAGGGTGCCTGTGCGCTCGGTCCTATGAGTGACATCGGCGCCCTGGAGGGTGCGTCTGCCACGACCTCGGAGGATTCACAGGACGAAGGCTTGGCAGATCTATTTCGGCAAACTCCCCAGCAGCCACCACTACCTGCAACATCTGGACTGCCGAGTCCCGCGGTAGTTGCCACCACTCCCCCGAATCAGCCAGGACCTGGGGTTTTGCAGGGCGCTCAGCCAACGCCTCTGGCCATGGCCCAAGCCAGGGCGCAAGCAGCCCTGCAGCCCATTCCAGAATTTGACACCACGGGTCCCCCGTCCAGCCTGGGCCCCCGGTGGAGAAGATGGATTGGACGCCTGGACATGTACTTCAGGGCCGCCCAAGTGACGGACAATGACAGTAAGATAGCCACTATGTTATACTCAGCGGGAGCCTCTGTCCAGGAGATATTTGAATCATTGACTCCAGTGGATAACTCCTACGACCAGGCCAAAGCCGCTCTCCTCGCACACTTCCTTCCCCTTGCCAACGTGGACTACGAGAGATTCGTTATGCTGTCGGCCAGGCAGAAGGACGATGAGACTCTTGACACCTTCTATGGTCGCCTGCGCCGCCTCTCCCAAGGGTGTGCGTGGGGAGATGCTGAGGACATGATGCGGACCATGCTAATCCAGGCTTGTTCATCTGGCAAGTTGAGGCGACAGGTCCTGAGAGAGCCCGGCCTCACTCTACCCCGCATTCTTGAGCTGGGGCGATGTCATGAGGTAGCCGAGGCCCGAGCCAACAAAATGGAAGCCGGATCCCGCACCGCGCGGCCTGAAGAAGTGTGCGCCGTCTGGCGGGGCGGTAGAGGGGTGTGAAGGCCCGGTGGAACAGCCAGAGACAGAGCGGGAAAGCCTGTGGAGTCCTGCCAGAAGTGAGGCTATGACCTCCCCCACTCATCTGAATGCATGGCAATAGGGAAGATCTGTGGCCGATGTGGGGTACCCGACCATTTCTCGAGGGTATGTAGGGCGGCCCTACCCGAACTGACTCCGAGAGGACAACCCCGGCTTTGGGCTCCTCGCCAGAATCGGCCGCCCAATGTGGCTCAAGTAGACCACGCGGAAGAAGATGCTCCGGCGGAGGACGCTGAGGAGGAGGACGAGGAGAACATCTTCTTTGTCTCCAGCATGGAAGTCCTCAAGGGGAAGAGCAGGAGACAGCCGAGATGCGTGGTGGAAGTGAACTGCTCGCTTGTCCCAGTGCTGGTCGACACTGGGGCATCAGTCAACGTAATGGCGAGGGGACACAATGCCGCGCTCAAACCACCACCGAGTCTGGCGATGCCGAGGGCCCGCATCTTTGCGTTTGGTGGGCGGGAGCCCTTGCCACTGGACGGTGCATTCGTTGCAAAGGTAGAGCATGACGGGTCCATGATCAAGGCCCGTTTCTACGTGACTCCAGTGAGCAGCAACACCCTCTTGAGTTGTGCGGCGGCAGAGGCTCTTGGCATCGTGAGTTTCGCGTACTCAGTTTACTTAGAAGACATAAACGACCTGTTGGATAAGTACGCTGCCATCTTTAAGGGCATTGGAAGAATGAATGGCGACCCGGTGAGGCTTCACATTGATGAGTCGGTGCAGCCGGTGGCTTTGAAGCACAGAAGGGTCCCTTTCCACCTGAGGGACCAGGTTGACAAGGAACTAGACAACCTGGTGAACCTGGACATAATCGAGAAGGTGGAGGGCCCAACACCCTGGGTGTCCCCCATCGTGGTTGCGAGGAAACCGAAACAGCCAGACTCTGTCCGGATCTGTGTGGACATGAGGTTGCCCAACAAGGCCATCAGGAGGGAGCGGCACCTGACCCCGACCATTGACGACATAATTGCAGAAGTTCAAGGGGCAAGGTTCTTCTCCAAATTGGACCTACAAGCAGGATACCATCAAGTTGTCCTCCACCCAGAGTCCCGCTACATTACAACCTTCACCACTCACAGGGGACTCTATCGGTACAAGCGGCTGAGCTTCGGAGTATCGTCAGCAGCCGAAGTGTTTCAGAACATAATTCGAGGCGCCCTCGCAGATCTGGAGGGTGTCCTCAACATTAGTGACGATATTCTGGTCTTCGCTAAGACTGAGCTGGACCATCTGAAACGCCTTGCCAGGACCCTCGAGAGGCTGCAGTCGCTGGGACTCACCCTCCAAAAGGACAAGTGCGAGTTCCTGCGCCCGACCATTGAGTTCTTTGGGTTCGTGTTTAAGGAGGGCGGTGTGTCGCCGGAACCGAGGAAAGTCCGTGACATCAAGACGGCACAACCGCCTGAATCGGCATCGGACGTGCGAAGCTTCCTGGGTATGGTGACATACTGCGGGCGCTTCATCCAGAACCTGGCCTCGAGGTTGGAGCCGCTCAGGGCCCTGACGAAGAAGGAAACAGCTTGGCAGTGGGGTCCGTTGGAGCAGTCGGCGTTTGAGGACATTAAGGGTGCCCTGACGGCAGAGGACACCATGGCTTTCTTCGACCCGGCTCTCGAGTCGGAAATTGTTGTGGACGCAAGCCCATTCGGTCTGGGAGCAGTGCTTACTCAGGTGGGCCGAGATGGAAGGATCAGACCAGTGGCCTACACTAGCAAAGCCCTCTCAGAAACAGAACAGAGGTATTCCCAAATAGAACGCGAAGCCCTGGCTGTCCTTTGGGGCTGTAGGCATTTTCGTCTGTATGTGCTGGGAAGACCTGTAACGGTGGTGACTGACCATAAGCCTCTGCTCCCGATCATGGCTGGATCATCATCGAAGCCTCCGGCCAGAATCGAGAGGTGGATGCTTGCTCTTTTGGAATATGGAGTCACCCTGATATACCGGCCGGGTGCCAACAACGCGGCTGACTACCTGTCCCGACACCTGGGAGGGCGTGGAGGTCCAGTGCAGGACACCTGCACCGAAGAGGCCGATGATCACATCAGAATGGTGGTAGAGGGTGCCACCCCCAACGCGATGCCGCTACCAGAACTGGAGGCAGCTGCGGCCGACGACGAGTGCTTCCGAATATTGAGGAGCTCGATGCGGTCGGGATCCTGGAAGTCCGTGCTGGAGATGGTGGCGGGGCGCACTCAAGAGGCCAAAGTGACCCTAGAATAGCTCTGGAAAGTGAAGGACGAGTTGTCCTTCTCGGAGTCAGGCCTTCTGCTGCGGGGCGATCGCCTGGTGGTGCCTGGTTCCAAAATCAATGAGGTCATCAATCTGGCACACCAGGGGCACCAGGGAGCCGCCAAGACAAAGGCGAGGCTGAGGCTGAAGGTGTGGTTCCCCGAGCTAGAGCGGAAGGTGGACGACTTCGTGGCGGCCTGCGTGTGGTGCCAGGCAGCCTCCCCGGTGCAGCGTGAACCTGAAATCGAGATGATGCCACGAGGGACCCAGCCGTGGGAGATCGTACATGCGGACTTTGGGTCCACGGCAGTGGGCACCCACTTCCTGGCCATAGTGGACGAGTACTCCCGGTACCCCGAAGTAGAGTTCGTTGAGTCAGTGGCGTTTGAGCACGTGGTGGGAGCAGTGGAGAAGATCTTTGCCACCCATGGTTTTCCGGTGACTCTGTGCTCGGACAATGGTTCCCCGTTCCAGAGTGCACGGTTCTCGGAGTTCCTGGAGAGCTGCGGAGTGATACACAGGAAGGTCTCCCCGTTGTGGCCCCGTGCAAACGGGGACGCGGAAAGGCTGATGAGAACACTGAATAAAACATTCCGGATAGCCCAAGGGCAGGGCCAGCCCCTCCAGCGGGCATTGTATCAATTCCTGAGGGTATACCGCACCACCCCACACGCCTCGACTGGGGTTGCCCCAGCTGAGGTCCTATTCCGACGATGCCCCCGAGGCCTCCTGCCGGAGGTACAAGAAAAGGAGCCCGGCGTGATAGACGATCAACGGGTGGAGGCTGAGCGACAGACACGGACAAATCAGGAGAATCTGCGGCGGGGCCTCCGTCCGCAGCGTCTAGAGCCGGGTGACGAGGTACTGATCCGGAATCGACATCCTCATGGCAAGCTCTCGCTCCCGTACGAACCGGAGCCACTGGACGTGGTAGCCGTAAAAGGGTCAATGGTGACGGCCTCGGATGGGAAATCGGCCGTCACTCGAAATGTGAGTTTCTTCAAGAAGCTGGGTGACTCTCGAGCGGAGCTCCCGCCGGACCCCGATGAGGTGGACCTCCCGGATGAAGACACACCCCGGGGGGAAATCCCGGTGTCGCCACATCGAGGGACTGGGACGATGGGGAGTCCTGCGGTGGAGGTAGGCGGGAGGTACCCCCAGAGGGCTGGGCGAGGGAAACCTGCCTACCTCGGTGACTATGTACTAGGACCGGTTGAGTGCCTCCCGGAGCGAGGGGACCCGGGTGGCTGATATTAAAGGGGCATGGGCTCTGAGTTTTAGTTGTTGTTTTGTGTGCGGTGTAACATTTAGAAATGTGTGGTATTGTTGTTCCTCCCGAAAAAGGAGGAGTGTGGCGTTGGCCCGTGAGGGTCTGCGCACGCGGCGGCGTGACGTTGCACGTCGCCGCGTGCGGCTTAAATAAACGGGGCGTTCCCGGCCGCAACAGAGCGACCGGGGAGCCCGAACTACACAGACGTGTGCCGAGTGAGGTCTGTGGGTTGAGGGGCTCACGGGCACGCACGGGGGTGCTGACAGACCCCCAACACTAGTGTTTATTGCAAATGGACTAAAGTGCAAGGTGGCAATGTCGCCATCAATATTAGAAAATACATCATGCCTAGAACTGCATTTAGTATCTAAAGTGCAAAGCATTTTTCTTCCAAACGTGCAAAATTGCTGTAACCGCATTGATGCTTTATATATATTCTATATGCTATATTCTATATTCTATATGCTATTCTATTAGCTATATATGTATATTTTGCATTGCAAATAACTATTTATAATCATGTTTTCGAATAACCGAAAAATACAATGTTTCATAAGGTTTTAGCAATAATAAATAATTGACTTACACTACACTTGCTTGTACCAAGGTGCATGTGTTCTCTTGTCGATCCATTACAGAATGTGACGCTTTAGAACTGAAATATTCCTTTTTAAAACAGAAAATCTTATCCAAATAGATAGGTTGCAGCAGTTGAGCGTGCTGGCATGCAATATTCCCCTCAATTTTCATAGTCACCTTTACAAGAGATTCCGTTGGATGACTGATCAAAGTAATCACTGGCTTTCCATGGACTACAATACCTTTTCGCAATTCACGGTTTGCAGCTGCTAATTAACAAGGACTAGCTTTCGTACGTGCTTTATGGAAGACCTTTTTGTCCATATATGTCTTTTAATAATTGTATTGCTATAAAGTTACCACCTGACCATACAGTGGTAGCAGCATTAAAAGTGTGCGAGTACTTATGTTCTAATGTCATAGCCTTCCATCTCCTTGTGTAATAAAGGGTTCAATGAACCTATTATCCAAGCCACCAGGAGAATGTCTCCCTTCTCCTGGTGAAACAATCCAGTCTTAGGATGACTTAACAGCAGTCTCTTGTACCAGGGTCTGATTTACAAAATACACCTAGACGCGGAGAGTGACTCTCTTCTACATGGAAGAGTTTTGGAGCCTGTTCCTTGATAGTCTTTGTACAAGTCTTTAGATGTCTCTTTACTTCCTCCCAAGGATTTGCAAACAACAGCATTAAGACTTTATCAACTCTTCTGGCACTTTGTCAGGATTTATATATCTTGGCTATTGGGGATATTACTCCCTGACAGTTCTTGGTCCTTTTGGTATCTTTCACATATGTTTGGTTTCTCACTGTGACGAGGGAGTTCACTCCTGAGGCACTCTTGAGGTTTATCTTTTCTCGTGTCACTACTGTGATGTGGCTATCACTCCCAAGGAATCTTTGACTCTTGGTTCTCTGGTTCTCTGGGTATCACTACTGTAATGAGGGAGAACACTCCTGAGGAATATTTTACTCTTCAGGCTCCCTGCACCCACCCGGCTTTTCCGCAACTCTTGTTACCTGTATATTCACTGAGGAGCGCTACCGGTTTTACCTAGGGTTTCAGTTCCCTGTTGGTTCTGCATGCGTTCAGCATGTATTCCTGCTTTCCTCCCCTTTGGTCTGCCCTGCTCCACCCAGCTGTTGCTGTGGCGGTCTCAAGCCCCGATTCTAATGTGGGTGTTAAGTACCGAAAAGGTCGGAGAAATCGCTAACGACCTTTTCGGTACTTAAGACCAATTCTGAAGGTGGTGCATTCTTCCGAATTCAGAATGAATGCGCAATTTTGGAATATATGTGGCGGTTGCTAGGATGGGTGGGAAACCAACCTAGCAACCGCCATATTGATTATATGGCATTTAAGATGGGTATTCTTGTGGCACTCCTTCACTTTTCAATGTGCGTTAAAGTGGCGTACATATACAGCACCATTTTGGTCGCTGAGTGCAGGCGGGTGGACGAAGATTAATAGTTGTGGGGTGGGATGGGAGGGTTGGATATTATTAATATAATAATCCACAGGTTTAATTGGGGGTTCAAAGCACATTTAATGCACATTTCTATGCATGCATACAGTGATAAATTAAGCTTCAGTCATGTACATACACTTATACAGTTATGTGTTTTTTAATAAATATGTGCATGTTTTGTATGAAAAGATGTGTGCGTATTATTTTATCTTTATATTCCTTTTGATTGGTGGACAATATTGCTTTGTTTCATTTTGAAATGAAGTAACCAATTGCTGTTCCATACTTAATCTGGGAGCTTTTCTATTTTTTGAAACTGGTGTTTTTTACATTGGTAATAATCCACTTGCTTCCTCTACGGGTGCAGCCATGTTCTCGGCAGCACTTTTGTTAAATAACGAATATGTTGTTATTTAAGGAAAGTGCTGCAGAGAATTTCCATTGCGCTCGTTGTTGTCAAAAACAGGCGGAATGAAGGCGGTGCACTGTTGTGCACTACGAGGACGCCCAGCACCACTTCAGAATAGTGGTGGAGCCTGGGTGTCTAGATTTGGCACAGTGATTCGTGCTCACTGCGCCAACATCAGATTCGGGCCCTCAGTGTGTTTTATGGACCATATGGTCCACCTCGGAGAGACCACACCACCGGGTTTACTCTGTCTCGCGTGGTTCCTTTCAGCTTAAGACCGACTGTCTCTAGATGCTTTGGGCAGGACGGGTTTGAATGTCCCCACACTGTAAGACAGTTGCCTGCTTCCCTTGCTGCTCTTCCTGCTCCTGAACACCCTTTGACCTTTCTTGGTCATTACTTTATATTGCTGGGGCTGTTCTTGCATAGCGTCAATGTTTGTTATCAATGCCTTTGAAGTTATCTTCATGCCTCCTATTGGCCACCTCGTCATAGTTCTTTGGTAATCCCTTCTGCTGTTGTTCTGCATGTTTCTTTGGTTCTTCTTTGTCTCAGTCCTATCTGGTTTTACAGATGTGGTTGTAGAGACTTTACAATAACACACACAGTAGTAGTTTCAGGTTGGGAGGGAGAAGGAGTCAATAGGGCCCTGGCTTCTGGGAACAAGGGTTTACGGAGGTCATTCATGGGGCAGGAGTCCTTATCCCCATGAAGGGAATCCCTATGAGGTCCACCTGCTTTTTACAACCCCTAAGGGGAGAACTGGGTAGGGGCCTCCCTAGCCTCATTGGCAAGAGCTCCCTCTGGGGCGAAGTAACGAGATTCCATGAATCGTCACAGCACACTGGGCCGTGCCTGATGAAATGGATAACAGAGCTCACGCAAGGGCATCATCCTTATGAAATTCAATGAAAATAGACACGAATAAATTACATATGGATTACACCAGCAAACTTGAATTGCAAATACATTTTTTTCGGGTAATAAATTATCTTGACAAACTATTCATGCCTGCAATTCAGGTTGATACACCCTAAGCAGAAATAGCAGCAATCAACTTATCAACCATCTTTGTGATACAAACATCTAAGTTTTGGAGACACATGGAAATCATATGCCATAACAGGTCTTTTTGTGTAAAATGAGGAACTGAGTTAGAAACTTGTGAAAGAATTCAAAATTGGGCAATGAAATGGAATATCTAGAAAAAAACTAAAGTTGTCCCCAAAGCTAAAGAAAAATATTGATGCCATTGCATCTCCCACTAACATGGACAACACACGTGGAAGTGTGGGTTTGTTATTTTTCATTGGAAGTGTGGGTTTGTTATTTTGCATTTTACCCTGCTACCTTCTTTCTTTTACTGTTTTTAATATTCAAATTTGCTTTCCTTTTAAACGCCTTGCGCAGGCGGCTGACTGGATGCCTTGCAAAAGTAAAAGCAATCTGTCGCTAATAAGTTTTATTCCTTCTGTAATTTAAGTTTGATTCTTTTTTTTTTGCATCCCGCTCATAGCGGTATCAAGTTTGCCTGGGCTTAAGGGAGTCTGGTGCACGGACCGGACCTACACCTCCCAGCTATCCTTTGCTTTCTCACTTGCAGGCATTGTTGGAGGAGAGTCTTTCCTCGCTCCCTTTCAACTGACCCCGCCTCTGTGGGGATCAATCTCCAAAATATAGAATGGCTACTTTATTTAATCGATGCCGGCAGGAGTGTAGCGACCGAGTGCAGCCCGAAGTCAGGCCAAAGTCTGGCCTGTCTGTGCTCGTCCGTGCAGAGGCTGTGCTCTGGGCACACCAAACTACCCACTTGCACATGTCCCGCAGTAAGTTACTTAACTTAGCACCGGCAGGTACTGTATTCCCAGTGGTCTGGCAGGAAACATGATATGCAGCACCTCGAGCCCCCACACCTCTATTTGCATGTCTAATCAATGCACGATCTCTAGTGGCACACAGACTAGAGATGTTCTTCATTGTCCTGATCTGGTATTTGTCACAGAGACTTGGCTTACAGATGCTATGGGTCCTGCCACCATACAAATGCTACCACCTGGCTATGCCTTATTAAAGGTAGACTGTTGAGCCAAGCATTGGGGGGGTGGGGGTGGGGTTGCTGTGATTTACAACTCACACTATGAGTGTATGCTATTACCAAACTCATTAGAATCAGAAATGGAACATTTAGTGGTACAAGTGGTGGTGAATGCGGCGTGGGTATGCCATCTTGTGCTAGGCTACCGCCAACCTGCGATGAATTTAACCACTTTCACTTTAACTTTTCTCAATGATGCATCTAAATTACCATGGCAGTACAAAAATGTGATTATAATTGGAGATTTTAATTTATGGGCTGAAATAGGACCAGTTCAAACACATGGGGCTCTTATCAGAGCCTTGAAACAACTACAACTGACACAACATGTGGTGGGACCCACTCATGTTAAATGCCATATTTTGGACCTTATATTCGCTCCACTGGCTCTAGTAGAGGTGTATCCTAGCCATCCTCTCACATGGTCGTATCATCATGTTGTGCTGTTTGTAATTAAAACAGTAGGAGTCTCGAAATAGGCTCTTAATCATAACAGTCCGTCCTGGGGACGAAACTGGACGAAAGTTGATCCCGCCATGATTTTCTCCAAAGTTGTTAATCTGCACATCGATGAAACTTGTAAACTGCGCCCCATATTTCCGGACATAGTTAGACTGGTTAGTACCTTGGAAACAGTAGCCGAACAATTGAGCCCACTAAAATTGACGACTAAGGTGCCCTCACTTTGCGCCCCCTGGTACACACCAGCACTTTGGGCATTACGCCTGGAGACACAGCAGGCAGAGCGACAATGGAGGAAACTCTATAAGGCTCATCTCTGTGAAGTATATAGACAGCAATGTGCGGTCTAACATAAAGCGTTGAAAATAGCTAAATCTACGTATTTCGATGGCTCAAGTCAAGCAGCAGTGAATGCTCCCAAAAAAGTATTTGAGATTGTAAATAAATTGACTAAACTGGATAGGAATTAGCAGATGATCACCTCACAGCTAATATGTGATGAGCTTTCTACCTTTTTCATTAGTAAAATTGAAGAGATCAGGAGTGAAATTGCAGTAAAGGGGAAACCCAAAGAGGGAAATAATGTGAGCGTCGAAAGTGGCACTCTAATGCTGGCACCAGAAGAAAAGGTAGAGGTGTGCTTTTCTGATTTCAACTTAACGAACAGGGAGGAATTGATAAAGATTGTAGCAAGGCTTAAATCTGTGTCACCCCTTGACCCCGTCCCGCTGAAATAGTTTAAAGCAGCGCCAATAGATTTCTATGATATATTAGTAGTCTCTGCAGTTAATTCATCTCTAAGGTGGGGCCAAGTCCCTCCTAAATTTAAAGCAGTTTTGGTCATACCATTATTGAAAAAGCCGACACTGGACACCTTGATTTTGGAAAATTATTAGCCCATTTCACTCTTGCCCTTTCTTATGAAAGTCCTGAAAGCAGTGGTAACCCCTCAACTAAGAACTTTTTTGGAAAGTCAAAACATCTTAGACAGCTATCAAATGGGATTTCGCCCTCTGATGGGAACCAAATCAGTTCTGGTATTAATGTTAGATGATCTTACCATGATCAGGGAGGAGGGCGGTACAACAGGTCTTATTCTTTTGGACCTGTTGGCTGCTTTTGATACTATTGATCACGTGATACTGCTGGTGAGGCTAAAGGAGGCAGGGTTTTCTGGGCAGTATTGGACTGGTTCCAGGCTTTTTTGACCTCACGCTCCGAAATAGTTTCTCTTCACCCCTATCGTTCACTTCTAGTTTCAGTCACTTGTGGAGTCCCACAGGGATCAGCTCTTTCTCCCTTACTTTTCAATGTATATATTCGTCCCTTGATGATTCTTATTCATCTGCTTGGCTTTAGGGTCTTTTTATATCCAGATGACACACATATTCTATTTAGATTAGAACAGAAGCAAGGAGACATAAGGGATAGGCTCATAAAATGCCTGGATGTCGTCCAGGTCTGGATGGAGTCCAACTGGCTCAAGCTAAATGGCGGGAAGACAGAGATTTTGATCTTGGGTCCGCCAGGGGCGGCCGAGGGATAGACTAATGATTGCTGGCCAGTGTCATTGGGTCCATTACCTAAGCCTGCTGAAGTTCGAAATCTAGGGATCAAATTATCAGAATCCCTGCCTATGGATTCGCTGGTCAATTCAGTACATGGAGCAGACTGTGTTAAACTTAAACAACTAAAGAAAGTCCTTCCCTTCATTCCAGATAAGTTCCATGCTCAAATAGTGGCAGCATGTGTTAATGGGAGCTAGGATTACTGCAATGCTATCTACCTGGCACAGCCAACCTTTCTTATCCAGCGCCTACAAGTTTTGCAAAATGCAGCAGTACATCTGGTCACACATATTCTAGCTAGAGCAGGAGTAACCAGGGCCCAAAAAATCCTCCATTGGCTACCAAATGAAGCACGGGTAAAGTTCAAAGCGTTGCATATTATGCACCGATAAGTGGTAAGGGGTGTTTAGCCATTCAGGCGAAACTGAAGAGATATATTCCGGTACACTCTCTAAGATCCTCAAATGCAGCATTGTTACAGATACCTAAATATAGGAAAGAACGTCTGGGTGGCCTTCATTTTTCAGTGGCAGGGTCCAAGCTCTGAAACTCGCTGCCTATTGAGCTGAGGAAAATTGAGGAGTTTCTATCTTTCGAACACAGCCTCAAGATGTTTCTCTTTAGATAATCTCTTCTCCCGTCCAGTTGTGATTCTTTTCCATCTGTCCCGGATGTCGGCTGTCTAAGCGCCATGATGCCTTTGGTGAAAGAGCGCTATACAAATAGCTGATTGATTGATTAACATAGGTATAAATATCCATACAAAGACACAAAACAATATACAGTGTCATACATGTGAGCCCTGAGTGGTTTGCCATGATGCTATGAAAGATAAAGACTTTGTCAGACTTGCTGTGTCGTGAAGAGTAATAGGGCCTCTGTCCCCAAGTTCCCCACAGAGACGTAATAAAATACTCTCTGTGCGAGCCTTGAAGCCACAGGTTTTGGTGTTGTTCAACAGGAACCAGGCACAACCGCAGACCCCAAGGCTGTGGGAAGGAGGCAAAGTATTAACACAAACAGTTACAGTATGAGCATGAAAACAGGCACACTCTAAATACCCAAAGATCCTACCTAAACCTGATAAAGGATTGGCTGGGATCGGGAGTGATGGTGCAAGGGTGCGCGCAGGCAGTCCCTGAAGCCTGGTAGTGCTGGCTGTCAACACCTGGATGTCTCGTGGCACTTGGTATGAAACGATGCTTGAGCGTGACTTTAACAGATGGGGCGAGGCAAAGGCAAATCCAATATGCAGTCCAAGGTTCGATTCCGAGTGTTCATGAAAGGCAAACAAAGCAAGAGGAAGATCCAAAGGCAGTCCAAAGTTCGTAATCCAAAGGTCAGTATTCCGTGTATCCGTGCCGAACAAGTAGTGGTGCCAAAGGTTGAATGATGAAGCAGTCCGTGATCCGTGAGCCGAGGTCGAGTACCGTGAAACTTGAATCCTGAGACGAGACGCTGAACAGTGTTACGGGAAACAGCTGTGAAGCAACGAGCTATTCGAATAACCCGGCTTTATGTGTGGCTGCCGATCACGTGAGCGGATGACAAGTCACGTGATCGGGAAAGCGTCCCGTAACCAGGAAGCGAACGCGGTCAGCGGCGTCTGCCTGCTCGCAACCTCCAAGGAAGCTGCCAATGGAAGCGAGGAACATAATGAAGGCGGGTGCCACCCTGGCCTTGCAACAAGGAACGCCCACGCTTCCCTCGCACCGCAGGTAGCCTAGAACTCTGAACTAATTGTGACTTTGGAAACTTAGCGCTATGACTGGTCGAGGAGGTATCGTGAGTATGAGAGGTGATTTTACTCTTGGTATTAGGTTGTATGACCTGTTTGGAATTCCTATCGCGCATGACAGACTTCCCTGTTGTTTCCGGTATCATGGACTTTGTAATGAAAATCAAAAAATCAACATGTTTCCTTCAAGCTTAAGTTAAGGTTGTAATATTTTCAACTCTGAACGGACAATAAGAAGTGAGGTTTTGTTCAATTGACATCTGAAAACTTTAAATCAATAAAAAGTATAGCACTTGCCAATATAGTCATGCAAACAGGAGTATAGACACAATAATTGGTTGGTGGCAATATACCGATTACTGTTATATTGATTATACAAATATAAAAAATATGTTTAACCATGACAGCAAGATCATTTTTATTGTAAGATAGAACAGACTAGCATAGAACATTGCACAGGACATAGAGACCAACATTATGTGTGACAGAACAATAGGATTGATCAAGTATCAACATTCAGAACGTTAAAAAAAATCCTGTCTTTGTGACTTATCAGTAGATTAAATGAAAGTACTAGACATTGCTGTTTGGTCCTGTTGACAATGTATTCAATCGGTCAAGAGACAGTGTCAAGTATCGGCAGAAATCATCAGTGTTAGGACGCCGTAATTGTCCGGCTTCCACGGATTCCACGAGACCTTATTATAATTCTTGTGGTTCTCGTAATTGCCAACGAACGGTGGTTACGGTCCCTTTAAGACCTCGTCTGCCGGGATCCTGGAAGTTGGCATGGAGACGATGGCGTCCTCTCACGTCTTTCACTTTTCCCCGTACACGTTGAAGAAACGTACAGTGATCAGTTGATTGCTATTTAAGCCACGCCTGTACCTTTTGCCGGCGCTTCTGAATCTAGCATTCTAGCGGCTTGCTTTCCCTCGTACCCAGGTTCTGTCTTATTACCTTGTTTTCCTGTTTCTCGACCTCGGACTGATTACGGACCTGCCTTGCTTATTACCTTGTACTTTGCTGCCAGCCCTGCTCTTCGACCTTGGATCGTCCACGGACCTGCTTTGGAACTCAGCTTCAATGGTACACGGACTAGAGACTGCCTTTTTGTACCTTTAGGCGTCCTCGTGCCGTCGGGTTAGCTTAGTTCCTTGGACTTTTAGTTTGGTTTTACATCGTGCTCTTCTGCTTTGCCTTGATTTTTCTGGATTGTATTTTCTGCTCCATTCGTTTGGAATCCTTTTTCTGTTCCAATCTACTCCTCGCATCCTCCTGGGGATATTCGGAGATTCTGAAGAACCGCACAGGTTAGTGGTTGGTATTATACCTTGAGAATTGCAATTGTTGGGATAGATTTGCACCAGTGTTATTATTTCTCCTATTGCAACTGTTTGGGGGTCTTGTCTGTATCCTGCTCCCAGCGGTTCTGGACTCTACATTGGTATTCCATCTTTCCGCCAATCAATTGTTCTGGTTGTTCATTGTACTAACTAGTTCGATAGATTGGCGAGAAGAATTCCTCGGCTACACTACGAGGGCAAGAGCGCTACTGACAGACAGGGTGAATGGTATGAAAACAAGAACAGCACTGCCAACACACAGTGAATTCAAAATGACATGTGTGCAGCCATGATAAAGGCCTTTCAAGAACAGACATCTTGCACTATGCGAGACATATAGTATTACCTGAGGATCAAGCAAAGTGTTAGTGGTTTCACCTACAGTACTTGAGAGGCCTTCCATTAGCGGTTTCTATGGCAGGAAAGAGGCCAAGAGTAAAAATTCAAAGTTATGAAAGATGCTATTTAGATAGGTTAGCATGCATCTCTAATAGGCATACATTAGAAGGCTGAAATCTGCTAAACACAACTCACTGATGAAAATCGATGCATAGAACATAAAAAGTGGTACAGTAAATGACGGTTTTTGCTCAATCAGTTTAAATGAATATTATGAACTAATTTGTGGGTGGATCACATGCACTCTTAGAAATATGAGGACTTTAGACCAAGCAAAAGTTGAAACATAATGTAGAATATTTTAGAAACAGAAGAAGCACAATAAATTCAAAACATTGTTCTACATTATATCAGCGTCTCTTTGTGTATGCGAAAAGATAGTGGGAACAGCATTTGCCAGTAACCCATGAGTCTGTCACAGAATACCCTTTTCTGTAAAATGAGAACACTCACACATCACCGGGGGAAAATGCTGACTCCACACCCAGTAATGATTACCTCTCACACCCACAAAGACATCATTGGCATGACTGTCAACTTCGAAAAGTGGAAATCCACAGTTGTGCAACCATTGTCGTATCTTTTGGAGAAAATATGGAGAACTGTACCAGGTGTTTTCGCATAAGTAAAATTTGGAAATTCGGTCACAATACAAGAAGGCATCTTATTGGAGCTAAGAAGTTCTGAAAAAGGGCATTTAAATTACACTATGCCGTGGCATGAAAGTAATTATTCAATAAATATCCATTACAAACTCAATGCAAAAATGTGAAAATAATAAAATTCTTAAATAACTAAACAAAAGTAGAATTTGAGGTATGATCAAAAAGAAAACTTTGGATACATTTTTTGGTAGGCGCTACAAGGAATGAAAAAGATTAAAGTTTGTCAGTTGGACTGTAAACACAACATGAACAAAGACTGGAAATACTTGTATGGCAAAGATTGTAGGAGCAACTCAAAATTGAAGACAAAGTACTGGATTGCAATTTCTTTTCAAGTCCAAAGTAGTGCAATGCTCTTTTTTTGGATTCAAAGTCACCTTTATACCTTAGGATCCGTGTGCGTATATGTGAAATGTGGGTGGGTACACAGTAGGATGTCCTTTGAATAGTTTTTATAGTGTCTGTGGAGGCGGGAAATACAATGATAGAGAATGGCAGTATGCTATACAAGTAGAAGTGGGAGGTGGTATAAAAATGATGTCAGTCCATCATTTGTTTATGGCAGACAATACTGTTGACATTTCATAGTCTATTCAAGCCATCTTCAACTAGCTTGAGAAATCAAGTCTCTTTGCACTGTTTTTGGAATGGCATAGAAGCCTGTATTGCTTCGTTTACTCATTGAATGTCAAAAGAGGGCCGCTTCCTACAGGATTAGTGCGTCCTCCTGGACTATTGACACAGCAACCTTGTCAGATCCTTGCTAAACTAGTCTACACTACTACTAAATTTGCAGGTGGTGTCAAGATGATGTGACAAAATTGGTTGCTTGTGGCCAGCAGGACCAATGACATATGTTTCTTTGTTCGGACCATCTACAAAGGAGTAGCTTGAGACACTGGCCCTCATTACGACCCTGGCGGAGTGGGTTTCCGCCAGCGTTATTCGCGGCGGACCCGTCCGCCCTACTACGAGTTCCCGTAGCGCCATGGAGCCTTTCTCCGCCTGGTTTTACCGGGCGGAGAAATCCATGGCGCTAAGGGACCTCGTTGTTAATTACGCCACCGTACTTTACGGTGGCGTAATTAACGCCTTCCCCACTCCCATTATACCCTATGGGGCAAGAATGGGAATGGGGAAGGGCAAAATGGGGATTGGGGATTTACCGCTCCGCCAAGGTCGGCATGGGGTGGTAAATCCGCCAACCCCCATGGCGCTATCGGCGGCTTTCCGCCGTGCTCCGCGGTGCATTTAGCACCGCGAATTCCGCCAGGGTCGTAATGAGGGCCACTGTGTCTTTGGTGGCCATTACTGCAATGGCATATAAACCTTTATTTCTCTGTGTTGTCAATTGTCTGTGAAATTAGGACCATTGTCACTTTATCCAGGACCAGTGGCACAGCCACCTTGCTAGATACTTTGTAATACAATTAGCACTGCTTCCAGTATGAAGGAGTAACAAAGGGATACCAAACAAACAGGCCTGTGGACCTATGTTTGAAGCATACTTCATTTAATGTGATTATTTGTATATCATTTGATGACTTAAAGCGTTGTAGTATATCAGATGTTGGGCTCTTCCCTATGGATAACATACCAGCAACCTTCTACTCCAAACCCATAAAAAGCAGATAGGCACTCAGGAACTGGGTGATTCGGACCTGCATCTATTCACAACACATGTTTCACATCTGCATCTCCAACAATCCCACTAATAAACCCACCCTCCATTTCTCCCCACAATGCCACGTTCAGTGAGGCACCTATAGTGGCATTTAGAGTACATTACATTTTAAAAAGTTATATGCTGGAGGTACAGTGCTATATTTAGACATATATTTGGACATATAAAATCTGTCCCTGACAATATAGAGGCAACATGTGAGCAGTGGCATTAATTTAGATGCACCATGCATCATGTTCCTTATTTTAAAAATCTATTTGTTTTGAATCACAGTATTTTCTCTTGACATGGAAAAAATGAAATGTCTGTTGTGGCATTTATGTACATGCCACATCTGTATAGCATCTTTGTGAAATACTATAATATTGGAAAAACAGCATCTACTTTAACTATCAACTTTTTATGTTGTGTCTTTTAGTTGCATAATACTCTATATTTCCCATCTTGTTGACTAATGTATATTTGAATATTAAAATGTGTATATTGAGAAGCATGAGAAAACATGTGTATGGTGGCCCCTTTTTGACACACACATTTTTTGATGAAACGTGGACCGGTGGCACATAAACTCTAAAAGTGCTACCCTACCTCTCAAAGAAGATCTCCAGAGCCCACTCAGACAGCCCCCTCAGACCGGCATATACAAACAGGCTTATGCTGCCGAAATTCAAACGGGCTAAAGCTGGAGGGAGTAGCGTGTCTACCTTTGCGGCTAGACAATGGAACACACTTCCGCCGGCACTGAGAGCAGAACAATTGTACTGGGTGTTCAGAGGAACACTGAAAACCTTGTTGTTCACTTAACTTTGCTGTGAGGGCCTCACCCCTCTGTTTTCTGTTTTATATTATTTTTGACCTCCCAAGATTCTGCGTAACTGGTTCTAACAGCGCCTTGATGCCTCTGGGTTAAGTGTACTTTAAAAATGAAAAAAATAACTAAGAGCAGAAGAGAACAAACCGTGACAGGAGCATAAGCAATTGGATCTCAGCTAACATCGCTATGGTCATGTATACAACGGTGTAGCATTAGACATATAATAATTATTGTATAGCTGTGTACCAAGCATCATCTTGAGTTATTAACACAAGACTGCTGGTTATTTAATTTACATTTTGTTAAAAACATGAGTGCACAGCAGAATGATCACTTGTGTATAATCTGGTGGAGCATAGGAGATATGTTGTGTAAGGAACCCATGGTGGCAACAGTAAAGACAGACACAAGTGATCACAGTTCAAGGGTGTTTATTGAACTGTAAATGCCGGGTGGAAAAATGCCGTACCTAAACCTAAATCTAAGATGGGAGCAAGCGTTGACCATCAAATGAAAACGAAGGAAGTCCTAGTGGCGTTGCATCAAAATAAAAAGGCCTATACTAAGAAAATTCCTTACAATTAATTACAGAATGAGTGTGGGATAGGGGATCAATAAAGAAAGAAGTGTTCTCAAAGCATAAGTCAGGATGTGATTGCCAGGGGTCTCCCTTTCCCACTTTTTCAGCACGGGACAAGGTGGGACCTTGGAGCACAAGTTTTCTTAGCACGAGCCGACAGTTCCATTCCAGCTGGCACAGCACACGCTCGAGCCTTCCCAACATGAGCTAACAGTTCTGTCTCAGCTATCAGGTTCTTCGATGGTTAAGTCTCTTTTCAATAAAAGTCTCTCACCTTTGAGGCCTGATGCTTTCAACAAACACACAAAAGTTCTGTTCTACGAACACTATGGGTGATGGCTTCCCCTCTGCGTCCCCCTCTTCTGGGCGCAGACCCCTCAGAAATTTCATTCAACAAATTCAAAAGTCAGTACCCTTCTCAGTGAACTTTGGGTGACAGCTTTCTACCCCTGGATCTCCCTCGGCTGGGTTTGGATCCCAAATGACAAAGGGGACACATCCCTTCCCCGTATCTTGCAATATGTCTTGCTTTCACAAATCTTAATGCCCTTTTTAAACAGGTTTTCTGGTTTTGCCCCTCGTTACTGGTTTCCTTCTGCCGAGTTCACTGTCACCACCTTTTGGTTGTCAGTTTCCCTCTGCCGGGTTCACTCTCATTGACCTTTGAATGTCGGCTTCCCTCTGCCGGGTTCACTCTTGCTGATGGTTATAGACAATTTTTCACAGGACTTTAGACTTCGCCCCTTCTCATTAGCATCCCTCTGCCGAGTTCACTCTTGCTAATCTTTACAAAATCCAGTTCATGTACTAATTGTTACCATACAGGATTCACTTCCCTTAGCTTTCGCAATCATCTGCGGTCAAAGACTTTCAACGGTGCAGAGGATTTTACAAGACCTCTGTATGACCACTTTGACCCTTCTTTGCCTCCTCTTCCCAAGTACTTCTGGTTGCGGTAGTATTTACCGTTGGGTAATCGGCCAGAGTTTCCTGCTTGAGCACCCACATGGCGTTGGACTCCTCTGTCACTAGTTTTCCCCCCTCTTCTCTGAACAGTTTCTTTATATCTTTCAATGTTCATATTAGCTCTTGCTACTTTTCGTTCAACACAGTTTGATTTCTTATCGACTTTCCCCTCGACACACTGGCTGTGATGAACCGCTTGGCATTGAAGTCAAGGTTGGTACTACTGAGGCAAGTGTCTCTTCCCGGCTGGGCAATCAGTGGACGAGGGTCTTGTGTACCATTGATATCTGCTGCAACACACGTTGGCCTTTGTTCGCAGTCTTATGTTCCCGTCTGTGTGGGTTTCACAAGACTTGATCGGAAAAGGGCAAGGTTGCTCCTCTGCTTGCCGCCCTCTCGGTATTCACTGTCTTTCGCCTCCTCCTGAACTGCCATGCTGAGTTAGCTCTCACGTTGTGCGGACTGCCTTGCTCGACCTGTGCTCTTGTGCTCCACCTTTTATCCCTGTGGGGAAGGGAAATGGCCGTCAGGTGTGTGTGTGATTCTGGTCAATTGCCTGACTTTGCCTGACCTTTGTTTTGGGACATTTCAGGTAAACGGTTCTGGTGTTAGTCCATTGTCTTTCATGCTGTGCAAAAGTGCTCTTGTCGGAAAAGGGGCAGGGCAGTGTTTTAGACTACCCTATGTGGTAGGATGGGGAAATGGTTTTGAAAGAAGGGGGATTCCGCGTCTCACCCGTCGCTGTCCCACTCCCAATCCCCAAGGACCTCCCATCCAGGTGATTCTACCTCACTAGTCCACCCCCAGGAACTGGATATAACAGCAATGGCTGTGACCTAGCCTCCTTGATGCCAGATCCCTGGGGACTAGCCAGGAAGACACCTTCAGGTTTCTCACAGTTGGGACCAGAAATAGTGGGAAAAAATAACATGCTTTGCATCAAAGAAAAATACAAGCAATTAACCTAATAAATACATTTTTTCAATTTGTATTGACGTGTAAAATGACAAAACATAATATTTAAAATAAAATTCCGATTTTTTAATTAAGCAAAAACATGTTTTTCCTTATGCATTCCTCTTCATCAACTAGCCAGATGCTTGTTGTACTTTCTTCCCTCCCCCCACACTAGCCTGCCAGAATGCATCTTGGATCGGCATCAATGTTCCTTCTAAGCTGTGAACATTTGCGCTTGCCCAGCTTCTCTCTGGGTGCCGGTCAGAAGACTTTTAGCAGCACATACAGACAATTCCCACCATCTCAAGAACTTAAAAGGCACCAGCAACAGTAGTTTTATGTTCATTGTAATAGCAATTACGTTCAAGCACCAACATTTTCATAGCCAGATTCTGCATACTGTGCATGTGCATGAACGAGTGGCTTTGTGGAAGTGAAATGAATCGTGGCATCTCCTTGTTCATCTGCTTGCTACTGGAGCTTGGTAAATTGGAATTTACATACGCGCAGAGTCAGGCTCACGTCTGTCTTTGCATTTTTTCGGTGCTCTCAGCATGCACAGCCCCATGAACCTTCTGTACTAAGACCAGAGGAAAAGAGCAACCTCAGCAGCTACTTTTGAGGCATTAGCTTCCCTTAAAGGGCCAGTGTAAAAGTTTGGCCCCAGTGACAAGCCACTGCCGGGGTGGCTGGAGTGAGGTGGTATATCCTCCCCATATCACTCCCAGACTCTACATCACTGAGCGGATGGAGCAACCAACCCCATGGTCCCTTCATTGTAAAAGCCAGGAAGGGGACTTCATCACAGGGGCCGTGGCTTTAGCCCTCACTGAGCTTAAAGAGCCTGAGCCTGCACCTCCTGCTCCACGCTCTTCAACGCCTAAGGACGATGTCACCAAAATGGTGACACCAGATGGGCTTGACGAGGAAGATGATTCTCTGACATCAGTCAAAGCCTTTATTGGTAGGGTCTTGGATCTTACGGCATTCTTGGACATTCCAACTACTGAAAACTCCTGCGCAGCAAACCAGAGTGTTGCCAGGGGTTCTTACATTAAAGTCTCAAGAGCGCTCTGGTCTTTTTCTTCAAAAAAGACATTTTGGCAGATGCCTGCAAGGTGTGGGAGAAGCCACACACGGGCCAACACGTGACTAAAAAAATAGACGCCAGGTAGAGATTGCAAGTGTCTGAGGATTTTCCCCTATCCATATGTCATCTTCCGTCTCCAATGTTTGTGGCAGCGGCTGCTCTACGCTCCAAATCCTCAGCAACCGCTTCCTCTGCTGCACGTAGGAACATTATGTCCCCTTTCCTACATACTTGTGGGATATTCCATCCTTCGGGACGGGACCAGAGCACCTTTTGATAGCATCAAAAGAAAAAAGCTTGTCTTTTTTTTATGTGGGGCCGGCCTGTGTGGCTTTAGCCCCACCTTCCTGAGGTCTGCACAGCACATCGCCCTTCAGTCCTTTTCTCTGCACGGTCAGGATTGGATCCATTTTGCATTGCAGGTTTTCTTTTCTTCCCGCTTTGTCCTTAATTACTCTTCCTGCCTCGGTAATGTAGTCTGTTCTTTCCTCCGCCTATGCCGGACAATGAGGGTTTGGCCTCGTGTTCATCCTGTGGATGTCACTACGCAGCTGCAGAACCTCCCAACCTTTGCCTAGAGTGCCTCAGCCCAGACCAATTTGGTACTTGTGTTTCTACTGCGGCTCCCTCTCGGTGCGCGCACTCGAAGGCTAGTCAGGTGGGAGGGAGTCTTTCACAACGTTCCTCCGCCTCATCTTCAGAAATTCATTGCCGAAAAAATAAATGCCTGGTAAGTACTTTACGTTTTAGAGCACCCCAATCGGGTGACTCCTTCCACGGTCATCTGGTTCCGGGAGGGGTCAGGCTGACTAGCGTTACCAGGGCTCGCCCTGAGGTACCTCATTCAGGGCCTAAACTGGATATCAGAGCGTGCTCTGAGGTTCCCTTGAAGGGGGGAAACGTACTGGGGTCACTCCCAAGGCTCCCTGCAAAGGGGCTAAAACTTCCAGCAAGGAAGAGCATCCCCACCTTGAGGCTAATACTACTGTATTAACCTCTGAGGTTCCCCTCAAAGGGGCTAAACATAGTACCGGCCAGCCTGAAGGAGCACACAGGACAGACAAAAGTCCTTACCCACCAGCTCTGCCGAGGATCCCTCAAAGAGGGCTAAACCATTGCTTGAAGCTCCAGTCTAAGCAGCCAAAAGAACCATGGCCTCTGACAAACCTGTGACAAAGGTCACCTGAGAAGGACTCAAAATGGTGCCTCAGCCAACGCCACCTGTGTCCACCATTTTGTCAGTCCCTTCGGAGTTAGCCATTTTGTCTGCACCCCTTATGGCAACAATGGGTACGGATGCCAGGCCCAATTTATTACCACCTCCATCCGGAGCCCAAATCCTTTTCATACAAATTTGCTGTATACTCCGATGATGCCTCTTCCTCCAACTATATCACTGCTCTTACATCAGCCCCACTAGACTACATGGATCCATACTTGGAAGGTCCTTCTTGGCAACCAGTCTCAACAGAGTCGTGTCGTCATAGCCCATTTGATAGACCCGTTCCGTCCCCACGGCCAAGATCAGAGGAAGCATTCTTTTGTTGTTTCCAAAACCTAATGCACTCTATCCAATGATGGCATGCTTTAAGGAACTCTTCAAGGGGAATGTTCCCAAGCCTCAGGAGTCTCCACCCCCACCACCTCCTCCAATGGAAGCTCTGCCTTTACCGCCTGTTCGTCCACTGGAGCGGGTTTCTGAGCTTAAAGAGCCTGAGCCTGCGCCTCCTCCTCCATGCTCTTCACCGCCCAAGGACAATGTCGCCAAAATGGTGATGCCAGATGGGCTTGATGAGGACGACGATCACCCGTCTTCAGTCAAAGCCTTTAGTAATAGGGTCTTGGATCTTACGGCATTCTTGGACATTACAACTCCTGACCTTCCTGTGCAGCAAAGCGGAGTGTTGTCATTGTTTCTTACATTAAAGTCTCAAGAGCGCTCCAGTCTTTTTCTTCAAAAGACATTTTGGCAGAAGCATGGGAGGGGTGAGAGAAGCCATACATAGGGAAAACGTAAATAAAAATAGACGCCAGGTACAGATTGCAAGTGTCTGAAGAGTTTCCCCTATCCACATGCCCTCTTCCATCTTCAACTGTTGTGGTAGCAGCTACCCTACACTCCAAATCCTCAGCAACCTCTTCCTCTGCGACACATGTGCTCTCCAAGGAAGATGAGGCCTTAGAAGCTGTAGAGAAGAAAGTCCTCGAGAACTCTGCCCTCCAGCTTCGACAGGCAAATACTGAGGCCGTGTTAGCAGCAGCTAATCTAAAGCTATGGAGGGAACTCTCTGAGTTCAACCAATTCATCCCTCAGAACAGACTTGATGATTTCAAGTCTGGCTTGTCAGACGCCAGAGTCCTGGCCCAGGACTTATTAGAATTTGCAGCACATCAGGTGTATACTTCTCCCAGAGGGCTAATGCTGGGCGTGGATGTGACTCGGCAGGCATGTTGCACGTGACCACATTTCCAAAAGAGGTGCAGGAGAAGGTTCTAGACCTTCCTTTCGGAGGTAAAGACCTTTTCCACAGTTCTACTGACGATGAATTAGCGAAGACCAAGGCAAGCACTTTAACTGCAAAGTCTGTATCTGTCCTAATAAAGCAGCCTGCCGCAAAGTCCTCTTATCCTCAAAAGTTGATTACCAATCTAGGTCTTTTTCTGGGTTTCGAGGTTTACAAGATCGCAAAATGCGTCTAACGGACCCTTCCCCAAGCAGCCCTACGCGAAGCCTCCAAATACCAGTAGTCCAGTATTTCTCCCATTCAGTAGCCTCTACCTCTGGGACCTACGCTTCCTCCTCTAACAAAAAAAATCAAATGATGGTTTGGAATGTTTCCATACGACTCTGGTGAGGGAATGCATCTCCTTACACGTGGATGCATGGCAGACCCTCACCAAAGATCAGTGGGTGGTGTCAGTAGCCCCTTTGGGTTTCCGCCTTCCCCTGCCACTGATTCCTTTATAACGTCCTCCCCTGCAACAGACAGGCTCTCCCTCTCTCCACGCCGAGGTTCAGAAGTTTGCACTTTTTTAGACCTGTCCGGCTTCAATCTGCACATTCCCCAAGAAAGATTTAAGATGATCACGCCATCACAAATTCGATCTTCCCTTGCAAAGGATGATTGACTCTTTGTGGTGGATCTTCAAGATGCATATCTTCATATACCCATATTACCCCAGCACTGCAAATTCCTTCATTTTTTTGTAGGAGGTGAAGACGTTCAGAACCGATTTCTTCCTTTCGGGCTCAGGTCACCACCGAGAGTTTTCATGAAGATGATGGCTGTGATTGCAGCATTTCTCAGGCTTCAAGGAGTTCACGTCTATCCATATTTGGACGTATGGCTCCTCTGGAGTCACTGTACTCATACAGCAGCTTCACACATGCACTTACTACTCAAGCTGCTATTCTGGCTGGGGTTTTCAGTAAACTGGCAAAAATTGTCAATGACGGTCTTGCAGTACCTGATCTTCTTGGATTTTCAATGGAACACAGTCAATGCCAGGGTTTTTCTAACCAGCGACAGAATGACGGACCTATCGCACACATGCCTTCTTTTTCTCAGTTCCACCCGCCTGTCCAAGTGGTGGTTTCAGAGGTTTCTGTGCCTTACGGCATCCTGCGTCTTAGCCCTCCTTCTAGCGAGGTTGAAGATGCGACGTACCCAATTAACGCTCAGACAGGCTTGGTCCCAGGCGATGGACCCACACACTTAATTGATTCCTGTGTCTTGAGAAATGGCAAACGACCTCTGCTGGTGGTCGGACTTCACAATTTTTACAAAGGGAACTTCATTTTTAGATCCATCCCCGCAGATCACGTTATCAACGGAAATCAGACCAATAGTTGGGCACGCAGAAGCTGATTCACCCGCGCTAACACAGCATTCAAGTGCAACAGTAATCCTAAATCAGAAGAAAAAGACTGCTGCAGATGACAGTGTGTGTGAGATGAGAATTGGGCACAATTAAATGTCTGTAATCAGAAGTGAAAAACCGGCGTTCTTGCAGGCCTGCTAAGCCGTGATGCAATTAAGGAGCCAGTGCTTTTTCCAGCTGAATACCACAGCCTTTCGGCACGCTAGTTCAAGTGCCAAAAGGCTGTGGTATCCAACTGGAAACAGCACTGGATTCCTTCTTGCATTATTGGCTCTTAATTGCATCACATCTTAGCAGGCCTGCAAGAACGCTGGTCTTTCACTTCTGATTGCAGACGTTTTTCATTGTGGCCAATCCATTATATGGCACCTGCCAATGCACAAGTATATGGATTTGCTTTGAGACCGCACCTATTTGGATGCTTTCACCTAGAGAAAGACCCAAAGGGTCCAAACATGTGTTGGCTGCGTGACTTCCAGCATTGTGCATGGAAACCTTTAACCAAGTAATTTAGTAGTACTTAATAAACTGATTCCAAGACAGCGCTGTGAGACAGTTTGTTTGTTTGTTTGTTTGTTTATTTATTTATATAGCGCTCTTGACCTGGGGGTATATATGCGCTTTGAACATCAGGTTACAGGTAAAAGACAATAGTACAGTATTGATAGGGCATAGATAATAGTATACAAACAATATACATAAAATTGGACATTCGGAGTGCATACATATGTGGTAGGACAGTTATTTGTTGGTTAACCAGGAAATGACCTTGGTTCTGAAAGGTTGGAAAGTAGGTGTGGATTTAATATCCAGTGGGATGGAATTCCAGAGTTGTGATGCCAAGGTTGGGAAGCTGGATCCTCCGGCTCTTTTGAGGGAGTATTTGGGAACTGTTAGTTGTAATGAGTTGGACGATCTGGTGGTTCTAGTGTTCTGTCTTAGTGTAAATTTGTTCGAGAGGTAGGGTGGGGCAAGATGATTGAGGGCTTTGTAAGTAAGGCATATGGTTTTCAAATCAATTTTCTGTTGGATGGACAACCATTTGCAGGCAGTTCTGGTGGCGGAGATGTGTTCCCTTCTAGGAATATTGAGGGCGGCACGGAGTGCGTTATTTTGTAAAACTTGCAATTTATTGATTACTGTTTTGTTGGCACCTATAAAGAGACTATTACAGTAATCCAGTTTAGATTGAATGAGTGCTCTGGCTAGGATGAGACAGTTGCTAGGGGAGATCAGTGGTCTGCAGGCCCTGATAAGTTTACCGGTGTAGGCAGTGGCTGAGGCGGTCATGTTGATTTGTTTAGCTAGGTTGATGTTCGTGTCTAGGTAGAAACCGAGGGTTTTTACGCTCTTGGCAATGGGTATGGTGTTACCGTCAATAGTGAAGCTAGTGTAGCCGGGACAGAGTTTACTGATAGTGTTCGGTGAGCCGACAAGAAGCAATTCAGTCTTGTCATCATTCAGGCATAGGCCATGTGTGGCCATCCATGCCTGAATGATGGAAAAGACTTCATTGATCCATTTGGCGTCCTTGTTGTAGTTGCCTGATAAGGTGAGGAGTATCTGGGTGTCATCTGCGTAGTTAGTATAGGTGACACCCAGATTGTCCAGCTTGTCGAATAAGGGCTTGGTGAAAATATTGTAAAGGGTAGGTGAGACGCAGGATCCTTGTGGGACACCGCAGGTGATGGGGATGGGGTCAGCCGCTGCTAGGGGGGAGAAGACCCGCATGGTTCTGTTGTCCAGGAAAGATTGGATCCATGTGACTGCAGAGTGGGAGAAGTGTGCTGCCAGAGATAAATGGTTGCACAGTTTTTTATGGTCGACCAGGTCAAAGGCAGCGGAGAGGTCAAGGAGTAGAAGGATGGCAGCCTTGTTTTTGTCTTTGAGTTCGTCTATCTGGCTTTTGAGATCAACAAGGGCCGTTTCTGTCCCGTGTTGTGGTCTGAAGCCAGATTGGCGAGTTCCTAGTAGGTGATTGGCCTCAAGGTAGTCCTGGATTTGTAAATAAGCCACTCTATCCAAGATTTTTAGTAGGAATGGGACGGTGGTAATGGGTCTGTAATTCGTGGGGATGTCAGGGTTGAGAGTAGTTTTTTTTAGTAGCGGTAGGACCCAGGACTGTTTCAGATTGCTGGGGACCATGTTGTTGGCGAAGGACAGGTTTATTAATTTGGTGATAAATGGGGAGAGATCCCTAGCTGCATCTTTTATGATCTGTGCGGGGCAGCTGTCCCCCTTGCAATTCGATGGTTTGAGGGATGCTATAATTTTCTGAACCTCCAATATGGATACCTTTTTGAAGGTGAAGCCTGAATTAGTGGCAGTAGGTGGAGGGGGCGTGGGGAAGGAGGTGGGATCGAGAGTGAGTTGTTGTCGTTTGTTGTTGATTTTAGTTTGGAGCCCTGAGATTTTGTTAGCTAGGGCATTCTGGATCCCTGTGCACCAGGGTTTATCCTTAGTGCAAGAGTCAGTGGGGGTAATGGGGTTTTCTAATTCCTTTAGTATGTTAAAGAGCTCCTTAGTACTGGAGCTTGCCTGGGAGATCCTAGTATTGAGAGATTCTTTCTTGGCCCGTATAATCTCATTTTTGTAGAGGGTGGAGATGTTGGTGAGATTGGTTCTGTTATTTATAGAAGGCACTGATTTCCAGAGTGCTTCAAGTTTGTTTTTTTGTTGACGCAGGGTTTTGAGCTCCGGGGTGAACCATGTGTTCAGGTGCGCTTTGGGTATTCCTTTGCGCAGTTTCAGTGGGGCAATGATGTCAATGGCTTTGGCCATGGACTCATTGTAGGCGTTGACCAGTTGGTTCAAGTCCATTGTGGCGGGTAGTGCGTTTAAAGTAGGGATCACCAGAGGTATTAGGGCTTCCGCTGTGATATTGCTCTTTTTCCTAGTAGGGCAGGCAGGTGCCATGATAGGCCTTTTATGTGCTGAGTTGCTGGTAAGAATGTCAAACGGGAGGAGGTGGTGGTCAGTCCAGATAAGTTGTGTGGGATCTTTCGTAGTAATGTTGCAGTTAAGGGTAGTTATCCAGTCAAGGATTCTGCCTTTCGAGTGGGTAGGTTTGGAGCAAAGTTGTTGGAGGCCATGCTCCTCTAATGCCATGGCCAGGGCAGTGGCTGGGGTGTCTAGGGGGTCGTTAAACCCAAGGTTAAAGTCTCCGAGTATAATCAATTGTGCTGATGGTTTGGAACTTTCAGCAACTAGTGAAGTGATGTCTTCCTCAAATGAGCCAGGAGGGCCCGGGGGTCGGTAAATTAAGTGCAGCGTAATAGTACTTTTAGGGGAGGTTTGAAATTTGACTGTAATGTGTTCACAGGATTTGAGTGGGGGAGCAGCGGATAGTCTGATGTCAAGCGTGGTCTTAAAGATGATAGCTACGCCGCCACCTCGAGCGTTCGGTCTATCTGCTCTAAGGATGGTGTAGTTATCAGGTATGGCTAGGGTAAGAGATGGACCTGCAGCATCGTGCAGCCATGTTTCGGTTACCGCAAGGAAGTCCAGGTTGTTTGTTAGAATGATGTCAGCGACTTCTGAGGCATGGGCGACTAATGATCTGACATTTAGGAGAGCTCCTTTAAGACTGGGATGGATAGTGTTGATGGGTGTTACAGTGTGAAGGTTGATCTTATTAAGTGATTTGGTAGGGCCTTTGCTAGGTCTGTAGTGGGTTCTAGCGCCAAGTCTCGAATTCCGATCGGAGGGGATGAGGGTAGTGTTACGGGAGTTGGTTGGGTTAGCTAATGTAGAGGTGTTGTAGTCAATGGTAGGGCAAGATGCTCTCGTGTTGATGGGGTTCTGCTTATAGACAGCTAGGTGTGTGTTAGCTGCGACATGCGGAACGTGTGCATGTCTATGGGTGGGAAGGGCGGACTTGGTATCCGGGGGGAAGGCTGGTGTGGTGGGCAGGAATGGTGTAGGGCAGGTGATCGGGTGGTGTCTTGGGCAGGCGGGTCTGACTAAACCATTATTATAGGCTAGGTAACTGTTGCCAGTGCAGGGTATGTTACTTTGCATGACACAGAAAGGGAACATGATCGCAGTCAGGCAGAGTAGCATGCTGGGGCTAAGGTAATGTACAGGGGAGTGGCGTGAAGGGGGCATAGGCGTTATAGGTAGGGCACAACACAATGCGAATGAGGTCTAGGCGACCATAGGGCACAACACAATGCAAGTGGGGTCTAGGCGACCATAGGGCACAACACAATGCAAGTGGGGTCTAGGCGACCATAGGGCACAACACAATGCGAATGAGGTCTAGGCGACCATAGGGCACAACACAATGCAGGTGGGGTCTAGGCGACCATAGGGCACAACACAATGCAAGTGGGGTCTAGGCGACCATGGGGCACAACACAATGCAAGTGGGGTCTAGGCGACCATAGGGCACAACACAATGCAAGTGGGGTCTGGGCGACCATAGGGCACAACACAATGCAAGTATGGTCTAAGCGACCATAGGGCACAACACAATGCAAGTGGGGTCTGGGCGACCATAGGGCACAACACAATGCAAGTGGGGTCTGGGCGACCATAGGGCACAACACAATGCAAGTATGGTCTAAGCGACCATAGGGCACAACACAATGCAAGTGGGGTCTGGGCGACCATAGGGCACAACACAATGCAAGTGGGGTCTGGGCGACCATAGGGCACAACACAGTTGCGGTTGTACGTTAGCGACCATAGGGCACGGCCAAATAGCAGTCATGAGGCATGGAGCACTAAGGGCTAAGGATGCCTGTACTATTAAAGAGGTGGCAGCAGTAATGCATAGAGGCGGTGGCGTTGGAAGCATGAGCATATGTAGCAAACAGTTAAAGAAACCGAGTTCAAATGTTTATGGGTGCGGAGTAGCAGAGGGCATACCAGAAAGCACAATAGTATAGACTGAGGGTATTCCCACTACTCACAAAAGATTAATGGTCCGTGGCCCCTGGCTCCTGATGCTCCAAACAGGCTCTCAACAGGCCTTAGAGTGGCCTTGGAGCTGGCCGCCGGCGTGATCCGCCTGCCGGCGGTTACCGCTGATGTAAATGAGGCTCAGCCTCGGTTTCAGCCCGCGCTGCGCCCGGCATGGGCGAGTCAGGCGCCGTGTGGGGACAGGGTCAGGCAGGCCCTGTCCTGTTCCCCGCTTGTCGCGTGGTTCCTCTGCTGGGCTGGGGGTGCTGGGGGGGCTCCTGCCCTCGCCCCACGATGAGGAAGAGTGGAGTGAGGGGGTAGGCAGGCTCTCAACAGGCCTTAGAGTGGCCTTGGAGCTGGCCGCCGGCGTGATCCGCCTGCCGGCGGTTACCGCTGATGTAAATGAGGCTCAGCAAGTGTTTCTCTTAACCCATTAACAACAGAATCCTCTCTCCTCGGCTGGGGAGCAACGTTGAGCCATTTAGAGGTGTTCGACTTGTGGTCAACCAGGACAGGGTTCATCACATCAACTACCTCGAACATCTGGCAATTTATCTTGCATTGAGACCTTTTTTGCCTAACATCTGCAACACAACTGTTTGCATCAAAACGGACAACTCTGATGCAATGTTGTACATCAACAAACAAGGTGGGACCAAACCTATTCCTGTAGTACTTTTGGCTGTTTAGATTTGGGAACAGGCAGTGCAAAACCATGTTTGGCTTCACGCAGTCCATATACCTGGTCAAGAAAACACTGAGGCAGACTCACTCAGTCTCCAATCTTTTGCAAATCATGAGTGGGAATTGCAACATTCTTCAAGGAAACTGCTGCTTTATGCCTCCAGGGAGGGCCAAGGCCTGGACTCTCTGGGGATGTGCCCGAGATCTCCTGAGATGGAATGTCTGCATTTGCCTTTACGCCCCTCCCCTTGATCCATCACACTCTGCTAAAACTACAGAGTCTTACAATTTCTCCCTAATCTTCATAGCCCCAATGTGGCCAGCCAGGTTCTAGTTTTCGGATATGAAACTCCTGCCAGCCTTCCCTCCGATCCAGTTGCCAGAGATTCCCAATCTCTTACACTAGAGCAAGCAGTGAATGTGGCATCCCCCCCCACAATCTCTCAGCTTAGCAGCCTTCATTATTCATTATTGAATACCATACAGAATTAAAGCAGCATGAAAGTTTGATTGAAATAAGCATTTTTCAATGCTGCAAAGAAATGCAGCACGTTATGAGAATGTTTGGAATGAAACAAAAGCAATGTAGTGCAAGTGGCAAATACTACAGATCAAGTTGATTGAAATACAAGTGTTGGCAAAGCAAGTAAAATTCCAAGAAGGGTGCAAGAAGAGAAGCAAGTATTGACACAAACCAAGTGGTCAAGGAACTGGATGTTGAATAAAAACATTTATTGGCAAGTGTCAAGGAAGTTCCACAGCAGAACCAAGGGAATGGTGATCAACCTAACCACGATAATGTGTTGGAAGAGGATAATTCTGATACAAGAAGTACTTTTCACTGTCAAGAGAAAGCAGTGGACAATAGTTGCAAAAGCTGATGAAGAGGGTGTTAGATTCACAAGTAAGTTAATAATTAACTGGACACGCGGAAGTCTTACTGTGGCTGCATTAGGTAACAAGCAACAAAGCCATGCTACAACTGCAGCGACCTCCAGCTGCCAGCTCCACTCAACTCCACCCTGGAACTTGGAACCTCCTCGTCAGCATGCAAGTTCCACGTTCCTTGGTGATGCTAGTGGAACTGGAATCTTAACTTGGATCACATCACCTGGCCTTACTGTAAAATCTCTACAAAAATGTTTCTTATCAAACATCATTTTTGACAAGTGTCCACTGATCAGCATCCTCTCCCTCACACCTTCTACATCCACTCTCTCACAATTTGACCTTCCCATCCATTCTGGGCACAGATGCATATTGGGTTTCCTCCCACGTAACAACTCAAATGAGGGAACACACGTCATTGCATGGGGTTCTAGCCTGTATTGAAATGTTCTTTCCATAACCACTCTCAACCATCTCCTCCAGTGGCCACTGTTATTCTGATTACCTCCATCAGGGTACAATTGAATCTCTCAACTCATCCATTTCCCTGTGGATGATAAAGAGCTGTGGTGACTTGATCAATACCATATTTCTCCATGAACATCTTGAACTCCTTAGAGACAAATTGCGTTCCATTATCAGACAAGCATCGACGAGGAAAACCTTCCTTCCAGAAAAGCGGCTCCAAAAATCTCACCAAACTACTACTAGACACATCCTTCAAAACACATACTTAAGGCCACTTTTGACAATAGTCAATTAACTTGTGCTTTGCAAAAAGCTGCTCTTCCCAGTTTAGTTGGGAACTATTTAATATGGTCCTGATATTCTCGTGACTGACGTGCATTTAGCATTTTGACAATGATACATTTGATAATATTTTGCAGGGATTGATCCCGATATTTGGTACTTGGTAATTTACCTTACAACTTTGCGTTTTGAAGGACTGTATACAATCTACTTTGGGTAAGAACAGTTGATAATGGTGATAGTCATGGTAATAGTTACAAAGTACAATGTTTAGAGTGAGCATACCATTAAGTCCGTTTCCTTGGGGCTCTTTATTTTATGCATTTAGATGCCTTTTTACGTGACAAACACATGGATGCAGCAATATGTAAGTCTTCTCCTTTCTTCAAATGAACACACCTGATACAATTAACATTGGGTATGTGAAGTCCTAAAATCTTGTTGCGTTCACTCTGATATGAGAATTTGCATTAAGCTTTCACCTGAACACTTTTACAAATATAATGACAGGAATGTATTGCTTTGTATAGAGACGCTTAAATTGGATACTTTGGTAAGCCTTGGCAGATCTGGATTTTTGGGAATTTACACACCGATCTTTCTGGAAACTGATTTTTAGGACTTGGTTTTCTGGCACTGGGCACACACTCACTCGAACACTTACGGTTTCACCCAATCATTATAGCAGCGCATCAGGGTGATAATGCTCCCCCACATCTCCCTATTTCCCCCCTGTTTCTTTTGGCCGAACACTGCTGCATGGGTGTACTTGGGTAGGGATAGCATCAAGCTCAACACCCTTCACGCTCATTTGACTGGATATGGTCAGTAATAGTAATTCTAGTTCTAATGGCATGAACTTTTAATCCCACACTTTATGAGTATTAATATTTGAAGTAATGAATTTGGCATTTACCTTTATGCCATATGTGATTTTCAATATCAATGATGCCTTTACTTTGTCTCTTTCTCCCGCTGTCTTACCTCCATCCTAAAATATTCCAAATATGGGTGTGTAATATTTGTACTTTTGCTATTTGATTTTGCCTTGTGGTTCCAATACTGGGACATTACTTTGTTTGTTTTGATGCATTTTACCCAACTTTTGTGGATGGTCATCATGATCGTTTGTTTATCATCTGTGTCAACAACATGATGAATTTGGATTGTTTTCTTTTCTTTTGGTATTGTAATAATTGCTTATGGACTCACAGCCTTGAGGACGACCAAGTGTTGGTTGAAACACGTGTCGGCTGTATTGACTACATAATTAAAAGACAATTGCTGTCATTCTACGGATCATTGACTTTATATTGCTAATTGCTTTTTGAATAGCAAAATAGGGAGAGCGCTGATACCACAAGACCCACTCTTGATGCTGCTCCTGTATGACCACTTTGACCTATCTTGGTGGCTCTCCTATGGCCTTCTGGTATCTGTAGTTTTACTCAGTCCTACGGCCTTCTGGTATCTGTAGTTTTACTCAGATGGGGATCGACCAGAATTTCTCGGAGCAGCAACCACGTTGGTGCCAGTCCCCTTCTGCAGCTGGTCTCCCCTTTACAATCTTACAGTTCTTTGAACTTCTCTCACTTGCAACTTTCATTCACCACAGCCCGGTTCTTATCGGTTCTCCCTTCGACTCACCGGCTGTGATGAACCACTTGGCTTTCCTTGTAGCTGGAGTCAAGGCTGGTACCGCGGTAGCAGGAGTCTCCCTCTCTCCGGCTTATCAGCATCAATACGCTGGTGTACCATTCACATCTGCTGCAACACACTGTTAAGATGGATTTCTGAACTCTGACCTGGTGGGCAGAGGTTCAGGAGGCCAGCCTAGTTTCCTGGAACAGGGTAACCTTCTGGACAAGCCAGACCAATCAAGGTAGCTTGGTGGCGGTCAAGACTATTCAAAATACATATACATTTATTTAAAGGCCTTTGAGTTTCAACACACAAATCAAATCACAGTAATATTATTAAGCAAACACAATCCTATCTAAATACATATATACAAGACTTTTGGGGTCTACAGGGTTAATGCACAAAATGGGTCCATAACCTAAAAGGGGAAGGAAACAGGAGTGCAAATAGTCTTTAGTCCCTTCTGCATCCAACACACTCCTAACTAATAGACAGTCCAATCCCTAAGAAGAGTGGAGCCTAATGCTCAAATGTACATGCAATGCCAGCGCACACGGTAGTTGAAATGGGCAAAATGGGGTCTCTTCAAGGGTCTGTAGCAACTCAGGAAGGTGGGTAAGGCGATGAAGAATAGTTTCCCACCATTCGAGGAGGGTCTCCACTTGAGGGCAGATTTGATTCCAAGAGTTGGGAATAGTTCGCTAGTTCGCACTAGCAGTGGAAAGGGGAGGGGACCCCAGGGGCCACTCGGGCCTAAAAATGGATGGAGGCACTAGGGGCCACCAGTTAGGGTTGCGATTACTCACCGACCCTCAGCGCACTCCAGACTAAACTTCGGCAGTCGAGTCCACTTCGGTTGCAGGTTCAAGTGCAGCAATTTGGTAGCTCTGCAACTTTCAGCGATTAAGATACAGCGATGATTCCCAAATGGGGCAGTGGCGATTTGTCTGCTTCTGGTGGATGAATCAGGCCAGTTTCATTGCAGCAGGCTTCAGGGGCAAGAGGGGCACAAATGCAGCGCACCTGTAAAATTCGTCACCATGGCTGGGCGATACGGTAACCGTGTATACTCCAGTTCTGGCACACTCGTCTAACTTCAGACCTTGGAATGCCAAGTGTACAGAATTTAGTGTGAGGGTGCTGTGAACACAGAGCTAGCGATGTACCAAGTTTCGAGGGCCTCCTCAATATGGTGGCGGAATCAGGGCAAAGAGTCTGTGCAAGCTAGCCAGCCCACTGATTGGCCATGGGACACTTCTGAGAAAGCTTACTTGCAGGGTTTAATGAAGGTGCAGAGAATAGTTGGTCCCACTATTCCAGTGGGTTGAAGCGTCTTCGCAAACCTTCTAGGATGACCTTATGCAGAGGGGTACCACTGGATGACAGCGGGCTCAGGGTGCCAAACCCTCCAGCGGGTCATCAGCGGTTCCTCGACTCAGCTTCTTAGTTTCAGGATACTTGGATCCTATTCTTTGTTCAGTGAGAACTCCAGAGATCAACATGGTATGGGTGTTTGGGGTCTTCTCTTATCCAGAATCTCTGTCGCGCCAGAACGAAGAGGATCCAATGGCAGATCATCTCACATACAGGCATCCCATATATGGACCAATCACGGACCACAGTGGTCCCAGGCATTCACATCACTCCAGACTCTCTGGCACCCAGGATGTTTATTGGAACCAGACGTTCCAGCCCACATCCTCGAGGCACACCCACAAGGCATGCAGAAGCCTGCGAAAGCTTGGCGTTTCACGGGAAAATACATGCCCAACCAAGGACTGACCCATGTCGGCTCGACCTGGGGAAGGTGAACGGACAGGACAAAGAACCTCGTGGCATGGCCATTTTGGAGCCAGGCCACCTATTTGTGCCAAACGCGGTAATCGCGGTTTACCTGGCAGAAAAGCGTTAAAAATATACAAAATGATAAGCTGCCACCAGCCCTCTCCGAGGCACATCTGTACTTCTCCTAAAAAATCCCTTGAGAGTATCTAGGGCCTTTGGAAATTACTAATAGACCCAGGTGTACTGTACTGGAAGATACATTGTACACTTGTTACAAAGTCTCCCAGTACTGACTGTCTTAAGGGCATGTCAGTTTACCCATAAAGAATGAGCGACAAGCCCAGAGAAGTACAGCAGAAGGCTGGGCTCCTCTGGTAAAGTCAGACTATGGTATTTAACATCAGCAAAAAGTTGGGGGGTACACAACTGGAGGGAAGATTACACAAAAATGGGAATCTTTCCTAACACACATTTGGGCTATTGTCCTCTGTTTTACGATTCCTTCTTCAGAGGATTTGCAGGGTTTTGTTGAAAAACGGCAAGGTGGTGTCTCTCCTCATCAGCCTCTCGATGTTTGCCACCTTTATCCTCCTCTTGCACTGCCGGGTCTCGATAGCTGTCTCGTCGTGCGGTCTGCCTTACTCATACTGTGCACTCTTGCTCCACCTTTTATCCCTCTGGGGAAGAGAAAGGGCTGTCAGGTGTGTGTGATTCTGGTTAATTGCCTGACCCTGCCTGACCCTTGTGTCAGGACATGTCAGGTTAACAGCTCTATGGATCTGTTGTCTTTTGTGGGGCAAAAAGGTATTTAGTTAAGAAAGGGGGGGTTAGAGTGTCTGATTGTGCTGCAGGGTAAAATGGGGAAACAGTGCTATATGGAATTACAACCTTCGTATTAGAGGGGTTTCAAAATAAGTATGAGGGTTTGTGGGGAAAACAGGAATAGCTAGGATTGTGAAATGAATAGAGGGATTTGTGGGAACGGTAGTGTTTTATTTGGGCAGGTTGGGAGGGTGGAAAATAATAATCAAGGGAACAGGACGAAGATTGGTTGGGAGTATTCGCTAGAAAGCGGGAAAGCAGGTTTTCTCTGAGATGTGGTTTTTTAGTCTAATGGGATTCGTGTTCTTAGGGTATTTACCAGATATGGAGGGGACGTCGGGTTGGAACAGGAGAGATCTAATGGGAGGAAGGGAGGCAGATGTAATACAGCCTACAAAGGTTTCAAGGATCTCACCCTCCTCTCCTTCTCCGGTATAATACTGCATCTCCCTTGGGTTATTCCCTTGAGTACAACCCCGGGCTTCCCCATCTCGGTGAGTCTTTCTCGCTCTTTTACTTCTAGAGTTGGGATCTGAGTGGATCAGCCCTTCGTTGGCCACCTGAATAAGGGTTTCTCGAGGTTCGGTATGTGAGGTACCCTCAGGTAGTTCACAAACCACACAGGTGGTTGACAACGCCCTCAACATCCTTGACAATGGCCACCCTTGTCTCCTAGTTCTACTTGACCTCTTGGCTGCTGCCGAGACAGTAGACCACCAGGCGCTTACGGACACCCTACATCAGCGCATGGGGATCAGCAACCTTGTCCTATGCTGGTTCAAGTCCAGCAGTTTGTTCTGATGGACTCCTCTAGATCGCCAATGCTACCGGTCACACCTGTGGAGTGCCGCAGGGTTCCATCCTCTTCCCAGTGATCTTCAGTCTATACAGGGAGCTGCGGGGAGCCCTCTTAGCCACACACAACATCCACATTCACCAATACGCCAATGACACACAGCTATACCTCAAGATTGACTCCATCAAGGACATCCATAAGCTCAGAACCTGCCTCTCACTGATCCAGTTCAGGATGTCCAGTGCATACGTGAAGCTCAACCCCTCCAAGACCAAATAACCAGTCTTCACCAATAACACCGAACACCCAGACTTACAGACCTGTCTATCAACCATGAACTCTGAGGGCTTCACAACTGAGCTCACCCCCTGCGCCAAGCCCCTCGGGTTCCACATCGATAACTACGTCTCCTTCAAGAAACACATAGCTAAGAAAACTAAGACTGCTTGGTATCAACTCTCCCTCCTGTGCAAATTCAAGCCCTTCGTCCCTCTGGACAGCTTTAGATCCACCGTTCAATCACTGGTCCTATTCCACCTGGATGGGGGCAATGCACACCTCGAAGACCTCCCTTCGTCCTCCTTGTGCCCCAGAGAAGCATTGTACACATGGCTGCATGCCTCATCAAGGGTCTATGCAGATATGACCACATCACCCCAGCCCTCATCAACCTTCACTGGCTCCGACTGCAGGCACGAATCACCTTCAAGTCTTGCTGCATCATCTGTAAGTCACCCAGCTACCTCGCGGGGAAACGCAGCATCTCTGGCGGACAGCGCACCACCAGAAGCCAGGACACGTGCAGACTTGAAATCTGCTGCTGCAAAAAGGAAAGGACCAGAACACAAGCCTTCTCTGCCTACGCCCCAAGACTATGGAACCTCCTCCCCGTCAGCATCAGACTCACTCCCACGCTCCTACAATTCAGGAAAGAACTCAAGACCCACCTCTTCAAGGAGTCTCTCCTCCTCAACACCTAGGCGATCACGTCTCCCTTCGTGCCACCTGACTCACTAGATGGCGCCTGCTCCTCTCCTCCCTGCCACCTGAAACATCTGCACCCCACCTCTGTGCCCCTCTGTATCTTACCCACCGCTGTATATCTGTCCTGTTGCAGACCTCTTTAAAGCATTCTGTTATGTATCTGTATTGTTGCATACCTTTGTAAAGTGCTCTGCTGCTTCTCAGAGCTAGGACTGTGTTCAATAAATACAATAATAACAACAAACATAATAATAATAATAATAATAATAATAATATGTCTTTCCTCTACAAACTGCTGGAGAGGACATTGTGGGAGATCATCTAGGGCAGAACATGACAGGACAGGATCTATTGGAATTAATCTATATCATGCATATACCTTTATTTGAAAAAAGTTCTCATACTGATAAAACAGCAAATGAAATGCTGTAAACACTTTCCTGCACAAGCACCCGAAGTCTATGAGAACAAATTTTGTATGTTTACTCATCCCAATTGTGTAACCTAGCGATGTACATTTTTAGTCACTACCAACCTAACCATAGATTTGTTTGGCTGATACCTGCCAACACTGCAGTTTCGTTTGGTCACTACCACTTTACTCTGTACATGTTTTTGGTCAATAATGGCCAAACTGTACATCTTTGGTCATTACCAGCCTAAACTGTGCATTTCTGGTCATTACCAAACTAACTGTAATTTTGTAGGCGCGAAGCCATTTTAGTAGTGCAATGCCTGAATTGGACACCTCTTTAAGTTGCTGCTGGTCTGAACTGTATCTTATTTGGTCTCTACTGGACTAAACTGTACGTTGTGTATATTGGGGTCCCAACTGCCCTACATTGTAATACTTTAGGTGCTACTTAACTATATTTCCCTGTTTGATTCAACTGCATTCCCCCTACCCCTTATGGCTATCTCATCTGCTGTCACATTAAATATTCCCTCACTCTGCTCCTGACTTCACTTAGTCAGTGCTTCCATGAAGCCCCTTATAAACGTGAGGTCAGCCAATCATACAACCCATCTGCAATCCCATCTCCATCCTATTCACCACTGACAAAAGGCGTTCAGATCACCAGCATCACAGCCTCTACAACTTCTTCTCCTTCCTTTGCCACACCCTAGGGTAAATCTTCCTATCTCCTCCTGTCCTCCTTATAAACCTCTCTATACCCAGTCAGTCTACAACAAAACTTTGTTCCTCACTTTCTACTTCAACTCAGACTCCACTCAGCGATTGATAACGACAATCGCAAGAGCATGGATCACCCTATGGCACGGAGGGCCCCTCCTGCTGTCCTACACATGAACTCTACAATTTTCTTACACTATCCTTGTCTGGCTAAGAGAGGTGGCAGGTTTGATTTCCTCATTCTCAAGGCAACTGTATGCACGCCCTTTCCCTTGCCCTCTCAGACTTCCTTCCAACAACTATAGAGCATATTGCCATTCAACTTTTCCCACCCACTCCTCTTGCACTCCTCTTTATCAAATACACCCCTAGTACTGAACATTATCCTCAATCTCCTATTTAACTTGATCACTCTCCTCCCCACCTCTAAGACCTCTATAGAGCTCATGGGGACTCAACCCTAACTAACTAGTCTATCAAACATCCCCTTCAATCCGACTCCACCTTATTGGAACACTCCCTGGTCTTTCTGCATAACTTCCTATGCACCCTCATGAATACTCTATTAACAAGATTTTTCTCTCATCATAATTTAGCCAATCAGCCCCTTCAACTACACCATCTCTCTCAGCTTGATTCCTCCTTCATTTTTCAATCCCTGACCCCCTCTGAAATCTCCTACCTTTCCGATAGCCAAGTGCAAATTCTTACCTGACTCTTGAGGACTTGTGTATTTGTTGTTGCCCCTCCTCAAATCATCCATACCACCTCTGCTGATTTAAACAATGTAATAGCCACCATCTTTGAATACCTCTTCTCTGTTTGCTCCTTCACTCCATTTTTCCAAGGCCCCAACACTAAATTGCCCCTCTGATCTGAAGCAGAGATCTGCCTTGCAGCTTCAGCTTTACTGATGGCGGAAGTCCTGCTGTCCCTCTCTCTTTGCCACCTAAAAGGAATCTCTCCCCACTCTCTCTTCTGTTCTGTAGTCTGCTAAATTCATCTCTTACTTTGATCTCATTGCATCTCTCCAATCCTATGCTAGTGAACATTCCTTTACCCTTCTAGTTGTATTAAACCCCTTGTCCCTGCTCCATTTAAACCCTTCCCCGTTAATGATTTTGCTTTTCACTTCTCTTCCAAAATCACAAAGATCAGAGAGACACTGACTGCTCTACTTTCTCTTCTAGCTCCTTCCCCCCACCCCAACCCTATCTTTCCTCCCTACCTTCACATCTTTTACTCCTGAGTAATCAACACCCCATCTCCAACCAGAAAATTCTTCCTGTGCTCCTACCGACCCCTTTCCTCCTAAGACTATTAAGGCCACCATCATCTGCTCCTTCATGCCCCCACTTTAACTGCTTGTTGGCTTTAGGAATCTCTACTGCCTCCTTCAATGTTGCAAACATCCTACCTTTCCTAAAATAACTCTGCTGACAGTTTTCCCAGTACTATAATGCCCTTCTATATGTGGTGTTTTACTGGATACATCCTACCTAAGGTGCACCAACCTATGTGATCCCTTCCTGTCAGATTGCTGCAGTAAATCCTCCTCAGACATAGCACTCACCCATGTTTTTGACTCCATCATCCCTGCTTAGCACTCTAAACTCGTATCCATCCTTATTGTCCACCATCTCTCTGCTGCATTTGACAGAATTAGCCACCCTTATCTCCTTCACCCTCTCGCTTCTTTGCCTACAGAACACTGCTCTTCAATGTGCAGCTTTTTGCATCTCTTGAATGGTGACATCTTCTCTGCCACCACGCTCAGTAGATGTCACCCGGGCTGGGTCCTCTGCCCCCTTCTTATCAGTACATTACTCCACCTCTCTTGGAAAGATAATATCCTCCTTCAGCTTCTCAGTCCACGTTTTTGCAGATAACCAAATCTTCGTCTTCTTTCCCCTCCTTCAGCCCTGAACTATCCACTTGCATCTCCCTCTGTCTCTCTGCCATCTGTCACTGGATGGTACTCCACTAGTTTACTGTTGCTTAGGTCTCACTCTACTTTCCCTCTCCTATCTCATTTCCTCCTGATCACCTCAATTAATCCTCCAGGGAAATGGGCAGGGGCGGCTCACACGGTTAGACTGGAGCAGAAAACTGTCTCGGGAACCAAAGTAACAATTGTCCCACAGTTGCAAATGGCAATGCAATCCTTTAGTGACAGACTATTTGACTAGTACCCAAGGGGGTGTTTTTGCTAAAGTGTAAGCAAATTGTGATATTTAAAGATGCTCAAAACTACTAGCTGCATAGTGAAGTAACTCATCAAACTGGTCCACATTGGACACAAAAGTGGCCCATTTTGACCCAAAAAATCTGGCCCACACTAGCATTTTGCATTTTTGGTTTGGGCGTTGCCCTATTGCCCTGTAGGCCAGTCTAAGCCTGGTGGCTCATCCATAATGGGCGAGGGGGCATCGACCCAGTGGTCCCCTCATCCGTTATGGAGGAGCTGAGGAGCCAGCCCAGTGCAACACTGAGCACTCCCTCAGCTGTTTTCTCCAGCTGAGGGAGTGCTCCTGCGCTGGCTGAACAATGTTTCCCATTGACAGTTCATTTCCCCGCCGCACATGCTCACTGAGCAATGCAAAGCTGGACATCAGCAGCCTTGTATAACTCATTGGAAATGCTGGCTGGGGAACTGCATGTCTGTATGTGCGAGGGTGAGCTCTTCCAAATCCTCACACATACGAGCAGAGCAGCCTGGAGAGGGGTGTTCCAGCACCCACACGTTTCAGCACCCATGCACAGGCTCCTGTGAATTTGCAGGTCCCTGCGCATGCATGTGCAAGAACTAGGAAACTCTTGCTTTCCGATTCCTGTTGTAAGTGAGTGTATGGTGATGAGTGCTCGTGTGAATGATAGTGATTGTTGTGTGTGTGTGTTTGTGTTGATCTGTGGAGCTGATTTTGGCAAGTGGGTGGGGGGTTGCACAACAAAGGCATTTTAAAAATGCCTTTGTTGCACAATCGCCCTACCCCACCCTGCCAAAATCTGGTCTCCTTCTGAGGCGCTGTAAAGCCACGAGGGACAGATATGGTATTTATTTACTGGACATCTATCATAGATGTCCAGTAAAAAATATCATGCCTGCCCCTGGTCCCCCTAGCGCCAATTGTAAACTGTTTGGCTTTTTACACAATTGTTTTTAAAGTATGCTGTAAAATGCAACATTTTAACCCACTGCTTTAAAAAGAATTCCCCGGGGGGTAAACCTCCCTTGATTGGTTCAGGCTCCCTTGCTACGCTCGGCCGCTGTGGCATATCTGGGGAAATATGTATGCCCCTCCACTTAAAAAATTCACCAGCCACCACTGGCCCTGGGAGTATGCTAGGAGAAGGGTGGTGGAGCCCAAGGACTGTGGTGGGAGCAGGCCGGGCAGGAGCCATGGGATAGTGGTGGGAGCAGAGTGGGGAGAGCCCATGGTCTGTGGTGGGGTGGGGAGAGCCCAGGGACTGGGTAAGAGTGGGATGAAGGAGCCCAGAGACTGTGATGGGAGCAGGTGGCGGAGCCCAAGGACTATACTGGGAGTAGGGTCCGGTGACAGCACGCAATAGTTCATAGCCATATGGATTTACTGTCCATGTTGCATTTTTGGGGGGGGCTGGCCTGCCCACATTTTGCTCAGGGGGGGGGCCCAGTCCTAACAAGTTTGAGGACCACTGATGTAGATTAGCAAGCGTCACATCTAGATAAAATTGTGGTGATTAGCATGCGTCACATCTAGATAGAATTGTGGGGATTAACATGCATCATATCTAGGTAGAAATGTGGAGATTAGCATGTGTCACCTTTAGATAGATTTGTGGAGATTAACATGCGTCATGTCTAGGTAGAATTGAGGCGATTAACATGCGTCACATCTTGGTAGAATTATGGAGATTAGCATGCGTCATATTTAGATAGATTTGTGGAGATTAACATGTGTCACATCTAGGCAGAATTGGGGCGATTAAAATGCATCACATCTTGGTAGAATTGTGGAGATTAGCATTCATCAAGATAGATTTGTGGAGATTAATATGTGTCCCATCTAGGTAGAATTGTGGAGATTAGCATGCATCACATCTAGGTACAATTATGGAAATTAGCATGTGTCACATCTATATAAAACTCTGGAGATTAGCATGCGTCATATGTAGGTACAATTGTGGGGATCAACATGCATCACATCTATATAGAATTGTGGAGATTAGCAAGCGTCACATCTAGATAAAATTGTTGAGATTAGCATGCGTCCCATCTAGGTAGAATTGTGGAGATTAGCATGTGTAACATCTAGATGTAATTGTGGAGATTAGCATGCATCACATCTAGATAGAATTGTGTAGATCAATGTGCGTCACATCCAGGTAGAATTGTGGGGATTAGCATGCATCACATTTTTATAGAATTGTGGAGACAAACGAGCATCACATCTAGGTAGAATAGTGTAGATCTACATGGGTCACATCTAAGTAGATTTGTGGAGATTAGCATGCGTCATATTTAGATAGAACTATGGAGACAAACAGGTAATATATCTAGGTAGAATTATGGAGATTAGCATGCATCACATCAAGATAGAATTGTGGAGGTTAGCATGCATCACATATAGATAAAATTGTCAGAGATTAGCAAGCCTCACATCTAGATAGAATTGTAAGAGATTAGCAAGCGCCACATCTAGATGCCACTTGCCAACCGTACAAAGAAACTCACCCCTCTTCATACACCTCTCAAACTCTGAACCAAACACAACCATATCTATACAGCACAATAAACTGCAAGCACTTCACTACACTGCAACAACAAACCAAACCACACATAGCCTTGCACAACAGCATATGACAGCTACCAACTGAAAATCACCCCTAAGGTCAGCGAACAGTGTAAACCAAACTGAAGCTGCCAACAGCACATGACAGCTCTCTTTCTCTTTTCTCCTGCTCATTCCCACTAACATCCACCACACCTCTCACCATCTTGCCTTACAGAACCACCAGAGCACCAGAGGACCATGTAGGTGGTGATAGTGCGCCGTATAAGAAACCTTTAACATAACATCGACAGTCCAGCAACATCATGTCCAATCATTATTACAGACAACGTTTGCCCCACAATCAGGGAGTTTTAATATGCCAAGGAGAGGATCAAAGAAGGAACAGAGGGGAACAATCCCAAATTATCACAATAATCAGCAAGACACAAACTGCCCAACCACCCTCTCCTCATACCTCTTCAGCACCAACCATTTGAATTCAGTCACTGGGTTCCACCAGGTGAGACAATGGAAAGTTCCTGGCCAGTGTTCATACCCGGGGTCTATTTATGAAGTAGTTTTGATAAGTGCACCATATATCCCTGGGTCGGGAAGAGACCAGCCCTAAGTGCTTTCGATACTGTCAACCATTCCATCCTCATGAAGCGGCTCCATGATACCCTTGGTATCTCGGAGCGGGCACTGAACTGGCTGACCTCCTTCCTCACCGACCGCCACTCGCAGGTTATCCTGGGCTCTTTCTCCTCTCCCAAGTCTATCTCCACTTGTGGCATTCCCCACGGCTCTATCCTTTTGCCCTGGTTCTTTAACATCTATCTTGCCCGCTTGCTCCCCTTATCTCCACTTTCTCCTGGCACTTCCAGTGTTATGCAGATGACACCCAACTCTTTTTCAAGCTTCCCTCTGAACCTCTGTCTACTTCCTCTATCGTTCCTGATGGCCTGTCTGCTATCTAGTCTTGGTGCGCCTCCAATTATTTCTGTCTCAATGCCAGCAAGATGGAGATCTTTCCTATCGGGACTCCCGTTCCTTCTTTCCTGCCTTCACTCTGGCCACCCTCTATGGGCTCTCCCCTCTCTGAGGCCAGAAACCTTGGAATCACTCTCTCTTTCTTTTCACACATCCTAGACCTTTCCAAGAAGTCCCATTTCCAACTCTACCTCCTTAGAGATATGCACCCTTTCCTCTCTTTTCCCCAGAGGCTCAATGTCTCTAGAGCTCTGCTACTCTCTAGGCTGGACTACTGCAACATCCCCTTCCTTAATCTTCCTTCTTGTTCTCTTTGCCCCCTCCAGCTAATCCAGAATAGGGCTACAAGACTTATCCTTGGACTTATGCCCTGGTGCCGTATCTCTCCAGCCCTACAATCTCTCCACTGGCTCTCAACAAATACTCTCCCGCCAGATCTCTCTGATCCTCCGGCTCCAACTTTCTGCTTGTCAAGTGCTTCTCTAAGCAGCGAGCAGATGGCCGTTCTCTTTCCTCAGCTGGCTCCCTCCTCTGGAACAGTCTCCCCCTTAATCTCCATCTTCAGGCGGATCTCCCCAGGTTCTGCAAGCTCCTCAAGATTTTCCCTTCTCCTTCCCCCTCTCCCTCCTGTGCTAAACCCCACAGTCACTGAGATTGGTGGCCTGGGCCATTTTGTGCCCTTCTGGGTCCTGTCCTTCTGCCCAATCGCTTGCAGCATCCGCCCTCCCCCTGCACTTGCCTTTGGGCACCCTCTGGCCTGTGTTGTATCACAGGCCTGCACTTACTGTATTTGCAGGTGACCCCTCCTCTACCAAGTGGTCGCTGCCTGGTACTTACCTGTTGCCCTGAAATTGTCTCTCTGGCACTTCCCCCTCTGCAGACCCCCTAGCACTTACCTGCTTCAACTGTCCCTTCTCTCTCTCTGCACTTGCACGTTCTCATTGCTCACAAGACCTGGACTGCTTCTGTCTTTTGCTCATCGTTGTTATTTTATTCCTTTGTCTTATTCTGTTTCCTTGTGCTCTTCTCTTTGCCGGTGGGTGCTTTGAAACACATTTCTTGATGTATAAACGCCTTACAAATGCCCAATAAAATAAATAAAATAAATAAATAAAATAAGTTCCTGTATTCCTCCTCCATGTCATGACAATAGACAATATCCCACATCCATGCTTGTACAGAAGGCGGAGGGCCCCTCCCCCACACCTTTGGGACACAGCGCTTAGCCAGCACAAATAGCAACCCTCACAAATGCCTCTTATATCATGGAATGTCCCTTGTGTAGCATAGAAGTGCAACTATAGGAGAGATTCAATAGGCTCAACAATTATCTCACTGAATTTCTGTAAGACCTCAGACCAAACCCTCGCTATTAAATTACATTCCCAAGCCAGGAGCAAGAAGGTGGTCGGGGCAAAGCCACATCTTGTGCATGCATCCAGTACATCCGGGTAATACATATGAAGTGATGCGGGTGTGTATTATTTCTGAAGTAGGTATTTAAAATGTAGAAATTTAAATCGGCTAGTGATGTAGACATCTTGGGTCTGTGCACAACAGTACTTCCATGTTTTTTCTGGTATAGTCTGCTGTAGTGTTCCCTCCTTCAATCTGTGTGCTGCCTCTGACCACCTCATGGATTTCTTCTGAAACTTAGCGTACAAGTAGGAGGTCAGCAAACTCTCGTCCCTTGCTTCAATGACCTCATGCAACAGATGTGTGGTCTGTGGCTGATTCGGAAGAGTTGAAGAGCTCCTTTATTGTGTGACGCACCCGAAAATAGAGCAAAATGTTTAAAGCAGAAGTAGCCCCCAACTCCTTAAATCTATCCAAGGACACAAATTGACCAGCAGGGAACAAGTCAGACAATTTGGATAGACCTAGCCTCTCCATGTAGCTGGTATAGATTTTTTCCTGGTTAGGAGGAGTCCCGGTATATGAACGATGGGTAGAGATGGGGAATAAAGAGGAGCCTCACCCATTGTATTCGCAATCTTAGCCTAAGCTGAACAGGTACAAGTGACCAGATATGCTACTCCCGCCCTTCTAGGAGGGCCCTTCAGAATGACCAATCTAAGGATTGACAGGCCGTTATAGCTTCTCCACCTCAGGGTGGGACATCTGACTTCTTACATAGTTCTCTTGCCACAACACTTTGGGGTTTCTAGCTATCTCCACTCCAAAGTATTTCATTCGGATAGGGTGCCATTGAAATCCCAAGCCGTGGTTTGGTCAGTGAAGGAGAATAGGACTGATTTTGCAGTGTTGATCCAAAGGCGGCCGGAGTATCTGCCGAACCTAGAATGTCATGCATCACCGGTTCCAAGTTGTCCCTTGGATGTTTAATAGAGTCATATTGTCAGCATAAAGTGAAATGATTTGCCTATGCAAGTGTAACTTAATCCCATGGTGTATGTGACGCTCCCTGATACAATTCGCCAGTGGCTCAATGGTCAGTTAGGGAGAAACCGTGCTTTGTGCCTCTTCCCATGGAGAATTGTCCTGAGAGGCAACCGTTAACTAGTACTCTAGCAGCAGGTCGCATGTACACAAACAGAGAGACCAAGGAGAGGAACATATTACTGTGAAGAACTCATGGTTGCAACAAGTAAGACAGACACAAGTGATCACAGATCAAGGGTGTTTATTGAACAATGAATTCAGTATGCAGGTTGGAAAAACGCCTATTCTAAACCTAAATCTAAGTTGGGAGGAAGCGTCAACCATCAAATAATAATAAGGCAGTCCTAGTGGCGGTGTGTCAAATAAAAGGGCCTATACTAAGAAACCTATTGCCAAACCTTACAACTAATACAAGAAAGGTTGTAGGATAGTTCTCAAGAAAAGAAGGAAGTGTTCTCAAATAATATGTCAGAATGCGGTAGTCTGGGTCTCCCTTCCACACGTTTTGTGCACGGGGTAAGATGGGAGCTTCGATCATAGTACAGTCTTGGGCTTCTCTAGCACGAGACGACAGTTATAATGGCAGTTCTCAGTACCGTTGATGGCCAAGTCTCGTTTCACTTGGAAGTCTCTTTCCTTCGAGGGCCTGGCATGTTCAGCTAACAAAAACAAAAGTTCCCTTAACAAATGAAAGTTTGTTTCTAATGTTCGCTGGGTGATGGCTTCACCCCTGGCTCCCCTTCTTCTGGGCGCTGACCCTTCTCAATTGGTTACCATAGTTTCACGTAGGGTGCTGGCTTCACCCCTGGGTCCCCCTCTTCTGGGCGCTGACCCTTCTTACTTTTCAGCCACTGTTCATGTAGGGTGATGGCTTCACTCCTGAGCCCCCCTCTTCTGGGCTGCCAGGATATTCTGGAAGAGAATCCTAGTTCTAAGATCTGTTTTGTTCTCTCCGGCGTCAACTTTATTTGTCCATTTGAATTGAGCACACACCAAGGATTATTGCGTTGTGCTAAAGGATTGGGTGAACAACGTAATGACTGCGGCTTCAAATCGGACAATCCTTTTGGACAAACTGGAATATAATCCAGGCAAAAAAATCACTTTTTGTAAATGTCTGGATTACTAATAGGGAAAAATTGGCCACTTACAAGATTTTGTATCATTTTTCTTTGGACATCAAACCGTTAAACTGCCCCCAAAAGTACATGACAGAACATGCATCTAGATAATTAAACAAGAAAATACAAAAGCTGTAAAGCACTGAGCTAGTAGACTATAGAATATAGTCTTAATTTAACATGGTTAATGATCATGGTATCAAAAGATATCCTAAAAGTTCTTCCTTGAAGCAACTAAAGATAATCTGAGGGAAATCGAACACAATGTAAAGCCAATGTTATAAAAACTTTTTTTAAAGGTTTATTTAACAGAAAACATGCATCTAGAGACATCGGAAATTTCTGGTTTCACCTAAAGTTAAACTTAATCACCACTTGTGATGTACTGGGTGCACAGACTTCAGCTCCCGCGTCTGCCCACATATGTCGATGCTGTAATGTCGAGTGTGAATTCCTGAAACACCTTGTTGTGGAATGTCCAGCATTATCTGGCTATTGCGATGAAACGTTTAAACAGTATTTTCGTACACGTCCTTTGCTAAACTGGGAGACTCTGTGGTGGCACATACTAGTGAATCCTAATGAATGATAGACTGTTAATTAACGTGAACATTTTTTTTTAATTGGTTGACACTGTATATGAAATGTCTCTGTTTAAAGAATGATCATGCTTTTAGAGATTAGAACGAAAAAATGTGACATTGTTTTTATACTGTGTTTTATTATTGGAATTGGAATTGCATCGTACTATTTTGCTAAATTTATTGATTTTTCTATGTGTGTATATGTGTATAAAGTTTCTTCTGTAAACTATGTCACACTAAATAAAAAAAATAAAAAATGCGCTCCCTCATCAGAGCCCGGTTCTTATCGATTCTCCCCTCGACTCACCTGCTGTGATGAGCCACTTGGCCTTTTGGTTTTTCTGGAGTCAAGGCCGGTACCACAGGCACGGGAGCTTCCCTCGCTTCTCCTTATCGGCATACGTTTGCCCTGTGTACCATTGACATCTGCTGCAAGACACCTGTGCTCTTGTTCTCAGTCTTAGGCTCTTTTCCACAAAGGTTTCCGCAGGCCTAGGACGAAAAGGGCAAGGTAACTTCTCTCGATTCCTGCTGCCTTTCTCCTTTTCTTGAACTGCCATGCCTGCTAAGCTGTCTCGTTGTGCTGCCTGCCGTGCTCGCCTTGCCCGTACTGTGCTCTCTTACTCCACCTTTTATCCCTGGGGGGAAAGGAAAGGGCTGTCAGGTGCGTGTGATTCAGGTTAATTGCCTGACTTTGCCTGACGCCGGGGTTGGGACATGTCAAATAGACAGAGTTTACATTAGTCGGTTGTCTTGGGTGTGTAAAGGTGTTTGTGTCGGAATAGGGGGGGGGTGGAATGTCAAATTATCCTATAGGGTTAGTTGGAAGAGAAAGAGGTGTCACATGAGATAATGGCTTTCGTATTTGGGTTTGGGATGATCTATATGTTAGCAAATTTGATTGCGCGCCCTGCCTAAGTGTTAGCAAAAATTGATTGCGCACCCTGCCTATGTGTTAGCAAAAGTTGATAGCGCATCCTGCCCATGTGTTAGCATTAATTGATTACGCACCCTGACTATGTGTTAGCAAAAATTGATTGTGCACCCTGCCCATGTCTTGCCGTTAATTGACTGTGCACCCTGCCTATGTGCTAGCAAAACTGATTGCGCACCCTGCCCATGGGTTAGCATTAATTGATTGCGCACCCTGCCTATTTAATAGCAAAACTGATTGCGCACCAGGCCTATGTGTTAGCAAAATTGATTGCGCAACCTGCCTATGTGTTAGCAAAATTTGATTGTGCACCCTGTAATGCTCCTATGTCTGTATGATAACCGACTGAATACTGCTACAGAATACTGGCCCCACAGTGCAGTAAATGCTTAATGAACATTGCCTATGTATATCTTTGATTATTGCTCCTAGCGTATGGAATGCATTTTTAAATTGATGCCCACTCTAATTTGTCCTGAGCCTTTGTCAGGTGCTCTGAGTACCATGTGCTCCCCGAAGGTAGCCATCCCCGACCTTGCTCACCGCAATAGGCACCTTCAAACATAAACCCTCGCACACCCATTCATAACACAACCAATGACCACTTCCTGCCGCAACCTTAGGCTTTGCTCCAGGGATATGAGCTACAAAGCAAAAGTCCCCCACACATTTAATCCACACCACCAGAGCACACTCAAGCGTCAAGTCACCACACCATCTCCAGAGCTCTCAACGTTGAACAGGCCTACCATTCCAACGACCCACAAGCAGGAAACTGCTACTACAACTGCCAGTCATGCTGCCACGTAAACACTCCTAAATTGCGCACTCATCAACGCTCGATCTATCCCCGCCCATGCAGCAGACCTACATGATTTGATCATTACTCATGACCTAGACTTAGGTGCTGTGACTGAGACCTGGCTTCAGGAAGCATCTGGCCCAGCTCTGGCATTAGCACCCCCTTGGGCTACACCATATTCCGCCAGGACCGCCCTCTCACTAATGGAGACAGAGTTGCGCTCATAGCCAAAGATTCCATTGCCATCTGAAAAGTTGACCACTCAAACTCCTGCGACTATGATCTCCTTTCCCTTAAAATTACCACATCACACAACTGCACCATTACGTTTCACATTGTCTATCGCCCACCTGGCCCCCTAGCTAACTTCCACTCCTCCATCACGCACCTTGTCTCAGAAAACCTTAAAACATCCTCCAAGGTCATCCTAGCAGGCGATCTAAACCTAGGGCTCCACGACCCAAAAGACACCCCAGCCAAAAATGTGACCAACGAATATGAAACACTAGGCTTCTCACACCCCATCACCAACCCCGCTCACACCAAGGGGCCGCACCATTGATTGGATATCCCACCACAACTGTGCTCCTGATGTCACAGCCAACCTCTGTCTTCCATGGACAGACTCCACTCCCTACCAGATACACCCGCCACATATCTGTCATGATGCCTACCCCCGGAGCGCCAGGCCCAGCACCCCCGGGAGCAGGCATCATGCCCCCGGGTAAAAGCCCAGCGGCCCCTTATAGGGGCTCTTTGGATTCTGTCCTGGGGCCGTTGGCGCCAGGCTCATGTTGGACATCAGTCCTGGCGCCATAGGCGCCAGGCTCATTTTTGGAAGGTGTTTTGTGCACTTACCTGATGCAGACCATGCTGCAAGATTCAGGCCTCCCTGAGACCTGAAAGGGACTATTTTTTCATTGGGACTATTTTGCCATTTGGGCGTGGCCAGGGAAGGATTCTTACCTGGAACTACTTTGGGGGCTATTTAAGCCACGCCCAGACAGTAGCTCACGCTTCGCGTTGTTCTGCATCCAAGCAGCTGAACGCTCACCGTGTCTGCTCCTGCATCTGGTCTCCAGCCACGCCCGCCTCGATCCTGGAACACCTGTAAGGAAAGAAGAGAAGAGAAAGGTGAAAACCAAGAATTTTATCAAACTTCTTACCTGCATCCGGAACCTTCACGCCAGCGTTCCTGTTCCTGAGAAAAGACTTTCATTTAAAAGCACCGCTTTGCTCGCTGCAGCGCCGCGCTTCACTCACCTGTCCTCGGGAGTTCTTCTGGCTCCACCGCGACTGTCTGCACCGGTCGCCACATCTCTGCGCCTAGGGGAGAGAAGAAGAGACAAAAGGTGAGCAGAAGGAACATATGAGGAAAGCCTAATTTTCCGCCATAACACTTACCGGTCTTCTGTTGGTGGACTATTCCTCATTTCACGGTCGGCGCCGCTTCGTTGGCAGGTACCGCACCCCGGCCCCTATGGGGAAAGGACAAAAGACATTACTGGAGGAATATAAAGACATTAAGAGGGATCGCCTCCATCGCTAACTCACCTGAGTTTACCATCGGCAATTCAATCCCTCAACGCATCGCCTTCATTCTGCACCTGAAATAAAGGACAGATCACAGGTTAGGAAGGCAACAGAAAAGGAGGCTCAACACTTGAACTTTTGTAATCTTCATACTTACGGCGTTCCGCTCGGAAAAGTCAAGTGGATTTTGCCAGCGCCATTCTGAAAACCAGGGAAGTAACTGGACTAACACGCACCCCTGCACCAGAAGCAGGATGGAGAGTTCATCCTTTCAAACCATAAGGTGAGCTTCAACCGGGGATTTCGGAGGAAGTTAGAGAAGAACGAAGGGGGGAAAGGGGGAGCAAGCACACTATTCTGCAGACTGTTAATCCCCTTTCTCATCTGCAGAAGGATATTCCTACGGGCCAGACAAGCAAGATTTGAGGGTCCTGTTCAGTCAGTGTTCCGAGTTCTGCGCATCACGCTGGAAGAGGCCACAGCAACCCAGACTAGACCAGCGCCTCCGTGGGAGTCAGGTGAGCGTTACAATATCTCAGCCCCTACTACCAGCTACTGCCCAGCTTGGACCCCACAATGGCCTACCCCGAGGCTAACACCCTCAAACAGTATTACAGCAGCAGCTGTACCAATCAGTACCTTAATAACCCGGTGCTCTTGCTAGAACACTTTGCTAGGAAACCCACCCAGAACCAACCATGCTCCCTCATGCTTAGAAACAAGAGACTTGGTTCAAGATTCCGCCTAACTCACACCTGTAGTAACATCCCTAAGCAAACTATACACACACCACCACGCTCACCTTCACATCCCAGCACGTTGAAACCCAATACAACAGTAGCCAAACCACCACAAATCAAGGGCGCCCTTATTAATGCCAGGTCCCTTCCAGCTCACACTCTAGACATCGCAGACCTCATCACAACCCACAAACTTGACTTTATTGCCATATCTGAAACTTGGCTACATGCCACTTCCGGACCTGCCTTAGCCCTGGTCTTACCGTCAGACTACGGCATCACGAGATGCGATCGTATCACTGCCCACACCAGAGGCGGTGGAGTGGCCTTCATTTATAAAAATTCTCTTGGTCTAAGAGTGTCGACTAATTCTAAACTTGAATCAGCCGAACTACTGTCAGTCAAACTACCACTCACGCCCAACCAAACCACCACCCTCCACCTTATCTACAGACCCCCAGGTCCTGCACCCTCCTTTGTTGGCGATATGTCCACCCTTCTTCTTGACAAAACCAAAACTAATTCGCAAATTATCATCCTAGGTGACCTTAATCTAGGACTTGGTTACCCCAAAGACTCTACTGCATCTGACATAGAGAACGTACTAACTGACCTTGGCTTCTCCCTGCACATCCAAGAACCCACCTACTCCAAAGGGAGGACTCTAGACTGGTTAGCCAGTTCCAACTGCAATATTAACGTCCTCTCCAATACCCCTTGTTTATGGTCTGACCACCAAATCATTACCTTCAATATTGAAGCAGCCCCGCGTGCCCCGACTATATTTGCTCCGGCCCTCCCCACTAGAAATAAAAGGGACATAACAAAGGAGAAACTACTCCCACTGTTACTCCCATCGCTCAATGCTGCCTCATACTCTTGCACCGACCCCACTTCCCTGGGAGACACCTATAATCACAGCATGCTCACTGCCATAAATTCCATCGCCCCTATCAAACTTAGAAAGTCCAAACCACAAGCACATCTCAACTCCGGGTTTACACCACAGTTTAGAGTGCTCCGTAAAGCTAAACGTTGTGCTGAAAATCGTTGGAAAAGTCACCTCTCTGACGAGCATAAAGACGGTTTCATCCTCGCCTCCTTCACCTACAACCGTATCCTGCAAGCAGACTCTAACACAAAAGAACTCTTCAAAATTTTAAAAGAACTCGAATCGCCAGCCACCTCCCCCTGACACATGCACTAAAGACAGCAAATGGTGTGCCAATATTCAGTCTGCCCTTTTGAACAAAATCTCTACTCTACAATCTAAAATCAAAGACAAACAAGACAGTCTGAAGATGGACAACCATCCACCCACCCCTGCAAGGGTCGCCCCTCTTGATTCTCCTAATATTAAACCGTTTGCCTTCTCCCCACTCACCATCGCTGAGGTAGAAGAAATCATCACGAGAATCAAACCCTCAAACTGCCAAGGTAACCCGTGCCCTGGCTCTATCGTCAAGGACTCGGCCTACGACTTGGCCCCTTTTATCACGGCCTTCATTAACTCCTCTTTTAAAACAGGCACAGTCCCTGACAACCTCAAGGACGCATGGGTGATCCCACTGCTTAAAAAACCAATCTTAGACCCTAGCATACCCACCACTTTCAGACCCATAACCACTGTCCCGTTCCTGCTTAAGATTCTAGACTGCGCGGCATACCTACAGATCCAAGACCACTTGGAATCCAATAATCTCCTCGGCCTACGGCAATCTGGATTCCGCCCCAGACATGGAACAGAAACGGCCTTGATAGATTTAAAAACCCAAATTGAGGGCCTGAAAAGATAATGGGAAACTAGCTATGCTTCTTCTCCTAGACCTTTCTGCGGCTTTTGATCTGGTCAATCACCAAATCCTTTGCCGGCACCTCCACTCTGCTGCCCATTTCTCAGACTCTGCCTCGGCTTGGATCAAATCCTTCCTGAGTAACAGATCCATGAGGGTCTTCTCAACATCCGCAGCCGCTGACCCTGCTCCAATTCACTGCGGCGTTCCCCAAGGATCTTGTGTGTCACCCACACTCTACAACGTTTTCACTAAACCGCTCTTTGATGTACTTGATTATCTGGGTGTCTCATATACCAACTATGCTGCCGACTCCCAGATACTCATCCCCATCACTGGTGACAATTTAGTTGACACTAAGGCCTTGAATGACGTTTATCTAGTCATCCAGGCCTGGATGGCCCAACATGATTTATGTCTCAATGACGACAAGACGGAGCTCCTCATCCTGGGCTCACCGCAATGTCTTGGCAAACTAGATCCCTCCTACCAGTCATTTATCATAGATGGTAATACCATCAAAGTCTCTAAAGACACTAAAACATTAGGTTGTTACCTTGACGTCACCCTCTCCTTGTCCCGACAAACCATTGCTGTCAGATCAGCCTTGGCATACACGTGTAAACTTATTGCAGCTTGTAGACCGTTCCTGACCACTCCAAACAGCGTCACCTTAGCCAGAACGCTCATTATGTCTAAAATTGACTATTGTAGTGCCCTCTACCTAGGGACTAGCCAAGGGAATCTGAATAAACTACAAATCACCCAGAACAATGCCATTAGGGCAGCTTTAAACATTCCCAGAAAGCACCACATCTCCGAATCTAGAACCAACCTACACTGGTTACCTGTCAAGCAGAGAATTTCATTGAAACCACTGGCCCTCACGCACAAATGCCTAGCCAACAAGGACCCCCTTACCTCTGCAACCGGCACTCCTTCCACTCCTCCACCCGACCTCAAAGAACTGCCCAGCACCATAGCCTCTCTATTCCTAGGTCCAAGCTCCAAAAAACGGGGTGTATGAGCTTCCCTGTCCTTGCCTCCGAGCTGTGGAATACCTCCCTGTCACCATCAGATCTGAAAACTCATTTAACACCTTCAAGCTAAAAACAAAATCATGGCTCTTTGATCAGAATTAAGGCACTTCTGCCTTCAGGCCTTACCTGTTAACTTCTATTGTACATTTTTGATATACTCATGTTTGCACATTCACCTGTATATAACCATGTATGTATATTACCTGTATGTATATAAACTTAAAGGGGTAGTCCAGCTAAAAATTTTATTTAAAAAATAGATAGGCAACATTAAAAAAAAAATACTAGCACTTTTTTTAAAAAAAACTTCCTATGTAAAATGTTGAGCTATTCAAGCTCAAAATTCGCAAAAGCAAGCACATGGGCGCATCCATTTTGTGAAATGGATGCCCGCCTGTGCTGGCTTTTGCTTTTGCGGCACTAATGAAGGAAAAGCCAGCCAGCTGTAGTAAACAAAAGCTACCGCTGGGTGGCTTTTCCTTCATTGGTGCTGTACGGGGAGGACGGGGACCGGAGACCAGAGCAGGAAAGCTGCAGCTGAATCTCGGTAAGTGCTATTTATTTTTTTTAAAAAATAAGCACTAGGTGTGTTTTTTTTCTAAGTTTTCCGGGCTGGAGGAAATAAAACCGCAGCTTTAAAAACGTTGTATTTATGTTTGCGGTCGCTTTTGAAGCGACCGCAAACATAAATACAACGTTATTGTGTTTGAAAACGCTGCGGTTTTTCTTTCCAAGTTTCTCAGGCTCCTCCAGCTCGGAGTAGCCTGAGAAACTCGGAAAGAAAAAACGCAGCGTTTTCAAACACAACCGCGTTGTGTTTCTGCCTGCCTTGGCTTTCACTTTGGGTCTCCGGTGCTCCCCTTTCCCATTTGGGGCTCTCGCAGATTTAGGCAGAAACACTGCAGCATTTAGCATTTCCCATTTGGGGCTCTCGGGCCCCCCGTGGGGAGCCTGAGAGCCCCAAATGGGAAATCAGCTGTAGGCAGAAACACTGCGGCATGTAAACACAACTGCGTTGCGTTTCTGCCTGCCTTGGCTTTCACTTTGGGTCTCCGGTGCTCCCTTAGGGGAGCACCGGAGACCCAAAGTGATAGCCACAGCAGGCAGAAACACAACGCGGTTGTGTTTGAAAACGGTGCGGTTTTTCTTTCTGAGTTTCTCAGGCTCCTCCGAGCCAGAGGAGCCTGAGAAACTTGGAAAGAAAAACCACAGTGTTTTCAAACACAATAACGTTGTATTTATGTTTGCGGTCGCTTTTGAAGCGACCGCAAACATAAATACAACGTTTTTAAAGCTGCGGTTTTATTTCTAAGTTTTCCGGGCTCCTCCAGTGCCTTGTTAGGTTATGAGACAGCTAAATGGCAACATGGGGCAGTTGCTGGGGGGCTCCCTTAATCGCTGCTTGGCTTTTTAACAGTTGTTCTCATGTTCCTTCAGTGTCTCCTGCCCTCCTTTCATCTTTCTCATCCATCTGCCTGTTTTTTCTCATGTTCCCTCAGTGCCTCCTGCCTTCCTCTCATCTTTCTCACCCCCTGTTTTTTCTCACGTCCCCTCAGTGCCTCCTGCCCTCCTTTCATCTTTGACACGATGGACCCTGCTGTTAAGGTTTCGGAGTTCTGCTGCAGCAGGAATACCATTTTGTTGATTGTTTATTTTCATGGTCTGGTTGGTGGCTTTGTGTATGCTCATGATCAGATGTGCAATAAAAGTATCCTTGTGGTTTCCAGTAGGGCAGGTCGACATTTGGTTCCCTTCCTATCTGGAAGTGTCATTGTCAGGTGGAAGCATGGGGAAGGTCCGTGGGAATGGCCAGACCAGATGGAAAGCAGTGAGATGGTTCCCACGTGTGGCAGGCCTAGGGTTTAAGTGTCTGGCTGTTGAATTGGTGGCAGTGCATGCTGGAATGTTTGAGTGCTTGTGCCCCATAGTCCATGGCGAGTAGGGTCCCATTACATGAGATTCAAGAATGTGACATTTTGGTCCTATCCCCATATATGTGATTGAGGGGGAATTCCAGGAAGTTGCTTTCTCTGTGTGTGCTCTGACTTGTTACAGAGTGTTTAGGGTGGCTGTATGCTTCCTTGTGTTGCCCTCCTGTGGCTGCATGGTGAGAAGGATGTATGTAGGTTCTGCCATTGGATTTTGTTCATCTATATGCCGGAGGTAAATCTTGCATTGCATTTGAGTATTGGGGCCCGCACCCTGCCTGTTTATTACTGTGGTGTGTGTGATGCCCGTGTGCTCCTTGAAAAAAAAAGCACTTATCTTCAGTAATGTTCTTTCTGGAATCCCATTTGACGCAGTCAGCCCTAGAAAACCTTTTACTGCCACTAGTTTGCACCTTGCAGCTCTGTCTTCAACATTTTTATATTGTCTCTTCCATCTCAAGCTAAGACAATGTCACCAGTGTTTATGTATGGAGCAGTCTGTGCTGTTTTCTCCAGTTTCCCGTCTTTCCTCAACACGCAAAGAAACTACATTTCCATATTAGGTATAGCGCACCATAAAGTGATGCAGAGAATCACCCAGCGCAAGATCATTCTTTTTGTTGGGCCTTTCCTTTTTTGGGCCCAGAATAACTGACAACTAGCTGATTGCCCAGTCTAAAAATACTTCTTTCTCAATGGATACAATTTGATCACCCTCATGGATCCACTGCCTCAAAGGGTAAGGAGGTGGAAAGAAGACTGGTAGATTCATTTTATGAGATTAGTGGAACTCTGTTACCACTTTTGTCAAGAATGACGGTTTCATCATAGAGATACCTTGTCTTTGCTAAACTGAACACATTCCATGCCCCAGTCTGGAGGGCCTCAAGCAGCCAGGCCGAAAAAACAAAAAAACAAAAAAAGAATATTTCTTTTTTTTCAAAAATCGGTATTTGTTGCCACTAAATCGGTAGGCAGTAGGACTGCTTAAAAAGCGATATCCTACTGCCTGAATCGGTAGGGTTGGCAAGTATGGAATCAGACAGATGATCCGGGCTCTCCATCTGGCCTCCCTTCTTCCCTGTAGCCTGCTTGGCCATTGGCAGCCGCCACAGACTGCGGCCCTATGGGTCAGCCCCTCCGTCCGCTTACCACCCAGAGGGGCGAGGGTGGCCTCATCTCACAGTGCTGCTTGGTAGCGTCCGCCACTTCACGTTGAAGGGAGCTCCTCCTCTGCACTGCTTTCCAGGCTGTGCATTGCCGTGGCAGCATTGCAGGGTGACCAACCCACTTTAGGCTCCTCAAAGAAGTTTCACTGCTCCCAAGTGTCTAGTCCATCGATGTCTTCCTTCAGGCGTCGCTATTTCACTGGTCAAAGGATGATTATTTCAGGATATTTAGAGGGTGACACAGGAGCTCACGTGAGAGCGGCCATCTTGGCCGGGTTTTCGAGCGCAGAAAATCCGGGTATGTTACTAAACCAGAATAGAATATAGAAAATGCTTTTATGCCATTTATTTTTACTCACAGTTTTGTTGTAATTGTTTGCTATTCAGACATTGACAGCAGTTATGAAATGCTGGGCACCTGCAACCTGCCCATTCCATGTTAGCTGTACCCCCTCACCTCCAGATTCGGTATTGCTTTTCCTTTGCTTTTACCTTCTTGTTCTTTGTCACTCTGCACACAACTGGGCCCAGAAGATTTTATTGGTTCAGTTGTGAAAACAATGTGTCTTTTTATGATTTCAATGTAAACAATATAAAGCTATAAGTGTGCCTTTAAAGCATCCCTTATTGATGCATTGTGTTTGTTTCCTTTTCCACAGATCACCCACAAATGCTGGCCTGCACCAGCAGAGTGCCCAGAGCCTGAGCCCACAATTTCTCCAGGTAATAGCAGATGGCTTTATGTGCTGCATGTCTACGCCTATCTATTTCTATATCTGCGTTCTTCTCATTTATTATATACCAGCTGTACTCGACGTAACATATGCTCATATAGCGCTCTGTCTCTCTCTCCCTTTCTCTCTCCGTCTGGCTCTCTTTGTGCTTATCTGTTTTACTTTAGGCCTATGTGTGTGTGTCTCTCTCTGGCCAACAGGTGTGTTGTCAGCTGTGCATTAGCTAGAGTCACCTCAGCCATTGCTGACAGTACAGCATCTAGAGAAAAACACAGATATCTGGAAGGGGGAGTGGGGTACTGTGTTTTTTACTGTTAAAGTAGAACAAGAGCAGCAGCGACAGAGGCATCCCTGAAGTGGGGACTAGCCTGGCATTTGGAGGCATAGATTGTCATTGTATGTGTCCTGCAGGACGGTAGTCGTCATATTGAGGGCACATTCTCTATACAGGGGGGAAGTAAGCTGACATGGACAAACTCTCAGAGGGGGGAAGACAAACTCTCTGAGAGTTGGGGTGAGGTTCTGACAAACCTTGTAATTGGCCATAGGCCTCTCCACAGGGTCTATAAATTAATTTGATATTTCCTATTTTTGTTATTCAAATGTGTTTGTGCTGTGAGGAATCTGAGGGCGCCCTCACTTCTTTCCCTGATATATCCTTCTCCCAGGTGTCCATGGACAGGCTCTGGGGGTGGATCTGTGAAGGAGGACTACCTGAGTAGAGGAGACTTGCGGAGTGGCTATGAGGAACCCTCGGGTGAGACATGGTATCCCCCATTTCCCTTTCACCATGAGTCCACTGTTCCCCAAGCCTTTATAGGCTATTGTCAATCCCTTCCCTACTTTTCCTTACAATCATTCTCCAATAGACACCGTTAGGTACTGGGACGAGGAAGAGAGCAACTAGAGAAATACATCCTCTCTTTATTGACACAAACACACACCAGTTATGTACTGGGACGAGGAAGAGGCGAGCAAGAGCAATGTAGAACTTCCATGTCGGTAATGAGCGGTCTAGTCCTTTTCGGACCAATCAACTTGGCGGGAAGTTTAAAAGCATCAAGAACAGTGAAAATGGAGTCAGCTGTGGAAGCAGATGTGAGGACTGCTGGAGGGGTGCCGACCTCTCCTGGGGAGCCCCAGTACAATGCAGAGTGTATGCAACGGGAAGCAAGACTGAAAGAAGCTGGAGGGCTTCACAGTGCATACTGTAACATATGTTTAGCAGCACTACCAACCAATCAGTGGCTAGCATGCAACATTACACATTGCCTTGATAGCCACAGAAACAACCGATCATTGGTTTTAATGTGAGTGTGAAGGACATTTGTATTGTATTCATCATTTATATAGCACCCTTTCCCCATTTGTATGTCCTCCTTGCACTTTGTGGTTGGAACGCCCATCAGTGACCGTAGTGCATGTGTGGGAGATTCTAAGAGTTAATTTAAAGATGCATGTGTGCATTTTGCTTCAGGTGGGCTGGCTAGGCTCCAGTAAGCAGTGCGGAGGTCAGGCATGTGGGCGTGTGCTGTTGGTGGTTTAGCATAGAGTGCTTGCGCTGGAGATTCAATGTGTGCCCAGCTAGACCGAAATTATTTCATAGGTTGTCACTGAATAATAGTGGCAGAGGTGTTGAGGTCCGTCAGAGGTTTCAGTGTGGACTGCTTTGCAAGCTGCCAGAACGGAAAAGCATAGCCATAGCTGCATTCTAGAGTGCATGGGTGGGTGGATGTGCCAGACGTGGTGCAAGGTATACATACCTTAACTTGGATGGAGTTAATTTTCGATGTCGATTTTGTAGCTCCAATGCAGTTGGCTGGTCTCGCCAGTTGTGGTCTCCCTAGAATGAAAGTCTGAGCAGCAGGAGAGGGGCCCGCAGGGATGGGGGTAAGGGAGTATGATGTGTGATCGTCTGCTGGTGAGGGTGGTCACGGTGTCCCGCTGCGAACGCTGCTGGCTTCTGTGGGGGTATGGGTGAATAGGTGTGTTGTTGGGTTTGGATCAATGTTTCTGTGTGTGTATCGATAGTTTAGAGTACGAGAGGGTTTCCAGAGGAGGAAGGGAACAGCCAGGTTTTGAGGGCCTTTCTGAATGCCAAGTGATTGGTAATGTTGCGGAAGTACATGGGCATTGAGTTCCAGATGATCAGCGCTTGGGCTGAGAAGGAGGATCCACCCAGTCCGGTGGAGTTGTAATGTGGGACAACTAGGAGAGATGCTGTGCCAGATCTGAGTGTCCTTGAGGGGTGGTAGCGAGTGACTTTGTCTTGGAGGAATTTCAGGCCAGTGTTGTGGATGAGACATGGCTTTAAAGATAGTGTGTTGACCAAAAGGGAGCCAATGGAGGACTCTTAGTGTAGGGCTGATGATGTGTTCTCAGGGTGGTAGGCTAATGAGCAGGCGGGACGCAGCATTTTTGATTCTTTGGAGTTTCCGTAGCTGAAACGCCGGTCTGCCTAGGTAAAGGCAGTTTGCATAGTCTAAGCGAGAGAGGATGACGCAGATGATGGCAGAAAAATAACGATAGGTGAGGTATGGGCAGTTATGTCTGAAGGTGCAAAGATGGAAGAAACTGGTTCTGGATACGCAGTTGATGTGTTGGGAGAGGGATAAGTCTGTGTCGAGTGTGCATCCAAGGTTTTTCACTGAAGTGGAGGTTGCTAGTGCAGGGCCTAGGGATTATGCCAGCGTATAGGTTTGGGAAGGGGTGCTGTTTTCCCGCACACTAGGATGTCTGCTTTTCCAGGATTGAGGATGTGGTAGTTGGTCATCATCCAGTAGTCAATATCCAAGGGGCATGCTGGCAAATCTGGACAGTTGGAGCCTGTGGATTTTGGGATTTTAAGGATGATCTGGGTGTCTGTGTAGTTGTAGCAGGTGAGATTGTGGGAGCGGATGAGTGCAGGGAGTGGGTTCAGATGTTGAAGAGGAGGGGAGATAGGGATGCTCCTAGTGGGACCCCTTGTGGTACTGGCCATGAGGTAGAGTTGAAAGGATGGAGGAGCATGATTTGTGAGCGATTAGAGATGAAAGAGGAGATCCGAGAGAGGGCAGTGTCTTTGATTCTTAAACAGTGTTGCCTGTCTAGGAGGATGGTGTGGTCGATGGCATCGAAGGCGGCAGAGAGGTCAAGGAGAATGAGTACAGTGCAACCTTCTGCATCCACTGTTCTTTTTAGGTTGTCCCAGGCGGCCACTAGGGAGGACTCTGTTGCTCAGAGCGGTCTGAAGCCAGATTGGGCAGGTTCCAGGAGGTTATTAGCTTCAGTGAAATGGCCAAACTGCTTGTATGCTCTGCCATCCATGAGTTTGGCTATGAAGTGGGTGTTGGAGATGGGACGGTAGTTCTGGGGGAGGAGTGGGTCAAGGGTAGGTTTTTGGAAGAGGGGTTTAATGTAGGCGGTTTTTAAGGCTTCCGGGAAGGTTCCGGATGTTAGGGAGTGTTTGAGGATTGAGCGTGTGATACTGCCTGCAGAGGTTGAGACTAGTATGCTTTTGAGGAGGGTGGGCAGGCAGCGATCCTCAGGGTAACCTGATGAGCATCTTTGTGCCAAGAGCGAGAGGAACTTCTGGTGTGAGATTGGAGAGAAAGAGGTTAAGGTTTGTATCGGCAGGGGGTTTGAACGGGGGTCGGGCTGTGGATGGTTAAGGAGTGGGGGCATTCTTTCTAATTTACAGATGATGGTGGAGTGTCTGTCAATAGCGACGTTGTGGAAGCGTTCTGATAAGGTGTCACATAGGGATTGAGAGTTGGGTGGAGGGGGGTAGAGCAGCCCGGAGAACTGAATTCAGAAAACCTTCTTTTATGCAGTTCCTTGCTCGGGTTGTGAGAGTTTAAGATTCTGTTCCCATATAATGCTTTCTTGGTTTTTATGATTTTCAATCCATATGCACTTGCAGTCTTACTAGGGCGGTTTTGTTCTTAGCGGTTGGGTTGGTTCTCCAGGTCTGTTCCAGGTGGTGCTTGAGGGTTTTTATGGATTTGAGGTTAGCGGTGTACCACCTGAGTGTGGGGCTTGATCTCTGAGAGTGCCGTTTAGATGGGGTCATGGATGCAGGGGTGCCAGAGGTCGAAGAGTTTGATTGGCGGGGCACCTTCTTGGAGGGAGAGTGCTCGGAGTGAGATGTAGAGGGAGTTGGCTAGATCTGTGGTGATAACGACTTTGTTCTGGAATGGGGTGAGTGGTGTGGAGGTCGGGTGTGGCCTTGGGTGCGGGCTGTGGTTGAGAGCTGTACGGAGAAGAAGATTGCTGAGTGATCTGTCCATGTTAGTGCAAGTGAAGGCAGTGTGGGTATGATGTTTGTGGTGCTGAAGACCATATTGAGGGTGTGGCCTCCATTGTGGGTCAGGGTGGAGATGCATTGTGTAAAGTTGAAGGCTTCTAGGTAGACTGTGAGAGATTGAGTCATAGGGTTTCAAGGGGAGTCAAACCAGATGTTGAAATCGCTTAGGATGGTATGGGTTGGATGTAGGTTGAAGTTAGTAGTCAGAGCGTCGCAAAGTGTGTCTGCAAAGTTTTTGTTGTAGCCAGGGGGTCTGTAAATGAGTAGGAAGCTGTGTGAGGTGGAGGGTGAGAGTTGGAGTTTTACCAGAAGGGATGCATAATCTGTGGTGGTAGCTGAGGTGCCCTTAATAAGTAGTGGAAATTGGTGTTTGTGTGGTATCGTAAGTCCCCCAACCCTCGTGATCTGTTCTGAACAATAAGCTAGTGCTTATTTTTTTATAAGCTCTAGGTCTCCGGTCTCCGTCCTCCGCGTACAGCACCAATGAAGGAAAAGCCACCCAGCGGTAGCTTTTATTTACTACAGCTGGCTAGTTTTTCCTTCATTAGTGCCGCAAAAGCAAAAGTCAACACAGGCGGGCATCCATTTCACAAAATGGATGCGCCCATGTGCTTGCTTTTGCGAATTTTGAGCTGCCTGCAGGGTTGGCAAGGTTGTAGCCGGGTGGGAAGGTTTTGTGCACAATGGGCCCGTAATTGTCAGCAAACCGGGTCTCGGTGATGAAAAGGACGTCTGGAGGTCAAAGATGTTGAATTTGTTTTTAGAGATTGACCTGGCGTTGATGAGAATGCAAGAGATTTGGTGGGGTTTGTTTGCATGGGGTTTGTTTGCATGTGCTAGATGGGTCGGAATGGGTGGGGGAGGTGGCGGGGGGTTGAGGGAGGGTGTGGCTAGGGAAGGGCATTGGGGATGGGGTTTGGTCGTTGTGGGTAGGGGGAAAGGGGTGTTTGGAGGAGGGCATGGGGGAGTGTGTGAGGGGTGGAGAAGGTGTGGGGGGGTGGAGGTGGACCAGGAGGGATGGGGGAGGAGGGGAATAGGGCTAAGAGCGGGTTGGGTGCCAGCGAGGAGGCTTGGGACCTGTAGTGAGGTGGCAGTAATTGGAATCTGGGTTGGAGCATGGGTGATTCTAAGTGGGGCCTGAGGTGGCCTAGGTCTGGGACTTTCCTTGACTTTCGGCAGCCCATGGGGTGTGGGTGAGAGTGGGGGTGAGGGAGCTGTGGACGTTGGGGTTTTGGCCAGGGCTGCTCTTGCTGTGCTAAAAGAAGGGAAGTGTGAGTTTTAGGCAGATGTGCTATGATGTTCGGGAGAGGTGCGAGGAGAGGGTGCGGGTGAATAGGTAGTGGAGGGGAGGTGGTAAGGTTGGCTTTCCTGGGTCGCTTGGCGGTGCAGTATTCTCCCGGGGTCAATGTTTTCAACTCCTGCTATCCATCGTGCTGCCCTTGATTGTTTGGAGCGAGATCTACGTGGAGGATGTAGCGGGGGGAATGGGAGGTTGAACAAGCATGGAGGAGGGGTGAATACTATGGAGTTTTGGGAGGAGTGGGTGGCTGTGAGATGAGGTGTAGGGTTGGGAGTTTGGGCTGTGAGTTTGAAACAGATGGATTAGTGGGTGGTGGGTCTCATCAGGCCTACTGGCACTCCAGCGTGCAGCTCTGATTTGGGCAGTCTGTGGTATGGTGTCTATCCTGTGGGTAGGATGCATCCTTAATTGGGAGTCACACATGTAGGGACGGTGCAGTTGGGGTCAGGTGTGGGATTTGGGGTGATGGGTCAGGCCAGTAAGTGTAGAAACAGAAGCACCTAGATTAGAGACACCTGAATAGAGGAAGTGTAGAAACAGGAACACCTAGATTTGGTACACCTGAATCGAGGGGGGAAACGCCTAAGTGGAGGTAGAGCAGTACATGCAGTAACAACAAGATTCGGGCCACCTGGGTAGAGGGAGATCACCTTAAATGGGGGTACCACAGTAAAACCTAGATGTGGGTCACCTGGATAGAGGGAGGAAACGCCTAAAATGGGCGTACAACAGAAATTTTAGTAACAACAAGATTTGGGACACCTGGATAGAGTGAGAAATGCCTACATGGGGGTACAACAGTAGACAGTAAATGCAGTAACACCTAGATTTGGGATACCTGGGTAGAGGGAGAAACACCTAAATGGGGATACCACAGTAAAACCAAGATTTGGGACACCTGGATAGAGGGAGAAAACCCTAAATGGGGCTACAGGAGTAGACAGTAAATGCTGTAACACCTTGGTTTGGGACCCCTGGATAGGGAGAGAAACGCCTAAGTGGGGTTACAACACTAGTCAGAAAATGCAGTAACACTTCTAGGTTTGGGTCCCCTGGGTAGAGGGGTAACACCTAAAATGGGGGTACCACAGTAAAACCTAGATTTGGGACACCTAGATGGAGGGAGAAAGCCTAAATTGGGGTATCACACTAGAACAGTAACTGCAGTAATGCCTATATTTGGGTCACCTAGGTAGAGGAAGAACGCCTGAAATATGGGCACCTTATTAAAACCTCATTTGGGATGGCAGGTTTGAGGGAGAAATGCCTAAATGGGGGAACAGCACTAGACAGTAAATACAGCAACACTTAGGTGTGGGACACCAGAGTAGAGGGTGAACACATTAAATGGGGGTACCACAGTAAAACTTAGATTAAGGACACCAGGATAGAGGGGCAACGCGTAAGTGGGGGTACAACAATACATGCAGTAACAACAAGATTTGGGCTACCTGGGTAGAGGGAGAAATGTCTAAGTAGGGGCATTCTACTTAGACAGTGAATGCAGTAACACCTAAGTTTATGGTCACCTGGGTAGAGAGAGAATGCCTAAAATGGGGGTACCACAGTAAAACCTAGATTTGGACACCTGGATAGAGGGAGAAAAGCCTAAATGGGGGCACAACAGTAGATAATAAATGCAGTAACCCCTAGGTTTGGGACACCTGGATAGAGGGAGAAATGCCTAAGTGGGGGTACAATAGCACAGGCAGTAACAACAAGATTTAGGAAACCTGGATAGAGGGAGAGGCGCGTAAGTGGGGGTACTACTGTAGACAGTAGACAATTGATTTAAATGCAAATTATAGTTAACTTAAACAATCTGCCTAAATGTGAGATATTTGTCTAAATACGAAATATGGTTGATTAACACAATCTGCCTAGATGCAAGATATGGCTGACTAAACAATCTGTCTAGATGCGAGATACGGTTGACTCACACACTCTGTGTAAATGTGAGCTATGGCTGACTACTTAAAGGCATGGTCTAGTAAAAAATTGTATTGTCCCTACGGGTCGGCCATGTTTTTTTAAGCCTAAGTGGCTCGATTTTAGAAAACTTTCCTATGGACCTTCCCCAAGTTTTTGTCCATTAAACGCACGCGAAAACAAGCACCAGGGAGCCCCCATTTTCTGATAATCCTATCTTTTCCCCCATCGTCCTGGCTGACCTGCTTTTGCGGCACTAAATCAATTCCCCCGCCCCTAAGCCTGTCATCAGCAGACTCGTACCGCCCATTTCCCAACGCCAAAGCACGTCTCGTGTCAACATTCGCTGCGCTTCAGCTAATGACGTGTCGCCATGGAAATGGCAGGACGCCTCTTTGCTCAATAAGTATAAACAGACCGTTTCACAAGACACAGCAGCAGATTTTCGATTCCATTCCTCTCTCTGTGTTACTTTGAGTATTCTGTGACTCGTTTCAGTGCTCTGGTCAGCTACCTTCGCCGCTTGTAGCCCGTGTGAACACCTGTACCATCTCGGTAAATTATTTTACTCTGTTTACCACACAATGGCTACAATAATGCCCTACATATACGAGCCCGAGTATACCGAGGAGGAACTACTGGAAAGGGAAGCACGCGAAAACGATGGGGATTCGGACGGCAGTTGGCAGGACGAATCAACAGATGAAGAGCATGGGCCTAGTCTAATGGACGGCGTCTCCACCTGGTGCACATGCAATCGGTGCGAGCTAATGCCAACTGAGGACGAGAACTGCTGCTGCCGAGAAAACTCGGGATGCCTGGCCTACATTTCGGAAGGCGAGCCACGACCGCAATGCATCACCGAGCTGCCAGACTTCAGGGCAGCCTGCCTCACACGGGCCGTGTTGAGAATAATGATGGTGCTTATGCACGAACTTCGCGCAACTGTTCGTCCTCGTAATCCGAGTAACAAGTAAGTATACTCTGCTTGTCATGCCACTCCTATTTCATGTTCTTCTACTATATCCAAAATTACATCTACATATCATTGTAACGCATGTAAGTCGTTCAATAGTGTGCATTGTCTAGATAGCATTTGTCCGTGCAGAATGCCATTAGTTACAAGAATTGTCATTGACAACAAACGTTTATTAAACTTATCTTGGTCATTTAAAAACAGTTTGTTTCATTCCTTTTCACAGGTGGTACAGGCTGGTGGCCTATCGTTCCTTTACATGGTGGCTCCACGGGAGGCTTGGACACCGCGTTCGAAGAGTGATACCCGCCTGTGCCGTTCGTGCCATTAGAGAAACGTTCCCGAGTGACAGTGGTCAGTACAGAGGATTTTCTCTCGCTGTGCTGCAACCTGACCTGTATAATCTTTAAAGTCTTGTATTTTTGTGTCATGAAAATAAGATACAAAATAAAACACCACATATATTTTAACGTTTGTTTCGATTTTTTAAATGAATCAAGTGTGTCTCCATTCAAGGATGGACGTCAGACATATTGTGCTCCGAATGGGTGAAGGTCTGGTCGCTGTGAAGCAGGGTGGTCACTATCTATTTAAGCTAACATAACATATTCTCGATAATGCATGCACTAAATAACACTTGTTCAAAGTCTTTCAGTAGGTTATGTCTCTATAAAAGTCACACATATATCTATGCTAACAATTACCATTGGATTATACAGGCCTTAGGGTCTTGACCACTATAATACACCGGTTGAAGTGTGGGTCTGTGCTCACAAAAATCTCCTGTATGTGGCATTTGTTATTGATAAGCAACGATATACTATCATTGATATAAAGGCGATATACTATATATTGATATAAAGGCGGTTCGCGCCGGTGGATGCGCGCTGGCATGGGGGGCTGTCAGGGGCGCGAAAGGCCAAGGTGCCAAACTACATGTACACTTCAAAAGGTGTCCCATGCCAAGGGGCCATCGGTCACATGGCCTCCTCAGACCCCGTGTCTCCAGCCAGGCCTCCCCTTGAAGCAGGCCGCCCCCCTGCAATCCACATAAGTGTGTCTCCATTCAGCAGTCTTCCTGTGCCTTATCTGCACGCCCCAGGCCCATCCATCCCACCCCCTCTATCAAAGGCGGTTCGCACCCGGGGATGAGACCTGGCATGGGGGGCTGTGACAGGCGCAAACGGCCAAGGTGCCAAACTACATGTACACTTCAAAAGGTATCCCACGCCCAGGGGCCATCGCTCAAATGGCCTCCTCAGACCCCGTGTCTCCAGCCAGGCCTCCCCTTGAAGCAGGCCGCCCCCCTGCAATCCACATAAGTGTGTCTCCATTCACCAGTCTTCCTGTACCTTATCTGTACGCCCCAGGCCCATCCATCCCACCCCCTCTATCAAAGGCGGTTCGCACCCGGGGATGAGCGCTGGCATGGGGGGCTGTCACGGGCGCAAACGGCCAAGGTGCCAAACAGCATGTACACTTCAAAAGGTGTACCACGCCAAGGGGCCATCGGTCACATGGCCTCCTCAGACCCCGTGTCTCCAGCCAGGCCTCCCCTTGAAGCAGGCCGCCCCCCTGCAATCCACATAAGTGTGTCTCCATTCAGCAGTCTTCCTGTGCCTTATCTGCATGCCCCAGGCCCATCCATCCCACCCCCTCTATCAAAGGCGGTTCGCACCCGGGGATGAGCGCTGGCATGGGGGGCTGTCACGGGCGCAAACGGCCAAGGTGCCAAACAGCATGTACACTTCAAAAGGTATCCCACGCCCAGGGGCCATCGCTCACATGGCCTCCTCAGACCCCGTGTCTCCAACCAGGCCTCCCCTTGAAGCAGGCCGCCCCCCTAATACCACGACATACATACGTCATTCATTCACAAACACACCCCAGTTTCTAATACTTTAAAAACCACTCGATATATCTCATGAGAACATCTTTGTGCTTTGCAAGTCAACTCCTGAACGTGCTACCTGGGAACCACTAAGATCTATGCTAATCTGCTCGTTGTCGTGCTATCCGTGAACTTCTGTGACCGCTTTGAGCATACCCATCAGTGCGCTACCTGTGGCCATCCACCTTTTCTCCCGCAACATACTGCTCTGCTTGCTGAATCCAACTGTTTGTTGGTCAAGGTAAGGCCATGTATCCTGGTCATATTTCGCAGATTTTTAAATTTCTATCTATTTGCGAGTAGAGTACCCAATAGTGCTATGTTCATTGGTCTCATTGCTATTGACTTGAATTTCCATTGCTATGCTAACAATAGATCTTTTTATTTTCATCTGTGTCAATTGTCATCGAATTGCATCCTTCGGGGGTCCAGTCTATGATGTAAGCATGTTTCCTTCTCGTGCAATACAGAACATCCAAGGGATGAGTCACATGTTCAGTTTTTAGTCACATCATTTATACATTTCTGCAATTTATGCAAATACTAAGCCGCACATAATGGACTGGTATAGTTCCTGCGACCAAAACAAACCTTGCATTGATCATTGTATGATTCATTTACTTTTGTATCAAATCTTTATTCTTGAAGATTGTATAATAATGTCGATATTTACTTTTCAGATTTATCAACAATGCCTGCCTGTTCGATTAGCGGTTGCCCTTCGAAGACCCATGCGAAATCTGAAGGCACTACAATGCATGTATTCCCGAAAACTGTTGATCGAATAAGAGAATGGGTCAGACATTGCTGATATCCACTGGATGAACTGGAAAGTAGAGTCCAACAAGTCTTACAGGACAAGAGGGGTGATCGATACCGCATCTGCAGCCGGCACTTTTCCTTGGACATGAGCACAACATCTTGGATAACAAAGAAGAATAAACGGCGAACGACACGGAAATTGCTCGAAAACGCTATTCCCACTCTATTCGTCCACATTCTGCCACCGGTGAGTCAAGTCTCCGGATTTAGCTTTAGGCCTTGCGGTAGTGTGTAGGTATCCAAACGGATTAATTGATATTGTAGGTGTTCTATCCCTTGTAATAATTTCGATATTGATATGATTGTATAGTTTTTTGAATAATGACATTTACCAATATATTCTTTTTCGATTTCATAACCCACAAACGCAATGTATATATATGGGAACAGGGAACTGTGCTGTATTGAGCATTTTACAAGTATTCTGTCGCCTTACATGGCTATTTTTAATATTGGCATTTCATTATCAATCATTAATTTACCTTTACAACTTCTTGACTATCCCTTGAATCTGAAGCAAGAACATTCTACATCCTTGACCTGGTCGCAGTTATCAACCACTTCTAGCGCGTATCAGGTAATCTTACTAGGCTAATCCGCTACAGACCTGTTTTATGCATGTCAAGTAATATTTTTATTTTATCGTGTAATCATTTTACTGAATGTTTGGTTAGTGCTTTCCAATTGATATACACCTTAGTTATCGTCCAGTGGTGTTTGTTTTCGGTTATAATTAGTGTTATCCATACTTCCATACTAATGCAAGTACTGTCTTTCAGGGAGATGCTGAAGCGTCCACCACATCTACAACATTTCTAGATGTTCTTCAACAGCAGGAGGTATGGATACTGACAGCTCCATCGAGCGTCATCATCAGAGCTGGAATTCTTGTCGTTTGATTGTTCTACACAATGTTTCATTCGTGGTTAGCCGTTGATATGTACCTGTGCTGTCGACCCCAGGTGTGTGTTATGTTTTCACTATTGTAATCCTCACTAATGCAAGTACTATGTTTCAGGCAGTTGATGGAGCGTCAAACCCTGCACTTGATGCAGAGCCTGACATTCAAGTAATTCCAGGGGAAGTGGAAGCGGGACCATGCGTATACGAATCAGCGCAACAGCTTTCGGAAGTGCGCACTACATTTGCAACATCCATAGATATTCTTCAGCAGCACGAGGTATGGATAATGACAGCTCCATCATGCGTGATCATATAACGTGATTCCATTTGCTATACTTTCTTCCCTATTAACGCAAGTGCTGTGTTTCAGGGAGACGACAAAGCTTCCACTACAATCACACCATCCAATTTAGATGATGCAGATGTAAATAAATCGGAGAAATAAGTCGATGAAATGTGATCATATTTAGATTTTCCTTGATTCTTTTGGACAATGCATCATTTGCGGTTATCTCTTTATATGTACCTGTGCGTTCGACCCCAAGTGTGTGTTATGTTTCCAATATTGAAAACCATACTAATCCAAGTACTATGTTTCAGGGAGACGACGGAGCTTCCACCACAATCACAACATCTCATTTAGATGATGCAGATGTAAAGGAATCGTTGAAATAAGTCGATGAAATGTGATCATATTTGGATTTTCCTTGATTCTTTTGGACAATGCATCATTTGTGGTTATCTCTTTATATGTACCTGTGCCGTCGACCCCAAGTGTGTGTTGTGTTTCCAATATTGAAAAGCATACTAATGCAAGTACTGTGTTTCAGGGAGATGCGGATGCCTCCTCTCCAATACAACCATTCATGGCAGTCCATGCAGAGCCAGAGGTATGGATACTGACAGTTCCATCGAAATAGATCATCACTGGTCGAATACTTGTCGCTTGATTGTTGCACACAATGTTTAAATCGTGTTTGGCTATTGAGATGTACCTGTGTGGTCGTCCTCACGTGTGTTTTATGCTAACAATATTTTGATACATAGTAATGAAAGTACTATGTTTCAGGGAGACGATGGAGCCTCATTCCGTGCTGTCTCTGTGGATACAGAAAATATAGTCGTTGCAGCGCAAGAGGAAGGGAGGACATGCGGAAACGAATCGGAGCTACAGCGTGTAGATGGTGAAGGTCGAGTCAAACAAGTTGCAAAGAAAAAAAAACAAAAAATGGTTAGTTACAAACAGTTCATAACTTTAAAAAAAAATTTGTGCTGGGGACTATTTTATGTTATTTTCCAGTCAATTCTACTAAACTCCATCTTGTGTTTAAACTGAACATCCCTTTTCTAATCTCTCCTCCAGTTACCCGTGGGTGTCAGAACTATACACACACAGACAGTGAAGCGAATGAGAGATGTGGCTTGCCAGACAGTGTACACTATGGAGGAACTATTAATTGAGGCGAGGCGTGTTCAGGCTCGAGATGCTCATGTCCAATGGCCAGAACATGAATTAACTGTGTTTGGAGACTACAGCAAAGTTGCATTGGACCATAGCTACAGTGCGACCGCACCACCACAAGAAGATGTTATTGAATGTATTGAAGATAGCTCTGAAGTAGTTGCAGATCAATTTACACAATCTACACCCGCCAAAAATTTGCCACCAAAAAACCTGTCGACATTGTTGTGTTCTCCCATCAATGTTGAAGTAATAGATGTCGAAATGACAGAGAATGAACCAGCCGCAGCATCCATAGACGCATCAGAACTTGATATCAGCGATATTACTTTCCAATGTGTTGAAATCTCCACAACGTCACAGGCCGAAACAACGTTGACGCAGGATGACAGTCTAATGAAAGAGAGCAAATACATTGTATTCGACAGTTGTTTGATGGAAATTATAAGTATGCTGAAATGTGTGCATTCCATTAGAGTGAAATTATATGGGAAGCCATTGATTAATGTGACTCGTCAAATAAAAGGCAGTAACGTCACAATAAATGCCGCCTGTAGATTAAATCATAGGTTCTCATGGTCTGCACAACCGATGCTGGAGAAACTGCCAGCAGGCAATCTACTGTGTGCAGCTGCATCACTTTTTAGTGGCTCCAGTTTTAGAAAGTTAGAAGCTTTCTTTCAGTTTGTGGGACTCCATTTCATTTCTAAAGCGCTGTACTACATATACCAACGTGATTATCTGTTTCCGGCCATTAGTGATGCTTGGAAAATTGAACAATTGTCTCTAGCAAGTACATTCGAAGGCAAACGATTCAGGCTAGCCGGCGATGGACAGTGCGACAGCCCTGGATTTTCTGCCAAGTACTGCACCTACCACTTTCAGGACATGGATAGTAAGAAAATTGTTAGTTCGGTGGTCGTGCAGGTAACACGACAGTGGCCATGGAGAAACTAGGATTTATAAAATCAGTGGAATATCTACAATCATCAGTGGCCATGGAGAAACTAGGATTTATAAAATCAGTGGAATATCTACAATCAAGGGGACTGCACATCGACCTCATAGCCACGGATAGAAACGTTTCAATTGCCAAGACAATGAGAGAGCAGTTCCCACATATTAAACATCAATTTGACGTATGGCATCTTGCTAAATCAATCAATAAGAAAATCTCGGCTGCAGGGAAAAAAAAAGGTTTTGAAAGTATTTTGCGGTGGTCACATTCTATCACCAACCATCTTTGGTGGAGCTCAAAAACTTGTGAGGGGTCAGTGGAAATACTACTTGAAAAATGGCGGTCACTGATGCACCACTGTACCAACGTTCACCGCTGGACAGCAAATGAACATTTCCACCAATGTGAACATGGCCCTTTGTCCCCAGAGAAGGCACGGAAGAAGAAGTGGTTGATTCCATCTTCACCGACACACAAAGCCATTGAGAAGATTGTTTTTGACAAAACTCTATCAAGAGATTTGAGAGGACTGACAGAATTCTGTCACACAGGAGATTTGGAGGTGTTCCACAATATGTGCCTAAAGTACAGGCCAAAGCGCTTGCATTTTAGCTTTCGGGGCATGAAACATCGCACTCCACTAGCGGTCTTGGCCCATAACAGCAATGTCGGGCGTGAACAATCTAGGACTAGGGGTAAAGTAAGGATGCCTCGCTACACTAAGGTGTTTTCAAAACGAAGTAAGCAATGGGTGATCAAACCAGTCTATGATGAAATGCAGTTCGACTTTGTGAAAAGCCTTATTGTTGCTGTGTTAGAGAAGCACAGATATGGAATTTTGGATGTTTCTGTGCAGAGCAGTGATCCATTGCCACCGAACATTGCGACTGTGCCATGCCCACCCGAAGCACAGCTGATTGTGAAGTACAAATCCCGGTTTAAATAATTGCAATACGATTGTCTTTTTGTAAATAAATGTTATTGTACAGTGTACCTGTAAACCTAACCCCTACCTTCACCATCATGGGTGGCGAACAAGCTGGGTGTCATCTTTGAATTCTCTCTATTCACCTCACATATGTGTATGTATATATTTTTCTCATGTCTCATCTCATGTAAATGTAAATGCTGCGCACTGTTAACGGAGGGGAGGCTTGCGTATTGCAAATAATAAAACAAACAAACAAACAATAAATCTCACTTGTAACTCAACTCCTGTGGTACTTTATACTTTCCCTGACCTTCCGCAAAAAATTAAATGTCTCAATTTGGGCTGCAAAGCTCGCAACAACGGGGACAAAATTGGGGCACTTAGAACGCGCCAGCCAAGCGGGCCGTGGCATTTGGGAGAGAAGCCAGTTCGCATTTGCACATTGAGGCGCACTACATAGACGGATTCTAAACTTCAAGTTCTCACAGATGCCTATACTACGTGATGTTGCAAATAAAGAATGTGAAGGACAGCGCCCAGATGAGGCCCACAAGTCGCACTGGAAGTATAAGGGTCTATTGTTTTTTGACCTTGAGACAGGGACCATGCCGAAAGAACTACATTTGAAGGGAGTGCGCAATAACGTAAGAGACGATAAGGCAGAAAATTCAGAAACTAGACTGAGTTTCATTTTAGTTCAGTATACGTAAAATCGTTGTCAAGAGCACGGTCCGTTTTACAGACTGCATTACGAAGAGACACAATGGAAATTTCAAATATAATGTAAGTAAATCTTTACACGCTTTTATACCGGAATGAAGATTTAATGAATGGATGCATGAATAAATGAATGAATGAAGAACTAGGAAAAGCAAGTAAAACGTGTTCGTAGTGGGCACATGGGCATGCAGGTCCACTGGTCTCACCGATCTCGGTTCTTGGCCCAGCCACTTTTCCCTGCACTGCCTACCTGCACTACGGGACTGTCTCTGTATCCTTCAGCCCCTTCTCCCGGCATTTACCTTGCACTTGCCACCAGCTGGCCCTATTATTTAATTTGTATTCAACTAACCATGTATAGCCCTTCCCCAAGCGATCAGAAAGACACCTGGCATAGTAGGATCGTTGTCTGTCTGCCCTTGTTCCCCACCTGCCTTGTCACGCCTAGAAACACTTGAGTATAGGCGCGTTACAAATGCCATATCATATATCATATCATTCCTCACGCATGTAGACTAACTGTCGTTTATCATTGTGTGTTTGCCTCGATTTATCTCGTTACTTTTTGCATTGATTTTAGAGACGAACATACTCCATTGAACTATCCTTGCAAGCAAATAGTTTCTGATCGGCCGTAATAAATAAAATGAGTAATATTAATGAAGTTCGGCTAGCGAGACTAATTATATTTTTTTTGTTTTCATAACAGGTATTTGATCCCATTCTGCCACTGCCATCTGTTTGAGACACCGGCGGATGGATTCTTCAGCAGACACCTGCAGCTTTGTGTCAACAACTGGAGCACGATCACCATATTATGGGACGATCGCCAAGGGCCCACATGCCCTTACGCTGTACTAGTGGCTAGAAGCAACATATCAACCTTTAGGCTGGACTAGTGCCTAGTTGATGGAACAGCCTTGCGGTTCACCGTGCTTCCAAAGTGATTCTTTTTACGAAAATGAACACCCTGTGTACCATAAAGGAACACCGCGTGACTCAAGATGAAACGGAACAGTTATTGCGGATACAGATAAAAGAATATAAATGGCTTCCGGAGTTCATATGGCAATTGCTGAATATTCTCTAAACATTGAATGTCAAATAAATGTACTTTACCAAATGTACTGTGTTGCTGTTTCATTTTAAAGTACAGTTTCATATTCCGAATTGTGGTGAGCTATGTGGTGAGTTAATCTGTGTTGGTTTCCGGGTTCTGTGTGGAGTCGCATAGAAGACGACTGGGCGCGTTTGCCTACGCAGCACAGTAACGTCACGGAGAGAGGCGGGGAATATGAATGTTTTGATAATGTCAGGCTCAGGGGCGGGGGAATTGATTTAGTGCCGCAAAAGCAGGTCAGCCAGGGCGATGGGGGAAAAGATAGGATTATCAGAAAATAGCGGCTCCCTGGTGCTTGTTTTCGCGTGCGTTTAATGGACGAAAACTCGGGTAAGGTCCATAGGAAAGTTTTCTAAAATCGAGCCACTTAGGCTTAAAAAAACATGGCCGACCCGTAGGGACAATAACATTTTTTACTAGACCATGCCTTTAAACAAAAATCTGTCTAGATGCGAGATATGGCTGAATAAACAATCTGTCCAGATGCGAGATATAGTTAGCATACAAAGTGGGCTACATGCATCAGACTTCAAGCTATTAGGTAATAGGATTGGTGGGTCAGTTTAATGGGGTGCAATAATGGCGTGCCCCTTGCCCGAACCACACTTACCTTGTCAGTCGCTGCTGGTTGACGGCTGCAGGCTTCACAGGCTAACACGTGCAAACACGGCCTGGAGCTGCTTCTTCAGCAGCTGCCGTTTGCCTTGGGGCCCTTAGCCAGAGGGGCTGCATGGCAGTGGGCTGCTCTGGGGATGATCCTAAGAGGGCTCAAAGGCCGAATCACAGGAGCTGTGGGTGGGATGGGAGGTCGGGATCCGTAAATCAGCAGGAAGTAGGTGGGGGGCAGGCAGGCCAGTAGATGGTGCGCAGAGGCGTCAGAGATACCACAATTCAAAAGTTAAATCAAATCACCACGAGATGGGGGTCTGTGTTGCCTGCGAAGTGAAATGCACATACTAATAGCGCAGCAGATGGAAAATGCCCGTACAGAGTACTTAGCTACTGGTTACACCTTTGACTGTGTTTAGGCGAGGGCTCAGGCCCAATCACAGGAGCTGTTGGTGGGATGGGAGGTGGGGATGCGGGAAACAGCAGGAGGTTGGTGTGGAGCAGGCATGCGGATTGGGAGACGGTGCACAGAGGCATCAGAGATATTACAATTCAAAAGTAAAATTAAATTAGGCCACAAGATCGGGTCTATGTTGCCTGAAAAGAAAAAAATTACTTACCAGCAGCCCAGCAGATTGGAGAGACAAAATGGTGCAAATTCTGTGCAAAAGGCACTATTAAAAATTAAGTTATTTAATAGTACTTTAATGGTAAACTGGCTCTTAAATTTTGAACAATGCTAATTTCTAATGCTCACATGTAACATAATACAAATGTTACATGTGTCTTACTGAGTAAAGAATATTGTCAAAACTTGGGATAACCACCTAACCTATTTTTTGATAGAAGGTAATTATTCCAAGATAGACATACATCTATTGTACTCTTTTAAATTGCCCCTATGAGAAAAGGTTAGGAGACAAACAACAAGTCCTAATAACATAACAAACACAGTGAACATTCTAGCCTGTTTTGCATCAAATGAAAGAGCCTTTTGGAAACATAAGAATGAGCACAGAGCTTTATATTTGACAAATATGTTTATAATAAAAGGGTGGTATGCTTGAATCCCTAAATACATAATGCACACTGGGCTTGATGCTCATTTCATTTTTCACAACATTCGCCTTAACATTAAAGTGTTGGTAACAATGAACCATGCATACCCATTCGGTCGACGTCAGCATTTGGATGTGAAGATAAAATGTCTGCAACATTTCTGGAGATCAAGGTTTCTGTTCTATTAGGGTCTCAGCTACTCTACCATATTGCCCTTTCTATGGGTGCTCCGAATATATGATTCTGTGGCATCAAACCTTGCAGGATGCAGCAACCTGCATTGTCACCAGAGTCTCTGACCACAATCTGTTTTACCCAGGCGCCATTATACAATCACTGCCCGCAGCATAAAATGCAAAAGGGACTATATTCCTTTTCGGATGACGGCAGCAATTTTTTTCCATGTTTCTTACGGCCGGCGTCACCCGAAAAGGGACCTAGTCCCTTTTCCATTTTAATCGCGGTGGCCATTTTGTTCCTTTTCCCCCCTTTCTTCAGGAGATGGGCTTGCGCAGTACGCGCTGAGCCAATCTCCCGAAGGAAGACACAAAAATGTGAAAACCATCCACACCCTGGTAAATTCCAGGGGGGTAGAGGGGAATGGATTTCACCGCCTTGGTGGGAGAGCTGACATGGGTGGTAACAGCCCGCAGCCCTCGCAGAGGCCCTCGCATCGCTTGGGCCTACCTAGGCGAAGGCTGGCGGGTCGTTACCGCCCATGTCAGCCCCCCGACACGGGCGTGAAAGTGTCACGCTCACCTGATTCCCACAGAGGCGCAGGTCTGGCTTCGAGTGCTGATGCTTCTTCAATGGTGAAGCGCAGGACTCTGAAGATGGACTCTCTGGCTCGCAGGAATATCCCCCTGTGCGTGAAAAGGGAGTATTACCTACTGACGGAATAATGCTCAAGCCTCCCACTCCCTTCCAACCCTCCACGATACTCTTCCAGGATTCCCCATGAAGTCTCACCTTAGGGTCTGGAAGGATGAGTTCTCCATCCTGCTTCTGATGCAGGGGCGCGTTGAAACCCAGTTACTTCACTGGATTGAGGTTTGATGGGAGTTCAAATAAGATTGACTATTCAGGTAAGGCGCTGTAAGAGTTCTGTAGCAAGTTCAAAAGTTCAAGCTTAATAATAATGTTCATAGTCTTATTGCAGCAAGCGCTAATGCTTATGTCTTTTTTCCCCTTAGGGGCCGGGGTTCGGAATGCCGGAGATATGGCGCCGACCCGAAGTGAAACGTGCAGTTCCAGTAAATGACAGGTAAGTTCTGGATGAGCGTTCGGGTAATGTCTTTGCATTCGCTCATTCAATGTCTTTGTCTTTTTTCCCCATAGGTGCCGGGGTCCGGAATGCCAGGAAGCGGCAGGACCCGAAATGAAATGGGAATGACCCAACAGGTAAGTCTTAGAAGGAAACTGAGCTTCTCCTAATCCCTTCCTTCTCTCACCTTGTGTTCTTGTCTTTTTCTCTCTAGGCTCTGGGAAGTGGCTGCGGATCCGGATGGTCGCTGCTGAAGATGGAGGTGCCCAGGAAAGGTGAGTGAAATGCAGCGCTGCAGCGATCGAAGCGAAATGCTTTTAAAAATGATGTCTTCTCTTTCAGGATTGTCGGTGTGATGTCTCCGTGATGCAGCTTTAGCAGGTAAGGTCTTCTTTCTCTCCAATTCTCTCTTAGCAGGTGACCCAGGATGCTGACAGGCGTGGCTGAAGTCCAGATGCAGGAGCTGACACGGTGAGCGTCCAGCTGCGAGGAGCAGAACAACGCGAAGCGTGAGTTGCTGATCGGGCGTGGTTTAAATAGCTTTGGAAGAAGTTCCAGGTATGTATCCTTCCACCGATCAGGTATGTATCCTTCCCCGACCACACCCAGGGGAAAGTAGTCCCACAGGTAAAGTAGTTCCATTCAGGCCTCAAGAGGGCCTGGATGTAGCAGCATGGTTTGCATCAGGTAAGTGCACATTAAAACACTTGAACACATGTCTAGCTTTATGAGCCTGGCGCCTAAGGCGCCAGGACAGGGGTCCAACATGAGCCTGGCGCCTAAGGCACCAGGACTGTGTCCAAAGGGCCCCAGCTTGGGCCCGCTGGCACTTCCCTGGGGGAAATGATGCCTGCCTCTGGGGATGCTGGGTCGGACCTGGCTTCTTGGAGGTAGGCATCATGACAGTACCCCCCCTCAAGGCCCCTCCCAAGGTTGTTCCCTCCGGGGGTTTTGGCTTGTTCGGAAATCTCCGGTGGAACCTTTGTATTAATCGAGGTGCGTGAACATGGTTACTAGGCTCCCACGATCTCTCCTGAGGTCCATATCCCTTGCAGTCAACAAGATAGAAGAGTTTGGACTTTAACACCTTGGAGTCTAAAATGTCTTTAACTTCGAATTCAAATTCCCCTTCAATTTAAACTGGGTCTGGAGGCTTGGACAGTCGGGTCCCTGGTTGTACTGGCTTCAAAAGTGATGCATGAAAAACTGGATGAATACGCATGTTAGACGGTAAATCCAGTTTAAAGGCCATGGGATTGATTATAGCCTTGATGGGATAAGGTCCTATGAATCTGGGATTGAAGGTTCGCGGGCCCTTGAGGGGTAAATGTTTCATTGCTAGCCATACCTGGTCTCCTACTTGGTAAGGAGGAGTTTTACTTCGGTGCAAATCAGCGTTTTCTTTATACTTTTTCTTGGCTTGCTGTAAATGAGTTGCAGCTTCTTTGAAGGCTCGGGTTATTGTGGAATGCAGATGATTTACTGCGGGCATTTCCAGGGTCAGAGGTGGATCTAGATCAGAGGTCCGAGGATGGTGACCATACAAAGTATAAAAAGGAGTTTGTCCGGTTCCAGAATGCACTGAATTGTTGTATGCATATTCTGCGATCCAAAGGATGTCTTTCCAATTTAACTCGGATTGGTGTAACATGCACCGAAGATATTGCTCGAGAGTCTGATTGGTTCTCTCGGTTTGTCCGTCGGTCTGGGGGTGGTGGCTGGTGGATAACCGCACATCTATTTGTGCTAGTTGGCAACACTTCTTCCAAAAATGGGAGATAAATTGACTTCCACGATCCGAGACTAATATGGAAGGGAAACCATGTATGCAAACTATATTCTCCAGAAATTCCTTGGCCAAGGTGGAAGCTGAAGGCAAACCTTTTAAAGGGATAAAGTGGGCCATTTTGGAGAATAGATCCACAATTACAAGGATAGTGTTGTAACCAGCACAAGGAGGCAGGTCAGTTATAAAGTTCATTGACAAGGTGTGCCATGGTGCCGGTGGAATATCCAAGGGTTGAAGTAGGCCGGCTGGCCTTTTCTTTTGACCCTTGTTTTGGGCGCAAATTCCGCAAGACAATACAAAAGACTTTGGGCCTCATCACGACCTTGGCGGTAGCGCTATTAGCGCGGGGGCTATTAGCGCGACCGCCATAGCCCCCGGCGCTAATAGCGCGGGATCAGGAGTTGGGCGGACTTGGAAGTCCCCATTGAGCCCATTTGGGAATGCCCCATTCCGCATTGGGCTCAATGGGGAAATTTCGCGCTCATAACGCCGGCGGATTTCCCGCCGGCGGTATTAGCGCGAATTCTCGGCGGATTTCACACCAGCTCAGAGCTGGTTTGAAATCCACCGAAGCCCTGATCCGGCGGACCCTTAAATCCAGCGGTAATAGCGCTACCACCAGATTTAAGGGTTACCGACGAGGTCGTGATGAGGCCCTTTATGTCTTTTCTCCAAGAAGGCCACCAGAAGTGGCGTTTGATTTTTTCCACCGTTTTAGCGATACCAGGGTGTCCTTCCATTAATGATTCATGTTGATGGGCAATAACAAGTTCTTGCAATTCTTTACTTGGCAGAAACAACCGCTCCTGGAAGTAGAGTAAATCATCCTTAACAGTGTAATGAGGACCCTTTTGACTCCATTCCAGTAAGGCTGAAGAGTCTAGAAGTTGTTTTACTTGCGTTTGGATGTCCTCAATAGTTTGCAATGAAGTTAGGCCTAAGATTCTTTGTTCAGGTATGATTGGCACAGGTTCTAAACTCGAATTGGGTTCTTCCATGCCAATCTGGGATAAGGCGTCCGCTTTACCATTCTTGCAGCCAGGGCGATAGGTAATTACAAAATCAAATTCCGCAAAGAATAGAGCCCATCGGAGTTGTCGTGAAGATTGAGCTTTGGCCGTCTTTAAATACTGTAAATTTCTGTGGTCCGTAATTACGGTGATGGTGTGTCTTGCCCCGAGAAGGTAGTGACGCCAAGCCTTGAAAGCAGATTTAATAGCCAGTAACTCTTTGTCGGTAATTGCGTAGTTGATTTCAGGAGGAGAACATTTCCTGGACCAAAAGGCCACAGGGTGTAGTTGGTTAGTTTCTGGGTCCCTTTGCGACAGGACAGCTCCCAGGGCCGAACTGGATGCGTCGGTTTCCACAATGTAAGGGAGATCTGGGTGCGGGTGCTTCAATATAGGTGCAGAGGTGAGTTTGGTTTTCAGGTCCTGAAAGGCTTGTTCGGCCTCAAGAGTCCATTCAAAGCGTTTGTTTTTCTTTAGGAGAGCTGTGATGGGTTGGACTGTTCGGGAAAATTCCGGGATGAATCTTCGATAGAAATTGGCGAAGCCGAGCATGCTCTGAACTCCCTTCACCGAGCTAGGAGATGGCCATTTGAGGATGGCGTCCACCTTTCGCGAGTCCATTCGGACTCCTTGAGGTGTCAGGATGAATCCGAAACTCCACTTCTGTGGTATGAAAAACGCATTTTTTGAGCTTTGCAAATAGTCTGTGCTGGCGCAATTTCTCAAGAACTGCCCTAACATGTTTTCTGTGATCGGATTCTGAAGAAGAGTACACCAGGATGTCGTCAATATAAACAATGACACAGACATCGATAAGTTCCCGAAGAACATCATTCATAAAGTACTGAAAGGCGGCAGGTGCATTGCACAAACCGAAGGGCATCACCTGATATTCGAAGAGCCCAAATTTGGTGCGGAATGCAGTCTTCCATTCGTCGCCTTCTTTTATACGCACCAGGTGATAAGCTCCTCGGAGATCTAACTTGGTGTACACACAAGCGTCTTTCACCTGGTCGATAAGCTCAGGGATCAGGGGCAGAGGATAACGATTCTTAATCGTTATTTGATTTAGGGCGCGATAGTCTATACATGTTCTAAGGTCGCCCTCTTTTTTCGGCACGAAGAACAGAGCTGAGGAGACAGGAGACTTGGACGGGCGAATAAAACCATTGGCTAGGTACTGATCTAAATACTGACGCAAATGCAGGTTCTCAGGTTCCCTAAGAGCATAAATCCTAATACAAGGTAGTTGAGCATTGGGTACCAGATCGATTTGGCAATCATAAGACCGATGGGGAGGTAACGTGTTAGCCTGTTCTTTCTGAAAAACGTCTTGGAATTCTTGGTATTCTGACGGTAGCTGTACAGGGGTGGAAGTTGCTGAGGCTAGACCCATAACTGGATTTCTTGGGTAACAAGTTGGTTCACAATCAGGAAAACTTATCTTCTTTGCTCGCCAGTCAATTCTGGGATTATGTGTTTCTAACCAAGGAATTCCAAGAATTACTTGAAATTGTGGGGCCTTGATCACATCAAACACGATTGCTTCCCGATGTCCATCCTGACCCACCAGTGTCATTTCAACAGTGGAATGCATTACAGGCCCTGAGGCTATTTCAGTTCCATCTACTGTAGTAATGACATCTTGGGTTACTTTCGGGCGGAGAGGGAGCTTCATTCTGGAAGCCAATTCACGGTCTATGTAATTTCCAATAGCTCCACTGTCGATGTATGCTTTTATAGCGTGCAACGGCTGAGGCTGTTTTGGGTCCACGAGCACCATTGGCATGACAAAATGCGAGGTCAAAGAGTTTGTTTTCAAGCTCGGCAAGCGGACCCCTACGCTTGTCGGGCTAGGTCGTTTCCCGAATCAGGTGTCAATAAATCGTTATCAGTGGCTCCAACCACCTTCTTAGGTGGTTTAACCGGACAATTTCGAAGAAAGTGACCGGAAGTCCCGCAATACAGACAAAGTTGCATTTGCCGCCTTCTCTCTCGTTCCTTCTGCGTTAATGGTCCTTTAACACCGCCGTTTTGCATATGTTCGGATACGTCGGTACTCTTGGAGTTAGCGTGGGTTTTGATTGGTACTCGGGTTTCGACTTGAACCGATCTGCTTTTCTATTTTGAAGTCTGTGATCAAGTCGAACCACCAAGTCTATGTAGTCTGCGCAGACCTGGGGTGGATCTACTATCTGAGCTAGAACATCCTTAAGCTCTCCGCGCAGGCCTCGATGAAACAATGTGATCCTTTTGTTTTCTGGCCATCCAGTTTCCAAAACCAGTCTATTAAAAGGTGGCAACGTAGGACAGGAGATCCTGATTACCTTGTCGTAAGGATAGCAGTTCGTTATCAAGGGCCTGTCCTTGAGAGTGTCGAGCAAACAATCTTTCCATGCTGGCCTGGAAACCCTGAAAATTCTGGAGAATGGGATCATCCTGATTTACCAATGGAATAGACCAATCGGCAGCACTGCCACTGAGGTAAGATAGTATAAAGGCTACCTTGGTCTGGTCGTTAGGGAAGGCCCCGGGTCTGCATAGAAAGTGTAAACGACATTGGCTCATAAAGACGGCATATTTCTTGGGATCCCCCGCAAAACGTTCAGGCGGGGCCAAAGGCATGTGTCCAGGTAGATTGATTTGTACCGGGTTATTCAAACCCATTGATGTGGAAGTACCTCCGGAATTAGGTAAAGGAGTGTGCCCTGCCTGGGCCTGCAATAACCTTTTGGCCAGGTCATCTGTTCTTTCCTTGGATAGGATCAGTTCTCTTTTGAGAGCGTTAGTCTCCTGGCGGGCTGAGTGCACTTCTGCCCGTAATTCCCCCAAAAGCTGGGCCAGCTGATCTGTCTCGGAAGTCTCCATAGCGCCCGGGTGGGAAATTGTGGGTAGGCTTCGCGTTCATTCACGCTAACCTGATTCCCACGGAGGCGCAGGTCTGGCTTCGAGTGCTGATGCTTCTTCAATGGTGAAGCGCAGGACTCTGAAGATGGACTCTCTGGCTCGCAGGAATATCCCCCTGTGCGTGAAAAGGGAGTATTACCTACTGACGGAATAATGCTCAAGCCTCCCACTCCCTTCCAACCCTCCACGATACCCTTCCACGATTCCCCGTGAAGTCTCACCTTAGGGTCTGGAAGGATGAGTTCTCCATCCTGCTTCTGATGCAGGGGCGCGTTGAAACCCAGTTACTTCACTGGATTGAGGTTTGATGGGAGTTCAAATAAGATTGACTATTCAGGTAAGGCGCTGTAAGAGTTCTGTAGCAAGTTCAAAAGTTCAAGCTTAATAATAATGTTCATAGTCTTATTGCAGCAAGCGCTAACGCTTATGTCTTTTTTCCCCTTAGGGGCCGGGGTTCGGAATGCTGGAGATATGGCGCCGACCCGAAGTGAAACGTGCAGTTCCAGTAAATGACAGGTAAGTTCTGGATGAGCGTTCGGGTAATGTCTTTGCATTCGCTGATTCAATGTCTTTGTCTTTTTTCCCCATAGGGGCCGGGGTCCGGAATGCCAGGAAGCGGCAGGATCCGAAATGAAATGGGAATGACCCAACAGGTAAGTCTTAGAAGGAAACTGAGCTTCTCCTATTCCCTTCCTTCTCTCACCCTGTGTTCTTGTCTTTTTCTCTCTAGGCTCTGGGAAGTGGCTGCGGATCCGGATGGTCGCTGCTGAAGATGGAGGTGCCCAGGAAAGGTGAGTGAAATGCAGCGCTGCAGCGATCGAAGCGAAATGCTTTTAAAAATGATGTCTTCTCTTTCAAGATCGTCGGTGTGATGTCTCCGTGATGCAGCTTTAGCAGGTAAGGTCTTCTTTCTCTCCAATTCTCTCTTAGCAGGTGACCCAGGATGCTGACAGGCGTGGCTGAAGTCCAGATGCAGGAGCTGACACGGTGAGCGTCCAGCTGCGAGGAGCAGAACAACGCGAAGCGTGAATTGCTGATCGGGCGTGGTTTAAATAGCTTTGGAAGAAGTTCCAGGTATGTATCCTTCCACCGATCAGGTATGTATCCTTCCCCGACCACACCCAGGGGAAAGTAATCCCACAGGTAAAGTAGTTCCATTCAGGCCTCAAGAGGGCCTGGATGTAGCAGCATGGTCTGCATCAGGTAAGTGCACATTAAAACACTTGAACCCATGTCTAGCTTTATGAGCCTGGCGCCTAAGGCGCCAGGACAGGGGTCCAACATGAGCCTGGCGCCTAATGCGCCAGGACTGTGTCCAAAGGGCCCCAGCTTGGGCCCGCTGGCACTTCCCTGGGGGAAATGATGCCTGCCTCTGGGGTTGCTGGGTCGGACCTGGCTCCTTGGAGGTAGGCATGATGACAGAAAGCTACAATCATAACCCCTTTTTGAGGAGCCTTCACTGGATTCCATTTAAGGCTAGAATTGAATTTAAAAGACTTACCATGGCTCATAAGGCCTTGTATGGCAACACAACCCATTCCCTTAAACCTCATTTGCAATCTTGGCCGTAAACAGAAACAAGATTTCCATATTGCGCTTTAAGCTAAGGAGAGCATTGAGGGTGTTCCTGACCCTGACTGTGAGACCCTGTAATTTATGCCTAGAGGACAGCCAGGGGATCAAAGATCTATTATTGCTTGTCAAGAAGATTAAAACTCTTCTATTTTAGTTACCAACACCTTCTTCCACTTTAGTTTCTCTTTCACATACTGTTCGGACTAAGGCAGTGCGTAGATATCTTTGCTGGTCGAAGGACGTAGATATGTGAAAAGCAACGAATGGAAAATGCAAATCAAAAGAGAGCCAGAATAAAGGGGCTGGGACTCAAGGTATGAATGTCTGTTTGCGCATACCCAGTACCCACTGCACAGATATCCTTAGAGAATTATTTATATAAGATGAGCCTAAGTCACAAAGCCATGTGTGCTGCCTGCAGAAGCCTACACCCAGAAGGGGCATGGTGCTTGTATGCATGTGTAACTTAGCATGAACATGCATGCACATTTTGTGACTGCTTGCAAACAAGAAGGGGGGAGTAGCTGTCACACTGACTACACATATTACATGATCAATACATGAGTGATGCAAGAAGTGGCCACGGCAGACAGTGTACATGAGGGAATAAGCAACATGGAGAGCCAAGCCCACAGGAAGTGTGTAACTCACAAAACTGGGCCTCCTGTTTCTCTCCTTACCATACCTTGCCCCTTTTTTAACCTGGTCTAAGTCGGGAATTGAATTTGGGTGACTGAGAAGAAGCTACTTGGAGTTTCTTCCTCCGTTATCTTCTTCTTCAAAATCCAAGTCTCTGACCTCTTTGCATCAGAGGTTTGCCATGACAACAAGATCAAACAAAATGTTATGAAATTCAAGTGCTATGTGTGGTAGCATTCTACCAGGTAATTGGATAAAGGTGAAAGGAAAAGTCAGGTGTGGCTTGACCACTTTGTTCTTTAGCAGTGATACTGTAGAGATCAATGTAGATCCTTTTTAATAGCCTCCTCCGCATTAGGTCAAAGGTCGTACAGATGACTCCTTGCAAGGAAAATGAGCTACTTCCCTGGGACCGAATAGCCCACAGACTTCAGAGATAACATTGCTGCTGAGGAAAACACCCTTATCATTCATCGCTCAACCAGGGTAAAGATTACTTTGCTGGCGTGTTTTCATGTCTTTGCATCCGTGCACCTACAAGGGTGCACTTGTTTTTGTTGTTGTTTTGTAATGGGCACAAGCCTCCCACGCTGCCTCCCCTTTTAATATTTACACCCCCTTACCTTTTTTTACCCTTCTACTGTGTACTCCCTGCAAAAGGAGCAAAATATATATGTTATTCTGTGAAAACAAAATCAAAATATCGAGGCTGAGTACCCCAAAAGGAAATACACCGAACACGGGTTACAAATGAACATACAAAGTACTTTATTTTATACTGAATCCAGTTACGAAGAACAGAGCAAAATCAGATAGCTATCGGCCCTCAGTACAACACAGCGAACTCCAGCGTGGTTCAGTGTGTTCAGTGAGAGACGCTGTACATTAGAATGCATTGGTCTTTTATACTCTTCATGAGCATGCTGTCCAGCCCTACTCTGGGTTAATATTCCGCTAATACATCACAGATGTAGGGTTCATGCCGAGTTTCGCACATCCACATGTAACTGGTTTGCTTTGACTACATATATCAACAAGCCTATATGTCAACTGTGTATTCTGGAATTTTCCATGCAGGTCTTCTGAAACATTAATGCAATGTAGTTTAAACAAGTGTTCTACGTTCAGTATTTGGACACATTGTCCTTAACATATGCTCGCAGATTAGTTTCATTGCACGAGTAATCCTTTATACACAGGTCAACGAAGGACAAGGTCTCAGTTCACGACCTCAACAAGTGGCCTGCAGGCAAGTTACATATTAGCTACATACAGAGGTCAAGACAGCCATGTTGTATTTCGGAATGACATCGTCCACCATTTTAACTCACAGGGTGAGTTTACAAAGCGAACCTAAAATGGCGGATTGACCTAAAATGGCGGCTTACATTGATTCTAAGGTCAGGACCTTGCAACACAGATTTCTTCGCAAGCGACTTGTTAGCAGCTTGGCGTAGGCCAATATACATATATTTATTGCGACAGGAGGCACAATATAATTTCTCATTTGACAAACCCTCCTTTTGGCCAATGCCAAGTGCTAAAACTACTTTGGATCTCCTTGCAAATAACTCCATGCATCATCGTCCATGCACCCTGAATCGCTGTCGGAAATATCTATTGCCATTAGGTCATTTGCAAAAATTTCTTTCAACACATATTCTTTGGAAGTTTTATCTGGGGCATACACTTTATGTCCTATCGTACCTATCGCTTGTGCGCAACATCCCCCTAGCATCGAACATATACTAGGTAGACACTGAATACAGCAACAAAGAAACAACGGGATTCCCAAAATAATCAGCAAGACCGAAAGTACCTTCCAACCCCAATATAGCAAGAAGTCCCAGAACCAAGCGCTAAAATCCCAGTTTCCCTCGGGAACATGCACTTCTGAACTAAGGACGTGCAGATTCTGTATTGCCTTGAAGATGGTTGGGGAGGAATCTGGTACAAAAACACAGCAAGCGGACCCCACTAATTTACACACTCCACCAGGTTCAGCCAGAATGACATCTAATGCGGTTTTGAAGTGCTACTAGTCTTATCGCCTTTTGTTCTAATGTCATATTATAGAGTATGTCCGTGGTCCGGTTAATGGTTCTCTTCAGTACTCTCGCTAGTCTTCTGATATCTTCGGAATTTGCTATCTGCCCCCAAAATGGCACAACTGATTTTGCTATATCTCCCAAGATCTGTGCTGGAGTGTCACCATTCTCATCCCGCCGTGGTCGAGCCTTTGAAACTTATTTTGTACTAGCTATAAACACCCCAGGTAACAGGATCCCTAAATAACAGGTTCCCTGCCAATCCCTCGGCAACCATGGGAATGCCACATTACCGCAGACAAAGTAGACAGGTTCATCTACATACAAAGGTCTGTTTTCACCAGTCAAATTTGCAACGTTGGCACAACCTAGAAAATCTCCCATTGACTGAGTTCCATTCCTCTGTATGCAAAAAGAAACTGAATCGGGGCTATGGTTAACAGTGTAAGAAGGAGGCATGGCATCCTTATTGCCTATCGGAGCCATCTTGAAGGAAATCAAAGATTGGAAAGGATGAGACAGTCTATCAGAAGGCCTAACAGAAGCAACATTAGGTTTACTTCCATTTGTGAAAAGCGAGTATTCCAGCGGAATCAAAACACGTTTCTCAAAACTATTCAAATTAGTGCCGTCAAAGTTCCCTGAGATGCTATCATTCCAACGACCAAAGAACAGTGCTCTAAGAGAAGCATAACAAGCAGTTGTCAAAGGTAAAGGATGAATATACCAACCTAGCCCCTTATCCCTGTGTTGCGGTAAATGTGAGCAGACCCAACAGTTAGACTTATTAAAAATGGCCTGCGTAGCATTCATGATAAGTTGCAGAGTATTATTGTGGTACCTTTGTCTATGCTGAGAGTCCCTAGGGGACAGAGTATGCAAATGTACAAAGGGAGTAGGAACAGCAGGTACATTTTCAGTGGGCAACAAGGATTCTAAAGGATGCATTTCCTCAAGGTACCACAATCCTAAAACAGTGACTATTAAAAACCCAAATATCATTATGAAAACACAGCAATATGTTTTCGGGGCAAAGGCATATTGTCCATTGTCCCGGTTGGTCACCCCCTCATTTACAAGTCCCATACGAGCGGTAGCGGTGGCAGGCATTGTAATCTTCAAACGGAAACCCCCAATGTTCGTTGCTGGTGACTTCCCGGCAGCGCAACTTCTTAGTCCTTCCACAACCCTAGCCAACAGAATCCCCTTTCTCAAATTTGGGCAAAAACAAGCCCTCAATGATCCTTTCCTTCTTCGAATGCACAGCTGAACCGTGCCGTAAGTCTATCAGATGCACAGCAAAACCGTGCCGTAAGTCTATTTTCTTGGACGCAGATTGTACCTTGCTTTTCCTGGTACTAATTGATCCAGAAACAATGTGTTGTCACTTACCGTTGGAAGCAAGTTTCCGGATGCAAAACTTTTGGAGAGTGTGGAGACAAAATGACGGCTTCCCCAAGCCTCGCGGGCTCAGAAAGATTCTCCGACACACTCTCGGCGCTATTTACTGCTCTGGGATCGTTGGTTGCAGCATTAGCGAGGGGTTCTGTTTCTTCTGTAACGTGTGGCACTGGGTGAGGAAGTTTCTTGACGTGGGACGCGTGGATCCATTTCTTTCTTCCAGAGACCCGCACTGCTGTTTGGGTGACCAACATGACCTGGAACGGGCCACGCCAGCGAGGCGCAAGGCAGGAAGAGTGCTCAAATGCCTTGATGAGCACCCAACTTCCAGGCCGTATACTGTGGCCCGGGCCCGCGTATCGCACAGGTAAAGCTTCTCGTACCTGGTGATAAATCAAATACAGGTTTATAGTCAACTGGCTACAATAATCTGAGAGTAATACATTTTCAACGTTCCTCAACTAATTGCATTTAGGAAGGTTCCAGATATTGGCAGGTCTCCCCATTACCACCTCAAATGGAGAGAGCTCAGTCTTAGTTTGAGGGGTTGTACGCAAGGATAATAACACGATCAGTAAGGCGTCCGGCCATTTTAATTTAGTGCCGGCACACATCTTAGTGAGCTTGTTCTTGATGATACCGTTATGTCTTTCTACTAGTCCGGCGCTCTGAGCATGTCTGGACGAATGGAACCGTTTGTCGATCTCTAATGCCGCACATATCTGCAGAATTATAGCAGCGACAAAATGTGGACCATTGTCCGACCAGATAACTCTTGGTAGCTCGACCCGCGGGAAGTACTCCTTTAACATGGTTTTCGCAGTAGTCATGGCTGTAGCATCTTTAACGGGGAAAACCTCAACCCATTTACTAAAAGCACAGATGACCACCAGCACATATTTTCTATGTCACATCGTTCCATTTCAATAAAGTCAAAGTGGATAACTTCAAAGGGGACAGGAAGTGGCCCAAAACTTCCCCTTGGAGTTGCTGTCCCCTTTCCCACATTGTGTTGTAGGCAAATCATGCAATCCTGGACGTAGCGCTTGGCAATTTTTGAAATTTTGTCATTTGCCTAAACGTTTTCTAACATCTTTGTCATTTTCTGGGCACATACATGCCTAGGACCATGGGCCATGATGACCATCATCATTATATACGCGTCAGGGAGTAGCCATTTCCCTTCAGCTATGTCCACCCAGCACCCGTCATTATCAAGTTTCCCCAAGCCTTCAGCCGACCTCTTGGATTCTTCTAACGTGGCATCAGCTTGGATATCCCTCACAGACCCAACACCCTCATCCATTGCATAAGCATTTACAGTCTCCCTTGAAACATACATCTCCGTAAGGGGATCGGTAGCAGTTTGTCTAGCTATCTGATCAGCGAAAGCATTCCCTTTCCCTATGTCATCTGTAATCTTTCGATGCGCTGCACATTTCATAACTGCTTACTGAGTAGGGAGCACAAGCGCTGAGAGTAGTCGTACTATTAGGGAGCCATGTTGGATTTTAGTGCCATGTGAAGTTAGGAACCCTCTCTCCGACCAAAGTCTCCCAAAGTTGTGAACCACCCCAAAGGCATACTGACTATCAGTATATATGTTTACTGCAAGCCCTTCGGAAAGTTCACAAGCTCGGGTCAATGCTATAATCTCTGCGGCCTGCGCAGAGTTATGCGTGATTCTCTTGGTTTCCATGACCGTGCTTAATGTGGTGATTGCAGAAGCAGCTGTGGATGTACCATCCGGAAGTTTGAAGCAGGAGCCGTCACAGAACAGCTCTCCTTGCGGATTATCCAAAGGAGTGTCTTTCAAATCAATTCTACCCTTTGTTTCTTGTTCGGTAGTATACAGACAGTCATGTGACTCTTCATCGCCGCAAGTAGTATCTTGCGGAAAAGGTAGGAGTTCAGCCGGATTAAGAACACAACACCTCTTAATTTGAATGTGAGGAGCAAACAAGATCAATTCATATCTTATCAACCGTGCAGAAGTGAGGTGTTGCATTTGGGTTCGGTTCAGTAGAACATCTACAGAGTGAGGCACCATCAGGGTTAGATCATCACCTAGGACCATTCCCTCACTCTGTTTTACAGACGCAGCAGCAGCAGCGACAGCTCGCAAACATCTTGGCAAAGCGCATGCTACAGGATCAAGGGTGGAAGAAAAGTAACCGCACAGCCTATTCTTCCCTCCATGTTCCTGCGTTAATACAGCCAAAGCACATCCATCACATTCATGCACAAACAACACAAAGGCCTTTTCATAGTTTGGTGTGCCCAAAACTGGTGCAGAGCATAATGCAGTCTTAAGCAAGTCAAACGATTGCTGGTGTTCCGCGTTCCACGGCAATGGCGAAGAAATGCCCTTCTTTGTCAAAGCCAACATCGGTTTGATCACTAGTGAAACATTTGGGATCCACAACCTACAGTAAGAACCCATACCTATCAAGGCTCTAACTTCCTTCTGTGTATTTGGGACAGACATGCCAGAAATGTGTTTGATTCTTTCAGGTGTCAATCTTCTTCCCTCCTTTGACAGGAGATAGCCTATATAGGTGACCTCCTGGCAACAATATTGTAACTTTTTAAGCAAAGCTTTGTGACCATGCTTAGCTAGATGGATAAGCAATAACACAGTGCCCTCCTTACAGGCGCTCTCAGAGTCTGCAGCTAAAAGCAAGTCATCAACGTACTGAAGCAATGTACAAGTAGAGGGCAATTCAAGGGTATCAAGTTGTTCTTTCAAAGCCCTACTATAGATGCTAGGACTCTCTGTGTACCCTTGAGGTGCACAAGTAAATGTGAACGAGCGTCCCTCTAAGGTGAACGCGAACAAGTATCTACTATCCTTGCATATAGGAATACTAAAGAAAGCATTCTTTAGATCCTCAACACTAAAGTAAGTAGCTGTAGCTGGAATCATGGTTAAGATTGTCGTCACATCAGGCACAATTGGAAATTGTGAAGCGACGACTTTATTAATGGCACGTAACTCAATTTTGAAACGGAATGGAATTGCATTATCGCCTTTTTTGTACACGGTCAAAATCGGACTATTACACAAACTTCCTGAAATTTCTTCAATCACCCCGCGATGCACAAAATCGGAAACAATGCATTTCAAAGCTCGCTCGCCCTCAACTGAAATCTTATACTGGGGAATGCGTGGCAGCTCAATTCCGTGTTTCAAAACTATCTTAACAGGTTCAATCTGTAAAACACTAACATCATTGTCGTCAACAGCCCATAAGTTCTCTGGTACATTAATGAATTCTGGCGGCAAAGGTCTAGTCAAGAATTGCGAGACAGAAAATTGCTGTGGTGAAATTGTCAAACGCACTCCATCAGAAGAACAATAAATCACTGCATTCAATTCTTTTAACAGGTTCAACCCCAGCAAATTCTCTCCACAATTTGAAGTCAACATAAATGGACAGTGGTCCATAAAGGGACCCAAAGAAATAGGTACCGGCGAAGAAACTGGACAAATAACTGGTGTGCCAGAAAACCCTACAAAAACATTGGTTTGCCCTGACAGTGGAATGTTTGGAACCAGTGAATGATCAATGGAACACTTCTGTGCTCCAGTATCTATCAAAAACGGATGTTTCCTATTTCCCACCACCATTTCAACGTAGGGACCTTTCTGATTGACGGGAATAGGTGTAGGTTCCAAACCCTGCATCGGGCAATCCTAACGAAACAGCATGTCATCAAAAGGAAGCTCTTCAGATAAATATGCAGCAGAATGATGATCAAATATGTTCCTCGCATCCACACTCGGAGTCTGATTATCCTGTGAAAAAGGTTGCTGAGGATCCTGTGTAAACTGACCTCTACAAGGGCCCCCAACACCCGGGCGACCTCTGGATCGTCTACCCATATTCCCAAATGTTTTATTCGACCTTTGTCGAAAGACGGGGCATTGTGCACGCCAATGACCCTCTTGACGACAATAGGCGCACTGGTTAATGTTCACAGAACCCAAGGGCACATTCCTTTGTGGGACATACTGACCTCTAATCTGAGAACTACCCCCTCTGGGGCCTCTAACAATTTGCTGTAATAGCACTTTAGTCTTCAAATCACCTTTTCGTTTTTCAACTCTATCTTTTTCATTATTGACACGGTTCTCGTAGTACGGAGCCATGTGCAGTACTTCTGATTGTGACTTCGCCTGCCAATCGCTCTTAGAAGATATAATTTGTGACTGGATGTCAGGCAGAACACCACGCACAAATTTGTCCACAAATAACCTTTTCCCAGACGCTGTGTCTAGGTCTTGTCCGCTGAAATCCGAGAATACCTGTTTGAACCGATTAAAGAACTCGGTAGCACCCTCAGACTTTCCTTGGACACAGGCCGTAATTTTGTCCCAAATAATTCTTTTCTCTGGAATTATAGTTTTCAATTTTGCAATGATTCTATCAGGCAAAGTTAGCATCACCTGAGGCGGTCTTTCACCAGCTGGCCTTTCTCCATCGAGTCTAGTTATGTTCACCCATGTATCTCCCAACCCTGGCACGTCGTCTATAGTTCTAACTTGTTTCCACAAATCTACGGGCAGGAGTACAGGGAATAACAAATCAATATCGCCTAAGGTGAACACTGAGGATTGCAAGACAGACTCTATTTCTTTATAGAATCCTGTCGGATTGTTCCTAATATCAGGAATAGATTGTCTAATAGTATTCACTTCCTGTCTTGAGAACGGGACGTGAACAAACTGTGATACATAATGTGCGGGAATGTTCACAGCAACTATACCCTGTGCAACATCGGCCGCAACCTCAACCTTCGGGACAAATGTCAGAGGAACCTCTCTCATAGGCAACTGAGAAGTAGGTGACTCCGAACACTTACTAAGCAACAGATCTAAGTCGAGCGCTAAAGCAGTCGAAGAAGTGTCAAGTGAAAAAGCTCTCTTATAAATACTCAATAACTCTGTGGGACAACTAATCTTTCTTTTTACACAATCATCCTGTAGGTACTCTATCATTACCTGTATCACTTTCCTCTGCATTTCTGGCGTATATTGACTATATGTGTCATATACTTCAACTGGAGTTATCGACATATCTGAAATCCATCTAAGCGCGTCCTTCGTACAAATTCATGCTTCCTCAGATATCGATTTACGACAAGGAAGGAACCATTTCTGTACATACATACTTTCCCCCTCGTCATCCTCATTCTGCAACTTTTCTAACTCCTTTCTATACCCAAATAACCTCTCGACATGCTCATTTACTTTCTCCACCGTATCTTTAGAAAACGCTAAAGTATTTAGATCCCTTAACCCTTGTGGGAGATCTGTATTATTTAATTTTCCCCACATTACACATAAATGAATCCCTATTCCTTCAATAGAAACATTTTTCTCAGGAAAATTATGCATATTACAAAGTGTGGCAAAAACATTAGCTTGATCATCCCTCTCCATACAATGCTAAGCCCATGCAATCAAATCACGTTTCTTCTCTGGTGGTACAGTATTGCGAGTGACAACCTTCGACCCTGCACCTCGATCGACTACAAGCGGCTCACGACCACTTGGAAGAGAGGGAGCAGGCAAATTTAATGGAGGTACTGTAACTGGTGCGATAAGAAGAGGTGGAAGAGCTGGAGGAAGGGGAACATTAGGAGGAGCAGGAACAATGGGAACAACAGCAGGTATAGCAGGAATAGCAGGAGGATGAGGCAAAGCAGCAGGAAGAGGAACATACGGAGGTGGCGCAGAGGCACCAGGCTTTCGTTCATTTAACAATTTGTCTATGAATTCATCGGAAGCATGGAGGTCTTTGGAAGGATAGATTATCTGAATTCCAAGTGAGAAAGCCCTATCCATATTCCTAGTCGATTCAGAATGTTTATCTTGGTCATACAATAATGCCTTTTCGGCGTTCGTCTTATGACGGCGCGCATGTTTTCTCTACTTTTAAGTTGTTGCAACGCTTCTTTTTTCCAATTCTGCAAAACATCAAATGCTGCAGGTCTAGCCTTTTTCTTTAATAGAATTGACTCTAAACACTCAATACGAGGGATTTCAAAACTACCATTGATTGGCCACTGAAGTTCGGAAGGCATGTCTGGTTTGTCTGTGCCAAATGTCATTAAATACTATACTTCCAATGCCATGCTTACAGTACATAGTACATGCCGGCGAACCCTCCTGTGGTGCGGGATGGCTAAATTCCAAAGATTGTCTATCGCTGCGGAACAACGCCCTGAAGCAGGTAGACAATTTTCCAGGCATATCAAATTATTGGTGTTACCTGGTCAATAATTGTGTCTGCAGATACAATGCGCCAAATTCAAATTATCAGGGTTGAATTAAGAGTCGGGTCACGACTCACCTGAACAAACCTAAGGAGGTCCGATCGGATTTCAAAGAATCTTACCTAACTAATCTTACCTCGTGTATGGTGATTTTGGCAAATCTGACCGCCTCGATAAGTGGACCCTTGTCAAGATGCCGTCTCGGACCACAAGCTAATCGTCCAGGGATCGGGCCGTGCAGTGCTGCTGAGGTGTCGCGTCTCGTTCAGTGGGGCCCCTTTTTGTCCCACCGTCCGATCCCGTTCCGATAGCCTGCGTCAACCTTCAACAATCCGGCATCAATCTTGAGGGTCCCTATTCGGGCGGCAACTGTGAAAACAAAATCAGAATATCAAGGCTGAGTACCCCAAAAGGAAATACACCAAACACGGGTTACAAAGGAACATACAAAGTACTTTATTTTATACTGAATCCAGTTACGAAGAACAGAGCAAAATCAGATAGCTATCGGCCCTCAGTGCAACACAACAACTCCAGCGTGGTTCAGTGTGTTCAGTGAGAGACGCTGTACATTAGAATGCATTGGTCTTTTATACTCTTCGTGAGCACGATGTCCAGCCCTACTTCGGGTTAATATTCCGCTAATACATCACCGATCTAGGGTTCATGCCGTGTTTCGCACATCCACATGTAACTGGTTTGCTTTTAATACATATATCAACAAGCCTATACGGCAACTGTGTATTCTGGGATTTTCCATGCAGGTCTTCTGAAAGATTAATACAATGTAGTTTAAACAAGTGTTCTACGTTCAGTATTTGGATACATTGTTCTTAACATATGCTCGCGGATTAGTTTCATTGCACGAGTAATCCTTTAAACACAGGTCAACGAAGGACAAGGTCTCAGTTCACGACCTCAACAAGTGGCCTGCAGGCAAGTTACATATTAGCTACATACAGAGGTCAAGACAACCATGTTGTATTTCGTAATGACATTGTCCACCATTTTAACTCATAGGGTATCTTTACAAAGCGAACCTAAAATGGCGGATTGACCTAAAATGGCGGCTTACATTGATTCTAAGGTCAGGACCTTGCAACACAGATTTCTTCGCAAGCGACTTGTTAGCAGCTTGGCGTAGGCCAATGTACATATATTTATTGCGATAGGAGGCACGATATAATTTCTCATTTGACACTTCCTCCGGCCTACTTATATATGTACCTTTGCTACTCTTCTTTCTTTCATAATGATGGGAAGCCCTCCCTACTATCCCACCAACTATGTACTCTTGCCCTTTATTACCCCTCTAATGCTTTCTTCCTGAAAAAGGAGCAAAAACAAAGCAAAGGCACGGATGAAAAGGCAGAGGTAAATGTTGTGATCGAAAGACATGCCACCATTGTTTCTGATTTTGCCTTTGATTGCCACTTAAGTTTGCAACCCTTTCAACATTCCAAACGTTCACATCACTGGTCAGAACGTTGGATCCATGCCAATTCACTAAAGCTCAGCTATTGAGAAACAAATCTTGCCAACCACTTTTCCACCAGGTGGCCTAAACTGACCTCTCCTCCTCCTTACCCACTATGTCCACTTTCTGGCAAATCCTTCACCCCGTACCTTTTCCTGTGCTGCTCATACTCTCACAACCCAACCCCCTTACCACTTTTCCTGGTGTCCAATTCTCCCGCCTGAACAGATACCAAAAGCCTGTCCTCATTCTTTACGTGCCTGCCCCCATGTTCTGTTTCCTAAACAGGGCACCACTGACCCTCCCTTTCCCTAGCAGTCAAATACCTTCCTTTCCCTCCTTGTTTATTGAGTTTATTCATTAATTATTCATTATAGCCATGACCCCTCCTTGGCCCAAACCTCCTGCAATAACCATTGTCAATCTGCACCAGCACCCTAATTATGCACCCCCCTTTTGGACCATCCGCCCCCAAACTTTGTTCATCCCACCTCGTCCAAACTGTACCCCCTTAATCTGCTACACCCACCCCCACTTTTACCAAAGCTCTTTTATCTACTTCGAACCGTCTAACACATTTTCCTCCCCGCTAATACCTCCTCTGAGCCCTAACATGTCCTTGTCAACACTTAGGCCCCTTCGACCATCTTTCCTGTTTCCCATTTTTTTCTTTTTTCTTTTTCAATTATTATTTATTTACTTCTTTCTTTCTTTATTCGTTTCCTTTTGAAACACCCTCTTGCCCTTATACCCCACACCCCTCTACTCGCTGCACTCAGACACCACCTACCCCAGCCTACTGCTGCCACCCGCCCTTTTCTTCTTAAAACCTGAAACTCCTCTGCTGCTTCCCTTGTTATGATGTCTCTTATTTATTTATTTAATTTCCTTACCCACTAAAGCCCTAACCTGTGTGGTATACCTGCATTAAGTTTTCCTGTGGACACGCCCTGTTCTCCTCTATCCATCATATGGTCTCCCATCAGGTACCCCCACCCAATGCTGCAACCAACTCTTTTCCTTCACATATTCCTCACTTCAACCGCAACTTTCTCCCCTCCTCTGCCAGTCCAGGTGATACCCTATAACCGTAAACCAGACCCAACCTCATTCTGTATGGGGCCAACATATTGAACAGCATCCCATGGCTATCCACCCTTATATGGGTAATCCCCTGCCCCCATCACGACCATACTCAATTGCTCCCCGCTCCTTACCCTGCACCCTTCCTTATTACTCCCCCACTGCACCGGGGGCCGAACTTCTCCCTCCGTCCATGCAGTTTAAGTCCCCCCCAAGCAGCAACTTCACCCCTTCCCCATTCTGTCAATGTACCCCTGTGATCACCCTTGTCAATACTTGCTCCCTTGCTCTAGCCACGCGTCTCCCATGCTGTCCCCCTTTTCCCAGTTGCCATACACGCTTCTTCTATCCGTGCCTGCTCTTTGTGACCCACCTATCTTCCTTTAGCCACCGCTCCACCATGTTCACCTTTGCAAATGTTCCATATCCTTGATGTTTCCATCACTGCACCAGAGGCCATCTGTGTACCCCCGTCCATACAGTTCCATCTCAACGCTGTTCCCCCCACTGCACCAGGGGCCATCCACATACCACGTCCATGCAGTTCCAACTAACACTGTTATCCCCCCACTGCACCGGGGGCCTTCCACGTACCCCAGTCCATGCAGTTCCAACTCACACCGTTCTCCCCACACTGCACCAGGGGCCAACCATGTACCCCCGTCCATGCAGTTCCATCTCAATGCTGTTCCCCCCACTGCACCAGGGGCTGTCCACGTACCCCCATCCATGCAGTTCCAACTCAACACCGTTCTCCCCGCCACTGCACCAAGGGTCAACCAAACACCACGTCCATACAGTTCCAACCACACCCCCTTCTACTTCATGTAGCATCGCTGCCCGCTTTCGCCCCTCCCCCTTGTGCGCTGCTCTTTCTCCGCTCCTTCACCCAAGCGCAAAACCTGATATAGCTCTTTTGCACCTCACTATTTCGTTCTTTTATTTTGTAAATCCTCAATTCCTTTCTCTTCTTTTCCTCTTGCCTTTTCCCCTTTTATTATTTCTTTATTTTTCCCCATAGCATCCTCTCGGTCCCTGTGTCGAAAAAGTATAACTCCCCACCGCACAATGTTCATCTCCTCCCCTTCCTCTCTCGTTAACCGTCTCCAAACTTCCCCCTTTAAAATGATAATTTCTCCCAACTTTGATCATCCCAGTTCCCCCATTAGCCTAAAACGTTTTGTTGACCTGTATTCACCCATCTTAACTGTCACCAAACTCCAGTGGCACCCCCACCCACTTTGCCTTAAACTCACATACTAACGAGGTACGATAACGTATTACTGTGATGCCGTTCACGCAAACCCAGCAACTTCTTGACCCGATAATGTTCTCCTCTCCCCTATTCCTTCATATAGTAAACCATTTCCACCCTGTCACCTCTACCCCTCACGCGGCAACCCTTCACCTGGAAAATTGCTGGTTCCCTACTTCCTCTTGTCCCTCACCCCAGTCCTGTCCCGAGTGGGACAACCAATAACTGGGCAGTAAAAAGGCACCTGCCAGTGTGCAGTTTCGACGCATTCCTAAACCGCAAGGCCCAGAGGGGCCATACAACCATCACACCCCTGCATCTTGCTCTGTGCCCGGTCTTATACCTCGTGCCAGAGTATGCCAACCCCTGTTTTCCTTTAACCTCTACACTCATCTCTCACTTAAGCAGTCCCCCATTAAACTAACCCAATCTTCACTTCAAATAGACCAAAATGATCTTCCCCCATCCCTCCCTCTCAAGCCCTCCCCTCCGTCACCGCCAATACCATTTACACAGACCTGGGATTTTGGGGTCTGGTATCAGGAAACGTTTGCGAGAAAGGGCATATCTCCTCCTGACCTCGAGGTGCCCAAAAGCACACAGCAGGAGTTTTAGATTTATAAGCCTTGTTGTAAATGATAAAAGCCTAAAGTCTATAATCTTTCCATAACTTTGTCTCAGTGTCATCATTTCATGTGGTTACCAAGTGCCTTATGTTACTACTCAGCCTAACTAACCACGGCGGCAGGATAGCTCTGCTGCCTGCTAGCGGCCTGCAGCCCAAGTTCAGGGCTTGAGCGGAGTGTACTTAATATTGCCATTAGCACCTATGGACCACAGACATGGGTGCTAAGGCTATGTTTCATTTTTTAGAAAAAAGGAAACTTACATATTGGAGCTGTGCTAGCGGCACTGTACATGGTCAGTCTTTTTTTGTCTATGGAGAAGCGGGATATAAGCAACACTGACAACAGATGTGGATTGGAATAAACCAAATCCTTATCACCCACGACTGCTTTGCGTGGTTTTACGGGGCTGTGCTTTAGGGCAGATTGAGGGACCAGTGTGGTGTAGAACTGTGGGCGTGTGCTATGCAGCCGGAGTAATTCTGAGCATTCTGATTGGCTAGCGCCCCGCCCAGAGTGCTAATGTCAATTTGACTTTGCCCAGTAAATCTATTGTTAGTTGGCTCACTTCTTTGTTTTGTTTTTTTCTTTTGTTACCAGATTCCTCTTCATGTGACCTGCACAAGAAGCCCGGCTCTTGGGAATCCTTTTTAAATCTTTTCCGAACTCGGAACAAAAACGTCCACCTGCGGATGACACGCTCCACGGAGGCCATGCCCTCCGGTACGCTTAGCGGGCTCCAGAAGAGACACAGACGCAGACTGTGCCCGCGCAGCTTCCACCAGAGAGTCCGCTGCATCGACACCACTGATAATGACGGCGCCATCTCAGACAGCACGTCCTGGGGCGAGAGCGAGGCCGAGCCGGAGCTTGGTTTGCCCACGGGCTACAACAGGACATGCGCGGTGAAGCCCAACCGGAGCTCTTACGTGCTCCCGAGGTGCAAGTCCAAACCCAGCCGCGAATACAAGGCGAAATGCACGAGGGCCTGGCTGGCGCAGAACTGTGCCCTCGGTGGCAGGAGCAGCACCGAGGATCATGTTGGCAAGGGCAGTTGTCTAGATAACACCCGCCGGCCTAAGGGCCAAACCCAGCGTGTACTTTGATGTCATCTTTGATCAAATAAAGCCATGTTCTGAGAGTAACATTGTCAATTCTTCAAATAATGACTTTTCTTGAATAAAGGCATGTATATTGTAGTAGTAAATTAGGCAATGCTAAAACTAGAACTGATCAAATACATTATGATGAAATCAACAGTAAAACCACAAATCATAAGAACAGGAAATCAAACCCTCTATACAAACATACAAGAGCAAGCCCCAAAGCTCTGTACAATCGCCACCAACAAAGTTAAACAAATTCTAATTTCTCTGTAATCTAAACCTGATAATATAATGGTGTTGCCCGGCCCACTGATAGGGCCTTCTAGGCTCACAGATCCCGGCGTGACAGTCATGTGATTACTTTGAAATGGAATTGAATAGAAATGCTAAAACTACTAACAACGAAATCATCCATCTTAATGTCTATTCCTCGCAGTGACATTTAAAATGACGTGCAAATGGCAACGTGCTACAAGTCTCGTGATTCTCGACCTTTCCATAAAATATATATAACAAAGCAGATACAATCAAGCAATTAACACAGCCTCCAGTCATCTTGCATTATGCTTGCATTTTTCTCTTAAAGCTCATGCACGTGTAAGGACATTTCTGGTTGTCAGGCTCACTTGATCACATGACATTTGGCATGATAATTTAAACGCTTCCAAACATGAATTAATGCCGTTTATGAAATGTTCTGGCTGACTCAGCCAATCAGGAACGTGGATTTCACGCACATTCCGGGCAATGTTACGCAACATTTGCTTGGAATGTTCGCTCTTGCTTGGCTGGGCCAAGCAGAAGAGTCCCTGGTGCAGCAGTCCTCTCCAAAGGATGCTGATTATCACGCCCCCCCACCTTATCTGTTCACTCTCATTTGCTGCTCCTTTCATAGCCCATATGCTGGCACACCCTTCTTCCGGCTCTAGCAGTGCGCCGGCACCTACCCGCCACACATTCTGTGGCACAGCCTATGTGGCATCCCCAGCATGGCCATGTTTCCATGACCACACACAGCAAAGAGGACTAAGCATTGGGACTCGCAGTGGAATTTGGCGGTGGGGCAAGATTTTGGCCACCCCTGGGGGACTAATAGTTTCGTCCAGGATGTTAAGTCCCACTTTCGGGCACCTAATGCAGAGAAATTCTAGCATCCCTGGGTGCTTAGCTTCATTAACAGGAATGATGCATAGCATTTGGCTCAGCCAGCGTCTGCTAGGCTCAGCAGATCGTTCACTAGGTGCTCTCAATGGAACAGGCACCTCTGGCACGTATCTGAGAAGCCATGGGAGAGACTTGATGCAGCATCAGTTTCATGTACAATTCCTAATCAGAGTTTAGTCATCAGCACTTGCCAAACTCCAGGGTTGATGGCTGTCGAATATCTCTCCAACCCCAAATGTTTCGGTATTCAGTGATTTTAACAAATGAAACATAATGAATGGAATTTCGTATGCACCCAAAACACCTAAAAAAATACGCCTTTTTAAAAACCATATATATGTCGTTGGGAATGGGAATAGTAGTTTTGGGGGTGATGGGAAAGTATGACTAAAAAAAGGGGGGCTGGGGAGTGGAACCCCCCCTCCCCAAAAACAAAGAAAATAAATCATTATTTTTTTAAAAGGTATTTTTGGGTTGTTGAAAACTAATGTGTTGTTTTGTGATTCATTACAATGTAACCAAATCTTTCTTATTAGAGAGATCATTCTGACCCTTCCATGTCAGAAGGCAATTATCAATGTTCATTACAAGCATTTTTAGTGCATATTTTTCCTTAGTATGCCTTCTGGTTTATTTCCCCATAGACTAAGGATTCGAGTAGACATTTTGAGGCCAATGATTGACACAGACCGTGAACTTGCTGGACCATGGAAGAGAGCTGGCCGATTGTGAGTTGTAAACATCGATCAAACTCTCGCGATATTTCTCTAAACCTGATGTACTTCAGATTTTCCACCAAAACAAGCATGCTCTGGTTGTGGTTTTACCTGCATTGATGCATGTGGGGCTCTTATGGGTAGGTTCAAAAGAGTCTTAAAAAAGCAATTATTTTTCCTTATCAATTTTAATGTATCAAACAAAAACCCCAATTCTGCCCCATAAATGGGTTAAGATAGAATCCGGGCTTTATATACTTTAAGGGCTGGGCCAATTATCCTATTCCCAAAGCATCTAGAAAACATGAGAACTCTCCCACAACTTTGAGTACATTTTGTTGGGAGAGTTCTAATGTTGTCTAGATGCTTTGGGAATAGGATAATTGGCCAAGCCCTTAAAGTATATAAAGCCCAGAGTCTAGCTTTGCCCCTGTATGGGGCAGAATTTTGGAGTTAGATCCTTCACTTTTACCCATTTGGTTTTCCCATTTTCCAGATTGAAAAAAAAACGAATTCCAAGATAGTCAAATTGAGATACTTTCTATCAGCATGTTACCTAGAACAAGGCCCAGTTCCAGGGCTAATTGTCATGCATTCTATTTTGCCTGCATTAATTACGAGCCACGTACTTGTCTAACTTGTTCCAATTGCCTGGAATTTGTTTAATTGTTGCTTGAGGCCAGTCGGTTTCTCGATATGGAGGTTGCGTAAAAAGCAGTACAGTCAAATTCTCACCACTAAGTGAGGAACATAAGCTCTCATAGCCAAGATCTCGTCTGCCGGATCATTACTAAATGGGGATAACAACAGGACTGCCAACGTGCATCCCTGATGAACACAGGAAAACCTTTAGTCATATGCCCACCAGGTCCATACCTTAGTACTGTAAAATTATTACTATGCATATCCTGAATGGAACCCAATAGACCTGTGACACATGCACATTTTCCAAGGGATTGTGTGAGGTCTTCGTGATTGGAATTCTACAGGAGCTGCTGGTCCACAGACCCCCGTAGGCACCAGATCAACACATGCCTGCGCACGCAGCTGCAACCAGCACACCTATCGGGAAAGGGGAATGGGTCTACATAACAAGCCTCCATCTTTTCTTAGTTCACCGAGGTCTGCAAGGGGGAACAGAAAATCAAAGAGACACTGTAATTCTAGTTCTCCTGAAGACCCCCTAACCTTTCTCAGCCTGTAGCTAAACCGTCAGGACCTGTGACCCTGCACAAGATGCCGGGAGAGGGGTAGCTTCTTTAACTCCTTAACTCCTTGACCTCTGGAAATTCTTCTAAGGAGGAGCCACGGAAGGATTTTCTAATAGAAACCCATCCAAAAAGTATTGTGCTGTTTGAGTCTCTTTTTATTAATATGAGTTCATGACTGTTCTTGAATAGCTTTACATTTGCACCTTTATTCGTTCTTTACTCCCTGAATTGCTTCTTTGACTTGCCATAGCCTCTCTAGATACCATTTACAACATCATCCTCTTTGTGATGTCCTTTCATACTTGGTTTATTCCTTCCCTAAGTGGTTGACTACATTATAGGACTAGTGAGCCCTGATGATCATTCTTGGTTTTTGCTCTGGGACACTACCTCCTTTGAGCTCTGGAGGATAGTATTTCCCCAGAACTCAGGAGCAGTAGACACCATAGCTTCAGGCTTTTCCTGCACACAAACGCAGATAAAAGAGTCTGTTACCTGGGTTACTCCGAGGCACACAAAAATGTCTTTAATGCATGCAAGTGTGCTGAGCTGGCAAGAATCCATTTCCTCCTTGCAGTGATCTCAAAACCCCTCCGGAAATGCGAAAAGTGGAATCGCTTAAACTCTGACTATGACAAACTAATTTAACTGAACTGTCGGTATGGTCGTGGTTTTTGAGAATTAACCTAGAATGGAGCTGTGCTTGAAATGTAACTGTTTGCTAGCATTGTCTTCCTTAAACATGAAGCCGCTAATTTCTGCACTCCTACCAGAGCCACCAGACTGTGTTCCATGGCGGTGAGCCTCAATCTCTTATTTCCTGCTGGAGAGGATCTCTAAACTGGGTCCATTGAACACAGAAGCAATGAGTAGGACCAGCTTCCTGGTTTCGTCTTGAATGAAAGGCAGTGATAGGACATTCTGCTTTGTTCTATGCTGCCTGGTGAATGCGTTCACCTCCATTCCCCTCCATTTTGGAAGGGCCTGGTTTCGCTCTTGAGAACACCTAGTTAAGGAAAAGAACTGCCTGTGATTTCAATCCAACATCAAATCCTAACCACCCATAAACCACCACTGAGTTCCTGCTAAATCCTACCAATATCTCCTCTCACAAAGCAACTACCACGTTACGGATAGTCACAAAGCGCTGTTAAAGTGTTACAGACCCTGAGAGTTTGCTACAAACCCTTCAGGTGGAACAGCATCACATGCTGACGTGAGATCAAGAAAATAAACAGATGACATTTGATTTTTCAGAAATATAAAATTCTGGATCAGGCAAAATCGATGGAAGGCCTGGACAATGGTACCTACTGCTGCCTAAAATCCAGTTTGGCAGTGTGTCACAATATCCTTCTCAGAGGTCTATTGCTCTAATCTATTCAAAATGCTTTTCTAGTAGATTTTGGCTAAGATGTCAAGCAGTGTTATCAGTCTATAATTGCCTGGATCATTCTCCTTTTCAGAAGATCGTACTGAATTCAACCTGTGACCATGAGCCCGGGAAGACTAATTTCTTTTTAAGTTTAATAAAAAAAGAAGTGATCAAAAAGAATACAGACGCTTGGTTCCGCCTTTAAAAAGATTAGCCGGGATTTTATTCAGTCCGGGGTCTTACCACAAGACTCTGCCGAACTTGCTGTAAAGATCATAAGATTGATGTAGATGGCGGCACAGTCGTCTGTAGGTCTTTATCTTCATACAATGAGCTAACATGTATTAACCAGCTGTGTTTGTCAATGTTATTACCGAGTGCAGGTTCACAATTTGAAGATCCCTGATTCACTGAAGTCTAGAATTTGTCTGGATTCTTCTTTTGACTTTCAGACATAAGGTCCCTTTTTAAAAGATCAATTAGACTATTATATTCCTTATTTAGCAAAAGTACATTAGCTGTATTAGGAACAACAAATCGATGCTTTAATTTCATATACTAAGCATTTCTTCACTGGATCGGATTATTCATCATTCCAAGTGTTATCCATCGGCCCTGGTTTCCTTAAGCAGTTTGGTAAGGACGGGATTGAGAGGCTCGACCAACTGATTATGTGCTTCTACGCTTTCCCTCTGTATTATTTTTAAAGACTTGGTTGTAATATTTGTATTTATACTTTTATGTTTTGCTCTGTTTTTAATTGCGGTCAGGCCATGGCAAAGCATTGAGGGTGAAGTGGAATCAGAGAGGAGAAATTTGGGAGCGAAGGGGAGTAGCAGAAGGATGGATACTGTGGCAGCCTTCCACTTTGCCCCACGTCGCCATCCATTGGCGTGGAGTGCGAGGAGTGGGGCAGGCTTCACGCACAGAGAGTGGACCTGAGCAGACGCACTGGCCTTCATTACGATACTGGCGCTAAACCATGGTGCTATTAGCACCATGGTTGGTGCCGGTATCGTAACGAGTCCGCCAATGTTCAATGGGGAATTACCATCCCATTCCAAGGTTGGTGGGGCGGTAATTCCCCATTGAACATTGGCCCTTCCCCATTCCCATTTTTGCCCCATAGGGCTCAATGGGACTGGGGAAGGCGGTAAGTACGGTACCGCAAATTGCGGTACCGTACTTACCTCAAGAGTCCCTTTGCGGGTCCCTACTTTAACGGCTGGTCTAGACCAGCCGTTCAGGTCGGGTCCCGCAAAGGGACCTCGTAGTAAGGCGCTAAGTGGTTAACGGCGCCGCAGCCTTTTACAGCGCTGTTAACCACTTAGCGCCACGGTCGTAATGAGGCCCACTCTCTTTGGCGCTTCTTCCCCGTGAAGGCAGTTCCCCATAGAGGCCCTGTGAACCCCCTTCAACGACAAAGCAATGAAGTATATTACAGTCTCCAGAATCTTCACTGTGAGCACACCGGGTCAACACACCATAGTGACATCATTGCATTGTCAGGGCTGGCCTTAGCTCTGGCAGAGGTCTGGGCGAAACAAAATGTGGCGCCCCCACGAAGGAGCAGCCGGCGTCTGCACTTTCCATTTAAATGGGGTGGCGTTTAAAATCCGAGCTGCTCACCTGGTTACAAAATAGTTCCTACTTAATAACTACTTCAAAGCCTCCTTCCAGCATCTACATAACTAAGGACTATAATGCGAAACATAAAATACTGCCTAATTACAGCTACAAAGTTACCCCTTGAACCCATATTCCGATCTAAGACACCCCCTTTGCCCACAGTGAATATGTACACAAAAAACCACTCCACTCTCCACATGAACAAAAAGCAATGGTGACACGAAGACATCTCCCCTAACTTAAAATATTGAATAATTGCACTGTGCTTAAGGAGCACTAACCGTGTTATTTGGTGTATGATTGGTTATACTGCCAGTCAGGAGGAATGAGTGGAGAGGAATTGGGATATCTGCGGGTCAGGGGAAGCCGCCGTTTAAACAATCCAATCCCTGGAGGTATCATATGGAGTATACCCCAGAGTTCAGCCAGGTGCCCCAACAAGACCCCTTCAGTCACATGTTCAGGAAGTATTGGCCTAGCACAGCTGTCACAAACTTCAGCTCTACAGATGTTTTGGAATGCAACTCCCATGACCGTTCACCTTTGAATAAACTGACTAGCGCTGATGACAGCTGTAATCCAAAGCATCTGGAGAGCCAAAGGTTGCAGACCACTGCCCTAACAGGACTCGACAGAGCATGTATTGCATCATGTAAAGAAAATGCCACAGTTGGAGCAGAGAAGTGCCAGGGTGAAGAAACCCTATGAAAAGCGACCTTAAGATAGGTTTTCCTAAGGTGCTGTACACACAAAAGGTCGCCCCCTGCTCCAGGCTCTCCACACAAGTCTGCTTGTCGAGTGAGACTTCAACAAGCACAATTCCTACATGCAAGAGGTAATCACATATCACCCCCAACCACTATAGAACGGTTGGGGTTGAAAGACTTGATCAGAAATGTTCGAGGGAGAAAAGACCGAAGATTATTTTTTCTAAATAATCTTCGGTCTTTTCTCCCCTGAACATTACTGACTTACCCAAACCCCTACCCAAACCCCCACTCACACCTCTACCCACACCCCAACACACCCCTACCTACACCCAGACCCCACACCCCCTTACTTACCTTATATTCCATCTCGCTGTGCCCTACCTACACCCATACCCCTCACCCCCTTACTTACCTTACATTCCATCTCGCTGTGCCCTACCTACACCCATACCCCTTACTTACCTTACATTCCATCTCGCTGTGCCCTACCTACACCCATACCCCTCACCCCCTTACTTACCTTACATTCCATCTCGCTGTGCCCTACCTACACCCATACCCCTCACCCCCTTACTTACCTTACATTCCATCTCGCTGTATCCCTGCGACGCTTGTTCTCTTTCACTTCCGTGATCATGAACAGATGCTGCACGGTCCTTTTCTTTCCTTATTTTTTCTTCCGAACAGCTGTAGGAATGTCCCCTGCAACTCCCGCTCACAATACAGTGAGCAAGGGTGCAGGGACATCCCCGCAGCCCCAGTACGGAATGTGTGATTTGGTCGAACTTTTTGGCCGTCCGATTTGTCGAAACGGCCGAAATTTGGCCCGATCACGCATTTGGCATTTTTTATTCGGTCATTCTGGCCGAAACCGAGAGAACTTGGGTCTAGTGTGCAAATTCAACCAGGAAAGCCATATGCACCTGGAACACAAATCTGCCTGACCGCCATGATGCCTGACTCTAACTCCAAGAGGCTGCAGGGCCTGGGTTGAATTAAATTAATTGGGGCACGGCACCTAAGTACACAAAGAGGGAATGCCCCCACTCCTGGGGAGTAGGTGGGACCCCACACCCCATCAATCGCACAAACCTGGAGCTAACGATGAACCAGACCCAACCAGCCAAAGCACTTATGAAGGCACTCATGCAGTGGCACTTTGATAGCACTTTGAACACAGCGTCCTCAACAACACTTGAAGGGAAATGCTGTACTGGGTCCTGAGCCCATGTATGGCACACATGAAATAGACTACTGAAATAACAAGGTTTTATTGTGAAGCTTCTAAGACCACTGCCGGGGTAATTGGGGTGCCAGCTACTAAACATTTTGTCTGCTAAAGTCTGCTTTGGCAGATAGCCTTGGGATACCACACAAGGGGCACAAGAAAGTCCTGGAACCCTGAAACAGTCCCTGCATGAAAACCATACAGAGTGTAAAGATTGGGGGTATTGGACCTAATCTAGTTTCATCCCCTGGCAGTCACTCACTATTGACAGGGAAAGATCTGCATCTGTATGTGAAGGAGCTCTCTCGCCCAGCAAGGGGGTTTGGGGGTGGAGGTGGTGAGACTAGGGAATATTTAAAGGGCTAGCTCCTAGTCCTGGGACTTCATCTGCTTCCTCCCTTCAGAGCCTTTGAAAACATCCGGATTCTACCCCCTGCCATTTCACAGGGATACGTAGGTCCGACTGTCAACTTGGCAAATAAAAGCAACTTCACTATTAGCCTGCAGATCTTGCGCCGTACAGGAGACCTGCAATTTTGGGACTGCGGAACCTGGGACACTAATAAAGGCCGCAGTATCCTCTTTCCTTCTTTCTTTTTTGTGCTTTGACTAATTATGACCAAAGTCAGATGCATTAACTACCTATCATTTTCTCTCAATGTTGTTTGGCCTTTTGTGTTTATTCTAAAATTTGAACTTTGCACCTTTTCTAACCAGGCTTTCCGGTTTATTGTTGTAATTTGTTTAACAATTATGTGCCATCACATTTTTTTTTCTCTTTTTGCTTGTTTCTCCGATTAGCAATGTCTTTTCTTATCAGTAATGTCCTCTCCAACCTAAATATATAATATTTGTATTGTAATGAAAAATGGTCTATTAACTTTGTCTTAACAATAAGGACTGTTTTCAGGATATATAGAGGCACAAAATAATTGTGATACCTGCTTTTGGATACACACAAGTCAAAATGGACTAAACTCATTATTTTACATTTTGCTTCAGCATAGTGGATACCGTTGGTAGGTATATATATATATATATATATTATTTTTTTTTCCTGAATGTCCCAATCCACATATTGCTTTAAGGGACTCTCCCTACCATATTTTCTTTGTATGAAGTTCGCCATACTGCCAGCCTTGAATATATGGGTCACAACCCTTGGCTCCACCTTCCTCCTCACTCCAAGGGGGAGGGGGAGCCCAGAGTATTTTTTAAGTGACAAGCTCCCCGCTCCAGCATGAGAGCAGGGAGCTTTTCACTTTAATAGGGCGCCCCTGCTATAACAGCACTGTGGCTGCGACTCGCTATTCAAATTAAATGCTCCCCGCTCCCGTGCTGGAGAGAGGAGCCTTACACTTACATAGGGTGACACTGCTACGCCAGCTGGGGGCAGCGGCTGCCCCGTGCTGGCTTAGCGGCGCCCTATTCATATGAAAAGTGCCCGGCTCCCATGCTGGAGCGCCCAGTGAAAGCATAGGGGTGGGGCGCTTTTCATTTAAATAGTCTGCATTCACCATACCAGCTCGGTGGAGCCCTTGAAAGACTTTCCCGAACTGGCGTGGCAGTGGCGCCCTTTGAAAAGCTGCTCCCATGCTAGGCGCAGCTCCTCCATCTTTACATCACAGGTACATGAATGGGAGAGACGCCCCTCTTAGAAAGGTTTTCATGTACGCTAAGAATCAGAAATGAAACTGCACAGTGATGAGGCTCAAAAGAGGAACGGCCCGAAAGAGGAACGGTACAACAGGAAAAACGAAGCCTCAATTCAGTGAAATGAATGGCAAACCTGACTTACTCCAGATAAGAGGGGTGCTCCACTGCAAGCAGAATGGCTACCTGAGCAGACATGCCCTGCTTCTGAGGAGAGCAACTGGGAGACCAATGCGCCCTCTTTACGCGAGGATGCCTACCTGATGATTGGCCCTGAGGTCAGCCAGTTCAACCTGTTGAGGGGACCCTACGTGCCGGTGCCTCTCAGAGCCAAGCAGGAACGGGGTATACCTCCCAGCAAAGCTCTTGAGGACCCCAGGCCCCAAATCACTAGTTGTTGGAGTTTTCAGGGAAAAGGAAACTGGGAGGCAAGAAGCTGGGACAACTGGACCCCACCTTTGGAACAGTCTCCCGTTCGCCTTCAGAGATTTGGAGAAGCACCTATAGATTGGAGACTTATATAGTCTTAACAGACGAGCGCCTATGTTTTCCTAACTTTGTATATTTGCTCCTGTAAAATCTTTCTATCCCCTTTATTTTATTCTGTCTATCCCCTTTATTCTTTTGTTCTTTCTGTGCCCTTTATTCTTTGGTTCTAACTTCTTTTTTCCTCACCCCTGCTCATTGTTTACGCACTTACAATGTACCAAGCTATTGTTTGCTGTGTGCACTTATGATGCACTTTGCTCTGCTGAGTGCACTTCCTATGTATTAAGCTCCTCTCCCCTTCCATCTCCCTTGCACTTTAGTGATCTGAATCCACTGTTAATATAAGGTCAGATTTCAGCCGGGCAGAAGAGACCAAGACGTATTGTTTCTTTTACTCACACTTTCTTAGTGTGCCCTTCTTTTCCAATGACATGGGACATTGTATTTTCTAGATAGTGTTCATGCGCACAAATTACTAACCCACATCCCATGTCACGAATATTACTCTCCAGTGAATATCTAACTATGTACATGATTTTATGACACTATGGTTTGTAATGCAAAGTAATTATGCAAAGTAACCTTTGAACTACTGCATAAAAAAAGAAAATAAACAGCTTACAATAACAAGCTAAATGAAAAATTAAAAATTTGTTCCATATACTGTTTGAGTTATGTGTTTAGTACCAGCTATCATGTTAGTTTGCTTAATGGTTGCCCAGAATGACATGTGCTCCCATTAGGGTCAATATAAATCAGTGTACTCCTAACTAGTTGCGTACACCCCTTAGACTCACAGAGGGGAGGACAACCCCCTTGTTACAGCTGAATCCACTGTTAGCCTGCGCAAGATCGGATCCCCCTCCAGTTTCTGTTTTACTCTGGCAATCTTTGAAACGCATGTGCCGCTGGTTAGCACTTTAAAGACCCATTAAAATAGAATAAATACAATCAGTCCCATATTAGATGAGGATCGAAACAGGCCCTTCAGACCATCAGCCTGTCTGGAAACCTCACTACTTCCTCCTGACGCAATCAGGACTTTGCAGTCATTGGGCCCGGTGGCAGCACATACAGCTAGGGGTTAGCTCCTGAGGTTATTGAGAAAGCACATTGTCCTTCAGAGCCATGGCACATGGGGTCATTGCCAGGGACTGGACTCTGTGCATCTGTGCTTGAACTCATCCAGGGTTGCTGAGCCCTATATCCTTCCAAGGTAGATAAAATGAGTACCATTAAGTTGGGTAAAAATAAACATCTGTTATCTGTCAATAGTGCCAAGATGCCCCTGCGGGACTGAATGTGCGCTACAAATACACCTGTTATGTTATACTTATTTTGCAATTTATTGTGCATGGTAGTTATGTACTTGCAACAGTAGCCTCTTATGGTTTGTGGAAGGCTTACCCGGCGAAGGCATTAAGTGGCGGCCCCCCGCTATGTTTCACGACTGGTGGTCAACAACAAAGTCCTTTTCAAAGGTCAAATTCGAAACCCAAATCGATGTATAAACTGTTGAGTGCCAACAGCCCAGAACAACACCATGCCACCCTCACACAGCAGCACCGCGCCATGCCTATTCATGCCGTGTGGGATAGTAACCCCTCTAAAATGTGCGTGATGAGAGCTACCTTCTCCGGTACCCTCAATGGAGCTCTTTGGCCCATCTCTCACGCTCCTTTCACCATTAATAGGACAGCGTTTAATCCTCAGACTTCAGCCAGTGGTTGTTCAGAGGGATAGGTGCAGTGGGCTTGAGGGCTTCAGACTAGCTAAGCTTAGTTCCCGGTGGGTGACATGTCGTATGACTGCTTCAGACTAGCTAACCTTTGTTCCCGGTGGGTGACATGTCTTATGAGGGCTTCAGACTAACTAAGCATTGTTCCCGGTGGGTGACATGTCTTGTGAGGGCTACAGACTAGCTAAGCTTAGTTTCCGGTGGGTTACATGTTTTATGAGGGCTTCAGACTAGCTGAGCTTAGTTCCCGGTGGGTGACATGTTTTATGAGGGCTTCAGACTAGCTAAGCTTAGTTCCAGGTGGGTGACATGTCTTATGAGGGCTTCAGACTAGCTAAGCTTAGTTCCCGATGGGTGACATGTCTTATGAGGGCTTCAGACTAGCTAGGTTTAGTTCTTGGTGGGTGACATGTCTTATGAGGGCTTCAGACTAGCTAAGCTTTGTTCCCGGTGGGTGACATGTCTTATGAGGGCTTCAGACTAGCTGAGCTTAGTTCCCGGTGGGTGACATGTCTTGTGAGGGCTTCAGGCTAGCTAACCTTTGTTCCCGGTGGGTGACATGTCTTATGAGGGCTTCAGACTAGCTAGGTTTAGTTCCCGGTGGGTGACATGTCTTATGAGGGCTTCAGACTAGCTAAGCTTTGTTCCCGGTGGGTGACATGTTTTATGAGGGCTTCAGACTAGCTAGGTTTAGTTCCCGGTGGGTGACATGTCTTATGAGGGCTTCAGACTAGATAAGCTTTATTCCCAGTGGGTGACATGTCTTATGAGGGCTTCAGACTAGCTGAGGTTAGTTCCCGGTGGGTGACATGTCTTGTGAGGGCTTCAGGCTAGCTAACCTTTGTTCCCGGTGGGCGCCATGTCTTATGAGTGCTTCAGACTAGCTGAGCTTTGTTCCCGGTGGGTGACATGTCTTATGAGGGCTTCAGACTAGCTGAGCTTAGTTCCCGGTGGGTGACATGTCTTATGAGGGATTCAGACTAGCTAAGCTTTGTTCTCGGTGGGTGACATGTCTTATGAGGGCTTCATACTAGTTAAGCTTAGTTTCCAGTGGGTGACATGTTTTATGAGGGCTTCAGACTAGCTAAGCTTAGTTCCCGGTGGGTGACCTGTTTTATGAGGGTTTCAGACTAGCTAAGCTTAGTTCCTGGGGGGTGACATGTCTTATGAGGGCTTCAGACTAGCTAAGTTGCGACTAGCTAAGCTTTGTTCCCGGTGAGTGACATGTCTTATGAGGACTTCAGACTAGCTAAGCTTAGTTTCCAGTGGGTGACATGTTTTATGAGGGCTTCAGACTAGCTAAGCTTAATTCCAGGTGGGTGACATGTTTTATGAGGGCTTCAGACTAGCTAAGCTTTGTTTCCGGTGGGTGACGTGTCTTAAATTCATGCATTACATTGTCTGTGGGGAAGCACACCTGATTTTGATGTGATGTGTAGAAATTAAATGAGTGAATCGGGTGCTCCAGGTAAGTACCCCTGGCTAAAGGGGGCACAGTTACCAGAAATATGTGTTTGTTCCTCGAGAAAACTCGAAGAAATCCCTGGCCACTCCTGGGGATAAATCCTAAATTGGATTGAATAATACTTTCCTCAATGAGAAATGTGGTTAATATATTTATTTCGCACATAAATACTAAAGAGATTGTACAAATTAAAGTTTCATAAAGTCAATGTGTATGACGCACAACTTGCAGTCAAATTCTTTTTTCATCGAACCACAATCTGTACGAACACCATTTTAAACCAAGTCTCATAAGTGGTACATGGATATTTTTACAAACACTGTTACATCACGTATACATTTATAAACTGAGTTGGCAGTATGAATCCTTGCAGGGATTTCACTTGGGTGATGGTTATTACTCCTGCTGCCACTTTGCGTTTCGGGAGTCAACTCCTCCCTTCTGCAGGTGAGTGCCTTCTAACAGAGCATAAAACAATAAGTGGACGTATTAGCCATATTCTAACACTCTGCCCTTTATGGAGGTACCTCCAGTCTACGGGCAGCACCTTCCTCTCCAGACAGACTAGTAGCCCCATAAGTTAGCCCAAGAGAGAATTGACAACCAACAACTCCATGCCCCTACAACAGAGCCGCCAGAACCATTCCCACACTCTGGCTGGCCGAAGCCAGTTTCCACTCTCTTTTGCTCCATGTGGCACTGCAGTAGTGCAGCGTGGCACTGCCGCTCTTTCTCTGTGTCCTGGCAATGGGCAATCCATGGATTGCATCAGCTGGGCTGGAAATAGCCACCAATCTGCGGCCTGCAGATGGCCTTGAAAAGCGCTCTTGGATCAGAAGAGCGTGGGAATGGAAACAACTGGCGAGTCACACACAGCTGGCAAAGTTCCTTCCGCTCGCCCTATAAATGCAGCCTTGTGGCGTGTCTGGGCCAGCTCGCCCGATCCGCATCACCATGAAGGCCTTACTGTTCCTGGCAGCCCTCCTTGGGGCTGCCTTCTGCGAGGAGACTTTTATTGGGTGAGTCTTGCAAGCAGCACAGTATCACACTATGCCTATATTGTGTTATGTTATCTATAGTTACATAATGATGATACCCCACTGGGTAGCCCCTCAGCTTGGGAGACTGGGATTCGAATATCGGTGACCAAAACAGGTGAGTCTTGGGTAGGAGGTTGGGTTGTTGGTTGAGTTTTTGGAGGAGCCAAGTGCCAGAAGGATCAGCGTCAGCTGAGGATTTGGAGAAGATCTTTATCTGGCGGAGGGGGTTTCAATGAAAGTTGATTTTTAAGTTCTGCCAGTCGGTTCAGTCTTTGGTAAACCGTGTGCCGCTCTGTAGACGGATTGCTGTGTAATGGTCATTGGGTTAAAGGAGAGGCATATATGGACGAGGAGCCCAGGCAAATGTACAGGATGTCCTCTTAGTTTGAGCGCCAACCTTGCATACGATTTAAAAAAAAGAATGTTTAGCTTTTTGTGATCATTCGCCATACGAGCCTCTACATCTTTTTAAAAAAATTAAATGTGTTTTAACAGTGGAATTCATTTAAAAAAAAAAAAAAATATATATATATATATAGCAACTCAAGCAAATACTTGTTTTAAGTCTGTGGTTTGGCAAAGGGTGGGCAAATCTTGCTGGAATTAGGCTCTGCGTTGGTTATCGCAAGGTCATAGCCCCACGAATGGTCAGAAGTGGCCATTGGATCACTGAAAAAATGGGAGATTTCCTGACAGACCAATATCTCTTACTGCTCAGAATATGTGGTCAGAGTCAGCCACCTGCCAGGCTGGTCTGGGAAAAAACAGACGCACAAGTTCGTAATTAGGCTTAGCAGTAGACAACGCAACATGGCAAATTCACATAGGGTCTGCCATAAAGAAATTGCAAGTAACAAAAAACCCAAACTACTCAGAATTGACGGATGGCGCCAAAAGTAGCACCCCACAATTATTCAGGAATTTTAACAGGCTGACCCACAAGCGATTCTCAAATTGTTTGTAACTATATCCAGTCAATTTCATGAAGGCATGTTAGGACAATGGTCAAAAGGTCTTCCTCATGGCTACTAATAGTAGACACAAACACACACACACACACACGAGCTATTTGACTAGTATGGCTGGCATGTTTCACGAAGCATGCACACGTGCTTTATAAATGACTTATCATGTCATATCATGCAAGCAACTTTTTACTTCATTTCAGTATGTCTTGTGACCACCAGAGCATGTGACAGCCCTTAAGTAGTGTGTCCCAGCTATTGGTAGGAAGTCCCATGTGCCAGATGTTCCGTGGCGATAGCATGTTGATGAGAGTGCAATGATGGTGTGGAGTTGTAGATGGTGTGTCTCACGTTGTAGGGCACGCAATCTACATTCCTGTTAAGGCTGCTGTAACTTGAATCCAGCGACTTCAAGCTGACTTCTCAAGAGAATTCACACATCTCAAAGTGCCTGTCTGATGTGCAAGGCTGAAGGACTCACATGCTAAGAGCTCTCAGTGAAACAATACATGCTCGCCAGTGAACCATGCCCACGTGAAAAATAAGATGTCTGTGTCCGCACACCTGAGGCAAAACTCATTAAACTTTTTACAGTTTATGTCAGAGGTTTATGGCCAAGAGGTCAAAAGTCCCTACGTTATTATTCACAATATACATTGTTTTGCACCTGAAGTTAAGTCCCATTGAATGATTGCCCAGAGCTATAAGGACCAGGGTTGAAATCCTGAGGTAGAAATGTTCGGGGGAGAAAAGACTGAAGATTATTTTTCTGAAATAACCTTCGGTCTTTTCTCCCCTGAACAATTCCGACTTGGCCCCCGCACCCACCCACACCCCCAGCCCCCTACCTACCTTGCTGTCGACCCTCTGCGGAATTTTCGAACGGCCGAAATTCGGCCAAATCAGGATTTCAGGCTATCGAACTCAGTCATTTTGGACAATTCCAGATATCACACCTTTCTACTTGCTGCTCTACAAAAGTGTGTAGCGCAGGAGAGCTGTCTGGTCCAGTATAGGTTGAGAAAATATACTTGATTCAGGTATTTTCACATTAATTCTGAGACTAAATATTTACAAAAATCATGACGCTCCTCTTATTTCGTTCATGCACCAATGGGATTGGCCTCAAGCAGCCAGGGCCCTTCACTGACTCTCAGTGGCTTGTTATATGGAACTCGAGAAATGTGGCTTCTTGATGGCACATATGTGTCCACTACTCCAGACTCTGTGTAGTCCTGCATCGACATAGAGATGATGTCTGCAATCACATCCTGGTTACTGAATAACACAAGAAACAGAGCTGTCGAGGGAATCCGCCTTCAAACAGCAAGTAACACTATCATGTATCAGTCCTGGGCGCACGTGTCTTCATTCCACACACCTCCTCCCTGGGTACATCATGTCACCCTCTGGCTGCCACTACCCGCCCTGCCACCCAGATCGTCTTCTTCTCTCCCTCCTTCATCAATGGCATCTCGGAATCCATCACTAACTGCCTCTCTGCCATCCATCGCTGGCAGGCTCTACACCGCCTGCTGCTTATTTCCACAAGCCTTACCCTCCTATACCAATCACCTTTCAATCGCTGGCAGGCTCTACACCGCCTGCTGCTTATTTCCACCACCCTTACCCTCCTATACCAATCACCTTTCAATCGCTGGCAGGCTCTACACCGCCTGCTGCTTATTTCCACCAGCCTTACTCTCCTATACCAATCTCCTTTCCTCCCGACCTCCTCATACCATCACCCAAGACTCATTACCCTGAGGAACTCTCAAACTCATTCTTCATGTCACCACAGCCAAAATCAACCAAAACACCAGGAATATCTGAACGCACCACTATCAACATTGGCGAAAACCCTAATCTCTGCCCTGGTGCAGAACTAACTGAATTACTTTTGCAGCCTACTCCTAGAACTTCGCCTCTACTCGTTCGCTCTCCTTATTAAAGTTCTCAACTTTGCAACAGGGGTCCTCTGCAGCCTACCTCAATCCTCTACCACCTCAACACACTGCCATCACACTGGTTAACTCTATGCAACATTGCTCACTTTCCCCCAGAGGCTCACCATCGCAAGAGCCCTGGTTCTCTCAAGGCTGGACTATAGCAAGAGCCTCTTTCTCAATCTTCCTACTTCCACTCTCCGTCCTCTACAACTCATCCAGAACAGAACCACAAGACTTATCCTTGGCCTTCCTAAATACTCTCCCTCTAGAGTCCCCCTTCACAAACAGAGATTTGGGGGTAGATCTTTATCCTCTCGTGCCTCCCTGTGGAACAGCCTCCCTGCATCTCTGTCTTAAACTGGAGCGTCTTGAGGCCCGGAAACTCCTCAAAACCTTCCTTTTCTCTTCCCCCTTCTCTCTCCCTCTCCATGCTAACCTCCTTTCTTTTCTCCCCACCATCCTTCTCCTCCCTAACTCTGTACAGTTTTTGCTGACTGGTTACCTAGTTCACCTCCGGAGCCTACAAGTCCCAGGCTCCCCCACCAGTCTTTTGCACTTGCCTCCAAGTTGATGTTCAACATTATTGCACTTTCAGCTTGCGCTCCTTGAGTGGGGCATCCCCTCTGCACTTAACCCAGGGCCCTGCTGGACCAGACTCTTTATTCCCCTCCTACCCTCCCATCACCCGTCTCTGCACCTCCGTCTGTACGTATACATGAGCTAAATGCACTAGGACCAGTTAGTTCGTCTATCCTGCCCCCCACACCATTTTCCGTCCCCCCCTCACAAACTTGGTCTCAACTGTACCACTTCATGCACTTGCACTAGGATAAACTTCGGCAGGCCTAGTATGCTAGTTTTTCTCTTTATGAATAAACAATAAATAAATTGCTCCTTCTTTCAATTTCTATTCCTCATCTTTATATCAATTTATGGCCTCAGCCCACACTAATTTGCTGACACCATTTCTCTATTCGCTCCCTCTTGATCCCAGAGATCCTCATTTCTTAACACCATATATGCCCACCCAGTACCTCCTCCCGCTTCTTCTCACTACTGGACCCCCTCTGCTGAAATGCTCTCCCCGCTGCCATCAAACCTTTTCAGTCCTTGGAACTGTTCATGACCACACTAAGCTACACTTGCTAACCAGCAAAGGGGCATCCTCAACACCCACGATTCCCTTCAGATCTGGCCCCCTCTCTTTACTTAAGTGTTACATATGCATGTATTTCCGTGGTTTGCACCATCGCTAGGGTGACCAGATTTTTAAAATAGAAAACTGAGCCCGGCCGCTGATAAAGACGTAGGACTACAGTTTCAGCAGACAAACACAATGGAAGGACTAAAACACACATAGGATGCCGATAAAACGTAGTCCTACTTCTATGTTGGCTGCCTGCTCCACGCATAGTATGTGGGTATTGAAAGCTCAGAACTCTCATTGGAGGAGAGAAGCCCTGGATAGGGTGCCCAGATATCCCTGTTTTGACAGGACTGCCCTGGAAATTGGACCTCTGTCCCGCTTTGTCAAGATTATGTTTCCATTGGAAAGTGCAGTGGTACCGGTTTTTGGACTTCATAGCTGGCAGTCACAGCTCGCACAGAAGAAAAGCTCCATTTTACAACTGAAGATAGTGTTAGTTTGCGATACATTAGTGATAAATTAATTATAATATGTGTTTATTTGAACAGTAAGACTTAAACCTCCTTCTCATCCAACCGCTACTAAAGTGTAGTGCCTTGACAGCCACTTTCAAGAGTTAGTCCTACTTTTATGTTAGTTGCCCAGTCCCGGTTTTTTACTTTTTAAATCTGGTCACCCTAGTGGAGGAACAGGGAAGGTATTAAACGCAAGCATGAAGAGCCGTGCACAAGCTGATTTCTCTATTTGGTCCAGGGTTACCGGCAAACATCAGGACAACTGTCAGCCATCCCTCAAATCCCGGGACATGGTTTTAGTCTCGGGACACTGGGACCAAGGGCCAAATACCGGTCCGGTCCCGGCAAAACTGGGATGTCTGGTCTCCCTAACCTGTATGTATGTATGTATGTATTTATTTTTTGTATAGCGCCGATAGCCCGTGGGCATCAGGGCGCTTAGGCAAAGAACGAAAAACAAAAAAATACAATAGGAACGTCTGCGCTAAGCCATGAGGTGGTCATAATCCCCCGTATCCCAGTTCATCATCTGAAAAGATGAGTCTTCAACCCTTTCCTAAAAACAGTAAGGTTGGTAACGGTTCTGAGTGTTTCTGGAACACTGTTCCACAAGCTGGGGGCCTGCACCAAAAAGGAACTGCCCAGCCCAGATTTCAATTTAAACTTGGGGACGATCAACAGACATTTACCCTTTGAACGAAGATTCTTACTGGGGGTATGAAGCACTAAGCCCTTTTTCAGATACTCAGGAGCAGAGCCGTACAGGCATTTATGCACCAGGCAGAGAGCTTTGAATTTAATACGCTCCTCCACTCTGAGCCAATGCAAGGCTATTCTCTCTGCAGTAACATGATCTCTTTTCTTCAGATGTTTTACCAGCCTAACCGCGTTGTTCTGAAGCACCTGACAACTAGAAACGTCCTTAGAGGAGGCCCCTAATAACAGGGCATTGCCATAGTCAAGCCTTGATAGTATAATGGCCCTGGCTACGGTGGCCATATTACCCTCATTAAGAAACGGCCTAATGGCTTTCATGAGCCTTAAGTAATATGCTGTATTTTTTTGTAGGTAGCTAGTCTGGGCATGAGAATCCACCTGTGAGTTGACCATTATTCCCAGGGTCTTCACTTTCTGGACCACCTGGATAGTGGCATTCTTGATTTTAAACGATTTATACTCAGCCCCCAAGTTCGCTAGCTGATGACTTGATCCAAACAGCATCAGCTCGGTTTTAGAGTCGTTCAGACACATCCAGTTTGTCTGCATCCAATCGTCGATTATCTTATAAACCCTGGCTATTATTTCACTGTCTGAATCATAGTGGCTGCCACCCAGTTCCAGAATGAGTTGGGTGTCGTCTGCGTAATTAGTAAACGACACCCCCGCATTCACCAGTATACTGCACAATGTGCGCATGTATATGTTAAACAACATGGGGGACAGACTGGCCCCTTGTGGGACTCCGAATAAGATGTCATACGGATCGGAAAAACTACTGCCCCAATGTACTCTTGCTTGGCGATCCGAGAGGAAAGACAAGAGCCAATCAATGGCTCCTTCCGAGCAACCCACATTCTCTCTAAGCGCCTTGATAAGAAGGCGATGATCCACCAGATCGAATGCGGCGCTTAGATCCAAAAGCATAAGTACTCCCAGCTTGCTTTTATCCATTAAGCTGAGCATCTGGTTCTGCAGGTCCAGCATGGCAGTTTCCGTACTATGGGATGCTCTAAATCCAGATTGTTGTTGATGCAGGATCTCCTCATTCTCAACAAACGGCTGCAGTTGTTGTGTAGCTACCTTGTCCAATAACTTAAGAACAAAGTTCGAATTAGTTATTGGACGGAGATTCCCAGGGTCTTTGGGATCCAGACCTGCTTTTTTAACTAGAGGGGTAATAGTAACTTTCTTAAGATCTCTAGGCACTATGCCCTCTTGAAAAGATGAGTTCACTATTCTCTGTAGAATAGGAGCGAAGATGTCTTTATGTTGTAGAATGATGTTTGGAGGCAGGATATTTTCTGCACAAGTGGTTGGCTTCATGTTATTCAGTACCTCTAACATCTCTGACTCTGAGATGGAGCTAAATTTAAAAGACTGCTCTCTAGCAGAAATATCTGTTACTAAAGGGCAGGTGTCTAGATTAGCAGAGGATCTAGCTTTAATAATATTCTGTCTTGCTTTTTCTGTTTTTTCTTGGAAGGCATTTAAAACCATATTACAATCCTCCTCAGATGGCTTAAATGGAGGGGTGAGAGAGTCAGGCTTTTCAATATTCTTCAGAATATCAAAAAGCTTGCTTGTCTTGTTTCCTGCAAGCTCAATTTCACAATTGAAAAAGTCGGCCTTTGCTGATTTATCCTTATCTCTATATTCCTTGTCCTTTTTTCTCCAGATAATTTTGCTCTCCGCGGCTTTGTCTGAAATCCATTTCCTTTCTAAGGTCCGTTTTTCCCTCTTCAAAGAATGAAGCTCTGGAGTAAACCATTTTTGGTTGTTGTTATTTTTCCTAATTAATTTCGAGGTAAGCGGAGCTTCTGCCTCCACTAATTCAGTGAGATGCTTATTATATTTATCCAGGAGGATAGTGCAGGAATCCTGATCCTGAAAAGAACCCGCTATTTTATCCGTGCAGGCTTTAAGGAGTAGCACATTCAAATTTTTAAAATCTCTCTTGGCTACTTTGATGTGGGGGTTTGGTATATATACATAGTGTGGTAGTTTTAAGTTAGCTGATATCATGTGGTGATCACTCCAAATGCAAGGGGATGTTCTGCAGTTTAGTAATGATATGTTGTGACCACACAACCAGTCTAACTGGTTGCCCTGCGGAGTAGTAGGTTCCTTGTTAAGAATGGTAAAATCCAAGTTATTCAGAGCTTTTTCCAAGGCAATGGCACCCTTATCCTTCTTATTGCCTCGCCAAAAATTCACGTCGCCCATAACAACTGTGGATGCATTAGCAGTACTCAGGGTGTTTAAGTAAGAGCAGAGTTCCGACGAGAACTCTGAAACCAACGGGCAGATATTGGCCCATGGCCTAAAAGTCTATCATATTTATATTTGTTGCCTAGGCACTGTTCCCAGACTATGTTACTTTGCATTACCCTTTCACAAACTGACTTGTTGTTGGCCACCAAATCAATATAACTTTCAAAGGCATCATGAGTAGGGTCTGCTTTGCCATCTGCAATGTATCTATGTACAGCACGTCCGATGGAAATGGCCTCCAGACTACCAAATACATACAAACACAAGGTGCATTAATTGGGAGAACAATGGGTTCGATCTCACTCAATTATTGTCCAGTGAACTTCAGCGAAGCACTGATGTACACACCTTCACACCAGTTTTTAGTGCTTGCAGTTAAGAACATCAACTTGCAAGCTTCGCCTTGTTTCCTCCACTTTTCCCTTTTTTGGAATGCATCCAACACTGGCTTGTCACACTCTCTGCAGTCTCGGTTTCCACTTCTACCAAGAAGCAGCACCTTGAAGCAGGCTCTGAGTTATGTAGGCACTAAATGCAACAAATTATACCATCACATTGGATGGATGCTAAGAGCTGTGCCTGCCATACAAAGTCCTATTGTGTGTATATACAATCTAACATGGAATAGCAGGTTAAGCGTTCCTCTCTTCCTTCTTTCTCTCTATCTCTGCCTGTTTTATAGCGCTGTGGGGCCCCTGGGTTAGTGGCGCTTTATACAAATTAATATAATAATAATAACAGGAACACTGGGGCACGCAATAACATTTACGTCTAGTGCCTTGGCACATATAAGTCCTTAAAAATGGTTATGTATGTATATATGTATATACACTAATTGTTTGTGTTAACTATTTAATAATCACTACCTTTCCAAGTGCCTGAGCCACGTGATCAAATCCTGCACCGTGAACACAGACAGCCCAGTCGCCATGTGAAACACGACGAGGGTGTGTCTGAGTAGAGTCCTGTTTCTCCCCAGTCCTGGGCTTCCGTGAGGCAACCCTGAGAATGGATTCGTTCTAGATTATTACAGCTTAAAATCCAGTTTCACATCACCGCTGCCTTCCTTCCTCAGGTGCAGTTAATGCATCGGGTATGATTTGGTTATCCGCCCAGCTGTTTCCCAATCACTCCATTCTCCCCCATAACCAACTCTTCCATGCACACAATGGTCCAGAGATGTGCAACAAATGCACAACAAATGTGCACGGACAAGATGCGCTCGATTTGCAGAAAAGCCCATCTCTGAGATTCGCTGCACGCAGAACACAGGCAGAGACGTCTTTATAGGAGGGCAAAAGGGGCACTTGCTCAGGGCCCCCACCTTGGAGCGGGCCCCACAAAGCTAGCTGATCTGAAGAAGTAAGATCCCATTGTTCCCCAGTCTTAAATAGCACACGTCAGGATATTTTATGGGGTGCTACTGAGGCTCTAAACCCATTGCCTTTCTGTTTTGGCAACTGCATTCTGCCTTGATCAATTCATCATGTATTGCTTTCTGTGTTCACTGTGGTATACATAGTTTGTGTGTTCCTTACGGCACAACTCTGTAGCATTCTTTCCTTCCTGTGGGAATTATGTTGATCATGTGCAATAGGCAATGGTGAAATGCATATTGATAAATTGAGTGCCGTTATGGTTCAGGAGTTAGCTCACCGTGTGAAGCACCCATTGCAGAGATATGTGTTCATATGCAAATTTAGAATATCACGTTTCAAAAGGCTGGCTGAATCTTTCCTATGTCTGAAGTTTAGAAACCTGCCTGCATATGTACTTGGTTTTGCAGAACAACATCTGCTATTATCAGCAATGTACCTTTACCAGACAGCGGTTGCTATATAAACTAACATATCATCCGTATGGGGAAGGTCTAGAAATTGGTTTGTTCAAATGGGGTGTTGTAAAACCTAGGCAATCGCCTCCAATGATGGCATAAACTGTTAGTCCAAGAGGTGACTAAATATCCAAATTCAAGACTATAGAAAGACAGCGTTCATGTTTGTATCCTGGATTTGCCAGCAGACGATGCAGTGATCCTGGTCAAATCATCTAATTTATCTTCCATTACTGTGCTGTGTTCTAAGAGGTTTGCCTTCCTGCATGCTGCTGTTATCGTTAGGCCATTACTTTTTTTAAAAATTTTTATGCAGGCCATTTGGGTGGAAGGGTTGGTAAACAGAAGTGAGTGGACCAGATGTTGCAGGCCTTAGGGAAGCATATTTTAAGGTCTGCTTGTTTGACACAAAAAACGCTTTGCTTTTTGGTAATAAGTCCAAGGTTTTTATGCACGTTTATAAATAAAAATGTCACAAGCCATTGTTTTGAAAGTATTTAAAGCTTTAAAATACAAAAGACAAACCCAGATTAAATTTGTTAAATCACATTGATTGGTATGCTGGCTCTTATATGCTTCCCTTGATAGCGAGAATGAATCCAGAATCATTCCCATTTTGCATAACACCCTTCTATAATATTTTGTTCAAAAATTGTCATGTTTGGTAACGTGATTTGTGTACTTTCCAAGTTAGTTTTTTTTATTAATAAAATGAGATCCGTTTTAGTTCATGGTAAGAACTGGAAAATAAAGTGTTCAAATGCAGATATTGCAGAGTTGGAACAAATCCCAGCTTCACCCCTTCACCTCTTAATCCTGGGCATATCATTTAATCTTTTATTGCCTAATCTCTTAATATTGCCAGTCCCTAAACCTTTCAAAATGGTCAGCCCTTCCGAGTGATTTCCTTCTCATGGTATGATCTTCATAAAAGCCATATTCATGGTTTCACTGTGTTAATAGTGAGCATATTAGTATCACACACCACAGGCATTTGTTCATTTGATATCTAATGACAACACTATTTTAAAACCATATCCCACTTCTAATCACATTCTGTCTGGATAAAGATACCTTCCTGGTAGCTTCTATTCTGCCTCCACTATCCATGCTACGGTATGTGTAGCATTCTCCTTCCTTCCAATTGGTGGTCTCTATCCATGCATGAGCACTTTTGCATTCTGGGAGGCAGCTAATGTGAGTTTTCTGTCTATTATGGGTTACATGTACCTTTTACATACGGTCCTGCATTAATACTACATCTACCTTCCTGGATGTTATTGATAAAAAGTATCCTGTATGTACTAGAACAGTAACCCCTTTGTAGACTGCTAATGTTGGTCTTCAAATTCTACTTGTTTATCATTCTGATTAGAGCTAGAATGAAGAGGGTAAGGGGACTTAAAGGAAGTAAAGGTGCTTATTATGCTGCAAGACAGCATATCAACCTATAGGTTGTGAGTGCGACGGGCGGGGGACGTGACCAGTATTCTTGATCCCTTCATTCCATTGGTTTGGTGTAGGGGGGGGCTCAAAGATGTCAGTGCCCAGGGCCCCATAAGTGTTTAAAATGGCCCTGAACGCAGGCAAAGTGGGCTAGATTCACAAAATGCTTCCTGGCACAGGTGATGAGCCACCCTATTCTCATCATCTGTGCCAAGATGATGAGCTGGAACCTGTTCTCAAAGGACCTATGAATGTGCACACCACAGATGCTCGCGTTCAGATGCTCGTTCCCACTCCCTTTGCACAGTCATTCCTGTGAATTTTAATGCACACCCCAAATTCACCAATGGGGTGCACTTTGAAATGTGCAGAAATCAGATCCATTCACCTGCACCCGTTGGGAACAGGCGCAGGGGGATGGGCAGATGTGCAAAGTGGTTGGGAAGCATGTAAATCACCCAGGTTAAGCATGCAAGAGGGAAGTGGCTCACAAAAGTGGGCAAACATGCTTCAAAATCCCTGAGCTCGTCATTTCCGTAAAACATGCTTCACTCACAGCTGGAGCATTCGGGCCAGCAAAGTGAGCCAATAAGATGACCAGGTAAAAGAAAGCCCACACCTGGAAACAGCACATCCATGCATCCCATACAAACAGGAGCAAAGGCCAGATGAAGACCCAGTGAAGCAAATGCGCACGTGGAATCTATGTGAACTAGAGCTCTTGCGGTGGCATGCAATCTGCAAAGAACAAGGTCTATTTGCAGAATGGTTGCCTCTGGATCAGAATCCAGTAGTATCTCTGATGCCTTACAGGTTAATATTCCCGGCCAAACTTGGTTTCATTACTTTGCTGAAGTATTTAAGAGCAGGCTCGGGAGGATAGCGCAGGGGTAAGGTGCTCGCCTTGAAAGCAAGATGACTTGGAACACCACAGGTTCGATTCCCGGTTCTGCGTTTATAAACCTCTGGGTATTAAGCGCGCTATAAATAACCTATCATATCATATCAGTCTGAAAACCTATCTATTTGAGTAACCTCGTCCAATAAGCTGACAATCCGACTCGGTGATTCTGCATGACCGTTTCTTCTCCTTCTCTACTCCCCTCGGATACTCTTTGTTATGGGTTGGTTGATCATGTTGGCACTATCATGCCCCCGGGCGCGTTATAAATAATATAAATAAAAAAAAATAAAAAATGTGGTCATCATGCACCAATTGCTAACCCAATTGTGGACATATGCGTTCCATTAAATCTGCTAGCTCAAGACTTAACTATTGACAACGTATTGTAATATATAACACAACTGGCATCTGAAAAAGCAGCAGGACCGGACGGAGTCCCAGGCGATTTATATTAATCAAATGTCCCTATGCCAGGCGATTTATATAAATCAAATGTCTCTGTATGGGCAAGTCTGTTATGTAACATCTTTTGTGCTACACTTGTTTCAAGGAAACTTCCATCAACTTGGCTCCTTTGCAATATAATTCCTATTTTTAAAAAAGACGACTGAGCCATTCCAGAATAATACAGGTACATTTGTCCTGGAAAAACATTCAAAATGGCCCCATGATTACCTCATTTCTGAACTTCAAGTAGGCTTTCGCAATTCGCTAGGCACAAGTGAACAATGTTTACATTTTCCATTACTTGTGGATAAGTATCAAATTGCAAAGCAAGAATTTCTTTTTTTAGCATTGACTTGTCCACAGCTTTTGACAGTATTGTAAGGCATGTACTATGGGGCCAACTCCTCAATTTCGGTATTGCAAGGGTGCAGAATTAAGGCTCGGACACAAGGGTGGCATACGTTTGGGTAGAGACTTTTATCGATCAAGAAAGGGTTGGAAAAAATGCCTCTCTGTCCCTAAAACTAATAGGGCTTTCCCCACCTTAAGGAAAACTAGTGAAATTGTCAGGAAGTCCAAAACTAAAAAGTCTGTCACTGTTGTGTCTCAAATCCTACCTATGTCCCTAAGACTTATAAAGTAAAGTAGCTGTGAAAGGAGGATCTCTTCTCAAAATAAAGTGTTCATGGTAGCTGGACCCAACAGAAAAGTTCCCAGTTTCTCCGGTAATCACAACTAAAGAAAATAAACAGTGTTCACAAATACAAGACTTCAAAGTTAGGGTGGTGCTCCTTTCCCCTAAACTTCTTGTTATCTCACGTTCCTTCCTTGTGGGCTCCTGAGCCCCTTTATCCTCTTGAGTACATTTCATTGGCCAATTCAGATTAATATGCTTCTTGGATTCACACTTCTTTATCCTACCAACTTGGCACAGTTTGCTATAAAGCGTAGGATTCCTTCTATCAGTGCCAGGGTTCTTGATCATTTTAGTCTCAACCTCTCATGCGGGTGCGGGTCCCAGACTCACAATATTCTAAACGGCTTGGTTCACTCTCCTGTCAAGCAAGTGTCCTCTAATGGACTGTCTCACCTTCTTTCACAGGGTCCGAGACCCTCTTACTCCTCGTTATTTTAAACTTTGGTTTCTCATATGGGTGCAGGTCCCAGATTTGAAGTGTAGCGTTGTGTCCGTTTTGTTAAACTCCCCTGCCAAGCATACAACTCTTCCTTGTTTGCTTCTTTTATCATCAGGGTCCCAGACCTTCTTATTCTTGACTTCTTATTTGGGTGCGAGTCCCAGACTCGCACTGTAGTATTGTATCCCTTGGTTTACTCGTCGGCCAAGCATACAACTCTTCATTGTTTGCTTCTTTTACAATCAGGGACCCCAACCCTCTTATTCTTGACTTCTTTTTGGGTGCGGGTCTCAGACCCACATTTCACTATCGTATCTATTTGGTGCACTCTCCTGCCAAACATGCGATTTTTGTTTCTTTATCTTGATTAGTATCAGGGTCCCAGATCTTCTTGTACCTTGACTTCCATATGCCTCAGGGTCCCCGATTCTCTCATTCCCACTTCTGTTTTTACTCCATTGCTTCTCCGGACCTCTAGCACCTCTCAGGTAACCAGCGTGCCTGTTTGTCTCTTCGGTACAGGTCCTGGCATTTCCCAACCCGCCGTGTCCCTTCTCAAGACTCTGGTAGCGTTCGGGTAACTGGCGGGGTATGCAGCGGCTCTGCAGACGTTTGACTCTTCCAGGCTTCACGTTCTGTCTTTCATGTGCTTTGTCGGAGCCTGGGGCACCCAGAGGTTTGGCTCAGCAGCAGCCTGAGTAGTACTTCCGTACGGGACTACGTTTGGGTTCTCCTTTTCCTCCGTTCACAGCTTCCCTTTTGGCTCTTGTCTGTTAGTCTGATGCACGGCTCCCGCAGTTCATCCTCAGAGGATTGCTCTCCTCTAGCATCCCAGCTGACTTGCCTTCAAACTCCTACGGTGGACTGTTGTACTGCTTTGGGTCAATCAGTTGCCTTGAGAAGCTAGACTGCTCACTCTGGTTCTCTAGTGTGATCCTCAGACTCCCAGTCATCTTCTTCTTCACAGTAGCAGTTTTAAAACTATATGCATGATACTTTGTCTTCTCTGGTATTTCAGTCTTGTCAAGTATATTAGGTTGACTAACTTGACAAAAAAACACATTGGCTCTATCTAGAGAGAGGGAAGGAGGAGTTGGCATTGGAGAAGGGGTTGGGTGTATTGAAGCGGGGTCATACCGCATTCTCTGAGAATAGTCGTCCCCAACCCCATAAGGGGATTCCTTCCCCATGTGATCCTTCCTTGGTGCACCACCCCCAGGGGAACTTTGTACTGTGGACGCACCACCCTGGTCCCATGGGAAAGGCACAGATTCATCACAGTATCGACAAGGTGCTCCTGAGTCTACTGGTTCAACTTCATAGTGACACAAGAGCGTATGTTACCTTTGGCAAAGACGGTGCAAAAACCAAGACTTTTTTAATTAACCAAGGTGTTAAACAGGGATGCACTCTTGCTCCTCTATTATCCTGTACTTAAATGGCCTAGGAAAACATTTACTTATAAGCACTGCAGATGTTCCTAGTGTAGCGGGTAGGTATGTTCCATGCCTCTCCTATGCAGATGATGCGGTATTGGTAGGCCGTACTCCCGGCGCTTTACAAGCACTTGGAACGGCTATCACAGATTTATGTCCCTACAGAAATTGTCGATCAATGTCACTAAATCGAAAGTTATGGCCTATACAATTAGTATCTTGAGACCAGTCCACTTTGATATAATTGATCATTTACTGGAAATGGTTAAAAGCTTTGATTATTTGTGGGTTAGATTCTCTTCCAAACATAATTGGCACCTTCAAGTTAACAAGGTGGCCACTAAAATTAAACAAGCAGCAGGCGGAGTTCTTCGGTTTACTAATCACCATGGTGGAGCGCTATAGGCCCCCGCCATTAAAAGTGGATGAGGGACATGTCTGTTTGGCACACTATGCTAGTGGCTTGTGGGCTTTACCATTGCTTAAGAAACTAGGTATTGTTGTGCGCCAATTCCTGAGAAGGGTTTTGGGAGCAAATGAGCCATTTTACCTAGACGCCCAAATAACTCATCTCAAACAACCTATGCTTAACGCCTGCACTTGTGTGCTGTTCCTTCTGGCTAAATCATTAAGCAAAGCTAAATAAAGAATTGTTATTGGACGCTTTGTCTCTTGACAATAGTAAACCTATGCAGTGGCTGAATCGTGTCAAAGAGCTATTCCCAACTGTAGGGATAGTTAACTATTTTCTGGAACCAGTCTGCATCTAGACTCAGGTCAGAGGCTTATTGGAAAAAAAACGTACTCAGAACAGAATCATTTCTCATTGCTGGATCTTTGCCAACAGACTTATTCTTCTAGACCCTTCCTGTGCTAAGGAAGATCAGAGCACCTATGAACACATCACACCTGATCACGTTGCTAGACGCCATGTCACACTGTCCTGCTTCAATCAATTGCCCCTAGTAATGGGCAGCAGATGCTAGGAGATCCTGTCATTGTGACCCATCTCAAGAGGAAAACAGAATGCATTTTAAGGTTTTTTTGCCCTTTGTATGATCACCCGACCTCGACATTTTTGAAGTCGTTGTTGAGACTTCATGGTTACACACAATGTTATGCTGCTTTGTAAGCCCTTTTACAAGCCAATACTACTTCCGTTGGTTGGTGTCTGCAACACTATTTGAAAGCTGCCCTTAGGCTATGCAAAATGTTTATACCTAAAATAGATTTCATACTTTGTATTGTTCGCACTTATAGGGTTTATACTTGTTTTTTTCTATTTAGGTATGCTGTGGTTGCCATGTTTTAACTTCCCCGATTCTTAATTTTCTATGATTTTTACATGACTTACATTAAACGATTTGTACATGCATGTATGTATTTTACATGTATTGTTTTTTTATGTGTTTATTTGTATATACATTTATGGGCCTTGCACGAAAGAAAGCTATTCTGACTGACTAAATAAACTATAGTGTGCCCTTCTTACCAAAAGACGGGCACGCAGAAACCAAACAGAACGAGAATGTACAAAAACGGGAACTTGGCATCACAAACCATTCAAACCTGGCGCTTCCCATCAGTGCCAGCCATGTCTCTGCACAGCATTTCCTTTTGACTAACCGTGCATTTTGGCGTATTCCCTGGGCCTGTGTAGGTAGATTGCCTCTTTTCCGTGTATATTTTGTGTTTTATTTGCATTTATAGAGCGCTCGACGCCAAAACGCTTTACCCAACATTACACATGGTTCAAATAACGAATCAACATACCGAAAAATGAGGAGGAAAGGAGATAACCCTTAAGGGATGAGTGGGAGATGGGGTAGGAGGAAACAGAATAAAGAGAAAGAGAGAAGGACCGAAAGCGAGACGAAGCACACACAGGAGGAGGAACAATAGGAAGAAACAGGGATTCAGAGTGTGAAGCTCACGCACGAAGTGAGGAGGGAACAGGAGGAGACATATTATGAAGAGATTTAAAGATGAGGCAAAGGAATTTAAAGAGAAGACGGTAATGAAAAGGGAGCCAGTGCAGTGATGCTAGAACTGGAGAGAAAGATTCTTGAGGAGATAGAGAAAAAAGGAGACACATAGAGGAGTCTTGAGAAGTGGAAAAGGTAAGAGAAAACAAGAGAAGATACAAGTAGCTTGGTAGCATGAAATGAAAGGAAGCATCTAGCTTTCCGGATGCTAAAGAGGTGGAACCAGCAAGAGCAGGAGAGTATGGAGATCTGTGAGGAAAAAGTAAGAGAGGAATCAATGTATATGCTGAGATGCTGAGCAGAAGATGAGAAGGAATTAGAAATAGGAAGGGAAGGAGGAGGCATAGTAGTTGCAGGAAAGAAAAGAACGTCAGTCTTGGAGGGATTAAGATGAAGCAATTGGTCAGACATACAAGACTGGATAGCAAGGAGACCACATGTTATAGTATCATGGATAGCAGGGGTAAAAGCGTAAAAGGATAGCAATAGTGGTGAATCATCAGCATAAAAGTGATGAGGAGATAGACCAAACGAGGTAATGATGGAAGCAAGAGGAATAGTGCAAAGGGAAAAGAGAAGGGGTGCCAGGATGGAACCCTGAGGTACACAAGTTTGAAGAGGGAGTGTGGGTGAAGTATGACCAGCCCAAGAAACAGAATAGGTACGATTAGAAGGGTAGGAACGGAACCAGTGAAGAACAGAATTGTTAAAGCCAAGAGAAGCGAGTGATACAGGCAGCAGAGAATGGTTGACAGTGTTGAATGCTGCCAACAAGTCCATGCAGTACCCGTAGAGATGAGTGTTTGGCATAGCAAATCGATAGAAGCGAGTTACTAACGGAAATTAGAGCAGTCTCAGTTGAGTGACAAGGATGAAAGCCAGATTGGTAGAGAGGAAAAAGAGAATTTGAGTTAAGATAAGCGGAGACCTGTCATGGCCACAGGCCACAGAACACAAAAGCCACACCATCTAGTGATGGGGGCAATGGGTCACTTGACTCACTTATGTCCCTTTGGGACCTATAAACACAGGGGCCCTGGATGTACTCAGTCCTGGCGCCTTTGGCGCCATGCTCATATAGAGATGTGAGCAGGAACACTTTATTTCAGTGCTGGAGTGCTTTTATTTTACAAGAACTTTCCAGGAGCTGAAAGCCTTTATTCCAGAGAACATCCTCATGTGCTGACTCATCGGCTGTGGCTCCCTAGGCCTGGTCTTCATGTGCTGACTCATCGGGTGTGGCAGGCAGGCTGAACCTGGGGGCATGGCTTCAGAAGCTCAGCTATATAAGCTGCTCCATCCTTAAGGCGGTGCTTCGCATTACTGTGCACTCGCGTGCAACGTGACGCTCACCGCAGCTTGGACCAGTTAACTTAGCTTTGAAACCAGGCGTTCTCCTGCATGTTCACCTCCAGGAAACCGGTGCTTCATTGCTTCATCTGCAGACTCATCTCCTGACATCCAGTGATCTTTATCCCGACGCCGCAGCACCTCACTCCGCATACACAAACTCGGACCCTGTGAAGAAGAAGAAAGACATGGTTAGAACATCCGTCCTAGGGCCGCGCCGCATTTGAAACCCATGCGTCCCTAGTTAACAACTTGCCAGCTACTGTACCGCTGCAGCTTCGTTCCTCATTCCCTCCGGCTGTCACCTCGAGCTCTGCAGCTTCTGCCGGGCTGGCAACATCATCTGCAAGGGAAGAAAGCAAAAGATCAAACATCAAAAGTGGAACGGACAGCAATACAAGACAACGAACTTTACAATACAACAAAAACAGACGAGGAAAGACAAAGGCAAAGAGGAACACTTACCTGAAGTATAGTGGCTTAGTTGCAGCAGGACTGGACTACCATGTGCAAGGGACCAGTAAAGGAACTTGGGCCAGATCATACAAGCGCCCCTGACAGAAGCAGCAGGACGGAGTGCTAGGAAAACTAATCAACAGGTGAGCTTTTCAGGGACAGCGCATCCCACGGGTACCATGGATTGGGAGAAGGGGTCTGGAAGGGGATCGGGCGCACAAGCTGGCATACTCACGCCCCCTATTCTCCACGCAGGAGTAGTCCCGAGCAGCATCACCTATTACCACCAGTCACCACAGAAGCGCAGAGGGCGAAGTCGGACCCGAGCGTCCTCACCCCCGCGAGGCCTGCAACCGTGCCCCAACACCTCCGCAGTGACCAGGTGAGCGTAACAAGGCCTGAGAATAAGCAATTAGCTGCAGGAGTTTAGAAAGGTATTGAAGGAGAGAAATGGGGGAAATGGCCAATTGTTGCCCTCACAATTGCGACGGCCGAAATGCCCAACTTTTTTTTTTGTAACACCCTCTTTACACCACATATATATGTGGGTGGGTATGGGATATAATATTAATATGGAGGGGCTGCAGGGGGTCTCCCCCGCATATCTATGCGGTGTAAAGGGGATTTAATACAAATGTGTTGTTGCAGTGATCACATAGATCCAAAATGAGTCAGAACCTGGAGGGAAGAGAAGGATCTAGATAAGGTTTTTTGGGAATAGGAATAATCGTGACATGCTTAAAGGATGATGGGAAGGTAGAGGACTTGAGAGAGGCATTGAAAAGAAAAGTAAGATATGGAAGAATGAACCGGTAGCCCTTGGGAATAAGCGGTGAAGGGGGAGGATCAGTTGGAGCAGAAGTGGGATGGGCTTTGTGGAGAATAATAGCAGTGTCAGCATCAGTAGGAGCAACTTTAGTAAAAAAAACAACCAGCAGAAAGACCGGCAGCGTTAGCATTCCTGTCTGCGCTGTACATGAACTGCCATCCAGTGCACCATTTCTAATTAAATCCTACCATGGCTCAATGGTGCAGCTAAGACAGACACATACGCCTCAAGGACAGCAGCCGTAGCACGGTTCCCACTGCCATTGCCTCTGTATAATGTGACATCGGTAGAAGAGTGTAATGCCTGCTGAGCCATCCCATTACTCTCTGTTTTTCCTCACAAAAGCACTGTGTAGTGGCGCTCCCAGCGTAGACTTGATGGTGCTCTTCTGACCTAAACCTATGCGCTGGCCCTTCTTCTCTTGTACCAAGGCCATCTGTGTTAGCTTTACTGGGACAGGCAAAGCCTTCCTAGAGGGATTGCATCTTAATGGGAGGCACTCATTGTTGCCACCATGGGAGCAGGAGGATTTGGGCTTGGTGTGGTGTTGCTGTAGGGTCCACGTGCTTGTGTTGTTTGCTCACCTTTGTCAACGCCCACGGCTACTGCTACATCCACAGCATCTCCCTCCTCTCATTGCCCTCCAAGACTGGCCTGTACTCATAAGAGTCGTCCTAGCACTGTAAACTATCCTTAACAGAGGCTCCCAGAGCAGGGCCTAGTACTGTACATTATCCATAATAGAGGCTCCCAGAGCAGGGCCTGGCACTGTACACAATTCATAACAGAGGCTCCGAGAGCCGGGCCTAGCACTATACAATATCCATAGCAGAGGCTCCCATAGCAGGGTCTAGAATTGTATGCTATCCATAACACAGGCTCCCAGAGCAGGACCTAGCACTGAACACTATCCATAACGGAGGCTCTTGGTTCAGGGCCTACCACTGTACAATGTCCATAAGAGAGGATCCCAGAGCAGGGTTTAGCACTGTTAACTAGGCATGACAGAGGCTCTAAGAGCAGGGCCTAGCACTCTTCACTATCCATAACAGAGGCACCCAGGCTGGGGCCTAGCACTATACCCTATCCAGTGCAGAGGCTGACAGAGCAGGGCTTTACGACTGAGTACTATCCATAACCGAGGCTCTCAGAGAAGGGCCTAGCACTGTCCACTATCCATAACAAAGGCCTTCAGAGCAGGGTCTAGCACTGTGCACTATCAACCAAACACTCCTCTGACATCTGTCACCTCCTTGAAGACTTGGACCTTGACGTCCTCGCACTCACCAAGACGTGGTTCAATGCCAGCTCTGTCACTGCTTTTTACACTCTTCTTCCTGAGGGCTACAAGATCCTCTCCAAGTCCAGGCATAACCGGCCTGGAGGCGGAGTGGACCTTGTCTTCCCTGAATGGATCCCTGCCTCTATCATACCCGTCCAATCCTACTCCTCCTTTGAATGTCTCATCTGCAAGCTTTGTATCTCTCCTACCCTGTCGATCGCTGTTGTTACTATCTACAGGACCCCACATTTATCTCCCTCTTCCTATCAGAGTGGGCCAACCTTACCTCTTCTCTCCTGACTTCTACCTCTATGCTGCTCCTCCTCAGAGATTTCAATATCCATCTTGTCTCTCCTGATGTGACCGTTGCCTTATGCAACCTCTGACTCTTTCTCCCCCACCTTTCTTCCCTCTGGTCCAACTCACTCTGCCTGGCAAACTCTGGATGCGCTCATCTCAGCTGACCTCTTTCTCTCTCTCTAACACTCTCAGTACATCTCTCTCTTGCTCTGATCATTCTCTCCTCTCCTCTCATCTTGATCTCCTGGGTTCCCCGGTTTAGCCTCTGCCTGCACTGACAGCCTAATTCTTCTACATTCGACTGATGAAACGAGTGTCAGTAGCTGCCTTTGCCTCCTCTTTCATTCCGCCCTCCTCCCCTGCTACCGACTTTCACTCTGATTCAGCCCTTGCTAAACCCCACCTCTCCATCTCCAACACCCCTGACAACCTTGCCCTTTGCCATGAGGATGAAAAGCAAGTGCAGAGCGGAAATGGATGGCTTCTCGCACATCCTCTGACAAACAGGCCTGTCGCCTGCTCTAAAGGCATGACAGACTCTCCATCCGGTCCAGGTCTGAATCTCTGGGGCCACCAACACAGCAGCACTTTTCAAAATCTGTATGGAACTTGCCAATCCTACTGTAGTCTCTACTGCTCCTTTTCCTTCCCAGGCCCTCTGCACTGCCTTGGCCTCCCACTTCACAACCAAAACGCATGACATCCTGGCCTAACTCTCCTCTACTCCCCTCCCCACTCCTCCTGAACCTAGGCCTCCCCCTCTCTCTCCATCCCTCCTTCTCACCCATAGTACTGGATGAGGCCACCATGACGGTTTACTCTATGAAAGGCTCCTCCAAACAGGTGATTCTTTTCTCCTCTAGAACTATCAAGGACAATATTGCCACCCTCGTACCCTTTTGGCTGAGTTCTGCAATCACTCTTTTGCCAGTGGCTCCTACCTATTACCTCTCAACTATTCCCTTGTGCACCCCTCCTAAAAAAAACATCTGCAGACCCCTGCTGCCCTGCCAGCTACCGCCCTACACTACCCCCTTCATGGGCAAAATCTGGAGAAGTTGGTCATCTCCCAACTAATCCACCACACTGAATATGTTGGCTGTCTTCACAACAGAGCAGCCAAAGACACAGAAACTGCTCCCCTGAACACCTGTAAAGACTTGCTCTCAAACATCGACTCCACCGCCCCTTCTGTTATCATCCTTCTTGTTCTGCCGTCTGCCTTCAACACTGTCAATTATGCCACCCTCTTAAACCAACTCTGCGATACTCTGGGCATCACTAACCGGGCACTGGGCACTGGCGTGGCTGACCTCTTTCCTTTCAGTTCGGCCCTCCCACGTTCAAATGGGCCCTCTTCTCTCCTCTACCTCACTCTCCAACTGCGGCGTCCCACTGGGCTATATCGTCTCGCCTTGGATTTTTAACATTTACCTTGCCTCTCTTCCCCACCTGATCTCCACCTCTCTCCTCACTTCCAGCGTTATGCAAATGACACTCAGCTCTCCTTCAAGCTTCCCTCCTCTACCTCCTCTACCTTCTCTTCTTCCTCTCTCATTCCCAATTGCCTGACTGCTATTCAGGCATGGTGTGCTGCTAACGATCTCTGTCTTAACACCAGTAAGAACGAGATCCTTCTCATTGGAACCTTCTTGCATCCCCTATACTCTCTGGCTGCCCTCCTTGGGCCCCCTTCCCACACCCTTTTGTGAGGCAAAAACCTGCGTGTCATCTTCGATTCCTCTCTCTCCTCACCTCATATCGCTGACCTTGCCAAGAAGGCTCACTTTCAGCTTCACCTCCTCAGAGGCATTCTCCCTTTCCTCACCTTCCCCCAGAAACTCAATGTCTCTAAAGCTCTGGTTCTCTCCAGGCTGGACTACTGCAACCGCCTCTTCCTCAATTTGCCTCTTTCCTCCCTTTGCCCTCTTCAGCTAATCCAGAATAGGACTGCAAGACGTATCCTTGGTCTCAAGCCCAGGGACTGCATCTCTCCAGCCCTAAAATCACTCCACTGGCTCCCTGTGGCTGCAAGGACCCTCTGCATCATCCACAAGACGTTCTGAGGCAAGGGACCTCACTACATCCAACTCTCTATCCCCAAATACCTCCCTGCTAGAGTCCTTTGGTCCTCTAGCTCTAACTCTCTGCTGGTCAGACGTTTCTCCAAGCACAGATGTGTGGTAGATCTCTTTCATCGGCAGGAGCCTCCCTCTGGAATGGCCTCCCCTCCCCTCTCAGACTTGAGCCGGATCTCCTTAAGTTCCAGAAGCTTCTTGATGCCTTCCTTTTCTCCTCCTCCTTCCCCCTTCCCCTTCCTTGCTAATGCCCCCCTGCTGCTGCTGTGACTGGCTGCCTGGTCCCTTCTAAATCATACAGGGACCAGGGCTTCCCTCGACCAGTCTGCCTCAGCAATCCGCCTACCAGCACTTTCCATGACTAGACTACTGAGCCTGGTCCAACCCCCTTGCAGTAGTTCATCCTTATCCCATCCTGGCGCCCTTTCCCTGCAGGCTCCCCTATCCACTTACCGAGCCCCAAGGCCCCCTCCCTCCTGCACCCCCCATCTCTTACCTTCCCTTCGCCCTGACCTGCCCTGCCCCCTGCACTTCCGGTCTGCTACACTTGCACGATCCGAATGTCACAAGGCCTAGTAGGACTGTTTATTGTTTTTTATTCTCCTCTGTTCCCCTTCGCCCCTTAGTGTTGAGGCGCCGCAAACACTTTCTGCTGTATAGGCCTCATACAAATGTGTAATAAATAAATAAATAATAGAGGCACTCAGAGCAGGCTTTACTACTGAGTACTATCCATAACTGATGCTCTCAGAGAAGGGACTAGCAGTGTCCACAATCCATAACAGAGGCTCTCAGAGCAGGGACTAGCACTGTACACAATCCAGAAAAGAGGTTCCCAGAGCAGGGCCTAGCACTGCCCACTAAACATAAGAGGTTCTCAGAGACGGGCCTAGCACTGTACACAATCCAGAAAAGAGGTTCTCAGAGCAGTGTCTAGCACTGTACACAACCCATAACTGAGGTTATAAGAGCAGGGCCTAGAACTGTCCACTAAACATAAGACAGGCTTTCAGAGCAGGGCCTGGTACTGTACACAATCCATACAGAGGTTCTCAGAGCAGGGTCTAGCACTGCCCACTATGCATGACAAAGGCTCTCAGAGCAAGGCCTAGCAATGCCCACTAAACATAAGAGAGGCTCTCAGAGCAGGGCCTAGCACTGTACACAATCCATAAGAGAGGCTCTCAGAGCAGGGCCTAGCACTGTACATAATCCATAACAGAGGTGGGCCTAGCACTGTCCACTAAACATAAGAGAGGCTCTCAGAGCAGGGCCTAGCACTGTACAAAATCCATAACAGAGGTTCTCAGATCCTGGCCTAGCACTATACACTAGCCATAACAGAGGCTGTCACCGCAGGGAGTAGCATAGTAAAATATTTGCAACAGGGAGTCCATGGCCCTACTACTGTACAATATCTGCAGTAATAGGCTAGCATTCGGGTCATACAATCATACCTCACGAGTAACAGAAACTCCCAAGCCACCCCATACACTATCCGTACACATGCAAGTTCACGTTGTCCCGATTCTACCCATGTGTGAGATGATGTTAGCATGTTGTTGTTCACTGGAGAAATGTTCACTTGTGCTGGTGATACAATGTTGCAAATGTCCTGCAATTCCTATATATTTAGGAGAGTTTAGGGATTCCAGCCTGCAGATGACAGGTCGTGAGAATAGGAGAACTGTGCCTTGTACAGGCCACACTAGAGAGGGATGACTGTGATCCGATATGGCTACTAGGCAAAATAATGGCTTTTCCCAGCCACTTAGGCCCTAAGTTAGGCCCTTTTCCTACCTTGCCTCAATTGCCATACACATGTACAGCTACTCACAAGAGCCCAGCTCAGGAAGACTATTATAAAACCCATGGATCTCAGTCAGCTAGTGTGGGTTGTTGGAGGCACGTAGAGGGCATAGGAGAGTGGTGCAAGGAGCATTAAGCAGGTATTGGAGACAAGATGGGGAGAAGGGACAGGTGCAGGTGATCACAACAGAAGGGGAAAGTGGTGCAGCACAGGTGGAAGTGAGCCAATCTCAGGAGGAAGCAGTGATACAAGAAGGAGCCAGCAGGAGAAGGGAAGAAGATTTTAGGAAGATGAATTGGTGGCTGGATGAGCAGAGGTGCAGGAGGAATGAATATGAAGTGAGAAGGAGGAGGTGGTGAAAGGAGGAGGGATACAGATCTCAGGAGGAGGTGGTGATATGAAGAGCCGAGGTGCAGGATGAGGGAATAGGATCTTAGTTCTGGGTAGGTGGTGCAGAAGAGGCAGAGGAGGGAAACATATCTGAGGAGAAGAGAGCAATCCTATAATCAGATAGAACAGGAAGGCTCTGGTGGGCCATACTGGTCCAGGGCATGACCAACACCTAGGCAAGTGGATCAGAGGATGAGCAGTCAGGGTAATCCAGGGGATCAGAGGAAGAGCAGTCAGGCCAGTCCAGGGTGGGAGAACAACACCTAGGCAAGCGGATGAGAGGAAGAGCAGTCAGGGCAATCAAGGCTGGAAGGTCCAACACTTAGGCAAGCGGATCAGAGGAAGAGCAGTCAAGGCAATCAAGGCTGGAAGGACCAACACCTAGGCAAGCAGATCAGACGAAGAACAGTCAGTGCAATCCAGGGATCAGAGGAATGGCAGTTAGGGCAATTCAGGGTTGCAGGGTGGGAGGACCAACACCTAGGCAAGCGGATCAGAGGCAGAGCAGTCAGGGCAATCCAGGGTGGTAGGACCACCCCCCTAGGCCGGCGGATCAGAGGAAGAGCAGTCAGGGCAATCCAGGGTTGGAGGACCAACATCTTGGCAAGCGGATCAGAAGAAGAGCAGTCAGGGCAATCCAGGGGATCAGAGGAAGAGCACTCAGGGCAGTCCAGGGTTCCAGAGTGGGAGGATCAACACCTAGGCAAGCGGATGAGAGGAAGAGCAGTCAGGGCAATCCAAGGTGGGAGACCAACACCTAGGCAAGCGGATGAGAGGAAGAGCAGTCAGGGCAATCCAGGGTGGGAGGACCAACACCGAGGCAGGCGGATCAGAGAAAGAGCAGTCAGGGCAATCAAGGGTTGGAGGACCAACACCTTGGCAAGCGGATTGGAAGAAGAGCAGTCAGGGCAATCAAGGGTGGGAGGATCAACACCTAGGCAAGCAGATCAGAGGAAGAGCAGTCAGGGAAATCAAGGGTTGGAGGACCAACACCTTGGCAAGTGGATCAGAGGAAGAGCAGTCAGGGCAATCTAGAGTGGGAAGACCAACACCTATGCAAGCGGATCAGAGGAAGAGCAGTCGGGGCAATCAAGGGTGGGAGAACTCACACATTGGCAAGACAATCAGAGTAAGAGCAGTCAGGGCAATCAAGGGTTGGAGGACCAACACATTGGCAAGCCGATAAGAGTAAGAGCAGTCAGGGCAATCTAGAGTGGGAAGACCAACACCTAGGCAAGCAGATCAGAGGAAGAGCAGTCGGGGCAATCAAGGGTGGGAGGACCAACACATTGGCAAGCCGATCAGAGTAAGAGCAGTCAGGGCAATCAAGGGTGGGAGGACCAACACATTGGCAAGCCGATCAGAGTAAGAGCAGTCAGGGCAATCAAGGGTGGGAGGACCAACACATTGGCAAGCCGATCAGAGTAAGAGCAGTCAGGGCAATCTAGAGTGGGAAGACCAACACCTAGGCAAGTGGATCAGAGGAAGAGCAGTCAGGGCAATCAAGGGTGGGAGGACCAACTCCTAGGCAAGCGGATGACAGGAAGAGTGTAATGATGAGCAACTCCCTCTCCAAAGGTAACACGGTTAAGTTTATTTACATTTACCCGGTGCCCTGCCTGCATCCGCAACACCACAGACAACCAGCCTCTCCCACCAACAGCAACGCTCTCTAACCTCCCAGAGCCTTCGTCATTTAAACCCAAACATTCTGGCATGCGGATGCGAGCATGATTACATAACAAAGCCCAGCTGTAATGATCCAAAGGACCACGAGCTAAAGCATACAACACCATCCCCCTCCTTAAAATATGAACAGAACAATATTCAAACAGGCAATTTTAAACATAAACAATGGAAATAATAAAACAATATAGTAACCAACATTTTGATAAAGATCTAAATGTTCATCAGATCATTTGGTAAACTCTTGTTCAAAATCTAAAGTTAGTCAGTTCATTGTGTAATTTTTGAGACCAAACATGAGGTCTTCTTGCTCTACCCATTTGCAAAACAGAACCACGTGGAGACATAACCACACTCGCATAGTTTTCACTTTCTACTTCACTCTCCACCATTCGATCATTCACCCCGTTACCCTCTCCTTCCACAATATCACTCATCTCTCTCTGGTCATCCTCATAAAACAAGTGAATATCTCTCTTCTTCCTCTTTTCTGTCACTCTATCCACTTTCCCATCACCAGTCCACCTCCACATACTTACTCTATCAATATTCCATATAGTACCATCTTGAATTGTGACCGCACGCCCAAACACTTCTGTAACTCTTACTGGGTCGGAATATTTGGATTCTCACTTCCTCATCACACGTCCTTTTCTTATTCTTATCAAATTACCTGGAACAATCTTCAACCTGTTTCTTTGGAACTGTTTCTCATCCTTCCTACGATACTTCTTAACCCCTCTGTAATTAACCCACCCAGGGTTCAATAATGTGTGGGGAACACTGCCCCTCATTAATTCAAACGGGGATTTACCCAATTCTCTTCTGATAGAAATACTACTGCTCCACACTCTATCTCTGAGGGCATCTTCCACTGACATGTTGTTACGCATGGCTAACTCTATAGTCTCAACTACAACTCTATTACATCTCTGGACCTCCCCATTGATCTGTGGGTGATACAAAGATGAAAATCTCCATTCAATACCCAAATATTTAGCAAAATCCATTATATCTTTGCTTCTAAATTGTACACCATTGTCACTTACTATTTGCTTGGGAAACCCTTCTCTTCTAAAAAATTGTAATAACATTTTTATAATCTCAGCCGTGTCAATTTTGTCTACTAATTTCACTTCCATCCACTTGGAATAGTAGTGTACTAAAACAATCACGTGTGAAATTTCCATATGGTCCTACTATATCGATACCTAATTTTTCCCATGGGCATTGTACACTGGGTACTTCAATGGGCACACTCTTAAAGCTTTTGCAACTTTTATTCCTATTCTGGCATGGCCAGCAATCTCTTACAAATCTTTCAATGCCAGATCAACCCCTGGCCACCAATACTTAGTCATAACACTCATTTTAGTACCTGATATCCTTGATGTGCCTTCTCAATCAACCCTAACCGTAAAACTTGGGGAGGAATCAATTTGTCTCCTGTCAGCAATAATTCATGTATAGAATACTCGTCCCAGACCTCCCAAAATTTAGAACAGTCCTCATCAAGTTTCTTCTTTTCCGGCCATCCGGACCTAGTATATTCAATAACTCTTGCTAAAATTGAATCATTCCTTAATTCTTCCAGCCATTCGTCTCTAGAGGTTACTTCAAATACAGTAGCTACTACTTCCATGTCCTCATGATTCTCGACGACAGATTTGGTCAAAGGCAGCCTTGATAAAAAATCTGCCACTAAATTTCGTTTTCCTGGAACATATCTTACCAGGAAATCGTAATCCTGTAATTTGAAACTCAGCCTGGCTAAACATGGGGACGTCTTGCACATCCCTTTGACCGACAAAACCTCCACTAATGGTTTATGATTGGTTTGTATCATAAATTTGTTTCCCCAGAGATATTTTCTAAAGTATCCAACCGCCCACACACAAGCCAACATCTCTCTTTCTATGACCGAATATCTACTTTCTGTTTCTGTGATGGCGCGGGATGTGTGATTTATAACCTTTTCTTGTGCTAACTCTGAGGTTTGAGACAGCACTGCAGCTAAGCCCGTTCCACTGGCATCTACTGTGATTTTAGTATGTCTGCCAAATACAAAACCTACTAATTCAACTGCTTCAGTAATGCTCCTCTTTATGAAACTGGCAGCATTTTTGCAATGTTCATCCCATACAAATTTTACATCCTTTTTCATCAATTTCCTAAGTGGTTCGGTTATACTAGCAACATTTTTTACAAATCTATTATAATATTTGCATAAACCCAGGAAAGACCTTAATTCATCCTTGTTAACAGGATCAGGAGACTCTCTAATAGCTTTCATAGCTTCCACTTTGGGTTTGTATCCCTCTCCATTCACCACATGTCCTAAGTATTCAACGTCACCAACTCTAAACTTACATTTTTGTCTCTCAACAGTCAAACCCTTGGCACACAACCTGTCTAGCACATCATTCAGTTTGCGATCATGTTCTTCAGTACCCCTTCCATAAACAATGATATCATCTTGATATATTAATGTTCCTTTCAAACCCTTAAGTGCGTGAGCCATAGTTCTTTGAAAAATAGCTGCTGCAAACGGCATCCGTTTATAGCGATATAGTCCAAAAGGTGTAATGAAGGCTGTGATGTCCCTGCAATCTTCTGTGAGTGCAATTTGATGGTAAGCATTTGAAAGATCCAATGTGCTCAACGTATCAGCCCCTTCTATGCAGTTTAACATTTCAGATATTATGGGCAATGGGTACATGTCCACAACAATGTTCTTATTCACATCCCTCTAATCCACACATATTCTTAATTTGCCATTTTACTTCAAAGCCACAACAATAGGGCTTATCCACTGTGATGCTTCAATTTTCTCTATGATGTCTTCATCTTCAAGCCTTTGGAATTCCTGTTCTACCTTATCAATTAGAGCAATCGGTATGGGTCTGGCTCTTTTGTGAGCCACTGGTATTGCGTCTCTTCTCAACTTTATTCTGTGCATATAATTCTTAAGCAGTTCCATTTTTGCTTCAAATAGATTTTCTGTCTTACTATCTTCTCTTTTTATCTGTACATCGCTACTTTTCACTAGTAGGATAGGTTCCTCTTCACATGGATCCAGCCTGATTCGTAGTGCTGCCTGATTCCTCCATCCAATCACGTTCACTCCTTTCTCAGCTACGTACACTTTTATCTGAGCCTGACGTCCTTTGAACTGTACAATGCTGGTGAACCACTCTTTTATCTGAATTTTGGATCCTTCATATCCTCCCAGATGTTTTATCTCTGCAGTTCTAAAGGTACTCCTCAGTCCTTCACTCATCAGCCTCTGCCAAGTCTCTTTGGTAATGATTGTATATGGTGAGCAACTGTCTACCATCACTTTTATTTTCCAATTGTCCAAGACAATTTCGCAACGCGGACAATTTTGTTCTTTAACTGGTGGCTCTCGAATCACAAAAACTCTTTCCTCATCAGATTCTTCATCTTCTTGTATCACTGCTACCTTCTTCTTGCGTTTGCACACAACTGCAAAATGTCCAATTCTGGAGTTCGAATAATGTCCCAACCTGCCACAATTGAAACACCTGTCCCCATCTCTGGATTGTGATGAGTGCATCTTTGAGTTCCATTGTTTCTTATAATGTCCTCTGGACTCTTATACTCTGGTCCTGAATTCCAATTCCTGCTTTTGCTGAACTTGTTCATGCTTTCATCTGCTTTTTCTCTTGTGCGCACTGCATTTACTGATCCTTGTTCTTCTGTTTCAACTGGTTGCTTACTGTTGTTTTGTATGCAATTCTGAGACGCTTCTAATTTTGTCGCTTTCATTTCTCTTGAACACAATTGACTGTCTTCCACCTTTTTCGCTATTGCCAAAGTTTCATGTAATGATGGATTCCCCATGATCCATAGTATATCCTGGATCAATGGATCCTTTGCATGGATTATAATTTGATCTCTTATCAGTTCTTCAAGGGTGATACCATTCCCAAAGCGACATGTTCTGGATGGTTTTCTCAGAACTGATACGTACTCCTCCACACTTTCATGCTTTTTTGTGCTCTCATGTAAAAATGATACCTGTTGATGGCAACATTAATTTCTGGTGTTTAGTACTTATCTAACTGTCTTAATGCCTTTTCGTGTTCATCAATGGCTCCTGCTTTATCAACCGTCAGATCAGGAAGTTCTCTCTATTTCCTTTGGCCCTCTAGGCCTAAAGCATGCAACGACAGTAATTTCTTCTTCTGAGGGGTCAAACCCTCCTGTTCCACCGTTTTTGTGTAGTTCACCCAAAACTCTCTCCATTCTGGCAACGTAACTACTGGTTGACCTGGCCCAGGCAGAACATTGGCTGGAGGTTGTATGCTTATCCCTTGCATCCTTAGATCTTTTTAATTTGATGTACAGTGTTTCCTTTTATTGTACCTACCCTCTTGCTATATCGAGGCTATCTACTATTGCATATGTAAATTCTCATATGCATACCCTCAATGGTTAAAAGGGATGAAAAACAAAAATTCCTGATTTTGTGATTACCCTGAGTAATCACGAGACAGTGTGGCTTCTCTATGTCCTTTTCTCTAATGCTTGATATTCAATGAAGCGTTAGCCCCAACGTGATGTATTGTTGCCGAAAGATCGCCACACCCCTTCCTTCCTCACCGTCGTATGTAGTAATATGGTGAAGTTCAAAACTGCTTGCCAAATCCGCACAGAGAAACACTGACAAGTCTCTCCGGAGCTCCTGCTCTTGCTTCCCAGGATGCCCTCACTCTTTCAGCGTGGGTACTGGCGCCGGGAAACCCCTAGAGTGGGATCGGGTAATTGTCGAGCAGCAGTATAATCCCATTCAAACCAGATTTTTCTTCTCATTTTAAACGAGTAGAACGCTTGGATATAAACTCAGCTTTATAAAATAACTATTTTGTGAGTCACTTTCTTTCTGTGGGCATTCTTCACCGAATGTGCTATTCAGGGCTAACTTTACACATTCTAGTGAGATTTTTCTGGTGAAGGTTCACAGCCTGATTCATGGAATTATTTGCGTGAAAAACGCAGATTTGCGCACCTTTCTGCCCGAAAATCCCCATACTTCAAACTGGGATTTTCGGGCAGAAAGGCGCGCAAATCTGCGTTTTTCACGCAAATAATTCCTTGAATCAGGCTGTCAATGTTAATAGCAGCTATAACTCTCCCCTTCACGTCCGAAACTGTGCGGACAGTGGTCTCCTGTTACCATACACCATTCCAAGCACTCCCCTTACATGCCAAAGCCAACATCCCATAATGATTTCAATGATCTAAAAGTGTATGCATATGAAAAGCGCAGTTGCTAACAGTGAAATGCTTTAAAAAAGTAATTGCGAGGTCTTTGTTATGATCAGTGATCGAAGTGTACGGAAAGAAGTGGTGGAACTATGTTTCCTACTGGCCTGCAACACTCCCCACACACCCCATCGCCAAGCAGGGACGTCATTTAGGGGTCGCCAGAGGTCGCAAATGCGACCTCTGTGGTCTCCCTGGCGGCCTCTGTGGTCACCCTTGTGACCTCTAGAAAAAAAAAAGGAAAAAAAAGTGTTTCTTTTTTTTTTTTTGTAATGCAAGCTCATGGGCTGTGGCCAGCACCATGTGGCTCTTCAGTTCTGGAGTGGCTGTGACTTTCTTGTTAAAGCCCCTTAAAAAAAGAAGAAACAGAAGAAAAGGAGTAACACAAGTCTAACACTTTCAGCACTGACCCTAGATAAGAAAGAATAGGAATACCAAATTGTGTCTTTCTGGAATTCCATACAATAATTGCTAGACTCATTAAAGGTTTATTTCAGGCACACTTCAGGGGGTGAGTCACTGATTTAGTCTGTTCTTAAACGCCTCAACTCAGCCTTTCACCCTTCTGAGGTCGATAAATGAGTACCAACACAGGTCGGGTGATATTGGCTGTATATTTTTTCTATTTAAAGCGCTTAAGCGTAAGTGCTATATAATAACACATCATTATCATTTGGTCATGGACGTCTGCTTGCATTCACAGTAATTTGGTAATATGGGCCTATACACACTGATCTTAATGATACATATGGCGATCCATTCTTGTATGAAATGTACATCACATTTTAGCGATATCGTAACCATATGTTTTGTAGTTTACAATGATATGTGATAGCACTTCCTGTTTTGTCAACGGCGAAAGGTCGCGTTCCATCGCTTCCCACGCTATCACTTTGGGGTGGGGTCAAATGACATCACTTCCTGTGATGTCAGCAGTGGGTCAAGGGTCATGTGATGTCACTTCCGCTACCCCTGGCATTTTGGTGAAATGACGTCCCTGTCGCCAAGCACCCTCCCAAGCAGAGTACAAACCCCTAAACACATGCACATACTGTTTAGGGAAACGTTCTGTGCATTGCACTGAAAGTGAAAGTTTCAACTTCTTCCTACACTTTTATTCTAAAACAAAGCCGTTCCGCAACGGTTTCTTTTAAAAATAAAAGTATAGGAACAGTAAAACATAATTAAAAGAAGTACCGCTCCCGCCCACTTCGACCATTGGTTATGATATGATAAGCAGGCACTGTTTACATCTGCGTGCTGTCCTGTGTCTCCTAATCTTGTATCAATAAAGCTGTATCAATAAAGCTGTCCTGTGTCTCCTGAACCTGTATCAATAAAGCCTTCAACATGGGGCATCACAGTCTTGTTCAGACCTCTAGGACTATCAGAATACGCGCTACTTCTCATCATTTAAACGCCAGTTCTGATTTCTATTTTGGTACAGTTCAAGCATGTTATACCCTATGTTTAAGAATGTATTGATACAAGATATGTCTCAGGAGACACTGTTGGATGTGTGTTTTGTTTATATGAAAAAGAGTTTTAGACAAATAAATGATTTTAAAAAAAGAATTGTTATAGTAAAATATTTTATTGAAGAAATATACAATAAAACATTTTTCTACCCAAATTGAATCTCTTTGGAATAATATATATGTGTCACATCGAATACTCTGCATCACTGGAAGTGCCAGACACGACAAATGAAAACCCATTTAATGGTTTATTCTTTTTCCCCAAAACATAACCCAATGGTCAGTTACCAAGATTCGGGACCATCCATTTTGTTGTATTAGTAGTACTTAAAATGCTGTGCAGGTTGTCTGGCCTTTTGTTGGATGGCGTCGGGGTAGTTCAATATTGCACGGCAGATTATGCATTTTCCTGGGTGCTTAGCAGTTGGTGTCCCATGTACCAGAATAGATCCAGCCCTGAGGTTACCCCAGGGGTAGGCTTGCAAGGTTGCCCCTCCATTGTACGTTATGGTGTAGGCCACCATAGCTTACCCTTGAATGTCAGCAGAGACATCAACAGCTGTGACGGGCGAGGCATGACACTTGAGAGGGATGTAAAATGGGCTTGGTATCCTGGGGCTTTCCAATCAGATGCCTCACCGAATTGCTTTGAAATTGTTTATTCAATTGGTGGCAGCATGCGTCATTGTCACAGAGTTCCATATGAAATTCCATACATGCACCAACACTGTGATAGCCAAGGTAGGCTTAGAAAAAGTTCAGGTGGTTCTTTTTCATGGGATTTGTGGCTGGGTTGGTGATAGTAGTTGTATAAACCTTCTACCATGCCCCAATTGTCTTATGATCAAATTGTCCTAAACTGATCCCGGGAGTTGCAGTATACAGTGTTTATATCGAATCTTTTATATAGAATGAACATATATCGAATATTTTATATTGAAAAATGTTATAGTGAATGCATTTAGGGTGGGGTAAAGGGTTAACCCCCTCCCCAAAAAAAGTGCATTCACTATAACACTTTCCATATAAAATATTCGATATATGTGCATTCTTTATAAATGACTTTGGTATAAAGACATGTAACCGGGAGTTGCACGTGCAGGCTTAGGGGTTCACAGGGCACTCACAGCCTATCTCGTATATTTCATTCCAGCGTTTATCCAGCGCTCCATTAGCTCGCAGTATGGCATACGTTATATCTAACGCATTGATTTTATGTGTTATTAGGGATCAAGTCCTGAGGATCCGCGCCAGCAATGAGGAGCAGATCCAACTATTGCAGTCCTTAGAGTCGCTGGAAACCCTCCAGGTGTGTATCTGACCTTCGTGATCAGTTGTATTGACTCAGTGAGCGAGTGCAAAACAGGTGTTATTGATAAAAGCCTGTATTAAATGAAGGTTACAATGTCTGAATGCGTGGCCACATCACTGTACAAAGTAAACATTCCTAAGCATTATGCTAGTACATCATATATCCTATAGCACCGATCGCTCTCTATGGACAACAGCCACCCTCCTTCCTTGGCCTGCCCTCAACGGATCCTACTGGGCAGCCTGGGACAGACTTTCTTTTTCCAGACCTCTCGGTGCCCATTCAATGGCCTTATTTATTTATTTATTTATTTATTTATTTATTTATTTATTCCTTTATATCGTGCTCAAAACCCAGAGGCATCTAGGCGCTTAAGGACCTTGCATCAAGGATCAATGTGGACGTGTGGGAGCAGGTCACTTTACCATGATCAGGAGTCTGTAGTAAACGGAGATGCAGCTAGGAGTGTGTGAACACAAAGGATACAACTAAATTTAAAAAAGGAGGTCATGAGGTGTCCCTGTGCACCGGGGGCCTGGATTGGCCAGCGCCCAGCCCCCTCAAAGGCTGCCCTTCCGAGGCATGAAGGAAGGAGCCTCTGGGAGAATTGATGCAGTGCCTGGGGCATGGCGTGCAGGTGGCTGCAGGGGCGAGAAGCAGTGAAGCCAAGGGAGGGGAGTCTGAGGTGCAACCATGGGAAGCCAGACCGGCAGGCTGCGGCAAGGTGGCCCGTGGCAAGGTGACCCCGGACTCGACATACAGTTCTTCTCGGCCCACCAGCCAGCTTGAGACCACGGACCATCTCTGCCTCATCCCCCCACAAACGCAAGACAAAGCTTGTAACATTGCCCTATCGCAATTCATACACAATAAAATCCCCCTTACCCGCTTGATCTCTCGCCACCAAACACAACCTGGCCCACCCGGGGCAAAACCGGTCTAAACTGTCCTAGCGCGGTGCAAAGTGACTTTGCAGTGCCAACAAACACCCTGATTCACACAACGGTGCAGAGAATATTTTTGTGCACTGCAAACGTGCTCTTCGTACTGCGCTAAATGGGCCTAATTCACAGTGCAAAGAGAACTTTTGAAATGCAAAGTGACTTTGCACGCAAAGTACACTTTGCACCGCTCTTTGAATCAGGGTGTTGGTAGTGCAAAGTACACTTTGCACCGCTCTGTGAATCAGGGTGTTGGTAGTGCAAAGTACACTTTGCACCGCTCTGTGAATCAGGGTGTTGGTAGTGCAAAGTACACTTTGCACTGCTCTGTGAATCAGAGTGTTGGTAGTGCAAAGTCACTTTGTCCCTCTCTGTGAATCAGGGTGTTTGTTGGCAGTGCAAAGTCACTTTGCACCGCTCTGTGAATCAGGGTGTTAAGTCACTTTGCACCGCTCTGTGAATCAGGGTGTTTGTAGGCAGTGCAAAGTCACTTTGCACCGCTCTGTAAATCAGGGTGTTAAGTCACTTTGCACCGCTCTGTGAATCAGGGTGTTAAGTCACTTTGCACGGCGCTAGAAATTCCATGAATCGGGGCCCCCAGTGTCTAACAGTGAAGTCCTGGGTGTGCACTTTCCTAAAGCTCATAGTTCAGCCATTCACAAATAACCCCCAGCCAGTCGCCCGCAGACTGGGAAGGAGTGAGTGCTCCGGATTGGATGAGGGCACCTTTTCCTCTTTAAATGCCTCAGCAGGAAACCCACCCATAGCGCTCTCAGCAGGAGGGATATCCCCCATGCGCTAGACATAGCGGCCGCTTGCAGAGTGTGCATGCACAGTACCTGCATGCAGGGGCGTTGCTGGGGGGGGGGCTAAGGGGGCTGTAGCCCCTGATCTTTTGGCTGTAGCCCCAGATAGAATCTCAAGAGCTACAGCCAAAAGACTAGCTAGCCCCCAGTCCCAAAAGTTCCGACATCAGCTTAGCCCCGGGTCTTTTCCAGACCTAGCAACTCCCCTGCCTGCATGGCTTTCTGAGCTAACGCACAGATGCTTGAGCCCTTGCTCCTACTACTAGGCCTCCACTGGTTCCAGTGGCAGAGTCACCAGCGTGTCCTCTAAAGGCTTGACAAGTGTTCCCTACAAGCGACACACACGGTGACCAGGTGCGTGTCCCCCAAACACCCCAATAAATATGCAGTGGTTCCGGTGTTGCACATGCAGTCAAAGGGGGGGGGCTGAAATCTAATGCTGGCCAGAAGAAGTACAAAGGTGGGCAAGGACTGTACCACAACTCGGCTCGGTGGGGTTTCAATCAATAAAGGGAAACCGGCGAGAAAGTGAACTGTTCATCTGCTTTGCCGCTCTATTAGAAGCATAGGCCGAGGGCAGGCTATGCTCTTCACCAGAAGCCTCCAACCAACAATAAATAGCAAGGTAAGTACCGGAATAAAACAGGAATGTCCACGCAAGGCTCTATTAACATAGGTACCCTGAACCAATAAAACACTGAAAACCCACCCCTGAAGGTTTATCCCACAGATACTACATCCGTGCGAGAACCAGTCAGATAGCACAGTGAGCTCAGCGCCCACCCCTGATATCTGTGTGCATCCTGCTGTGGCAGGTTCGAATCCTGGCTGGGTCCGCTCTGCCTTTTATCCTTCTGAGGTCGATAAATTGAGTACCACTCTGTGGGATAATAATATTTCTGTTAGTTATTTCAGTGGTCTGAGACCTATGGGTGTGTAGCAATGTACAAGAAATACTTTATTATAATGCAGGAAGGAAACAAGGCAGGCAAGAATGAATAATAATAATTTCTATTAAAATAGGGCTTTCAGTAAACCGCTGTGCAAAGAACATTAATATATATATAATTATCTTTACCCAACCACAGCTGGTACTCGTTTAACAAACTCAGAAGGATGTAAAGAAAGGAGAGCTCCAGGGCAATGCGTTTGCCTTGGAAGCAAGACAACTTGGAAGTTTATGTTGGAAGCAAGATAATGCAGTGCAACACAGGTTCGAATCCCGATCCGTGCTTATAAACCACTCGGTGGTATTTAGCGGTTTCAAAGAATAATTAAAGGTGAGTTTGCCTTGCTGGGGTTGCATCCTGCAGATCAAATGAAGATCTCAGCTGAACAACAAAAACACACATTTTATTGCTTAAAGCAGTCTGTAGGGAACAACATGACGGGCACAGCATCAGGATAGCTAGAAAAGCCTTGGAAGGAGCCCCCAGTCCACAGCAACATAGAGCCCGGCAATGGGTTTGGTGGTGTTTCCTTTGGAATTATCCCTGCATGAAAGGTCCGCAGGATGAAGTCATGCGGTGCCTGCAGCTATTTCCCACGTTGGAATCCCATAGGACTTCATGGGGTAATCCCATGTTACTGCATGCAGTGTTACCGAATACAGTAATATCGCATACGTTAATGGTTTTGTGTGCATGTACCATCTCCATACAAAAGCAGATAGGATTGAAGGGTTTCAGGTTTGAAAATCAGAATTAAGTGGATAGGCCTCATCATGAGTTGGGCGGTGTGCCAGCAGATTTACCACCAGAATTACCTTTACCGCCACTTCATCCGGCAGAATTACTGCTGGATTACATGTGGCGGTGGCAGAGTTAATCCCCATTTTTTTTAGAGTCCATTGGACGCTGTGAGGCATTTTTCGCGGAATTGCTGCCATGGTAATTGTGCCGATTTTGCCGATTTTCGTCGGAAAGTGGTAGGATTTAGCACCAGCACGATGCAATTGTTTCCCACACCGCCAAACTTGTAATGAGAACCTAAGTCTGCTTTGGCGGCTTGGCAGCATTGAGTCTGTATTCTCGCCACTCGTCTGTCATTTCACTTGCCATGAAGCATAGCAAGGTGGCTCAACAGAATCCATGCACTGCAGTGTGGAACGAGGAAGGGGGGGGGCTTGATGGCTCAAAGGTGTTTGCTTGCACTGGTGATCATGCTATGCTAAAGGTACTTATATAGCGCACCGTCACCAACGGAACTGGTCCCCAGGCACTCTGGCGGATCTGTAAACAGAAAGGAGGGCGGGTAGGGTTAGTCGGGAGGAGGGGAGTAGGAGAGTAGGAGAGGTGGTGTGCTGTTGGCAGCTTCAGCTCGGTATACACTCGAGTGCTGGGCTTTGGTGCAAGTATCGGATCGGGCGACGCCTCGAGTGCTGTAGGTGCTGTTTATGTGTTGTTGATGCGGTGTGGTAAAGTGCGTGCGGATTGCTGGGAGAGAAATGGTTGTGTGAGTTTGGTGTGGGTTGAGTATGCAGAAAATTGATGGTTGGGTTAGTGGAGTGTGCAGTACAAAAAGGAGTAGGTGATTCTGTTCAAGTATTTGAACGCAGCGAGTCATCTCCTAGTGTCTAGAACTGCCATGGATGTTTTCAAACCAGACTTCTTGACTCATGGTCCGTGTGCCTCAATGAAGTGTTCCCATGTTCCTTCATCGGCAGTCTTTTTCTATGGGTTTTTTTCAGACAATTTCTTTTTGGAAAAACTCATTAAAACGTTTTATTTTTTATTTTCCCCCTTCCCCTATTTATTTTAGACTATTCCTTACCTCCCCCACCCCTTATATACCCTTACTCATCCTCCCATATATTTTTCGATTCGTTTATTCGAGAAAAAAATAATTGGAAAAAAATCCATGTTGTGTGCATTTGCAGAGGGGCTTGGTCCATGCTCCTATAGAGTGCCTACGCATTCCTGTGACACACGTAGTCAGGCGAAGCACGTACCTGAAACCTTTGTGGAATAAGCACTGTTTCTAATAACATGTCCAGTCATAGGTGATTGGCCCCTGCTCCCATATAGGGTTTAGTGGTTCCAGTAACACTTAGTTACCAGTAGCTGGTCCTATTGCTCGACAGTGTCTTCTGGTTCATAAGGTGACGTCATTCTTAGTCACAGTAATACTCACACCCGCATAGGGTTGCTAGATTCAGCTGGCTGGGCTTGTATTTACCCACCTTATCCAATAAAACAATTTAGTTCACGCTGATGAGCCATCTAAATGACTTTTGTGGCCATGAGCAGAGAACAATTTGTGCTCTCTTGTATAGACCACTTAGGGGGCTATTATGGACCTATTTTTCAACTTGCAACTTGTGAAAAAAATACAATTTTCATCAGGCCTGGCCTGATCTACCAAGTGATTTGGCCCCTGTGCTATTTGCGCTGCAGGTGCAGAAACCATGCACGCACTGGAAGGAATGTGCTATTGTTTTTGCAAGTGGGTGTAAAATAGAACGAACACCCGGATTTATTTATTTATTTTGCTACTTGAAGAGCGCAACAAACCCTAAAAATTTAGCCAGATTTCTATGTAGAAAATAGACCCATTCACAAAAACAATAATATATTGCACGGAGAGGACTGCTTACATGCAAGTTTATTCCTAAGTGATTTTTTCCATGCAATTTATGGGCTGATAAAAAATGACTAGCAGAATGCTAATCAAAGCCTAAAGTGCAAACAAGCATTGGCAATGCCAAATCTTTTGGGGCTTTTTTTAGGCATTGGAAAGGCACTTACCAGGAACTGGCGTGGTGGTATTAGACATTGATTGTAGCAGGTGCAAAATGGCGTTAGTACATGGCATCGAACAGCAGTGCCTTGGCAACTGCCTGACACTTATACAGAATCCAAAACTATTGGTTTTGCCAATGCTTGTTTATAACAGGACTTCAGTGAAGGGCACACATAGGGCTTATAAATAGAGTGGCTGACGGCAGACCTGGTTAAGGCATTTTCATTTCACCAGTTGCGTGTTTATAGCTCCAATTAAGTCATGAACTCACAGAATACTGCTTTTAAAAAACACTGGCAGGCACTTCGAATGCAATGTTTGATGGCAAAGGTTGATTCAAGCGAGCTCAATGAGTTCCCATGAGGAGGTGTTTTGGGCGGGGAGGGGTAGGAACATGGTGGGAATGGCCATAGGGATTAGCATGGATATGGGCAGTCACTGGGTGAGCAAATAAACAAAGAACACCTGCAAGCTTTGTGTCCCTCCTCATGTGTCATTTATCCCTATCTGTACTCTAGAGTTTCAGCTTATAAGTGGCACTAAAGTGCCACCTAATAGTCAAACCTACCAAATATACGGCTCAGTTAAGAGAGGTCATTGTGTAAAATAATTGCTGTCATCATCAGCTAGTAGAGGGCAAAGTCATGCATCTGTATATTGAAACTGGGGGCCCTGGGCATGTGCCTGTCTTGCCCATGCCTAAAGCAGCCCCTGACAAATGACAAATCTGGCATGCATGTGTTAAGAATTCATAACTGCTGGTCCCATATGCACGCAACTGACCTTAGTGCTTTTCGTAATGGGTATTGTGGGCTTGCCCGGACCCTTTCCTTCCCCAGAGAAAGGTTGGACCACACATTTGTCAAGTGTTGGCAATAAAAGGCCGCAGGATTTTATTGTTACAGATATGGTTATGGAAACAATAACAATAATCGCATATCCTAATAATGTCATATTTTTGGGCACCGGGTCCTGAGGTAACACCCTCTGGCCTGTGCTGCCTTCTTGTCCCACGACTTGTTGTGGTCACCGTCAAGTGACCTGTATTTTTTCTTTCTTGATTTTCTCCCTTCTTTTCTAGGGTGGGAGGGCTTTGTGGAAAAGAAGAAATAGAGTGGAGGGCGCTGAGTGAACAGCATACCTCCTGACTGTTTGGGTCCCCATTCAGGGTCCACAAACAGTTTGTATTTTCCTGCGAGCTGTGCAGCTTTTATATAAAACCCTGGGTAGTTGTGGGGGCTGGCCCAGCCCCCGGCCGGCTTTAACCGACTGTCTGCCCCCCCGAGGGGGGGGGCAGGCCTTTGTACTCATTCCTGCCTGCTGTTGGTTCCCTCTGGTGATTGGCACCCTGGTGCTTTGTGGAAGGGTGAGGTGTTGTTCACACCTCACCCTTCCTGTGCTTCGTAGTGTGGAGAGACTGCGTGTCTCTGTGTTGTGGGGGAGAGGGGGAGCAGGTTTGGGGGAAGCAGCTGCCCCTCTCCCATGCTTGCTGGACGGTACCAGCAGTTATCCTGCCTCGCTTTGGGTGGCCCTGCAGCATTGCCTATAACTGCTGGACCCATATGCACGCAACTTACCTTAGTGCTTTTCGTAATGGTGATTGTGGGCTTGCCCGGACCCTTTCCCTCCCCAGAGAAAGGTTGGACCACACATTTGTCAAGTGTTGGCAATAAAAGTCCGTAGGATTTTATTGTTACAGATATGGTTATGGAAACAATAACAATAATCGCATATCCTAATAATATCATACTTTTGGGCACCAGGTCCTGAGGTTACCCCCTCTGGCCCGTGCCGCCAGAACCTGGGTTGGTTACCGGCTGTCCAGGTTTCCCCCAAAAGTTGTTGCTTGCTTTGTCCAAGCTGCCTTGCCTGTTCCCCTTGGTTTGACTGTTCAATTGATTGTGTTAAATGTGGCCCAGCTTGGGGGAGCCTTGTGGCCCATATGCTGTCTCTGTTTTATACTTCGCTTCCCAGCTTGTGTTTGTATTTTGCGCATGTTTCTGGGGAGCCCTGATTGGTTCCCCTGGGGTTCCCGTGTTTTGCTCATACGTTCAAACAGTTTAAATACTCTGCTAGCTTGACTGTATACTGGCCCTGGCCTTTGTGGGAATGTTGGCCTGTGTGTCTATAAAAACGATAGTTTTGGACACCTGGAAGTGTGGCCCTGGCCCTTTGTGGCGTTGGCCAGGTTATTTGCTTAAAAACCCTTGTTGAGTTTTGGAAGATTTTTAGCAGCGTGGCGCTGGCTTGATTGCCTATTCAAAACTTTACATTTTGGGTTTCTAGAAGCATGGCCCTGCCCTTTGTAGCGTTGGCCTGATTATTTATCTTAACAAACTTTGTTGAGTTTTTTGGGATGTTTTTAGAAGCGTGGCCCCGGCCCTTGGGCATTGGCCTGTTGTGTTGTGTGGTGTTTTATTTCTCACTGATTATTACTTTTGTAGACCCCGTTTTTGGGTTCAGTGCTACTTGCAGTTTTCAGGTCTCAGCCCTTGGTTGTTTGGATTTTTGCTTTCTTCTGTTTCTCGCTTGTATTTTTCTCTGCGTATTTTTGGTGCCTGATAGGCTGTGTTGCCTTATTCTCTGGCATTTTGGTGTAACACGCCATTTTCTCTTGTATGTTCCACTGCAACCTTTGTTTTTCCTCTGTATTCTGTTCTAGACACGCATGCATTGCATGTTTTGTTTTTTGTTACTCATATGTTGCTACCGACCCTCAGGCATCTAAGCACTGCTTATTAACCATGGTATTTGGTGCTCATATTCTTGACTTTGGAGATAATGAGAGGCTGAGTTCGGCCCTGCCGGGGTTCGACCCGGCGTCAGCAGGCTCTACACTGGTGTCAAGGTGCAACACTATTGTTGTGCTATCTGCCTCGTTGTACCGTTTTGGAGGGTGTGGCTGTAATTTTGGAAATATATCCTCTATCTGTTGCCTTGGCCGCCCTTAAAGACAAGCCTGGGTTTTTATTCTGGCCCCTGGTTTTGTGCTTGTCTGGCCTGTTACCTGTGTTGGTGCTGTTCTGTTCCAATCTCGGCCACCTCCAGCATCCGAGAAGACTGGTCATCTGCTTGAGTGCTACTTGTATGTTGCGGGGGATCCTGGTGGTCTGGAGCACTTCTCGCTTGTTGGTGCCTTAGTTTCTGGGTTTTGTTGTAATTGTTCCGCCTCACTTTGGTTCCGCGTTTATATTATTGCCCCTGAGGTGGAGCTGCGTATGGTGTGGTCTGTCTGGGCTCTGGAACCCCCTCTAGTGTGGGTTGGGGCTGGAAAAAAGGCTCTGCTTGCTATGTTAATTGACTGTTGTTGGTCTGTCCTGTCCTAGCTGTTTTTTTCAGCTCATTGACTGTTTGTGGGGCTGGCTCGCCATTCGTCTGCCTGCCTGTGTGTGTCGCTGGGGGGCCCTGGCTGGTTGTGACCATTGGAGGGTGTGCGGGATCTGTGTCTTCTTGTGCCCTGTGTGGGTGCTATTTTACTTAACTTGCCGTGTGGCTTTGGTGTCATCGCCTCTTCTTCACCTGGCATTTTACCGCTAGCCCCCGATATCCTGGATGCTTCTGTGCTCTTTTGCCATATTGTCGTTGCCCCTTTCCGTGCCCGTGGTCTGAATCTGTTGCACTACTTCAGTAGTGTTGTTGCAACTGGGTCCCCTGAGTACAGGTTTTCCTTAGTTGTATGTTGTTTTGGATCCCGTTTCAGGGTTCTGTGTTTATTCTTCGTACACAGAAATATTTGGCCAGCTCCATTTGTGTATAGCTGTAATTAGTTGGAGATCCCTTCAATGGGTTCTTCTTTTTGTGGCCTTGTTTCAGGCTGATGCTGATACGCCTTGGCTTGTGTGTTGTCTCTGCCAGGCTTCAAAACTGCGCCAGTATGATCAGTTCGGGTGTACAAACTTTTGTAGTGCTTATGTTGGCTTTTGTACAGGTGGTTTCACAATTCTTTTCTGAGATCCGAGATATCGTCTTGTCCTTTGCTCCATTCTCACACTTCCTGTGTTATGCGGGAGGCTTGTGTCTTGGCGCTGCCTGTGCTGCAACATTTTTGGCAATTTGAGAAACTGCATTGTTTGTAGGTAATTTGGCTTGTTGCGTACTGTCTATGGCCTGCCCCAGTTGTTGGGTGGCCTGTTCCACGCCTTGTTGTGCCCTGTGTCAGGGTACTGTGCTTGTAGTCTCCTGGCTGTTTTACCTTGATTTGTAGTGTTTGCACACGTTTTTGTGGTAAATTGACTTGTTGCGTGCTGGCCGAGGCCTACCCCTGATTTGGGAGGCATGTTCCACGCCTTGTTGTGCCCTGTATCAGGGTACTGAGTTGTCGATATAAACTTGTCTCTTGACTGTTTACACTGATTTGTATTGCTTGTACCAGAAAATATGTTCAGTGCGTGATTATTCTTAGTTGATTATCAGATTTGTTCTTCCTCTGATATGGTTGCCCCTCACCATCCTGTTCGGGGGCTGTGGGGGCCACGGCAAAAAATTAGACCGTATTTGTATTTTTGTAATCTGCCAGGATTTGAAAAACTGTAACCAAGGGTTCTGTGCTGCTGTCTATGGTTTTCGTTTGGGAGCCATTATTCTTTGCCTGTTTGAGGCAAGCAATTACTTTGTGTAATAATATTGTGCCTTTAGATAGCGCTACGAGGCCCCGGGTATCCGAGCACTGCTTGTTATTACCCACGGTGTGTGGTGTTCAGTTATTAACCTCGGAAGGATGAAAGGCTGAGTTTGGCCCTGCCTGGATTAGAAACTACATCAGCAGGTTCTGCACGGATGTCAAGTAAAAGCTCTATTCACTGGGCTGTCTGGCCGGCCGTAACCTAAAACAGCTGTTTTTGCCAGCAACTTGAAATGTTCATGTACGGTTTGTTTGCTTGTTGCCCCCTAAGATTTGAAATAAATGACAGTACATTTCGCATTTATATTGCGCTACGAAACCACAGGTATCCGAGCGCTGCTTATCATTACCCAGGCTGTGTGGTGCTCATTGCCCTTGGAAAGATGAAAGGCTGAGTTTGGCCCTGCCCGGTTCTAAACTGTGTCAGCAAGTACTGTACATCTGCTGAAGACGAGCACTCTTACTCGATGCGCTAATCTGACCGATCAAAGCAGGTATATCGCGCTGCAATGTTATGTTGTTGCCCGTTTTGGGCAACTGGTTGATGTTGTGCCTGGGGGGGCTTCAGGGTCTCTGTTCTTTGTTCAGGGTGTCAGAAAATAGTATTTATTTGAGCTTCATTTTTGTTACCCCATAGCCGGCAAGATGTGACTACTTTGGCAATTTTATTTGCCCCTTGTTTCACGCTGCCTAAAACGGGAAATAGGAAATTGGGCATACAGTGTGCGCGCATTGGCTGTCCCGCGTCACCCGAGCTTTATACTTTTAATGTTTGTACTGCGCGGTTGAGTGATTTGGCCTAGTTCCTGGGGGAGAGGGGGGTTGAGTTTGGCCATTCCGGGATTCGCACCTCCTTCTGCAGGCCCAGCACCGATGTCAAACGCCGGCGCTCTACTCACTGTGCTATCGGACTGGCTGCTGAGCTGTTCACACAGCTCATTGTCATCTCCCGTTTCTGTAAACTAAAATTATTGGTGGCTGGACTCAGTGATACATGGCATTGTAACAATTATGCTGCCCGCTGTTTTTTGCTTTTTTCCCCCTGCCTACATTGTGGTGTGTTTTTCTTAAAACCCTGCCAGTAAAAATTGTAATTATTTCTGACATTTTTAAAACATTTGTTGGCATTGGAGGTTTGTTTCGAACCCCAAACCTTTTAGGTAGAAAGCTCAACACTTAGTGACTGTGTCACCGAGACTGGCTTAAGGCAATGGGCTCTTTACTTTCGTTTTGATCTGCAGAACAGTCTGCTCGTTGCTTTCGCGGAACCAGTCTTTTCCATAATACATTTCAGCTCGATCCGCCTAGCATTGTGCGTTTAGGTTAAACAGAATGCGATATATTTCAGCTTGCTCCACCTGGCATGGAGCACTTGGGTAACAACAGGTCTTTTATACTGTATGCGCTTATTCAAAGAATTTGCTTTCCCCCATGCCGGTAAGTATAATGCTGACGGATCAGTTCTAGAATGGCTGGCAGTGGAGTAGCAGCTTAACTCAACTGCTCTGGACCTCTCCCTGAAGCTATTTATATTGAAATTATAATGAGCTCCAAGAAAAAGATTGGGGAAGCAGAAAACCCAGCCTCCAAGAAATCTAAACAAATCCCTGAGATGGAAGAAACCCCTAGCCTTGGAGATGTCTACAAAACCATTCTGAAGGTGGCCCAGGATGTCAGTGATATTAAACTGACAATGGCTGAACTCAATCTGAAAACCGGTCAGCTGGATGGCAGAGTCACTGAACTAGAAAAATCCTCTTCAACTATGAGCACTGAGATTGCTGGCAGCTTCCAGGCATACAAGACCCTACAATCTGACTTGAAGTCTGAAAGGGAACAACGCTTGGATTTGGAGATGAGAATCAGAGCAAGAAACATCAGACTGGTTGGTGTAGAGGAATCTGAAGGAGATGAAGTGGGCCTGTCATCCCTAGTCTTACAGATTTTTAAAAACAGTTTCCAGTGCTCTGCAATCAGGATTGAAGACATAGATAATACCTTTCGGATTGGTAAACATCAGGGGAACAGAGCTCGACATATTATGGTCACCTTTTTACATATGAGATCTAGGGAATGTTTAATGAAAGCTGCCAGACAGGCTGGGAAAGCCTTATACAAAGGTAGATCTGTTTATGTCTATCCTGATTATCCTAAAGAGATCCTGCTTAGAAGAAGATCTTTCCGGAGTGCTAAAGAATTGGCTAGTCAACTAACTTTAAAAGCCTTTCTTAGCAGAAGTAATGTTCTTACTGTTGTGTTTCCTGATGGGGACCGAAACACATCTGATCCTGCATTGGCTTTAGATTGGTTGGAAACATACAAGAGGGGTCTTCTAGCACCTCCCATGAACAGTGAGTGACATTGTTGGTGTCCCCCCGCCCCACCATGTTTTGTATATTTTTTTTTTATTTTTTTATTTTTAACAATGTTATTATTAATATTCGCCTTTTAAAATGGCGCCGCCGGATTTTGGCAGTTCGTACTATTTGAAATTAGTGTGGAACCCCCCACTGTACCATTCGATGGAATTGTACGTCTTCAATCCCGGCTCACAATGTTTTTGGATGTGAGGAAAGGACCATTCAACTTGGCGTGAGACGTGTGTGTGTATACGTCATCACGGCCATTGAATGCGGAAATGCGGAACCAGCCACGGACGTCAAGAGTGGATGCGTGCGCGGTCGGGCTCCGACAGTGCCCTTCTTGCCTTGGTTTCTCGTAGAAGGGGCCGGATATATTCTCCCGATTCCCCTTGGATGGCCGTGCCCGGACTATCCAGTGGCGCTCGCACTCGGGCGTGGCTGGGAACACAGAGAGCGGCATCTTCGCCTTCGGCTCAAGGTATGTGCTGTCCAGGTGGGGTTCAGAGCCGTCGGGACCGTCTCCCTTGTGTTGGAAGCTGCGGATGTCCTGGGAGCACTCTGGGCTGTGCAGGTTCTCCTTGCAGCTCAATACCACGGGGGGTCATGGTATACACAAGCCTTCAATGGCAAACTGGCCCTTTGCTACATTGCCGACCGGCCTCCCTTCAGTGCAGCCGTCCTACAAGCATACAGACATCTGCTCCTCCCGTGGTTTGTGTTGAGATATTTTGTTTCATGGCGGAGACTGCGGCAGCGCCCAGGATGCTGTTCTCCTTTTACTCCGCTGCGGTCACATTGGCACGCCTTCACAGATTACGAAGTTGGGGAGTTAAAACGTTAGTCTTATTTTAATTTTAGCAATCTTCATTCCATCGCTGGCCTTGTGACCACAAAGGATCTGGTCTCCCAAGGGAACTATGGAACAGACTTATGGTCAAGATTAGCTGATTTCAGTATAGGTGCTCAATTTCTTTGGCTAGATTAATCACCTGAAGGCACTCTCTTTCTGTGCTATCCTTCATGTAGTGAATGTGATATACATATGTTCCCTTACCCTTCTCCTTTTAAATTCTATTGGGATGTTGCAATTTGAACGATGTTTTGCATCATAGTGATGGCGTAGCCTGATGTTCTGCTATTGATGTTCCATGTCATTGTTTAGATATTCATGAATGGTATGATCTCAGTGCTCTTACATAGTATATATATTTATACATTTGAAGTTACCTTTTCTAACTTTACTGGTTTTTGCACGGTTCTTTCGATGTTAGTGGATAGGTGCAATTTGGTGTGGGGTGGGTTCGGTTTTTAAGTAGTGTTTGTTTACTATAATTTTTTGTGTTTTTTAATGTGACTCTTGATGGTGGGGTTTCTTCTTGGGGGGATGACGGGGGTTCGGGTTGTTCATTCATTACCAAATGTTGTTCTCTTTATTGGCAGGGTTTTCTGACCACATAGTTGTCTTTTATCACATCATAGGGAGGGGTCCTGGGGATGGTTCTCAATGTTTTTCAATTTTCTTTTTGGGCTGAATAGACTTCATTGCCTGGTCCGTTCTTTTTATTTTCTGCTTATTGTTTGTCATTTTTGTGTTCCTTTTCATTTTGACTTTTTTGATATTTGTAGTGTAATAATGACTTCCCACTCAGGTGGGACTTCGGATGACCTACGTATTATATCCTGGAATGTGAATGGGATCAATAACCTGCTCAAGAAAAAGAAAGTGTTTCAAATGATGCAGGACATGCATGCAGACATCTGTTTTTTACAGGAGACTCATATATTGGAGGATGAAATATCTGGTTTGGAGAGGGAATGGGTTGGTGTAGCTGTTGGCTCTTCTTTTACTTCCAGATCAAGGGGGGTGGTCATTTTGTTTCGAAAAAAATTGCCTATAAAAGTTATACGCAAAATTGCTGATCAAGAAGGTCGAATGGTTGCGTTGTTGATCGAGATTCAAGGGGAATTATTAACTCTCTGCAATGTGTATGCTCCTACTGTGGATGATGGGTCCGTTTTCAGAATGGTGGCACAGACTATTTTAGAGTTGAATAATACTAATGTTCTGCTTGGTGGTGATTTTAATACTGTGATTGATCCAAAATTGGATAGAAGTCAGAACGGCCGTGTTCTTCGTTGTGATTATCATCACCGGGCACTTAGACTGCTTTTAGAGGAACATGGTTTGAAGGACATATGGCGTCTTGAGCATCTGGACAAGAGGCAATACAGTTTTTATTCCAGTGCACATACAGTGTTTTCTAGACTGGACATGTTTTTCACTGGTGGGACAGTTTCAGACAGTTGGGTTTCTTCCGATATTGGTAACATTGTACTGAGTGATCATGCCCCTGTTATGTTGCAATTGAGACTTAAATTTCAGTGTAAAAGAAGCTTCTCATGGAAAATGAACACCTCTATTCTATTAGATGATGATATTTTGAATAAGATAGTTACTGAAGCTGATTATTTTGTTAAGGAGAATCGATCTGAGGAGGTCAGTGTGGCAAATACATGGGAGGCCTTTAAATGCTGTATGCGTGGTGTGTGTTTAGGGCTGTCTAGTGGTAAACGGAAGAGAGAAGAAGGTAAGAGGCGTGAGCTTGACTTACGTATTGGTGAAATTTCTCGGGATCTGATGTTCGATCCAACAGATTCATTGAAACTTTCTGAATTGAAAAAGTTCAAAAAAGAAATGGAAGATTTTTTGACAATGAGGTCCGAGCGTAGTTTGTTCTACTCTCGGTGTACATATTTTGAGAAAGGAGAGCGTTGTGATAGATGGTTGGCATACCGGCTGCGGAAAAGGATCTCAGAATCGGCTATTGCTTCTATGATTGACAAGGAGGGTAGGATCACTTTTGATCCAATTAGAATTAACTCAATCTTCCGCGATTTTTATGAGAATCTGTATGGTGATGAAGCTGGTATTACAGGTAGAGGAGAGTGCTTTTTTGGTAATTTGAATATGCCCAGGATCCAGAATGCTGAACGTGATGGTCTTGGTGAAATGATAACTATTGAGGAGATTAAAGGCGCAATTTCCGGGCTGAATGTAGGTAAATCCCCGGGGCCGGATGGCCTTCCATGTGAATTTTACAGGGTCCTTCCGGACTCGGCATTGGAACTCCTGAGAGATATGTTTGTGTCAAGTAGAATTGTTGGGTTGTTACCTAAGAGTACCAATCATGCGTCGATTTCGGTCTTTTTGAAAAAGGATAAGGATTGCAATCAGCCAGCTAGTTATCGTCCAATCAGCCTTATCAATACAGATAACAAGATCTTGGCCAAGGTTCTTGCTTTACGCTTGGGACAGTTCATGCCGATCTTGATAGGGGAAGAACAATCTGGTTTCATGAAGAGTCGAAGTACGTCCAGCAATATCAGGAAATTGTTATTAACCATGGAAATGGCGGACAGATTGGTAGGTGATGCAGCCATCCTGTCCTTAGATGCTGAAAAAGCATTTGACAGAGTTAATTGGAATTATTTATACTCGGTATTGAGGGCAATGAATCTGGGGGAGGATTTTATTTCCTGGGTAGCTCTTTTATATGCCAGTCCGACGGCTGACGTCAAGACTAATGGAGTGGTGTCGGAATCGTTTTGTTTGAAGCGGGGCACGAGACAGGGTTGCCCGTTTTCTCCTCTGTTATTTATTTTGGCGATTGAACCCCTTGCTATTTACATAAGGAATGAACCGAATTTACAGGGCATTGAATGTTGGGGTATGGTGCAAAAGGCTTGGCTTTATGCTGATGACCTCTTGTTGGTGTTGCAGAGTTTGGACATATCCCTGCCATGTCTGATGAGGATTTTGTCGAATTTTCATGATTGTTCTGGATACAAGGTTAACCACCAGAAGTCAGAAGTGTTGCCTCTGTCCAATAGATGTGATAAATCCCTGGTTGAGGGACTGGGGTTTACTTGGTGTGATAGGCGCTTGCGCTACCTAGGGGTGTGGTTGACAGCTCCAGTCTCCCGTATGGTTGATGAAAACATGAGTGTGGTAGTACGAGATTGCAAATTGATTTTGGAAAGGTGGTCTTTACTTAAACTTTCACTATGGGGTAAAGTCAATGCCCTGAAAATGAATTTGGCTCCCAGGATTAACTTTATAACCAGCATGCTTCCACTGAGAATAAAGTGTAGTTATTGGAAAGATCTAGACCGCCTTATGCAGGAATTTTTATGGGACAAGAAGCCGCCCAGACTTAGTCTATGGAAATTGCAGCGTCCAATTTATTTGGGTGGTCTAGGAGTTCCAAACTTTAAGGCCTACCATTTAGCGTTTTCTGCTCATTCTTTTGTTCCGTTTTTAGATGGTAAACTGGATAGATGGGCGGTGGCGGAGTCGAATGCATATGGGCCATTGGGCCCGGAAGCACTGTTGACCACTAACACAAAGATCACGGGGGGGAGTCTGTTAACCACGTCCTTTTTGCGCAAGTCTTGGATTGAGGTCTTGACTTTGATGGGGAGGGACGCTTTTAAGTGTAAGAATGCCTCTATATGGCTGAATCCTAGGATTAGAGATAACTCCAGGACAATTTTTTGGCCCGATTGGTTCCTAATGAATGTTAAAAAGGTCTCCGACTTGGGGAACGATGAACGGTGGCTGACTGCAGCCGAGCTGAGAGAGAGATGGAGTTTTGAGGACTTGTCGGACTCGGCTTATAGACGACTCAAGAGGTCTATCGGTGAGGTGGACTGGTCTGACTCCTTTGACTTGACTATTTTTCTGACGGATCCTAATGGACGGGGAGGTGGTTTGGCCAGTAGGTTATACAAACTTTTCATGTCGTATTTTCGGAACAATGACAATTTACGGGAGGTCTGGAGTGAGAGAATTGGGTCTGTTATTGATCTTGAGGCCTGGCAGAATATTTGCGGAAATGTCTCATTATGTTCACTGAATCTGGGCGAAAGGTCTAGACAAATTAAGATCCTGAACCGTGTGTATTGGTGTCCGGAAACTTTACATAAGAGGGGCATGACTGACAATGCTGATTGTTGGGGTTGTGCTCAGGAAGTGGGTACATTAGAACACATGCTGTGGGCCTGCGAGAGGGTCAGGGCTTTCTGGATAGACATTTGTGATGTGTGTGTCAGAATTTTGGGTGAAGGGTGTGTTCTGGACTTTAAGACAATGATCCTAGGGGAAGATTCTGAGCTGGCCGAAGTCAGCTCTTCCCTTAAGAAATGGCTTTTCAGAGCAACCATTGTTGCTAAAAGGTTGATCCTTCGAGGATGGAAAGGTCAGATCCGCCCGTCATTTGAGGAGTGGATTCAAGAAATGCATAGCCTGTCTAGTACAGAAAAGATGATCTACAGATTGAAATGTAAGTTGTCCACATATGAAAAGATTTGGAACATGTTCAATGATTTTATTTGATCCGTTTTTATATTCCTTGTTGTTCCTCTGTACTTTGGTATTATTTCTTTGTATATACTTGTAAATAAATAAATAAATAAAAAAAAAAATAATGCTGACGGATGCTTTTTGCTTTACGGTGCTGAAATTTTATCAAGTAATTAGATCCCCCAGTGTATATGCATAAAATATTTAGATCCCCCAATGCATATTCAGCGAGTGCTTGGGGATGTTCCTGGGAGGTTGATTTCCGCAGCCGCACGTTCCTGGTTTGGCCAGCTGCCACGGGGATGTTTGTTTTGGGAACGTGCAGGCTGGAAGCTTTTTCGCCTCGCAGCCCGGCGCAGCGGCTCACTTACTTAATCAGATGAAACTGACATAGCTCGTCAATTTCCCCGCTCTCGTGCCCAGGAAGGAGGGGGTGCTCAGCATTCTTCGAACAGTACAATGTTCAAGTAGAAGGAAAAAAGACGCTGCGAATGCAGTGAACCTTTGTGGAAAAAGAAAGAAAAGAAGAAAAAGAGTGGAGGACGCTGAGTGAACAGCGAACCTCCTGACTGTTTGGGTCCCCGTTCAGGGTCCACAAACAGTTTGTATTTTTCTGCGAGCTGTGCAGCTCTTATGTAAGACCATGGGTCTTTCATGTGTAGTTTTGGGGGCTGGCCCAGCACCCGGCCTGCTGTAGCCAACTGTCTGGCCCCACGAGGGGGGGGCAGGCCTTTGTACTCATTCCTGCCTGCTGTTGGTTCCCTCTGGTGATTGGCACCCTGGTGCTTTGTGGAAGGGTGAGGTGTTGTTCACACCTCACCCTTCCTGTGCTTTGTAGTGTGGAGAGACTGCGTGTCTCTGTGTTGTGGGGGAGAGGGGGAGCAGGCTTGGGCGGAAGCAGCTGCCCCTCTCCCATGCTTGCTGGATGGTACCAGCAGTTACCCTGCCTCGCTTTGGGTGGACCTGCAGCATTGCCCAAAAGCTGTTGTCTGCTTTGCCCCTGTCTTCCATCGTCCCCCAATCCTTGATCACAGAGAACTGCTCAGGATCAATAAGCCCACCCCTCACCACCTCTGAACCCACCCCTAAGTACCAGGGACACATGTCATTGGAGGACACAGATCTGGAGGGTTGGGTGCATATACAGAGTGGTGAGATCAGTTTTCCATAAAATGAAGACGAGTGTGGGAGCCCCTCTACTGAGAACGAACATTATTATTTATTTTAGTCGTATTTTTAAAGCGCACATCAGCCCTAGGGCATCGTAGCGCTGTTACAGATATACATTGCTGGTTGCGTTGCAGAGGAAGGCTCAAAGGTTACAATTACAGTTAATCATAGAGTTACATAGACATTGTGGATTGCGGAGTAATTTAGGGTTAAGCAAGGCTGGGAGAGTGGAGAGGCTGAGGGTGTAGTGTGAGATTATGGCAAGAGTGTGGTTTTGAGGGATTTGCAGAAGGAATAAAGATATCATTACGGTTTAGGGGGGATTCTGACTTTCAGGCGTTGAGTCATAATCCCACAGATGGTAGCTTCACCCCATTGGCTCCTCGGCCAAGCACATACACCAAAGGTCATGGTTCATATGACCTGTTCTATGGAATCTATTCCACTCAGGAGGATCTGCAACCACATGTTATAAGGGCACGAGTGAAAGAGCACTGAGTTTCACTTGCCAGTGTGTTTATGCATCAAATAAAGGTGGGTCTATGGTGGGGAACTCTAAAATAAGGGAGATATATGTATTTCATTTCAGCATTTTATTTAATGTACCCCGTCTGCTAGTCTGAGGTTTGAGCTTTTAAAGGGTAATGCATAAATCGGGGCATCATCCCTACCGTTATATCTTCCCCATCCGCCCGCATACACCCCTCAGATTTCTTCTCTGTACCCTCTTCTCCGATTCTCAGCTGTCTTCCCACCAAGGGCCATGTTACCTCTACATAGCGCTTGTTACCACACTTTGACTCTTTCACTGTAATGTGAGTAACAGTTGTGACTGTGTACCAATGAAATGGACAGCTTTTCTCAACTGCGTAAAGATGAAAGGTATATATGTTCACGCCAGAATTCGAATCAATTTATGCAGGCAGGTTATTATTATTATGATTATTATGGTATTTAGTGAGCACAGACCTAGCTTCGAGAACCAATGGAGCGCTTTACAGAGGTATCCAACAACACCAATACATAATGGAGCAATCTACAGAGGTATAGAACAGTACAGATGCATAACGGAGCACAAACCACGCTTCGGACATATATTGATATATGTACCTGGCCCCATGGGACGTCCACACTTACTTAGCACAAGTGAATGTTCTGTACTCCACAAGGGTAATCTGCATGCAACATGGTAGGGTGCAAATGTTTTCCCTGCAATTGACCCAAAAGGCTGAGGGAATTATTTATAATAATTGGCTGAAAATGGTGCACTTTACAGAGCACATTTCCAAAAATAAGGTAAGAATCCATATAATTCGCAAATGTGTTTGTTGTTTGGGCAACTCACTAAGAACGTAGTTTCCAGGCCACCAACAGTAGATAGGAACAGTTCAAAACAAATGTTCATGCTGGCTGTGCCCAAAGAAAATCATGAGGTCTGTCTCAAGAATGTATGCCAGTACTGCCTCTCTTTCATACTGGTTGTGCCCAAAGAAAATCATGAGGTGTTTCTCAGCAATGTATGCCAGCATTATCACTGCTGATATATGTTCATGTTGCATGTTGCCCAGTTCTGTCCCATGTGGCTTTTCCTATCCAAATGTTGCCCTATCTCACTCTCCCTGGCCCAGTGCTGCCCAATGACGCTCTCTATACCACAGTTCGGCTCCACGTGTCTCTCACTGCCCCACTTCTGCCCCATATGGCTCTCCCTACCCACTTTCTGCCCATCCTACCGCTGTAAGTGCCATCATCTGCCTCTATGTGGCTCTCAGGGGGGAGTTCTTCCTGGGGCAGACCTGAGTGGCCTGTTCCGTCCTCTTGTGGATCTGCCACACTATAGCTCTCATTGTTGGGTCCTTCCCCCATGCGGCCATCAGCTCTGGGCCCTCTCGCCATCAGATTCAGAAACAGGGAGTTGGGGGGCTGATTGACCTAGTCATTGTTTCTTCTCTCCTAACTTGTGGTCACCTGTGACAGCATGATTCTGCTCTGCTCCAAGCCTATTCGTTCTCTCTCATTGTGTCATGGTTGCTCCTGTAACTTATTGTACTTTTCCCACCACACATAACACCCCCTAGTGGGTGGGTGGCATAAAGATGGCTCTGTTTATAAGTGATCTCTCTGAGAATGTCCTCTGTCTGTTCTACTTTACAGCTTGACTTCTGGAAAGCCCCCACTAAAGTGGACTCGCCTGTTGACGTCAGGGTGCCTTTCTCTAGTGTTCAGAGTGTCAAAGCCTTCCTGGAGCACAACGGGATCCAGTATAACATCATGATTGACGATCTGCAGGTAGGCAGTGGGCATCGGCAGACATGTGTCCTGAGGATCTTGTGACCATTCTTGCAATGCTAATCGGCATCACACCATCTGTGTGAACCAACAGTACAGGCCAATGGCGGACAGGTCTGTAGGAAAATGGGATGATGCATATTTATCCGTTCACTCTTCCACCCTCCAATCATGTTTCTACTCTCCCAATACTCGACAGGCCTATCCCAGTACCCAGCCATTATTCCTCCCTCTGACCCTGGTAAAATGTTTTCAAAACTCTGTGCACCCACTCTGGTATCCAAAAACCCACCCAACCATACAGCCTCACATTCATGGATTCATCCACCCACTTATTAATCCACCCACCCATTCAGCCATCCATCCAAGCATAAGTCCACTCCTCCATCCATCTATGTACACATCCATCCATTCATTCATCCGTAGCTCCCTCCATCTGTCCAGCTATGCACCCGTACACCCATTCATCAGCCCATCCACTTTTCTCTGCATCGTCCAGTCCATTCATCCTTCCAACCATCTGCCCAATCATCTACCTGTTCATCCACAGTGGCGCCCTCCCAGGCACCTAACCATCCATACATTATTCACACCCATTCAACCCTTTTCCCCACTGCCTCCTTTTCCTCCTCCCTCTCTCCATTCCTTCTTTTAGCCATGGGTCTTTTCATCCAGCCATCGATCCAACAACCCATCATCCATTTATATCCCTCCCTCCGTCCCTCAGCCGATCGTACAAGGCATCCATTACCCCTTCATTCTTTACCTACACAGATATATGCATGCATACAGTGTGCAGACAACAATATTGCAGTGTGGAGCAATGCACCATTGCTGCATGTGGTCTTCACTGGCTATTAGCATAATTGACCTAAAAACATTTGAGCAAAAACATTTGGTAGAATTTTTTCGAACTTTCTTTCAGTCAAATCTAATTAAATATATATATGGGGGTGGGTAAGGGTATAGATTAGGGTGAGGGGAAGTGGGAGGGAGTTGCCGGGGGTCTTCCCCTTCATTTTAGACCAAAGAAAAGTCAAATACATTCGATGAAATGTGATTAGGTCAAATGTTTTAGGTCAAATAGACCCAAACCCTTCACTGACATCTTCAGGCACCCTTGTCTAGCTCTCCTATACACAAACATTAACCATGTTGCACAGTCTATTCTTTTACAGGCCACAATCGTGCATACACATATTACATAGTGTACTAGTTTTCCTATTCTCCAAATCTGCCTGGCAATACACTCCAGTTACTCTAAATCACAACGGAACAAGCCCATCTTTTCTACATTATAAATTCTACGGTTCACCTGGCATAACTGGCATGCAGCAATGCCATCAGAAAAACCTTCTTCCACCCGCTTCCTCTCCTCCTCATTTTTTACATAACACTCACCCCCCTTTCCCACCCTTTTACCCCGGCTCCTTTTCCTTCTGCAGATCACCATCCATTCCAGTTTTTTTCTTTGTCGGGAGGTGTCTGGGAGCAAAGGGGGTTGTGCCTTCACGTAAAGGGGGAGGTGCCTGGCAGTAGGTGGGGAAGTGTATTGCAGTTAAAGGGGAGGGGCCTGGGAGTAAGTGGGAGTAAGTGGGGATGGTGTCTGGGTGTAACATGGCAGGCTCCAGGGAATAGGAAGGTACCTGGAAAAAAGAGGGCTGTAAAGGGCAGCATAATTGGGAATAGGAAGGGAGATGCTTGGGAATAAGTGGGAGGGGCCTGGGAGTAATGGTGACGTGGCTGAGAGTACATGGGTGGTGCCTAGGAGTAAGGTGGGAGGTCTCTGGCAGTAGAAATGGGGGTGCCTGGGAATAAGGGGAGAGGTGTCTCATACAATCACGGTCAGATCAAAACAAAACATATTTCTGGTACTAAAAACAAAATAGTTCACTTTCACAAGTCACCTTTTGTGACATTTTTGCAGAGTCCTCTCAGTCATTAAAGCTTCCCACCTTTGCCTAGACAACTGCCCACAATTGCCCGTCTGACAAGCCCTTCGGGCACAAAACGACTGCATTTGGGCCAGTTTGAGCCTGCTTGAAATTGTTTCCAGAAAATAGGAAAACCTTAATTCCAACCTTGATGTTTCTCAACAGTAAATATTTTAGACAGACAATTGCGACTGCCAGCTCTCCAATTCATCCCTTGCTTAAGAAACTGCGCACACATTAAGTTCCCAAGTCACTTCTGCCTGACAATACTTGATGACGGCCTAGGTGGCACCACCAGCAGGGGGCACACCAGTATTCCACCATAAGCAGCAATGTTGACCACAGTATGAGAGAGGGGGAGAAAAGGGCACAATGTCACTTCACCTAGGGTGGCAAAAATCCTCAGATTGGTAGCGCTACCAAAGCAACTGTAGTTAAAAGGACTCCTGCGCTTCAGTCTACATCAAAGGCTCTATAGTTTATTAAGCCAATTATTGTATTAATACATTTACTAGTAACAGAAGTAGTAGAACTAGTATTACTAGTAGTAGTAATACATGTGTGGGTAGTAGTATTAACAAATGACTTTAAGCAGGAGAACACATGTTTTTAATAGAATTAATGAAATGACAGTGTTGACGACAAACCACAAAATGGAGGAGGCACCCCGACAACCCGGGCGGTGTCCTCCTCCTTTCCTCCCCCCTCTTCGGGACGAAGGGGAGGCTGTCGCAAGGAAGCGCAGCAAAACTCAGGAAAGCCTGCGAATGGAAACAATGGAAAGGGGAGGGGCTACCCCATTATAATGGGAGGGTTTCACACTGAAGGCCGCATCCAGCCTTGGCAGTGGGACGCCCGCCCGCCATCCAGGAAGACGACTTTGTTTCCCACCCATCCACCCTACAAACAGGACAAGCTCGGACGCAAAGGGTTGGGAGAGTTGGGCCTATGCTGGACTCTTTACGAAAGAAGGGGGAAGCAGGTTATTTGGACACGGAGCAGTCGCCGCATCTTATCTTCTGAGTTATTTCCACTAATGTGTGCAGTGTGGTTTTTATGATATTATGGAAAATAAATCTGCAGCCTTTTATGCCAAAAACAAAGGAAGACTCATTCTACACATTTCTGGGGGGAAAAGGGAAATGAGTTATTGCTATGTGATGGGTCCAAAATGGACGGATGCAAAAAGCAGGCGTTAAATTCCCCAACCCGCAAAGGGAGCTCGTAGTAAGGCGGTAAGGATTTACCGGTACCGGTAAACCCTTACCGCCATCCGTGTAATGAGGTCCTATGTCTCTTTGATTTCCAGGACATGGGGTGGGCCTGGCAACTGGGATGGGGCACATAGGATGTAAGATAAGTAAGTTCTCGTAACTTGACTGGCCGTAACCTTTTGCCCTTCCCTTTCTGACTGGTTCCGCCCTTTGACCCATCCTACCTGATTTTACACCTCCCTTTGTGTTTCTCCTCGTGCATTCCATCTTGTTATGCACCCTAATGCCCAAGGGTCCATGGTTGTGCTATATAAATAGAATAAAGTAAAAGTAAAGGAAGGGGAGGCTCCAGCGGTGGGGGGAGTGGGACTCCAGAGGGTGCCTGTGGGCAGTGGGGCAAGGGGTTTGAACCCTGCCTGGGGAGCTGGGGGAACTGGGCGAAGCAGATGAAATGGTGGAACGAGGAGAAGCGCAGGAGGCCGCCTGCCACGTCATCAATCAATTCCAGATTCCGCCCCCATTCTCAGCCTCCTGGGTGGCGATGTCTCTTGCCAGGGTGTTGATATCTAAAGCAGCCAGTGACCTCTCTATGGGTGGAGGAAATAGTACAGGTACTAGTGCTACCCTGTCTGCCCTGGGCCTGTAGAAGGGATCTCTCTATGGGTGGAGGAAATAGTGCAGGTACTAGTGCTACTCTGTCTGCCCTGGGCCTGTAGAAGGGATCTCTCTATGGGTGGAGGAAATAGAGCAGGTACTAGTGCTACTCTGTCTGCCCTGGGCCTGTAGAAGGGATCTCTCTATGGGTGGAGGAAATAGCGCAGGTACTAGTGCTACTCTGTCTGCCCTGGGCCTGTAGAAGGGACCTCTCTATGGGTGGAGGAAATAGCGCAGGTACTAGTGCTACTCTGTCTGCCCTGGGCCTGTAGAAGGGATCTCTCTATGGGTGGAGGAAATAGCGCAGGTACTAGTGCTACTCTGTCTGCCCTGGGCCTGTAGAAGGGACCTCTCTATGGGTGGAGGAAATAGCGCAGGTACTAGTGCTACTCTGTCTGCCCTGGGCCTGTAGAAGGGACCTCTCTATGGGTGGAGGAAATAGTGCAGGTACTAGTGCTACTCTGTCTGCCCTGGGCCTGTAGAAGGGATCTCTCTATGGGTGGAGGAAATAGTGCAGGTACTAGTGCTACTCTGTCTGCCCTGGGCCTGTAGAAGGGATCTCTCTATGGGTGGAGGAAATAGTGCAGGTACTAGTGCTACTCTGTCTGCCCTGGGCCTGTAGAAGGGATCTCTCTATGGGTGGAGGAAATAGAGCAGGTACTAGTGCTACTCTGTCTGCCCTGGGCCTGTAGAAGGGATCTCTCTATGGGTGGAGGAAATAGCGCAGGTACTAGTGCTACTCTGTCTGCCCTGGGCCTGTAGAAGGGACCTCTCTATGGGTGGAGGAAATAGCGCAGGTACTAGTGCTACTCTGTCTGCCCTGGGCCTGTAGAAGGGATCTCTCTATGGGTGGAGGAAATAGCGCAGGTACTAGTGCTACTCTGTCTGCCCTGGGCCTGTAGAAGGGATCTCTCTATGGGTGGAGGAAATAGAGCAGGTACTAGTGCTACTCTGTCTGCCCTGGGCCTGTAGAAGGGATCTCTCTATGGGTGGAGGAAATAGCGCAGGTACTAGTGCTACTCTGTCTGCCCTGGGCCTGTAGAAGGGATCTCTCTATGGGTGGAGGAAATAGCGCAGGTACTAGTGCTACTCTGTCTGCCCTGGGCCTGTAGAAGGGACCTCTCTATGGGTGGAGGAAATAGCGCAGGTACTAGTGCTACTCTGTCTGCCCTGGGCCTGTAGAAGGGATCTCTCTATGGGTGGAGGAAATAGCGCAGGTACTAGTGCTACTCTGTCTGCCCTGGGCCTGTAGAAGGGACCTCTCTATGGGTGGAGGAAATAGTGCAGGTACTAGTGCTACTCTGTCTGCCCTGGGCCTGTAGAAGGGACCTCTCTATGGGTGGAGGAAATAGTGCAGGTACTAGTGCTACTCTGTCTGCCCTGGGCCTGTAGAAGGGATCTCTCTATGGGTGGAGGAAATAGAGCAGGTACTAGTGCTACTCTGTCTGCCCTGGGCCTGTAGAAGGGTAGAAGGGATCTCTCTATGAGTGGAGGAAATAGCACAGGTACTAGTGCTACTCTGTCTACCCTGGGCCTGTAGAAGGGATCTCTCTATGGGTGGAGGAAATAGCACAGGTACTAGTGCTACTCTGTCTACCCTGGGCCTGTAGAAGGGATCTCTCTATGGGTGGAGGAAATAGCACAGGTACTAGTGCTACTCTGTCTACCCTGGGCCTGTAGAAGGGATCTCTCTATGGGTGGAGGAAATAGCACAGGTACTAGTGCTACTCTGTCTACCCTGGGCCTGTAGAAGGGATCTCTCTATGGGTGGAGGAAATAGCACAGGTACTAGTGCTACTCTGTCTACCCTGGGCCTGTAGAAGGGATCTCTCTATGGGTGGAGGAAATAGCACAGGTACTAGTGCTACTCTGTCTACCCTGGGCCTGTAGAAGGGATCTCTCTATGGGTGGAGGAAATAGCACAGGTACTAGTGCTACTCTGTCTACCTTGGGCCTGTAGAAGGGATCTCTCTATGGGTGGAGGAAATAGCACAGGTACTAGTGCTACTCTGTCTGCCCTGGGCCTGTAGAAGGGATCTCTCTATGGGTGGAGGAAATAGCACAGGTACTAGTGCTACTCTGTCTGCCCTGGGCCTGTAGAAGGGATCTCTCTATGGGTGGAGGAAATAGCACAGGTACTAGTGCTACTCTGTCTGCCCTGGGCCTGTAGAAGGGATCTCTCTATGGGTGGAGGAAATAGCACAGGTACTAGTGCTACTCTGTCTGCCCTGGGCCTGTAGAAGGGATCTCTCTATGGGTGGAGGAAATAGCACAGGTACTAGTGCTACTCTGTCTGCCCTGGGCCTGTAGAAGGGATCTCTCTATGGGTGGAGGAAATAGCACAGGTACTAGTGCTCCTCTATCTACCTTGGGCCTGTAGAGGGGATTTCTCATGAGCCTGGTTTTGATTCTCCGTAGACTGTGCTGGACGAAGAGAAGGAAGAGATGAGAGTTAACCAAAGGCTGGAGCGCAACACTGGGACCTTCAACTTCGCCACTTACCACACCTTGGACAATGTAAGTATGTGAATCCTCCGATCTGAAGGGAGACTGAAAGATGTCCTTACAGCCTGGAGCTCTGAAAGATACCTCTGGTGCAGGGTTAGTCACATGGAACGCGGGCCTGGCGTGTGGCCAACACTTCCCCCACCCTACTGACCTTTTGCTCCACCACACCCAAATATCAATGTAAGTCTATAACTATTTTTTTTATTTTTTTGTTATTGTGTTATTCTGGGTTAATAAACCTTAAAACACGTATGACAAAGAGATAAAACATACATAAATAAAACACATTGCATATGCATAATAACTATTTATATCTTTTTACATTTTTTAAGTATGGTGAGGTCATGGGAAGGTGAACACGGTAGTGAATTGAAAATGTAACTTAACACAACCCTGGTGGAAACTCCAAAGCACCACTTACAGACCTTCTCTACTGGAGTCTGTTACAACCCACAGGTTTCTGGACATTGGACTGCACACGGCCACCAGAAAAAAACAAGGGAATTTCTAATGGTTAAATAAGAAGTCCACTTAATATCCGACTCCAGCAATCATTTCCAAGCTGCAGCTTGGATCAACCAGACCTCGTATCCATAGCTGTACCGTAGAACCTCCCTAGGATCAAAAGGAAATCAGTCCGTTCTTAACTGTGTGAATGCCATTGAGTGGGCGCCTAGTATGCCATCATTTACTTTGTGTAACATTAGTGCCCTGCACTTCTAGTCCAGATTGAGCCCCTTTGTGTCCATCCATTACCCATGATTCCAGGGCAGTAGCTGAGAACCCTCGAATGTAGAATGTGAGGAGTGAACACTGTTTTCTGCACTTTTTCCACCCTCTAGATCTACAAAGCCATTGAGGGACTCACAGCGGCTTACTCCGGCCTCATCACCAGACAGCAGATCGGGACCTCGTACGAGGGGCGCCCACTCTACGTGATCAAGGTTGGTTGTCAGGTTATAGGTTTTCTATTCAAAGAGGTGCATTTAGGGGAAATGGTGCTGTCCATAGGAGGTTCTCTCATGGAGCGGGGTTTCTGCTGAATTGGTACACACCTGTGCATTAGAACACACAAATTAGAGCATTAGGGGACAACTGTGCTCTTTCAATTGCATCACTTTGGGCCTGCTATGAAATGATATGATATGGTAGGTTATTTATAACGCACTTAATATCCAGAGGTTTCTAAGCCGGACCAGGGGATTGAACCTGTGTAGCTACTTGTCGTCTTGCTTCCAAGGCGAGCACGTTGCAGCTGAGCTATCGTCCCCATCATTATCATGATGCCTCGTCCTTTGCCATCCGTATTATGCCTTTTTCATATGTCATGCTGTGTGAGTCTCATAGGCTGTGCTTCTGTTTTTTTTGTGTTTATTGCCGCATAGTTTTTTAGAAAAGCATTCTAAATCAATAGCGGATAGACATATATGTACATGAGACAAAAACATATATTTTTTTTGAAGACATAAGATTCAGTTATATCAACATTCAACAGTGCAGATCTTATCAGAAAAATGGAAATAGGTGGATGTTGAGTGCAACCAATTTTATCAACGCAAGGAGGCTTCCGATAAGGTTTTTTATTTATTTATGTATCTTTCTATAATGCGCCGGAGCCCGCAGGCGTTTGAAATGGGACTTCGGAGTGCAATTTTCACATATTTCTCATTCCCAGTAGGAGTATTTTTAGGTAAGGAAAATATATTCAGGGACAGCGTAAGGGTCTTTCAACTTTTTCAAATGAAAGGGCCCTTGAGCCTCAGGGGACCCCCAGAAAACTCCTCCTATGTTGCCAGTCAGCAGTTTTATAATACGGCAATAGATTTCTTTGTATATTAGTTTTGTTCTGGGGCTTGAAATGGGTGCTTTGCAGCGCTCACGTCCCAAAATTAGTTTGATGGATCCCTTTAGACTGTCATTTGGGAGTGACGGCCTGAAGGGTTCCAGCAAATTAAGTTTGTAACACGAGCGCTGCAAGGTGCACATTTAAAGCAAAGACAAACACCCGGGCGTTAATAGTCACTGATTATCATGAGACGTCCAGGGAGCTGAAATGATCTGAACATTCCCCTGATGCTCTGTGGGTGGAAGCAGGGGGCAGCCTGCTATCTTTCAGCTGTTCTCTGTTTTTTGTTGTTTGGAGCATTGGCCTTTTTTTTGGGACTACAATTGACTGTTTTGCTGCTTATCTACAGTGCTGATCACAGCATGTATGAAGTAGTTTCTAGACAGCTCAAAGAAATTAGAAAAAAGGTGCTCTGGAGTAAAAGACCAACATGTTATAAACATAGATAGATGCTTATGCGTGGAGGTGCATGGAAGGTTCCATAGTCCCTGCAAAGTGGTCCAGCCAACCATTTAGTTTAAAGGTGACACACTCCAGGGCAGCTGGGTTGGCCATGGGAATCAGTCAATCTTCTAGTCTAGGTGTGTAGAGGCTTCAAAACAGCTAGCATCGGCTGCCTAGCTATCAGATATGCCCTGATCATTAGTCATGCCATAATCATATGCCATCACTCTCACATTTCTCCCATGCTTTGCCTATGTGCTCCTCCTTTGCCAGCTTCTATGCTATTTCAAGGGCTCCTCCCCCACACTGTTTATGAGTGACAGGACTTGCATGATATCCCTTAAAGGGATGAAATGACTCTTTTGCCATTCTTCCTCCTTTACCCTGCTAAGGATCTCCCCCTAACCTTGCTTATGCCATCCTGCTTGTGCCATGAGCCACCCCACGGGAAGGGTCCTTAGCGGATCTATGAACATACTTCGAATCTTGTTTTACTGAAAGGCAATTTCGCCAAGTTTTATTTTGGCCTATTTTACCACTTTTTCTTAATCACGGACATCAGGGGGAGACCTCCCGCACCCCCTCTTTCACCAACCCCCCCACACTCCCTTTCTACATACCGTACCAAAATCGACCATCTATATTTGTGTGGTAAACAAAGGTGGCAGAAAATGTGGCAGCCAAAATTCAGTGAATTTGCCATTCAGCAAAAGTGGGTAATACCTTCTTAGCAAAGAGACTTCCCCATTCTGTGGATCCTCTGCTGCCTTCTTAACCAAGATGTGACTGTGGCAAGCCACTGCAAGCTCTGCATGATGATGTGCATGCCCAGAAGACAAAGTGGGGCACCCCTGGGAGCCTGATGTACTCTCGTATGGCGCCCCCTGAAGGTGGGGAAGTGTTCCACCTTTTCAGCCCCTCACCCATCTACCAGCGGAAGACGGTACTGGTGCACCTGCGTGTGACATGGATGCCACACTACTCATCACAGGAAGAAGTACCTGCTTGGGTACCCTCTCTGACTGTTTTGTTCACAAGGCTGATCTTTTTTTCGCTCTATGTTTTCCTTCCTTTTCTGTGGGACAGGAGGGGAGTAGACGAATCATATTGGTTTGGGGTTTGAGATGGAGGGACCGCTCCTGAACACCCCTGGATAGGGAAGAGATTTGTAGGACTCTGATAGCCCACTGAATCTGATTTATTAGTACGTTTGTAAACCTAGATGGGTTCAGGCCTTTGATCCTCAGATCTCCATGGGTTTAGGCCCTGGCTCCTCTGATCTCCATTGGTTGAGGCCTTCGATCCTCAGATCTCCATCTGTTCAGGCCTAGGATCCTCGGATCTCCATTGGTTCATGCCTAGGATCCTCTGATCTCCATTGGTTAAGGTCTTCGATCCTCAGATCTCCAAGAGTTCAGGCCTTTGATCCTCAGATCTCCATGCGTTCAGGCCTTTGATCCTCAGATCCCCATGGGTTCAGACCTAGGCTCCTCTGATCTCCATTGGTTGAGGCCTTCGATCCTCAGATCTCCATCTGTTCAGGCCTAGGATCCTCGGATCTCCATGGGTTCATGCCTAGGATCCTCTGATCTCCATTGGTTAAGGTCTTCGATCCTCAGATCTCCAAGAGTTCAGGCCTTTGATCCTCAGATCTCCATGGATTCAGGCCTAGGCTCCTCTGATCTCCATTGGTTAAGGCCTTCGATCCTCAGATCTCCATGGGTTCAGGCCTTTGATCCTCAGATCTCCATGCGTTCAGGCCTGGGCTCCTCTGATCTCCATTCGTTGAGGCCTCTGATCCTCAGATCTCCATGGGTTCAGGCATTTAATCAGCAGATCTCCATGCGTTCAGTCCTAGAATCCCCAGATCTCTATGGGTTCAGGTTTATGATCCTCAGATTGCTATGGGTTCAGGGCTTTGATGCCCAGATATCCATGGGTTCAGGCGTAGGGTCTCCAGATGCCATGGATTCAGGCCTAGGATCCTCGGATCTCCATGGGGTTTCGGCCTAGGATCCTCAATGGAAGTAAACAGTCCAATATCTAGGTACTGATATGAAAAGACCCCTGCCTAGAATTGTTGAGCACAGATAGTTATGCCTCATCTCAGAAAAGTGGCCTCCCTTCCTTGAAACCAAAAAAGCAAGACATTCTGGGGTCTGACCTCATCTAATGGTGTCCCATTCCTAGCAATCCTATGCAGAGTCTCCATGAAATAGCTTTGTTACCGATTGGAGTTGACCACTGCCTCTGAAAGTCCTTTGTTACGGCCTGTGCACGATACAGATCCGTTTTTAGATTTGGCAAATTTTCAAACTGTTGTCATTCACATGGGAAAGTCTGAGGTGATTGAGTGGACTAACTATTGAATCCCAAACATCCCATGCTGTTTGTATCCTTCTGCATGCACATAGTTCTTTGGGAAGGGGCCACACAGCATGGAATGCTGTGAGGGCATGTCTAATGAGGCAGGGGATAGCACATGTCTCCATGCCCACTGCCTGCTGTTAGCAGCAAAAGGACACAGGGTGCCTGCTCTCCCCCAGTTTGAAACTGAGAGAAGATGGTAGATACATTCACACAATCTGAGAGTGAACTGTATGTGGTATGCAGCAGGTGGCGCTAGAGGACTGTGGCTGGCAATGTTTGTACAATGCCTACCCAAAAAGCAGCTCTATTGGCTATCCCGATGGCTGCGACAAAAAAGGTTGGTTCCCAATCTGGCTTGTCCAGTAAGTGTGCACCTCAGTTTGGAAACATATTCAATTGTGCCTTCTCTGAGTTTCTTGAGATGCATCTTTTGATTTAGGGGGAGCCTCTGGGGGCAACGAGAAGTTCAGGATAGAGAGAGAGGAGTATGTGGCACTCCATGTTTTGCTCATGCAAGGACCTTTCGGTTGTGTTTCTCACATGCATGGCTTATGCCTTATTTATATCACACTCCTTGGTCTGGCCAGTGTCACCCATATGCTTTGCTGGTTCATTCCCAATGGTACACACCATGTATTACACAGAGGATGTTTCACAAGTAATCCAGTACCAACCATCCTCTGTGCAATGCATGCAGACCAAAGAGGACAGCATGGGCCGGGCCAAAGGAGCAGGAGAGGTAAGTGGGGAGAAGAGAGTCCGGGAGGGGCGGGGGCTTGTGGGGGCGGGGAGCAGTGGGGCACTCTGGGGTTGTCGACACGGATAATGTGTGTGGGGTGAAAGGGAGAGTTGTGGAGGACAGGGAATATTGGTTGGAGTCCGGGGCTGCCCCCAGAGAAGCAGCAGGTGGCAGGCTGATGGGCAGGGCACATGCAGTGAAAATTGGTCTATTTTTCAAATCTCGCAATGGGAGGTGGTGCAAAATGGGTGATTTTGCATAATGAACACAAGAGTGTCTCAATAACTTCTTCATAGCATTGGTGGGCACCTTCCCTTTGTTTCCTATACCCCCAGACCGTCCTTACCCACCCTCCTATTCCTTGCTTATATCATCATGCAATGGGATGGCTCGCCATATGTCCTGTTATTGACCCCCCCAACTGTGTTATGCTGTTCTCCTATTCCTTCCTTATGCCATCTCCACCTGGGTTATGCTTTCTTCCTCTTCCTTGCTTTTATCATCCTGCTATAGTTACTGATGGCTCACAATATGCCCTGCGATTGACACACCCCAACTGTGATATGCTGTCCTCCTATTTCTTCCTTACTAGCTGTTCCTGGCGTAACATATGGCATGCTAGCATATCTTCCTTATGCCACCTCCACCTGGGTTATGCTGTCTTCCTCTTCCTTGCTTATTTCATCCTGGTATGGTTACTGATGGCTTGCCATATGACCTGTAATGGACACCCCCCACTCCACAACTGTGTTATCATTGGAGTTGTAGTACAACATATCTCCAACGCCACAGGTTGCTGACCCCAGGCCTAGAGACTGGGGAGAACCAGAGACAAAGGATTGCTGAGGAGCAAGACCATGGATGCACCTGAAAGCCATCACGAGAAAAAATAACTGGGAATGCATCCATTGATATCCAACCAAGAAGGGGAGGCAGGTGATCTGAGGGTGGGTGCTTGAAAGAAGATGCAGAACATAGTTAAAGATAAGTTGCAATGGGCAAAGAGTGCTGACTGCAAGAACACGCGGCAGAAAAGAACTGTAACTAAGAAGAGATGGCATCAGAGTGAGAGTCATTTTAGCATCTATGGTTATAGTGTTGCTCGTAGGAATCATTTCACCTGTAAGGTTATTGTGATGCTCATTGGAATCATTTGGCATCTAAGGTTACATTGATGCTGATCAGAATCATGTGCCATCTAGAGTTACAGGGATGCTCATAGCAATCATTTGGCACCTAAAGGTTGCAGTGATGCTTGTTGGAATTATTTGGCATCTAATGTTACAGAGATACTTGTAGAAATCCTTTGGCATCTAAAGATTACAGCGATGCCTGTAGGAATCATTTGACATCTAAAGCTTACAGTGATGTTTGTATGAATCATTTGGCTTCTATAGTTACAGGGATGTCTACAGGAATCATTTGACATCTAAAGGATTACAGTGATGCTCCTTGGAATCATTTGGCATCTAAAGTGTATAGGGATGCTCATAGGAATCATTTGGCATCTAAGGTTACATTGATGCTTGTAGGAATCATTTGGCATCTAAGGTTACAGTGGTGCTTGTAGGAAACATTTGGCATGTAAGGGACAGTGATGCTCGTAGGAATAATTTGGAATCTAAAGTTACAGGGATGCTCCTAGGAATCATTTGGCATCTGAGGTTAAGGTGATGCTTGTATTAATCATTTGGCATGCAAGGTTATAGTGATGCTCCTAGGAATCATTTGGCATCTATGGTTACAGTGATGCTCATAGGAATCATTTGGCATCTATGGCTACAGTGATGCTCATAGGAATCATTTGGCATCCACAGGTGCAGCGATGCTCATAGGAATCATTGGACATCTACGGTTACAGTGATGCTTGTAGAAATCATTTGGCATCTAAGGTTAAGGTGATGCTTGCATTAATCATTTGGCATGTTAGGTTACATTGATGCTCATAGGAATCGTTTGGCATCTACGGTTACAGTGATGCTCGTAGGAATCAAATGGCATCTAAGGTTAAGGTGATGCCCATAGGAATCGTTTGGCATCTACGGTTGCAGTGATGCTCGTAGGAATCAAATGGCATCTAAGGTTAAGGTGATGCTCATAGGAATCGTTTGGCATCTACGGTTACAGTGATGCTCGTAGGAATCAAATGGCATCTAAGGTTAAGGTGATGCTCATAGGAATCGTTTGGCATCTACGGTTACAGTGATGCTCGTAGGAATCAAATGGCATCTAAGGTTAAGGTGATGCTCATAGGAATCGTTTGGCATCTACGGTTACAGTGATGCTTGTAGGAATCATTTGGCATCTAAGCTTAAGGTGATGCTCGTAGGAATCATTTGGTATCTAAGGTTAAGGTGATGCTTGTAGGAATCGTTTGGTATCTAAGGTTCAGGTGATGCTCGTAGGAATCATTTGGCATGTAAGGTTGCAGTGATGCTTGTAGGAATCATTTGACATCTAAGGTTACAGGGATGCTCGTAGGAATCATTTGGCATGTAAGGTTGCAGTGATGCTTGTAGGAATCATTTGACATCTACGGTTACAGTGATGCTTGTAGAAATCATTTGGCATCTAAGGTTAAGGTGATGCCTGCATTAATCATTTGGCATGTTAGGTTACATTGATGCTCATACGAATCGTTTGGCATCTACGGTTACAGTGATGCTCGTAGGAATCAAATGGCATCTAAGGTTAAGGTAATGCTCATAGGAATCATTTGGCATTGATGGTTACAGTGATGCTTGTAGGAATCATTTGGTATCTATGGTTAAGGTGATGCTTGTAGGAATCATTTGGCATGTAAGGTTGCAGTGATGCTTGTAGGAATCATTTGACATCTGAAGTTACCATGATGCTCATAGGATTCATTTGGTATCTTGGATTACAGTAATGCATGTTTGAGTTGATTTCCTATTAAAGTCACAGTGATCCTTGCTGGGATGCTGAGCCAGAACTCAGTTATAAATTTGCATCTTCAGTTGTTGTAGTAATACGAGCTTGATTGCTTCTCGGCATCTGGTATGTATGGAGGGGCTGCACGGCAGGCAATTTAGAAAAGGTGGCTTTTCATATTATGCCTAAACTATGAATCGAGTCTGAATGCTGAATGTACCTAAACGATTACCAAAATCTGTATTTTACAACATTAGATCATTAAAAATACTTTGGCATAATTGGTTTGTAGTCTGGCTACAAATAGCAGCAAGGAGATTTGCCAAAAGACTATTGCCTCGGAAAGGCTCAAAGGTCTTGCACAAAGTCTGCTCTGGGCCTATTTGTCCTTTAGAAGCACATGCCTTCTGGGACAGTTCCCTTTTTCTTCATAAGCCTGGTGCCATTTCGTCTACTACAATGGGTGACGTGTAACATTGTATCCATTTGTTTTGCAGTTCAGCACTGGGGGAACAAACCGTCCTGCCATTTGGTTGGATGCCGGCATTCACTCACGGGAATGGGTCACTCAGGCTACGGCACTATGGACCGTTAACCAGGTAACATAATGTAGCACAGTCATATGAGGGTGGGTGGGAGGGAGGGAGTCAAGCTATTGATGTAGGTGAAGCTCAGTTGGTGATGTGGGAAGACATGAAGCTGATGGCATGGGGAATGTGAATCTGCTGATGTGGGCAGAAGTGAGGCTGCTGATGTGGAAGGGAGAGAAGCAGGTGATGTAGGAAGAGATTATTCTGGCGATATGGGAGGACGTAAAACTGGAGATCGAACGCTGGTGATGTGGGAGGAAACAAAGATGGTGATGCGAGAGGACATGAAGTTGATGTAAGATAAAGTAAAGCTAGCGATGTGGCTGATAGCAGTTTTGATGGTGGAATAAACAAAACTGTTAATGTGGGAGAAAGTGAAGATGTGGATGTGGGAGGAAGTGAAGATGTGGAAGGAAGTGAAGATGGTGATGACAAAGGAAGAGGAGAGGGTGCTGTATGAGGCGGTGAAGCTAGTGATATATGAAGAGGCAAAGCTGGTGATGTTTGAGGGGGTGTAGTTGGTGATGTGAGGTGAAGTGTAACTGAGGATATGGTTGTAGGAAATTAAGCTGGTGATGTGGGATGAAGCAAAGCTGCTTATGTGGGATTAGATGAATCTGGTGATGTCGGGGGAAGCAATGCAGATTATGGAATAAAGGAAAGGATGCCTGTGATGTGAGAAACCGTGAAGCTGCTTTTGCGGAGGAAGCAAAGCTGGTGAATTAGGCAAGTGAATATGGTGTTGTGGAAAAAGGGAATCTGGATATGTTGTAGGAGTAGAAGCTGGTGATGTGGAAGGACACAATGCTGGTGATGTGGGAGGAAATCAAGCTGGTTATGTGGGATGACACAAAGCTTGTGATGGGGATTAAATGATTCTGGTGAGGTGGGAGGAAGAGATTTTGGTGGTGGAGGAAATTTAGCTGGTGATGTGGGAGAAAGCAAAGCTGGTGATGAGGGAGAAAGAGATGATTGTCATGTGGGAGGAAGCAAGCCTTTTGATGTAGGATGAAGTGATGTGGTGACTTGGGAGTAACTAGATTTGGTGAAATGGAGAAGTAAATATGATATTGCAAAAGAAAAGGCAGATGATGATGTGGGAGGAAGCAACCCCGAGGATATGAGACAAAGTTAAGGTAGTGATGTGGAAGGAGGCAACGATGGTGATGTGGAATTAAGTGAATCAGGGGATGCGGGAGGAAGCAATTCTAGTGGTGTAAGAGGACATTTAAGCTGGTTATGTGGGAGAAAGCGAAGCTGGTAATGTGGGAGGAAGTAAATCTGGTGAAGTGCGAGGAAGAGATTCTGGTGATGTTGGAGGATATTTAACAGTCATGTGATAAAAATTGAAACGCTTGATGGAGGAAATGAAGCTGCTGATGGGGAAGAAGTGAAACTCGTGATGGAGGAGGAAGTGAAGGATGTCGGGGGAGGTGAACATGGTGTTACAGAGAAAGGGAACCAAGTGTAGGGGATATGGGAGAAATGTACTTGTGTTTTATCAGATACATACATAAAGTGCTAAAAGTGCTGCCCGGGGTGATAAAGTGCTGTCTTTCACGAAGCGTGTGAGAGGACCGAAGCGTAATGTTCTCCATTTCTCCTGATGCAGCTCGCCTCTCAGTATAGAAGGGATGCATCCATCACTGCCCTGCTGGACGAGATGGACGTGTATGTTCTGATTGTCACCAATCCCGATGGCTATGTCTTCACCCATTCATCGGTAAGTGCAGCAATGCCACCTGGGGGCTGCCTTCTGGGAGGTATTTCTGCCAATGCATTGATGTTCCTTTCTAGGTCACCATTGGGCTCACCAGCACTAGGACTGAGCCTGGTCGCCCCCCTCCTTGACCCATACCGGTATGTCTTCACAGGCTTCCTGGTCTCACTCAGTCTCATGCCTCCGGGTTCATCCATTCTGGGCTGCTAATTGTTCCCGCTCCGAGATGTCAGTACTTTGGTCACTACACCGCAGTAGAGTAGGGACCCACTGCGACAGTATAGAAGTATGCAAAGTCTGGGAATTGCAGCCCCACACTGTGACTGCATACAGATCTATGCACCCAGGGGAGTTATATCCCTGTATCCTCCAACCTCCCCCTGGTGCAACTGCATTCAGATATCCAAAGCCTGGGAATTGCAGCCCCACACTGTGACTGCATACAGATATATGCGCCCAGGAACAGAAGATATATCTCTGTATCCCCTCCCCCCCGATGCATCTGCATTCAGATAGCCAAAGCCTGGGAATTGCAGCCCCCCCCCCACTGTAAATGCATATAGATATATGCACCCAGGGGAGTTATATCCCCGTATCCCCCACCTTCCCCCTGGTTCAACTGCATGCAGATATCCAAAGCCTAGGAAGTGCAGCCCCCCACTGTAACTGCCTACAGATATATGCGCCCAGGGGAGTAATATCCCCGTATCCCCAACCATCCCCCTGGTGCAGCTGCATGTAGATATCCAAAGCCTGGGAATTGCAGCCCCCCCACTGCGACTGCATACAGATATATGCACCCAGGGGAGTTATATCCCCGTATCTCCCACCCTCCGCTAGTTCAACTGCATCCAGATCTCCAAAGCCTGGGAATTGCAGCCCCCCCCCACTGTAAATGCATACAGATATATGCACCCAGGGGAGTTATATCCCCGTATCCCCCCCCCCCCCCCGGTTCAACTGCATGCAGATATCCAAAGCCTAGGAATTGCAGCCCCCCACTGTAACTGCCTACAGATATATGCGCCCAGGGGAGTAATATCCCCATATCCCCAACCATCCCCCTGGTGCAGCTGCATGTAGATATCCAAAGCCTGGGAATTGCAGCCCCCCACTGTGACTGCATACAGATATATGCACCCAGGGGAGTTATATCCCCGTATCCCCCACCCTCCCCTAGTTCAACTGCATGCAGATATCCAAAGCCTGGGAATTGCAGCCCCCCCCCCACTGTAAATGCATACAGATATATGCACACAGGGGAGTTATATGCCCGTATCCCCCACACTCTCCTAGTTCAAATGCATGCAGATATCCAAAGCCTGGGAATTGCCGCCCCACACTGTGACTGCATACAGATATATGCGCCCAAGGGAATCATACCTGCGCTCCCACCACCCCCGCCGCAACTGCATGCTGCAACCAAGTACGAGATTAGGTAATTGCTGTACTCTTGCATTTTGAATTTTGCTGTTGTGTTCTGCCACATTGCGTTTACTCCCACAGGGCTTGCTAGTTTGGGCCTGTTTACATTTCCTGCTTCTCTGTAACGTCTTGTTCCCCATCACAATGGAACATCGTAGCTGTACCCCTGCCCGGGGCATGGCCACTCACCCCATGCATCTGCATTAAACACTGCTCGACTTCACCCACTCAACACACACCTCTACTTCCAATAGAATTCGGCTGAGTCACACGAACAAATTCGGTCCAGCTGTGCACATAAACATTTTCCTTGACTTTCCTTCTGCCCTGACAGTCCATCACGGCACCCATCCTCTCTTCTGATTTCTAGGGGCATGAGTACATTTGTAGAATCCTAACTTCACATCTCGGATCACGGTCCTCCAAAGGGCATTCAAACCCATGGCAGTAGGTACTATACACATGCCACATAACATAACATAACATAACATAACATAACATAACATAACATAACATAACATAACATAACATATCCAAAGCCTGGGAGTTGCATCCCCTCACTCTAACTGCATAAAGATACATGTGTCCAGGGAATCATACCCCACCCTCCTTCTCTCCATAATCCTATGCAATATATGCATGCAGCTATTTGTGCCATGGGAGTAACAGCCCTACTACTCCCACTGCAGCTGCACGCAGATATCTGTTGTGAGGGAATTACAGCCCCTCACTGTTACTGGTTAGATAGCAGCATTCTGGGCACTGCAGTGTACGCAAGGGATCAAAACACAGATTTGGTGAAAAGGAGAAAAAATCTGCTGCTGTGTGTCCGACATCAAGCAGTGAGCTGGAGCTACCTCTGGGGAATGGGGAGATAGTCTCGGGAGGATAGCTCAGGGGCAAAGTGCTCACCTTGGAAGCAAGACGACACGGAGCACTACAGGTTCGATCCCCGGGTCCACACTTAGAAACCTCTGGGTGTTAAGCGCGTTATAAATAACCTATCATATCATATCATAGTGCATAGTAGGCTGCAAATCGAACTTGCACTCAGGAACAAGAATGGTCATGGCTGGAGGTGACCATTAATATGTTTACAAAATCTAGAGATTCACCAAAGGGTCTTTAAACCATTGCCAAAGTTGACTATTACATCATGGAACGTATGCAGACTTAAACATTTATTAAAGGCCACCCACAGTGACTCTTCTTTTCGTGATAGGCATTTTCTTATGCTTCAGGAAACCATGGCCACTAAAGACGTTGACATTGAGGGATATGAAACTTTTACCAAGGCTGCTAGGAGGTGTATGAGAGGCAGACCGAGAGGTGGTTTGCTTATCTCGGTGGATTTCAGCCTAAAAGCAGAATGCATTGAGATACCAACCATCTCTGACAATGTATTGGCAATTCGAGTGACTCTGTCACCTACGTGGAGGCCCCTCCTGCTTGTTATTGTTTATTGGAACCCAGCATCTATAACTAGTGCTGGAATATTTGATGAAGTGGGTGCAATTATAGCCGACTGGTTGGAGGCTGGGTTGCTGCATTACATTATATCCGGAAGAGATTTTGACTCAGACTGCTAGTTGGTCAGCACGATTTCTGAGGAAACTTGGGTCAAATACTTTTCAGTGAAATATGCGGCCCCGGGAACAAATTCAAACTGGGAGATAGGAACTTTGGTAAATGAGACTGTAATTATTTTTCCCTAGGTAGAGGAGGATGTGATCTGGGCCATTAATAAGTCAAAGGCCTCTCGGGCGGCAGCCTAGCACCAGTGGTAATTAAAACTAATCCCCATCTATGTGCTAGAGTACTCTGTCCTCTGTTTAAGGCCATTTGGGAGTCTTGCCACCAGACCCTGTCATCCTGGCTGGAATCGCTTATTATCCCCATCCATATGAAAGGAGACGTTGGGGTCCCTGGTAACTACATACCCACAGCATTGCTCGACGTCTCAAGTCAAATCTTTGTGACTCTATTATTAAGAGAGGTTTTCTCGAGGCTAGGGGTGCTTTCTAGATACCAAGTGGACTTTAGAGCTAGAATTGGCACCACTCTGAATGCAACAACTCTGGCCCATTTTAGGGCTTGGTTCAAGAGGGTTGACCAGGGTCAGGCCTACATGGCATCCTTGGATATGAGTTCTGCCTTTGACAGAGTCAACTGAATGGTTTTGTGGATGAAACTGTCAAATGGAAAAGTCCCTTTACATTTGGTACTGCTGCTGGTAAGTCTGCACAAAAATACATCTCTGAGAGTGAGACTCACTAAAGAGGGGATCTTTCCGGGTGTGGTCAGGTCTTACGTTGGAGACAAGCAGGGGTGTGTATTGGCCGCACTACTTTTTAATGCCTATTTTTCCGACATTGAAAGGCTGTTGGCTGAGGAGACCACATTTCCAGTCAGAATTGGTCACATGAAGCTCGACTGGTTGGCTTTTGCTGACGATCATGTTTTGTATGACTGAACACCTATAGGCCTTCAGCAAAAGCTTGACTTGTTTTCCATCTATGCGCCCAAAAACAATTTGCTTGTAAACGGCTCTAAATCAAAGGTAGTGGTGTTCTCGAACAAGTCAAAACCTAAAACCATGGCTGGGTAGTGGGAGAACAAAGGATTGAAAGTGCTCTGACAACCCGCTACCTGGGATATCACTTGTCGAACAGTTGTTCCTTGGAGGAAACTGGTGCTCGATTAAAGTTGAAAGCAAAACTGTTGGTTTCCCAATTATTAAAAGAATCTGCTCTACACTTTTGTCTTCTGCCCCTACTTGAATTTTACTGCACCAAGGTAGAGCCAATACTCTTGTATGGTTTAGATCTCTCATTGCTGGACACGGGAGATATCCTTTACTCCATAAAGGTTATGATCTGGAAGAAGATTTGAATTTACCTCAGGGCTTACTTAGTTCAATTATAAGGTACGAATTATGACTGATTTAATTGGGGTCAAGATATTTGTGGAGACAATTGAGCTCCTACACTAAAATTGCTGACCCTGTGCCAGAATCTTTGTAAAAAGACTTGAGGATCATTTGTCAACAGAAATCAGTCCCCTCTTTTGTCTCCTTTAAAAAATATATGACCAGCGTTCTCTGGGAAATCAACTCGTCAGTGTCGGATTTGGTGACAAGCCGTCTAAGACCAAGCACGAACTGTCCATGTATGATTGGGGTCAAACAATCAACAAGATGGGCACTTATTGTCCTACAAAGAATATTCAAACTTCCCTAGGAAGGTGATTTGTCGAAATATCTTTGTTTCCGTTTGCCAGGGCAAGATGATTATACTTACGGTTCAAACTAAACATACTCTCTACAATGGACTGTGTTAGTAAATGGAACGGAGACCCTACGGGGTCCTTCGGTTGCCGTCTTTGCAAGCAGGCATCTTCTGTGGAGACAATGAAACATCTCACCCTCTTTTGTCCTAGTCTGACAGAGTGCCGAACAGTATATTTTGAGGGACATGCGGGAAGGGAACACATGTCTGATTTGTTTTGGGCTCGCCTTATGTGGGGGGATAATATCTTCCTTGTTTTTTTTAGCACTTTATAACTTTCTTTAAAGAAATTTTAGACAAGCTTAAATTAAGTTCTTAAATGTATGAATTGTATTGGTTTTGTACATGTGAGTGTTGATGAAATGTGTAATGTATCATGACGTACTACTTTTACATTGTTTGTGAAAGGCTTGCTTTGTACTTGCTACACTGTTAAGCTGTAACAATGAAAAAAAGAAATCTTCCAATATAACGTTGTCGTCTAGATGTTTTGTAATGCTCCCTTATGCACATTCCCAAACACTAAGTGTGTGGGACCAGTTGCCCTGGGGACAGAGGTAGCTCCAGGTGGCAGCTGGTGTCAAGATAACCAGGCCTTTTTATGATACAAGCAGGTGCTGAATAGCTCCCAGCATTTGCATTCCCTGCTGGCTCATACGGGTGCCCTTTACTGTTACTGCTTATAAACATGAGACTTCTGGGCACGACAGTCCCATTCTGGATCCCTCACTATTAATGCTCACTGATCACGTTCTCATGCCCCGCAGATGTAGCCTTCCCTAGGTGTAACTATCTCTGTCCTCCTAACTTAGGGCCAAACTCACCAATAAGGTACACAGAGTAAGTGTCCGCGATTGAACGTAGCTGGTGTAACTTTTGTCTTCTGGGTTTGTTGAGAAATGATCGGTCTCCACCGCCTCCAGTCAAATCGGAACTGGAAGGCGAGTGCCCTCCAGGGAAACCACCTGAAGGGAAACCCGCTTGGGGAAGAAAACCCTTCTCCACGGTGCCCTGTCAGCAGGCAAGAGGGTAGTCAGCTGGTAGAATGTGCAGAAGTGAGGATCCAGATAGAAGGGCAAGCCAAGATAAGACAATATGGAAATAGTAGCAAGTGCCTGAATAGCAGAATACCTGATTCACTTGAAGGGGGCTATTCTTTTCACAAAAGAAGTTACAATGAGCAACTCTGACTTACTCCGAGTAAGCCCGGTGTAAGTCAGAGTTACTTATTTTGTGAATAGCACAGCCCTCTCCAGCAGTAAGTTGGGTGTAACTTTGAGGTACTGCATGCAGCTTCTTTGTGAAATTGGCCCCACCTGAGTGCATAAAGTCAAGCCCTGCGTTTCCATCCTTCATAGCTTCTTCTTCACACGGCTAAATCCAAGAGCGTACCCCTGAACACTTCCCAGAAGTAACAAATCCACACTCTCTGTTGCCGGTTCTAACACGGCACCTCACTTCCCACCAGCCCCATTCACCATTATTTATTTTTATTTTTTATTTATTGTGTTACAGTTCAATAATTCACCATTATTTGGACCGCCGCCACATGCACCTCTCTGTGGGTCCCGCTCAGTCACAATCACCCATGAGGAGGACCCTGTCAGCCTGCTGTGGACATTCCGGGAGCCTACATTTGCACACATGTAGCCACTTACACACGTCATAAAGCTCGAGTGCTAGGGGCTCATAACTTGGGCGTAGGACAAACTTGGTTTGTTCTTAGGGAATTAGCTGTCTCCATGAAATGGCAAATAGTGACCACAGCCTTCACTTTACAGCGGTCTAAGGGGAGAGGGGGGGGGGGATTATCCATGCAGTGAGTACAAGCAACAACACCTTACAGGGAGGAACAAGTACTGAAAGACTAATTCCACTGCAGCTGGACCTCTGAGTTCTCAAGTAGTTCCAGGTCAGCCGGGAGAAGTTCATCCAGTCCTGGTTTGCATTTCTCATTTTAAACCTAGGACTACAAGTCCGGCATTCTGCAAAAAACTGGTCAGGGTAAGGTGCTCATGCGTGGCATGAGGCAACTCTCGAGCTTTGAGCAGTGGCCGCAGGGGCATGAACGGTTCCTGTCAGAGGTAACCTTGGCAAGTCCTGGTACTAGAGTAATAATGAAGATAGTTATTATTACTCCAGTGGGCCCTTTGCACGTTTGAAACCCGACATGGCCAACTCAGCCCTTCATTCCTCAGCGTCAATAAATTGAGTACCATTACATTGGGTAATGATATTAATTGTATTAGCGTTTAGAAGAGGGGGAACCGTGCATGAAGTGCTATACAAAACAGTAATATTATAATAGGTTTTAAAATTGAACTCGGCATAAAAAACAAAGATGGCACCACAACAATGGACACGCAAGAACCCTAAGAAACGTCACGCAACAGAACCTAGAGGTGAACTCTGCATGGAAGGCAGATTGGAAGCTGAAGTAAGGCTTGGAGGGGGCTCTAAGATGGGGGACTGGTAAGAAGCCTGCATTCAATGCAGGATCCCCAGTGAACCCCCATAGCAAATACCCAGAATCGACAGTCTGGCAGCCAATCAGGGGGAGGCACACTGGGAGTAAACCACAAGGAGCCAATGGGAACTGCCGAGGAATGATCAGAAGACAGAACGACCCAATCACTGGACAGGTAAGTAGAGGGTTCGAGATTGCTTGGTGGGAAATACCAAAATGAGGCCGACACTCAGGCGTGCCGAAATGTGAGCTGAGGAGATGGGCTTGTTGGGGGTCGCCTGCCATGTCCATTCGGCAGGCGCCCCCGGGGTGCTGCTTCCGCACAGCACCAAACAGGCCCAGCGCCTGTGGGAGTTTGGGGCCTGCCATGTCCATCCAGCAGGCCCCGTGGCACTAGGGGACATCAGCGCCATCGGGGTGGGGGCACAGCCTGCCAGGGTCCTGACCATGCGGACCTCGGCCACCGTCCTGGCACGAGGGTCCCATGGCAACAGGGCCTGCAGGCCTGCACCTCCCACATGTAGGCCTGCGGCCTACATCATTAATGAGACACGGACTCAGACCAACCTTCCACGGAGTCTGCAGCCGTTCTGTCTCACGTGCCTGCAGGGGCTCCTTTTATTAGCTGGGGCCATGACACAGTCATGGCCCATCTTAAAGGGGCAATACACGTGGGAGGGACACATCCCCTTAAAGGGGCAATACACGCAGGAGGGTCACCCATCACAGGGCTGAAGCCCGATTAGCTCAATGGTGTTTCGCGAAATAGTGTTTTGTTAGTCAGAGAGGGGAAAGAAGCCTTTTCTGAAACCAGTGGATTTAAAGTTTTACTGTGTTCGTGCAGATAAATGTCTTTACACAAACACAGCACTTTTAAGCTGCTAGTTTCAGCAAGTGCTTCCCTCACCCTGCCTAACAAAAATAAAATGCACACATCAGGCCCCTCTCCACGGATGTGAGCGAACATATATCATCGTTATATGTCCTTTCACATCTCAGGGGAAGGGGCTGATGCGCACACTTGCTTTTTGTTTGGCAGAGAGGTGAGGGAAGCGCTTTCTGAAAGCAGCAGCGTTAAAAAGGCTGCTGTGTTTGATCTCATAATGTAGCATGTGTGCACGGAGTGTGTATGTAATGCATGTGTGAATGGATGAGTGTGTGAATGAGTATGATGTATGGGGGCTGGGTGTGCATGTAAATGAGTGAGTGTATGGTGAATGGGATGTTTCAGTGAATGAATGTGTAACGTGTGCGCCTTTGTGTAATGCTTGGCTGCTACCATTTGATACTTGGGCCCCATGCCAGACAACCCTTGGGTTTGAACAGAGGGAGAGGAGCCTCCAAGTTTGCCATGCCCAGTTTAGAAAGTGGCCTCTGCCATCACCAGTTAGCCCCCCCCACCCACAATGTAGGTTTTGTTGCGCCCTCTGTCGAGAGCAGGGTTCCAAACAAGTCTCCCCTGTGCACCCTCCCCTGCCCCAGTACATGTTTTATATCCGTTTCATTCTTGACTAGTTCCTCGCTTTTTGGAGGTAACAGGATCCGTGACCTGTGTGATTCTTATTAGTCCATGTTTTATTTTTGTTTTTCAGAACCGTATGTGGCGCAAGACCCGATCCAAGCAGTCCGGCAGCCGGTGCGTGGGCGCGGACCCGAACCGGAACTGGGATGCAGGCTTTGGAGGTAGGAGAAGCTGCCAGGCTTCCTGGAGTGGCTGTTTTATTTATATACGGTGCCACTTAGTGGCACAACAATTCTTATCAAGGAAGGTTTGGTTAGACCCCTGTCAAATCCATCCATCCTTCCTTCCTTCCTTCCTTCCTTCCTTCCTTCCTTCCTTCCTTCCTTCCTTCCTTCCTTCCTTCCTTCCTTCCTTCCTTCCTTCCTTCCTTCCTTCCTTCCTTCCTTCCTTCCTTCCTTCCTTCCTTCCTTCCTTCCTTCCTTCCTTCCCTCCCTCCCTCCCTCCCTCCCTCCTTCCTTCCTTCCTTCCTTCCTTCCTCCCTCCCGTTCCCTCCATCCTTCCTTCCCATCTCGCCCCTTCCTTCCTTCCTTCCTTCCTTCCTTCCTTCCTTCCTTCCTTCCTTCCTTCCTTCCTTCCTTCCTTCCTTCCTTCCTTCCTTCCTTCCTTCCTTCCTTCCTTCCTTCCTTCCTTCTTTCTTTCCTTCCTTCCTTTCTTCCCTCCCCCCCTCCCTCCCTCCCTTCCTTCCTTCCTTCCTTCCTTCCTTCCTTCCTTCCTTCCTTCCTTCCTTCCTTCCTTCCTTCCTTCCTTCCTTCCTTCCTTCCTTCCTTCCTTCCTTCCTTCCCCCCTTCCTCCCTCCTGTTCCCTCCATCCTTCCTTCCCATCTCGTTCCTTCCTTCCTTCCTTCCTTCCTTCCTTCCTTCCTTCCTTCCTTCCTTCCTTCCTTCCTTCCTTCCTTCCTTCCTTCCTCCCTCCCTCCCTCCCTCCCTCCCTTCCTCCCTCCCTCCCTCCCTTCCTTCCTTCCTTCCTTCCTTCCTTCCTTCCTTCCTTCCTTCCTTCCTTCCTTCCTTCCTTCCTTCCTTCCTTCCTTCCTTCCTTCCTTCCTTCCTTCCTTCCTTCCTTCCTTCCTTCCTTCCTTCCTTCCTTCCTTCCTTCCTTCCTTCCTTCCTTCCTTCCTTCCTTCCTTCCTTCCTTCCTTCCTTCCTTCCTTCCTTCCTTCCTTCCTTCCTTCCTTCCTTCCTTCCTTCCTTCCTTCCTTCCTTCCTTCCTTCCTTCCTTCCTTCCTTCCTTCCTTCCTTCCTTCCTTCCTTCCTTCCTTCCTTCCTTCCTTCCTTCCTTCCTTCCTTCCTTCCTTCCTCCCTCCCTCCCTCCCTCCCTCCCTCCCTCCACATGAACTTGTCCTCTGTTTCCCTGCTGGCAGGCCCAGGCACCAGTAAAGACCCCTGCTCAGACTTGTACCATGGCCAAAGGGCTGAATCTGAAGTGGAGGTGAAGTCTGTTGCAAACTTCATAAGGCAGCATGGAAACATCAAGGCCTTCCTCACCATCCACAGCTACTCGCAGTACCTCATGTACCCCTTCGGATACAAATGCACCAACCCAGCAGACAAGACTGAACTGGTGAGTTACCCTCACAGCTAACTCCTCCATGGGAGCCTGTGGTGCTCAAGTCTCACACATACGTTTACTCTGTGAATATATGCACGCGCTTATTTATTTATTTATGTTTATATTTTCAGAGCGCACAAAACCCACAGGCATTAAGGCACTGGTTGAAAGGGGGGAAGGGGAGGCATAGGGGGTGTGGGAAGTAGATCATTACAAGGAAGCTTCACTGTCTGCTCTCTGGTCAGGATTTATACAGCATTACACATGGGAACACATCATCCCAAATTGCTGCCACTCATATTCAGAGGAGTCATTTTACGTAAAAAGTTGGGAAGTGGGCACACGTCAACCTCATTTTAAACGTGATCTTTTGTGGGGAACGGGCAAAGAACGCAGAGTTTCATTCAAATCATTCTGGAATAAAGGGTATGTAGAATAAAGGCGTGGGGCCCGAAGAATGTATGGGTGCAGAAGAGGCAGAGCCAAGTAGTGGGATTTGGCATGGCACTAACATTCAAACAGTAGCTGAGTCAGCAAAAGACACATAACTGGCCTGCTGGCTCCCCAGGGTCAGTAGTATGTCTTATTATGTGTACAGGGGGAAGCTTGATAGCCAACAAGGTCCACCTTCACTGCTGTACATTCTGAATAGGTACAGGCAACATTCTAACTCCTTTGTCTGAAGGCCAGATACAGTATAATTGTGCATTCAATGATTTTATGCAGTTATTTTAAGCTGGTGGGTGACAGTGTCCCCTTAATTTACCTTATTATGAATGAAGGTGATTCTTGGCTAGGCCCGATTTGGACTCTCCTTCCACAAAGGCACTCGAGTCGAGCTGTAGCCAGACATTCAGCTCAAGCCAGGTACCAAGGCCTAAGAAAATCAGAGTAAGGCGAGTCGGTGGTGTCAGGAGATATTGGTGGGGTTACTAATGAGGAGCTCATTCGGGATGCCTTACTAGACGCGCTTAATAACAAAAACCTGGCAAGCTGAACGGTATAATGATGTTCAAGCTTAAGCACCTTAACTACATGGTTTCTGATGCTGCTCTGGAAGAAATATTCAGGGTTGCCAATGGTAATCTCAAAAGAGTGGAAGATAATCCTGAAAGTGCGGAGCGCTTCAAGAGTACACCACTGGATTGATTCTTCAGCTGGAGCCCATCTTTGAGCAATTGGCAATATGGTAAGAGTTGCAAATCTGAGCCTCCTGGGAGTGCCAAAACTATCTGATGGGACACAACTGAAACAGGCCTCACAAAATATGTGCAGCCACTAGCTTAGTTGAATAGCTTTTATGAAGGTTGAGTACCATTAATATGATACGCAACCTTGCAGGCGAGTGCTGTGAAATTCTGTGATGTTTGTAACTTTTATTTGACAATTGCTGCGAACAAACTTTGTTTGCGATAAATGTTAAATAAAAGTGTCACTGGACTTGGCTGGCCTCTGGGTAGCAGCAGTGTGCCAATCATGACAAGGGCTTATGGTGACATGCACCATTTTACAGAAAGTGCTGATAAAATGTTTGTCACCAGTCGCCATGGGTCGAGTGCATTTCTTTTAGGTCGAGTAGGGAAGCTAATTCACTCAATCTGCAGATCGAGCAGGATTTTAAACACTTTGTAAGGCCTGCTAAAATATGCCACTGATGTTGTCACAATTTATGTCAAGACAAAAGGTGATGGGATGCCGGTCCCTACCAGGACGGCGAAGAGACTCCTCATTAGAGGAAGTTTGCAGGTGGCTTTGGGGGAATGAACATGCTGATTAAGTTCTAGCACCTGGATAAGAGGGCTGAGATCCTGAAAGCAGCAGCAGCAATGAAGAAGGATCAGCAGTCTACCATTTTAGTCTACAATTTTGCTCAGTAGCCATCTGGGAGATGTATGATTTACATGCCCTCCGGAAGCAGTTACTAGATTTTAGCGTCCAGGCTTCGCTGTGTTAATCGTCAAGATTCCAAGGGAAGTTGTATATATTCACCGAACAAGAAGCTATCAAAGTGTTCATATCGAAAGTCTGGTCTGTGTGGACCCCACACTGATTAATGACTGAGGCTTCATTGTTTTTTTTCTGGTGGGTTGGGCTTACGCAACTACATGTAGAGTGCTTTAGGCATTGACCTTTGAGTTGTTCTCTTGGCCGGTAAGCCCTGTACCCCCCACAACAGGACAATTCTAATTGAAGGGTGTACTTGGACCGTAGGAGCTTCTCAGGAATGTGGTGTCCATATCTGGTGGAATGTCGCGTGTGAACTGTTTGTAAAAGTCACAGATTATTTCATAGCTTTGGCCGTTTATTGACTTCATTTTCCAAATGGATCACAGGGAAAGTTCCTTTCGCCCCTTTTGCCTAAAAGCAGCATGACTTCAAGTGATGAGATGTGAACATCAGGCAAATAAATAACGAAGCAATGCAAAGTCTCTTTTGAATAGTGTTGCACTCCAATACTGTCATCTGATGTTATTGGAACACACTGTATTGATTTCAGGGATGACATGGGAAATTAGCTCGCGGAGTGTGGGGCGAAGCCATTCAGGTTCCTTGGTTTGCGGGCTGATACTCCCAAGCTCAGTCTGCATTCCCAGGAACCCACTCCACCACGACACATACCATTTCCATTTTTCCTTTTTTTATTCATATCATCCCTCCTCCCCAACCCCACTTACCTGATTGTGGCAGCGGCGCAGCAGCTTCCCTGGATCTTGGTTTTCCGGCCACCATGGTAATGGAAGAGATGCTCCGTACATAGCCCGCCTTCTACAACCATGGTGTCCATCTTGGCAAAGTATTTTCATTCTTTGAACGGGACCCAGCTTTGGTAACCTGGGGTACTAATGGTGTTAGTCTTCCGTTCCACGGGCTAAACCGGGGGTGGGGGGTAACGTCCCAGAGCCCTCGTTAACCAACCTTGTTTGTGCAGGCCGTTAACTCAGACTACCGGTCCGTTACGCCCCGGTGTAGCCCGTGGAACGGGTAACAAAAGCCACATTGTTGTTTTGAGTTCAAAAAAGAGCAAACATGTATTTTTTATTGTGGTGCTCACAAGGTTCGTGACTACATACATTTATGATCACACAAAGAAATATGAAAGGAGCATTTAATAGAATGGCATTTAAAAATTGCGTTCCCCTCATCATTCAGATCTAGTGCTTACACAAAATGTTGGAACTTAAACACAAATAAGAAGTAAGCACAACTGGTGCTTTTTAATATCAAACGTGCCTTTTTCATATAGTTATTAAAGTCCCCTGAGAGTTTCTTTTAAAAAGGTTAACACAACCTGTATGTGCAAACACTCCAGTCATAGTGGTTGATGGCTGTGAGTTCATTCCATTACCTTGTCTTCCCAGCAGACTTTAGTCACGGAAATCGATTGCAGCTGTTGTTACATTAAAAAAATACGCTACCACGAACCCATGTAGAGAGGAAAGGTCTAATGGCTCAGCCATTACCTGCCCCGTTCCCAGCAGACATAATGTTGCTGACTGCCTGAGGCCCACATCGAAGCAGGAAACACATCAGAACCATTGCATCAGCAACTTGCAAATGTAGTTGATCAAATGTTGGGTTGAGGCAATGTCTTGCTCCCCCCTCCCCCCTAAGATTACACTCAGGTGTATATCTTTTGCAACTTGTGCAGTATCACATGGACTCCAGAACAAGAATCTGCAACCTTTGGCTCTCCAGATGTTTTGTACTACAACGACCATCACCCCAAGGCAGCATAGTCAATGCAGAGGGATCCTGGGAGACATGGGCCCTCATTCCGAGATTGGAGGTTGCCATGGCGCTATTTGTGCCATGGCTGCCTCCAATACCAGGTCCGACACCGGTCTGGTTGAATGGGGACTTACCGGGACATTCCAACCTGTGCGGACCCGGTAAATCCCCATTCAACCAACCATTACCCATTCCCATTTGAGCCCCCATAGGGATACAGGATTTAATAGATCACTGATCCTAACCTTGGTGCCAGCTTTGACTGAACAGTCCTTTTGGAAGGCCATCTTGCAGATGTGAAATTCCTGCTAAAGTGTATTGCAACCAGAACCAAACGTTTTTCCCTTCCACCCCAGGGGTTCCTTGTGGGTCATTGGTGAGACAGCCTATGACTTATCTAAGGTAAGGCAATCGGTCACACAGAGGACACTAGGCATCATGATGGCCATCAACACGCTGGTGAGCCATACTGTGTATTGGCCTCATTATGAATTTGGTGGTAACAGTAAAAACAGGTGGCATTTCAAATACTGACCACTTTTAATATCCACCCTATTGTGCTTTGGGAGTATTTATCCCATGCAGTATTTTAATAATACTGCATGCAGTAATTACTTCATAAATAGGGGTTTGAATAGCACCTCAGAATCAAGTGAATGACCCCATAATTGTACCTGCTCCCAAAAGATGGAGGTTATATTAATGTTTGACCCCAAACTATGCACTTCGGAATTCGTTCCATAAAAAGAGGTTCCTAGTGATTGCATCGAATGCAAAAGCATCGAATGCAAAACCATTGAAAAAAGATGCATAAAAAAATGTATTTAAAAAAATAAATAATGGGGGGTCCCTGGAGATGAGGGTCCCCTCCCCAATCCCCGTTTTTTACCCCTTAAAACCCATTATAGTAAAAAAAATACCTTTACCTACAAAAAAAATGCATTTTTTCGATGCAATTTTTTCGATGCTTTTGCATTCGATACTATGTATTCAATGCAATGCCTGGATACCATAAAAAGAGTATCTCTGCACTTAACCCAGGGCCCTGCTGGACTGGGCGCACTTGTTCCCCTCCGCCTCCTTTCCACTACTGTCTGTGCACTTACATGACCTCAATGTACTAGGCCTAGTTTGCCAGACCTAGTACGGTCGTTTTTTTGTCCTGTATGTCCCCCCCATCACCTCACTCTTTGTCATGCACTTGCACTATCTGAAACGTTGTTGGCCTAGTATGGTAGGTTGTGGATTGTTTGTTCTTCTCAACCCCCCCTCCCTTTCTCTCCTTCCTTCTTGTCTTGCACTTGCTCTAGTAGTAATGCCGTCAGGCCTAGTATGCTAGTCACTTTTTGTTAGATCATTCGGAAACTTGAAGGCCTAAGAAAGTCTTCTGTATTCCCTTGTTGCCTTACCGCCTCGAAGCGCTTTAAAGCACTTCACTTGTGTATAAGCTCTTTACAACTAAACAATTACAATGGGACGTGCTCCAAAATATGTTTTTCTGCAACTGAAAAGATTCCCCCCCACTTCTGTTTTATTTAGCACCCTAGGGATGATGTACACATTCTGGGGTCCTTGTTCAATCCCTGGGTACAATTGCATGAATCTAGGAAGTGGAAAGGGCATTTCTAGGCACTTAATGAACATCCCCTATTCATAAACAAGATTATAGTTTATAATTGGTTATTTATAACATGCTTAATACCCAGAGGTTTCTAAGCACGGACCCGGGGATCAAACCTGTGTTGCTCTGTGTCATCTTGCTTCCAAGGCGAGCATGTTGCCCCTGAGCTATCCTCCTGAGCTAATTGCCTGACCTGGAAAGGCTTAGTATTCCCTGACTGGAAATGCTTAGCACTCTGGCATTCCCCTGCACATGTATGGAACTGGAGCGGGTCAAGGAATTGCCTGTAAGATGCTACGGGAAACCTTGTTGAGCGGGACGGGTGTCTACAAGTAGAGGGTACCGGTGGTGGATTGGCCTACAGGGAACTATGGAGATTTCCCTGTGGGCCTCTGCACCCTGGGCCTCTTTTGTGTACGTACCCTGGTTTTTGGATCCTCGTACCTTCTCTCCCATGCAGCCTGTCACCTTCTTTCTATCTCTGCCCCCAATTCCCCTTCAAAAATGTCTTGTTAGAATGCTCCCAAACCCAGGTTAGAGGGGCTGGGCTTGCTTGCACTCTGTAATATGAGGGCCACTTTGGAAAATATTTCCAGGGACACTTTTGGTTTCCAGTCCACACCGGGAAGGGACTGGCCAATAGACTTGATGTGGGGGGACTACAAGAAAAGCAGGTTTCATAGGGTGTCCACCGTAAAAAGTAAAATAGGAAAATAGGGGATGAAAGGGTATCACGAGGTAAATCGCATGGCAGCGAGGGGGCAAAAAGCGGGGAACAGAGGGAAAGATAAGTGAGGCGTGCCCCATAATTTAGGGAACATTTAAGCAGGCACTGCATTGAGCCTAGGGACACCAGGGACAAAACAAGCATTGTCAAAGTCAACAGTTTTGGGTTTTTTGTTGGCACAGGAAAAGTATTTGCCAGGCACTGTCATAATGGTGCTTTCTGCCGTAAGATGGTAACAGCTGCAAAATGGCGCGAGTAGCTGAGCATAAGACAGCTGCATAGTTGCCAACATGATCCATTCCAATCTGTAGGTGCGTATCCAGTCCAGGTTTTTTCTTTGAATTCTGGAACTTGTAGTCTGAGCTTTATAATGGGAAAAACAGAATTACAAGTCCCAGAATGCAAAGAAAAACCCAAACTGGAAAAGCAGCTACAAATTGTAATGGATCATGTTGGCAACCATGCAGCTGCACCTGACAAACGCCTATCTAGCACCTTAACACAAGACACAACTGGTGCATTTGTCAATGCTTGTTTCTTTTCAATATTAATATTTTATGTTTATTTAGAGTAAAATATATAACACCTCGATTGTATTAAATTATTAATGTCATTTCTTGGTATGAATTTTTAAAAAACATATATTTTAATAAAATCTCTGATAACACATTGACTGTGCTGGAAAAATACAAAACAGCCTTTGCAACATCGTTTTGCTTTTCTAAGCAGTTGAATGAAGCTCCCACCTTTTTTTTGGTTAAATAATTTTTTATCAAGGATTCATGTAAGATAAATTCTTAATTATACAAGTTAGGTTTACCACAGACTTAAACAGACAACATGCATTACATCAAGTATATGAACGCATGAATAGCAAACTATAGCGGTGAATTAATTAACGTCATACAATTATTGGAAGGAAGCAATTGATGCAAATTATGTCAGAAGCATGCAACAAGAAGACTCACAAGGAAAGACACACAAGACAAACTGACACAGTAGGGAGGGATGGGGTGAGTATATGGGATCTAAGGCAAATTATTGTTTTACACCTAAATAAGTTGCAAACACTTCCCATGTGTTAAATAATTTAGCACGTGTTCCATTCCAGAAATCATGCATTTTTTTCAAATCTATGGAAATAACAGATATGATATGATATGGCATTTATAACACGCCTGCACACAAGTGTTTCTAGGCGCAAGAAGATAGAGTGCCGCCATATTTTGTAAGAAAAGTTTTTTGCAGGTTTCCAATTTGATGAAATCCTATATATATGTATACATACACAATTAAATAAGCCCGGCGAAGGTCATGAATTCATATATGGAGTAACTAAAACACCAATCATTAAGTTACATAAAGTTAATGGTTCTTGACAAATAAATCTATCCCATTTCCACAATTGTACGCTTGTTTCAATCTTATTGAATCACTTATTGCAATGCCCCGGCCGCAACACCTTGTCACATGTTGCACTATGCTTCTGCCTACCCTTTACTCTGCCCAGACCACCGTTCCAGGACTTTTTTCTGTACACTTCTACCACTGATGGGGGCTTTTTGAGAGTTAAGAAAGAGCCGAGGATGGTGTTCCCCTGCATTTTGCAGATGAAATTTATGGGCCATTTGGTAAAAAATGAATCTGCGGTAAAAAGATGCATTACAAAGATCAGCGGTAAAAACACATGGAACCGTAGTTGAAAGAAGTTGTGCACCAAAAGTCAGAATTATTCAAATAAAATTGCATTTAGAAATGATTACATAATAGCCAGGAAGATATCTCAGCGGGTTGAGTGATCGACCAATTCAGCCTTTCATCCTTCCAAGGTCGATAAATGAGTGCCAACTTTGGTTGGGTGATTGTTGTATGTACGGGGCTTTGGCAAAACCGCTATATAAATAACATTTTTTGACTGGAAGTCAATGGACTCATGCACCCATAAAAGCGCCCCTCGATTTCAATAGGATCACCCTCAGTGGCGTAACACAAAATTTGGGGGCCCCCCTGTGAGCCATTTTGAGGACCCCCCCAGCTGGGCAACACAACATTGGGTCGCGCCACACTCTGGGCAGGCCTGGATTACCACCTTTGTGCAATGCGCAAAAGCATGCTTCTTCAGGCGTACACCGCGCACTGTACTAGGAGAAGCTTGTATATATATATATATATATATATATATATATAGATATACATACATGCGTTTAGATGCATTATACAGCACAATTTCTGAGAAGAATTGGCCAAAAAGCCAGAGCGTTTGAAAATGTTTTGTAGGGTAACACCTGTCCAAAAATCCAATACATGCAAGTCACCAGCAGTGCACAGGAACATTAATGCTTTAATTAATGTTATGCTTTGCTATTAAAAATGCCATGCCGCAGTGAAAACGTGTCCAACTGGCGGCATATTATAGACTAGTCTAGACACATAATAACATGTTACAGTAAAGCATGCCTGACCACATTTAGACATACCTAGACTGGTTGCACCAAAAGGGCAGTCGAAGCAATAACACTTCTCATGGTTGTTTTATCACAGATGCCCAGAAATATATACAATGCCACAGTAAGAAACAGCTAGACTGGCAGCACCCAAATTCCAGTATAGCTAGGTAATTATACTTAGCAGAACTGCTTTATCAGAGATGTCCAGTTAAAAAAAAAGTTAAGCCAAACTAAGAAATGACTAGACTGGCTAAGTACCTAATACACAAGTACTGGGACAAGGAAGAATGGGGATACGAGTAATGAAGATTACAAATAAGTAATCATGGCATTATATACAGGCAGTGGCACAACACCATTGATCTGACTGGGCTTCAGTCCTCTCCCCCATCCCCTGACATTTTGGGCTATGTTGACTCGACCTGGCAGACCTACAAAGTCGTTGCCAGACAGAACAGGACACAGATTTTAAACAAAGCCTGAGTTTCGACATTAATAAAGGCCCAGCAATTACTAACATAAAGCATTTCACTGTTAGTTTTTAGGCAGTTGAAATCGTGATGTGGGTTTAGTACTTGCATGCCAGGGGAGTTAATGGAACGGTAGAGAGGGGACAGGAGACCGCTCATTCTCGCAGCAGTCCATAAGTGGGCACTTTCAGACTTAAAGGAGAGAGTTAACTGCTTGTAACATTGAATCTGCACTAGAATAGCCTTATTAGAATGCGTAAAGAAGTTAGATGCCTCCACACAAATAGGTTTGCCCCTCCCCCACCGCTCGTGACGTTAGCGCCTCTCCCAACATTTGAAGGGTTAGCAGCCTCCCGAAATGTAGGTTTTGTTGAGCCCCTGAACACAAGCACACACACCATTCACTGTACACATACACACACACCCTGCCACCCATACATTTAAGTTTGTACCCTTTTACCATACAGGCACACCCTGGCAGCCACTCATACATTTAAGTGTGCACCCTTTCACCAGACGGGCACATGCAGGCAGCCACCCATACATTTAAGTGTGTACCCGTTCACCATACAGGCACACCCTGACAGCGCTCATACATTTAAGTGTGCACTCTTTCACCATACAGGCAGCCACCTATACATTTAAGTGTGCACCTTTTCACCATACACTCACACACGCACACTTAGCCACCCATATATTTGAGTGTGCACACTTTCACCATACACTCACACAGGCATATCCAGGCCTCAACATGCACTTACATTATACACATACATATACACACACTTAGATGCACGCACACACATTTAAAGAAATTACATTTTTTTACCTTTAATCCGTTGGTCCAGGGAACAAGACGTTCAGCTCCCTGCAGCACCCAGGAATCAATGTTCCCGTCATCTGCAGAGGATCTGGAATCCTCCGTGTCATGGGGTGGAGGGGAGCCCCATTACTTCAAAAAGAAATGGTTTCTTTTTGAAGTCACTCTGACGTCATAAACAAATTATTTCTGTTAAAGGACCAAACTGGAACAGAAATAATTTCTTTATGAAGGTAGAGTGACTTCAAACAGAAACTATTTCTTTTTTAAGCCATAGGGCTTCCTAACCCATGACATGGAGGCCTCCAGCCTGTAGGCTTCCATGCCATGGGGTGGGGGAGCCCTCAGACTTCCTAAAGAAATAGAATCTTGTTTTAATCACTCTGCCTTCATAAAGACGTTATTTCTGTAAAGAGTGACTTCAAAAAGGCCCCCTCCCAGGACATGTGCTGGGCCCCCGCACTGCAGGAGGTGCGGGGGCCTGTTACACCGGTGATCACCCTCCAAAACAGATGAGTTCACCCACCTGAGCAAACCAACAGTATTGAAAGTCGGCCTTTGCACACACCACTCTCTCATTGTCGTGGAACCACACACTTCTCCCCCTGTTGTCACCCAAACACACACCCCTCGCTCTCTCTCTCCCTCGCAGACATGCCTTGCCCCCTTCATTTTACATGGGGTCCTGTGTTCTGATTTTGAAATTCATCAATTTCGCACCCTCCATTACCTGGTTCTAACGTGCAATGGGAGTTGCAACATGGATTGCATTCTGCTGCATGTCCCCCGCTACCTCTCCATGGGACACCCAAGAAACCATGGCCATATTCCCCTACCTCCCCACTCACATTATCAGGGGATACCCCAGGGAACCCCACCATCACATCATCCAAGCTCCATCTCCCCACGTACTTGTCCCCAGTGCTTAGTGTGTAAAACAAATGAGTGCCAGGGCCGAAATATTTTCTAGCACTCCTGTGACACTGCGGGTGGGCAGTTCCCCACCACTGCTGTCACCACCCATAGCTGCTCCCCACAGTGTCGACATGTTTGGGGTTACACTACAGCTCGCACATGCTCATTGTGGTTGATGGATGCACCGCCTACTACCACTTCATAATTAAACTGAGCCTGTGATAATAAGTGCTGGGGCTAAAAAATAAGTATCAGGGCTGAGCCCTGGCAAACACCCCCACACATTGAGCACTGCCTCTCCTCCCCTCCACTGGCCTGGTCCATTCTGCCTCCTTTCTCCAGGTAGTGCAGAGTGGACGTTTCACACTGGATTAGATGAAAAACGTCCTCTGCGCAATACATGCCGTGCCCTCCTCCACAAACGCATTGTTCCAAGCCTCGGCTCCTGATGAGGATATCCCGCACACCCAACGCTGAGTTGTGTATTTACTTCTTGAATATTTATAAGCTTTGTCGAGTTTCAGGGGTGAAGAGTTTCGCCAAACCTTAGGCGGTACATTCTTGAGGTCTGCGTAATTTACAAAGAGGGGACCCATTACGTTTCCACTTTCGTGTAAACAGGTTCCCTCTGCCTCATTTTCAACAATGACACACTTGAGTGCAAAGGGGGAGTATAAAAGTGCGGTGTAGGCCATGCATATTGAGTAAACGCTGCATGCCATTTACGCATGGCGGGCAGTGTTTACAATGTATTCCTATAGAATCCACCTGCTTTTTGCTTTTGTATCCAGTGGGATCCACACCATTTGCACCAGCATGAAAGTAATTGCTGGCGTAAATGCTGGAGCATTTGTATGGGGCAGGGGAAGGAGGCAGCATCGTAACTTATGATTCGTCCCTCCTGCCCACCATATGAAATGGGGTGTAATGTAAATTATTGCATAATTTGTAGACATTACATTTACTCTGGAACGCCCTACCATCCACCTTAAAGTCTGACCAACCCTACCCTACCTTCAGACACAACCTTATAACGTGGATCAAAAACGCAGACACACCTTAGATCTCCTACTGCCTGGACCTACCCAAGCCTAGGAACTCCTGTTTAGGACTGTAAATACATGCTTTCACATTCTTTACATGTTGTATATTTTTGTATATTTTTGCGTATATTTCTGTATATTTTGCATATATTCCTGCATTTTGTGTTGTATATTATTCTTGCTGCTCTACTTGACCATGTAATCCTGTAACAAAGCTTTGAGCTGTCTTATAAAATGCGCCCGGTTACCCGTGGGTCTGGTGCGCAATATTAATAATAAAAACAAACAAACAAACAAAACATTACGACTCTTGGAACATGAGCTGCTAGAACAATACATCTGGTGATGTGGAAGAAATGGTTCAGGTTGAAAGAGCTCCTTTCAAAAGCGCTAACCTCAAAATGACGCATGTCAAAGTAGCATACCCCCGTCTGTGTATTGATAGCACAGGGGAGCCGTGTTACCCCTCTCTTCTCTCACTCCTCAACACCTGAAATCGATGTCTTCCTCGCTCACCTGTCCCAGAGTGCTGTGCTATTCTGAGTGTGCTCAGAGACACTTGTGTACAGGCGCGTTATGAATGACATATCATGTTAGATATGCTTTATTGATATAATACACCAAGCTATACAGGCCAGCACAGCCTTGTAGTTTTATCCTATGTCCCCCGTGCCAGATCTGACAAGCAACCTAGATGCAGCCATGGAGCCGATTGGCAGAAGTGCTAACATTCGGGCTCATTCCAAGTTTGCCGGTCCGAAATAGAAGTGCTGGTAATAACATAAACTGGCCCTTTTCAGGACTGGCAAACTACAAGTTTGCTGGTGAGGTGCCTGACTTACTAAAGCTGGAGGTAAGTCAGGCACGCCACCGGGAAAACAATGACCGGTAATAATGGCAATCCCCCATGGAGTCCTGGAATGGGGATCTATATACCATTGTCGACACCTGTAATCTGCTGGTAATACCGGCAGATCAGGCACCAGTAACGGTATTACCGTTTGGTGGTATCCTGCCGGATTTACCGCCAGGATACTGGCAAACCTGGAATAAGCCCCATTATCTCCCATTCCCTGGTGCTTTTGATTGTTGTGCAACCGATCAGTGTCGTAACACGGGTCCTTTGACATTGAAATGCTGACCCAGCTTGATTTTTTCCCTTGAAATGCATTGGACGGTTGACTGTTTTAGAGTAGCAGCCAGGAAGACGTCAATAAATCTACTCTAAAATGTAGATTGGACCAAATCAAATGTGCCTCACTTAAGAGCAGATCTGGGCGAGCAGGGGACTCTCTGGCTTCACGGAAACTCTCCATTCTTTTATGGTCGTAGAGTTGGGCAAAGTGGTGGGACAGCTCAGGCGGTTGATGGGCCCATTGCGGTCTGTATCCTGTAAGGCGCAAGACAGACTCATCCTTTTGTTCTTCTGAGGTGGATAACATGTGTGGCAGTGTGTTGGGTGGGAGCAGCATGTTTTATTAAGATGATGGGGCATATATAGGAACACACACTAATAATATTGTCTCCTTAGGATGCTTTGGGCAGGTCTGCTGCCAGCGCCATCGCCTCCCTGTACGGCACCAAGTACACCGTGGGAACCATCTGCTCGACCATTTGTAAGTGATTGCCTTTCTTTCATGCATTAGAATTGGTGATATATGTTGCAGTACGGCTGAGTGGGTGCAAGTAACAGCAAAATAGAACATGATAGTTTGAGCAAAGCTGCTTGGTTGGTTTCCTTGGTTTAGGATCCCATTGTATGCCAACTTCAAAATATGAAAAATAAGTTGCAATTTTTAAGATTAATCGACAAACCCCCCTCTCTCCTTGAAATGCAGTGCCCATTCTGAGGGATACGTCTTTTACCTAATAAAAGAGAAACACAAGCATTGGCAAAGCCAAGAGTTTTGGCTTTGGTGTAGACATGGAATAGTTATCAGGCACTGCCATCATGGTGCTACCTGGTCATTAGATGGGAACAACTGGAAAGTGGGGTGAGTGCCTGGGCATATGATGTAAGTGCTTAGTAAATGCCTATCTGACACCTATAGACGAGCCACAACGGTTGGCTTTGTCAGTGCTTGCCAATCCTTCATTTTAAAAGGAATTCAGTGCAAGGAATAATATTAAATGAAGTGGCTGAAGGTTTTACTTGGTTAAGACATTCGAATATTTACAGCTGTGATTGGGCCATCAGCTCTCGGCAGACCCCTTAGAAGGAACACTGGGTGGCTAGAGGTTGGAAGAGCCAGCTCAGAGAGACTCCAGGAGGATGTGTTGTGGGCAGGGGTGGGCAGGTAGTGGGTGGCAATGGCCATGGGGATTAGCATGGCCATGGGCAGTCAAACAGCACCCACTAGCTGTGTGCCCCTCCTCACATGTTCTCTCCCTCTTAGTTGTCCTCTAGCACAAAAGTAGCAGTGCTGTCTATAGGTGGCACGCAACAGCTAAAAATAAAAAAACACAATTCTAAAAACGTTTGAATTATGGCACACTTAACACTTTGCAAAGAAATATGCAGGCATTTACATTTTTTTTTCGCCCCCCCCAAAAATGCAGTTAATACACTGATTGCCATTACTGAGAATAGCAATAAGAATAGCAATAACGTTGCACGTTTCCTTTGCGCTTTGTGCTGAATTTCTCCGTTTTCAAACAGCTGTAACATTAGACGCGATTGACCAATTTAGGCTCCCATCCACACCTCTGAAGAACTTATTTATTTGCTATAACTGAATGTTGTAGGTTGTGCTACCGATGATTAGACAGACATAAGAAGTCCAAAGGTGGTCGAGTATACTACATTTAGCGAGCAGAGTGGTCACTTCTTCAGATCCGTCTGGTCCCCCATGCCAACGTCCCACATCATCACTGCACTTCCTCAGTTGACTGCCGCAGGACGCGCAGCGTCCAGAATAGTATTGTGTATCCTGCCACAAAGATGTAAAAGCTTTATAGCCTACAATGTTACCTCATTAAAAAGCCAATTGTCAATATTCCCTGTTTCTGATCAAGGTAAGGCCAAAATGGTCTTAGGGATATATGCCTCTGCCCAAAATATGATGTAATAAAGTGTGTAGTCAGGAACTGCAATATTGTTGCTTTCTGGAAAAGGCAACATTATCCAGGAGTGGACCCCAAGCTACAGGTGGGGTATCAGTGATTTACTTCCGCAGAAAGTGTATCACCTTCTTTTCGGCTCTTGGCACCCCTTGTTGTGCTGATCTTCACAAATGTTGTCTTCACTGTCTGGCTGCGCTGCTTGCGCGACGCAAACACCATATCCGGAGGACGGCCATCATCCTAATCAGCCTTCACCATGATCATAGTCCTCTTTATTCCTATAGTAATAATCCATGCCCCGATACAGAGGAAAAAGCCCACACAGGAATGAAACCAACACTAAAAGAAAAGGGTAGGAACACTGAAGAGAGGTAATCCAAAAGAGAAGAATTGATCTTCAACTGAAATACCGCGAAAACTTAACATGAGGTGGGAGTTCTCTGGCCACTGACTCCCAACTGCAAGTATGCCAAACGCAACGCCTTATGGAATCTATGCACTTCCTCCTTTCTCACTTTGGAAAGGTTGTTGTACTTTTGAAGAAAAAAATGACTCCCAAAAATATGTTATCTGAAGGATTGGCCAATTGGCAACAGCAGAAGGACTTGCTTCAGTTTCATGACGTTGGCTGCCTCCACTCGCGCTTCTGCCCCGTTCACGGGGGAGATCACTCTTCTCAATTCTATGAGTGCCCACCCCGCTCCAGGGACTCAAAGGGCGGAACAAAAAAAACTTTACTCGGATACCCCTGTGTCTTAGAAGGGAGATATGGCCTACTGACCCCACCACCCTAAGGGGACTGAAAGGGTTCATATTTTGTAGCATTTTCTGGTGGTGAATGATTAGGTAATAAAGGGACAGCACTGGTTCCTGATTTCAAGGTTTTGACGCACTTGAACCTGGGAATAATGTATCTTAAGAAGTGGATGACTGAGTGGAATTTAACCAACTGCATGAATAAGGAAAGTTCTACTGAGCCAGAAATGATGGAGAGAAACTCTCATGTCTTGTACCTGACCATTATGGGGGTACCCCACTTGTAATTCTGCAGGAGGTTCTGAGACTAGGCTTTTCCCTTCGTATGATAGAACTGTTGTAATGTTTGGCTCTTCTGGTCATTCGAACCTATGTACGAATGGTCCACCGCTCTATTTAAACACGTTCCTTGAGAAATTGCACAGGCAGTCCTTAATGGGTAGTAATGGCCCTGGCTTCAAGTTAAAGACCTGAGCAAACGGAGGGAATTTAAATACGTGTCAGTGCTGTTACCATATCAGTGCTGTTTCCACTCAGGAAAGACCAGCTGTAAGAGTGTCATGGCTTTTGGAACCCCAACATATTATAAAGGAAATGGCGAATGGTAGTTCCTTCTCCATTTCCTGGTGCAGCCATCAGGTGGTGTGTGGGGATGCGGGCAGGTGGAGTGTGAGGAATGACCATGTGGTATGGGGGAGGCAGTGATTGGGAAGCAGTGAGGAGAAGATCCCTGAGAAGGGAGGGCACGTGGCGGCTGACTGCAGGGGTGACACGATCCCATTCGATGACTTGAATTGCAGGCTCACACTGGGTGGTAAGGTCTGCCACCCAAGGCCACTGATTGGCTATATGCCATTATCACGCTGTGACTGAAGCATTATTTCCCAGACAAATCATTTCTCAGTTTCCAACTTGAGACTCTTTCTCCAAAGGTCTTCCAGAATGAGGTGTCATTTCGATAGGTAGGCATATAGTGTGCTGACAATAGAAGCAGATGAGCCCCACGAGTGTGGCTCAGATTTGGTTTGACAATACACTAACTTGGACTCCTGACACTTTCTTCTCTCCTTCCCCAGACCAAGCCAGTGGAGGCAGCATCGACTGGTCCTACGATTACGGCATCAAGTACTCCTTCGCCTTCGAACTGAGGGACACTGGGCGTTACGGTTTCCTCCTGCCAACCTCCCAGATCATCCCAACAGCTGAGGAAACCTGGCTGGGTCTAAAGAAGATCTTTGAGCACGTGCAGAACAACCCTTACTAGATGAAGATGTATGCTGGAACGTGAATGGCAAAGATTTTAATTTAATCACCATGGCATGTTGTCCAACTGTGTCATCGTGTTGGATGACTGCGGTTTGTACAGTGTGTTGCTGGAAGTTTCTCACCTTGTGACATCATCCGCTATTGTACTACTTTCTCAATACCAATTTTTTTTAAAATTATATTTGTAAAGAAGCATCAGCTCCGTTTCTGTTTGTACTCATTTTCTACCCTTGGCCTGAGATCTGCCTTCCGCTCTGTTCCGGGGAAGAATAAGGAAAGGCCTGATTGGCCCGCATCAGGAAGTCAAGTTCGGCGGAGGGACTCAGAAAAAGTGGTACCTGGATCTTCCAAGCATGGGCAAGTTCATGAAGCCACTTACACTAGATATGAGATAAAGTACTTCCAGTCATTTGCAATTAGCGCTTGGCAAATTATCAAAGAGTTCCAGGATCTGCGACGGAGGAAAGAGTTTAGGCATCGCAGAGTGCAATTAGAAGCATTACAAGGTCACAGAGCTTTGAGGTTACTAGCTAGCAAAAAAGAAGCAACATTTGTGCGTTATTTGGTTGAGAATGTTATAATGGGTAAGCCTCCGTGAGAATGCTAATATCGATGCTGCTTCTAATCCAAAGCCGCAATCCAATGGGTCTTTCTTTCATCCCACAAGTGTCAATTGTTTTAAGACGTTTGCCTTCTTATAGCACTGTGTATTTGTTGCTAATATACCCTTTCTTCTATTTCATTCTATTGATTGGTTCCTCATGTTACAATTTCACCAATAACTCTTTTGGTTTATGAATAAGCATTAAACTGAAAGCCAAAGGTTCAGATAGAAGTACCGATGACATTCAGTTTTTGTTGATTTTATACCTCAATTAACGTTTTGTTCATTTTATTTTCTATTGGTAATTGAATGTCTTCTTTGTTTACAAACATTTTTCAGTAAATTGTATTATTAATCACAAAAATGATATTCCATAATCAATGTGATAATTATAGTGTTGTAATTTAATACTCATTCAATAATTAATAAACTGATAGCGATCATTTTCTCACCTCATGGTTTTATATCTTCTGCTTGACAAATCCTAAATTTAAAGAAAAATAGCCAACATTTTTGTGATAAATAATCAAAGGGTTAATTCAATCAGAACATTGGGAACCAATCACTACAATGAAAGGGTATCCTAGCAACAAGTATATAATCTTACAAAATGGTGAATGGTGCTCATATTGTCAAGGATTCAATTGCTAAAACAAGCAATAGGATATTGGGGAAAAGGCATTGATAATACACCGCTGGAGATAAACATTGAATGAATGGACATCGCAATTTGACTCAGGAGAAATGAATTGAAACAAATGATTTGCAACTATGTTGTTTATGTGATTGTGATTGTATTAAAACACCTTCATTATTTCAAAACATTATCAACACTGAGAACGATTGGGTTACACTTATACACACTTTAACCTGTTTTAGGGAATGCCACATTAATACTAAAAGAAGGTCTTCATTGCCATCAATGGTGTAGGTAGCTATGAAAAACCCAAAAGCCAGCCAGAGCATTCATAGTTTAGAACATCTGGCCTTACTTGAACAATTAATGTGCCAACTACCCAGTCCAATGCACCCATAGGCGACCCTGGGAGGTTGTGCAAACCCCCCAGGTCAGGCAATGCAGCCTCTCCAGGAGTCAAAACAGTCTTCTGTTTGTCAACATGGCAGAATTACCTTTAGCCACCCAATCCTCTTTTCTTCTGATTTTATGCAACTCTAACTCACTGCTCATTGTCAATGATGGCACTGCATCTCATCTCCCATTGCTATTTTATTGTTTTAGGTGTAGGCCACTGCATGCCATGATAGGGCAAACTCTCCATCTCTACAGTTACTCCACCAATGCCTGATTGCGTCCTTGATGGTTGCTATGGGGCGAGGGTTATGCAGAAGAGTGATAAGCCTCACACACATGGTGTAATGTGCCTTGGTATTTCCAGTGGGAGCCTGTATACACAAACACATGTCTGCACAGACCTCTTGAGCAGATCGTGGCTTTACTTAATGGTTCTTGTAACAATGTTTGAGAGTGTACACTGTGTCAATGTCTCATTTAGCAATTCCTTTGGGGGGTGCTGGGAGACTCTGTGGGGTCCATAGTATTCACTCGCTCGACAGAGCAACACCTGGCAGTTGTAAAAAGAAGGTCCCACAGGGTCTATTTCCTCTCCCCAACCTCTTAGGGCAGGGGGCATAACTGGAGGCTATAGACACAGGACTAGGTGAGGGTGTTAGACTATCTGGCCACCAGCGCACAGACCACAATACCAGGAAAGCAGGGAACACAGAAATCTCACAGTACTGGCTTGTCCTAGAGAGCCATTTACATGGGTTGGAGAGGGTAGCAAAGTAAGGTGAGCTTCAAGGCCATTCAGGAGCCATGACATTTCTGTCTGACTGCTAGATAGTGATGGGGGGCGTTTTAAGCCCGTTACACGCGACCGCATAAACAAGCATGTAATTACTGAGCACAGAGAATTGGGAGCCCCATGACACATGTTAATATTGATGAGGAGAGGTGGGATACAAGGTAATGAGACATAGTAGGGCAAGTAGACCATGGGCCTTAATACGAGGTTGGCGGTAACCCAACAGTGGCACCGGTGGGTTGCCGCCAATCCTGTAACACTGTTTCCGCTGCCTGACATCCTGGTGCCACTGGGACATTCCAAGTCCTGGCGGCCCGGGAAGTCAGACGGCAGAAAATTTTAGTCCCCATTCCCATTGAGTCCCAGAGGACACCACGGGAATAGGGACTCAGGCCCATGACTATTCTTGGGGCTTTAGTCATTAGGGAAATGGCCCAGTCAATCAAGGGCCTTATTGGGACCTTCCAAACAGGTTGTGCAGTATTAAAGGAGGCAGAGGAAATCTGGATTTGAGGGAGTTGGGAGGGGTTGCGAAAGCCAGAACCCATAGTTTACTGAGAGTTATAAGCTTGTCGTGAATAAGTCTATTTTTGCAGTAGAAATAAGTATTTTAATCCATACATTTCGCATTTGACCAGCTGGAGGTATATAGTATACCTGGGTAGTTGGAAGTAAGTGCAGCATAAAAAGAGCACCAAGTATGCATTCTTACATGAATAGAATGGGTAGGCCCATTTTAAACAGTGGGGTTAATAGACTTAGCAATTACAGGCAGGTTCTTTCAGATTATGTATGCATTCCCTGAAGACAAGTATACATTCAGTACAGCGCCTAAAAGCAGATTCGCTGAGCTGTATGCATTCACTGCAAACATGTATAACTTTATTGTAGTGTTTAGAAAGAGATTAACATATTAGTTAGATACATATTACATAGGATTTATGTCATCAGGAGTTGGGCGATATCCCGACACTAATTCTGCCGGGATACCGCCCAACGCAATTAGCGTTACTGCAACTCAGTCCCCATTCCCATTGGGTGTATGGGGGTTTCTTGGCGCTATTAGCTAATAGCACCGCAAACGAGCTGAAAATTACGATTTTTACCTCCAGCAAAAGCTTGTGGTAAAACTCCCTTTTTCCACCCAACACAAGATTGGATGGAGTGGTAAATGCAGCGGTAATAGCATTACCACCGCATTTTACCACTCTGATCAACTTGTGATGAGGCCTTAACATTTAACATTGACTAAATGAAAGGCCAATGGCCATGTTGCATTATGTGCAACTTGAATCCAGCAAAATCCCCTTTCAAAATATTCCCTTCTTTAAACTCAAGAAGCAATCAGAACAAGTTGTTCAGCAAATTTAATGTAGATAAAAACCCATTTAAGAAACAGGGAAGTTTAGTTTTACGTAAGTCAAATTACGAATGAGCTTATTAACACAGGCCACCAGAAAACAAGTGGTTTAGGCTACGGTCACCAGAGCAAAGTGGTTTCTGGCCGTCTAATGTATTTTTAAAAAGAAGGTAAAAGCGTGCACTTAGAGATTCCATTTATTAGCCAACTACAATTATAGAAACAGTATAAAATCTAGATTGAGATTGGGGGCTCAAAAGAACGCGACCCATTAGCGTGATTGCGGACAGCAAATCGTGCAGGAGACCAAATAGAAAATGAAGCAGAAAGTTGAACCTCCATCTGCCAGATGAAGGGATGCTGGCCACGATGGCAGGGGTATGAAAAGCAACCATTTTAGAGCAGCCAGATGCTAATGACTTAATATTTATTTTTCTTCAAAGAGACACAGAAGCATTTAGGAACATTTGTACTCAATTACCCGGTACACTATGTTAGTACAGAGACAAGGGCACAGTTGATAATTTGCATTCAATTACCTGCTATGCTACTTATTACGGAGACAAAAGAAGCATGTTTCATTATTGTTTGGATGTTCAGTAAAATAGATGAATGCAGAGGCACCAAATAGGCCTGCATTCATTTGATGATCCGGGAAATCATACCAGAGGAGACGCACAGGAAGTGAGTTGCATTTATCGGAGTAAACCAATACACTAAATCAGTGAAGAGAATAAAGTTCAAGCATTTGTTAGCAGCATGGATTTAGGTTTCACCTGCCAGATGACGAAGTGATTTGAGCAGTCTGAACACAGCATTAGATAAAAGCATCTAGCAAAGACAGCATCCTTAATTTAAAAAAATGTACAACAAACGGAAATGTTTTAAATGAATTCAAATAATAAGCAGTACAATTGCAAATGCCAGTGCATGATGTTTATTGGGAAGAATGTATTCTTAAAAGATAGAGCTTTTTTGTTGAAGAGGTCACATCAGCCTGGATGCATTTGTTTTATTTGCGATGGTTAAAAAACATAGATTTTAAAACAATGAATAACATTAAATATACCAACTTGATATCCTTGCAACTCTTTGAAAAAGACCAGTGACCGAGGTAAATGGTTACACTTTGTTATCAGTAAAAAGTGCAAAGGTAATTTATGCTTGAACAGGTTGTTTTAGAAAACAACTTCCTGTCCATCCCAGGAAAACTTAGAAGCTTGACATAAGAACAAGGACGAGAAATACACAACAATATCACTGATCCATGCAATAACTATTATTTCGATTGGATTAGCTACATTTTACATTCATTCCTTGATGGATCTTTCCCTGAGCAAAGCTCTCAGATACTTCCATACACCTTTTCAGGGGCTTATAGACACCATCTTAAGGACACATCAGGATTTTGCAACATGCTTACATTGACAATATTGTGATACACAGGCGATCATGGGAAGAACATAGGAACATTTGTATTTCATTTGTCAAAAGTTACAGCAAGAGGGCCTGACAATCAATCTCACAAAATGTCACCTAGCCCAACCTGTGGTTATATTTGGCAATTTGCGGTGGAAACTGTTTGGTTCAAACACAGTGTAAAAAAGTTGACTTGTCTATCTACGAAGAAGGCGTTACAAGCATTCTTGGGGCTGGTGGGATAGTACTTCTGCTTCGACCCCAATTTCACTGCAGTGGGGCCCCTCACAGGCTAGCTCAAGGACAGTCAACCAAACCACCTGAAGTGGCAGGATGAGGTTGGTGCTTTATAATCTTTGAGACCACTGGGGTGCAGCCCTTCACATCTTGGTATGCCAAACCTTTCACAACCTTTCCTGTTACAAACAGATGCATCAGAGTCAGACTGGTGATTGTATTGTCACAAAAGTGACAGAGAATTAACTGACCATCGTCTACAAAATTGTTCCTTTGAAAGCTTAATTACTTACTCCCCTAGTGAAGGTAAGCTGCAATCCAATGTAGACTTCCTCGGCTACCACCCTCTGTCCCCCAGTGAAATCTCTTGGTGCTGCCAGTTGAAAAGCAGAATATGTTGGCAAAGCCACATTTAGTAATCTGGTTGGAGAGTGCCAGGAGAATCTGGTGGGGACAGTGGTCATCACCCGTCCTGCGAGGCAACCCCTGCAGGTGGTACATTGAGGATGCCCCACGTTCTGTCTCCCTTATTCAACCTCCCACGTTGTTAAAATCTGGTATGTGCATTGACCACCATACCAGGAGAGTGTTGAAAGCCCTTCACATCTTGGTATGCCAAACCTTTCACAACCTTTCCTGTTACAAACAGATGCATCAGAGTCAGACTGGTGATTGTATTGTCACAAAAGTGACAGAGAATTAACTGACCATCGTCTACAAAATTGTTCCTTTGAAAGCTTAATTACTTACTCCCCTAGTGAAGGTAAGCTGCAATCCAATGTAGACTTCCTCGGCTACCACCCTCTGTCCCCCAGTGAAATCTCTTGGTGCTGCCAGTTGAAAAGCAGAATATGTTGGCAAAGCCACATTTAGTAATCTGGTTGGAGAGTGCCAGGAGAATCTGGTGGGGACAGTGGTCATCACCCGTCCTGCGAGGCAACCCCTGCAGGTGGTACATTGAGGATGCCCCACGTTCTGTCTCCCTTATTCAACCTCCCACGTTGTTAAAATCTGGTATGTGCATTGACCACCATACCAGGAGAGTGTTGAAAGCAGACATCACATAGCAAATAGATCAAGCAGCTTGCAAGACAGTTTGTGATAGAGAGAACATGGTTACCATGAACACGAGACAGCTGAATCCCAGGTAAACTCTCAATTGGCCTACATGTCGGAAGCCAGAAGGAAGCAGTTAATCTGTAGCAAGGTTAGATGACCTGAATAGCCGCATGGAGTGCATGGCGGTTCCACCTCACTCCATGAAGGAAGCAGAAGCATTTAATCATTTTGTCTGCATCAGGAATAAAAATGAATTAATTACTGGGCATGTAGCTGAGGAGACCCACAACACATGTGAAGGATGATGAGGGGAGGTGAACCACAAAATGGGGAAGAGGGAAAATGTACAGTGAATTGAGAAATGGTCCAGCTGATCTGGGGTATTATTGGGACATTCTGTACAGGTTAAGCAGTTTAAAAGGAGGCAGAGAAGAGAATATCTGGATTTGATCCAGTTGGGTTGGCAGTACTGAGTTGCAGTGCAGTACCAGAGGGAAAGAAAGGGAAAGCAAGGAGCCATAACACACTGCGAGCTATAACTCAGTCTCTGGCAGGCATTAGACTGCAAGGAGAGCAGGATGTACACATGATGCTAGTGTATATCCAGACAGTTACTGGTCAAGGCTAGAAACTACCAAGGAGAAACATATGTTGCTAGCCTGCTGGGTCTAGAACCCCAACCATAGCAGGAGCCAATGATAACCAGAAGCATGAGAAGTACTGCTACCAAGACCATGAATAAAGCCAGCAATTCAGGAGGAAAGAGAAACACTGAGCCTGTCCTAGGCTCAATGCATGGCAGGTGACCCCTGGCTGGTGGGCGAGGATAACTACAGACCAACAAGCACCTAGACATGGTTAGGAGATATTCCTGTGTGTAGTAGTTTGTGGTATCCAAAAAGGCCAGGGGGAAGAATACATTGTTGTGGGTATGGTGCAATTTCCTTTTAGGCACTATGAAGGCAACCCACAGTTCGTGAGTAGTCATATTTGAACCAAGGGGCACTGTAACAAGACACTACAGCGGACAGCTGGATGCCCTACCCCAATAACAGACTTGGGACTTATTTAAGACTCAGAACTTTGGGGTCCCAGGGCTTTAGGTCCCATGACAGACCAGGGCACCCTGGACCTTGGCCATTGGAGTGGGAGAAGTGGATATGACATTAGGTCCAGTGAAGAACAAACCTCCATTCCCACCAATTTTGTTAGACACCCATCCAGAATTATGTTTCCAAGCTGCCCCTTTTAATTTTCAACCAACCCATTCAGTGCACATCCAACCCCTCCTTGTGTGCAATAAAGGTGTTAAATTGTGAACCTGAGTCTTCAGTGCTTTAAAAGTAGGCCATTTTTAAACGACTGTGGGGTTATTGAAAGTAAATAGTCGACCATCCCTTTGTTAAAGATGGAAAATTATACTTTGTTCTACTGATCATTTTATTATTATTTTGTTTCTAATTATGGGCATTTATAGGACATTTTGGGCCATTACTGTTCATACTAGAAAATTACATTGAAGAAGAGTTTTGAACCCAGGACCCGTAGCTGCTTCCTTTCTCGAGCCAAATGTTCAAACCTCTTCAATACCAATGCAATACTTAGGAAGCATGTATATAAATTTAGGCTGAGTGCACTATGCACTCTGCACCATTTTGGTAATGGTACTGAGTGTCTACTCTGCTGGACAGTACATAATGGGACATGGTGGGTATCGCTAAGATCCTGCGCATGGGCCGTCCAGTTTGTGTCTTGGGCAACAGCATTGAGAGAATGAAGGGGTGCAGTTATTATGCTTTTATGGCTATTGTTAATGGGAAAAAAGTAATAAGTGAGTTTGAGGCTGCTCAATAGGGCACAGGGTTTTATATAATGGAAAAGGCTGCATCGTGTGTTATCAGATATTACAAATGTCAATGACAAGCACTCTAGCTGCCCATTCAGGCCTGGGGTCAAGCGGCCCCATGAATGCATAGGGTGTGTGAGCCTCCCAGGATCATAGGTGTGTAGAGGCATTTGTGGCACCCTGATCCCAGTTTACTCCTAGGTTGATATTCCCAGCTTGCACAATTCTGGTAGTATTGCCTTTTGGGCCATACCAGTATACTCCCAGTGTGTTGTCATGGTTCAAATGATATCAAACTCCAGCCAAGATCTAGCAAAAGATTATCGCCAATTGAGGTCCAGTGAATTAATGCAAAGAGGTCAGAAACAATCAAGAACCCTGTAAATAGGGAAACAGGTTTAGAAAAGTGACAATAATTAACGAGAAAGGTAGATCACTTCTAAGAGCAAGAGGCAGTGCCCGTAACTGCCAGCCAACTTGATAGATAACAGATCGAGGGGGTATGCTAACTCACAGGGAGACCACTGAGAGAATGCACCAGAGACCGCTGGCAAAAACCCAGCAGGATGGCCGCTGAAGCAGGGGACTGTATTTAATTATGCAGTAGTTTCACAACAAGGAGTATTACATAGCAGAAGAGGAGGGACCTTGGAGGATCAAGAAGCATGGTGCCATGGTCTGGAGGTTGCAAAATGAACAGATAAGAACAAGTGAACTGGAAGAAACTCACAAGGAAAGAGGGGAATGATAGAGCGATGGAGGGTAAGGTGAAAACTGTACGTAGAGAGTGAAAGCAAAACTCCAGGTTATCAGGCACATAATGCACATTTGATCATCACCATCCCAAGAAGGCCTGGGAATAAAGGTTGCCCTGACAGCATCTTGGAATGGGAAAATCCCAGTCTTGGCATTTTGGAGGACTATCTGCCTTTCTGGTAAAACAAATGCCTTTTCATCATCCTCCCAGTGGCTAAAGCAACGTTTCAAATTAACTGGATTATTTGTATTTTATTTTTTATTGTGTTTTAAGTTTACATGTAAACCTTACACAAATATAAAGAGAAATAAAAATATACGTACAAATAAAAGTAAAAGAAAACAACTTGTCACAAACAGAGTATACAATCACTACAAACCAAACACAGTGTCTCACTCAGCACAAAAGCAACATTGTTCATAAAGCAACCAAAACATAAAATTCTTAGGTTATTCAGCGGGTCAGTGTTTTTTGATTTCCCTGGAGCAAAATCACCATTGTCTATTCATATCACTCTTCTAACCCCACAACCATAAGTTCTTTCTAGTTCTTAAGATATCAAATCGAAAATGCATGATAACAGTTCTCGACTGAGATGAAGAAAAGCGAATCAAGTAGGGGGGTAAGCCCCCCCGTTATTTATGGATAGGTACAAGGTCAGGTATACGTTTGTATTTTTTTAATGTATTGGCATGTCTCACACCTATCCCTTTGCCATAACCTTTTTTTTAAATGTGCTCATGTTTTCCAAGCCCTCCTTCAAAGATAGCCCCTTGCTAGTTAGTCCTTCTTGAGACTTCCTGACAAAAATATTATTTCTCCTTGACCGTCAAGTCCAAAGGCCTCTTATAAAGGGTTCTTGGAGGCCTCATGATTTTTTTACGGATCAAGAATCTTTTCCACAGAAGCCTAGCGTTAAGGGATACCAGTCCCATCTAAAGGCGGATTACCGCCACGGGAATGCACTTCGGCATCGCTAATACATGCTTCCAAATCATTCCTTCTATCAAGGTTAAATCTAAGTCAAAGAGGGCCTGGTATGTTTCCAGTCCATATAATAATGTTGGAATAACTTTACTTTCATAGAATCTGATTACTGGTAGCATAGTAAATTTGCCAAACCAATTATGAAAGTGCTTCGCAAAAAGGTTGAGCCCCAGATATTGTGGGTCCTCCACACTTTCCAATTTCTGGTCTAATAACCACCAATTTGTACACAACCTCTTTTTCTTGCTGGTTAATTGTAGGATCTATGTGTTTTGTGTGTAAGTACTAAGTCATTTAGGGCAGTATATTCTTGAAAGACTTTCAATAACCTTTGCAGCCCTATTTGTATGCAATCTTCTAATAAAATATCACCTGCATAGGATAGCCAGAATAATTTGATCCCAAAAATCTTTGAAGAGATGAAAGCAGACTGAGCTATCTTATCACCCAAGTCCAATGTATGTACGTTAAGAATGCACCCCTGCCTCAGGCCTCTTTAGGTGCTAATAGATTAAGTTAAGTGGCTCTCTAATTTTAACCTAATTTCGAGATTAGTATTCTTACGCAAATAAATCAAGATGTTGAGCAGATAATTTGGGATATTCCAGGACCGCAATTTAGCCAAAAAGCTATTTCTGATGACTTTGTGGCAAGTGAGTGATAAACCTATCCTTTTCACAAAAATTTGATCAGTACCTTTTTGCCCTGCAGAGTGCAGTAAGAGGTCCATAACTACGCCCAGAAACGGGGTACCTACTCCCTTTCGAAAACCAGTCTGGTTGATCTTCATTATACCCTTCTGCTCTGCCCAGTTGTTTAGTTCTCTAAGGACCAATGCAGCAAAAACCTTTGAGTCTGCATCCAACAGTGCGATGGGGCCATAATTAAACGGATCTAATTTAATCCCTTTTTTCAATATTGGGCCCACATGTGATGTTTTCCAGGTCGTAGAGGTGAATAACTCTACCATTATCTTTTTAAATGGTATGAATAGATTGTTAGCCCACAATTCAGGATTTGATATGAGCACTCGGTTGCATAGTACATTAGGACCCAGAGCTCGGGAGTTGCTGCTCTTCCTAATGATAATAATAATGTCATACATGTCAAAAGACATTTCCCAGTCCCTATCCAGATTTATTAGTGGTGTCGATGCAGAAGGCACGGCACAAAGGGAGCAGACATGCACTACCCACGCAGACTCCAAGCTTGTATTTTCTTGGCTAGTTAGTTGGCACTCTTCCAAGCCGTCTACCATGCTCCAATATTTCTGTCTGATTGTGCTAGCATATATTTATTAAATCCTTTGGCCATCTTGTTAGTGGAAGTTATACTTATTTTGTCTCACTCTATTCTTATGTTTGTCTCACCCTTCTAATTTCTTCCGTTCTACCATCCCCATCAGGATGGCTCATCACAATCTGTTTAAAGTGACTTTTCATGCTTTTTTATACTGCTGAATTTCCTGATTAAAACCTAAGGTACGTTTAGAGCGCACCTTGGCGCAGAATAATGTATTATCTACACATCTACTGATAAAGGTTGGAAACTATAAGGGGGGTTAGGAGTTCCAGTTTGCCTTCTAGGGTTATATCTTCAAATCTGGAACTAATATTTTTGTTTAGTCTCTTAATGTTTGATGGATGCTAAATTAGTCTACCTTTTGCATGTGAGACCATGAGGTCCCCTGCCATTACCTTCCGATGCATTTTTCTCCAAGTCTCAAAAGAGGCACGTAGCATCTTATGATCACTTTGTTCACCATTCTCTACCCAAAAGTGAAAGCTTTACGTAAGCACTTTTACTGAAACACACAGATGATCAATGCCCAGCCTCTGGCTACCCCTCTGCCACATATAACTACCCCAAGATCACCCTCAATATTGCCACTTAAGCGGTGCGAATTCCATTCAATCAATGCATCTAACCATACAGCAAACCTCTCACTTTGATTGATATGGTAATTTGTTGCTGGATTGAATCCCCCTACACTCAATCCCTGGTCTAACAAACAGTTTTCATCAGAATCCACAACCATTATAATAGGTTCACTGCAACTTTCCTCCCTCCACTTCGCTAGCATGTTACCAATCTAAAGTTGCATTGGGTGAGAGTCACTCCATTCCAATGTGGATTTACCAATAAAATGTTCACCCTTCAGCCCTAGTAACTATGTGTATAGCCAACAGTCTCTGTAAGGAATCTTCAAATAATTGGGTGGTGGCGGTCCAAGTGGAATTTACCGCCACTAATAAACCCTCCTGAGGTCTCCCTGAGTTCCCACCAGTTGTTTTTGCAGTATTGTGAAAAAACCATCAAGGGTCATATTCTCACACATATAAACGCTTCCTGTAAACATATGACATCAAAGGCCATTCATGACTACGATCCTTTAAAAAAGTGAGTTCCAGGAGACAATCTCAAACTTGGAGTGCCTGCTATAAACCCGGTTACATGAATCTCCCAAGAGAGACCCCCGGATTGAGCACTTCCCGTAAGCACCCCAGTTTTTACTACCACTGTCTCCACAAGAAGCCTCACTCAAAGTACCACTCTCCACCCCAAACTGGATCCCAGTTCACCAGGAACCTTAAAGGGCAAACAAAAGGTGATGTCTTTGTACATCGCTCTGTTTGAAGGCTACATCAGCTAGACGCATTGTTGATCCTTGGTTTCCACAAATCATAATCTTTTTTTCTCCTCTCATCTAAAGCTGGCATTAGTTCACCACTCACAATCACAGAGGGAGCATTTATTTCAACAATATCTAGTCTATCCATGTTCATGAACATCACTAACTTAATGTCTATGGATGTTATTAACCTCAAATAGGGTATCTTATGGAAAAGAGACAGCATATTCTTACGATTTAATATTACATTTTCTTCTGTCGGAAACATTGCTTCAATAACAAATCTTCGATTGTGGGTTCCCATCATTGCTAACCTTAGTGACTTGTGGTCGCCCTATGCAAGACTTGAAAGCAAGAGTCTGGCCCAGGTTCAGGCTGTGATATCCTTATCACCACCTACCTCTTCTGTCTGGAAGGCAGAGACCACACTCAATTGCGAAATATTCAGCAGTTGCCAACCCACTACGGGCTCAAGATTCAATCCTTTCTTATTTTTAGCCTTTTTAGATTTGTTTGTCTTACGTCCCATGCCAGCAACTGCAAACTCTTGCTCCCCTCCCCCTTTCATCACTAAAACAGGCTGTACCGTTGGTACAATTTCATCCCTCTCCTTAGGTAAGAGTGACCACACGAATTCCAGGGAGGAACTTTTATTCCTTCTTTTATTGTTTTTTCGATTTTTTGTTTTCGTTTGATGAAAATGTCCCTTAGTAGTAGTAGTACTCTCCTTCAACGGATTAACTACCTCCATACACATAACAGAGGGTAGTAACAAAGCATTCTGCTCCTCATTACAGGGGAGGTTTCTGAATCTAGCAAATTCCCTCATGACAGCCTCTGATGCCGGTGTGCCTGCCTCAATAAGCTGCACTGCTTGAAGCGTGAGGGGCGCGAGCATCTGCTCAGGAACCTGATCAACCTTATTCACTTCTTCATTATTCCGTGGAATATTTTCTTCTACATGGAACAGGCATTTATGAAGCCTCTCCTGGATTCCTGTTAGCTGGGAAGCATGGGCCTTTACTTCCTGCTGGATTAACTCATAAACTTTGACCAAGGAACTTAAAACAAAGTTTAGCGCCACCAACCACGGAGCGTTCATATCTTTGGCCCCCTCCTGCGGCAGGGGGCTGTAGGAGTGGAAGCTCGTAGATGTATAATGGGAACCAAGTGAATAATCTGGTTGCTCTTCTTCTTGCGTCCTAACCAGAGCCAGAGTATAAGCCAGAGGCCGGGAATCCACCTGTTCACTAGGTTCAATAAGTTGTTTCTCTGTAGACCCAAGCAAGCCTGAAGGAGCACCGGTTCTATGGCGAGAAAGTTTCAAGTTGGAAGGAGAAGATGGCAGATCCCCCAGTGTAGCACTTTGCACACTGAAAAAGTCAGTTATCTTTTTGTTTTATGTTCGTGGAGGTTACAGTTAAGTTGCAGCAAGAAATAGCTACCTCTGTGCCAGACGGAAAGGGCACCCTGACTTCTGGATTCGACATGGAGGAGGGGCGGAGCCTAGATGATAAAGGCACCAGCGTGCTCTCAAAAGGGGGCACACAGGAGGAACTACCCCTTCGTACTCCTCCAAGCCTTCTCCTTGTTTACTTCATAGAAAATACATTCTAAAGGGATAAATGACAATCCTTACCACCGGAGGGTTAAATGTGTTGAGGTCTTGCCTCTAGACACTCCTCTGCCCCTTTCATTGCTCCTTCTGCTTTCTCGGAGTAAGTCACACTCCAAGCTCCTGGTGCAAAATAGACCCTTGACACTGCCCTGACTTCCTTCCAAGGCTGCTGCACACATCTGCTCTTGGCAGCACTTGGAAACACTCCCAAGCCACTTTCCTAGTCCAAGCCAGCGGAAGGAAGCCTTTAAAAGACTTGCCATCAACTTGGATTTCTTTCACTCTGTCTTCAGTGCAGGAGCTGGTGTTGTCCCCCCTTCTCTCCTGGCTGTTACCCTGCAAGCAAGAACGTGTGTGGATTTCTGGTGTTTGAAATGCCACCACCAGTGACAGGACAACCTCTAGTGAGGTTCCCACCTGTGAAAACTCGTGTTTCCTATGGGAAGGAGCCAGGACACATTGCTCTCCTTAAAAGGTGTAGCTGCAGGGGAGATGCTAAAGTGTTCTCCTTTACAGACACTGCTGCTGGAGAGAGGGGTTGGAATGGGTTAGGTTTTGTCCTTCAAGGGTCTGCACTTGTTGTCTGCGGGGTCTCTCTGAATGTGTTACTGTTTCCCTGTAGGGTATCTCCTTCTGAATCCTCTGTAGATGCTGAGGAACCCGTTCTGGGTTTTGGAGGCCCTAAAAAAGATGCATCCTGGGAAATGAAGCCCTGAATATCTTGTTTCTTTGGCACCAGATAATTACTAACTGGGTTTCTGGGAGATCGGGAATAGTTCAGGGATGCTCCACCTAACATCCTGGGTCTTATATAGAGAGGCTATCTGGTCGCATATTTGGGATGAATCCTGTAGGGTTAGTCAGTAAACCTTTCTGCATCTCCTCCTTGCACCGGATAACACTTCGGATGCTTAACTGGTCGGGATGGGGAATGAATCAGTGTTCTGTCAGTCTTTCTCATAGGCAGACAGTGGGCAGGATACGAGGTTGCCCCTGTGACTTTGTCACACTGCCCTAAAGTATTTACTCTCTTTTTCTGACAAGCATACCACTCTTGCACTGTACTCTTTTACTGAAAGCGCTTTGGGACTAAGGAAGCAAGGAATTGATTTATCATTTTTCAATTTTTGGATTGTATCTAAATGTAACACTTGAGCTGATGTTACTTTCATTGTTGTTTTTGTTTTCATTTGTTTTGCTGAATAATGGTGTTTTATTTATTATTTTAATTCTGTTATGCTCTTAACTTTTGAAATAAATATAATTTGACTGGATGACTGTATTAGATGGCATACGATTCTAAAGATTTCTCCTCTCACAACACATTTTATTATTTTCACCCAACAAAGATTGACAGAATTAAAACTGACGTATTGAGAAGGATGTGAATGATGATAAGGCCTGGGGCTGGTTAGCTAAGAATGTTCTGTATGGTTGCCACAGGGTGATGTGAGGGATAGTAGGGGCTCTTGACCAGTCACTGTTATAAATATGATCACCTTCAACTCTATGTCAATCATATTGCGTATATATGCTTATATTATCTCCTGTCACGGATGGAGGTACAAACTCCCCGACTCCAAGGATGCGAAAGGGTCTTTATTTCACAAATGAAAACAGTTATGCCTTTAATTCTGGTTGGGTTGGAGGTGGGGTATATTAACAGGCTTCCCTCTCTCAACCTCCCATGGGCTCCCCTAAAGCCCAGGTCTTCCAAATAGTGATCAGCAGCACCTACTATCTAAGGTATATCTATACTATCTCCAGGGTTCTCCTAAGGGTTCCCTAAGGTATATCTGTACTATCTATAGGTAAGGGCCTAAAGGCAAATGCCTTATCTGTCTGGCTCCCTCCGGGGTTCTCCTAAGAGTTCCCTAACCTAACACTTGCCAGGTTTACTCAATGAAAATGTTTTGATTGTGCCAACACCAGACAACCTGGTGCGTTTCCTCCCTCAATTGCTCTAGTTCTCTCCTCTCCCTGATTTTACTACTCCCTCAGTTTTATTCTCACTCTCCACTCTTCCCGTGCTTTCTCACCCCTATGTTTGTCTTCCTCTGTCCCTCTGTTGTTGTTTACTCTATCAACCCTGGTACACGCAGCCCTCTCCTCTCCCATCTCCTGACCCTTCTCCTCTCATCTCTCCTCATTCCTCTCCATTCTTCTATTCTCGCCTCACACTTCCCCTCTTCTCTCTCCTCGACCCTCTCCTGTCTTATCGCCTCACCCCTCTCCTCCCTCCTCATCCCTCTCCTCATGCCGTTAGAAACGGTGCTTCAGTGAGAAATCTGCCGGTAGGGGCTTTAACTACGCACAGGTCAGGTCTGTTGGTAGTTCACTGCCCCTACTGGCAGACTTGTAGTTTGCCAGTCCAGAAAAGGTGGCGGTAACAGGTTTACCGGCACCTTATTTCCGGACCGGCAAACTTATAATGAGGGCCTATGTCTATTCTTTTCTGAGGGGCCGGTTTAAACAGGTGTAGAGCTTCAGCACCCATGTTAGCCCTGTCCCTTTTCTAGTAAGGGTCCATCTGCAGTTTCTGTGGCATGCTGTGGGTTTAGCATTTAATGTTTCCTTCTCTGTAGTGAGAAGTTTGCTTTTCTGTTGAACTTGCAGTTGCTTTCTTGTAAAGTTGTGCTGATCGTGTTCTGCAGGGCGTCTCTCTATTTTTACTCGCTTCACTCGAGCTTTGCTGCAGTAATTTCTTGTACTGGAGGTCCTGGAATACAAAAGAGAGAACTTTGGCCAAAAAAGGTACTGGGAGGCATTGTGTGACAGGAGGTGGTACTGGGACTTTCATTCAAGTAATGTGAGGGGGTATCATGGACTGGGGCTCCCCAACTCCCACTCCCCACCTCTGGGTCAGGGCTGGCTTTTGCCATGATAGGCCACCTGCCCCAGGTTGTCAGGGGGCTGACCCCACTTACACAGTGCACACCCCTTCGTTGGGGACAGGGCTGTATACAACTTTGATAAAACCTGCAATCAAGTAAATATCGGTTGTTAGCATCTGCTGTACAAATAACACCACAATGAAGAATGCACTAAAGGTTACAATGTGTCTTTACGTCAGCCATTGGACCATATATTCACCTTCAATGACATAATTCTGTCCATGAACTGCATGAAGAAGTTGTAACAGGTGAAGGATTTGTAAATGGGAACAATGCACATAAGCTCTTTTTTCTCTTTTTTCAGAAAGTAGGTGGAAAGTCGAGTCTCAGTGTGAAGGGTGGCACGCCTCCTCACACTGCTTGCCATTCTGATCCGTCAGTGTGTTGTGTCTTTTCACTTTCAGATGATCCAGCAGGCTCCTCCAGCAGCAGCAGCAGGTTCCCCTTGATGTTTGAGGCTGAAATATGGGTTGTCAATCTCGACTGGGATGGTGTGAACTGAGGTTATACTGGGATTGCCAAAATGGGAATATACAGGTGTCTGCCAAACTGGAACATAGTACTGGGATTTGATAACTGGGACTACACTGGGATTTTGAAAAAGGAAACATACAGGGCTTCTCAAACCAGCAGTACTCGGGAATTGTACAGACTGAAAACATAGTGACCTTGTGCAAACTGGGACTGTACCGGAAATGTCTAACAGTGAAATAGGAGTATACCCAAAATGTGTCTGGGTAAACTGGGAGTGTTCTGGTCAATTCTGTCAATGCAATCTATGTGTATACTGGAATTGTGTATACTGGGATACTGTGGTCTGTGATTGGGTACTTCCCTATGTTTTGTTTTCGGGGGGACCAGTACAATTGCGGGAAGATTACAAAAGTATGTACAACATAAGAGTGAACTGGTTACCCCTCCCTTAGGACCAATAGTGTGGACCTAAGTGAGGGTTAACCAGTTGACTCTTATGCTGTACATACTGGGATACGGAACAGAATGTGAAAGACATGGGATGGGAGCCTATGGGGGTTTTACAAACGAGGCACATGCTGGGTTTGGCAAGATGGCTGCACATTGGGATTGCCCAAACTGGAAGTCAGGGGCTGCAAGCGGGGAGTGGTATCAGCAAAGCTGAAGAGGGAATAGTATACAGGAGATAGTAAGAAGAGAGTCCTACAGACATGAGAGGATAGGCTATAGGTGTAAACTAGCAACAATGGGCGTTAGCAGAAAAGGGCAGATAGTGAAACTAAGATAAACAAGTTTGGTTCCCACCTGGGGTGCACACAGAATAATCACAGGGCTTCCCACAATGACTAGGGAAACTCTAGCCTTCTGAGCAAGTTTCTGTTACAGCGCCTCTCGTAAAGCTGTGGGAAAGGACTCATGCCTGTAACCAGTGCCTTAAGTGGCACTACAAATCGAGCCGGGGCTCATCGATGGGGCGTGGCCTAACAGCGGGGGTCTTGATGGCCCGTTAGGCCACGCCCCCTTAACGAGCCCGGGCTCAGTGGGCTACTGCCACCCCTGCCAGGCAGCCTTTCGTAGAGATTAGCACCCTCTCCCCTATGGGGAGAGGGTGCTGATTTCTGCATTTATTTTGTGTAGGCTTGCCTGGCAGGGGACAGCGCCTGCCTATTCAGCCTTAATGGTGGTGCTGCCCCTCGCCAGCTGGGGAGGGGCAGCACCACCATTAAGGCTGAAAGGGTGAGGCCACTGGAAGCAGAGGCCTTTTTCCTAAATACTGAAACTCTCGCGAATGCGCGGCAGCTCCAGTATTTAGAAAGCAAGGCCTCTGCTTTCAGCTGCCTCACGTTTTTTCCATAATGGTGGTGCCGGCCGACGGTAATCTCTGGATTAAAGGGATGCCTCGCAGGTGCGGCGCCACCATTATGGCTGAAAGGCATTTTTTTCTGTAGCCTGAAGCTCTCGCAAACGAGCGAGCGCTTCAGGCTGTAGAAAAAAATGCCTTTTCGTGTAGTGGCCGGAGCTGCCAGGGGAGATTACTGGGCCCCGGCAGGGCCCCGCCTCAAAACGAAATTTCGGAGCCTGCCGGGGCCCAGCCCCGGCAGGCCCCGGCCCACTTAAAGCCCTGCCTGTAACCTAAAGCATGGACAAGGTAATACTGCTCACAAGATAGTAACCGTTATGGGTCCAGCAGGAATAGACGAGTGACTACCTCCTGAAACAGGAACCAGCACACATGACAGAACATGAGAAACAGGAGAATAAGCAATGGCACTACAGACAATGGCACTAAAAATAAAGATCCCAATGACTGGAACTCCGGACTGGAAACAGGGAACTGAGGACTGAACTACAGACTAGGATGCAGGAAACTGCATCAAAGGGCCTCGTTACAAGTTTCCTAGTGTGGGAAAAAAAGCGGTGGTAACAGAATTACCACTGTTTGCCCAGCACCTCCAAATTATAATTTTTGGCAGATTTACTACTGGCAGAATTACTGTGCGGTAATTCTGCTGGTTTTAGGACAAAAAGTGGTGGATTCGCTTCAAACTTGTTGCCTGAGGTAAATCCTTCATGTTACGATATGATATGATATGATGTGGCATTTGTAACGCGCCTATAAACAAGTGTTTCAAGGCGCGACGAGGCAGGGAGGGGGGAACAAAGGGAAGACAGACACGATCCTACTAGGCCAAGTGTCATTTAGATCGCGCAAGTGCATGGGTGGAGGGAAGGGGAAAGTGCAAGGGGAAAGGGAGGGGGGAAAGTGCAGTACAGAGAAGTAGAGTAACAAATAAATAATAGGGCCAGCTGGTGGCAAGTGCAAGGTAAGTGCAGACAAGTGCTGGGAAGGGGGGCTGTATGGATACAGAGACAGCCCCGCAGTGCAGGGGTTGCCAGGGAGGCAGTGCAAGTGGAGAGTGGCTGGGCCAAGGACCGAGATCGGTTAGAGTGGCCCAATTGGAGATTCAGTGCAGTTTCAGTCAAGAATTTAGCAGGGGAGAGGGGGAGAGAAAGCAGAAGCAAAGAGGAAGGTTTTGAGGTGCTTCCGGAACTGGAGATGGTTCTCCTCAAGTTTCAGGGAGGCAGGAAGGCTGTTCCAGAGGGAGACCCCTGCCGAGGAGAGAGATCTACCCCCAACTCGTTGCTTGGAGAAGCGGCTGACCCGGAGGGAGTTGGAGACGGATGAGCGAAGAGCTCGAGAAGGAAGATATTTAGGAAGAGAGAGTTGAAGGTAATTATGCCCCAGGTCCCAGAAGGCCTTGTGGACAATGCAGAGGGTTTTGAACTTAATCCTCGCAGCCACTGGGAGCCAGTGTAGAGATTTCAGTGCTGGAGAGATACGGTCCCTGGGCTTGAGGCCAAGGACAAGTCTCGCAGTCCTGTTCTGGATAAGTTGCAGAGGGCGGAGAGTAGAGGCAGGCAGATTTAGATAGAGGCTGTTACAGTAGTCCAGCTTCGAGAGAACCAGGGCTCGGGAGACAGTGAGCTTCTGGGAGAAGGAGAAGAAAGGAAGAATACCTCAGAGGAGGTGCAGCTGGTAGTGTAACTTCTTAGAGACGTCAGATATGTGAGGAGAGAAGGAAAGTGTGGAGTCGAAGATGACCCCGAGGTTTTTTGCCTTGCAGGTAGGAGCAGGAAGAGGGCCAAGAGAGGCCGGCCAGAGAGCTGCAGGGAAGGAGGGGGTGGGTGTGCCGATGAGTAGAATCTCAGTCTTACTGGCATTAAGGCAGAGGTCATTGGCGGCACACCATTCCTGGATAGCAGACAGACAGTCAGAGATGAGGGAAGGAGAGGAGGAGGCCGAGGGTAGCCTGAAAATTAGCTGGGTATCATCCGCATAGCAAAGTTGGGGCAGAGAGCGGCGATGCGGTGAGCAAGGAGTGCCAGATACTGGTTGAACAGCCAGGGAGAGAGGTTAGATCCCTGGGGGACACCACAGGTAGAGAAAAAGATGTCAGAGATGAAGGACCCCTTTTGGACCTGGGAGGGTCAATTGGAGAGGAAAGAGGTCAGCCACGCCAGAGCCTGACCAGTGATACCCAGGTTATCACGGAGACGGTTGAGCAGGATGGCATGGTTGACAGTATCAAAGGCAGAAGAGAGATCGAGCAAAATGAGAACACACGGAATGCTGTAGTCAAGGTTCGAGAGCAGGTCCTCACAGATGTTTAGGAGAGCAGTTTCCGTGCTTCTGGCAGCTCTGAAGCCAGACTGATGGTCATGAAGACTACCAACAGATTCAGCATGGAGATTAATCTGGGAGATGGCCTGTTTCTCCAGGAGCTTGCCCAGGAAGGGAGTGATGGAGATTGGGCGATAGTTAGACTGGCAGGAGGGGTCGGAAGAGGGTTTCTTAAGAAGAGGGTGCACAAGGGAGTGCTTAAGGGGGGGATGGGAAGACTCCAGAGCCGAAGGAGTGGTTGCAGAAGTCAGCCCGGGCAGGAGCCAGGGAGTCAATGTGGTCCTTGATAGTTTTGGAGGAACAGGGGTGAACCTGTTTTGACGAGACTTTCATAGATCAGACTTGTCTGGAAACCTCGTCAGCGGAGAAAAGGGGAAAGGCGGAGAAGGAGGGAGGGGTGGTGGCTGCAGAAGGGCCAGAGGAAGAGCAGGGAATACAGGGAGGGAGGTGATAGGAGGAGAGTGAGGACAGGATGTCCTGAGTTTTAGAGAAGAAGTGAATCTGCCAATCCAAATATTGATAGATTTACTGCATGGTAATTCCACCAGGGGTTAATATGCCAACATTCCCCATCGAGTACTATGGACTCTAAAAATTGGGAATTACACCACCCTATCAGCGCTTGTAATCCTGTGGTAACACCATGGTACCAAGTAGCAGTAATAGTCATTCAGTATTGTGATAATTAAGCAGATTTCCTGCCGAATTACCACCAAACTCTTAATGAGGCCCAAAGTACGGACTGAAAATCTGGACTGGAATTAAGGAAACTATGGAATTAAACTCTGGCCTGGAATCAAGGAAACTGCTAACAGTCAAGGAGCAAGAGATCTGAGTGCAGAGCACCAGGGTGGAAACCATAGAGCACAGGGCTGTAGGTAGTGGAGCAGAGATAGGTGCAGTCAGAGAGCACAGGGCTGCAGGACAGAGAGCACAGAGCTGCATGGCAGAAAGCACAGGATTAAAAGGCAGAGAACACAGAGACATGAAACTGAAGTCGACTTTGGAAACAGAAGCATTAGGACTCAACTGAAATCCACGCGTCAAAGTGAGAGGATCTGGACCCAACTCAATGCAAGAACCAAGTGCTCCTGTAGCCAGCTGGTTAAGTACTGAAACAGACTAATTGGTTACACCTGGAGCTCCACACCTGAAAGTAATCTCCCCCTCCCTTTCTGAACCTTACAAAGTGAAAGCAAAACCAGCCCAATGGACCTCGGGAGATGGTTGGTCTCAAACAGCCTGGTTTTAAAAATGACTGAAAGTTGAATTATGGGACATGTCGTTTTTGCAGCCTGATAGAGAAGTTCCAGTAATGTAAAAGGGAATGTAAAGTCAGATATATGCATGCATATAGTTTAGAATGGATTGTTGACGAGGAACTGAAAGCCCCAGCTAGTCCACGATGGGTGCCTCCCACTTCTCAAGTGACATGGTTGTAACACTGTACATACATTGGGATTTTGCAACCTATATTTTGGGAATATACTAGAATTGGGAAACGCGTGAAAATAATCAGATCGTATGAACTGGAAAAATAATGGAGTAGTTAACTGGGAGTATACGAGGACTGCCAGGCTGGTAATAGACAGTTAATCTGCAAACTGGAAATAGAATGGAGTAGTTAACTGGGAGTATATGAGGACGCCAGACTAGTAATAGACTGGTATTCTGCAAACTGGAAATAGAATGGAGTAGTTAACTGGGAGTATATGAGGACGCCAGACGAGTAATAGACTGGTATTCTGCAAACTGGAAATATAATGGAGGAGTTAACTAGGAGTATATGAGGACTATCAAACTAGTAATAGGCTGGTATCTGCAAACTGCAAATATAATGGAGTAGTTACCTGGGAGTATACGCGGACTGCCAGACTAGTGAGAGACTGGTATTCTGCAAACTGGAAATATAAAGTGAAGCTGTAACTGGGGATTAGGAAAATTAAAAGTGTCAAACTGGGAGCATGCTGGCATTTTCAAAACAGGTTTTATATTGGGAATGCCGAGTCTGGGAATATTTTGCATCTGGTCAAGCTAAGTGTTTACTAGGATTGTGATCTGGGAATGTGCAAACTGGGAGTACACCAGGGTTGCCAGACTGGGAATATATGGGGGATTCGGGCAGGGCATGGACAAACAGCCAAATTACTGGGATGGTCCATCAAATTGAGAATGTACTGGCAATGTGCAATCTGAAATGGTCAAACTGGGAGTATACTAGCATTACGATTCTGAAGAGACTATTGGATTGCATAGACTGTAAATATATATAGATTTTGCAAATTGTGAGTATACTGGAATTGTTTAACAGTATAGCGCGTTTCTGCAAACGAAATCATATAGCTGTGAATATACTGGAATTGTGCAAACTAGAGCTATGCTGGGATTGGGAAAATCCAAGTATACATTGGATTGTCATACTGGAATTGTGAAATTGGCAATATGCAATATTTGTGCAAACTATGAGTGTGCACGAGTATACCCAGCATTATACCCTGCAGAGACACTGTACAGCAGTAACAATACAGAGCCTGGTTCTTGTCCATAACTGTCCATAACTGTGTGTTTGACGCTGGCGAGGTATACGTCGTAATGACGAGAGGACCAGGTGAGGGGGAGACAAATTGGTGCAGCGAATCCTGACATTACGGATGAACAGATACATTGTTAAGCATTATGTACAGTTATGTACAATAGTTCACAATTATACAAGAAATACAAGTGGAAGCCAGGGAAATTGTGGAGGGGGTGACACCACATGAGCAGATGTCTTCCAGGCAGAGACGTCTTTTGAGAGCCTCTTTTGAATCTATGGACTATCCTTGTTTTTTGGTTCACGGGGTAGCTAGTGGAAGTGTGCCAGGCTGAACAGGAGTGGAAATGATTTGCAGCACAGGATGCACAGCTGGCAGACTAGATCCAGTAGTGCTTGAGTGTGTAGACTGAGTAGGGGAGAGTAGCAGAAACATTTAGTCAGTACTCCAGGGCCCTGTGCTTGACCTCATGGTCACAGGTTCGAATCCTGGCAGGTCCACTCAGCCCTTCATCCTTCTGAGGCCGATAAAACGAATACCATTAAGTTGGGTAACAAACATCTGTTATCTGTCAATAGCGCCACGATGCCCCTCTGGGGGTGAACATGTGCTACAAATACACCTGTTATGTTATGAGCGGTGGGTGCAAAGGAGTGAGGGAAGACCCAAGAGGAGGCTCTGAGAATGAGAACATAAATCAAGGTTTTAGTGAAATGGACAGATTTTCTCATGTTCAGGAGGTCAATCCTTTAGACATCAAACGTCTCTTGAGTAATACGTATGAATGTAGTTCAACCACCTCTACACATCACAAACCAATGACAAATACAAAACACAAAGCCAACAATTGCAAACAAATAAAGATGTATTTTTACCCAAGTGGATTTCTCTTTAAATATCATTTGCAAATGAACAAATCAAACACGATTTCTAAAACATCCTTCAGTCATATTGCATTAATAGCATACCTCATTCATACCATAGGCACGTAAATTAACATGTTAATAAATGTTCAATCCAAGCAGCTGGAGCAGGGGAGGTGATCCATTGATGGAGTCAGAGGTCGCTATGGAAAAGGATGCTAAAGTTGTGAGCCTTGGTGGCGGCGCTGGGCAAAAACAAAGCCTTGTGGCACTCCCATCAGAAGAAGTTGAGAGAGGAGGTGCAATTTCAACATGAGTAGTAGAATGATCGGTTCAAGAGGTAGGAGTTATGACAAAAAGTCATTTGGGGGAACTGGGGAACAGGGAGAGCCTGAGGGCTGGGAAATCTGCTGGTTACAGTAAACAGAAAGAGGATTCAACTTGGGAACCCTCCCGTCCCCTGCACACTTTCAAATGTTTGGATTAATCCAATACAGTTGTTCAAACTGCGTTATATGCATTGTACATACATTTGTTTCTAACACATATGGTCAGACACAGGAGTGTGAGATAAAAAAATATATATCTTTATAGTCAGGCTGTATTATTTTCAGCAAAAATTATAGTTCAGACAAAGATTATTTACAGTGCATAGAAACAGTATCAATAGATAAAGCTCAAATTGAAGAAAAATGGAGTCCAAATTGATTAGCGACGCGTTTCGAGGAAGTTCTCCTCTTCTTCATAAGGCCACACTTGGACTCTTAATGTAAAAGGAAAGCATAAATTCAGTAAAGAAAATTTTGTAAGCACAATGCATAGACTGTTCATGTCATATTAAATGTATACAGTTAAAAAATAAACGGCATTAATTTTATTTAGAACATTAATCTGTCCCTAAAAAATACGGAATCGAAACAATGTAACATGTTCTAATATGCATTGTAATTCATGCAACATTATAAGATTAACTAGGTTGCCCCTGCTCGAGAGAGGGGCTGAAGGTCTACTGAAGCATCTTTTACTGCAAAATTAACTGTATAACGTCCATCATGCTGTAATTTAGTAGAGTACTACCTCTAATGGGATCTATCACGTGGATGGTGAAACATAAGCTAAAGAAAATTAAATATGTAGGTAAAACAACACACAGATAATTCTTAGGTTATATCAATCTAATATGGAAGAAATACAAAAATCGTTACCTCTGTGAGTAGAAAATGCCGGAAACAGAGAACCGGACGGAGCGGTGAAAATAGATAGACAGTCTTCGTACATCAGTTAGTTCCTTAAAACATGGCTAATTCCCAAAAAGATACCAGAAATCTAAAGAAAACAAAGCCTGATCAATGCCAAGCTCAATGTTCAAACGTAACAGTCATAGGTGTGAGATAAAAAAAATTGAGTAACATACCTAACCAAAATATGGAGGGCGGAAAATAATCAATACAGCGGCCCACATAAGGATGTAGAACTTAAGTTTCCCGCCGTCACTACAGAGGTGCCTCAGTATGTGGGAATTCTGTCATACGAATAGCCAAACTGAACAGGAATGAAGTCCTGATTAGTATAATATACCTAGCAATCTGATATGAAGTAATGGAAACATAATATGATGTTTAATCAAGGCAAAAAATGTAAAGAATTACCGTGGTAAGAATGTGCAAATGGCACAATTCTCAAAGCTGATGTGCAACTGATGTCAAGATTGTGTGGCCGGTCAACAGCTGAAGAATCCGGCAGTAATAGGTCAGTTAGAGTATCAACTAAAGAAAGTGTAAGGAAAACAGAAAAAAAAGAATCATGAGACTAAGGAACTATTTCCCTGGTCCCTAGATAGATAAATGCACATGCATTCACGCTTACCTGGAGCATAGGGGGGCAATCCTGAACAGAGTCTGTTCAGCCGAGTGGCTTGTTGTTCACAAACCATGGAGACTACATGTGACCATGGAGATAAATAGAGGACTGAAGTAATAGGTAAAGAAAAAGGACTAAGAAGTAAATGGGCCTCAAGGTCGGCCATCTTAGAACGAGGTTATATTGTAATGAAGGTGTAGATCTCTAGGCATTCAATGACAAGAAGTAACTTAAATCGGGAAGCGTAAAGGTGCGTAACTAAATAAATTAAAAGGAAAAAATTCATACAGTACAGAAACCTATTGTGCGATGTAAATCGGACATTACAAATACTAGTCCGCACATCGTAGAACGGGGAGAGGAAAGTTGAGAAAAATAGTGTACCATGTGAAATAGAGTCGAAATTAGCAATGACAAAGGGTCTTGAATCGAACGAAACGCTCGGATCTTAAAAGGGAAAAAAATAGCACGGAAAAAATGAATATAATGTTCAGATTATCTGGCTAAGGTCATTTAATGACCATGTGTAACCTATCAGTTCAAAATAGGTGGATCACATGGATTCACATTATGCAGGAAGAGGGAAAAAAACCTTAAATCTCTCTCTCATTGCATGGACAACCTAGTGCAATATAGCAATCTCAATGGGGTAAATGCATTTATTTTACAAAAGATCAAAATTAAATGTGATAAGTATAACAGAATGACAAAAAATGAAAATTAAGAATAAGAACAATTTTTACACTGTGTTTACAGGCAATTATTTTTATGGCAACCATCTACTAGTCTCAACAAAGTAGTGCCTTAGATCACAGTCAGACACAGGAATAGCGATGTGACTCTCAATTTTATATTGAAGACCAATCATTCCTTATTGTCAAATTCAAATCACAGAAAACAGTTCAATGTGAAATCTTCATTTAGACCCCAGGGCTGTAAAGAGCTTAACTTATCAATCCAATAAGCTTCTCTTTGTAGTAAGAGTGACTGATAGTCACCTCCTCTTGTAGGTCGTTTAACAACTTCTAGCACCTGGTATTTTAGTTGGGCAATTGTATGTTTTTGCATGTTGAAGTGGCGAGCTACCGGTGAGTATTGATTATTACATCTTATGTTCGACTTGTGTTCAGACAGTCTTGATTTAACAGGTCTTTTGGTCTGTCCTACATACACTTTGCCACAAGGGCACTTCAACATATATATGACACCTGATGTCAGACACGTAGAATAGTCTCTTAATTTGATTTTTTGACCATTCCTGGGGTGAGTCACTACATTACCTTTGATTGTGTTATTACAGTGTATACATCCTAAGCAGGGGAAGGTGCCTAGTTTTTTGGTAGCTAGGAGAAGTTGTTTCTCCTTTGGTACTCTTTCAGCTTTCACCAGCTTGTCTCTTATATTTTTACCCCTTTTAAAACACATCATTGGTGGTGTGGGGAACAATTCCAATAGAGTTTGATCATTATGAAGAATATTCCAATGTTTCTTTATACTTTTTGTGATCTGAAAACTCTGTCTTGAGAATTTTGATATGTATAAAAGTGGGGTGTCTTTAACCTCCGATTTAGGTTTCAGTAAATCTGTACGGGGGATCTCTGAAGCTCTGTCTTTGGCAATTTCCAAAATTTCTGGTGGATAGCCTCTGTTCTGAAATTTACTAACAAGATTTGTGCATTCCTTATCTAGAACTTCTGGGTCCGAAATTATTCTTTTCAGGCGTAATATTTGACTATATGGTAGACTTTGGAGCATCGCCCTCGGGTGGAAGCTGGAATAGTGAAGCAGATTGTTTACATCAGTCGGTTTGTGGTATATAGACGTAGCTATCTTATTGTTAACAATACTTAAGTTAACGTCAAGAAAATGTAAATAAGGGTTACCAATCTCAATAGTAAATTTAATCCTAGGATGCACTAAATTGAGGTATTCAAAAAATTGGTCCAAGTCATCTCGTGTGCCACACCAAATGCAGAAAATGTCATCAATAAACCTCTTCCAGGTTAAAATGTATGCTGCCCATGTGGGATGTTCCAGTACATGCTGACTTTCGAACTGGAACATAAAAGTATTAGCGTACACGGGCGCCATCGATGATCCCATCGAGGTACCCGATGTTTGTAAAAAGTATTCGCCCTGATGTCTAAAATAGCTATTGTAGAGGATTAAGTTTAGTAGCTCCAGAATGAATTGAGGATTACCTTTCACACCTGAATTGTTAAGTAACAACCATTCAACAGAATCTATACCTTCACTATGGGGTATTGAGGTATATAAGCTACATACGTCCAGGCTGAATAGTATGCAGTCTTCACTGATAGCTGAAAAGTCTTTAAGTCCATTAAGGAAGTCTGTTGTATCCTTTAGGTATGTGGATGATGCCTGTATAAGCGGTTGTAGTAATCTGTCAATGTAGACTGCCAGTGGGTCGAAGATACTTTCTGTCCCAGCAACAATCGGTCTGAGGGGTGGATTTTGTTTATCTTTGTGAATCTTAGGGAGCCCATAAAAGACTGGTGTAATCGGATGGGAATTAGTGAGATATTGATGTGTTTTATCATTAATCCATTCGTTTTCTTTGGCTTTTAACAGAGTATTGTTAATTAGTTCTCTGATTTCTGGTAGCGGGTCCCTATCTAGTATGGCATAGGTGTCTGTATCGCTAAGGAGTTCAATGCATCTTTTGACATAAAAGGATGTATCCATGATTACGATTGCTCCCCCTTTGTCAGCCGGTTTAATCGTAATATCTTCACTTTTCGCCAATTTATCTATTAGATCTAGTTGGCGGTTTTTGATATTAATGGGTGTTTTTCTTCTATAGTCAATTCTGCTTAAATCTTGTAGGACACTCTTCTCAAATAAATTCAAAATTGAATTTTGTACCTGTGGGTCAAATGTACTCTTGGGACGTATTACCAGTAAATCACTTTCTGGTAGTCTAGATTCCTTTTCAGGTTGCGAGTCAAAGAAAATTTTAAGTCTTAATTTTCGCATCAATCTGTGTAGACAGATTTTTTCTTGAAATAATGAAGTATTACACGTAGGAACAAACGATAATCCTTTGTTCAAAATGTTAAGTTGTTCTATTGAAAGAATCTTGCTGGAGATATTCACCACTAGATTATTGTCCTTTATTTGTTTCTCTTTTTTGTTTGTGGCTTTCTTCCCTCTCCGGGTCTTTCTCTTATGCCTAAAAAAGCCCCCGTTGATGTATAAGGTTCAGCGTCTTTATTAGTTGGAGATGTGGACACCCCTGGTCTATTGGTGTCTTCTGTTTGTTCACGTTCACTAGTGCGGTCTGTGGAAGGCCTCTGGATGGGTTCACCAACACTGCTGTCGCTACTGTTACCTGAGTTTGCGAAGTTAGAGTCTTGTTGGTTATTACGATTAAAATTTCGCTGTCGGTAATATTCTTGCCAATTGTATACTATATCATTGAGATAGTCAAAGGTGTCTCTTTTAAATTTTCTCAATTTCCTCTGTTCAATTTCAGTCTTATAGTTTGCCAATTTCAGGTTGATATCCTCTAGTATCTCAGAGAGATCTTTTGCCGATTTAAATTTAGATATTTGGTCTTGGAGAGTTTTAATTTCAGAATCAATAGTTACAAGGGATTTTGACAGCTCCTCAATAGTTAGTAGTATAAGGTCCAAAGAACACTTATTCAAGATCTGGTCCCATTTTTGTACAAATATCTTATTTTCACTACAAAGTGTTGGTCTTAGGTAAACCCTCAGACCTCTGGGAATTTTCTTAGCTTTATAATATTCCACTAGTGTGCTAGCATGTAATTTTTGGGAGATCTCACGTCTAATGAGTTTTTCTAGTTTCTGAATAGTTTTTTCGGGGTTGTCTTCACTTTGTAAAGTTTTTTCAGTATCTTTGATGAGACCTAAGATACGGGTTGCTTCTTCTGCACTGAAAGCTAGTGTTGTGGCGTGCTTGTCGGTTAGCTCATTTAACCTTGAGAAGGACATTCTAAAGTTAAGTAGTTAGTTGAGTTAAATGTGGGTGCACCCTATGATTTGTGCCACACTAGATGACTAGTGAACAAAATAGCGAAGGGTTTAGATAGAGGCGCACACCTATAGTAAGTAAGATTAGTAAAGAGATTCGAGGATTATGTTGTATAAACTTTTAGGTGCGGGGGGGAAAACTGAGGTCATGGCACAAGACCCCGACAATAAACAGTAAACAGAAAGAGGATTCAACTTGGGAACCCTCCCGTCCCCTGCACACTTTCAAATGTTTGGATTAATCCAATACAGTTGTTCAAACTGCGTTATATGCATTGTACATACATTTGTTTCTAACACATATGGTCAGACACAGGAGTGTGAGATAAAAAAATATATATCTTTATAGTCAGGCTGTATTATTTTCAGCAAAAATTATAGTTCAGACAAAGATTATTTACAGTGCATAGAAACAGTATCAATAGATAAAGCTCAAATTGAAGAAAAATGGAGTCCAAATTGATTAGCGACGCGTTTCGAGGAAGTTCTCCTCTTCTTCATAAGGCCACACTTGGACTCTTAATGTAAAAGGAAAGCATAAATTCAGTAAAGAAAATTTTGTAAGCACAATGCATAGACTGTTCATGTCATATTAAATGTATACAGTTAAAAAATAAACGGCATTAATTTTATTTAGAACATTAATCTGTCCCTAAAAAATACGGAATCGAAACAATGTAACATGTTCTAATATGCATTGTAATTCATGCAACATTATAAGATTAACTAGGTTGCCCCTGCTCGAGAGAGGGGCTGAAGGTCTACTGAAGCATCTTTTACTGCAAAATTAACTGTATAACGTCCATCATGCTGTAATTTAGTAGAGTACTACCTCTAATGGGATCTATCACGTGGATGGTGAAACATAAGCTAAAGAAAATTAAATATGTAGGTAAAACAACACACAGATAATTCTTAGGTTATATCAATCTAATATGGAAGAAATACAAAAATCGTTACCTCTGTGAGTAGAAAATGCCGGAAACAGAGAACCGGACGGAGCGGTGAAAATAGATAGACAGTCTTCGTACATCAGTTAGTTCCTTAAAACATGGCTAATTCCCAAAAAGATACCAGAAATCTAAAGAAAACAAAGCCTGATCAATGCCAAGCTCAATGTTCAAACGTAACAGTCATAGGTGTGAGATAAAAAAAATTGAGTAACATACCTAACCAAAATATGGAGGGCGGAAAATAATCAATACAGCGGCCCACATAAGGATGTAGAACTTAAGTTTCCCGCCGTCACTACAGAGGTGCCTCAGTATGTGGGAATTCTGTCATACGAATAGCCAAACTGAACAGGAATGAAGTCCTGATTAGTATAATATACCTAGCAATCTGATATGAAGTAATGGAAACATAATATGATGTTTAATCAAGGCAAAAAATGTAAAGAATTACCGTGGTAAGAATGTGCAAATGGCACAATTCTCAAAGCTGATGTGCAACTGATGTCAAGATTGTGTGGCCGGTCAACAGCTGAAGAATCCGGCAGTAATAGGTCAGTTAGAGTATCAACTAAAGAAAGTGTAAGGAAAACAGAAAAAAAAGAATCATGAGACTAAGGAACTATTTCCCTGGTCCCTAGATAGATAAATGCACATGCATTCACGCTTACCTGGAGCATAGGGGGGCAATCCTGAACAGAGTCTGTTCAGCCGAGTGGCTTGTTGTTCACAAACCATGGAGACTACATGTGACCATGGAGATAAATAGAGGACTGAAGTAATAGGTAAAGAAAAAGGACTAAGAAGTAAATGGGCCTCAAGGTCGGCCATCTTAGAACGAGGTTATATTGTAATGAAGGTGTAGATCTCTAGGCATTCAATGACAAGAAGTAACTTAAATCGGGAAGCGTAAAGGTGCGTAACTAAATAAATTAAAAGGAAAAAATTCATACAGTACAGAAACCTATTGTGCGATGTAAATCGGACATTACAAATACTAGTCCGCACATCGTAGAACGGGGAGAGGAAAGTTGAGAAAAATAGTGTACCATGTGAAATAGAGTCGAAATTAGCAATGACAAAGGGTCTTGAATCGAACGAAACGCTCGGATCTTAAAAGGGAAAAAAATAGCACGGAAAAAATGAATATAATGTTCAGATTATCTGGCTAAGGTCATTTAATGACCATGTGTAACCTATCAGTTCAAAATAGGTGGATCACATGGATTCACATTATGCAGGAAGAGGGAAAAAAACCTTAAATCTCTCTCTCATTGCATGGACAACCTAGTGCAATATAGTCTATATACCACAAACCGACTGATGTAAACAATCTGCTTCACTATTCCAGCTTCCACCCGAGGGCGATGCTCCAAAGTCTACCATATAGTCAAATATTACGCCTGAAAAGAATAATTTCGGACCCAGAAGTTCTAGATAAGGAATGCACAAATCTTGTTAGTAAATTTCAGAACAGAGGCTATCCACCAGAAATTTTGGAAATTGCCAAAGACAGAGCTTCAGAGATCCCCCGTACAGATTTACTGAAACCTAAATCGGAGGTTAAAGACACCCCACTTTTATACATATCAAAATTCTCAAGACAGAGTTTTCAGATCACAAAAAGTATAAAGAAACATTGGAATATTCTTCATAATGATCAAACTCTATTGGAATTGTTCCCCACACCACCAATGATGTGTTTTAAAAGGGGTAAAAATATAAGAGACAAGCTGGTGAAAGCTGAAAGAGTACCAAAGGAGAAACAACTTCTCCTAGCTACCAAAAAACTAGGCACCTTCCCCTGCTTAGGATGTATACACTGTAATAACACAATCAAAGGTAATGTAGTGACTCACCCCAGGAATGGTCAAAAAATCAAATTAAGAGACTATTCTACGTGTCTGACATCAGGTGTCATATATATGTTGAAGTGCCCTTGTGGCAAAGTGTATGTAGGACAGACCAAAAGACCTGTTAAATCAAGACTGTCTGAACACAAGTCGAACATAAGATGTAATAATCAATACTCACCGGTAGCTCGCCACTTCAACATGCAAAAACATACAATTGCCCAACTAAAATACCAGGTGCTAGAAGTTGTTAAACGACCTACAAGAGGAGGTGACTATCAGTCACTCTTACTACAAAGAGAAGCTTATTGGATTGATAAGTTAAGCTCTTTACAGCCCTGGGGTCTAAATGAAGATTTCACATTGAACTGTTTTCTGTGATTTGAATTTGACAATAAGGAATGATTGGTCTTCAATATAAAATTGAGAGTCACATCGCTATTCCTGTGTCTGACTGTGATCTAAGGCACTACTTTGTTGAGACTAGTAGATGGTTGCCATAAAAATAATTGCCTGTAAACACAGTGTAAAAATTGTTCTTATTCTTAATTTTCATTTTTTGTCATTCTGTTATACTTATCACATTTAATTTTGATCTTTTGTAAAATAAATGCATTTACCCCATTGAGATTGCTATATTGCACTAGGTTGTCCATGCAATGAGAGAGAGATTTAAGGTTTTTTTCCCTCTTCCTGCATAATGTGAATCCATGTGATCCACCTATTTTGAACTGATAGGTTACACATGGTCATTAAATGACCTTAGCCAGATAATCTGAACATTATATTCATTTTTTCCGTGCTATTTTTTTCCCTTTTAAGATCCGAGCGTTTCGTTCGATTCAAGACCCTTTGTCATTGCTAATTTCGACTCTATTTCACATGGTACACTATTTTTCTCAACTTTCCTCTCCCCGTTCTACGATGTGCGGACTAGTATTTGTAATGTCCGATTTACATCGCACAATAGGTTTCTGTACTGTATGAATTTTTTCCTTTTAATTTATTTAGTTACGCACCTTTACGCTTCCCGATTTAAGTTACTTCTTGTCATTGAATGCCTAGAGATCTACACCTTCATTACAATATAACCTCGTTCTAAGATGGCCGACCTTGAGGCCCATTTACTTCTTAGTCCTTTTTCTTTACCTATTACTTCAGTCCTCTATTTATCTCCATGGTCACATGTAGTCTCCATGGTTTGTGAACAACAAGCCACTCGGCTGAACAGACTCTGTTCAGGATTGCCCCCCTATGCTCCAGGTAAGCGTGAATGCATGTGCATTTATCTATCTAGGGACCAGGGAAATAGTTCCTTAGTCTCATGATTCTTTTTTTTCTGTTTTCCTTACACTTTCTTTAGTTGATACTCTAACTGACCTATTACTGCCGGATTCTTCAGCTGTTGACCGGCCACACAATCTTGACATCAGTTGCACATCAGCTTTGAGAATTGTGCCATTTGCACATTCTTACCACGGTAATTCTTTACATTTTTTGCCTTGATTAAACATCATATTATGTTTCCATTACTTCATATCAGATTGCTAGGTATATTATACTAATCAGGACTTCATTCCTGTTCAGTTTGGCTATTCGTATGACAGAATTCCCACATACTGAGGCACCTCTGTAGTGACGGCGGGAAACTTAAGTTCTACATCCTTATGTGGGCCGCTGTATTGATTATTTTCCGCCCTCCATATTTTGGTTAGGTATGTTACTCAATTTTTTTTATCTCACACCTATGACTGTTACGTTTGAACATTGAGCTTGGCATTGATCAGGCTTTGTTTTCTTTAGATTTCTGGTATCTTTTTGGGAATTAGCCATGTTTTAAGGAACTAACTGATGTACGAAGACTGTCTATCTATTTTCACCGCTCCGTCCGGTTCTCTGTTTCCGGCATTTTCTACTCACAGAGGTAACGATTTTTGTATTTCTTCCATATTAGATTGATATAACCTAAGAATTATCTGTGTGTTGTTTTACCTACATATTTAATTTTCTTTAGCTTATGTTTCACCATCCACGTGATAGATCCCATTAGAGGTAGTACTCTACTAAATTACAGCATGATGGACGTTATACAGTTAATTTTGCAGTAAAAGATGCTTCAGTAGACCTTCAGCCCCTCTCTCGAGCAGGGGCAACCTAGTTAATCTTATAATGTTGCATGAATTACAATGCATATTAGAACATGTTACATTGTTTCGATTCCGTATTTTTTAGGGACAGATTAATGTTCTAAATAAAATTAATGCCGTTTATTTTTTAACTGTATACATTTAATATGACATGAACAGTCTATGCATTGTGCTTACAAAATTTTCTTTACTGAATTTATGCTTTCCTTTTACATTAAGAGTCCAAGTGTGGCCTTATGAAGAAGAGGAGAACTTCCTCGAAACGCGTCGCTAATCAATTTGGACTCCATTTTTCTTCAATTTGAGCTTTATCTATTGATACTGTTTCTATGCACTGTAAATAATCTTTGTCTGAACTATAATTTTTGCTGAAAATAATACAGCCTGACTATAAAGATATATATTTTTTTATCTCACACTCCTGTGTCTGACCATATGTGTTAGAAACAAATGTATGTACAATGCATATAACGCAGTTTGAACAACTGTATTGGATTAATCCAAACATTTGAAAGTGTGCAGGGGACGGGAGGGTTCCCAAGTTGAATCCTCTTTCTGTTTACTGTTTATTGTCGGGGTCTTGTGCCATGACCTCAGTTTTCCCCCCCGCACCTAAAAGTTTATACAACATAATCCTCGAATCTCTTTACTAATCTTACTTACTATAGGTGTGCGCCTCTATCTAAACCCTTCGCAAATCTGCTGGTTACGTCGAGCGGACCGCTGAGCTGGTAAATTAAGGAACCCCTAAAGCTCCTCTCCCCACATCAGTCTCAAAGCCTACGTCTTTCCAATGCAATTCCCTCACATGTGCAACCCAATATCAAAACCCTATATGGAGCAGTCCACAAAGATGGACAGTAAACGAACAAGAAAAGATACAAATGTCAGAAGCTGGGAATCCATGGTGCAGAAGCACCCTGGCAGGACTTCTAGCGTACCCTCATCAAAGTGGAAACAGCTTCCCAAACAGAAAGAAGAAATGTTGCAGCTTTGCAACCGTGGACATAGCTTGTGGATCGGCAGACACAAAAACGGACACTTGATTGGCCACCACTGAAGAGTCAGGCAGTCGTCATGACAGGTCCTCCTGACTCCAAGATGGAGACCGGCCCTCTTGAAGCCTTGACCTGCAGGCCCATAGCCAAATATGCAAATAGCATCAATCATGCAATAATGAGCTGCACATGAAATCCATGAATCAATTAGGAGGGACACCGGAGGAGGAGGCTGGAATCCTGCAAGCCCTTTGGAGTGACAGACAGTTCCCACATACCCCAGGGTTTTATTTGATCATTTGAAGTCAGCCCCACAGCATAAAAGGGCACCCATATAGTCCAATGTTGAGGGAGTTGTATAGGCTGTTAGAAGTGAAAAGGGTATACAGAGCAGAATGAGTATATCGAAGAGAAAAATAGCGGAGAGGAGGATCAACAGTGAAAGGTTATAGTTGGAGGTGCAAAAGTGAGAGAGAAGAGAGGAGGAAAGGAGGAACACCTGGGAACGTTGAGAGATGGAGGAGAGGAAGGCAGAGTGAAAGGACAATAGAAAATGGCAGGCAGGGAGGGAGGTAACTGGAAATATATTGGGACTTCGTGACATGGCAGAGGAGTGATACATGTAACACTCGAATTAAGTGGTAACAGAATGACTTTATTAGCTGTGCAGGGGTTGGAAAAACACCTATGGATTTCTAGGGGAAAAACTATAAATAATGTCAAACAATGCACAGGAGGTATCAACATAAAGTGGGAGTTTCCTACTGGTGTCAAACACCTTCAATACCTTTGATTCGTGATCAGTGTTCGTGAAAGAAAGTCCCTGGCAAGAGAATATGCCAGCTGGATGCTAATTGTGAATATATATCTTTATGAGAAAGCCCTGATAGGAAAACATATCAGGCATGAAGATGAATAAAGTGTAAAACGAAATCGACTCAAAGAAACCCTGATCAGAGCACACCAGAAAAAGGCAGAGGACATATTAAAGGTGAAACGAAACCTGGCAATAGAGTACACCAGGGAGCCTAAGACAACAAAGTCCAAGAGTCAAGTTCTTTTGGGCACCCGTCGCGTTGATGCTCAAGAACGGGAACCAGAGTGAAGAGAAATCCAGGGAAGGGAATCACCCTCTGGAGTAAGGATTTCTATCCTTTGGAACGTTTTGTGTTGTAGTTACACATTTTCTTTTTGGAGATTCATACATTACTCAAGGCCAAAGACATTAGGCCTCTTTACAACTCTGGCGATAGACGTGCCCTTTTTAAGGGCACGGCTGACTCCCGGAGTTGCTTTTTTTCTGGCACCCGCGAATGTGCCAGAACCGGGTCATGCCGAGCTTGGCGGACCTGGTAATTGCCCTTTTGCTGGTGCCGGAATCAAGGGCCTCCCAATTCCCATTCTGCCCCATAGGGCTGAATGAGGATGGGGAGGTCGGATGCACCGGCACATACAGAGTTGTGCCGGTGCATCTGGCGTGCTCTGCTCACGGGTGCCGTTACACACACCAGGAAAAACCTGGTGGGTGAAACGGCACCCGCAAGTAGAGCATGTAGTATGGCGGTCCGGGAACTACGGTACTGGCATGCTTACCGGGGTATACCGGCATTTCATTGCCAGACTTTTCATCGCAGGTTTTTTTGCCGCGTTTAAAAAAAAAAAAAAATCAGTGCATTTTTTTGGGGGGTAACATTTTTTAAAAATGGGCGTCGGTTTTCGGGATAAAAAAAAGAAAGGGGGTTTGGGCGGGTAACCACCCCATAAATAAAATATTCGATGTTTTTTTCAAAAAAAATCTGCGGCAAAAAACCCTGCGATGAAAAGTCCGCCGATGAAATCACGTAGAACCGCTTACCGGTACCGTAGTGCACGAACCGCCATGCTTGTAATGAGGCCCCTTTTCCCTTTTCACCTTAGAATTGCTTTTTTTTTATAATGTGAGGTTCACAATAAAACTTTGGGCACAGGACGGTTTGTTTTGGACATTCTGACTGCTGACTGATCCTAGTTTTGTTTTTAGGTAGGGAAACTCCTCTAGCGCAGGAACAGAGAGCATTTTCCCAACCCCCTTTTATTTAATACAAATCTTTATCCAAAACTATGAACTCCTTATGTCCGAGTTTCATTACTGAGTTCTCACATATATAATTGCGTTTACAGCAAGAATGAAGGGGGGAAGGGCCTGCAAGTGAGTTCCCCATGCTTATTTTGATAACTTCGAAGCACCATATCAAGCTATGGGGTTTGATTGCAAGGAGGGGGTTACATGACCAGATATGATGGATCCCTTAATTCCTTTAGTTTGGTGGAATGGGGTCCCAAAGGGGTCCATGCCCTGGGTGCAAAAGATGCTTAATATGGCCCTGGGAAGACTGTACAATAGGGAGGAGACAATCTGATAAATGTTGTGCTGTTGTCATCTAATGTTTTCTGACATGCCCCTCTCATAGAAGACCATGTTAAGCAAAGGTATCAAATCAATGTAACCTGGGGAAAGTGGGTTGCTGTTATCTGCTATGTCTGGGCATTGGGACATGGGTGTCTTTGTGACGTTCTGTCCTGTTTATGTCTGTTTTGCTGACTGCCATTAAAGAGCTTACCAACCCTACGTCTATTGGATTATTTCTAGATGGTGAATTTCCCTGACACCTACATGAGTAGCCTACTAGATATAGTTGAACAAACGGCGCATTACTACCCAACAGACTTTCAGATCCTCACTTTTAATGCAAAAGGCCTCAACTCTCCAAGCAAATGGAAATGTTTTCTACGGAGGCCAGTAGAAAATAAATACTTGATCACTTTGATACAGAAGATACAGTTATGCCCCTCTGATGTGCATAGATTATACAGTAGTACATTCCCTCACCATTATCTTGTTTGCCATTGAGGTTACCCTTCCAAGAGACAGATGTTAGACATGGTCTCTTGGGGGTCATATGCCCCGAATGAGAAGCAAGGCAACTTCCTGACAGAATTATTGATGGAAATTATCCCATTTGTGGAGCACCAGGTGTTAGGCAGAAACCTGTGCAGTTCCCTCTGGGACCACTGCAAAAGATTTAAGACTACAGGTGTTTGGCAGTAAACCCACTTGGTAGCAGTCTGTACCACACAGATTCACTTGGTAGCTGTGGCTGAGCAGTCAGACTTCCCTCAAGAAGAGTTAGGTAGTATACAGAGTATTCACAATAGGTCAAGAAAACACAGTAGAACAAGTAAACGCTGACCAGGGCATGGTGTAAAAGAGATATAATTATTTTTTTAAAACCACATCTAGAAAAACACACGGTCACTAAAAGATATACACTCCCTTAAAAGAATATTAGACAAGTCTTAAGTAAAAGCCCCACTTATTTTCAGACAGCGGTGAGCACTTAACATAGATGGCACTCTCCTAGCTCGTTTTTTTAAAAGGGAGAGAAAAACAGAGAATAAGTTGAAACAGATCCCAACACTTTTCCAAGAACATGACAAGAGAGGAAGGCAAAGTAAAACCGTGAAGTTAGAGTTCAATAAGCCGGATCCACTTTAAGAGGATTAAACGAAATGTGTCCAAGGTCACACGGTTGCAGTGCACAAAAGTCTTGTAACGGTTCAAAAAGGAGTTGGACCAAAGAAAGGGACCAGTTAGAGGGTCAAGGCGGCCAGCCCAGTCCATAAGGTTAAGGGGTTATTATTACCTTGTAGCAATCTTTAGAAAGGGAGGCCTGGCGGACACGGTACCTTAAGTGGTGAGAATACTCCAGCGGGGGCAGTTGTTCCTGGCAGCGGATGCAAGTCGGTGCTTCGTCCGGGGGAAGAGAAGATCTCGTCGTGGAGGAAGACAGGAGTCCGTTGCACTGCCAGGGAAGAAACCAGCTGCGGAGTTTCTCAGGTACAAGGAGCGGTCCGTTGATTCGCGGTTCAGTGGTGAGTGGCTATCTGGCCGCCGGGGTGCTTGGCACGGGCAGTTCGACCACAAACCGGTCTGGGGTGCGAAGAAAGAAGGTAAAACTGGTTGTGCCCACCAGTCAGGGAAAGAAGCCTCTCCAGCCGGGAGATCTTCTCTGTCGTCGGGAAGTGGTATGTTGGTTCTGCAGGGCTCCACCGGTGGTGTCGTCGTGGTAGGTCGACTCAGCTTCTCCCTCGCCGGATTCTCAGGTCCTGTGGCGACTTCTGAAGTTCCAGTCCCCAAAGCCCTGCTTTTATGCAGAAAACCCCCATTTACTCAGCCTAGCTGTCAATCAAACATGCTAAGTGGTGAGCCGGCCGGCTCACCACTTGGGCCAATCACACAAGAGTGCAACTTGAGTTACCAAGGTAACTCAGTCCAGGGTGCCTAAAGCCCCTCCCACGCCCCCTGTGGTACCCAGACAGAGTGGCACCACTTTTGGAGGCTTCTGTGGAGAAGCCCGCCAAAAAGTGGAACAAAGGGCTCGACTTGGATTGGAGTCACAGAAGAGAACACAAACGCCATTTTAGAATCGAGTCCTGGCAGAAAATACCAACCAGTGAATTAATATTAATTAAATAAACCGGCGGTATGTTCGAGGCTATTAGAATTAAATAATTAAAGTTGGTAGCCTCGAACAATGGGGAAATCCCATTGGAAAATATTTGCGGTCGAATATAAAAAGTACTTTCCACTGCCACCAGCCAAAACTCGATCAGGAGGGACGGAGACGTGCCCCCTCGACTAACAGACCCCGGGGCATTCAAATTGCCCCGACCAGTTCATCCACAATAGGATGGTTTGTACTGGTTTCTGTTAATAATTTGAGACTATTAAAGTCAATGGTGACTTTACATGCCCTGGGAGACAGTAGTCAGTCCCAGGGTATGGAGTCTATGGTGGGGTGCCACTATGACACCCTTGTGTTACTGCACGGAGGGTGCTGTGTAACACACATAGTAAAACACATGAGACCCTATGGAGTAAAGGACCCCATAACCCATAAAACACATTAACAGTCAAAGGAACACCATAAATCATGTCCAAGAGTGGGAGGAAAAGAGTCTCACTCTTGGCAGGAGAAAAAAACAAACTCCAGAAATCCAGCAAAGCTGCTGGGGGACTCACTAGGTTAGGAAATTCAGCCTAAAGAGAGAATTCTCCCTAACACCAGGTAATGGACTTTAACTTTGCACAAGACCACTTATAGATAAGACATTTCCCCATACCACAGCAGAGTTTAAAAATGCCCTAATTTGTGTCAGATTACTCAGGAAAATAGGTTTAGTAGATATATGGTGAATTTTGCATGCTGGTTAGCAGGATTATACCCACTTTTCACAAGTCCATGGGAGCTTTTCGAGAATTGACGTACTACTCACATTGCCATCCGCGGTCACATGCATCCCCAATGCCCATATTGGATTTGCATCTTTTCCGATAATGCCGCACTCAAATTGGATTTATTAATACTAAGATTGACCTCTCTGTACAATCTCCCCTGGAGGCTCTATGCCCCCATTTTAGAAGACCTAGCCTTTAGAGATGACATTGCAAAATAAAATCTAAATCAGAGGAGGGCTCATTGCCCACACTGCAGCCTTCACAAAAAGACATACAGTACTGAGGGACGGTATTGAAAAAGAGGTTCAGAAATGTGAATCCATGCATAAACTGAAATGTTCTCCTAAATCGCGTATAAATCTAGGATTAGCACGCAATAAACTTGAAGCCCATTAGGCTGAAAGAGCGGCCATGGAGATCATTAGAACTAAACAAGAATATTACGCTAAGGGCAACAAGGCCAACAAATTCTAGGTTCACAAGTCAAAAAAGACAAACAACAGAAACACTAGCTAAGGTTAAGAAGACTCAACATAAAGGATATTTTATGCTGAGAACAAGAAGTTGGAAATAGTAGACCATTATTTCCCTGCCCTGATGATGAGCGAAACCCTCTCTTCACAAAGGCAACATGCTTAAACGTACACTGCTGACCTCCCACAGCTCATAGATTTGGAGCCTAGAGAATTGGATATTCCAATTAGCAAGGAAGACGTAGAAGTGGCCATCGCTACTCTTAAAAGTAGAGCCCATGGACCTGATGGGTTCACCACACTTTTTTTTATAGATCTTTGAGCAGCAATTAATTAAATATCTAACCAAATTATTCAACTCCTTTTTGCCAACTTCCCCAATCCCACCTCCTATAGAAGAGTCCTCCACAAGCTAAGCCATGAAATCTGGTAAGGCCCCTTATGATTGTCCTTCACCCAGACCAATCACGCAGATGAATATTGATGGCAAGCTTTATTTCAAGATCTTGGCAACGAGGATAACCATGCTGTCCCTGGTAGATCTGGTTCCAGACAAGGTTTATTCCAGACAGAGGCATGCATGACGATATTAGACAATATTAGACAGGCCCTCGACCTGATCGTGATCACCAGAAGAGGTGATCAGAAACTGGGAGTCACAGATTTAAACTCTACGAAAGCATTCGACAGTTATTGTGTGTTCATCGTGGCAATTATTGCGGCAGCTATTTTCACAGTGGTGTTCTCAACCCGGCCATTTTGGTGATTTTTTATTTTTACAAATATATATGTTGTGCTTTTGTGTAGCGGTTTTGGGGGTGGTGGGTGAGGTGATCGGGTGGGTTATAGTTGGGAGGATGTGGGGACACCCCAATTTAAAAAAGAGAAAATTGACAAAAATGACTGGGGTGATTCAAATTCCATCCTCTCCATTGTACACTTATCGTCTTACCTTTCCCAAATTATTCAGAGACTTGTTTACTGATGTTATTAGGTAGCATAATCCAGAAATCTCCTAGACGGGGCCTATCAATTCTGTCAAGATGAAACCCCTCCATAGATTTGTATACTTCAGTTTGGCCTTCCTAGTTAAAATTCCAAACCCAGCCCTTCTGTCATTGCAAAAAAAGATCCTTGAATGTGTGTGGGTGGTCAAAATAACCCAGATGTCCTAAGTAGTAGCAATGTGAAACGCCAAGCAAGAGGGGCTGGGTAATCCAGATGTAATAAGGTACAATTTAGCTGCTCAGATTTCCCATATGTTGGGCTGAGGAGTGAAGACTAAAATTCCCACATGGGTGCAGACAGAACAAGCCATGTTTACTCCTTTTAATTGATATGATCATACGTGCTTGCATCACTGCACTCCTGAATTCCACTAATACAACATTGTACTACTGGTGTAAAGCAATGAGATGATGGGGGTAAAACCGGGATTGAGACCTTCATCCCTGATATTGGACAACCCTGACTTTTCCCCAGGGCTCACACTAAACTCCTTCTCCCACTGGACTGGGGAGGGGAGGTGGGTATCTCAAATAGTTGTCTCAACTTTATAACAATGTCTACCCCCTGACCTTTGTGGAATGCAAACCCAAATTCCAACTGAATGAGAGGGAAAGATTTAAATATGCGCAACTGTGACATTGAGCATCACATCCCAATCTTAAAAAAGGGCCACACGTAGCTCTAAAGCCCTTCAGCTTACTTTATAGGCTATTGTAAAACAAGCTAGGATATCCACCATTTAAAAATTAATGCGGAAGGGTCTTCTACTATTAGACCTATGGATACAACTAGCTGGGAGGTAGATATAGGCCGCTTCATTGACAAAAGCATCTGGGCTGAGCTATTGCCACAAAACCACTCCTCCACGGACCGGGAATGTATGTATAAATTATGTTAGCAATGGTACCTATCTCCCATGAGATTACACAAAATGAACTTGGCTCTAGATATGAATTACTGGCGTGGCTGTAGTCTTCAAAGGGATTACTTCCATATGTGGTGGTGGACCAGCCCAAAAATTTAGGAAGGAAATCTTACACATTATTAAGTAGGTAAGTGCTTCATTTCCGTTTCATTGAACCATAAAAGAGAAATATACAAAGTGATCAAAAGTACAAAAATGGTATATATCATTAAAAAGCTGGTAGTGGGTTCACAGAAGTATAAAAACAACATTATTGAAATATTTTTAAATTACATTTCCATGCCCTGGATTGGTAACTCATGACAGCAAAAACCTTTTCAATACATTTAGGGATTTTACTGAATTCCAATGTACCAAGCACAGTGACAACATTATTCAATTTTAATATTGGTAAAAGCCATCCACTCTTGAGGTTCCTCAGAACCGGGCAAAGAAATATAAAATGAGTTTCCTCCTCCATTGCTGACCAGTTCTTGCTAAATTAATTTCCTAGATACAACTCAATGCGTAGGTTCCTCTCTGCTGGTTAAGTGATCCAGAAAAGATATTGTTCATAACTTAGATCTTGATTTATTCTCAGATATTTATGGAACATACTAGCAGACTCATTGTTGCATAGAGAATCTGCTAAAACCCAGTAAAAGATCATTAACTTCCCAAAATCAGCTCAAACTAGTTGATCAGGTGCAGACCAGAAAGCGCCCAGGCCAACTGTTACTAGTGTTTTCTTCACATGCGTGAACCAAGCCCAGGACATCCGTCATTGCTCCTTTATAAACCTCCAGATCCGGGCATGTCCATAACTTAACCCAGAATAAAACTGGTTTGAATTTGCCATGCTAGTCGATGCCGGTCGGTCCTAGCTCCAAGTTAACCCACAATTCCTTTAGTGTTCTCTTACCCCTGGACCCATACATTGTTTTTCTGGGGAACTCTGAGGAGGGAATACACCCACGTACTGGGTACACTGCAAAGCTAACCACCTGTCTGTTATTGACCACCAGAATTACCATTGCTAGAGGATGAAGAGCTACAACTGTCACATAACAGCAATATGGTGGAGGACAATTTGAGGCATTCTTGTCGCTGAGATGGTTACTGGTGCATGAATCACCAAGTCACAACATACCTGAACGTATGGTCTCCGTTTGTTGACCACTGTTAGAAGTTCAACACACTTATTTTTACGCCTGGTCTCCTGCAAGGAAATTCACAATTTTGAAGTTTATACAGGGTGATATCTGAATTGCTTTACTATGTTTGGAAACATCTGTTACAGACCTGCTGGGTATGATGATAAAACTAACCTCTCGCAGAGAGGGAGAGCTGCTCCATCAGGGAAATACATGTGCAACATCAATCTTGCATGACCACCATGACACTGTCTACCACTGTAGTTATACTGCAACAATATATTGTATTGTATTTGTCATTTATATAGCGCCTTTTCCCATTTGTATGGCCTCAAAGTGCTTTCTGGTAGGAACGCATTTGCAGACCGAAGACCAGGTAAGGGGAAAGTTCTCAGAGGAGGCTTAAGATGCGTGTGTGTGTTTGGACAAGATAAGGACTTAGGGGGGCTGGCTAGCCTCCAGTATACAACCTGAGAGGTCAGGCATGTGGACGGGTGCTGAGGGAAGTCACAACAGAGCGCAAGTGCAGAAGACTCGATATGTACCCAGCTAGACAACAATTTGTCATAGGTTGTCATTATATTCTAATGGCAGAGGTATTGAGGCAAGTCTGGAGTTGAAGTGCAAAGCGGTTATGTGACCAGCTAGACTGAAGTCGTCATAGTTGTAGCTGCATTCTAAAGTGTGTGAATGAATAGCTGTGCCTGCGGCAAATGTCCACCGAAGTGGTGTGTTTCCACATACCTTAAGCTCAGATGGAGCTTATCTTTGATGTCGCTGTGTCCGATCTTCTGTTGGGAAGAAAAGATTCTAGGCATTCTGGACAGGCTACACTCAGGTCAACCAAGTGCAATAGACTGGCTGTCCTAGAACATCTTCTAGGTGGGACAGACAGGCTACTATAGAAATTAGGATAATGGGATTCTCTAAGCGCCATAGACTGGTTTCCTTTATAGTCTTACATTATTCTCAAATGGCCAATCCCACAACTAGGGACAAATAGCCTACCTACCCTGTGGGGTATACAATATTTCTACACAAAAGGAAGACTCCAATACTTTTGTCAGTTACCCTGGTATTTGGGAAGGGACCTGTGAGAAACCTGAAGGTGTCTCCCCGACTATTCCCCAGGGTCTGTCATCCAGGTGGCCAGGACACGGCCATTGCTATTGGATCCAGTTCCTGGGGGTGGACCAGTGCGGGAGGATCACCTGGATGGGGGTCCTCATGGAGTGGAAATGGGACACTGATGGGTGAGACGCGGTATCCTCATTCTTCGGACCACATTTCCCCAACCTACCACGTAGGATACACAAGCACTTTAGCCCCCTTTTCCAATGCGAACCCTTTTGCATATTACAAAGGACAATGGACTAACACTCAAGCTACTTACCTGACATGTCCCAACACAAGGGCCTGGCAAAGTCGGGCAATTGACCAGAACCACACACACCTGATGGCCCTTTCCCTTCCCCACAGGGATAAAAGGTGGAGCACAAGAGCACAAGATGAGCAAGGCAGACTGCACGTCCAGGGAGCTAACTCAGCACAGCAGTTCAAGGGAAGGAGAAAGACAGTGCATACTGAGAGGGTGACAAGGAGTGAAGCAACCTTACCCTTTCTGACCACGGTCTGTAAAACCTCTGCAGAAGGAATCGTAAAACCGTGAACAATAGCCAGTGTGTGTTGCAGCAGATGTCAATGGTACACAAGACTCTCCTTCACTGATAACCAAGCTGGGGAGAGATGCTTGTCTCTGTGGTACCAACCTTGACTCCAACCAGAAAGAAAGCCAAGCGGTTCATCACAGCCTGTGAGTCGAGGGAAGAGTCGATAAGAAACAGAACTGTGCTGAACAAAAAAGTAGCAAACAGCTAATTGAACTTTGAAAGCATAATTTGCGATTGATGTGAAAGGGGAAAAACCAGTAACAAAGGAGTCAGGCACCACATGGGCGCTTACTCAGGAAACTCTGGGTGATTACTCAATAATTGAAACTACTGAAAACAGAAGGCCTTGGGAAAGGCAAGAAGAGGGGTCAAAGTGGTGATACAGGTCTTGTAAAATCCTCTGTACAGTCAAAAGTTTTTGACCGACAGAAGATTCTAAGGCTAATGGAAGTGAATCCCACATTGTCAGAGTTCAATGAGAAAAGGTGCAATTTACAGACTGGCAAACATGAACCCGAACGAGTGATGCCGTTAAAGAAGGGACAAAATCTAGAGTCCCCAAATACAGTGTGTTGCCAAGAGTGAACCCGGGTGAGAGATGTCCACTGTGAACTGTTGAAAAAGACATTAAGATATGTGAATGTCAGATAGAAAATTGTGTTGAAAGCCATAGTGAACCCGGCAGAGAGAGGCTGAAAATTGAGAAGGCTCTGAGCCCAGAAGAGGGCGACTCAGGGGTTGAAATAGACATCACTCAATGTATATGCGAAAAGGAACTCTTTGTTCAATATTTGAATACATGGGGCCCACAGCGCAAAGCAACTTTTTGATTGAAAAGAGACTTAACCACCAAATGTCCTGAATGCTGCAAGCAGAACTGTTAGCTTGTGCTGGGAAAGCTCAAGCGTGTGCTGTGCTCCAAAGTCCTACCTTGTCCCGTGCTCAAAACATGGGGAAGGGAGACCTCAAGTACTGCATCCTGACTTATTATTTGTGAACACTTCTTTCTTAAGAACATTATCTCACACTTCTTTTTGTATTTAGCGTAAGGATTGGCAATAGATTATTTTCTTAGTATAGGCCCTTTTAATTGACACAACGTCACTAGGACTGCCTTATTAATATTTGATGGTCGAAACTTGCCCCATCTTAGATCTAGCTTTAGATTAGGCATTTTTCCAACCTACCTTTGCAGTTTAATAAACATCCTTGAACTGTAATCACTTTTGTCTGTCTTTACTGTTGCCACCATGAGTTCCTTACAGACCTTGATAGGGTCAATGTGAACCTATACCCAAATTGGATTAAAACAATTTTTAGTTCTCAATTTTATTACATAATTTACAATACATACTCAATACTCATGATGATCAAAAATCACGATGTAGTCAATAAAACCAATGATGCTCAATGCATTATCTGCAAATCTAATCATACAACCTACATATCACACATCAACCAGGATATTGATTGCATATAATGTTTTAAATCCTGGACACATAGCTTAGGTCCACGGATCATTTTTTCCAACACTTTTATCTCTGCCCTACTTGTACAAGTTTCATTCCTGAATGGGTTTTACTCCACTGGACATTCATCAGGGGCTGTACAATTTCTATAGGTGTGTCATGTATTAATAAGCGATCTATTCCAAGCCACTACAACACGGGTCTTCCAGATGTACCCTAAACAAATAAAGACACACATTTAAAAAACAAATACTCGGTTTCTTATTCAACCTTGCATTTCCCCTTCCCCATTTATAGTCTTATTACATGTCTTCCAAGTTCTACAGGTTCTTCCAAGCTATACATATGCTAACAAAAGGAGTCTACTAAGTGCGACATCAGGGATACCTGTATATGACCACTGTGCATTACAATGGCTATCCTACGTAGGTATAAGTGCAATGGAAGGTTACCAACCTATGTCTCTGAGTGTCACGGGCAGGCTAAACATTGTAAGGCGTAAATGCTATAATGCCGATATTTGATCATGTGCAAAGCTTGGACTGGGGTTTAGTTAGCAGGGCAGACAACCACGATAATGGCTGGCATCCGCTGGTGGGCTTATGTATGAGAGGTTATCAGTGACTGATGTGTGTAAGGCAGGCTGCCATGACAACAGTCGGCATCCCCTTGTTGGTGTTTCAGAGACAGTGAGGCTGGTGCTTGTGAAAGAGGCTATGTTGATGGCAATGAGGTGGGAAAGAGGGTTTCAAGTTATAGTAGGGAATAGCCAGGTTTTGAGGGCCTTTCTGAAAGAAAGGTGGTTATCAATGCAGCAGATGTGGAGAGGAAGTGAGTTCCATATGGCAGGGGCTTGGATGGAGAAAGAGGAACCTCCCAATCTGGTGGAGTTGTACTGGGGGGTAATGAGGAGAAGAGCGGAGCTGGATCTGAGGTTTCTGGTGGGCTGAAAACGTATGAGTTTATGCTGGAGGAATTTGGGTCTGGTGCTGTGGAGGGCAGAGTGAGTGATGCATATGGCTTCAAAGGTAGCCTGTTGACTGATAGGGAGCCAGTGTTGCACTCCGAGTGTGGGGCTGATATGTTTTTAAGGTGAGAAGCCAGTGAGGAGATGGGCAGCAGCATTTTGGATTCTTTGGAGATTCCTGGTGGGAATGCCAAGGCACCTAGATAGAGGCAGTTTGCATATTCTATGCAGGAGAGGATTATGGCAAGGATAGCAGAGATTCTGTGAGGTAGGTGAGGTACAGAATTAATCACCTGAGGATGCTTGTAAGGAAGGCATGGTATCAAACATTGAAGACAGACACAAGTGATCACAGTTCAAGGGTGTTTATTGAACTTCAAATGCATTGATTGAATGCCTATCTAAACCTAAAGCTAAGCATGGGAGCAAGCTACGACCATCAAATAATAATAACGCAGTTCTAGTCAAGTCTCTGTCAAATAAAAAGGGCCTATACTAATAAATCTATTGCCAATCCTTACCTCTAAATACAAAAGAGTGTGGGAAAATGATGTATGCGAAAAGAAAGTGTTCAAGAAATAACATGTCAGGATGGTTGAGAGCCCAGGGACTGGGTAGGAGTGGGATGAGGGAACCCAGCGACTGTGATGGGAGCAGTTGGGGGAGCCCAGGGACTATACTGGGAATAGGGTGCAGTGACGGAATGAAATGGTTCATAGCCATTTGTACATACTGTCCATTTGGCATTTTGGGGGCGGTCCGGCCTGCCCAAATTTTGCTCATGGGCGCCCAGGCCAAAAAAGTTTGAGACCACTGCCTTACAGAGACTTTCGAATGAGCACATCAACGGTGCCGGACCACTCTGTCACCGGTAGAATATCTTTCCTTCTCAAGGTCAAACACTCATCAGCAGTTTAGCTTTACTCGTGTCTTTCATCACACATGTTTAACAATGTTCGTTCCAGCTCTCGGTATACAATGTTGCCACTTGCAACCTTGAGTTCAACACAGACCGGTCTTGCATCGGTCTTCCCAACTCACCGGCTGTGTTGCTCTTTCTGGCATTTCTTTGTTCTTGGAGCCAAGGACGATACCACAGCGACTGCTGCTGCTTCTCCCTGCCTTGGTCAGATATGTGGGAGGGCCTTCGGTATCACCAACATACAATACAGGATTCTTTAGTCTGGTTTCATGGACTTACGCTTTCTGCTTCAAAGGTTTCTTGAAAGTTACAGCGTCTGGCCGCAAAGGTTAAGGGCAATTCCCTTCTTATGAACCCTTCTTGGTTTGCCATCTTTCTCCCCTCATTCAGCTGCCGACTTTAAACACTGTAGCTTTGTGTGCTTTGCCTCACCTGACACCAGTAGCGTGACAACTCAGATACACTGCTCGCGTGTGGGTCTATTTTCTCCCAGAGCGGGCTGTCCATGTGAAAGTGCTGGCAAAAGGAAATGGGTGTGTAAGGTTCCCATGTATCCTACCTGGTAGGATGGGGTAAAGGTGTTGCAGGGGGAGGGATACCATGTCTCACTATCCGGTGTCCCACTCCCCGATCACCCCTCACCCAGGTGATCCTCCTGCACTGTTCTGGATCCAAAGGCAATGGCAGTGGCCTGGCAACCTAAAGGAGAGATCCGCAGGGACTAGCGGGTGAGATACCTTCTGGTTTCTCACAATGCATAGGTAGAAGAAGCAGGTTCTGAACATGGAGTTGATGTGTTGGGAGAGGGATAGTCTCGAGCCAGTCTAGTTTGCATCTGAGGTTTGTTACAGAAGTGGATGTTGCTGGGGTGGGCCCTAGGGAGTGTGGCCAGGTGGTTGTTGGGGAAGGAGAGCAGATTTTCTGCATACTAGGATTTCAGTTTTGCCAGGGTTGAGGAGGAGGTGGTTGGTTGTCACAACCTGAAGTGCTTGAACCCGAGAAGACCAATCTTTTGGTGCCAGAGGATTAGGCAGCTGCGCTACCCTGGGGTAAATAAAGGGGCCCTGGGTGGGAAATAGCAAGTGGGTTGATGTGTGGTGGGTCAACGGTATTCCATAGTAAGGCGATGGACAAGGATGATATGAGCATGTTTTAAATGTAATTCTCTGCAATGCATGTCTGTATGCCCCGTGCCCATCCCTCCTAAGTCAATGTGCACACACAGTCCCTGGGCCCGTCTCCAACATCACTATGTAATTGTATTTTTGTTCACTAAATGCACTTACCTCCTCCTTCCATACTCCCTCATGCATACTTTAAATTCCTAGTTGTGTGTGAGATTTCAGATTTTAGTTGTTGCCCAAAACAATGATATTTCTAGGATTTTCACTTCTCCCTCAAAAATCCTTCATTCCACTGTATATGTTAAATAAACTGTATTTTAAAGAAGTGCTTAGCCTACAGGCTACTCTCTTCATTGGTCTAGCCCTATTCTAAAGTAACATAAAATATGAGCAATATTTTGGAGGGTTCTTGCAGCAGTTACTCAGAGTCTGGTCATCCCCGCAGGCCTCTATGCTTTTGTCTTATATCTCAAGTCCTCACCCAGGGTTTCAGGCATCTCGGTTCATCTCTCCTTCAAACATCTCCTCTTTGTAGCAATCATTGTTAAGCTTGCTTAGCCCTTTGGTTTCTCCCGTTTCACAATACGTTTTCTATCCAAGCTATGGATTTTGTCAGGGTTCACGAAGGATTCGGTTTCTCAGGTCTAGCAGTGGGTCCTCCCTGGACCTCAGGTTTCTCATATCTCACAATGAGTCCCTCAACACGTTTCTCAGGTTTTACAACTAGTTCCTTCTGGGCCCTGGGCTTCTCAGGTTTGAAAATTGGTTCCCCTCTGGACCAAGGGTTTCTTAGCTTTCACAACTGAAGAGATGGGCATTTCTCCACCCATACTGAGGATCCTTGTCAGCAGCCATTATTATGACACCCCCTGCCACCGGTCAGCTCTGACTTTCCATTACCTCAGGGCTGCTGGTGGTTAGGCTCAGGCTTAAACCTTCCATTTCCCTCAAGGATGGGGAATCATCTCTCAAACACCTTGGTCACTTGCTTCTTCCAGGGTCTTCATACTTAAACCACTTCTAGATCCTCTTCCAAAAGGTTCTCACTTTCCTCCAAGTAGCAGTCATCTCCTCGGTTCAGCTTCCAGGAGCCTCCCCTGTGTGAAGAAGCACCTGCAGAAATATCCACCTCCTCCAGGGTGCCTTCCTTCTGTGCCTCTTTCCAGGCTCTTTTTTAGTTCCTAGGCTAGGGCTGCGTTCCTAACCTTATCTCTGTCATGTTATTGCCCATTCGTGTTTGAATCTTCAAACCTGATTGGTAATTTCCTCAGGAGTCGTTAACCTCCCTCATTATTGAATTATTAATGCTGCTCCAGTATTGGTTAATTTCCGGATAATGTCTTAATTGCTGTTAATGAGGGCCAGTCACTTATTTAAAAGAGTGATCTTGTAAATCTGTACTCCTTGTAGCACAGCTCCATGATGTTCTATGGGTGCTCTGCTCTTCTGGGGAATCTGCGACATTGCTCGCTCTCTGTAAGGAAAACAATGGATATTCTCTCTGTTGCTCATAAACACAGTGGGTTCATGGAATTCAGTGTTGTTCAAGCAGTATGCTGATTGCTTTGGTTTCCGGGTTGCAGGGACCCAGAGCAAGGTTTCCTGGGATTTGCAATTTACTGAGCAATGATCCCTTATCATGGCTGTTAAGGGGATACTACTGCATCTTTGGGGGAGGGATAAAAAAGCCAGTGTGATCCCTCCTAAACTACCATCTAGTAGGCACATCAGGTAGTTGCAGAAGCAGCCCAGTCCCTGGTGGCTCCTTTCCCCAGATACAAGAATGGGGAGTTAAGACAACGCACCCCACTTGCCAAACTGGGAATGTATTGTGATTATGTAAATAGGAGTGTACTGATATTTTGCAAATTGGGTGAATGATTACATTGTCAAATTGAAGATTAGTGTTATTGTCTAACTCAGAGCACACTAGGATTCCACAGACTGGAAATATACTTAGATTCCAAACTAGTTAATACTAAATTTTGTAACAAAACAATAAGAGCATACTTGAATCCCCAGCGGTCTTCCAACATTTTATGGACTGGGTGTTCTCCGATATGCTGTTCCTCTTCGTCATAGTATACCTGGATGACATATTGATATACTCCAAGGACTGTCTGAAGCATGAAGAACATGTTAAGGCAGTTTTACAACGCCTACGTGAACATAAGCTCCTGGCCAAACCAGACAAATGCCTTTTCCATGTGTCTACTGTTCACTATCTCGGATTCGTCCTCAGCTCAGAGGGAATTGGAATGGACTGTTCGAAAGTAGACTCCATTCTATCTTGGCCTGTTCCAACTACTGTGAAACAAATTCAATCCTTCCTGGGGCTTGCTAACTTCAACCGGAAATTCATACCTTCCTTTTCAGAGATTGTACATCGATCAGTACATTATTGAAGAAGGATACACCCTTTCACTGCACAGCAGTCCAAGATGAGGCGTTTCAACGGTTAAAGTCAGAGTTTATACAAGCCCCCATCCTGGCCCAACCTGACATTGATCGACCCTTCCTAGTGGAAACTGATGCCTCTAACTACGCCATCGAGGCAGTCCTGAAACAGGAATTTGATGACAAGCTAGAACACCCCATCGCCTACCTTTCTTGCACTCTGAACCCTAGCGAGACCCATTATTCTGTTTTGGAGAAGGAACTATTAGCCATCCGTCAAGCCTTCACAGACTGGCGTCATCTACTCCAGGGAGTGAAACATCCTGTTCAGGTCCGTACGGACAATCAGAATCTTCAAGTCCTGCAATCCCTGGAATGTAGGAACAGTCGTCAAGCCCGTTGGGCCTTCTTCTTTGCCCAGTACCAGTTTCAAATCCATCATATTCCTGGAACACACAATATAATAGCCGACGCCTTTTCCAGACGTCCTGACTATGAAGTTCTTGAAGATCAATCCTTTCCAAAGATGTTTCCCCACACAATATTTGTTGCCCAAGCAATCAGTCTCTTGGAAGACATTCAGATTCAAACTCAGTCCTCTGACATCTGGAAGGAGTTTAACAAAAAGAATCGATGGAACCTCAAGACGAAGGGTGGGTATTTATTCAAGGACGATTACTTGGTCATCCCCACTCAAAGACTCAAAGACTACGACAAAAGATCACAAGCCTATGTCATGATACCCTTCATTCAGGACACCGTGGCATCACCAACACCCTCTGTCTATTACAAAGACAATTTTGGTGGCCGAAGATGAAAGATGATATCCAGCTTTACATCCAATCCTGTGCAATCTGTACTCAAAACAAGCATGACAACCAGAAACCGGCAGGTCTCTTGCTCCAACCAGCGCTGCCAACAAGATCTTGGGAATTCATCGCTACAGACTTTATTGTAGAACTACCACCTTCCAGGGGATACACAACTATCATGGTTACCATTGATTTATCCACTCACATGGCTCATTTTACACCTTTATATAAACTACCATTCTCCTCTGAACTAGCCGGAATCTTCCTGGAACACATATTCCGACTTCACGGATTACCTTCCAAGATCATATCTGACAGAGGACCCCAGTACATATCTCAGTTCTGGAAACAATTATGTCGCATACTAGGAATCCAATGTGCCCTATCCTCAGGCTATCATCCGCAAACCAATGGAGCTACTGAACGCATGAACCAAACTCTGGAACAATATCTTCGCTGTTTCGCCACCAAGGTCCAGGAGGATTGGTCACTCTTAATACCTGTGGCTGAATTCGCTTACAACAACTCGGATCACTCGGCTGTCAGACCAGTCCCTTCTTCTGTAGCCAAGGATTCCACCCTTTTGTTCTACCATCCATTCTCCCACATCCTACCCCTGTTCCTACAGTTGACTCCTGGATTGAAACCCTCATCAATGTACACAAAGAAACAAAAGAACACCTCGAAAAGGCCTGAACAAACACCAAGCACTATGCTGACTCCAAAAGAAGACCAGGGCCTTCATACTCAATAGGTGATAAGGTCTGGCTATCCTCGAAACTTCTGCCTCGACACTTACAACCAAGTAAATTCGCTCCACGGTACTATGGTCCCTTTTCCATAAAGGAAATCATTAACCCATTGGCCTTCCTACTCAGACTACCAGAATCCTGGAAGAGGATCCACCCAGTTTTTCACACTTCTCTGTTAAACCATACGTCCAGTCCTCCCAAACTGCTCCAAGATCTACCCCTGTGATTGTCAATGATCAGTTAGAATACGGTGTCTGCAGAATATGTGACTCCAGGTACAGACGTGGACAGCTACAGTATCTGGTCAAGTGGAAAGGGTATCCTCCCAGTGAACGCACCTGGGAACCCGTCTCAAACATAAATGCCCCCAGACTGCTCCGAAGGTACCACCTTATACACCCGGGCAAATCCGGAGGAACTAGGTTTCGGAGGAGGCATGCTGTCATGAACCACCGTACGCGTCCCTTCTGGACTTCGTGGTCCCTGACCCATAGGGGACTGAACTCAGCAGTACTACCAACATGGTCGCTGAACGCGCAACGCTGTTTGCCAATCTCCGCATTGTACGCTTTGCATTCTACAAAGCGGACACGCCCCCGCGGCCCTGCGCGTCTCAACTCTACCACTTGCAGTAGTCAGACTTGTGCGGCCGGAGTTTGTACAGCGATTACTTCTGATTCCTGGTTCCCGGTCCCCTGAATCTCCTCTTCCTTCATTCTTCCCATTTTTCCTAACCTTGCATTGCCTGGATTGCCAGCGCATTCGGTTATCCGAGTGCGCTCCTCGCCATTTCCTGGATTTTCTTCCCAGACATCTGAACGCTTCTTGGAGTCGGGTCACGGACCGCACGCTGGAACCCGAGGATCCACACACAGGGTTATACAAAACCCGAACAGTGCGAAAGAAGACTTCTTCGAAGATCACGAACAAACAACACAGACAGGTGAGAAGGGGGGAAACCTGTGACAGATAAACATGTAAATCAAATGCTTCACTCCTCAAATTGGAATGCATTGCTCCTCCTGGTGACCTTGTCTGGTCTTTCGGCCCTTGGCTTGGATCATAGATTTTTCCAAGCTGTGGAAAACCTCCTGTTAAGCTGGGTGCATGGTTGGTGCTTCCAGGTGGGGTTTGGCAGAGAAGCGGGGCCATACTCGCACCTTCCATCCACTGCTCCTCCTGCCATTTACCCGGAACCCCTTTACCAGCTTGACTACTCCTGGCCTGTCCTTCTTGTCCCCTGGCGTAAACCTGCAATCTTATTCCCCCACCTGCTTCTGTACTCTCCATATGACCATCATGTTCCTCCGGATCTCCCTTATACTTGCCATCTAAGAAGGCGGTTACTTGTTCCCTCTGCCTAAAATGGTCTAGCGCTATCCTAAACTTTATCTGTTCAGTCTCTTCTTCCGACTTCTTCCTTTCCTTCCTCTGCCAACAACATTACCTCAACTGTGGGTACCACCCCATCTCACTATAATCTTCTCTAGCCTTGGAGTTGTCCATTCCTCCTCTCAACACCAAACCTTTCCTTCTAGTACCTAACTCTCCTCCTACTCCCCAATACAAATCTCCAGCTTGGTCTATTTCAGCTGTGAGAAACCTGAAGGTGTCTCACCCGCTAGTCACTGGGGATCTGTCATCTAGGTTGCCAGGACATGGCCATCGCTTTTGGATCCAGTTCCTAGGGTGGACCAGTGAAGGAGGATCACTTGGATGAGGGGTCTTCGGGGAGTGGAAGTGTGACACCGGATGGTGAGGCACGGTATCCCCTTCCCTGTAACACCTTTTCCCCATCCTACTGGGATACTTAGGGACTCACCCTCCCCCCCTCCTAAAACAAACACTTTCTCAGAGACAGCTCACTGTGACCAATACAATGGTCAGGCAAGGTCAGGCAATTACTGATCATTACACACACCTGACTTTCATAACACTTGCCCACACGGATAAAAGGCAGAGCACAAGAGCACACTCTGAGCAAGACAAAGCACATGAGGAAGCAGAAGTTCTAAGATGGCAGTTTAATACGAGGAAAAAGATGGCGAGACCAGCAAGGGTTTCAAGGAGGGAAGTGCCCTTGAACTTTTCAGAACGTTACTTTCGTGAAAATAAGAAACCTAAGACCTGGAATTGAAGCTGAAGAAACCATGCATTGTGTGTCAGAGGTTCCCGGAGCTCTCCTGAGTCAATAACCAAGGCAGGGAGAAGTGCTTGCTGCCGTGGTACTGTCCTTGTGTCCTACAACAAAACAGCGCCAGTAAAGTCAGCACAGCAGTGAGTTGGGGAGACTGATACCAGACCAGCCTTTGTTAGAACCAAGGTTGACAGCTGCAACATTGTGAGAGGAAAAATCTAAAGAGAACAGTGTGTGAATCCCATGTGATGAGTGACGTGGATATAATTGAATAACAGAGGAGTGACTGAACTTTTTAAGCCGAGAAAGATGCCATGAACAGAGTGGCCCGGCGCCACGTGGGGGCTCATTCGAAGGTCTCTGTTAGGTGTCTAACTGGTTGGCAAATGTGAAAAGGAATGGTAAGATCGAAGTGGTCCTGCAATGGATCAAGCTAAACCCTGTGCATACTCGAAAGTCTTCGATAGTTTGAACTGAAATTGGTCTGTGCCCGGCTGAGGGAGACTGATTGTGTAAGAGGAAAGATCTGAGCCCGGCTGACGGGGATCCGGGGTGAACTGCAAGTCACCCAAGAAACAATATTCTCTGAACATTGTAAAGGGGGATCTGAGCCCAGGATGGGGAATCTAAAGTAATGATCATTGTATAAAAGGGATCTGAGCCTGCCTGAGGGGGATACAGGGTGAAGAGTAAATCATCTGAATTGAATAATTGTGAGAGGAAAATAACTTTTAGTTTGTTTTGGTGCATCAGGCCCTCTGAATCAAGAGCTATGCCGAAGAAGCCAAAGAGTCAGCTATGCTCGAGTGAACAGCCTTGTCCCATACTGAAAACGTGGGGAAGGAAGGTCAAAGGCCTGAACATCCTGACATACCCTTTGAACAATTATTTCTTTTCATAACATTATTGCCTACACATTTGTATTTAGAGATAAGGATTGGCTATGTCTTTTTTTGTATAGGACCTTTTATTTTGACCAAGACACCACTTGTGTCTGTCTTACTGTTGATACAATGCCTTCCTTACACAGCAGACCTCTCTGGTCCTCTGTTGATTTGCAAATATGTTTTTTCTGCTGCACAATATTCCTCTTCTCCTCCTTTCAGATGGAACCCCTCACTTCCCTCTCCAATTTAATACTCCTCAGTCTCTGAACCCAAGCAATTCCTCTCTTTTTCACTCTCCATGTCACTCTCTGTCTCTCTCTCTAACAAGTGAAGACCTCTCTCCTGCTTCACACAACTATTACTCCACTCTCCTTATACTACATGCTCTTCCTACAACTCAGTCTCTCCTTCCTTCGTATGCCACACTTCTGCACCCTTACCAAGCCCCAGTATCACCTCCTTCCTCGTCTCCACCATCACATTCTCCAGATATGGACAGCCACGACATGGGTCTCTCAGGGTGGGCTGCTCTTCTCAAGCCAGCACTCCCAAAGCCAGGCATTTAAAGGCTGCTCTCCTATCCTTCTGGGAATTGTGCTGGGTTATTGTTTGCATCTGTGTACTAAGAACTGGCCTTTACTGTGATTGGGCTATGTGATTGCTGTCATGTGGTTTGAGGGGGGAGGGGGTGCAGGGGCTGGGGTTATATCATGGTGCTACTGCCATTTTGCTTTCTCTTTTCAGCATTTGTTGGCTACTGGTTTCAGTCTACAAGGTCTTTCCTTTCAGGAGTTTATTTGCTCTTCTCTACATCCATCAGGTGAAGGTAAATGCTGTACAAACCATCTTGTAGGTGGGGAGGCTGAAATACCATGGGCCTCATTACAGGTCCGGCGGTAACCGTGACGGTGCTACCGGCAGGTTGTCGCTGGATCCGTAATGATTTACCTGTGCCTGACTACCGGGTAACACCAGGGGATTACAACCCTGGCAGTCCGGGAAGTCAGGTGCCAGCAAATGGTAAGTCTCTATTCCCATAGACTCCTATAGGACTCTATGGGAATGGGAACCACGGAAGCACCAGCACCGTTAATAACAGTGCCGGTGCATCCGTGAAAACTCTGCCTGGAGGGGCGGCACTTGCCCACAGAGTTGTTATATGCCAGTCTGGAAACAACGGTGCCAGTAATCCTACCGGCACTGTTGTTTCCAGAAAGGCATAGTTGTAATGAGTCTCCAATTTATGTATATATATTAAGTGTCTGTTTTTACCCGTACATTTTGAGGTGTGGGTAACAGGATGGTGCCACTCCCTCATAAGTGGCTGCACATGTGGGGAAGACATAGGTTCTTCTAACGTTTTTAGCTGATAGGTCCATGAGAGTTTTCACACCATCCGCCTCAGCTTAGCCAGTTCCAATCCTCTGTGGAATGCCCCAGGGTTCCTGTGTTTCCCTTACTTTGTACAACATCTTTACGAAACTCCTTTTTGACCATTTAGACAATCTGGGTGTCACTTATACTAATTACGCAGACGACAACCAACTCCTCATCACTCTTACAGGATGCTATGATAAAGATTTTAAAAACGCTGAACGAAATCTATCTTCACATTCAGGCGTGGATGGCTACCCACGGCCTCTGCCTGAATGATGATAAGACGGAGTTGCTTCTTATTGGCTCACAACCTCTTCTAAATGAGCTAGATTCCCAATACAAATCTTTTAACATAGACGGAAACATCATCAAAGTCTCTAGCGAGGTCAAAACCATAGGCATCTATTTAGGTTCTACCCTCTCCCTCACAAGGCAAGTCAACGCAACGGCCTCAGCTACTGCATATACTACCAAGTTGATTAATGCTTGCAAACCCTTTCTTTCAACCAACTGCTGTATCACTTTAGCCAGAGCACTGATTTTATCCAAATGTTTCAACTAATGGGAGGAGGTCCTATTATACTGGCAAGGGTTGCAGTGGACCAGCAATCAAGATGCATGTACAACAAAGAACCTTGTCAGCAGAGGGCATACATAGGAAATGCATTGACGAGTAAAGAAAAACAAAACAGAGCACTGCTTTACAGGTATGTCAATGTCAAATAAAATACTTCTGGACCAATCCATAAACAAATGAATTAATGTGTACTAAAATTTGTTCAATTCATATTTTCAATAGCAACAACACACCATATAACAGCACAACATATTTGCAGAGCACAGTTTTTGTCCGCCCTAATTTTGACCCAAACAGCAGACCTACCTGCACGTAGAAGGAAGTGGAGCTAAAAAGGGGTTTTGAAAACTTGCACCTGTGTAACCCGGCCCCTGGGTTGGACCCATAGAGTCAGGTGAGAATTAGAAGCTATGGAAGGGGGAAGTGATAGAACTAGACAGAGGACAGTATAACAGCTCAAATAATCAATGTGAGATTGTGGGTTTTATGGGTGAGGTCGAAAGAAGTGGAGGTAGCCTGATAGACCAGGCGGAGGAAGGACGGTGAAGAAGAGTGCTAAGGAGTTGGTGGTGGAGTTGGTGCAGAGTGCATGTGAGCTGTTAGTCGTAGGTTTGAAGCTGTGAATGCGGGAGAGTGTGAGAATGATCGTAGTGAGAAAGGTGAGAGGTGTTGGCTAAAGAGATAGGAGCAACTATCCAGGCAGATTGCTTTTTGTATTCCCCCCTTTTGCCCCACAGATGTGGGACATTATACCTTTATAGACCGTGCCCTTGGCTGTACCTGAACATAAGGGCAAATAAACCCTGTTAATAGCCCTCGCTGTGCTCCATCCTTTAGCTCTGACTTCAAGGTCCATAACTCCCGATATGGCACTCAAGTTAGATCTATAAAGTTTAAATATATCCTGATAATAATCAAAAAATGCATAATCAGCTAAAGAACATACCCAATTTATATGCAAATTAATTACACCTTTTTATGAAGACTCAGTGGTGAATGAAGGACATCTATGAAGTCTACAACTATATAAAAATACACAATCAATAATAATTTAAAACAAAACTCTTTTTTGTGAATAGTTGACTTTGAGTGACTCTGGGTGATCATTTTTTGACTGGAAATTATTTACGCACCACTGTTGCAAAAATTCACCAGCCTCCAATGCATTTCCCTGAAGAGCTGTAGATTGAAAAGGGAATTAGAAGAGAATGGGGCGGTTTGGGGCATCTCAAAAATGCTGTAATTTACTTCTATGCTGGTGGATTCAGGGAAGATTGATACATCAATGTTTTAGGTAACCCCATCATCATGACAAGATTAGGGGCCCGGGCCTGTCATTTACATAGAATCATTAGAAATGGCATCAGAAGAGGGTGCTACTGAGGGCCGAGCAAGATGGCCACTTAGACGCAGAGCTCCAGCGCCCAATGAAAATCCTCTATCGAATCCTGCAGTAAGAGACTTCATTTACATCTCGGAGGTCCATCAAAGTGCTCTGGGGACCCTGCAGCATCACCCAGAGAAGCCTTCAGGTCTCTGATACTTGCCTGACGACGGCCAAGGCTGGGCCTGCTGCCCGGGGTCCACAGTGTGCCCTGATTGTGTGCCGCATCCCGGATCTTCAGCAAAGTGTTGCAGGGACTCTGCAGCATTGCCCAGAGGGGTCTCCGGTCTCTGCTCCCTGCTATGCTGTGTCCGGGCCTGATCTCCGCCCTGTAACGTGTGAACTGAATCAATCTCTGTTTTGGACTGAAAGCCATGACTCATGGGAAAAGTGCATTCGTACCCACCACGTTGAAAGTACATACCACCCAGCCACCTGAGATAGCCCCGTGGGGTGCGGCCCGGAGCGCTGAGTACCTGCTGAGAGCCTACATAGAAGTATATGTGTTGCCTAATGCCCCTGATCCTGGCTGCCCCCCTGAGAACTTACACGCTTATTTGTCATACATCGCTCTACTTGCTCCCTCAATCATGACCAGGGGATCAAGCAAGAATCACGGTCCAATGGATTGATTTACCAACACTCCCTCCCGGGGGCCTCCCCTCGACTGCCACCGCAGTTGCAGGAGTAAGTTGGGCACCTAAAGGAGGCCAAATCGACCCGATTATGGAGGCTGTACAGAATGGATTTGCTTCTGTGAACTCGAAGCTGAATGATTTGTCGGCTAATATAAGCTCAATGCACACTAAACGTGAGAAGGAGGGTGGCCGAATTACACAGGCTTAAACCGGAATCAACGATATTGAAGATAGGGTGACCACAAGGGAGGCGGATGTGCCGATCCTTAAGAAGGAATTGGTGACCACTAGGGGGAAATGTGAAGGCCTCAAATCGTGCTCTCGGAGCAACAACATACGTATAGTGGGGGTGCCTGAGGCTCATATTAAAGATCATATGGAACTCTTGGTGGAGCACCTGTTACATACGATCCTGAATGAACCATTATTCTACTTTTTTTGTCGAGACCCATACAGCCTTCTCCTAAGCCCGGTGCTCCACCATGCACCATAATAGCATGGCTGCTAAGCTACAGAGAGACAGATTTAATCCTTCGACTGATCATGGAACTCGGCAAACTGTGCTTTGAATCCAGTAGCATCTACATTCACCCAGATTTCTCACCAACCGTCCAGTTGGCACTCACTTCGTTTGATGGGATCAAACAGCTCCTAAGGGCCTCGTAGGTTCCATATGCAATGATGTTCCCCTCCAAACTTCGGATCAATTTGGGAGCCGTACACCTTTCTTCATTTCACCAGAGAATGGCATATCCTTTATAGAGTTCACTCTTCCCATTATATCAGATGGCCCTCTCCAAAAGCTAGTTAAATGGTGCACCACTCACAATGCCCCCCTGAATTATCTTGTTTGTTGGGTTTGGTTAATATGGGGTTCCCTGTCAAGTTGGGGAGGATGGTGTGGGAGTGGGGATGTGATTTTGGGTGAAAGTTTAACGTTGCATCAATGTGGTTAGGCACTCATCATAATACTGCATCTCACACTAGATAAGTTGACACTGGTAAACAAAATGTTAACACTCTTTCATTATGCCATCCCTATGTCTACTCGCCCCAGTGACACTCATCAGCTGGAGTGTGCAGGGTATTAACAATCCTCTAAAGGCCAGGAAACTGACGACCTCATTAGAGCGCCACTCTGCCCAAATACTGATGCTACAGGAGGTTCACGCGCCGGCCAACATATACAATGCGTTTGCACCCAAATGGGGGAAGACTAGATATTACACTTCCTACGCTTCTCAGGTGCGTGGAGTGCTTACATTAGTCCATCATACACTCCCCTTCTAGCTAGCTCAATCCATTATTGTCCCTTAAGGCAGGGACATCCTACTACGGGGAAAATTGGCAGGCTCCCCTATTTTCCTGATTAAAACGTATAGCCCTAATCTCGATGACCCCACATTCTACAGAAGACTACCCGCACTCCTGACGCCTGGGCTGGACGCCCATTGATATGGGGGAGCCACTTCAAAGCCACCCTAAATCTGGCGATGGATTGCTCCGCCAGTACCTACAAGCCCCCCACTAATGCTGCAAAGGCGGTGACACGAGTCATCAAACAATTTCAACTGGCGGACGCTTGGAGGGTCCTACACCCACAGGTTAGAGAAGACACATCCTACTCTTCCGTACATTATATGATTTCATGCATTGACTACTGCCTGACCTCCTCATTGCTTAGCGTGATGGACAGATGTTATACACTACCCTGTGCTTACTCAGATCACTCTCCAATAGTCCTGTCACTTAGAATCGGGTTGCATTGCCCACCAAGCCCGTTGTGGTGGCTAGGCTCCTTCAGTGTTACTTGAAACCGCATTTGAACAGACGCTTTCATATAACATGTCTCTTTTCTTAGAGGCAGACGGTGGTGTGGACTCTTCACATTGCGACACTCTGGGAGGCATCTAAACTGCAGCAACTCAAAGCCAGCGCCACCCCTCTCACATACACACAGAGGTGCACTTAAAGCGACTAGAGTAGATCTGAATGCGAGCAAAGCTAAGATCCACCAGCTCAAATATACATACAGGATATATCACATGGAAAATCTACTCAGAGTAATCAAAGCTGAGCTGCTGCAGTTCCACGAGTTTGCCGAAAGGGATACCACTATATGTACAAACCCATACTGGCTCGCAGGTTTGGGGAGGTGGATAGACCAGGTAGAGCCCTGGTCCGAGACATCTGGTCAAATACCGGTGTTGCAACGATCACAGGGATTCAAACTTCACAGGGTGTGCTCCATACAGATATGATATGATATGATATGATATGGTATTTGTAACGCGCCTATACACATGTGTTTCAAGGCGCGAAACGTATCCATTTGTGACTCGCCTAATTTTATGAAGCTGTATGCGAATCAAGATACAACACCTACCACAGACATGAAGGAATAGCTATCTAACATAGATTTACTGACCCTTTCGCGGATGCTGCCGAATTGTTAAACGTGCCAGTTACATCGGAAGAAATCGCTATGGCAATCTCAGACCTACCTGCGGGCAAAGCTCCTGGCTCCGATAGCCTGGTCGCGGAGTTCTATAAGGAGTATACATATACCCTTGCGCTACTACTCTTGCAAGTATGGAACAGATCCATGGACTGCTGGATACTACCACACATGCTACACAAGACAATTATAATGGTTTTACTCAAACCTAAAAACCATCAGAACATGTGGGGTCCTACCGTCCATTGTCCCTCATTAATACTGACGCTAAAGTCTTCGCTAAACTTCTTGCGAGAAGACTGATGCCATTGATGCTGCATCATATCCCTCCAGACAATACAGGATTCATCCCCACTAGATCGGCAGCGTTAAACTTAAGGCAGCATTTTGTCAACCTGTCACATATCGATCCGCATGCGAACAACGTGCTGGTGACTTTGGATGCAGAGAAGACGTTCGACTCGGTCTCCTGGAACTTTCTGTTCTCGGCGCTGGAGCCGTAACGACTAGCTCCTTTCTTTATTGGGGCTTTTTGCCTATTGTATTGCTCACCACGGGACAGGATACGTGAAAATGGGGTCCTGTCGTCAGTGATATCACTAGGGAAGGATAGGAGGCAGGGATGTTCCCTGTCCCCCCTTCTTTTCATTGTATGCATAGCGCCTATGGTGGAACCTCTCCATACAAAACACGGGTGGTGCAGCCTGGTCATATTATTATATCTCTATATGCAGATGATGCCCTGCTCTACATCTGAAATCAAGAACTGAACCTCCACTTCACTCTTGAAGAAAGAAAAAAAAATCTTGGTACCCGGGGTACCGCATAAACTGGTCCAAATCGGAATGATTTCCTTCAACACAAAACACAAATCCACCTAGGTATATGATGGGGTTCATGTGGGCTCCAGAGGCAATAACGTACTTTAGAATTCAAGTATTCATATCAACTAGGTCCCTATATATCGACAACTTTGCTGTCTATCTCCTGTCTCTAATCGCCAAATTGGATTTCTGTTCTACACTACAGGGTGCTGCTGCCTAAACTTCTTTATTCTTTTACGAATATACCAAGTTGGCTTGGTAGGACATTCTTCGAAACAATCCGATCAATTACTTGAAATTCCACTGGAGCTGTGGAACCGCTGGTATGGCCTGGGCTGACTTGACAAAGCCATATGACCAGGGAGGTCTGATGGCCCCTGATTTTGATTGTATTATCTACTCACACAGGCAGCAATTCGGGGCACATTGGTGTGCAGTGTCTACCATCCGTCGTCATGTGATGATTGAAATGTTTAGCGTGAGCCTGCTGGATGCGTGATCGGTTCTACTTGGCGATACATACTAATATAATTGCACCTTTGATCTGGTCTGGACAAAGGTTAGCACCTGGGCTAGGCTGTTCAAGCAACTGGGGATTGTTACCCCATACAGCGGGAAGGCACCCTTGTGGGGTTTCTCTGATATACTACCTACCCAGGATAAGAGTATACAAGTGCAATGGGACACCAAGGGTAAGCTTACAATGGGTGACATGTTCCCGCATGGGAGGTTCGTACCCCTGACCGACTTAACTACCATACTGGGAAACAAACCGATTCAATTGTTGCAGTACCTGAGTATGAGCGCAGCCTTTCGGCGAAAGTGGTCATGATTTCCTTTTGAACCCGAAGCGCATACACTATTAAACACAATTACACAAGAGACGATTGGAGATAGACTAGTGTCAACATTGTAAAGTGCGACAGGCCCCTGAAAGTATTTCTCGAATACTCGTATGGGTATCAGAGATGGAACACAGCATATAAGATGACACATGGGCAAGGTACTGTCTCCTCATTAAATAACACTCCCTCAATGCTAGATATCACTCGATCAAATTCAAAGTCCTGGACTGACTGCACTATACGCCAGTGAAGGTTGCTAAATTCTCTCCCAATTCCAGTAACGCATTCCCTAAATGTCACATGGCACCAGATGTTTTTTACATATGTTCTGGGTATGTCCGCTGATACTAGAATTCTGGTCCAACGTTGCAGACACATTGGAAGAGACGCATCCCCAGCATTATTGCCAGTGAAATACCTACTGGAAGACATAAGTAAAGCAACGGTCGACACATGTAGATTGTTCAATCTTGCCTGCCTAATTGCCAGGAAATGCGCCCTCAAACAAAGGAAATAACATTTAGCCTCTAAATACCAGCCATGGCTGACAGAATGAGCACACTCAAATGAGAAGGAACAGACCTACCTATCCACCGTTCCACTGACCTGTCTCCCCAAGAACATGTGGGGAGGATATTGGACCTATATGTACAATGTAAATTCAACAGATGATACAAATATGTAAAGTGGCAGTTCGTATAACCCAAGCCATCTTGTGTTGGTGCCTGAGCTGTGCTTAATTCTCACAGTGACTTCAACGGCAACACCACCTGTAAATTGTGACCCATATGCTGTGCTACTGGCCACCTTGTTGATGAGGTGTACCCATTTATGACTAAATAAACTTGTACAAAAAAGAAATGGCATCAGAAAACACCTCCAATCTCATCCGTATGTTCTCTTGCAGAACCAAGAGACCCTACCTGGTCTCCAGCTTTGCCTTGATTTCCCTCCATCTGTGAATGGCATTTGGTAGTTGCCAGCGATTGAACTTGTGTTGCTCGGCTGTCAGCCATGGCAAGTTAAGATTAAGCCGCTTTATCTCAGTGTCCTCCAGTGCTCGAAGCAGCTGAAGCCTTTCTCACGCCTAGCACAACCGGCTGAAGCACAAATCATTGATTCTCGGGGAAACCAGATAAAATATGAAGAATGCTCGGTTCCCCATTGGCTAATCTCAAAATGAACACATTGAATCGGGCAATTTCATCCCAATCATCCTTTAAAGAAACAATTATCACCACCTGCCAATGGAGCTAAATTATCAATACTGAGGGACGGCAAAGGCTTCATCCCCCTTTAGCCTGCACTTGTTCTACCATAGAAAGCTTACAGTCTATATCAGCAGAGTGGTCCCATTTCTTGTGTGCACCTTCAAGGCGGTCCTGGCTGTTTAGGCAACATCAGTCTCTGAGACTTTTTCATTTGTTTTCATCAGAAATATGGGCCTACATGGCCGAGAATGCATTCTCCTGTTGGTTGAAACATAAGGACTGACTGATATTGTCACTCATGAGATGCAGCTCATTGGCAACTAGTGAACACTATGGCGTGATAGGAGGGTTCAGTTTGTGAATTGGCCAGAGTTGGTGGTTTATGTTAGCCTCTATGCACTATGCATTTTTCTTTTCTCTTTTCTTCTAAGCTGCCACCCAGATGCGTTGCTAGGGGGGGGAGGGTTAAGGGGGCTATAGCCCCTGATCTTTTGGTTGTATCCCCGGATAGAATCTCAGGAGCTACAACCAAAATGCTACCTAGCCCCCAGTCCCAACAGTTCTGACATCAACGTAGCCCCCGGTCTTTTCCAGACCTAGGAACACCCCTGCCGCCACCTGTCTATCAATGCTTTGAGAGTGGTTGTTTACTCACACCCTACGAAATTTCCCGGTGTCCTGGGTGCTAGGAAAGGCCACTCTGGTCAAATGGTTCCATGTCAAGGGGACAGACGTGCCGTTCTGATCTCTAATCTTTCATTTTAGAATCCATTGCAATGCAGCACAATGGAAGTAGACTATACCCACTATTAGGTCAGACTGGGAACCAAAATCCCCACTAGAAATGTTTGCAATGCCAGCTTTAAGAATACGAGGACACAAATGGGGCTTTTCTGGCACACATATTGGATACAATTAACACGGTCTTTGGAGACAGTTTTGAAGGAAGGCGAGTGTTAAAATCCAACATAGCCACAGCCACAGAGTAGGCAGCAGTTTTCCATTGTAGCAGCAGATGCAGGTAAATGCACTTAGAAAAAAGCTGGAGCCCTCTCTGAGCTCAGAAGCTACAGCAGACACATGTTGTCTCCCAGGAGAAGTAGTGCTCACCTGCCTCGTTCTGTTCAGGTGGAATATATTTGCATTTGTATTTATTACGTTTATATAACACTTTACGCCAAAGCGCTTTACATTATAACAACAAGAATACAAAGAATAATAAAAAATAGAAGCATAATTACAGACATGAGACAAACCAATTAAACAGTATGTAGAATAATGTACCTAGGTCAGTGAACAGTTGAAGGGATGGGGGAGGAATAAGGGGAGAGAACAGGGAGTCAAGACGGGGAATAAAGATGAAGTTTCAAGGGGGAACAGAGGAGGCATAAGAGGGAATGGAGAGGGTAGGGGAGGTGGGTAGGCGGGAAAAATGATGGAAGTGAGAGAGAAGTGAAGGTAATGAAGGAAGTCAGGGCGGGGAATGGAGAAGAAGAGATTTCAAGGAGTTGTGGAAGGAGGAGTAGGTGGGGATGAATAGATGCTCATTAGAAATCAATCCCTATGTCAGGAAGACACAAGTATAAAATAATTTCTCAGGGGGAGTAATGGCCATCATTATTCTTGTGCCCGTGACCATCCCATCAGAATCTGCGAAGCATAAAAAAACAGAACTGTTGACAGAGAGAGAGCGTGTGCGCGTTCCCTTAACATGAGAAGGTGTTTTGGCAGAGCGGCTGGAGACCAACTCTATTGGTGACGGTGCGCTATATAAATGCCTTTAACATTAACATTAACATATATATGTAAGTGTGCGGCTTAAACATTCCAGGGTGCCATCAATAATATTAAGGCACTGCTCAGTGCGTCAATTTGCAATAGATGCGTCTCATAAGGGCCATATTGCTGTACACTACGCCTGCGGTACCACTCCATTTGCCATCAGTATGCAATGTTCCAGTCTTCTAATGTGGCACAAATAAGCAGGGACTGCCCAATGGGCTAGTAAGACTGCTCAGATATGCCAGGGCTGCTCAATGTAGATCAACTTTGGGGTGCATCTTCTTATGCAGGGCCATGGGGTGACGCGCTCGGCAATTAATCAGTATAGAGGCCCTCTCAGGTACCGAACATGTATTGTTATGTATCTCTCCCAAACTAGACTACAATTAGGGAACACCTGGCTTTTCCCTGCTCTACCCAGGCATCAACACATGTCAAACAAAACAATGAGCAAGGTGATTTTGGATAGACCTACGACCACTTACTTTCTCTCTATAAAAAAATCTTCTTTTTATTTAATCGAATTTGTCATATTTATGTATCAAAAAAGTATTAAAAAGGCGTTATACAAGACATTACACAGTACAATATTTTAGTATTCACGTAAACGCAGGAATAAAGTGCAAGGCATTACATGTGTTTTGTTATACATTTTTTGTCGTTATCTATCCACAAAGTGAAACCCCTCATAAAAGATTAAGGGCTATCTTAATCTATCTGCCTTCTCACTCAACTTAGTCAACAGTGTTTATATATTAGACTGCTATGTTCAAAACATGTCGACACATTTTGTTTCGGCCTCATGAGCAATTGGAAACTGCTCTTGCTTTCATGGACTTCATCAGGACAAAGGTCACTACTTTCGTCTCCCGCATGTGGGTTCCTGTGCTCCAACAATCAAATCTTTTGCACAACTGGATCACATTTTGAAAGGGAGTTATACCCATGCTTGACTGCGTGGAATCTGTCTTTCTCATCCCCTGCAAGTTCATCCTTCAAAGCAGCTCTCTCAAACTATCCGTAGAATTACTACAGATTGGGTTCATGCATCACATGATGCACAGGCCTATGCAGATTGTCAAAAATATATACAAGACAGAATTTATACAAGCATCTTTCTTCTTTAATTTCACTTGTCATGAAAGTGATTATATATTTTAATAATGGATAGTCAGCCCGAAATGGAATAATGAGCTTAACAAATGGTGTCATTATAACAAGCAATTTAGTAATCTTGTAGAGGAGCAATTGTACATACTTTTTCTAACTCCCGCCCCCTGACCGCTTTCATACTGGAACAGCAGGAGAAGAGCCCTATATGGCACTCCATGTTTTATGACTATAAAACATTGAGTGTATGAGAGACAGTATGCACTCAGACAACCATATAGAATGCATCCTCGCACTGAGGGAGTGGAAGGATGTCAAGTGGAAGGATGTCAGCATGCACAATTGGACATCATGGAGCGCTGAGTGAAATCTGACGAGGGCAGAGTGTTGTCATGAAGAAGATGTGCGAAGACATACTGAAACAAAATGAAAATACTTAAGAGTGACAATGTAACTGAAGCGACAAGAGAAACATGTACAAAACAAAGAGGAGTCTATGTTGGCCTGGGATCAAGGATGCTATTTTTAAGGAATAGCTGCAAAGAGCAAAGAGAAGCAGACAGATAAGTCGCGTACGTGAGACATATTTCTCTTGGTTTAAAGAAGAAGAAACCATTCACAAGAACCAAGTATTGGACAATTAAAAGTGTATAAACTCTATACAAGATCGAGTGAGCAAGTCTCTAGAGGCCACGGGGAGCAATGACACTCAGCATTATTGAATTAAATGGCAGTAAATAAAAGGTCAAAATGGACAAATTTGTGGTCTTTCCCACATGATCCAGAAGGCAAAAATAAGGGCTATTCATTAAGGTTTGGATGAAGATAGTGATGTTCTTGCACTCCCTTGAATGTCCCAGAACAGAGAGCAGGCTACTTAGTCAACTACAGATGGGAAACTCTGGCTCATGGCCGAACTGATGAGAGATGAGGGACTAATTGGAAAAGTGCTGAGTAATCTGACGGGACTCAAGCACCTGGGTTTCATTTCGCTTACGTGCTGCTAGCCGAGAAAAAAGTCCAAGGTTGGGTGGAGATGCCAACCAATCAGTGGGTTCATGGGGCAACCTGCTATACAATGTTGCATAGACCACTCCGCTGCCATTTTGTCCGCTATAATCAGTATGATATGTATTTGGAGGTAGTTTGAGGTGTGTTTTACAGATAAGAGACAGCCAATGTTGTACTAACTCATACTCTCTATTGGCAGAGCCCTCGCCAGATGGAGCATAATGCCAAAAACAGAGTAAATTAAGCTTTCAGAAGAGACAAGGACATAAGAGCCAGGACCATAACACTTGCTTTGGCCACAAGCCCAGCGTACCTTGCCATAAAAGGGTTTGAAATTACCTGAACACCCACAAACCAGCATTCGCTCAAGCACTCTACAAGAGGCTACACCTGGGATCGCTGCCATTATGAGACATAACTAAAAAGTGGGCACAGTCAGGAAATTCACTGTGTCCGCTGTGCGAGAATGAGGTGAAAACAATGGTGCATTTCATGCTATTCTGTGAGTCATTGAAAGACCTTAGAGCAATGTACCTGATTCCTCCATTTAGACAGCATGGTGCCTGAATTGTTAGCGAAGACATTCACCTATGCAAGGAGACTACGGATTTAAACGTGGTTCATTGTGTCCCTAAGTATATTCACAGAGCATGGCTAAGGAGGAACAGGGTCACTGTGACTAGCCTGTGAAGGTTTATGAAATGGATGAACCTCTACACCAAAACCGTTGTCCTGATGAAGAGATTAATGACCGGGACTTATCGGGATTTTGGTCGATTAAATGTTGCACTGTATGTCATCTTTTTTTATCTTATCAAATGTATTTCAGGGCTCATGATTTTTATTAATATCTATTGTTTGGATGCTGTGTGATTAATTACTTTTGTGATGTTAACCGATATGGCTTAAACCGAATGAAGGTTATTTTGACTGACATATGTATTCTAGAAGTAGATATGTCCCCTAACCAATCCCTCCCGTCAATAGGTTTTATAGTAGACCTCTGTGTAATCTAGTTTGTGTGTGAGTGTGCATGCATCAGTCCGATGTCTGACAGTTTACCCTGCTTTATTCAATTTAGTACTTTGCCATATTCTTTGAGTCTGTCTGGTTATTTGGTCCGAGATCTTTATTGGTAATCCCATCTAGCACAAGAGACGATTCAAGGTGCTGGAGCACAATCTGATCTAAATGCTCAAACATTGCAGAAATCAACCCTTCCATGGTTACTCGTTTCATGGCCGTCCAGATGTTTTGGACTTCATCTCCCATGATCCTTCACCACTGACTATGCTGGCTAGCGATCATGGGAATTGATGTACAAAAAGTATTGGGGACACATGATGAATAAGTATGCTTGGAATTGACCCAAAGAAAGATAACCATGTATTTCAACAACTTTCATGTAGGTCACGTGTGAGACTGTTCATGCCTGTCTCCTTCCTCAGGATTTAACTTCTTGCTGAATAATTCTAAAAAGAGTTGTCATATGAACTTGCGTTTCCTATAATTTAAACATAAACTAGTGTAGCAATTTACAAAGGAGCATTATTTAACTCTTTGTTAATATATCATCATTTCTACCATATGTTTATTATTTACCTCGTTCATATTCCCTCCTAAAACATTTCTAATTGCATATTTCTGACATGAAGATATTCCTTCTGATTCCAGATGGACCCTGAGACATCTGCATTATTCATGATCATTTTTCCCTTTATTTTAAACAACAAAGGAAGAGGGAAAATATTGAGGTGGATTTCAAAAAATGTATTTAATTAATCTCATATGAAAGGCTGCTCTTCACGTGGGTCAGTTTTACAACCGTTGGTATGCAATTATACACTTTAAGGTCTCAGTTTGACCATTATTACATACTGGAACCACTATTTCTAACACTTGATTATAATCAGAGGTTGGTATAAATCCTAATATCATAACATAAATCCAATGAACTACCTCTTACTTTGCCACTATGTTTGATTGTCTTTCCTTTTATTACGGTCATCTGTATTGGTACTGCCTGGTAATGCTCACATTATGCTTTCTGTGCAGTCTAGCAGTATTCACAAGATGGCCGCCATGACTCCTGCCACTTAAAGATGCACCCTTAATATCTAAACTTGGAGGTGCTGCTGACCCTCATTCTCCTTGTGGCTGATCACGGCACTAGGAAACTTTATCCCTGCCCTCAAGCCATAGTTGTTACTCTTTATCTTTTTACTCTCTGGAAAAATCCCCACATGCGAACTCGTCGGTAAAAACAATACAACAAGGCCTACCTTGTCTTCGTCCACACATGAAGAAAGGATAGATCTACCTGGAACCTGCTTCCGACCCCTTCTAACTCAGGTATCGAAAGGAGACTCCCGGGAAACCCTCGTGGGGAAGAAAACCCGGCTGCCGGTAGAGAGCGTTGGGTGCAAAGCTGGTTTCAAACTCTCAATGATCTTGCGGGATGAAGTCTTCTAATGGTAAGTAAGTCGTTGTCTATGAAGTATCAGGCTCAGTAGAGATCTGGGAATAAACGTATAGAAGTTAGCGAAGGTAATGGTGTCGGACTTCCTATGAGGGTTGGATGAGAATGATAATACCTGCAAGTGGTAGGGACTGGGTGTCGGCAGAGGATTTCTGATCGCTGTTTGTAAGAGTGTGTGCCTTTAAAGATAGATCCCAGACGGGGTTCCGATAAGGAGCAGGATGGTAAGCTGAAAAACTGGGTTTCTTTGGGAGGAATAAGGAAAGAGTAATTTAGAAAGGTCTGAACTATATATCTGATAACCGGGGGGTAAAGCGGAAAGAAGCTTACATGAGTGAAGACACGCCGGTGGTCGAATGGAGTCGATAATGCAAGCGTGGTTGACAGAGGAGGAGGGGCTTCTCTGCTCGAAAAGGAAAGGAGAGAAATCAAGGGTTAGTAGATGCAAAGGTTCTAAGGCAATAGTAATGAGAGGTTCCTAGCGGCAACTCACGAAGCGAAGCCTCTGATAGCAGTAGCAACGCGTTGTTGTTCAGGAGCCGTGGATTCTTGTAGTGTTTCAGGGATGGGAGGCGGAGCTTCGCTTCCGTCTCCCGTCCTGACAACTAGACCATTGACACCGAGTATAGGCGCCATGTTGGAGGAACACAGCCGCAACTTCGGTTGAAGCCGCCAGCGGTTCCATAATAGACCGCGTCGGAGACCCATCGTGACAGTATGCCCCCTTCCAAGGGAGGAAAATCCCGGTTTACCCGGGTGGAAGCGATAAAAAGCACGAACCAACCGCGGAGCATGAACCGCGGATGCAGGTTCCCAGGAGCGGTCGGCGGGGGTGTAATCCTTCCAGTCCACAAGGTATTGAAGAACCCCTCTATGGTAACGGGAGTCACAAATCCCCGAAATCTCATACTCCGGACCTGAGTCCGTCATAACAGGAGGGGGAGAACCACACGTAGAGCGGTGGAATTGGTTACGCACATCTGGCTTTAGTTGTGAGACGTGAAAGGTGGGATGAATGCGACTCCAAGACCTAGGGAGTCTCAGTTTGAAGGCTACCGGTCCGAATCTGGCAATGATGGGAAAAGGACCGAAATATTTGGGTGACAGTTTAGAGGGAATGAGTCGCCTGGGGAGAAACTTGCTGGCCAGCCACACATGATCCCCGATGTTGAATTGTGGGGTAGGAGTTCGATGTCTGTCGGCTTGTTTCTTGCTCCTGGTCTGGGCTTCTTGTAGGGCCAGACCTGCTTTGATATGACCCTGGCGAATGGTATCGATCAAAGCGTCGATGTCCGGGAATTTGGTAAGGGTGGAGGTCACATGAGGAAAAACTGAAGGATGAAATCCATATGTGCAAAAGAAGGGACTGGTCTTGATGGAAGAATGTGCCGTATTGTTATAGGCAAATTCTGCTAAGGGTAGCAGATCCTTCCAGTTGTCCTGGGCCGACGAGACATAACAGCGAAGGTACCCTTCCAGGGTCTGATTCAGCCTCTCCGTCTGTCCGTTGGTTTGCGGATGAAAGCCGGAGCTTAATGCTCTCGAAATTCCCAATGCCTGACAGAAGTGTTTCCAATACCTTGAAGTATACTGTGGTCCTCTATCAGAAATTATAGTTTCTGGGAGGCCGTGAAGAGAGAAAATGCGTTCCAAAAAAACCCGTGCCATAATGGCTGCTGAGGGAATAGTAGGCAAAGGGATAAAATGAGCCATTTTAGTTAAACTGTCCACGGTGACCATGATGGTGCTACACCCCTTAGAAAGAGGTAAGTCCACTATGAAATCAGTAGAGATTATCTGCCAGGGTTTGACTGGTAGTAGAGGTGTCACCAATTCCCCCAAAGGGGAACACCGAGGTGTCTTGGTTTGTAGACAGACAGTGCAGGAAGCGAGATAGTCTCGCACATCAGTGCGTACCGAAGGCCACCAAAAATGTCTCTGAATGAGTTCCAGGGTATTAGTAAACCCTCGATGTCCTGCCGCTTGAGAATCATGGCATAATCGTAACACCTCTTTTTGGAGTTCGGGATCAGGAACGTAGACTTTTTCTCCTTTGAACAGAAGACCCTGACTTCTCGTTAATCCATAAGTCGATAGTAGGGTAGAGTCTAGGATCTCGAGGTCTTTGGATTTATTTTCCAGTCTTTGTAGAAAGAGACGAACTACAGATATGGACATTGTCCTTGGAAACATAGGTTCGGGTTTAAAAGGGACCTTTTCGTGAGGAGTCTTTCTGGATAAAGCATCTGCCTTCAAATTGGAGTTTCCTGAAACAAAAGTAAATTTGATCCGATACGGAGAAAAGAAATAGGCCCATCGGGCCTGCCGACTATTGCAGGTTTGTGTGTACTGTAAAGATCGGAGGTTATGATGGTCAGTCCTGACCTCTATAGGGTGTTGGGCCCCTAGAAGAAGGTGACGCCATTCTTCAAAAGCCCGTTTGATGGCTAGGAGTTCTTTCTCCAACACCGTGTAGTGCAGTTCAGCCGGTGAGAGAGTTTTAGATAAATAAGCCACTGGTCTTTCTATGTTCCGCTCGTCTGGTTGAAGTAAGACGGCCCCTAAGGCATACTGGGATGCGTCGGACTCCACAATGAATCTTCGACTTTGATCTGGTATTTGTAAAATAGGAGCCTGAGTAAAAAGAATCTTGAGTTGTTCAAATGATCTCTGTGTCTCAGTGGCCCAAACAAATGGGATGTCTTTTTTCAGCAGATACGTTAAGGGTTTGGTCATCAAGGAGAAATGAGGGATGAATCTTCTATAAAAGTTGGCGAAACCTAGAAATCGTTGAATGTCTTTAATAGATCGAGGAGAGGGCCATTCTGTGATTGCCGATATCTTGTCAGGATCCATTGCAATACCTTGTTGAGCAAGAACGTAGCCTAAGTAAGAAATGGTGGTTTTGTGAAACTCACACTTCTCCAGTTTACAGAACAGATGATTCTGTTGCAGTCGTGTTAACACTTCCTTTACATGTAAAACATGTTCTTTCCAGGTAGAAGAAAAAATCAAGATGTCATCCAGATAAATGATAACATAATGTAAGCTGATGTCTGCAAAAATGTGATCCATAAATCTTTGAAAAACTGCTGGGGCATTCATAAGTCCAAACGGCATGACTCGATACTGATAATGACCAAACGGCGTGCGAAAAGCCGTCTTCCATTCATCCCCAGCCTTTATTCGAATTAGGTGGTAGGCTCCTCTTAAGTCAAGCTTGGTGTAAACTTTGGCTCCTTGTACTGCTTCTAATATATCGGGAATGAGAGGCATGGGATATTTGTCCGGGATGGTGATTTTGTTTAAACCCCTAAAGTCGATGCAAGGACGGAGCTCGGTGGTGTCTTTTTTTGGTATAAAAAACAATGAAGCTGCTGCGGGGGAAGTGGACTCGGAAATCAGACCGTTCTTGATATGTGTGTGTAGATATTTTTTTAGTACTTCCTTTTCTTTGGCTGATAGGATATACATTCTCCCGAAAGGCAGTGGACGATCTGGGATGAGGTCTATCGCACAATCGTCCCTCCGGTGAGGGGGAAGTTCTGAAAACTCAGACTGAGAGAAGATAGAACGGAATGAATGATATTCTGCTGGTAGGGAAGAGACTTCATTTACAATAGTATTGGCAATCCCTGCCTCCTGCTCCGGATTTGGTGAAGGGGGTTTCGCTAAACAGTGACCGTGAACACAATGTTCGGAACCTAAGAAAAGAGTACCCACCGTCCAGTTGATGTAGGGGTTGTGGACCCTTAACCACGGGATACCAGGAATGACCGGATAATGAGCGGTCTTAATGATGTCTAGCTCAATGTTCTCATGATGGGAGACCACCGTCATCTTTAAGGCTCTTGTGTGATCCTTAATAGGCCCAGATATGAGAGGGCTACCGTCGACGCTTTCCACGGGGATGGCTACGGTCTTAGTAGTACGTGGGATAGCATGTTTCTTAGCCCAAACATCATCAATAAAGTTGCCCGCGGCTCCGCTGTCTATTAAGGCGGGCACGTTAACAAGACACATGTTATCCCAAGCTAATGAAACACTTAAAGTAATCATGGTGTTTCCATCTGCTAGGGTAGAAGGACTGATAGTGTAATTTGGAAGGGGACTAATAGTAGTTAAAGAACCCGAAGCCGTTGTCCCCTTTACGGTCGGGTATTGGCGTTTCCCGGTTTCCTCGGGGGTGCAACTGTACATTCTTTAACAGTATGACTGTTTGATCCACAGTACATACACAATCCTTGTGTCTTTCTCCGTGTTCGTTCTGCAGGAGAGAGAGGACCCCTTGCGTTACCTAATTGCATGGGCTCCTCGCTAGTATTCGATTTCTGAGGAGAAAAAAAAGATTCCATATGGTATCTAGGATTCTTTCCTTTTCGCTTTTCTCTGTTCCTTTCCTGGAGTCTATAATCTAACTGCATCACTAGAGCAATAAATTCAGTCAGGTTGGGAGGTCTCGGAACTCGAGACACTTCGTCTTTTAGTTCTTCCGATAACCCTCTTCTAAAGGGAGTAATCAGTGCATCGTCTGCCCAAGAGGTGTCGGCGGCCATCCTTTTAAAAGTAGTTATATAGGCTAGGATATCCAGGTTCCCTTGTTTTAAGTCAAGGAGCCTTTCCTGAGAGGCGACAACCACCTCTTGTCTGCTGAACATGCTGCGGATACTGTTGCAAAATGCCGGATAAGAGTCCAAAATGGGGTTGTTATTGATGACTAAAGGAGTGGCCCATGCTAAGGCTGCTCCTGTCATTTGTGCAATCATATGGCCCACTTTGTCTCTGTCCGTGGGAAAAAAGGCTGCCTTAAAGGCAAACTGCACTGTGCAAGATTCAAGGAATTCTTTCACGGCTTGGGGATTGCCATCAAATTGACCGCCTGGTAAAGGCCGGGGTGGGACTTCTGAGCTTCGGGCTGTCTGTCCCCCTTGCTGTCGTAATGCAGTATTTTCCAATTTTAACTGCTGGACCTCTGCAGAAAGGGTCTGCATGGCGGCCATCATTTGTTGTAGCTGTTGTTCCATTGTTAATGCCCGTCGAGTATCCCCTGTGAGTCCTCCAGAGGTTTATTTTTTCTGGCGTTGCTACCTGTTACTCTTTATCTTTTTACTCTCTGGAAAAATCCCCACATGCGAAATCGTCGGTAAAAACAATACAACAAGGCCTACCTTGTCTTCGTCCACACATGAAGAAAGGATAGATCTACCTGGAACCTGCTTCCGACCCCTTCTAACTCAGGTATCGAAAGGAGACTCCCGGGAAACCCTCGTGGGGGAGAAAACCCGGCTGCCGGTAGAGAGCGTTGGGTGCAAAGCTGGTTTCAAACTCTCAATGATCTTGCGGGATGAAGTCTTCTAATGGTAAGTAAGTCGTTGTCTATGAAGTATCAGGCTCAGTAGAGATCTAGGAATAAACGTATAGAAGTTAGCGAAGGTAATGGTGTCGGACTTCCTATGAGGGTTGGATGAGAATGATAATACCTGCAAGTGGTAGGGACTGGGTGTCGGCAGAGGATTTCTGATCGCTGTTTGTAAGAGTGTGTGCCTTTAAAGATAGATCCCAGACGGGGTTCCGATAAGGAGCAGGATGGTAAGCTGAAAAACTGGGTTTCTTTGGGAGGAATAAGGAAAGAGTAATTTAGAAAGGTCTGAACTATATATCTGATAACCGGGGGGTAAAGCGGAAAGAAGCTTACATGAGTGAAGACACGCCGGTGGTCGAATGGAGTCGATAATGCAAGCGTGGTTGACAGAGGAGGAGGGGCTTCTCTGCTCGAAAAGGAAAGGAGAGAAATCAAGGGTTAGTAGATGCAAAGGTTCTAAGGCAATAGTAATGAGAGGTTCCTAGCGGCAACTCACGAAGCGAAGCCTCTGATAGCAGTAGCAACGCGTTGTTGTTCAGGAGCCGTGGATTCTTGTAGTGTTTCCGGGATGGGAGGCGGAGCTTCGCTTCCGTCTCCCGTCCTGACAACTAGACCATTGACACCGAGTATAGGCGCCATGTTGGAGGAACACAGCCGCAACTTCGGTTGAAGCCGCCAGCGGTTCCATAATAGACCGCGTCGGAGACCCATCGTGACAGTATGCCCCCTTCCAAGGGAGGAAAATCCCGGTTTACCCAGGTGGAAGCGATAAAAAGCACGAACCAGCTTCGGAGCATGAACCGCGGATGCAGGTTCCCAGGAGCGGTCGGCGGGGGTGTAATCCTTCCAGTCCACAAGGTATTGAAGAACCCCTCTATGGTAACGGGAGTCACAAATCCCCGAAATCTCATACTCCGGACCTGAGTCCGTCATAACAGGAGGGGGAGAACCACACGTAGAGCGGTGGAATTGGTTACGCACATCTGGCTTTAGTTGTGAGACGTGAAAGGTGGGATGAATGCGACTCCAAGACCTAGGGAGTCTCAGTTTGAAGGCTACCGGTCCGAATCTGGCAATGATGGGAAAAGGACCGAAATATTTGGGTGACAGTTTAGAGGGAATGAGTCGCCTGGGGAGAAACTTGCTGGCCAGCCACACATGATCCCCGATGTTGAATTGTGGGGTAGGGGTTCGATGTCTGTCGGCTTGTTTCTTGCTCCTGGTCTGGGCTTCTTGTAGGGCCAGACCTGCTTTGATATGACCCTGGTGAATGGTATCGATCAAAGCGTCGATGTCCGGGAATTTGGTAAGGGTGGAGGTCACATGAGGAAAAACTGAAGGATGAAATCCATATGTGCAAAAGAAGGGACTGGTCTTGATGGAAGAATGTGCCGTATTGTTATAGGCAAATTCTGCTAAGGGTAGCAGATCCTTCCAGTTGTCCTGGGCCGACGAGACATAACAGCGAAGGTACCCTTCCAGGGTCTGATTCAGCCTCTCCGTCTGTCCGTTGGTTTGCGGATGAAAGCCGGAGCTTAATGCTCTCGAAATTCCCAATGCCTGACAGATGTGTTTCCAATACCTCGAAGTATACTGTGGTCCTCTATCAGAAATTATAGTTTCTGGGAGGCCGTGAAGAGAGAAAATGCGTTCCAAAAAAACCTGTGCCATAATGGCTGCTGAGGGAATAGTAGGCAAAGGGATAAAATGAGCCATTTTAGTTAAACTGTCCACGGTGACCATGATGGTGCTACACCCCTTAGAAAGAGGTAAGTCCACTATGAAATCAGTAGAGATTATCTGCCAGGGTTTGACTGGTAGTAGAGGTGTCACCAATTCCCCCAAAGGGGAACACCGAGGTGTCTTGGTTTGTAGACAGACAGTGCAGGAAGCGAGATAGTCTCGCACATCAGTGCGTACCGAAGGCCACCAAAAATGTCTCTGAATGAGTTCCAGGGTATTAGTAAACCCTCGATGTCCTGCCGCTTGAGAATCATGGCATAATCGTAACACCTCTTTTTGGAGTTCGGGATCAGGAACGTAGACTTTTTCTCCTTTGAACAGAAGACCCTGACTTCTCGTTAATCCATAAGTCGATAGTAGGGTAGAGTCTAGGATCTCGAGGTCTTTGGATTTATTTTCCAGTCTTTGTAGAAAGAGACGAACTACAGATATGGACATTGTCCTTGGAAACATAGGTTCGGGTTTAAAAGGGACCTTTTCGTGAGGAGTCTTTCTGGATAAAGCATCTGCCTTCAAATTGGAGTTTCCTGAAACAAAAGTAAATTTGATCCGATACGGAGAAAAGAAATAGGCCCATCGGGCCTGCCGACTATTGCAGGTTTGTGTGTACTGTAAAGATCGGAGGTTATGATGGTCAGTCCTGACCTCTATAGGGTGTTGGGCCCCTAGAAGAAGGTGACGCCATTTTTCAAAAGCCTGTTTGATGGCTAGGAGTTCTTTCTCCAACACCGTGTAGTGCAGTTCAGCCGGTGAGAGAGTTTTAGATAAATAAGCCACTGGTCTTTCTATGTTCCGCTCGTCTGGTTGAAGTAAGACGGCCCCTAAGGCATACTGGGATGCGTCGGACTCCACAATTAATCTTCGACTTTGATCTGGTATTTGTAAAATAGGAGCCTGAGTAAAAAGAATCTTGAGTTGTTCAAATGATCTCTGTGTCTCAGTGGCCCAAACAAATGGGATGTCTTTTTTCAGCAGATACGTTAAGGGTTTGGTCATCAAGGAGAAATGAGGGATGAATCTTCTATAAAAGTTGGCGAAACCTAGAAATCGTTAAATGTCTTTAATAGATCGAGGAGAGGGCCATTCTGTGATTGCCGATATCTTGTCACGATCCATTGCAATACCTTGTTGAGCAAGAACGTAGCCTAAGTAAGAAATGGTGGTTTTGTGAAACTCACACTTCTCCAGTTTACAGAACAGATGATTCTGTTGCAGTCGTGTTAACACTTCCTTTACATGTAAAACATGTTCTTTCCAGGTAGAAGAAAAAATCAAGATGTCATCCAGATAAATGATAACATAATGTAAGCTGATGTCTGCAAAAATGTGATCCATAAATCTTTGAAAAACTGCTGGGGCATTCATAAGTCCAAACGGCATGACTCGATACTGATAATGACCAAACGGCGTGCGAAAAGCCGTCTTCCATTCATCCCCAGCCTTTATTCGAATTAGGTGGTAGGCTCCTCTTAAGTCAAGCTTGGTGTAAACTTTGGCTCCTTGTACTGCTTCTAATATATCGGGAATGAGAGGCATGGGATATTTGTCCGGGATGGTGATTTTGTTTAAACCCCTAAAGTCGATGCAAGGACGGAGCTCGGTGGTGTCTTTTTTTGGGATAAAAAACAATGAAGCTGCTGCGGGGGAAGTGGACTCGGAAATCAGACCGTTCTTGATATGTGTGTGTAGATATTTTTTTAGTACTTCCTTTTCTTTGGCTGATAGGATATACATTCTCCCGAAAGGGAGTGGACGATCTGGGATGAGGTCTATCGCACAATCGTCCCTCCGGTGAGGGGGAAGTTCTGAAAACTCAGACTGAGAGAAGATAGAACGGAATGAATGATATTCTGCTGGTAGGGAAGAGACTTCATTTACAATAGTATTGGCAATCCCTGCCTCCTGCTCCGGATTTGGTGAAGGGGGTTTCGCTAAACAGTGACCGTGAACACAATGTTCGGAACCTAAGAAAAGAGTACCCGCCGTCCAGTTGATGTAGGGGTTGTGGACCCTTAACCACGGGATACCAGGAATGACCGGATAATGAGCGGTCTTAATGATGTCTAGCTCAATGTTCTCATGATGGGAGACCACCGTCATCTTTAAGGCTCTTGTGTGATCCTTAATAGGCCCAGATATGAGAGGGCTACCGTCGACGCTTTCCACGGGGATGGCTACGGTCTTAGTAGTACGTGGGATAGCATGTTTCTTAGCCCAAACATCATCAATAAAGTTGCCCGCGGCTCCGCTGTCTATTAAGGCGGGCACGTTAACAAGACACATGTTATCCCAAGCTAATGAAACACTTAAAGTAATCATGGTGTTTCCATCTGCTAGGGTAGAAGGAATGATAGTGTAATTTGGAAGGGGACTAATAGTAGTTAAAGAACCCGAAGCCGTTGTCCCCTTTACGGTCGGGTATTGGCGTTTCCCGGTTTCCTCGGGGGTGCAACTGTACATTCTTTAACAGTATGACTGTTTGATCCACAGTACATACACAATCCTTGTGTCTTTCTCCGTGTTCGTTCTGCAGGAGAGAGAGGACCCCTTGCGTTACCTAATTGCATGGGCTCCTCGCTAGTATTCGATTTCTGAGGAGAAAAAAAAGATTCCATATGGTATCTAGGATTCTTTCCTTTTCGCTTTTCTCTGTTCCTTTCCTGGAGTCTATAATCTAACTGCATCACTAGAGCAATAAATTCAGTCAGGTTGGGAGGTCTCGGAACTCGAGACACTTCGTCTTTTAGTTCTTCCGATAACCCTCTTCTAAAGGGAGTAATCAGTGCATCATCTGCCCAAGAGGTGTCGGCGGCCATCCTTTTAAAAGTAGTTATATAGGCTAGGATATCCAGGTTCCCTTGTTTTAAGTCAAGGAGCCTTTCCTGAGAGGCGACAACCACCTCTTGTCTGCTGAACATGCTGCGGATACTGTTGCAAAATGCCGGATAAGAGTCCAAAATGGGGTTGTTATTGATGACTAAAGGAGTGGCCCATGCTAAGGCTGCTCCTGTCATTTGTGCAATCATATGGCCCACTTTGTCTCTGTCCGTGGGAAAAAAGGCTGCCTTAAAGGCAAACTTCACTGTGCAAGATTCAAGGAATTCTTTCACGGCTTGGGGATTGCCATCAAATCGACCGCCTGGTAAAGGCCCGGGAGGGACTTCTGAGCTTCGGGCTGTCTGTCCCCCTTGCTGTCGTAATGCAGTATTTTCCAATTTTAACTGCTGGACCTCTGCAGAAAGGGTCTGCATGGCGGCCATCATTTGTTGTAGCTGTTGTTCCATTGTTAATGCCCGTCGAGTATCCCCTGTGAGTCCTCCAGAGCTTTATTTTTTCTGGCGTTGCTACCTGTTACTCTTTATCTTTTTACTCTCTGGAAAAATCCCCACATGCGAAATCGTCGGTAAAAACAATACAACAAGGCCTACCTTGTCTTCGTCCACACATGAAGAAAGGATAGATCTACCTGGAACCTGCTTCCGACCCCTTCTAACTCAGGTATCGAAAGGAGACTCCCGGGAAACCCTCGTGGGGGAGAAAACCCGGCTGCCGGTAGAGAGCGTTGGGTGCAAAGCTGGTTTCAAACTCTCAATGATCTTGCGGGATGAAGTCTTCTAATGGTAAGTAAGTCGTTGTCTATGAAGTATCAGGCTCAGTAGAGATCTGGGAATAAACGTATAGAAGTTAGCGAAGGTAATGGTGTCGGACTTCCTATGAGGGTTGGATGAGAATGATAATACCTGCAAGTGGTAGGGACTGGGTGTCGGCAGAGGATTTCTGATCGCTGTTTGTAAGAGTGTGTGCCTTTAAAGATAGATCCCAGATGGGGTTCCGATAAGGAGCAGGATGGTAAGCTGAAAAACTGGGTTTCTTTGGGAGGAATAAGGAAAGAGTAATTTAGAAAGGTCTGAACTATATATCTGATAACCGGGGGGTAAAGCGGAAAGAAGCTTACATGAGTGAAGACACGCCGGTGGTCGAATGGAGTCGATAATGCAAGCGTGGTTGACAGAGGAGGAGGGGCTTCTCTGCTCGAAAAGGAAAGGAGAGAAATCAAGGGTTAGTAGATGCAAAGGTTCTAAGGCAATAGTAATGAGAGGTTCCTAGCGGCAACTCACGAAGCGAAGCCTCTGATAGCAGTAGCAACGCGTTGTTGTTCAGGAGCCGTGGATTCTTGTAGTGTTTCCGGGATGGGAGGCGGAGCTTCGCTTCCGTCTCCCGTCCTGACAACTAGACCATTGACACCGAGTATAGGCGCCATGTTGGAGGAACACAGCCGCAACTTCGGTTGAAGCCGCCAGCGGTTCCATAATAGACCGCGTCGGAGACCCATCGTAACAATAGTTGCTTCCACAGTGGAGTGGATGGAACAGTTTTCCAGAATGTGCCTGGTTCTAGATCTGGGTACTAACTGGACAGCCAGGAGGCAGGTGTGGTGCTCAGTAATTCACGTCGAGGTTCAGGGTGAGGGATCCCAGCTCAGGTCACAGCACAAGTAGTCGCAATAAGAGCCATTGTAAAGGCTTCACTCTCAAAAGGCAAATTACCCACAGCACTTGAACAGGGATTGGCCAGCTCATGACTAAAGACACTACTGTGACCTAAACAACACATTATATGCCTGACACTCTGGTCTAGGACAAAGGCCATCGTTGCTGACATCAGAGAGTTATTTTTATGTTATTATTTGACCGCAAAACTACGTTCGGTAAGCAACTGGGTGCTTTACCAGTCATAGGGGAAAGTACACGGTGAGGGAAGCAGATCACAATGGATCAATACAAGGGAACAGGGAGCTAACCATGGGACCTGAGGGAACGAGCAATTTAGCAGCAAATAATCTACAAGCAACCAGGGAAGTGTAGGGTAAACCTCCAACAACCAGACAGATTAACTAACAACCAGTGGTCGAAGTGAGCGGGAGCGGTTGGGAGCGCTGCTCCTGTACTTTTTTAAATTACCTATTACAGCTCCTATACTATATTTTAAAAAGAAACCGTTCCGGAATGGTTTCGTTTTAAAATAAAAGTTTAGGAAGAAGTTGAGGCTTGCACTTTCAGGGCACTGCACTGAACGCTCCCTTAAACAGCAGGTGCAAGTGTTTTGGGGGGTGTATTGTGTGCGGGAGGGGACGTGGTGATGGGGTTTATGGGGAGCAGGTGCAGGCCAGCAGGGAACATAGTTCCACTACTTCTTTTCGTACACTTCGACCACTGCTAACAACCCTCTATGGCAAAAGGCTTGCTGCGCCCTTTTGTAAGAAGAACAAGAGCTTTATATGTATATAAAAAGAAAATGGCGACGGTATTATAAGTTCTCTGCCGCAGAGCTCTCTCTCTTCTTCAAAGCAAACAGTACATTATAACTGTGAAAATCGTCATCTGTGACGCACACGATATACAGTGTTCATCCCCCACCCTCATTGGCTTTCACCTATATACATACTACTCATTACATATGGTCCCGTAGTTCATTGGCCACATCCTCTTTGACTCCAACTTCTTCACACATGGGTTTCGATCTCTTCACCTGGGGTTGCTGCTCGTTGATTGCATATGTTACTGAAGTGACTGCCCTGCCCTGACGCCTAATCACATGATGTGCGCCTGGTCGTCAACATGAGCGCAGTGGATAACTTCGAGGTCAGTCTGGTCCTTGTGAATAAAGCAACTATTCTGTCATCCCAGACACACAGGCGCCCACACCATGCCTCCCCGTCGCAATCTAGTATGAGTTGGCATCACTCTTTGCTCTTCTTGGTGCAAATCCTGGACCCAGCTGTCTTCTGCTCCCCTTTATCAGCTAACCTTCCTGGGGGGCTGGTCTGGTTTTCCTGTGGGTCTCACTAATCAATCTAATTTGTGAAGGATTGCTCTCAGACATCTGGTAGTTCAAATGAGATAGCCATTATCCTGGGGGCGGGGAGGTGGTAGTGTCCTAAATCTCGAATTGTATTTTGGCAGCTGAAGACCTCTGCCATGGCTCCCATGGGTTTGTCGTTCATGACCGGCTGCATCCCTACTCATATTAGGCGGTTCACATTCTTTTCTAATTTCGCAAAGCTCTAACAGGATACATTTGTGTGTGTGTGTGTGTGTACATGTTCCCTACGTTGCCTTGGGTGGGGGTAGAATATCCAAGCACGAGGCCTTGTTCTGTGTTCTCAACACGGCCTGCGAGGACCCAGGCCTAACTTTATATGTGGTGACACTTCTATATTTCTCGTCATTGGGCAGGGACTTATACCAGGTGGGATGTGTACACTCAGTATTTCTTGTTCAATAGGGCTGTTTTCAGTTGATCTGAAACCTATCTAATTTCCCTACAATCAATACACCCCGCACTACTCGCCTATGTCCACAGAACTCTCCCCACTCCCCTTTACTCACCCATATTTATTTCCTGTGTATTAGTATATTTTCCACAGTCTAAATCATTTGGGAGGGGCTGGAATCTAATCGTGCATTCCAACAGGCGGAACCACGGGGGAGTAGATCACACAGTCTCAGTTTAGGTGCAGTTATGTGTGGACCTATACATTAGGGAAAATGCATTGACTATGCTACTCAAGGCCGTTGCCACATCTATTTAAAACTGGATCTAGCCATAGGGTGCAAAACAGTCAATCACTCCATCCTCCTTATATGGAAGGGTTAGAGGTTGGGGTCAAATCAATGTGTTCATTGATGCCGGAAAGTCCATTAAATTTATCAGATGCACATGGGAGAGGTAAGAATAGAGGAAGTATTTATATGGTGCAAGTTTGCCCGTGACTGCGCACTCTCTCCTCTCCCGTATTCTGCGGGGCACACCTTATTAACATCAGCAATATGACAGAAAGGCCCTGCATGTGCCCCAGGCAGGAAAATGCAGGAGAATATACTAGACCGCACACAAGATCTTTTTTTTATCCCTATCCAGAGGGCAAATATGATCATTCAAATAGGTGATGGGCCCATCATTAATTAATCATGTTGATATTTGCGTGCTTGGTTGGGTATCGTGAGTGCTCCCCACCCCCTTGTAAACTTTGGCCTAGTTGTGCGTGAGCCCAAGATTGGTGGTTTCCGTGAAAGGGCACCCATTCGCTGGCTGGGAACGCGCTTTGTTAATCAGTGAAGGATTTCAAGCAGACACATGAGTAATGGGGCTGATAGGGGAGTCCTTGATGATGCCGAAACACGCTATATATGCGGCTGGCCTGGTCCGTACACTGCCTGACATCCATTCAACATGAGGGCTCTTGTCGTCTTCACTGCTCTCCTGATGGGGGCCTTTGGCCAAAAGCTTTTCATAGGGTGAGTAAGAGAAACGTTGTATGTACAGGAAAGTGATGAGGGTCTGCAGGGAAATATAAAATGCCCTCAATCTGCCCGATACGTGATATATGTGTTCTGCTGCAGCCTTTCAAAATAGTGGTTGAGCAACCTTCACTAGGGGATGATCCAGGTTTCAATGTGAGAGACAATAGGGCATTCATTGTACTCATTAAAAGGGGCAATAATATGACCCATTGGAAACGGTGAGGCTGTCACCCATTGGAAGGGGCATCGATCAGACCTATTAGAAGGGGCAATAATCTGACCCATTGGAATGGTTGATCATATGAGCCATTGGAAGGGGTGATACTGTCACCCGTTGGAAGCAGCATCCATCTGCCCCATTAGAAGGGGCAATGATCTGACCCATTGGAAAGGGTGATGCTGTCACCCATTGGAAGGGGCATCCATCAGACCCATTAGAAGGGGCAATACTCTGACCCATTGGAATAGTTGATGAAATGAGCCATTGGAAGGGGTGATACTGTCCCCCATTGGAAGGGGCATTCACCTGCCCCATAAGAAGGGGCTTCATTTGACCCATTGCAGTGGGTGATAGTCTGACCAATTGGAAAGGGTAATACTGCCACCCATTGGCAAGGGCATTAATATGACACATTGGAAAAGGGGAAATGCTTTCGCCCAGTAAAAGGGGCTTTAATATTACCCATTGGAAGGGGCAATAACCTCTTGCTAAAGGAGATTCAGTGACTATCCCTGATTTAAGGGCAGTGTAATGCAAGGTGTGTGATACTTATCACCAACCTTGTGTAAACGTTGGTCATAAGAACCGCACAGTGAATGAAAACAAGAGTTGACTTGAGCCAACGGGCTCAAATGTTGCTCCAAAACACGAAGATGTCTGGCCTTTGACAATTGACGGGGTGTTAAGGATGGGGGAGGTGCCTGGTGATCACCTACACCCTCTCCTGATGATTTTTTAATCACCATAACTTTGCACAGTGGAATTTTTAGATTTTCGCCATCTCCCATAGGTTTGGTCCTACAAGTCCCAGCATGACAAGCGTTAAAAAATAAAGGTAAAGGTGGTCCTGGAGGGGTGTGTTTACTTGGCAACTCTGTGTAGAGGCTGTCATGGGACAAACCTGCTCAGGGAACTACGTTCTGTTCAACATCTGGACTGGCCGTACTTCTGTCTTCCCTTTCTGAGGGCGTATTTTGGTAATGCACGTGTCAGACCCAAGAACCCTGTGTGCACTGATTCTTGGTGCATGCCCTTGACAGAAGTTGTGACTGTGCTTGCAGCTTGACGCATCTAATTCGACGCCTAATGCATTTGGTAGGTTGAAGAACTAAACTGGTAAGTTAGTTCAGTATGTTAATGCACCTCTTGTATTAGTGTAACCTGATAGTGAAGTGTCCAACCATAAAGGGGATGAGTATGCTGAGACATGGGTCTGCTTGCCTAGAGACGCAAGCTACACCTTACTGACGATGCTCAGTGGTGCCAAAACATGTATGAGGTTACGTGTGGTCTTGTGCAGAATGCATGTGACCTAGCAGTTTGAGCTGGGCCGCCCCTTTTGGGGTAGAGCCAAGCCCAGTTTCCATATGATGTTTACATTTCTGCAACAGCACGGCAGGCTGAGAAACGCTGGACTGGAGGGTTGCCCAGAGCATTGTCAGTGGTTATGATTTATTCAAAATGTTCCTGCTGTCACCCGTCAGTTTTGCACAAGTTCTATACTTTTGTATACAATTGATCAGCCTTTCTCGAAAACGGGGCTAATATTTAGACAGGAAAACAAGCGAGTGTCAGGCTACCCCTCCCTCTGTTGTGCAGGTAAAATAGCCTATCTGTGGAAAGAGTGCAGTTGTGGAACAAATGCTGCAATTACTCTCTACTTTCTGTAGAATACCACTGGAGTATGTACAGGCTGGAGTTCCAAACGCCACCCCAAGGATTTAGGAAAAATCGTGCATAAAATATATTTATTGTGTGGTACAGTTAATTAAACTTCTCACACTGATTATCAAAAACATTAACTCAATATGAAAAGTAAAAATAATTAATCTAATCTCATATGTGACGACCATCATTTAAAATGCAGTGATAAACCAAACGACATCATACAATCTCATCTATTTATACATCAATTAAAATTGGGAGGATAGACTCATGCCATACATTGAACCACTATAGCAATATATCAAATCATAAAATCGACCCTAAATGGCTTTATGATAGACAAACGATATAATACATTTCATGCAATCTCAATCTGAGGGACTCCTGCCAACTTCCCCTTGATGTTGTACTAAAGATTGATCATAGCAAGGCATAATGATAAAGGGGCACCTCCTAGACTTCTAAGTGTGGCATTTGTGCAGATCGTAGATAAAACTCCCTAGAAATGTCATGTGCAAATGTTCACAGCTAATTCATTCCGTTAAAAGATGTTGTATGGACCTCACGTAGTCGGCAAATCCTATTTTTACTTATTTTATTGTTCATTTATAACACGCTAATACCACTGAGGGCTTTCAAATCGCGGGATCGGGATTCGAACCTGTGTTGCGCTGCCGTTCCAACGCGTTGCCCCTGAGCTATCCTTACTTCTCTTCTGTTTAGGAAGACCCCGACGAAGTCCAAGTAGCGATAAAACAGGTAATCGATTGAACTTCATGAACATAAAAGTTCTTCTATGCCCGGCAGAGGGGAATTTGAGAATATATGATTTCATTGAGCTGTTGTAAGGGGTGCAAAGGTGTCCCTCTCTGAGAACCCCCTCTTACCATCTTACCCATGTAATGCATAAAAGGGTGAGAATTGACCGTTTGTGCATCGTAAAAGATCTACAATGGTATTGCTGGAATGCTGCTTGCGGCGTTCCAGGGAGGGTAGGTCAGGAGCAACATGCTTGTTTTGGAAGCAAGACAACACAGAGCTGCTTCGGTTAGAAACTCGGCCCCGCGCTTATAGGCTTGACTTCGGTATGAAGCACAATATAAAATCCCAATTCAATTAAATGTAGCTTTCTTATTAAAACATGACTAGCCCGTTGAGCCGGGGTGCTAATAGCAATAACACCTGCAGTGGTGGTCTTTACCAGCCGATCCAACCCGGGGCTGTGGGCGTTATTGCTATATTATTAGTACAGCTCTACTTTTGCTCACTCCATTCTGTCAGTGCCAATCTTTTTTTTAAATCTGCTATTGATGTCTTATCATGTTATCTGCCCCACAGAGATCAGGTTCTCCGCATAAGAGCAAGTGATGAGGAACAGATGGCAAAGATCAGGGAGCTGGAACATTTGGAGCAGTTGCAGGTGAGAGATCTGACAGGTTGCATGATCACCTGTTGAATATTAAATGCAAAGCTAAGTCAGAGGACACTGATGAGAGCCGCCACCTTTTTTTAATCAGATTGACTTCTGGCGCGGCCCTGCCATGCCCAGCCTTCCAGTGGACATGCGCGTCCCCTTTACAAGCCTCCAAGCTGTCAAAGTCTTCCTGGAGACCAACAACATCGCCTACACCATCATGATCGATGATGTTCAGGTAGCGTTACAGAATCTTAGATTTTACCAAAGAATTTTGAAAAGTCAGACATTGATGATATTATGCCAGAGTGGGGGGTCTTAGAAGTTGCTTTGTGCGAGCCAGTTCTTGACTCTTTCTTGTTAATTTCTTTTACAGTCATTGGTGGACCAGGAGCAGGAAGAAATTAAAATTTCCCAGATCCACGAAAAAAGCACCAGAAGCTTTAACTTCGCCTCCTACCACACACTTGACGAGGTAAGTACTTCTGTCTGCATTAGACATTTTTTACTATCTTGTATAATGCTACATTTTTAAATGAAATATATAAAGTTCTTGACAAGCACATGTTTAATCCATCTATGTCCCTCATCATAAATTTGGGAGATTTGTTAAAGATCTACAGCACACAGTCATTTCTGTTACCACGTGCAGTGAGTCTTCAAATATTCGAAGTAATCCACTGGGTTCACGGTAACGTGGTAGATTTCCAGAAACACCTTAAGAATGCTCGGCAATGAAGCTTTTGCTGTATAGCACTTTTAAAATATTTTTAATACTTTTGTCCCCTCAATTTCTGGATGAAATTGTATTGTATGCAGTGTCGGTTAATACCACTACTGAGTCATTGTTTATAAATGCACAAAAGGGCCACTTCTGAGCCTTTTGTGCATTACATGACCATGGAAGTGAGAATGTGGCCATCAAACATGCTCACTTTTTAACTCTTTGCATTGTCCCCACCCAAAACGTTTTGGCTTCATAAAAAGGCATCACGGGGCTCCCTTTTATTCCAGGATAAAATGTTAACACTACTTTAGGAGAGTTTTTACATTTGGCACTTCCACCTAGGCTTTGGTGGTCAACAGTGGAGCATGAGGTATTCGACCTTATAATACAGTGGTATGTACCTCGTGTGGTATTCTTTTTGAATAACCAATGCAGTCATTTGATTTTTGACTTTGATTTTAATTTATTTGTACCGCGCACTGGACGAACCCAATTAGAGTCCTAAGAATTCAAAAAAGCTCCCCAAACTCAAAGATGGATTCATTTGAATAAATGTTTTTTTTAACGCATTTTGGAATTGAAATACCAATTTCATTGCCCAGATTTGGAAAGGTAGTCTGTTCTAAAATGTGGGTCCTGAGACTGCACTCTCTGATCACCCCCAGAAGCACAGCAAGATGGTGGTATTCTCAGTAACATCTCATCCTCAGACCTGGTTCGTAATCAGGGTGGGAAACAAGTAGCATTTTCAAACACCATTCTCATAATGACAGACAATCTGTTCACAACCTACCCAGAGCAGGAATTCAAAGAAACTACTGACTTATTTGCTTCAAAGTTCTACTTTCAAAATTCTTTGCATTTACAGTGTCCTTACTTATTCATTGTTGTGCTCCACAGCAAAAAGGCAGTCATGGTATATACAATGCTTACTCATTATCTGGTCCTCCAGATGTTTTCGACTCCCATAATCCTTAGCCAGTATAGTCAACGGTGAAGGATCATGGGCATTGTAGTCCAAAACATCTAGCGGCCAAGAAAATGAACCATTAGATGATTCCTGAACCAGGATGAGCGAAGCGAGCCCACAAGACCCTCTCGCTCCATGCTACCACTCTCTTGGCGTCCATGCAAGCCGCTACCATAACCTCACCCGGGTTAGCCCCCCCTTTTCATGATCTTTTACAAAAATGATCTGTTTCGTTTTAGCGCCTTCTCTTTTGATGTTCAACGCACATCTGGAGACAACATTACTTGTCTTCGTCAGAGACAATATAATACATTAAATTGTTTATCTTGCTTGATTTATTGTTTATTTATTATACGCTAATACACAAGTGTTTCAAAGTCCATCCATGCAAGGGAGGGGAAGACATAGGCAAGACAAACAAAGGCATTGTACATTCAAATTATGCAGGCAAACAGAAACGAAGATTATGGGGGGACAATTGAACTGAGCAGAAGTAATGGAGAGAGGGCGAGAGAGCAGAAAGAGGTGGTTAGCAGGGGAGAGGGAGAGGGAAGGAGGATGCTGTATGCATCATGCCTGAGTCCAGCCTCTAAAAGCAGGGTCTGGCATCGAACCCCTGCCGCTCAGTGTTGTCTTGCTCATAAGACAATCACGTTGACCCTGAGCTCTCCCCCCTATAGTAGGTTGCGATTCCAACCATTAGAAACATGAATCTTTTGGCACACCAGATCTGTCAGCAATAAAAGCAGTTTCCACCCATTGGTCTCCCACTTCTGGGATTGTCATAATGGCTCCATTGCCGGCTTTCAGATTTACACTGAGAAAGTAGATATGGATGGGAGAGCAGGCACCTTTTTTTAACATCTTCTGATGGCTACACAGTGAGCAACCAGTTGGACTCAACATTGATGACTTGGTGTTTCTGTTGGACTTGGTGTTTTAGGATTCTTACATATATACTTGTCCCGGCAGTGATTAAGTGAAGTTGAATTTGGATTGAATCAGCAGGACGCACATGGTACACGCATGCCTGCCTGGCTGTCCAACCCCTTTTATTTGCAGCATGTGCGTGGATACAACAACCATGGTTTTATGTGGCATTGTGTAATGTGTGACTTGGCTCAAAAGAATTATCCTACTTTCACATTTCAGGTGAAAGTTTTTTCCAGACTTTTTAAACGCACTATAACTTTACTGGTATTTTGTAAACCTGCCCCGGTGTTCCAATCACAAGCCTGCCAAGACTTTACTGCACTGATGATCCCTAATAAGGGTGAAACCAACTATGTAGTTGGTTTATCTGTCAAAATGTCTGTCTTGGGTATATCAAGCTATGTATCAAGTAGCACTGCCCTCTAAGGCAAAGACCGTTTCCTGGAGCTAAAGGTTTGCATTTGGGCTAATCTGCATACCCACAATGTCTTGCTAAAGTGGCTCTGAACTGGAGGTGAACTTCCAACAGTGGCTACTAGGTGGCGTTGTGGAATGTGTAACTTCACTCAAATGGATTATCCTACTTATATGTATCATATATTCAGTGAAAAAACATTGTTAAAGGGACGTTATGGTTACAAATAAAACCGAAATTGCCCAGAAATTCGCCAGTTATGGTAAGGTAAGTGAAAGAACTGAGGCGGAGGCGTGACGAAGGGGAACTTGGTAAGTTTTATTGTAAGGGGCCCGCCGTGCCCGTCCACTCCTTCACGGCTCCAACCGTCACTGCGGGGTCACGCGAGCCCAGCTCTGAAGCATAACAGGGAGAATGACTCGTGTGCCCCCCCATTCCGAACAGACCATCACTACACACCTCCCTCCTTACAGAACAACACAATTTGAAAGTCTGAAAGACCTAACATTACAAATACATTTAGAAAAGATTAAATATATATATATATATATATTTTTTTTTAAACTGTTGAGCCAACATCACTTTAAGCTTTCGAAATATTAAATTAGAAAAAATCTGTATCTCTACATATACGATTAGAACAATATTGATGCACCATATATCAATAAGGTGCATAATCTTTCATCCACACAGGTTTTGACCTGAATCTCTGATAACCACCAGAATTTCCATCAACATTTCTCTCAACCAAATTCTCATTCTCAACGTGAACACTACCATCAGAACTGTCATGAGCACTTCCTCTTTGTTCACTCTCACCCCCGCCTTGAACTCTTCCCCTCTCCTCATCTCTTTTCTTCTGATAACCACCAGAGTTTTTTTGTAAGGGGCCCGCCGTACCGGTCTACTCCTTCACGGCTCCAACCGTCACTGCGGGGTCACGCGAGCCCAGCTCCAAAGCATAACAGGGAGAATGACTCGCGTGCCCCTGCATTCCGAACAGACCATCACTACAGTAAGCAACCACCGTGCACTGCTTAAACTAACACCCAGGACAACAAAGATGACATCACAAATGTCACTGATGACATTACATATCTGGCTCACTTGTTTTTGTTCACTTACATATTTAGGCCAGGTGCTTTTGTGCACCGACAGTCAGAATATGAACATTGAAGTGGTGCTGTATATCTAGATGTTAACCTTCTTCTATGTTCTTAAAGTACTTTCTTTAGGGTTTGCTCTCAGCTCATGGCGCACACATATGGGGCAATAAGCAGGCCTCCAACACACAAATCATTTGTATACATGATGAGGAATATAATGTTATATTAATTTTCTGGTGATGTTGTTTCTTTCTTCCTTACTTTAGTTTCCCTTTGTGTGTCTCTGATTTGTATGCATTGCGGGTCTTCATATGTATTGTTTGTACTAATACAAGTGTGTAGTAAGTCTTCAACTATTAACTATTTTTTCCATGTTTAACATTACTCAAAACTCTGATAAGGTAGCATTCATTATACTAGCCAAAATTACCAGAATAAAAATATTCTACTTCTATGATGCATTCTGCAACCATTGCATATTTGTTTGTATGATTGGGTTCCTGTAATAACAACAACACTCCAATATAATATATTGTTTAGATAAGTACATTCTTTAATACATTACGTACTTCATGATAGGCCTCCATATCACTCCTGACATCTTGTTACCAACATTGTAAACACAACCCCTTGTAAGAACTTTTCATCAAAATGTATTTCATATGTGATGTCATCAGTGATGTCGTCAATGACATTTGTGATGGCATCTTTGATATCCTGGGTGTTAGTCTTAGCAGTGCCCGGTGGTGGCGTGAGTTATGGTGGCTTACCTTACCATAACTGGCGAATTTTGGAGGTTTTTCGGTTTTACTTGTAACAATAACATCCCTTTAACAATGTTTTTTCACTGAAATTCATAGGTTTTTATGAGTGAAACTTAACCATAACGTCCCTTTAACAAAGTTCTTTCGCTGAATTACGTTGTTTTTTTTTACCAGTGCCCCCTAATTTGCTACAACCTCCTAATATCATACTCACCCCCAATATTTCAGCATTTTCAGCCAACCTAGAAAGTTTCAAGTAAAAACTGTGCCATTCCCCACCTCCTAGTGACAGAGCCCAGGGTCTGTGGCGGAGTGGGCACAGCCCAGGGACTGGGTAGGAGTGGGATGAGGGAGGCCAGAGACTGTGATGGGAGCAAGTGAGGGACTATCGTGTGGTGACGGTGTGCGATAGTTCATAGTCATTTGGGCTTACTGTCCATTTGGCACTTTTGGGGAGGCCCCGTCTGCCCACATTTTTTTCAGGGGGGCTCAGGCCAAAAGAAGTTTGAAGACCACTGTTCTAATCTCATGTTCAACTTGTCATCATAAATACTAATGGAGGTGGAAACTTCCATATTAAATCAGAGTTTGTCGCACTATCCAGTACTACATTATGCTTATGTGGAGACTAAAATTGATGGGTGTTTTGCTACATCAGTAATTAAAATAACAAAAACGTCTCCAGAAGTCCCCAAAACACTATACCAGGTTTTTTAGACTTCCTGCAGAAAGTGGGCTTGGTACCTTCCCAAACTATACGATGATGGAGTCTACGATGGCATGGTGAGAAACCTCTGGTCACCCTGAATTAGCACCCTCCTGAAGACAGCCATAGAGAACGCCAGAGAGGCATTAAGCCACCTCCACGGGACATCCTGCCTCAGAAAGGGTCAACAACCCATCCCTCCGCTCCCCTCCCCCCCCCCCGCCAAGGAAATGCTGCTTTCAATACAGCGCCATTCTGGTGACACTGTCCCTTTAAGAGCGGAAGACTCTGACCAATCCCTGAGCAAAATAGTGGATTCAGTGTCCCCCGCTGGATCTCACACAGGCACCGGGAACCCCCACACATTCTTGCATGACCTCCCTCATGGACACAGGCCTTGGGAGTATGCAAACATCTCCTGCATGCCCTGCTGAGCCATTTTGAGAAGGACCTCAGATGTAAATCACAGATGCAAGTGGCGCAATTACCAGGCAAGGGGAGAGATGAAAAGACCCACCCTGCGCTAATGATTTCAAATAACAGGGCATTATACCACAGCTCCCATGGCTCCCTATAAACCATGGCAACCCCATCTATGAAATCTGATACGGTGGCACAGTCATTTAAAGACCTGGACTACGTTCCTGTTCAATTAGTGAACAGAGCTGTACCCAGCATTGACTATAGGCAATCCTGTTACACACCAATTCCCCAACACATGTGCAGAGCCTCACTGAGAGCCAGGCAAACAAGGAGTGGCTATATAAGCTTGGGCTCCGAGGCTTTGAGTGAAATTGAGAGAAGAATAGTTTTGAACCCCTTCTACCTGATACCAAAGACACAGAGGAGGAAGGTACAGGAGACCCCAAAGCCAGAGACTGATCTGAAATTATAAGTTGAGGTAGGAATGTTTGGTGGTGGCTGGAAGGGTTATAAAGCATCCCATTGTACTGGCCCTCAGCTATATGATAGTACCCAGGACCATGCATAAAGAAACACAATAACATCCTTAAAGTCACAACGGATAGGACATCTACCTCAGTAAACTCCCTATTGCAGGCTGGCAGTGCTCATCCGAAATCAACAATAGGTGGAGTTTCTCTTGGACAATTAATGTCTTCAATGTAGACAACATGGTAGTGCCCTTGCTTAGAAGGATTGACAGTTGTGCTCATGTAGGGCACTTTGTTTTGTGTTGTTTAAATCCTACTACTTGCTTTGCAAAATAAACAGCTCGACGCTCGTATGAGGGAAAATGCAGTGCCCTTTGTATTATTAAATTTAAATAAACATTTGATTACACGAGGAAACTTGCAGGATAATTGTTCTATGCCAATCCAGGACATTCTTTTTACTCAATTCTGAAAAAAGGGAAATGTACTGTGGGACATACATATATACTAGGACAAATAAGATCATGATGAATTAACACAAACAGAGTATTTGGCAAAATTGCACTCGTCACTTAGCAACGAAAACGTGGTGTTTGGGCAATACAATTGTGTCTAATTATTTGGCCAAGAAATTAACAGCGGAGTTGGCTGTAGAGTTGCAGTCTGCGGCAGTCACTCCAAACCTTTTCTCCAGAGACAGGAGTCTCTTTACCGTGTCTATTCGTATACGTGGGAGGACCTATAAAATCCCCACCCAGCCGCGGAGCGGCCGCGGAGTTGGCTGTAGAGTTGCAGTCTGCGGCAGTCACTCCAAACCTTTTCTCCAGAGACAGGAGTCTCTTTACCGTGTCTATTCGTATACGTGGGAGGACCTATAAAATCCCCACCCAGCCGCGGAGCGGCCGCGGAGTTGGCTGTAGAGTTGCAGTCTGCGGCAGTCACTCCAAACCTTTTCTCCAGAGACAGGAGTCTCTTTACCGTGTCTATTCGTATACATGGGAGGACCTATAAAATCCCCACCCAGCCGCGGAGCGGCCGCGGAGTTGGCTGTAGAGTTGCAGTCTGCGGCAGTCTGTGCACGTCTGAAACAATGGAAACAGCGGCACCACCAGTAAATTCCACCCCCATAGCCAAAATCACGGACCGCGACCCAAAGGTCACACAAGAGGGTCGCCAACAACTGCACTGGCCACGGCGGAAAACAGCGGGTGCAAACCGCGGTCTCGCCCGCGACTCCCACCCCTACAGCCCCGGGACCCGATGGCCTCCGGAGGGAGGATCGAGGACCGAGAGCGGGGGGAGGGGCTCGCTTTGGCGGGGAGCGCGGACCGCATGCCGCAAAGTGTCCTGGAGGACGAGCGAAGCCCGGCCCCCGCGGCAACGGCCCCGGCAACGGCCTCCCCGGAAATGGCCCCAAGCGAGGCTGAGCACCCGCGGGTCTTTCTGGGGGCGGGGCCGACTTTCAGCGCCAACCCCACGGCAGGACGCGACGCACAGTGGGGAGGGCTTGATGGCCAAAGGGACACACCCATTGCCGAAGAAGACGTTCAATCACCTCGGCCAACACGAAATGGCCAAATAGACCCCTCAGTAGAGCCTAGAAGCTCTGAAAGTCATGGAGAAATCAAGGACAACCAAGCCAACAAGACACCAACACAATTAAAACCCCAAGTGCTCCTAAGCAAGTCATTGAACACTTTTTCTTGCGACTCAGCAGTCGAGCACATAGCCCCAGGAAACACAGGAACTGAAGAGCAGGTCCCAGCTCTGGAAGCGCCTCCGCAACCACTGCCCGCGCCCCCGGAGGTCTTGAAAAACAAAAAAAAAGCACTAGAAAAGAGACGGAACTTTCGGACACAGCAAATGCAATTTCCATTTGGAAGAAAGCCCCATCAAAAACTACAAAAAAAACTCTAAAAAGTTCAACCAAACCACTTACGTCAAAAAACCAAAAAAACGGTCAAAAAATAAAAAATCACCGGGGCCCGAAACCAACAAATCCATCGGTAGCCACTCTCGTAACAGACTTCTTCCATGCTTTTGCGCCAGAGCAGCACTTGAGGCAAGCGGACCTCACCGATGAGGAAATACTGGAGGCAATAAAAACGTGCCAACCACCAGAAAAAGCGAGAAAAATATTCGTCCCGATAAATACCTGTGTTCAACATCAAAATCTCGCAAACGACATTCAACCCGCATCTCCTTTAAAACAAGCCTCACAGGCGAAACCAGCAAACAAAACAGCCCCACCCTTACATCAAACACCGGGCCACCAGGTCACACCCAAGAGGAAAACCACACTGAAACAACCTACGGACCTTGTCCAAGTTACCGTCCACTCTGAAAAGTTCGCCGATATGACGCTACCAGCCTTACTTAAGGAAAATCTGGCATCAGCCACTTGTAAAACCAGACAGTTAGCCAGTGAAGAACCCTCACTGTCAAACCACCTCAACTCAATTACCCCACTAGAAACCATAGAGCAGACAGGACCCCAGCCCTCGCAAGACTCACCTTCTGGACCACGAAAGCAAACTTTCCCTCAACCTGACCATGTGTCTGAAATGCTCCCAAATAAAGCTGTTGCGATCAGCCAAACAAAGGAACGGCTGATTCGCAACAGGCAAGCGGGCTCACTTCCCGCCTTCCCCTCAAACCTACACCTTCCTGGGCGACTCAGTGGTGGCCTTCCGGATCTTCCCTCTTCACCCACAGTAAGACGGATTCTAAACGAGCCCAGTATACTTTCGCCCGCTCCAAAACAAGGCCCCCCTCCCCAGGGTCCTACAACGGAGCCGGCATCGCAGCACAAGAGAGACCTTCTCCCAATAATGTCAGCTATCACCATTGCAATGAACCCGTTTACTAAATTGTACGAAAGCATAAACGAAAATCTGAAAGACAACTCAGCTATTCAAGCCACAATGCTTACGAAGTTAAGTTTTCTGGAAGGTTTCATCACCGCCTTAGATGAAAAATTCAAAACCTTAAAGCAAGCCATAGAAATCGGCCACAAAGGAATGGAAAACCCTCCTACTACACCCGACATAGGGACAAAACTGGGAGTTCAAATTTCCCCAGTCGAACATTCAATGTCATCACCCAGCACTCTCATCAATAACCAACTGGCCGCTGGTCCATCAAGCCCGGAACAACAAGAGGTGATTGATATCACAGAAGAAACGGCAAACGTCCCGCCGCCACTGTACAAGCCAGCGAGCGAGTCTGATCTCTCTTACCCTTTGTTCATAAGCATGAGACGGGAAACAAAAAAAACCAACCCCAGTGGAGGGAAATCCGAAACACAGAATCAATCCTTAGCACTGCGACTAAACTCTGGGTCAGTAAAACAGAAAGAAAAAACAAAAACCTCGGCCCGGAGCTTGACCGCACTTCAACAAACCCAAAAAGCCTCTCCTAGATCACTAGAAAACTTCCTAGAAGACGAGGTTCTGATGAATATCTCCCAACATCTTGAAGACATGGAAGATCTACCATCTGAAAAATATGAGAAAACACCTAAACCATTAAAGCAGCAGTCTACTTCAACCAAAGTAGATCAAGTCGCAAAAAAAGAAAACCCAAAAGAACTGTTAGAAGAGGACTCTCCATATCATTTCATCACCTTGGAAGAGCGCAGGAAACTTCTCCATCGTCGGAAACCTGCCACCTCTTGTAGTCCAACGAGCTCTAGAGTGGTGTCATTCACATGTCCTCCAGTTTGCGAGGGGCCAACTCGAAAAAAGCAAACCTCTAGCTACCATTCTAGCACACAGGATGCACGACAACTTCGGGACCCTTATCAAAAGTCCAAAGAAAATACACACTCAGAATCAAGAAAATCTGATAAGAGGGGGCAACACTTGCGGTCCCACTTTATTTCAAGGTCCGAACAACATCGGAAAAGACCGGACCCTACAGGGGAGTCCCCGATCAAGCTTGAACAACACGCTGAAAACGACGATGATATTATTCTGAACAGACGAGGGATCCTCACGCTATTTAGCCTGATACCGTCCGTCCGGAAGATCAAGTCCTCAGATTTAAAAATCATTGATCCATATCATTCAAACGAAAGAGCAAAAGCTTATATTCATCCAACTTCGAAGTATATAAGGTCGAAAATTGAGGATGCATCAAGCGACCTGGCGGCGCTAGGTTATACAGTGCAAAGAGAGCCTCAAAACATGGAAAAAACCAACTCAGGAAAAAAATCGACCCGAAAGTCCAAAACTTCGGGGAAAGAGCAAAAAGTGGAGCCACAAAGGCTTCCAGGGCTTACTCGAACAGTGGTAAATTCATTCTCAAAGCTACCTGAGAGCCATCGAGAACCTAAACCCGTCACTCCTAGGTGCGACAAGGCAAACGAGTCCACAGAAGAGACGTCCCCGAAGCCGGAACATCCAAAAGTAGATCGTCCAAATTCGACTAAGACAGTGTCTACGGCGGAAACCAACAGGTCAACCTACAGAGCTCAAACAGAAACCGCCTCTACAGTCCAAAAATCAACCGCAAAACTACAGGAGCTGTGGGCCTGGCTCCCAAAGGCCCTATCACAAGGGTCCAAATCCAAATAGCAATCCGCAGGTCTCTCAGTAGAACCCAAGGGCAAACGGAACGTCAGCCGGCTTATACCTTCACTAAATTTCTGCTCATGGAATACGAGAGGCCACTTACATCTCACCACAACGGGCGATGCAAACCTAGCTTCATTTGACATTATCTGCCTCCAAGAGACCTGGCTCAGAAATAATCCAGCTATGGATGGGTACGACACAATCCTGGCCCCAGCCAACAAAGGAGCCCTAGGCCGGCCGACTTCAGGTCTTCTTCTGGCCTGTCGACAGGGAATTGGGTTGACCCTCAAGTCAACCCTCCAAGCAAATCTGTCAATCTTAGCAGTATTATGCGAATGGTCTGAAAAGCCCCTCTCCAAACCGCTGCAAATAGTGGTGATAAACACTTATTGGAACCCGGCGGCAATAAACCATCAGTCTTACCTCTTAATGATGGAAAACCTGATTGATGACATTCAAGCAACACGTCAGGTCTTTTCAATCATCATCTGTGGCGACCTGAATGCCAATTGCCCCAGAGAAGTGCGAACATTGGATGCATCCTCGCAAACTACAACAGCACTGAAAAGAGGTCTCCTATGGTCTTCCTTGATGTCCTCTAGGAAATTCGAAAACCTAAACTTCGCCTTCCCAAACAATAACCGTCTGCCAACTTGGGAACAAGGACCACTAAAAGCGACCATAGATTACATCTATGTTTCCAGACCGCTTTTGAACAAAGTTCAATCTTTTGAAGTCCGACAGACTACAGCCAGCGACCATAACCAGCTGACAATGTCGCTGGCAAACTATCACAAGGCGCCTAAACTCTACTCTACGGAAGTAGAACCAAACGCCCGTGGAAACCGATTAAACCTGACGACCCGAGCGGTTAAAACTCTGCTGGCAAACTACACCGGGGAAGACAGACCCAAGGGCGCAAAGAATCTTGATTACGTACCTTTGCTGTTAAAACACCGAATGAACTCAAAACAGATAACCCCTGTCCATGCACCCCCAAAGCATGCCTACGATGCCACCTTGGTGGCAAAACGAAGGGAGTTGCGAAAACTTAAAAGACAATTAGGAAACGACCCGCTAAACAAAGAAAAATTAAAAGCGGCAACTTTAATCTACAAATCATGGGTGAAAGAACATCGTTACCGTCTATACCAACAAGACGCTGAAAAAATGCTAACAGCCATCAATGGTAACAAAGCGAAAGAATTCTGGTCCCTGTTGAAAGCCACAGTGCCTTCAATGAACAACTCCACAATCAATGCCATCCCTGAGCACAAATGGATCACGCACTTTTCCTCGGTCTTCCAAGCTCCCGCTCAAATCATCTGTCGGGATCACACAGCCCAGAAGTCAGCCTGGATTCAACTAAACGATCGAGAAGAAATCAGCAATCATATAAAAAAACTGAAGACCTCTAGAGCTGCGGGTCCAGATGGGATCTCAAACATCGATCTGAAAAACAACTACAAGGAATGGGCAACTTTGCTAGCCTCAATCTTTCAGAAATGTTCTGAGCAGCAATCTCTGCCGCCGTCCTGGACAAAAGCTATCATCGTCCCGATCTATAAAAAGGGGGACACCACCGACCCCCGAAACTATCGCCCTATTGCCCTGTTGGACTGCATCGGTAAAGTCTTCGGAAGCTTACTCTTGAACAGTTTTCAATCTTGGGCCGAAAAAGCCCCTTGTAATGACAACTACCAATCGGGCTTTAAGAAAAATACGGGAACGACGGCGAACATCTTAGCGATCAGCACCCTAAAAAGCAAAGCCTGGGAAAAAAAATCACGGATTTTTATCGCCTTCATCGATCTAACGCAGGCTTTCGACCTCGTCGACAGACACCGCCTATGGGACAAACTGGAGAGCTGGAATTGCCCTCAAGAAATATTCCAACCAATCAAAGCTCTCCACACGGATACCTCCCTCAGGGTTCGACTCTCCCAAAGAGGCGACCTGTCAGACGAAATCCAGACCGGGCGAGGGGTAAAACAGGGATGCCCGCTAGCACCCGCCCTGTTCCTTGCATACCTCGGAGATTACGGCGATTCTGTAGACCTGCAGCACACGTTTCCGCCATCCCTTGCATCCGCAAAAATAAGTTACCTTTTGTATGCTGACGATCTAATCCTCCTGGATCAGACCCAGATCGGCCTCCAGAGACAACTAACAAACCTCCTGAGATACACAGCCGAAAATCATCTAAAAATAAATCGAGAAAAAACAAAAATAATGATCCTGGGAGGAGGACGGAAGAACAACAAATCCTCCGAAAAATTCAAATGGTACTTAGAGGGCAAAGAGATCGAGCCGGTACCCGACTATAAATACCTAGGTGTCCAGATTGACTCCTCAAAAAACGAAACATCTATGCAGCTCGCTTTGGAAACAAAGTTGGGGAAACTAGCCTCACAAGCAAAAGCAATAGATACAAAATTTGGTAAATTTTCGTGCATTCCTGTAATAGACTTCTACAAGAAAAAAGTCGTTCCCGCAATTACCTATGGAACAGAGGCCATGCCAACAATTCCAGAAAGAATTTGGCAAAAACTGGAGAGTAAGTTCTGGAAATCAGTCTTGAACCTTCCAAAGTCAACACCTATTGCTGCAATTCGCCAGGAACTTAGCCTACTGTCACTAAGAGCAACAGCAACCCTAAACTCACTTAGGCTATTCAGGAAATGCATTACGGCTGACACTGACCAAATATTTGGCCTACTGAATACAGAACTACAAAGCGGCAAAGTTACAATGCTAAAAACCTGGAAAAATAAAATTACGTCCACCTTAGAATCAGTGACGTGCACGGAAGCCGATCTCATTACAAACCCTCTGAGAGTTTATAAGAAACTGAAAGAATTAGACTGGATACAGACCCAAGACCTAGTCAACAAAAACAAACTCCTTCTCCACCTTCCCACCATGCTCTCCAAATTAAATGAGCCGAAGAAATATCTCCGGAAATTTCCAAACAGGAGAGCAAGAAATTACATGTTAAGAATCCGGCTAAATTTACTGGAAACAAATGAGATCCTGAACATTCGAGGCCTTTCTGACTCCAATACATGCCGCCTGTGCAACGTCGAAACCGAATCCATCAGGCACCTATTGATCTCATGCCCAGCAACCCTAGATTTAAGATCAGCCTACATAAAGCACTTTAGCCCAGAAGAATACGGATGGGACGAAGAAACGTGTTGGAACAGACTGATAGGTGGGGACCGAAACTGCTGGTTACTAGCTTCAACCAAAATTCTGCAACTCACCATGCAGAGGATAGAGTCCAAACAGCCCCATCCCTCGTGAAACCACTGGACTTTTTTTGGGCTACTTCAGTGAAAGTCATTTTCTTGTCTTTTCTTCATTTCTTTTGTAAAGTTCTAAATGAACACATACAAATAAAAAAAAAAAAATTAACTGTTTTACACATTTTTAAGTAGTGATTCTGTTTCTTGAAACTAAAAGGCTATGCATTTTGGGTGAAAATGGCACCATGAGATGTGTTAAAGTAAAATGAACACACAGGTCCCATTATAGACCTCTCCTCAGCCAATCACAAAGCAGTCTATAATCAGTGGTATAGACCTCATTTCGTTCTGACTTGAGCAGCAGACTGACAGGCAGCATAAAAGCAATTGTCTTCAGATGTATAGAGGTGGAGATGAGCATGTGAAGTTCAGCTCCCCAACCGTAACAAACACACAGCTCTGCAACACAAAAAGTGTAAGGATTATTGTGATTGGTTACATTCATTGATTAACATTACAAGTTACTTGTGTGTGTGTCGTTTTTTCTCCAAACATAAAAACACTTTCCTTTTAAGCTGCAAACTCTATGAGTCATTGCATTAAAGACCTTGGCAGGGGTCATTATTGCTTAAGATAGTGACACTTGGCTTCAAGCAATATTTTTATGTGGGTCATTATCCTGCAATAATCACCCCTTCCTCGGTCTATAAGGCTTAACTAAAAGAAAACAGTTACATTTGCCATGTTGTTGTTGCCTTGGCAAAGCATGGCGTGTCTGTTGCGTCGGCTACCTTGCTTGACTGTTCCGTTGAGAGCCTTCCTACTTGTCTTGGGGTGCTTATTGCCACTTCGAAAACTAGGCAGGGCTGCATAAAATGGCATGTTGGCCCTACCTTGTGACACCACCCCCACAGTGGGGACGATAGATGCAATGACGTATATAACATGTTGTGGTACATAGAGTAACCTAACCTCACATACATTGTAATTGGTTATTTATAACGCCCTTAATACCCAGAGGTTTCTAAGCGCGGACCCGGTGATTGAACCTGTGTTGTTCCACATTGTCTTGTTTGTTTGTTTGTTTGTTTGTTTATTTATATTGCGCACCAGACCCAAGGGTATTCGGGCGCGAAGGCAGAAAGAGGGTTGTTCAACTTAGGTTACATGTTACAAATAAACAGGGGTACAGCTACCAAGGCGAGCGCGTTGCCCCATAGCTATCCTCCCAACACAACGTGTGCCTGCATTTCTTTGACAGCCCGCACCATACCCCACACCCACCCCTTTTTGTTCTTACTAAAGCCTCATCCCAGCCCCTCTCTTCTCTCCTGTAACACTTTGCTGGTCGGAATTAACCCCCTCTTTTTGTTCAGGTTGGACATTTCTATGTATTTCTGTACTTTTTGCAATATAACTGTGCGATGAGTGCAGAGAATGAGTGGACTGTAGTGAGGAGGTACATGCCTCTACGTGATGCCACAGAGGACTAAATATATAGATGTGATGTACCAGGTTGACTAAATGTGTACAGATGTGCTGTACCACGTTGCCTATAGTATACATAAAGATGACATCACAAATGTCTAATATGCTCACTAAAGTGTCTCTCCTTTTCAGATTTATGAGTGGATGGACAGTTTCGTTTCTGCAAACGCAGCTCTTGTCTCCAAAATGACCATTGGTCAAAGCTCTGAAGGCCGCCCCCTGTATGTGCTACGGGTAGGTGAACATCATTTGTCGAACGCTCTATGGCAAAAATGGCCAATTCAAATGCACGGAATCAGGCGATACTTACTAATTCAGATGCATAGTGTGTGGCTAGAAGCAGGGTCTACAAAACTGGAAAATATAACCACCCGCCTATCAAGTTGGGGAATGTGAATTATTAACACATGGATATCGTTATTGACCTCCTCCCAGCCAATCAGAATATTTGGAGTGCAGCCAATAACTACTGGTACTGACTGCATTCTGAACATTCTATCTGCCGAAGCAGATAGGGGTAACAACAATGCAATTTCCTGGCAACAGTTTGTTTTAACAAGACAATTCATCCCTGGGAGGAGCCTTTTTTGCAAAATGCTATTTAACTCATGAAAGAGAAAGATAAAAATGTGTAATATGCTTTCACGGTCTTATAGAGAAACCATTTACTTTTACATGACTCCTAAAGCATGCTCATGTAAACCAGTTCAACTACGTTGTAATTAAAATGTTTTTTTTACTTCGCCACAAAAACTCCAAAACATCTATTGCTACTAACACCTTGTGCTAGCAGCCTAATAGACCTTCGGTGTAGTCATTATCACTTGGAATATTGACCCTTTCCCAACAGCGATTCATTATTCCGCGATAACGACCCCTCCCTCGTTCTGTAAGACAATATTAGTTCCAGGATTCTTCAGAAGATTAGTTGAGCACGATGTAAGGAAAACCTAAGCACATTAGCTTTCAAACCCTAGTTGCTGTTGAGTCGATGCTTGTTTGGCTGAGAGGGGCATGCCTGAAAGAAGGATTAACTATGTATTTCATTCATGGTTGGCTGATGCGTTCTGTTGCATTTTCTTATGTTATGTTTCCTTATGCTATTTTACAAAGGTTTTGTCATGCACCAAATCAGCACCTGTGTAGTCTCCGAGTACCAAGACCTGTCAGAAAACGAGCTTATTATGCCCCGCTAGGGGTTTTCAGATTGCTGTCTGTTCCTCTCCTACCCCCCCTCCCGTCCCTCACCTTTTGTCTATGCCCCTACACTATCCGAAATGTTGTCAGGCCCAGTATGATAGTCGCTGTCTCTTCCTCTCCTTCCCCCCCTGTTCCCTCACCTATTGTCTATACACTTACACTATCAGATATGTCGTCAGGCCTAGTACGATAGTCGCTGTCTTTTCCTCTCCTTCCCCCCTCTCTCCCTTCCCTCACCTATTGTCTATGCCCTTACACTATCAGAAGTGTCGTCAGGCCTAGCACGATAGTCGCTGTCTGTTCCTCCCCCCTCTCTCTCCCTTCCCTCACCTTTTGTCTATGCCCCTACACTATCAGAAATGTCATCAGGCCTAGTACGATAGTCACTGTCTGTCCCTCTCCTTCCTCCCTCCCTTCCCTCACCTTTTGTCTATGCCCCTACTCTATCAGAAATGTCATCAGGCCTAGTACGATGGTCGCTGGTTGTTCCTCTCCTTCCTCCCCCCTCTCTCCCTTCCCTCATCATTTGTCTATGTCCCTACACTATAAGAAATTTCATCAGGCCTAGTACGATAGTCGCTGTCTCCTCCTCTCCTTCCTCCCTCCCTCCCTTCCTTCACCTATTGTCTATGCCCTTACACTATCAGAAATGTCATCAGGCCTAGTACGATAGTCGCTGTATGTTCCTCTCCTTCCTCCCCCCTCTCTCCCTTCCCTCACCATTTGTCTATGTCCCTACACTATAAGAAATTTCATCAGGCCTAGTACGATAGTCGCTGTCTCCTCCTCTCCTTCCTCCCTCCCTCCCTCCCTCCCTTCCTTCACCTATTGTCTATGCCCTTACACTATCAGAAATGTCATCAGGCCTAGTACTATAGTCGCTGTCTGTTCCTCTCCTCCCCCCCTCCCTTCGCTCACCTTTTTTCTATGCCCTTAAACTATCAGAAATGTCATCAGGCCTAGTACTATAGTCGCTGTCTGTTCCTCTCCTCCCCCCCTCCCTTCCCTCACCTTTTGTCTATGCCCCTACTCTATCAGAAATGTCATTAGGCCTAGTACGTTAGTTGCTGTCTGTACCTCCCGCCCCTCCTCATTAATTGTCAAAGCTCTTGCACTATCTGAAATGTCGTCAGGCCTAGTACCCATTCTTATTGTCTCAAAGCCTTGTAAGAATGTTATTGTATTTTCCCTTGTTCCCTCCCCTGCCTTGAAGCGCTTTGAAACACATGTGTATAGGCGCTATACAAATAAACAATCAAATCAAATCAAAAATCAAGGAAAGGACAAAGGAAAGTGAGTGTTGGAAAAGAAAAGGGGTTACAACATGTAAGTGAAATAGGAAAAGACATCAACTAGTGACATCAATACCCAAAAGGGGTACAGAAGGTGGGGAACAGTGACAAAATAACCAAAGGGTAGTGCTCAAAGGGGTGAATAAGGTGGGAAGAGGGGCAGCAGTACCCAAAACACGAAAATGGTGGGAACAGTCCCAGAAAAATCCAAAAGGTTAAAAAGTGTCATGCGCCCGAACGCATGGAGGTTGTGACGGCGGTTTCGATGGAGCGGCCATTAGACGTTCCACCACGTCAGGCACTATTCTTGGGTATCGGTCTAGTCTTTTTTACGTTCTGTTGTGACCGTCGATAGCCGAGAAGTATTTACTTCCGGGTTGTCGGACTGTCGGCGCGTTGCAACGTCTTAGCGTCTCTCGCTGCCTTCTTGCTGTACGCTGTGTTTTTTCTCCTTTCCCTGTTCGGTGGTTGCTCTCACTGATCCCTTCTGCTTCCTTTTCTCCCCCTTCGCGGAACTTTCGGTTCAGCATATCTCTCTCGTTATTTTCCTGGTTCCCGCTTGTCGGCGGGAACCCCCCTCTCACCTTTGCTTTGCTCTCGCTCTCTCTATTTCCGTACCTGGACAGTTCTGGCCCCTTCTCCTGCTTCCAGCCTACTTACTTGCACAGTGAACTCCGGTTCTGCGGAAGTTGCTTCATCCGTTCTCCTCTCCATTCCACTTGGAGCCGTACTACTCTTCATTTCACCTGGACGTTCCGGATTCTACAAGGGTTTTTTTTTATGTCTGTGGCTTTTTCCCCAAAGAACGTCTTTTTGCAGTGACGGGGCTGCCGCAGCCACAGTGTCTTGGGGCCGCTGTGGCTTCCCACCACGGAAGGTTCTTTTCTTCAGATGCGCACAACTACCGGGAGTCCTCCAGCTATTCTACAGAATCAAGTTAGTCAGGTGAGGAGACGGAGGTGGGAAGCGGGTTGGACGATTCCGACTCAAGTTGTGACAGATTGCAGCGCCAAAGGACTATGGCTACACCGGAGCAGATCCAAGAGTTAGTAGGGGCTATACAGAAGCTTTCTCAAGAGGTGCAAACTCTGAAGGTTGAAAATCAAACCCTACAACAAATATCCCAAGAAGTCCAAACTCTAAAGGCGGAGAATGTGGTCTTTAAGCAAATGATGACTGCAAGAGATAATCCACCTGGGCCAGAGTTACCCCCTATGCTGCTCTCCTCAGGGAAGTTTGATGGAGCCTCGAGAAAAGTTTTTAGATGCGTGCAAACTGTATTTCACATACCGACCTACTCTTTTTGCCACCAGTAAGGCCAGGGTAGGGTTTGTGATCTCATATATGTCGGGTAATGCATTGTCCTGGGTCACTCCTCTAGTCACGGTTGAGGATCCTGCATTACAAGACTATGAGGGTTTTTGTTCCCTTATAAAGCAGACTTTCGAATGACCAGAGACCACATTATCAGCATGCGAAGACCTCTTGGATGCACATCAAGGTTCCATGGATGTCCTAACGTACATCTCGAACTTCAGGTCATTGGCTGCTCAGGCTGGCTGGCCTGCACAGGCACAGTATGCGATCTTCCGGAGAGGATTGAAGGAGGACATAAAGGATGAATTAGTCCGAATGCCACGGCCTTCCTCATTTGCGGAACTTCTCTCTGCAGTCCTTCAGATTGAACACCACCTGTCAGAAAGAAGGAACGAACGCCGCAAGTTCAGGAGTCGATCGTATTTTGCCGGCTCTTCCCTACCCACTCTTCCTACTCCCTCCTCACTTCCCAAGGAAGAACCCATGCAAATCGTGGTCGCCCGGGGTCGCCTCACCGTGGAAGAACGACGACGCCGTAAAGAGAAGGGCCTATGTGCATATTGTGCTTCTGAAAAACACTCTATCAAAGATCGTCTGGAATTGGCTGGCCGCCAGCCGGGAAACGAATATCCTCGGAATTAAAAGGGATGAATTCCCGAGGATACCTTTCCAGTCCCTATGTTTCACTAACAGTTTCAACTTCCAAGATCCCGGAGACTGAGGACTCCCGAGTTATGGTGCTCACTGTACAGCTGCTTATCAATGGTGTATGGTCGGATACTTTGGCCTTGTTAGACTGCGGCGCAGCAGGGAATTTCGTCGATACGCACTGGGCACTCAAGATGGGAATAAAAAGAATCGGAAAACCGGAGAGTCAAAAGGGTGAAGGGGTAGATGGAACTCTGTTGTCATCTGGACCGATCACTCATCTCACGGAAGAACTCTATCTCAAGATCTCTCATCATTCAGAAATCATAACCTTTGACATTATCAGGGCCGCGCATTTCCCAATCATTCTGGGAATCTCATGGCTTCATCGACACGATCCTCGCATTGACTGGGCAAAAAATCAGCTGGCATTCGAGTCTGAATTCTGTAGAGATCATTGCAGTCTACAGACTTGTCCAGTTCGGGTCAAGGCTGCGAGCCCTACCGGGAATCGTTCGGTGGGTATTCATGCCTTACCTGTGGAATATCACCCTTATCAGAACATATTATCTGATCAAACCACAATGGAACTACCCCCACATAGACCAGAGGATTGCGCAATAGAGCTGACACCTGGGGCACTGGTACCCTTCGGACTGATGTTTTCTCTCTCTCTGGTAGAAAGGCAAGCACTTCGACAATATCTGGACAATAATCTCAAAAACGGCCTGGTTCAACCTTCCAAGTCACCCGCAGGGGCTCCCCTCTTCTTCATCCCAAAGAGGGATTCATCGGAACTCAGGCCGTGTATCAATTTCCAGGGTTTGAACAAGGTCACAATCCAGGACAGATACCCTATGCCACTCATTTTCGATATATTGGAAGCCATCCAAGGGGCTAAGATTTTCACCAAACTCGACCTACGCAGTGCCTACCATCTCTTGCGCATTCGAGAAGGGGACGAATGGAAGACCGCATTTCGCACCCCATTCAGCCTCTACGAGTGCCGAGTGATGCCGTTTGGGTTAGTGAATGCCCCCGTGGTGTTTCAGAGATTTATGGACCGTTTGTTCTCTGATCTCATGTTCATGACTGTCATCATCTACCTGGATGATATTCTGTTTTTTTCTAAGGAACCAAGACATCACACTCAACATGTCTCGGAAGTCCTGCACCGGCTTCAAGTCAACCATCTATTGGTCAAACTAGAAAAATGTGTGTTTGGGGTTACCTCGATACCTTATCTGGGATTTGTGCTATCCCCGGAAGGAGTGTCCATGGATAAGCGGAAGGTATCAGCGATTCTGGACTGGCCCACGCCCTCCTCTTTGAAGGAGGTCCAGCGATTTCTGGGATTGGCTAATTATTATCGCTGTTTCATTCAGAACTTCTCTAACAAGATTCTCCCCATCACCTCTCTCTTAAAGAAGAGCACACTTCCATTCCATTGGACTCCTGAGGCTGAAAGGAGCTTTGAATACCTCAAGGGCCTTTTCTGCTCGGCCTGATACTCAAACACCCCAATCAATCCTTGCCATTTCTTGTCGAAACTGACGCGTCAGCCGCTGCCATCGGGGCGGTACTGCTCCAGTCATTTGATGGGATTGAACATCCCATTGCATATCTTTCTAAAACACTAACTTCCAGCCAAAGAAACTATTCGGTTCTTGAGAGAGAACTTTTAGCGATGAAGCAAGCATGCGAAACCTGGAGGCATTTAATCCAAGGCGGAGATAAACCTTTTACCATCCGTACAGATCACAAGAATCTAAAGATCCTAGAATCCATGGAGTGTGTAAATTCACGCCAGGCCCGATGGGCGCATTTTTTTCACACAGTATGATTTTCGCATCACCTACCACCCTGGAAGTCAAAACATCTTGGCTGACGCTTTATCCCGGAAGGAGACTGGAGAGGCCATCACTTCAAGTTGTGAGCTTATGTTTCCCAAACCTAGCCAAATTTCTGTCGTGGACTCATTTCTCCAACAAGTTAAAGAAGCATCTATACAAATGCTGCCTCAGTCTCTGCAGTGTTTCACTCAAAGGAATGGACTCTAGTTCAAGAATCAACAACTCTATCTCCCCACGGAAGATCTCAGACTCAAGGCTATTCATTGGTGTCACGACAGTCTCATCGCAGGTCACCGAGGAGTGAAGGGTACACAGGACCTAGTCGGACGCTATTATTTTTGGCCACAGATGGGAAGCCAGATTGCTGAGTATGTCAGGAGAAACCCGGTATGTGCCAAGGTGAAGTACCAGACAGGCAAACCCATTGGTCTCTTGGAACAGCCAGCAATTACCACTCTTCCTTGGGGAGTAATTACCACCGACTTTATCATTGACCTACCCATCATGTACATGCATCAAGGTGACGATTGACTCTTTTTCCAAGATGGCCCATTTCTCACCGCTATCTAAGTTACCATCCGTAGTTGAGATGCCTCAGGTCTTTTTCTGGGATATTTTTACACGGCATCCCAGACAAGATAATCTCAGATCGGGGTACTCAGTATACCTCGAGATTCTGGGCAGCATTTTGCCAGCACTTGGGCATCGAAAGAACTCTTTCGTCTGGCTATCACCCACAGACTAACGGCCAGACGGAAAGGGTCAACGCTACGTTGGAACAATATCTCTGCTGTTTTTGTAATCACCAACAAGATAACTGGGCATCACTTATTCCCACAGCGGAATTTGCTTACAACAATACCAGACATTCGGCCACCAAGATGTCTCCATTTTACTGTACTTATGGTCTACATCCTAAAGGCTTTCAACCAGGATTGGTTAGTCGGACACCCATTCCAGCAGTCGAGGCGGGTTTGCAAGCCATTCGAGAAGCCCATGTCAGCGCTTCAACTAGCCTCGAAGATTCTGCACAGTACAACAAAAGACAAGCCGATTCATATCGCCAGCTTGGCCCTGACTGGAAGGTGGGGTCTAAAGTCTGGCTCTTTACGAAGTACCTACCCCGATGGGCCCATCCATCCAAATTGTCCCCCAGATATATCGGTCCTTTTTCTATTCTCGCCAAGATCAACCCTGTTTCCTACAAACTTCACCTTCCTCCTAATTTGAAACGTATTCACCCAGTCTTTCACGCATCTCTTCTCAAGCCTTTCTTTCAGTCTCATGGACGCTCCACACACACCTTAAAGCTGTTGATGAACAGGAAGAATATGAGGTGTCCCATGTGTTCGACTCCAGGTACCATAATGGTCACTTGGAGTACCTCATTGAGTGGAAGGGGTATCCCAGATCCGAGGATTCGTGGGAACCCTTGTCACACATCCATGCTCCACGGTTGCTTAGAGCATTTCATCGCCTCCACCCGGATAAACCGGAGGGGGGCCCTCGGACGGGGGCATACTGTCATGCGCCCAAACGTATGGAGGTTATGGCGGCAGTGGTTACTCTCACTGATCCCTTCTGCTTCCTTTTCTCCCCCTTCGCGGAACTTTCGGTTCGGCATATCTCTCTCTTTGTTTTCCCGGTTCCCGCTTGTCGGCAGGAACCCCCTCTCACCTTCGCTTTGCTCTTGTTCTCTCTATTTCCGTACCTGGACAGTTCTGGTCCCTTCTCCTGCTTCCAGCCTACTTACTTGCACAGTGAACTCTGGTTCTGCGAAAGTTGCTTCATCCGTTGTTCTCCTCTCCATTCCACTTGGAGCCGTACTACTCTCCAGTGCACCTGGACGTTCCGGATTCTATGAGGGTTTTTTTATACCTGTGGCTTTTTCCCCAAAGAATGCCTTTTTGCGGTGACGGGCCCGCAGCGGCCACAGTTTCTTGGGGCCGCTGTGGCTTCCCACCGCGGAAGGTTCTATTCTTCAGCTGCACACACCTACCGGGAGTCCTCCAGCTATTCTACAGAATCAAGTTCGTCAGGTGAGGAGACGGATGTGGGAAGCGGGTTGGACGATTCCGACTCAAGTTGTGACAAAAAGGTGGGAAAAGTGAGAGCATTACCAAATGGGAGGAAAATGTGGTAACAGTGACAGCTGTGCCCAAAGGGGTGAAGAAGATGGGAGCAGTGACATCACTAACCAAAGGCGTTAAGAAGGTGGTGTGAGGAGTCAGGAATGAAACTCGGACACGCGTTTGCTCAAAGACTTTTATTGAAAAATAAAAGGGTTTGGGAAAATGCCTCTTTGACCCTGCTCTATGAGGAGTTTCCCTACCTAAACCAAAAACCAAGAATCTGTTTGTGTCAGAATGCCGAAAAAAAACTGTCCTGTGTCCAAAATTCTGTTGTGACCCTTCCACTTTAATAAGCTAAATTCTAAGGTGAAAATTGTAATCTCTTTGGCCTTGGGTGTTTTGGAAAAGTGTTCAAAAGGAAGAATAAATAACTCCAACACAAAAGTTCTTCAAGGATAAGGATCCTTGCTCCAGAGGGTGGCTCCCATACCCTGGATTCCTCTTTACTTTCTGATATTTTCACAAGTAACAGTTCCTTGTGCCTTTCTTGTCCAGCAACTACACTGCTACACAGAATTGCCTGGTATACTCGCCTGCCTCGGCTTCTTGTAATCACACACATGTAGCTGCCTGGTATACTCTCCTGCCAGGACTTTTTCTTCTGCAAGTTCTGTGCCCTCTTTCTGACTTGCATGTTTATTTTGTTTGGTAATGTGTCTGCTTGATATATTATCTTGTCTGGGTTTCCCATATACATGCACTGTATGCACTGACAAACTTAAAAGGTTTTCTCTCGCAGTTAATTTCCCCTTTTGACAGTAAGTGCTCTCGCTCTTTCTCTCTCAGATTGTTTATTCAGAATTACCTGCATTCGGCATGGCTGCCGATACGCCCCGGTGTCCCTACTGTCTCTGGGTCAACTCACCGATTCTTGTTGGCATTCCCGATTTCTGCCGCAGTCCATACTTTCCTTCTCGCGACTATCTTCTCTGTGCTTTCCTGTCTCTCATGGCTTCTGCTGGGCTTGTCTGCTTCGTTCCAGGCTCCAGTGAGTTAGATGCAGCCGCTCGACACCTGCGAACGCCCAGGAGTCTATCTTTGGTTCCTGGCATTCCTGCAGCGTTTCCTCTTCATGTGGCAGCTTAATTCTTCTTGACTCTCGAGTCGGTCGGCAGAAGTGCCCTGGTCACAGCCCTTCAGTCTATCAGTCCACACAGAGAGGCACAGCTCTCTCACGCCAGCAGCACACCTTCACTCTCTGCTTCTGCTCTTTAAATTTCCTGGCCACAGGTGTGTGTGCCCCACAACTAGAGTGCTCTGTGTGCTTGCGGTCTCCTTCCCACTGTATTACTCGGTTCCTCTTCCTCGTCTCAGTATTTTGGTAGTTATGGGAAAGGAAGTCGATTCTTGGCCATTTGCACGATAAACCTGCATAAGTATTCATAATGGTTTTCAAGGGCAAGTCAGTCCTGGATGATTTGTATGTGGAACCTGAAAAGGTGTTTTCATAAGTTTCTCAAGGCACATCAGAGTTTGAAGATTGGCCTGTGGGTTTTAAGAAAAGGCTTTCAATACCCTTCAAAGGTGGATGATTAGACGGAAGACAATATGCCATGAGGGTATCAGGTATGGAACGGTTATCCTCAAGGGACAACAAGGAATACCATGTACCATCCGATGATGCCATGACACCTCCCCGGGAGTTGTCTCCCCCATGTGATCCTCCCTCATATACCTGCCCCCAGGGTCAGGATCAGGTAGCGGCTGCTGTCCCCAGGCCACTTGGGAGTAGGTCACAGCCGGGAAAGCAGTGATGACACCATCAAATTCATCACAGTGGGAACAGTGGCAGCATTACCCAAAGAGGTGAAGAAGGTGGAACAGTGAAAGCAGTGCCCAAAGGGGTGAAGAAGCGGAGAACAGTGACAGTAGTACCGAAAGGTTGAAGAATGCCGGAAGAGTGACAGCAGTATTTATTTATTTATTTATTTATTTATTTATTTATTTATTTATTTATTGCGTTTTGGTTTACCTGAAACCTTACACACAAAACTATTTTATAGACACAAAAATAAACAAACGGAATCATCCATATAAATAACAGGATTAAGCATCATGACAACAACACATAGGGCCTCATTCCGAGTACGGCGCTAACCAATGGCGCTATTAACGCCTTGGTTGACGCCGTACCCGGACCGGCAGCGCCTTGGTGGATGGCGGAATTACCGCCCCATTCCAAGGTTGGCGGGGCGGTAATTCCCCAATCCCCATTTACCCTTCCCCATTCCCATTCTTGCCCCATAGGGCATAATGGGAGTGGGGAAGGCGTTAATTACGCCACCGTAAATTACGGTGGCGTAATTAACATCAAGGTCCCTTAGCGCCATGGTTTTTAACACCTGCTAAAAGCAGGTGTTAAAACCTCCATGGCGCAAAGGGAACTCGGAGTATGGCGGTAAGGGATTACCGCCACCGCTCTCGTTAGCGGTGGCCGCTATCCCTTACCGCCATACTCGGAATGAGGCCCATACCCTTTACAGTTTACTGTATGCCTGAAAGGAGATGCAAAGCAGAAAAAAACAAATCAATTTCATTCAGATAAAACATTTTTTTTTATTATTATTTATTTATACAGATTATATGGTTTCCATATTTGAAACCTTTAACCTGATCATGTCCAATTTTCCGTAGTTTGTCTCCAAGTTAGTGTGCGTTGTCCGACTTGCCGTGCTTGGTCTAGCCTTTCTGGGCCTGTTAATGTTTTTCAAGTTTCGTCGCGCTTTTGGACTCCTCTAGTTCCTTAAGTATTAAAATCACTAGTCTTATGAGCTCTAAGGTCATTTTCGTTTTTTCTCCTTCAACTAGCGTCCTCCACCACTCTTCAACGTTCCTTGTCATGAGGCTTCTAAGGACATCCCCCAAGCACTGCTCACGGTCTTCCCTTAGTCCGATACACTGTAGTGTAAGATGTTTCAGAGATTCTTTCTCTCCTTTTATCTTACACATTCTACAGCTTTCATGAATGTCCAACCTTTTTCTCCTTTGCAGTATTTCTCCCGTCGGTAAGATGTTCAATCTGAATCTCAGAAAAAGGTCTCGGAAGTACCAATTCGGGAATAAGGTCAGATAACTCGGGATCCGATTCAGTTTTCGTGGTTGTGCCCAAAAATCTTCATAGCCTTTGTATTTACAGTTGTTTTCTTGGGTTTCTATCCAGTCTGCCATCCATGTATAGTTTTTTTTTGGTTTTGTCTGGATTAATCCATAAGTCGTCCTCTGACTCGTTGAGGTTCGCTAGGATCGCTCGCCACGTCTTTTGCCATTCTATTAAGATTGTGTCGGATTGTTCTTTCAAGGCTTTGTTCAGCACACTAAATCCTCCGGTTGTGTTTTCCTCAAGACATTTTCGGTAGAAGCTTAACATGTTCCATACCGCTATGGTTTTGAGTGAGGTTAGTGCCAGCTCTCTCCTTATTTGCTGTATTGGAACCGATTTGGGCAACTGTAATACTTTCCGCCAAAACAGGCCCTCCAGAGGGCATTAGTGATTCAACACCATATGTTAATGTGGGCACAACTTTCATCCTGTAAAAGGTTACCAGAGGTAGTAAGGTAAATCTGCAGTATCTTTTAAGCAGTATTTTCCCTTGGGCGGCTAGGTTATTTACTTTTCTTTTTAGCCCCACTATTCTTGGCACATTGTTTTTCGTGTTGTCTATGCAGGCTCCCAAATATGTGAACGCCTCCACTTCCAAGATTTTTTTGTTTTTCAGTGACCATCCTGGTTTTTTAGGTCTGTTTTTTTCGACCTCCTGGACATAGCTTCAGAATTCTTGATTTTTCTGGCTTTATTACCAAGTCGTTTGCATCCCATATGATTGTTATGTTGTGAGCTGTCTTTGCAAACCGATTTGGGTTTGATCCATCAGGACAATATCGTCTGCATATAGCAGTCTCCCTATCGGCGTTCCTGCTATTTTAGGTGGAAAGCAGCGAATGAACTCGAAGTATTTGTCGATGTCTGATGTGAACAAGTTGTAGAGTTCCGGCGCCAGCGGGCATCCCTGTTTTAGGCCCATTCTTATCGGAATTTTGTCTGTTAGCGTTCCCGCTGTGTCCAGCCTGACTCTGATGCTTGTGTCTGTGTACAAGTCGTTGATGTTCTCCACCAGTGACTGCGGACATTCCCAGCTCTCCAATTTCTCCCATAGCTTAGCTCTTTTTATTGTGTCAAAAGCTTTTGACAAATCAACAAAGGCTATGTAGATTTCTTGATTTTTGTTCCTTTGTGTTCTTGCTTTCATTACGTTGATCAGAAAGATGTTAAGTGCCGTGCCTCTCCCTTTCACAAAACCAGACTGCCAGGGATCACGTCGTCCACTTTGTTGTGCTCAGAGGTCCAAGGCTTTCAGTAGTGTAGACGCAAAGACCTTCCCCACCACATCCAGTAGTGCGATCGGTCTATAGTTGTCTACTGATGTTCTGAGACCCTTTTTGAAAATTGGCACGACTACTGCTTTTCTCCAGGAGTCCGGAATTTTTTCTGTTTGTAATATGTATTTGAACAGGTGATGTAGAAACTTAGCCCACTCGCATATGTTGCTTTTTAATGTTACGTTCGTCAGCCCGTCAGGCCCCGGGGCTCTCGAGTCTTTCAGTTTTTTTAGGATGTTTTCAATTGCCTCAGTACTAATGTCTATTATTGCATCTTTTTTCTTTGCTAATGATTTCCGCTTGGGTTCGATGTAAATTTCTCCTTGCAGCTGTGTGTAGTGCTCAACCCATGTTGAGGCACTTATTGGGTTAATTTGGCTTAAATCTTGAGGCTTCTCCACATCATTAATAATTGTCCAAATTTCTGTGGTCTTTTTAGTTCTTATTTTTTCTAACATTCTTTCTGCATCCTGATTTAGCAAGGTCTTCTTGTGTAAGTGGAGCCAGTTTCGGTACCTCTGTTTTAGCTTGTTTATCTCTTTACTAAAGTTGTCGAATTTGATCTTTTTTAGTCGTCTGATGTCTCTTCTTAATACTTTTCTCTTTTCTCGTATTCGGCTGTCATACTGATGTTGGTGGTTCATAGTTAGATGGTTACTTCCAGGCTTCCTTTCCGTGACAAATGCTCTGAAGAGTGGTGTATAATCAATCCTTTGATGATCTTGTTAATTTTCAAGCGTCGAGATCATTTGTTTTAATTTATGATTTAGTCCTTTAATTTTCTCTGGTCTGATCCTTATTTTAGTTCCTCTTTGGTCTGAGACTAAATCCTGGTTGTAAGTGCTGATCTTATTGTTGCTGATGTTTTTGCATGTCAGTTTCATCAAGTTATGGTCACTTTCTGTTGTTGATATTACTTCCAAAGTCTGGATGTTGTCTGACAGATTGCTTGAGATACAAATGTAATCCAGGATCTCTACTGATTGTGTTCCCTTCCAAGTTGGTTTCGCTGGGAGATCCCCTTTCACCTTTCCATTTAGTATGACACAGTCTCTTGATTGCAACATACGGTTCCACCTTGTTCCTCTTTTTTCCTTTACTGTTGCTGTTATTGTGTCATGCTCTGGTTGATTGTCCTTGTTCAGGCAGGTACAGTTTAGATCACCAACTAATATGTACATTGGATCAGTCCACTTCTCTCTCTGTTCATCTATTAGTTCTGCTATTTCATCCGGTTAGTTTTCGTATAGAGTGTTGGCTGGATTCCAGTATATGTTGATCAGTATTAGTACTCTCATGACTTCTTTATCTGGCTGTATCACTACCATCTGGATGAATGGATTTGGATTTACCTCCTCCAGCACTTGCCAGTTCAAGTCATTTTTAATGGCTACGAGTAGGCCCAACATAGGTCTGCCTCTTATGCCTTTTACGGCTGGGTTTAGCAGTACCACGTATCCTTCCAATGTAGGTGGTTGCAACAGCCATGTTTCCTGTAGGCACAGCACTTTAAAGTTCTCTTTTTGGAGCACTCCGTTAGTAAAAAGGTGGTTGGAGCCTCTTGTATTCCAGCTTCCAAGGTTCCACGAACCCACACTTTTTACTATTTTATGTTATTGAGTGTTCATTTTGTCATCAATAATGTTTTTCAACCATTTCCACCTTGCTGCTTCATTTTCTTCTCCTTGTTCTTTGGTTCTATTGTTTGAGTTTTTTGTGCTCTGGTTGCCACTTCTCTCTGATGTTATTCTGTTTGTCCCGGAACATTCATGCATACTAAACTTAAGTCCATTGGCTTTGCTTCCTAATATGTACAAACAGGGTCAATTTCATTCAGGAATGTGTACCAATGCAATGATTAGGGAAATATTCTCACCCCACATCAGTCTTGCCCATAACAATTTCTAGCCATAAACAGTTTTAAAACTTTCCAATTCTTTTGGGAAGGAGACGGCCCGAAATGTGCTTTTGGCAGGACAATCTAGAATCCAATGTCTTAGGATCTCCAATGCTTGAAATAGACTTACAAAAGCGACAATTTAAGCCTCCCACTTCCAATGAATAAGTTTAGTCCTTTCCTTTGTGTGAATTTGGTTCAGTTTGAAGCGCATGTAGATGTTTCTTGACTTTTTGCAAGGAAAGCACTTCAGATACGAGGACAATTGGCCTCTATTATGTGGAAAACTTGCATACTCCTGATAGGATGAGTACACAGACAAGGCATTGAGTGTCGCCCTCCAGTCTTCCCTGAAGAGTTTATCTTAGTAGCATCTCGGTTACCTGAGAGTTCTAACTCTGAGGAGTAAATTTGCTCCAACAAGTCATGCATGGTGTCGGTATACAGAGCAAATGATTTCACTGAGCGCTCTACCCAAATCTGATGCAAGTCAGTATACAAAGAATTCGGCTGGGGAGACAATATCCTAGAATATATAAGCAACTGGCGCCAGTGAAATCGGGCCTACAGTGAGATAACTTTCAATTAATGGCGTAAGATGGAATTGAGGATGGCTGAGAAGAGACACAACACATTCTTCCAAATTAGGGCTTGCAGAGAATCAAGGTAAGGACCCAGATTTACAGCCGCCATATCAAGGCCATATAATATTACCAGCTCAATTTTGCCCAAGTAATAGTTACATGCAGGAATGATGGAGAAGCTGCATAGTTGCCCGAAGATCCTCTTTGTATGAGCAGAAAGAGGTGTGATCGTATTCTTCAGGGCTGGCTTCCACATAGCCAAAGAGGAAATGTTTGTTAAATTGTAACCTGGATATCGAATATAGGCCACCAGCTCAACCCTTTCAATCCCCAAACTCCACCACACAATTCTAGGCTCGGTTTGTTTAGAATAAATTACCACCTTCTATTTGGCACCATTTGCAGCCAAGTTGTTACTTGCGGCATACGAATAGAAGATGTTAAGCTTCTGTTGAAGGCCACAGGCGGTCCTAACAAATAGTAAACTAACATCTGCAAAGAGTGACAGCATTACCCAAAGGGGTGAAGAAGATGGGAACAGTGACAGCAGTAACCAAAGAGGTGAAGAAGGTGGCAACAGTGAAGGCAGTGCCCTTACAGGTGAGGAAGGTGGAAACTGTGGCAGCACTGCTGATAGGAGTGAAGAAGGTGGGAACAGTGTCAGCAGTACCCAAAGGGTGAAGAAGGTGAGAAGAGGGACAGCATTATCCAAAGGGATGAAGAAGATGGGGACAGTGGCAGCAGTAACCAAATGGGAAAGGTGGAGACAGTGACAGCATTATCCAAAGGGGTGAAGAAGATGGGAACAGTGACAGCAGTAACCAAAGGGGTAAGATGGGGACAGTGACAGCATTACCCAAAGGGGTGGCGAAGGTGAGAAGAGGGACAGCATTATCCAAAGGGATGAAGAAGATGGGGACAGTGACAGCATTACCCAAAGGGGTGGAGAAGATGGGAACAGTGACAGCAGTAACCACAGGGTGTAGAAGGTGGGAACAAAGACAGCATTGCCCAAAGAGGTGAAGAGGATGGGAACAGTGACAGCATTAACCAAAGGGGTGAATAGGGTTGGGAACAGTGACAGCAGCACCCGAAAGGGGGAAGAATGTATAGTAGTGACAACAGCACCCAAAGGGATGGAGAAGGTGGGAACAGTGACAGCAGTAACCAAAGGGTTGAGGAAGGTGGGTGCAGTGATAGCAGTAACCAAAGGGGTGAGGAAGGTGGGAGCAGTGACAGCAGTAACCAAAGGGGTGAGGAAGGTGGGAGCAGTGACAGCAGTAACCAAAGGGGTGAGGAAGGTGGGAGCAGTGACAGACAGCAGTACCCAGATGGTGATTATATACTTCTGCTGATCTGCACAAACACTACCACTACTTAATAAAATGACAAGCCTATAAGGTGAGTGAAGAGTATCTTGTCAACCCATACAACATGCTAGTGCATTTAACAAATGTTTTCCAGAAATAGTTATTCGACTATTTTCTCAGTAGGCAAACCTTTCGCCAACTCAGGCAATTCTGACTGCTGCAACAATTTAAAGAACTCACCAAGGTACAAGGACTGCCTAGTAAATAACAGTGTATTGACTAGAACCACGTTTCCTAATAGTTGGAACGCATTAGGAATGTATCCTTTGCTTCATTTCACAGGGACATCCATTTAGTGACCAATGGTGAGCGGCAACACCATGCCTTATGTTAAATGTATACCACTAAGTAATTGGCAACCATAATGACTGTAACTATTCCTGTGTGTAACCTGAACATTTTAATTTACTTGTAAATTTGCCCATATACCTCCGGGTTTGGTGCGCTATATAAATAAACAAACAAACATGCATGCTTGGCAGTCACTGGCAATCATATGACTGAATTATTCTAATTCACCGCCCATGGGAAGATTATTCCCATTAGTACATTGCATGAGTGTATTTTGGGTGCTTCATTTCTGACCCACCACAGATACAGGTCAATTCTTATCTAATTCATCAGTCACCTGAAATTTTACCCTAGAAAAATCACCTGACCGTCTCGAGTTCAAGATATCATTTGATAATTATGTTAAGAATGGTTACTTTTGTGATTTTTGACTGCCTACCCTTGACTGTCTGCATTGCCTTTTTTCACCCCTGATTCAAATGCCAAATTCATTAATTCGGGTTTGTATACATTTTTTCTAACTTTTATTTGCTTTAGTTTTTGATTTTTGCTTACTGCTATCATTTGTCACGTGCAAGTACTGCTTCATTTTACTGTTGCATCGGTACAGCCTTGAAAAAGACTTCATGTCAAAACACGTGTTGTTATTTCTTGTATTTCATGGGGTCATGAGTAGGACCTCACTGTACTAGCTATGCTGCATGCCCAACACCACCATTCAAGGACTAGAGCGCACCGAAAGTCGGGCGTACTCACATTTCTTTTACCTTAAAGCAATAGGGTCTAGATTCGTGCAATACCTCCAAAGACCTTCGGAAAATATGACTTAAAATCTCCAAGGCTACTGTTTAATATCTGCATGCAATAATCTTTGTGCAAAGGTTTTCAAGGCTCCACACATCATCAGGTGCTAATCAAGACTGTTTAAGAACTCCGCATAGCTTCCCCACATTAAGAGACAAAATTAAAAGAAACATGTGTAGCTTTATTTATGGGTATCCATCAACTTCAAGAAATGTTTTAAATGAGATATTTAAAATAATTGCGCACGTTCACACCTAAATGGAGCTTCTGTTGCTATAACTATGCTTATTCTGTGCACTTTTCAGGTCGTATTAATGTCGCTCGTCCTTCTTTAGGGCACCTTTTATATTCTTATTCATCTTTGCAACCACCTTCTCCTGCCATTCCTGGTTCCTGTCAGGCATCCCCAGCGGAACCGTTACACCACTCAAAGTGGTAAAACGTGCCGCAGCAAGACCAATCCCCGGCAGCAGATGTGAGCCCATCTGCCCCACGCTCAGGGAGCTAGACTGGCTGCCAGTAGCACCCAGGATCAACTTCAAGTCGGCCTTTATTTCACTCAAGGCAGTATGGATACAACACTGCCTTGCCTAGATAGAAAGCTAGCCATTTGCAGGCGTCAGTGCAATTTCATAAACTGTGTTATTGCAAGACCGGAAGCCAAAATATGTCTGAAAGATCCGGAAACAAGCCTCCTCTCTTATGCACCCACACTGTGGAAGAACACCCAACCAGACAACCACCTTGCTCCATCGCTGCTATACATACCTGTCGGACAGTTTCTCACTTTCATATCTAAAGCTTTAAGTGGGCCGGGGCTTGCTGGGGCCGAGCATCAGCAGTCTCCTAAAAGTGTTTTTGAGATGGGGAGCTGCTTGGGCTCCCTAAAATCCCACGGGAGCCAGAGCCAATAAGCTCGCCAGACGCCAAGCTTCAGGCTTTATTAAAAAGTGCTTGCCTATTTACGGCCTCACCCATTCTTCCTTAATGGTGGCGTAGACCCACGCCAGGTATCCCGTTAACTAAGAGATGCAGCGATCATTACCCTCACACCACGGGTGAGGGGGTGATGACCGCTGCAAAGGGATGCCTGGTAGGGGTTAGCACCACAATTATGGACCAAAAGGAGGGGAGGAAGACGATGCTTACCTAAGCCGCTTGCTGTCCTTTAATCCACGCCCCCTCTAGGTGACACCTCGTGTAAGAGCCCACCCATCGCTCAGAAAGAACTTCTGCCAAGGACTGGATCAGAACCCGAACTCTCTGATCAGAAGACACACTGCCACCAATGCAAACCCCTTTGACCGCTACCCGCGGCCCATCACAGCAAAGACCCTGTGAAACCAGGCCTACTGTGACAAGTCCACACAGACCAAGAATAATTCTAACCCATGACTATACACTCAACCTGAGAAGATGGAGTAATGAGGCTCAAGCATCGGTATCCAAAAATCACCACTGATGGATAAAAATCTATCAGCAAGAAGAAGAAGCGCGCCTCCTTGCCAACATTCCTTATGCTAAATTGCCAATAACTTGTGCTGTGCTCCATTGCCTTCTGGCTAGTTTTGCGCTTTGCAAAGACCTATAGCTCCATGCATGCCAACATTCTGTTTTGCAGCATACTCAAGACACATCACAAAGCGCGGTTATCTGCGCTCAATGACTGTGGCCGGTTGCAAAACGCATGTTGGTGTGATTCACAAAGAAAATGGTGGAAACCATGTACACATGTGCGTACAAGTTCATTAGTATACATGCAAAGTGTGCACTCAGAAATCTGTGCACGCAGTGTCCACACGCACTATAAATGTGCAAAGTCTGTAACGCAACAAACAAGACTTGTATCCGCATGCAGCATGGAAATAGCATACATCTCACGGTTGTAGAACCCCCAACATCACCCACACACACAACAGACTATGGTGAATGCGAGCCAAAGAATCAAGTAGCAATGGGGTGCACTATCTACAAAAACACAGCACACGTACACATCACAAATTAATATATCAATATTACACAATAACCATGCAATATAAAAACACCCAGAAGCCCCTAAACTCACTCCCAAGGCATCTGCTCTGCTAGAGGAAAATTTGAAACATGGCCCAGAAAAGTGCACAATGTACATACAGCATGAACATACAGCAAATGCACCACAACGCATGTGCCCAAAGCCTGCAGCATCTACCATGCCTGACAGACACCACTTCCACCCATTGGCCCACAAGGTATCAGGAAACACCAGATGGCACCTGCCTGCATCCCCAAGACCCACACAGCTCAGCTCACATATATACAGACACATGCATATGCTGGACGTATCTGCATAAAGAAAGACCCACTTGCCCTCTTTGCTCCATCTGAGGTGCACGTACATTGTCCCAGGATTAGGGACCTACCTACCTGCAATGCTGCCTACTTAAATACTCTCCCTCACAAGCCCGCTACTCATTCACCTCCAACCTTCTGCGAGTGAGCCGGTTCTCCAAGCAGAAATTTGGAGGGAGATCCTTATCAGCCGGTGCCTCCATCTGGAATAGCCTCCCTGCCCTCCTCCGTCTTGAGCCTGATCTTCTTAAGTTCTAGAAACTCCTCAAGACCTTCCCTTTCTCCTCTTCCTTCGCTATCCCTCTACCTTGCTAACCTAGCTCTCTTCTCTCTCCGTCTTTTTTCTCCTGTACCTTACAGCTTGCCGACTGGCTGCCTGGTGGACCTCAGAGTCTCACAGGTCCAGGCACCCCTGCCAGTCCTCTCTTGCACTTGCCTCAGGGCCCTGCACCCCCACCCTCACTGCACTTTAGAATTAACCAGGGAGAGTTGCTCTCTCTGCACTTCCCCCAGTCTCCACCGACTGGCTCCACTTGGACCTTCCCCTGCCCATCTGTGCACTTGCACAACCCGTATGCACCTTGCCTGAAGATCATCTGTCTGTTGTCCCCTGACTTCACCCCTTAATTGCACTTGGTAAAACTGCAGAATCGTCGTCAGGCTTGTTTGATGTGTCTCAACTTTAAATGTATTGTATGCACTTACTCTGCCTGTGCAGACTTTTATCGTCTCAGAATTTCAAGGGCTCTGAACGACTGTTGTTTTTCCCTAAATTCCCACCCTCCTTGAGCGCTTTGAAACACTTGCCTGTGTATAGGCGCTATATTAATAAACATTACCATACCATACCAGGATGGCTACAACAATGTTCCATGAACTACAGATATGTTCCACGTGCCACCAGGCTGACCTGTCAGTGTGCCGGTACAGTCATCCAAATCTACCAAGTGGTGCAAACACCCATGTAAACCATAATGTGGAGGGGTGTTGACAGTGCTTAATTTGAAAAGAAATAAGTGCCAGGGCCCAAATATTTTCCAGCATGCCTGTGACACTGCAGGCGGGACGTTCCCCACACTGCTGCTCTCCACAGTGTCGACATATTTGTGGTTAAACTACAGCTCACACCTGCACATTGGGGCTGATGGAAGCACTATCACCTCTTCATAATCAGACAGTCTTAGACAATATGTGGCGGGGCTCAAAAATAAATACTAGGACTGAGCCCTGGCATACACCCCCACGAAGAAGACGTTCAATGGTAGCACATCCCTGTAAACACACATCTATCACACACAGGAAGGACTGATTCACTTAAAGTATGCCACGCCCCCAAACATGCATTCAAACACAGCGCAGAGCCACAGAAGCACCATTTGTTAGCTTTCGACCCAGATAGAGGTGATGTGTGCTTTAGCATACCTCCTGCACAGTACACGGCGTGGCCTTTAGCATATACAGGTCACGTGCAACCACAATCATTTGCATTGAACCCACCACCCATGGCCGATGACTCTCTGCACCAAGAACCATCACTACTGCATGCCTCTAGCAAAACACACAAAGAATTACAGGCACTTTGAAAAACCCTAAATCCCTCATTTACAGCATGTGTGTAAGGACACTTTGTACACAATGCCTCTGCATTGTGGGACTCTGATGTATGTGGTGGCCCCCATATCACTATGGGTACTTCCCACTTTTTATGTTAATTGGGGGGGTCTGTTTCGAAAAGGGAAGCACACACCTAAGACAACAATCTTAAGGAAGAAGGCTTCTCCTCCCTTGAACGCATTCGCTTGTTATAGTCACGACTTCAACAAGCAGTTTATAATCAATATCTGCTAGTGTACCATAATCTCTGTTAAAAAACAATGGATTGATACAACATATATAAAAACATGACAGACCAGATAGAGACCATAGAAGACAGCATTTGGCACTGTCTTTTGGTTGATGCTGTATAACAGTTTGAGTAGCATACAATGTGAAAAAAAGAGTGCTCAAAACAGAGGGGTTAGTACACCTTGCATTTTCTGCAAGTACACGTTGAAAAGTATTTGAAAGTATGAGTATTAACAGATAAGTAACACGATAATCACCCGGTTTTATCTTACACATAACTGAGGTATGTTAAGAAATGGATACTCAAGAAGGACAGAAGACTGTCCCTGGATAGTAAGCGAATTGGAAAGCTTTCAAAAAAGGGAGTTATAAGTCTAACTGTAAAACATGGGTGACTTCTTGTTGCTCGGGATTTGAATCCCCCCAAAGAATGACTGGCAAGGATGTAATATCTAATCAAAAACAGATGGACACACTGTGTTTTGACCCCACAATTTGGATACATTCATCCTGGGACGTTCTTTGCAAGATTGAAAAAGGGGCCTTCATCACGACGTGGAATTTCTCTAAAGATGCAATGAACTCCCGTTTTTCCTTAAAGAGGAAGTTCACTCAAAAATATTATTGTCCCAAAAAATGGGCAATAATCAAAAATATATAAAACATATTTTTAAAGAAGGTTCCTATGTAAAGTTTTGAGCAAATGAGGCTCAAGGTTTTTACATGGGGGCATCCATTTTGTGATATGAAGCAGCCTTCTCTGTTCATGTTAAGCTCTACTCTGGCAGCAATAATCAAGCAGTAAAAGTCCCCTAATGGGAGCTTTTGCTTACTGCAGCCAGAGAGTACAGCTTAACAAGGAGAGGGGCTGCCAGTGTATACAATTGCCATCACTTTCATTTTCCATTTTCTGTGCTCCCCAAGTCCAGGGAAGCACAGAAAACATAAAATGAAAGGAAGAGCAATTATAAATACTTTGCCGGCTCCCGGCAGAGTTTTCATAATTGCTGCACTTTCTTTTCTAGTTTCCTGAGTACGGGAAACTGAAAAATAAAGTTGCAGCAATTATGAATACCTTGCCCGATGCTGGCGAAGTATTCATAATTGCCTGGACTTGCCTAAAATAAAAGGCGGGGCAATTATAAATACAGGTTACTTCCAAAACACTCAGATATATGACAGCGCCAAGTCCAGTTTCTCAAAAACAAATTATTTTTATTGTTATATTGAAGTTGCCCTTGCTGATGGCATGTGTTTTGGCTAAGGTGCCTTTTTCAAATCAAGGCTTAATCACTCCTTGTTTATACAAGCTGATAACAGAAAGGTATAATAATAATGGAAATAGACAAAGTAGTGTCATTGTTAAGTGCAAAATTCAACATGTATCAAACATTAAGTTGATAAACCCCCCTGGACAGTAGAATAATTAAAGTTAAAGACATAAGTAAAATAGTGGGCGGGGAGTGGAGAAACGGGGGTAGGGAAAGGAGAAGGATTTTGATAGTGCATCAAAAAAATTAATCATGTACATTATGAATATGGTAGGCACGAGTATTCAAATATACGTTCAAAGAGAAACAGGGGTTGGCTATGGGGCGGATTCATAGGGTATAATGAACAATTGGAAAATAAGCATGTCAAACAGGAAAAAAGAAACAAGAGGACAAGAAAGGAAAAACGAAAAAATAATAAAGTAAGACCAGGTACTTCAATGTAGGTATGTTACAATAAGTATCTTTTGTATCATAAAGTGATTACATGTATTACCTTACCTTTCTGTTATAAGCTTGTATAAATAAGGAGTGATTAAGCCCTGATTTGAAAAGGCACCTCAGCCGAAACACGTGTCATCAGCAAGGGCAACTTCAATATAACAATAAAAATCATTTGTTTTTGAGAAACTGGACTTGGCGCTGTCTTATATCTGAGTGTTTTGGAAGTAACTAACTTTTGGAGTGGTTTCATTGGCTTTTCTAGCCACAACTCAGTAAGACGTGACACACATTATTTTTGGCATAAATATAATTGTGACTATAATTGATATATGTTGCCTTGACAGACCGGACCGACAAAGCCAAATCTACCTATCAATTATAAATACAACATTGTTCTATTTATGATTGCTGTGGTATTCTTTTTAAGTTTCCCAGGCTCCCCAGGGCAATCGTAAATACAACATTGTTGTATTTATAATTGCTGATACTTTCGCTTTGGGTCTCCCGGGCTCCCCAGGTTCGGGGAAGCCCGGGAGACTTGAAACAAAAGCCACTGCAATCATAAATACAACAATGTTGCATTTATAATTGCTGTGGTTTTCTTTTTAAGTAGAAAAAAAGCACTTACCAGCAGCAGATGGCAGGAAGGATCCTGGCTGCATTCTCTGCTCTCTGGCAATAATGAAGCAAAAGCCGGCTGTAATAAGCAAAAACTACCAGACGGTGGCTTTTTCTTCATTATTGCAACAAGGGCAGAGCTTAACACAAGCACAGGAGACTCATCCATTTCACAAAATGGATGCCTCTTAGTGCTTGAAATTTTTTACTTTGAGCCTCATTTGCTCAAACTTTTACCCAGGAAATTTCTTTAAAAATATTTTTTATATATATGTTTGATTATGGCCCATCTTTTGAAACAATAACATTTTTGAGTGAACTTCCTCTTTAAGTGTGATATGTCACGCATTAGGGCTGTGATGATTCTTGTCTTCTTGAATTAATTAAGAAGGGCTTGGCTCTTCCACTTCATCTTATTCAGCATTGCTCTTCGCTCTTAGCATGGCTCTTCACTCTCAGCAAGGCATGTTCTTGGCCTCGTAGAAGAAGGAGTAAAAGCCGATCCAGTGCTTCACCACGTCTTCACTTGGTCGGTAGCAAAGAGCAATGCTGAATAAGGTGAAGTGGAAGATCGGGGCAGTGGAGGAGAATGACGCATCTGCATCTGGCTCTCCAACGGGCAGGATCTTAAGTCATGCTAGCCCATTTCCAATGCCCTGGTAGACACCACAGAGCAATGGAGTGTACTGTGGGTGCCCTTCAAAAAACAGAAAGGACAACACCCTTGATTCCAGAATTACTGTCACCCCAGAAACATCAGATATCTGAGTGGACACTGATGAAGTTGAAGGTGTCCTGGGAGAGTGTCCGGGTGGTACATGGAGTTCCAAGGTGTTATTGGTGGCCGCTATTCCTCTTCTAGGGCAGAGCCTCACATTTCCTGTGGTTCTCAACATCTGCTTTCCAGCAGATGCTTCATTCTCCTCCACCACAGTCCATCCCAACCCCACCTCATCATCCACTTCCTGATCAAATTTGTCCTCAAGCAGCACATCACCACCCGTGGCTTGGGGGTACTGAGGATGGGTTCCCCAGCAGTGTGCCCTTCTTCTACCCATGACAGCTCTCTTTTCACTACGCTTTGTGCCCCCTACAGGTCCTTAGCTGCACCCTCCCGTGGCTGTATTGGCAGTATGATGTATTTAGATTGAAGTAAAAATTAAAGTGGCGAGTGATATAGGACAGAGAACACACAAGCAAACGTGATAACATGATGACATCCTGTCATACGAGCGCTGACAGACAGCTTGTGTCAGAGCACGGCCCTGTGCACTGTTAACATGGATCTGTGGATGAAGTGGGGTGATGGGTACATAAAATAGGTCACAGCCATGAATGAGTGAGGGCTTGATCACACAGCCAAGGAAGCCATGCCACTTACGTGTTTGTCAGCACTCAGTTCCATGTGATAATGGCGCTGTTTTTTTGCGGAGACATTATCATAAGGAACATGCGGGGGACACCTCTGTAACCCCTGATATTTTTATTTTTTAAGGGATCGGGGGACATCCCTGGTCACCTTTACCCCACATAGTCACTTATGTGATAAACACAAACGAGATCAGTATTGACAAGTGCATGGATGGGTATACTACGTTAGACGACAACCCATGGCACACTTACACATGTGGGAATATCTGCTTCACTCACCTTTTGTCCCAAAGAAAGCCAAGATCGGCAGTGCACTTTGGGGTAGATTGCTTGCAAGACCCACATCTCATGAGGCGAGAGCCAGGACTATCACTGCATTGTAGCGCCTTGTGCCCTTTTCTGATCACTAAAGAGCTGCGGGATGTCTTGGGGTTGCCCCACCTCGTGCGGATTTCCTACATTGCACGGATTGTCACCCTCTTCTGGTTGATGGTAGCGGTTATATCTCCTTAGGCGCTGGCCAGCGCCCTGATGGCTGGAGAACAGTTTATCATAGTTTTTCGAGATCCGTACATGCCAGCGGTCCACTCTTGGAAGAAATTGGCTGCCCTCACAGGCATGCCGTCTGACCCGGGGACTGGTCCAGCTGCCATGGATACTAGGCCTGATTCTCAAAAATGTGAGATGGATCAAATGAGGAGATCCCCACGAGCATCTCAAATTTGCACCTGCTACATCCTGCCAGATGCTCACCAGCTGGAGCAAATCTACAGATGCCTCGAGCATCTCTGAGATGCCCTTGAGCATCTGAGATGTGCAACCGTACGGTCTATTTAATTCTCAAAGCCGAAAACTGGAGCGAATCGCGAGATGCATGCACTATCCCTGAGATGCCCTCGAGACATTTGTTTTGTTTTTTTGGGATTCACATTTACAAGCGAGCATCTCCCAATTTGCTCCAGACATCTCCAGGCTTTGTGAAGCTGATTGAAGGGAACAGGTGCAAATTAGAGCTGCTCATAGCTAGATCCAAAATGAACATACCATTGTGCAGGAAACAGAAATACTTATTTAATCCCCAGTTCAGCTGGCGAGAGTAATTTGAAAACAGCCCTCTGTTCTGAGCTGACTGAAAAAGTCTCTGCCTTTCCCCCCTGCTTCACACTTTTTATACAAGACATTAATACAATTTTGGGCTGGGCAAACAAATCGATTCGTGCCAACATCCATAGTGTCTATACATTACTGTTACTTCATTGGATAAATACTTTCTGGCACTAATACACATATCACTCCTTTTTGGCATCATCCTCCAGTGACCTCATCATATGTTGATCATCAGAAAGCTTTCTGTTTCTATTTTCTATTTCACTAAAGATGAAAGGTGGCCAGGGCTGGACTGGCCTATAGGGTACTATGGAGATTTCCCGGTAGGCCTCTGCACCCTGGGACAGGGCTGGACTGGCCTATAGGGAACTATGGAGATTTTGCGTTAGGCCTCTGTACCCTTGGCCAGGGCTGGACTGGCCTATAGGGTACTATGGAGATTTCCTGGTAGGCCTCTGTACCCTGGGCCAGGGCTGGACTGGCCTATAGGGTACTATGGAGATTTCCCGGTAGGACTCTGTACCCTTGACCAGGCTGGACTGGCCTATAGGGTACTATGGAGATTTCCCGGTAGGCCTCTGCACCCTGGGCCAGGGCTGGACTGGCCTATAGGGTACTATGGAGATTTCCTGGTAGGCCTCTGCACCCTGGGCCAGGGCTGGACTGGCCTATAGGGTACTATGGAGATTTCCTGGTAGGCCTCTGTACCCTTGACCAGGTCTGGACTGGCCTATAGGGTACTCCGGAGTTATCCCGGTAGGCCTCTGCATCCTGGGCCTCTTTTGAGTATTATTTCCAAATTTTCCCATAGAATAAGGGTTGGGCTTCCTGAAAATATTTAATATGGGGCCACTTTGAACATTATTTCCACTGCATCTTTTGGTTCCCAGTCCACCCCCGAACGTAGCTTTCCAACTCAAAACTGGATAGAAGCGGTTAGCGAGATAACACGAGTTCCAGATTGTCAGGGACACTTAACTGTTTCTCCCTTTCTTATTGCCCCCTGACCATTTGTATGTATTGCCTATCTTTGTGCAAACTTTTATTTAAAAAAATATCTTATGAGACACTGCTGAAACCGTATTTCCCACTATTTATATGTTGTTGTACACTGTATTTCAATGTCGTCTGTGCACCCGGCTTCTTCTGGGCAAACCCCATCTAATCAGTTCATTCTTCTCTCGTATTTCAACCTTGGCCCGGAGGCATTCATTTCACTGCCTGGGCTCTGCACAGATCTATTATTTAATTATTTATTTCAACGCGTTGTGCTTTTCTGAGAGTCTTTAGAGATCTTGGGCATTAAAGAGGCTGCCCCGTGGCTTTCATTGTGGACATAATGGCTGCTAACCACTGCTACATTTCCACGCTAGTGATATGTTTTTTAGTGTCTATTGGGTTCAGGTAACATTCTTCATGTCTAAGCTATTGTCTATGTATCTTCATGGTGAGTGAATATTTGCTTTGTGTCTCGTGCGTCTACGCGTGACAGTCTAGCAGTGCTGTCACTTTGCTTTTGTCATCTTTAGTTCATCTGCTTGAAGTATGGGTGATACGGTTGTCTCAGTGGCTTTTGCCTCATCTTTAGAATATTGAACTGGGGGAGGGGCAAGAGCTCTAGGTGACTTGTTCATCTGTCCATCACCAGGGGCAGGGGTCATAGCACTTTGTCATCTACCCCTTAACATTTGCTCCAGTGCAGACCTGTAAGATCAGGCCCTCTCTGTTTGGGGGAACATCATACGGCTCGCCCACGCTGCAGTCCCCAGTACATAGGGTCTGCTTTCGTCACATGGCACACAATGTGCATTACATAACATGCAATGCACAAATTCACATTGCGTAGTGAATGCGCTACCAGCAGAATCCAAACGAGATCTGTGTGATGGGAAGTCGGGTGCCTTCTGCTGAAATGAGAGGCACACCATCTCTATGGCATTGCAAACATTACTGAGGCACACATGTCATGGCTGAGAATTGCAAGGGAATCTAGATATGCAGGTGGAGCACTTCACTTGGCCCACCCTACTCCCACTTTTACAGCTGCATTAGCAATCTGCGATCACACGAACTGCACAGTCACTGCATAATCTGTGCACACACATTTACAATGTGACTGATGACAAATGTTACCTTGTGAATCAGGTGCACTTTGCCCTGTTGCACTTTGCGTGTCTTACCAGCTGCAAACCGACATTCAGCGTGAAAAAAAATCTTTGCGAATCATCCTCTCTATGAATAACTATGTCTTAATTGCATGTGTATGTTACACGCTTCACTTTTCTGTAAACAACTGGAGCAGTGTTCAATTTACTTTTGTCCTAGGAATGCTTCACTGTGAGCACAATTCAAAGACCTAACGCAGGTTCTCTTTTCTTTATGTTTTTTATTACAGGATAGGTGTTGTCCATTATTTTTTTTAATTTTTTGTTCAGTAATATCAATGCGTTTCAAAACATATATGGTCGCTGTTTTATTTCATCTACACGCTTCTGTGGAGAGAGCTCTGTTTTCACTAGGAAAGTGCACTTTTTTGTTACACGGACACAGGGGTGTCTTCTTAAGTGCCAGGCAAACTCATGTGTTTCTTTTTCCTTTTTTCTTACAAACAACCACCCACACTGTTTGTTGTGGTAACACGCAGAGCTGTAATTTCTCTCTGGTCGCCTAGACGCCTCTCCCTCTGCCAGCCTGGGACTTTATCTGCTCTAGGGAAGCTAGTGCTATCCCCAGCGAAGTGTACCCGGGGCACATGTCATGATAAAGTAGGCATTCTCGGGGAACAGCAGGCCACAGCTTTGCTCACATTGTGAAGATGACTTTCGCTCTGATCTTTAGAATTTGTTCCCAGGTGGTGTAAGAACCTTTAACATAACATAACATAACATAACATAACATAACATAACATAACATAACATAACGTTGCAGTATTTATCAATGTCCTTCATGGCTTCAACCATAAGAAGTTTACCTTACTCGGGATGATGTTAGGTTTCCTGTGCACTCCACTCATTTGGGCTTCAACCTTGTGGTCATGTCCGGTAGGGAGGAGATCAAACATACATCTACATGTCCTCTTATGTCCTGACCTCGCCTAGGTGTGGGACAACGTTGTCTAGGCAACAACACTGTTACATTTGCCCTCAGGGCTTTCTTGTTCCCTGTTATCGAAATGTTGAGCAGCAGATTAGCTTGGTGTAATGTTTTGACAATTGTTTAATCAGTTCATTACCTGTTTTGTGATGTCGTCACATACCTCCCTGGTCACGTGGAGAGGAACACGGGGCCGCAGGAAGGGGAGGGACAGGATATGACGTGTGTCAGGCAGTTCCTGGGTAACGGCATACAAATAAAGATGTGTTGATGAAGACTCCGCGTCCGTCCATTATTTGAATGTGAGAAGTGCGTGTAGAGATCTTTACACATCTCGACACTGGCGACGAGCGAATTCACGCAGTACAACCACTTTTCCGGCGCTTCAGGCGCAACGGCAGTGTACGGCGGGTGGGAGTGAGTATACTCCCCACCAGCTGAAACTCTCCTCAGGAGTCCGAGCGGGGTTTCACGAGTACCCGCCAACGGCGACAAGAAGATTTGCGGGTGGAGCGCATCGGCTCCCTGCAGTTCTTCACGTCCGTTTTCACGGGTGGAGCGCATCGGCTCCCTGCGACTGTTCGCGTCCCGAGAGGTGGAATTGCCCGTGTGTAGAGCGCATTTGGCTCCTCACGCAGAAGCGCGTGAGTGGAGCGCGTCGGCTCCTCACAGCGTTCCCGCCAACGGCGACAAGGAGATTCGCGGGTGGAGCGCATCGGCTCCCTGCGACGGCTCGCATCCCGTGAAGGGGATTTGCCCGTGAGTGGAGCGCATTGGCTCCTCACGCAGAAGCGCGTGAGTGGAGCGTGTCGGCTCCTCACAGCGTTCCCGCCAAAGGAAGTGGCACCAGTGGGTGGAGCGCATCGGCTCCCCACGCTTATAGAAGGTACGCTTGCTACAAGCGGAGCACACGCAAGTGGAGCACATCGGCTCCCCACAGAGATTTTCTCTCTCTTCAAAAAAAAAAAAAAAAAACATTTTTCTTTTCTCTCTCTCGCTCATCTCCTTGTGAAAGATTGAGGATCTTTTTTTTTAAATAATTGAGGAGGCCACGTGGGTGGAGCGCATCGGCTCCCCACACACCTTTTACGTCACACACAGAACATTCACCATTTTCAAGTAAAGCATCAAGAGAAAACGTAGCTGTTGTCATCTACTACTACACTCAGTAAGTGCACAGTTGTATAACATTTGTCATGCTTGATGACTCGTCTGAGGAATCACTAACAGTACAAGTAACTCCTGCTAGAGCAACACGCACAAGCATGACGGACGGCCTCATAACACAGCTACCCCCCAATTTTGACCTGAGTGACACCAGCACACTGGGGCCAAGGTGGAAGAAGTGGGTGAGGGATTTTGAAGTGTGTCTCAAGGCGGTAGGTCCTTTGGAGGATGAAAGGAAGCACAGCTTACTCACCCATGCCATAGGATCAAATGTGAGAGACATTCTAGATGAAATTCCTGAAGATGACATAGACACCTACACCAAATTGAAGACAACCCTAACCAATTATTTCACGCCACACACAAACGTGGACTATGAGCGACACATCTTTCACACCACTAAACAACTAAAAGGTGAAACAATGGATGCGTTTGTGATGAGACTAAGAATAAAAATGAAACACTGCGATTTTAACAATTACTCAAATGAGGAAGCACTTTGCTCACAGATAATAGTAGGGTGTGAAAGTGGTGATTTCAGAAAACGACTTCTGCAAAAACCTCGTAACCTGGAAGAGATTCTACGCCTGGCTCGATCCGATGCGGCGCTGACAGCACAGGTAGAAGGTCTTGATGGCATCACCATCATTCATGGGAAGCATGAGAATCTACATAAACTTGAGAGCACTACCAAAGGAAACACAGATCCATTTTGCTATCGTTGCGGACATGAATATCCTCATGAAGGCACATGCCCTGCCATGGGTCAAGTTTGCTCTGCCTGCGGGGGAGAAAATCATTACAAGGCTGTATGCTTCATATACCATAGCAAAATGCGGGGAAGTGGAAGAAATAGACGCTCCACACCAGAAAGAGAGCCGAGGCATCTGAGTCCCAATCGTGACTCACACTACCAGAATGACGCGACACGCTGCAGACAACGAGAAGAACCGTCGGATCGAAGACAACCAAGGACCTCACAGGAATGGCGAGACAACAAATCTACATCCTCAGGACGAAGAAGACGTCCTCGGAGATATGTCAGGTGTTTGGTAGAACAATCACATTCTGACAGCATCTCTAGCACCTCCTCAGAGGACAAACCCAAGAAGGAATCAAATCTACGAAGAGGAGAACCACGGATAAAAGGCTACCTATATGCACTTGGAAACCCCACTGCAAAAGAGAACAGCCCTACTCTCATCATCAATGTCAACCAAGTGGCTGACGAATTTCTGGTGGACACGGGAGCCACGGTTAATGTGGTGAGTGAGGAAGTGTACAACAACATGCCAAATGCACCACGTTTGCAACCAGCTAGAGCACTCATCTTTCCGTATGGCTCCAAGACGCCGCTACCGTGTAAAGGCTTCTTCACGGCATCATGTAGATACAAAGATCACGTAAAAGAAATACCCATGCATGTTCTTGAAGCTGCCACCGACAGTGGATGCATTCTTAGTTACAAATCTGCGGTTGACATGGGGCTAATTCATGTTCTGTATAGACTCATGATGCATAAGCATCTGGACCCCACTGCCAACATTGACAAAATTTTCCCTGCATTGTTCAAAGGACTAGGAAAATTGAAGGACAGACAAATTGAACTACATATAGACAACAGCATTCCCCCTGTAGCGCAGCATTACCGCGGTATTTCCATTAATATACAAAAGCAAGTGGAAACCGAACTAATGAAACTCTTAGAAGCAGACATAATTGAACCTGCTGAAGGCCCCACTCCTTGGGTATCCCCCATAGTGCCAGTCCCAAAAAGGGACCCGCTGACATTCGCATTTGTGTGGACATGCGAAGACCAAATGTAGCAATCTTGAGAGAACGTCATCAATCTCCTAGGATAACGGACATGGTACATCTGCTCAATGGAGCCACAGTGTTTTCAAAACTGGACCTCAATAAAGGATACCATCAATTAGAACTCCACAAAAGGTCCAGATACAGCACCACTTTTGCTACTCACCTGGGTCTCTATAGATATAAGCGGCTCAGTTTTGGAGTTTCTTCAGCAGCAGAAATGTTTAAATCGGAAATTCATAACATAATCAAACACGTGCCAAATTGCTTGAACTATAGCGACGACATCTTAGTATTTGGACAAAATCAAGAGCAACACGATGACACACTTATGCGTGTGTGCATGGCACTGGAGGAAGCACACCTCACCCTGAACAAGGACAAATGCGAATTTAGAAAGCCAACCCTACGATTTTTCGGCCACATTTTCTCTAAAAGTGGAATGACACCGGATCCTGAGAAGGTCAGTGCACTCACGAGCACGACACCACCAACCTCCGTCACCGATCTGCGATCATTTCTAGGCCTAGCAAGTTATTGCACAAGATACATAAAGGATTTTGCATCGGTCAGTGCACCCTTGAGAGCCCTCACCAAACTTAACGCCGACTTCCGATGGACAGATGAATGCCAACAAGCGTTCCAAGTCATCAAAGATCACATTGCGGATGCCAAGAATATGGCATATTTTGACCCACGGAAGCACACAGAATTAATAGTGGATGCTAGTCCAGTTGGCCTAGGGGCCATTCTAACTCAACTTGATCGCAAAGATGGCCAGGCCATACATGTAGTATCCTATGCCAGTCGCAGCCTCTCAAAAACTGAACAAGCATACTCACAAGCCGAGAGGGAAGGTTTGGCTGTTGTGTGGGCATGCGAGCACTTTCATCTTTTTCTTTATGGGAAACCTTTCACAATAGTCACAGACCACCAGGCATTACTATTCATCTATGGCAATGCTCAAGCCAAAATGCCTCCCAGAATAGCTCGGTGGGCTCTAAGGCTACAAGACTACCAATTTAACATCATTCATCGACCGGGAAAAGAACAAAATCCAGCAGACTTCCTTTCGCGTCACCCCAGTCAAGATTACAACCCCGATCCATCCATTGCAGACCAATACATCATGTATGTGGTCCAGGAAAGTACCCCACAAGGTTTGGACATGGAACAAATAGCCAGAGAAACCAACTCGGACCATGCAATGCAGATCATCATGAGATGTCTTGAGACAGGTCACTGGAAACATGCAAAGCAACTCAAAGAAGACGTAGGAGAGGAAACTAGACAAGACATCACCTGTCTACTAACAGTAAAGGAAGAGCTCGCTGAAACAGAAGGACTATTACTGAAAGGGACAAAACTAGTGATTCCTCATTCGTTGAGGAAAAGGGTCCTTGAGCTTGCGCATGAAGGACACCGAGGAATAATGTCCACCAAGAGGATGTTGCGACAAAGAGTATGGTTCCCTCAAATGGACACACAAGTGGAAGAACTGCTCAAAAACTGTCCCACGTGTGTGGTTCTTAACCCTCAAACTAGACCTGAACCGCTCAGAATGACTGAATTGCCCAAAGGAACCTGGGAAGAAATTGCAGTAGATCACTATGGCCCTTTGGAAGGGGGTGAATATGTCCTTGTGGCAATCGACGAATATTCAAGATTCCCAGATGTACAAATTGTACCGTCAACAGCGGCATATCATACCATCCCTGCATTGGATAGAATGTTTGCTACATACGGAATTCCAAAAGTAGTGAAATCAGATAATGGATCCACATTTACAGGACAAGATTTCAAAACCTTCGCAGAATATATGGGTTTCCATCACCGAAAAGTAACACCGTTATGGCCTCAAGCGAACGGTACAGTTGAACGAATCATGGGAAATGTTAAACGCACCACGCAGATAGCTCGCCTGACGGGAGAACCGGTGGAGAAATTACTGTGTAAGTTAATGAGAGACTATCGCAATACCCCACACAGCACCACTGGCAAATCACCATCAGAAGTCATGTTTGGAAGAAATGTGCGAACCAGACTACCCCACATAGAACTAGAGGAAGAGAAGTACAAAGGTGACGCTGAAATGAGACAACAAGACGCGTCCCGGAAAACGAATATGAAAGACACAGCGGATAAGAAAAGAAGGGCCGAAGAGAATGATTTGGAACCGGGAGACATCATCATTGCGAGACAGCCACAAAATCGCAAGAACATGGCAGCGTTCAATGAAGAACCCCTCACCATCACACAGAGGAAAGGCTCTCTCATCACGGCTGAAGGAACTACGCATGTAATGACAAGAAACAGCTCTCACTTCAAAAAAATGCCAGGGATCATACCCCTAGTAGAACATTATATGCCAAGAGACACTATGGTGCGGGATGCACCATATGAAGGAGACCAGGAAGATTCCGACACTGATGAGCCCCGTTGGCTACCTCAGGAATCGAGTGAAAGGAATAACTGGAGACCTCAAAGAACTCGAAGAAGACCACCTCGTCTCATTGAGGAGATGCCCTGATAACGAACTTGATGTTTAGTATCGGGGGGGTGTGATGTCGTCACATAACTCCCTGGTCACGTGGAGAGGAACACGGGGCCGCAGGAAGGGGAGGGACAGGATATGACGTGTGTCAGGCAGTTCCTGGGTAACGGCATACGAATAAAGATGTGTTGATGAAGACTCCGCGTCCGTCCATTATTTGAATGTGAGAAGTGCGTGTAGAGATCTTTACACATCTCGACATGTTTCATTTGTTGTTCTAGATGAGGTGCTCACATTCTGAAACACGCAGTTCAGATTCCTAAAACACGTAGTTCAGAATGTGAACACCTGTGAATGTTGACATTCAATTTGTAGGAGTTGAATGTTTTATTCGGTTGTGTGCAGCCGCGTCTGCTGCCTGCTGCGAGTTTACTTATAATAAACTTATTTAACCAGCCTCGGTGTTCTCCAGTACATAACACTGGCAACGAGGACTGCCTGCGCTCTCCCCTCCGATCCTCGCTCATCCGTGGGAGATACGCCGCACTCATTCCTGGAAGCCCCCGCAGCCGAGACCTATCGCGGCGTGGACCTGCCGCTCCTCCCTGCATTGGAGTTGGTAGCGGCGCACCCTCCGCCCTTGCAAGCCCTTGCAGCCCCTCTGCCCACCGTATTCAGGCAGCAGACGCCTTCATTCCACTTTGTCGATCAGGTCAGAGAGGGGTGGGGTTGTATTTGGGCTAGCAGCTGGTCATTTTTGGACATGCTCACACGCGCCTTGGCTGCTGAAATGGTATAGCACATGGGTAGTACTTTGGAGCTCCATCCCCCCGGGATTGTGAAATTGGGGGTGGGCCTTCCCCACTGATTGTTGTTTATCTTTGGATTGCAACCTGGTCGCATAGCAACCACATAGCCACTCTGCTTCCACCAAGTCTAGGAAGGCAATTGTGACATCACAGTGGAGAAGTCATTAAACATTCCACATCTTACCGAAAGGAGAGGATTATTCTGCTCTTAGCTCCATTGTTAAGGCTACGCCTCTGGCCGTTGTGTCATCTGCACCATTCCAAGAGTCTGGGCGTGGATTTAGACCCCTGTCTGTGTTCTTCTGCATTGAATAAATAGAACCATTGGAACTCACCCTCTCTACCACTGCTTCGAGTATTCTTTAGCACTCTGTACACTCAGGTTTCCTTATTGGGCACTGGCAACATGGCAGCAGCAATTCAGCCGCCCGTGCCATTTCTCTCTGAGCCCGGCCGGCCACCTGTGAGATGGGACAGGTGAATTAAAGCATTTGAGAACTACATAGGGGCCATCAGTGGTGACAGATATAGCTCAGCAAGAAAGGAGGCACTTATTTTCCACAATTTAGGAACTGAAGGGCGTATTGTATTCGATGGCCTCACACGTGGCACTGAGGAAGGCGCTGGTGATGAAGATGAGTACTTGATAGCGGTCAAGAAAGTTCAGGAACATTTTGAACCAAAAAAAAATGTAACCTTTGAGAGGCACACATTTTTTCAGCGGACCCAAGACAGCGCAGAGTCTGTTGAATCCTATGTGGCGTAATTGAGGACTCTAAGCCATACGTGCGAAATTGGAGATCTCACGGATTCCCTGATCAGGGATCAGTTGGTACGCTGCACAAACAGTCTAAGGGTGCAGGAGAAGCTTTTGGCTAAGGATGTCTCATTGGAGCAATCTGTGGAATTGACACGCAGCATTGAGCTAACATCCCAGTAAATGAGAGCTATGAAACTTGACAAACATTCCACTCAGGGTGTAGTGCAGGGTATTTGTGCAGTATTGCCGAAGAAAAGGGCACCTACCAGGAAGGAATGGTGGAACCAGAGATGCGCTGGGTGTGGCAGCTCCAGACATTCGTCCAATTATCCCACGTGTGCGGCGAGATCCGCAGAGTGTTACAAGTGTAAGAAGAGGGGTCATTTTGCGAATGTGTGCAAGGAAGGCTCCATTAATGTGATTGAGCAACGGGACCCTGAAACCCATACCATGTGTCAGCTGTCAAGCAGGAAGCCAGATGAAAAACCCATTCAAGAGAATGGTGCCCGTCATATTTTCCACATTTATGCTGTTTCTGGTGACTTCAAAGGTCCAATTGATCAATTCACCATCGACAGATGCAATATTGAAATGAAGGTTGATTCAGCCTCTCCATGGTGCAAAATCTCTTTAGACACCTTCAAGAATGTGTTGGGAAAGGATCCAAGCATATTGTCCCAAGCTGGTGTCCAACCGTGTGGTTATGGGGAATCATCCATTGATCTTGTAGGTGAATTCCATGCAAGAGTGTTCTACAGAGGGAGAGAATGCTCCGCCAAGATACTAGTAGCCAAGAAAGAAAGGAGCATCATTGTTGGGATGGGACGAACAGAGATAGTTGGGTGTCCGTATCCAAGCCAATGCTATAGAACCAATAACAATGGCAGAAGTTGAAGACAAGTGGTCAAAGGAGTTTCCTGAAGTTTTCACTGCAAACCTAGGGAAGCTGACGAATTTCGAGCACAACATCAAGTTGAAGCCTAATACTAAACCAATGGTACACAAGGTGAGACCCGTTCCACTAAGGCTACACCAGCAGCTTCATGAGGAACTCGAGAGCCTGACCCGGAAAGGTGTGATCGAACGAGTTGAAGGAACTGAACGGCTTTCTTCTGTTGTTCTGGTTGCAAAGAGCAATGGGAGTTTGAGACTCTGTGTAAATCTTAGAGACCTCAACAAAAACATTTACGTTGAAAGACATCCATTGCCTATCATTTCTGAGACTCTGGCTACCTTAGGAGAACCAAGTTGGTTTTCAGTGATAGATTTGTCAGCGGCCTATCATCAGGTCCCTTTGTCAGATGGTTGCCAACATGTTACTGCATTTATCACACCTGAGGGCACGTTCAAATACTTGTGGATGCTTTTTGGATTGGCATCTGCTGCCTCAGTCTTCCATAGGGTAATGGAAGAAGTATTGAAAGGGCTCAGGAATGTTGCAGTGTTTCAGGACGATATTTTAGTCTATGCTGGGTCTGAAAGTGAACACAATTGCGTGTTGAGGAGTGTGTTGTAAAGACTGAAAGTTGCTGGTCTCACACTGCAGAGAGAGAAGTGACGTATTGCTCTCAGGGAGGTTGAATATTTGTCGGGTCAAGGAGTGTCTCCAAAAGATAAGCTGGTTAAGAATATTTGTGGAGTGCCTGCCCCTACTGACAAGGATCACCTTAGGACCTTTATGGGTATGGCAGAGTACTACCACAAGTTTGTGGAGAGGTTTGCCACCATTTCTTCACCTCTGAGAAATCTGTTAAAAAAAGGAGTAAGTTTCAAATGTTCAACTGAGTGTCAGGAAGCATTTGCTGCCATAAAGGACAGCATATCAAAGGCTCCCTCGCTAGGGTGTTTTGTGAATAGCAGGAATATAGGGCTCATTGTTGATGCCAGTCTGTCCGGGTTGGGAGCTTCATTGTGCCAAATAGATTCGGGAAAGGAAGTTCACACTATTGCTTTTGCTTTCAGAACATTAAGAGGAGCTGAATGCAATTATTTGGTGATTAAAAGAGAAGCCTCAGCGGTATACTGGGCAATTTTGCACTTTAAATATTTTCTGTGGGGGCAGGAGTTTCTGATAAAATCAGATCATAAACCACTGGTGCAACTGTTAGGTAGTTGTGATTGGGCAAAGGGATCCCCAAGGATTGCGAGGTGGATGGTTGGGCTTCAAGGTTACAATTTCACACTAAGCTACATTCCAGGCAAAGACAATGTAGTGGCTGATTGTCTATCCAGGTTGCCCTCAAAACAAGTGGAGTGTGTCCCTAGTCTAATGAATGAGGAAGACATGAGTATTTCGGAGGTAGCAGGTTGCGCTGTGGGAAAGGAAGAGTGGAGTGAGGCTGACACAAGGGACTCATGTCTTGCTTGGGTGAAGGAATGGACAAGGTGTGGATGGCCTAGCAGAGATACTTTAGATAGAAGTTTTGATCGTTTCTATGAGGTCAGATTGGATTTGAATATTTCTGCAAATGGTGAGTTTCTCAGGAGGGGTGTCAAGATAGTTTCCCCTGAAGGTGTTAGATCCCGTCTGGTTGACCTGGTCCATCAAGATCATTTGGGAATTAATGGCACAAAGAGGCTTCTGAGACAGTCATGTTGGTGGCCGGGAATGGACAGTATGGTACAGAAGAGAGTGAGAGGCTGTTTGGAATGTGAAAGCGCAGATAACGGTAAAATGGTCAGGGAAGTTCCTCTGAAGCCAGTACAGGTCCCCAGCGAACCCTGGAAGAAACTGGCAGTGGATATTATTGGTCCCATCCAGGGTTTGGGCAATGGATTCAGATTTTGGTGGTAATGGTAGACTACCACACCAAGTGGTTGGAATATAAGGAATTAAGGGAAGCCACTACGGTGGATCTAATCACATTTTTTGAGGAGGTATTTTACAAGGAGGGGTTTCCCACAGAGATCATTACTGATAACGGGGTGCAATTCTGTTCTCAGAAGATGGAGGAATTTCTAGTGTGCTATGGGATTAAACATCCAAGAACGGCCCTTTACCATCCCAGGGCTAATGGCCTGGTTGAAAGGGACAATAAGTTTATTAAGGGCGGCATTCAATTAGCTCTTAATTCTGGCATTGAATGGTCAAAATTGTTAAAGGAAATGGTGTGGAGCTATTGTATCATGCCACATTCCACTACCAAAATGTCACCATTTGTTTCTCTGAAAGGGAGACAACCCGCCTCCAAATTATGCCCAGGGTGGTTAGAATTGGCTGGGTGTGTAGAGGTGGATAGACAAAAGATCATGGGCTTGATAGCCGGTTCTCAGGATGATTATAGACAAAGATTTGATACCACTTTCGCTGTCAAAGATGTAAATTTGGCTGAAGGGGACTTTGTTCTAATCAAAAATCCACGTTTTGGGGCAAAATGTTCGGAGAGCAAATTCCTTGGTCCTAAAAGAGTCATGGCTGTTCGGGGCAGTGTAGCCGTACTTGAAGGTGGGGAATGCTGGTCCAAATCCAGACTGGTCAAAAGCACCCTGAACTGTTCTTATGAATACATGTTAGAGAGCAATAAAGATGAAGGAACAAGTGGGGACCAGAGGATGAATGAATCACAAGTTACATGGCAATCAGACGAGTATGGTCCAGAAATGTCAGGACATGCAGACAAAAGTCATTTGGACATTTCGGAACCTGGAACAATGGGACAAAACAAAAGAGTGATTAGGAAGCCAGTCAAGTTCAAAGACTATTGCCTTGAGTAGTTTCAACTGGGTTTCATTGTGTATGTGAGGGGTAAGGTGTGTTATGTTATTGTTTAATCAGTTCATTACCTGTTTCATTTGTTGTTCTAGATGAGGTGCTGACATTCTGAAACACGTAGTTCAGATTCCTAAAACACGTAGTTCAGAATGTGAACACCTGCGAATGCTGACATTTAATTTGTAGGAGTTGAACGTTTTATTCGGTTGTGTGCAGCCGCGTCTCCTGCCTGCTGCGAGTTTACTTATAATAAACTAATTTAACCAGCTTCGGTGTCCTCCAGTATTTAACACTCGGGAACAGTGAGAAGCCTATAAAGAACCAATGGGGGCTGGGGAGGGGTGGAGAACCGAGCATTATGAGTTGCCCCTTCGCTCAGCTCTCAGATGGTGGTATGTGATTTGAACCTCTCCTGTATTCACCTTGCATTAACTACGCCCATTTTGCAAAGGGAGAAATACGTCTCTGAGCCTTTTAGGAGCTAGATCCCCCATAATATGCGCTTCTCACAAGTATCATAAATAAAACAAGTCAAAAGTGTACATTGTTCCTTAGTTGTGTTAAACAGAATTTGCTTTTATAAGTTTATCCCATAATCACATAGCGACATTTGCATTAAGTGTCATACAAATTTTGGTGTGTTAGTAAGTTTAGTGACTTGTTCGTTATCCAATTCAGCCTAATGTAAGAAGTGCTTACAATGGGGGATCTAGCTCTTAGAATGTCTAATAAGGCCTAGGAGGTGGTTTGCCTTCCCTCGGGTGAGCTGCTCTCTATATTTAGCGAAACGCAACATTCATGCACCATTACTCAGAGTGACTTGGTGGCGCCGCCAACACAACTTAACAACCACCGTTTTTTCTAAACCTTTTCTGAGCCTGTAAGCAATCAATCTTCAACTTACCTACATCCATAGCAATTAGATCACCTCCACTTAACTACCTATGAACCCTAGCGCATGATCCACGTTGATAAAGCTTGATAAAGGCCGGGAGGATAGCACAGGGGCAACCCGTTTGTCTTGGAAGCAAGACAACACAGAGCAACACAGGTCTGAATCCCAGTCTCTCGGTTAGAGACTGGTCTCTACTGTTAAGCGCATTATGAAAGATACATTTATTAATAAAGCAATAAATGGTTTCCTGGCAGGGGTGGTGCAAAGACTTTTCTCACTCTGGTTTGAGTCCCATTTCCTGCTCCTTCTCCTGGCAGTCTGAGAACAGTCTGGTGCTCCCTTCTGGTAGAGCGCTGGTCGACTGACTACCTTGTACTGTCTCGACCAAGAACCAGCCTGATTTCTGCCCCTTCTGTGATTTCCAGTCAAATAAAACCTTGAGTTCTCCATGGCAGCAGACAGAGAGATAAGCCTGACTCCTCTGTCCGATTGACCAGTCAACATCATCTAACCTGCCTGCAGGCAACGCTTGCCTAGGAGCTAGTGACGGCCTTTTGCTAATGCAGGCTACAGCTCATTCCTTCACCAACAACCTATAATAACATCTACTTCTAGCAGAATCTAGAACCCGGGTACCTGGTTCCAGGGTTTGATGACCCAAGAGTCATCAGAACCATTTTACGGGTACGACGTCCTTTACGACAGGTGTTTTTCTGCAAAATGTTTGCATAAAAAACTTTTAAAAGTGTTTTTGAGGGTGGTAAAGGGCATATAAAGGATTTGGGGTCAGGAATAAAAAGAATAGGTAGACGAGATAGGGTTTGGGGTGGAACCCCCCCAAAAAATAATGTAAAAGAAATGTTGGCAGAAAATCAGCAGAAAAACACCTGTCGTAAAAACGGGTGTCGATGGAATGACATAGAACCTTCTAAAGAGACCCTAGAATCATGTGAATGGTGCTAGTCTCCACATCACAACTGTGCTAGGCAGGTCAGGCCATATAGCGCTTCAAAGACTTGCAACACCTGTTTTAGTAACTCTTGCTTGATAGAGATTGACGCACAGTTATTGGTTAACTAATGCTTGCCTCCATTTCTTTCTCTTCCAGTTCAGCCGACAAAAAGATGCCAAGCGCCCAGCGATATGGCTTGACATGGGAATCCACTCCCGAGAGTGGATCACTCAGGCGACTGGTCTCTGGACTGCCAACAAGGTATGGTGGAGTGAATGAACTGGGTCATTGATTGAATGGATCTGTATAGAGTGCACCAGATCCATGTCATCACACACAGGGTAATCCACTGGCAAGTAAGGGAGGGGGCTATATCACAGGGCATCCCCACAGAGACTACATCATTCTTGGTCACGCCCCTACCTCTAAACGAGCGCTGTTATTGGACAGCATTGTCACTGTCTTGTGCACCTGAGCAGGTGCCCAAATCATGGCTTTCTACCCATGCTTATCCCCTATTTAGGGGCAGGCACATCAGCGAAACATATCACCTCTACACAGGCTACTCCATACTAAAACTCAAAGAAGGGGACTGTGAGTGATGGCTCCCCACCCCTCCTCATGCATCCACTAGTTCAGAGCAAGTTGTGTTGCTTTGCGGCCATTCCAACAGGCTAAACACTATTTATTTATATATTTATTTGTATTTGTAAAGCACACTAACAGCCCACAGGCATTGAGGCGCTGTTGAAGAAATTGTCCTGTTTGCACATATTTGTTTTAGTTACGTACAGGAACATGATATAGCTGTTGGTTACACTAGAAGGTGATAGATGAAAACCTTTGAATTAGTCACAACCAGTGGCAACTGCTGTTCCGGAATATGTCTCCTTTACACTACTATGACAAAGCCTAGTGCCTGCAGTAGGCTCGTCATGATCGAAGCACTATGTCATATGCCCCCGCAGTCTCACACATGCCCAGTTCAATCTTTCAGTTTGGAAGCTCTTTGTTTGGGAATGGTGTTTGCTATATCTCTTCTGAGGAGTGCAGTACTGTCAGGCACGACTGAAGGGGCGTCAGGGCTCGTGGTGTTCCATTTCAACATGATGTTTGGGGGGGCCCCTGCCTATAGCTGGCACAAACAGTCTGAGGCAAGCTGGGGTGGTTAGGTTATAGTGGAGACAGAGGGAAGTCAGACACGGGAGAGCTGAAATACTAAGGTGCTCATTTTGAGCTCTCCCTTCCATGGGGTTCCCCCCCAGTGCCAAGGCCTTTTTTGGTGATTTTGGTATTTCGCCATTAAATGCCTTCTAACGTTTTCTATTTCATTAACCTCTTAAGTGCCAAGGACGAGGTACCTCGCCCTTGGCACTTAAGGGGTTAACATGGGCAGTCAGGTACTCTTCACCCCCCAACTGGCAAGATACGTACCATCCCGCTGTAGCCCACCTTGGCTAAATAACTGAGGCCAGACCAGCTCCACTTGTTTGTTGCATAACAAGGCCGCAGGTTTTATTCTTAACATGTCACACTATCACTTCAAACCAAACAATAACATATTCAATACTTTGTACAACCCCAGGCGATCAGCAGCACCTTTCTGTTTAATATTCTTATTCCTTGGCACCCCCTTTTCCTACAGTCAGCTCAATTTTCCTTATCCATTCATTTCCCAGCATACTTAGATCTCACTCCCCGAACCTCCCAGAGCCTCCCGCTTTGGGTGAAACCCATTGGCAGTGCCCGCTAATGGGCTGCAGGGAGTGCCGTTAGGCTTCCTTTTTCCACCAGCCCAAGCTCGAAGCTGACGTCCACGGGGGTGCCCCTCTACTTTTTCGCATGCCGCCCCTCTGTGCATGGCTACAGGGCTACATGGCTACAGGGGGACATTCACTCGTGTTCCTCTTTACCCTCCAACTGGAGGTTAGTTTTGTCACTGCTTGACCGCCTGAGTTACCGCCACAGCAAAAAGAGGTTTTCACCCCTTTTGCACCCCCACTTGTGCAAAATTGGTTTGCTATTCTCATCCTCGCCCTCTCATGGCGTCCTCCCAGTTCCACAAAAGAGGTACCAACCCATGTCCGACAGGTGAACCGCGTCCTTCTCGTAATACCCAGGCACTCCTAGGAACCTCAGCCAGAATTGGCCTCTGCCTTTTGTATGGCAGAGAGAAGGGGCCGAACCTAAGTTACGTTTCCGCTGCTGCCTTCCTAGTCTGCCATACAGATACTCCAGCATTTGCACCGGCATGGATTTTCATGCCGGCGTAAATGCTGGGGATTCCTACCGGGTCTGCTGGCTATTTGCTCTAGCAGAAGGCAGGCGGACTCCATAGGAATGTATTGTAAATGCTGCCTGCCATGAGTACAAGTTGTACAGCAGATTGCTAAAGGGTGGCATACAAGCATGCACGCCGCCTTTTTGCCCTCCCCTTTTCCACTCTGCCGTGTAAATGAGGAAAATTAGGCGGCGGGGACCCACGTATGTGAAAGTGTACATATAACAGGTCTCCGCTGCGCAATAATGGGAAACTTCAATCGGAGCCCTTGAGTCCTCAGAAGGTCAATGAAGCGGGAAAAGACAGGCTTAAAGGGTTATAGCTGTCTTAACGCCTCCATTTATGCTCTACGGTATTTTGGTGGTTTATGAATTCAGAGTGCGGCAGCGGAACGACATATTCATGCTGGCATAAAAACCAATGATTTCCCACTGAATCTGCCTGCTTTTTTTTACACCAGCAAAAAGCAGCTGCTCTCTGTAGGAAATCATTGTAAACGTTGTCTGCTAGCGGTAAATGGCAGGCAGCATTTACTTATTTTGCACTGTGGAGTGGAAAAGGGAGGCAGGCATAAAGACGCTTCTGCCATCACTTTGCACTTCTCTAGTGACTCTGCAGTGCAAATGAAGAGAATTGGCCGGAAGGGACCTGTTTACATGTAAGTGCAAATGTAAGGGGTCCCCTAAACTTACATCAGTTTTCAAAATGAGCCCCAGGGTGATCCTGTTCTGATTTGCGGCTGTGTAAAGCCCGCCAAGAAGCCACAAAACACAATAGTTTGGACAACACATTACGCTGCATTTCTTCAATCAACAGAAGACAGGCAGCAAACACAATCACGTCATGCCAGTGTGTCATCGTACATCACGTTCATATGTTTTAAGCATGGCAGCGGGGCGGGGCCCCTCCTCCGCGTTCACTCCGCTTGAGGATGATGCCAGCAAGCTGAACACCCCTTGAACTGTCTGTCCACTAATCCCACCCCCAAACCCATCCCTGAGGCCCCTGCCCACCCATAATCCACCAGTAAGCTCCGGTTTGAAAACTTCAACGGATGATTCCAGACACTGAGACCACTCCTAGGTGCAATGATCCCTTCAAACAATCCTTTTCATCCTCCCTCAACTGCTGCCCCTCAGTCCCCTGCCATAAACCTGAGGGAGCTTGGGCCGAGAAGCTCCTTCCTTTGCAGCAACACAGGAGGCAGAGCTTCTATGGGTGCAGGTCAGTGACCGCGGCGACACAACGGGAAGGAGGCAATGGCTATTGTATTCCAAAAAGACACTTTTCATGCTGCTTTTTCCACTACGTCGCTACTGCACCCCCACCTGAAAAACCCACCAAACACACGTTCCCCAGCCATAGTGTGCCTGGACCCCCAGGGCACAGGAGTCCAGGCTTAGCATTGCTGGGGATCATCCAGCCGACAACTCATGAACAGGGATCCTCCTGTTCGCCCATGATCTGACTGGCTCACCCGGGCCTCGGGGCACCAGGCCATTACAACACACAGCGCCGGAGTTGCCCAGCAGGGGCTCTGCAACTTGGGGACATCAGGGACAGGCTAGCGTTGCCTCACAGGGGCACTGACCTGGTAGAGGGCCCTCCTGGGCAGCCCCTCTGCTTGCTACGCAGCACCAACACAGCGCTGCAAGAAAGACACAGCAAGCAGGGAGTCAGTGGGTATCGACTGACGAGCAGGAAACCGCTTGTCCCTTTTATTAGTGTAGTCACATGGTCACCGACATGTGACATAGGCACGAGCCCTTAGCAAGGACTTGTTACTTCTTAAAGGGGCATGACATTACAAGCCCCACCCCCCAGTGCCACCCGTACCGTCAAGTAACATCACAAGGCGGGGCCGTGAAGGGCACAGGGAAGGGAACTCCTTCTTCCAGCCCCGCCGAGCCCCACTCCTCCCAGCCTGGCTGCCCCAGCAGAAAGCCGTGGATTGCCTTCACAGGCAGTGCAGGGGTCAGGGACCACCAAGAAACCACAACACACAATAGTTTGGAAAACACAAGAAGCCACATTTATTAAATCAAAAATGCAACAGAAGATAAGCAACAAACACAATCATGCCAGTTAGTCATTTTACATAACATTCATATGCTTTAAGGGGGCTGGAGGGCGGGGTCCACCTCCTGCCACAGCCCTTGGGAATGATACCAAAGGCCGAACACTCCTTGACCTTCAGCATCTGCCTCCTGATCTGCTCCATCCCCCCAGCCGATGGGACACTACTGGCCGAGAACCCTCTGGTGAACGCCGGTTTGACAACTTCACTGGTTGACCCGGGACACCAGGTCCATTTCTATGGGCAAATATCCATCTAAACAATTTTTTCATCCACCCGCAACTGCAACACTACCCACAATGCAGGCCATCCCCGCAAATGACAGCTGTCCTTGCACAAATAATCTGGTCACTTGCTCAGACAGATGCACGCCATCCTCATGGAAATGTCCTAGCCTCTTAACAGGCAATGTGCGTCCACACGGAAGTGCGTGCAACTGGCGGCCCTGGTATGTTGGAGTCGTAAAACTCCAACCGTGTGTTGGTGAAACATGGGACCTGGAAAATACACACAATTATATTGTACTGTAGGAGGAGGAATTGCACCTTGGCTTCCCTGGGATGTTGGAGAGTCTTACAATGTGACTACAGAAGGAAGAGTATTGAAGGGAGCATAGAAGGAAGGAGTATGAAAGGAGGGTATAGAAGTAATCTTATGGAAAGAGGGTATAGAAAAAAGGGACATGAAGGAAGGGATAGAAAGGAGTAGAGAGGGGAAAAAGGAATGCATATGGAAGGAGGGGATAGACGAAAGGACTATGGAAGGAACGCGCCCTCACCTAAATGAATCACCACGCACTCCAAATGCAAGCTGGACAACACCTTCTCTTCGATCAAAGGTGCTCTCATTAATGCCATATCATTGCCAGCCCATGCTCTAGACATTACAGACTACATAACATCACACAACCTCTCCGTTTTAGCAATCACAGAGACCTGCCTTCATGCCGCATCAGGACCCTCACTCTCTTTTGCTATCCCGGACAAATATTCCATCATCTGCCATGATAGAGAATCCCACCTAACTAAAGGCGGGGGTATCGCCTCCTTTTCAAAAACCTCCCTAGACTTAAGGATCATTGCCAATCAAACCATGTCTTCCGCAGAACTACTGTCCACTAAACTACCGACATCAGCAACCCGTTCGATCACCATCTATCTCATATATAGACCCCCTGGCCTCCTCCTACCGGCCAACACCAAGCCAGGCTCACAAGTTATATTTATGGGTGTTCTGAATTTAGGCTTTCAGGACCCCAAAGATCTCAAGGCACTCGCCCTCGCTAATAAAATCTCGGAACTAGGATTACTACACTACATCACCGAACCAAGACATAACAAAGGCAGAACCCTAGACTGGTTAGCCGACCTCAATTGCGACAAAAATATTCTGTCCAATACACAGTGTGCATGGTCAGACCATCACCTTATCTCTTTCACCATAAAGGAAGGTAATCAGCTTAACCAGCAGAACCTTGCTCCACCTATTAGCACCAGGAACAAACACAATATAACAGTTGAGAAACTACTGCCCCGACTACAGCCAACTATCAATTCCTCGACTACACTCACGGACCCCACTGCCATAGTTGACCTTTATAACCGCACATTACTCAATGCCATTAACACCATAGCACCACCAAAACTGCGCAAATCCAAACCACGTGCGCATCTAAACTCATGGTACACCACGCACCTCACATCCTTACGGAAACTTAAAAGAAATGCAGAAGCTCTTTGGAAAAAAGTCTCCCATGGGCAGTTAACAAGGATAATTTCCTACTAGCATCCCTCAATTACAAAGAGGCTATTGTCCAGGCCAAAAAAGACAATTATAATGACTGCATCACCCGAGCCAAATCTAGCACCAAAGAACTTTTTAACATTCTCAAAGAGCTGGAATCCCCTGTCCCACCACCGGACACCTGCACCAAAGATATCCCTTGGTGCACTAATATTCAGAAAGCATTACAAGATAAAATTTCAATGCTACAAAGCAAAATAGAATCCAAAAAATGCAACATCACTAATATCACATCCACACCAAATCCCCCTACACCAGGCCAGAATACCCATAACCAATTTAATTTCTCCGCTCTCTCTATTAAAGAAGTTAAGGACAGCATCAATAAAACTAAAACCTTCTAAATGCCAGGGAGAAATTTGCCATGCTCGCATCATCAAAGAGGCAGTTAAGGAACTAGCTCCTTTCATAGCATCCCTTATCAATGTGTCATGTGAATCTAGCATTGTCCCCAATAACTGAAAGGATGCTTGGGTACTTCCGCTATTAAAAAAGCCAACTCTAGACCTAAATACTCCCTCCAACTACAGACCCATCACCACAGTACCTTTTCTACTGAAAATACTGGACCGAGCAGCATATCTGCAGATTCAAAAACATCTAGAATCAAATAACCTTCTTGGTCTCAGACAATCAGGCTTCAGACCCAGACACGGGACAGAAACAGCTTTGATTGACCTCAAGACCCAAATTGAAGTCCTAAAAGACAAAGGGGGTCATTACGACCCTGCCCGTCGGGTAACAACGGTGCCGGTCGGCTTACCAGCACCGTTGTTACTGGACTGACAGAGTACAAGTTTGCGGGCCGGATGCCCTCCCGCCTGCCAGGTCTGACCTGGCAGGCGAAACGGCACCCTTTAGCAGACGTTCATGGTAGCACCGGCACCGTTCTGAACGGTGCCGGTGCTACCATCCTCCTCATTCCCATTGAGTCCTATCGGACTCAAATGGGAACAGGGAGTTCCATTTTCCGGAGCCTGGCTTCACGGACTGCCGAGGCTGTAATGCCCCGGTAATTCCCTAAAGCCAGGCGCTGGAAAAAACACAACTCCATCGGCAGCCTGCCGTTTTTTATCAGCATGGCTACCGCCGGAGTTGTAATGAGGCCCAAAGGCAAACTTGCCCTTCTCCTCCTACTAGATCTGTCTGCAGCGTTACGATTTAGTAAACCACAAAGTCTTATGTAAGCATCTAACATCAGTAGCGCATTTCTCTGATGAAGCTAACACTTGGATCCAGTCATTCCTGAACAACAGATCAATGAGGGTCTTTGCACCATCAGCCTCCGCAGATCCAACACCTGTCACTTGTGGAGTCCCCCACGGATCTTGCGTGTCCCCAACATTATACAATGTGTTTGCAAAGCCTCTATTTGATTACCTTAACTATTTGGGTGTCTCCTATACTAATTATGCTGATGACACCCAAATATTCATCCCTATCAATGGAGACTATGCTACGGACAGCAAAACACTTAATGACATCTACCTCACCATACAAGCCTGGATGGCTAAGCATGGACTCTGTCTTAATGATGATAAGACAGAGTTACCACTCCTAGGATCCCCAGCAAATCTTAACAAACTAGATGGACAGTTTAGCTCCTTTAACATAGACGGGAACATAATTAAAATCTCCAAGGATGTAAAAATCCTAGGCATTTATATCGACTCTGCTCTTACTCTAACAAGACAAACCAATGCAATTGCCTCTCCACGGCTTAAACCTATACATTAATTACCGCCTGCAGACCATTCATCACCACTGCAAACTGCATCACCATAGCAGCGTTCTAGTCCTTTCAAAACTCGACTTTTGCTACATCTTGGAACCAACCAACAAAACCTAAATAAGATGCAAGTCTTACAAAACAATGCCATTAGATCAGCAATGAACATCCCGATATCACAACACATCTCCGAAACCAGACACAATCTGAACAGGCTATCCGTCAATCAAAGATTTGCATTCAAAACCCTGTCACTCACACATAAGTGCCTCGCTAATCTGGCGCCTAGGTACCTGACCAACAGTCTCTCACGTAACATACCAGATCGACCTACTACAACTGCACAAACTCATTGCCTCAAGATCCCCAGGTTCAATATACAAAAAGCAGGAGGTATTAGCTTCCCTGTATTAGTAGCTGAAAGTTGGAACTCTCTTCCTATAATGCTAAGATCCGAACCCTCTTACCATTTGTTCAGGAAAAATGTAAAGTTGTGGCTTCGCGAGTAAAACATTAGTAGCTCCTCATGAACACTGCCCATTCCTTTATTGCACCTCTTTTTGCACTGTAGCTGTAACTATTGTTCTCTACGGATCTGTATGTAACTAATCTGTATGTAAATATGCAACTATGAAAGATAAGCCCCCAGTTACCCCTCTTTTTGCACTGCCACTGTCCCTATTGTATTCTACGTCTCTGTATGTAACTAAACAGTTTGCAACTATGTTGCTATGTAAGATAAGCGCCCAGATGCCCCAGTGCTTGGTGCGCTCTACAAATAAATGAACTAAACTAAGGAGGGTCTAAAAGGGAACAGTGTGGAAGGATGGTATAAAAAGGGTATGGAAGGAAGGGATCGAAAGGAGTATGGAAGGAGGGAATAAAAGGAAGGATGGTATGTTATATTATGGTATTGAGACTTGTACTGCGCACCACTGCCAAGGAGAACGGAAGGAGGGTATATAAAGAGGAATATGGAAGGGGGTAGAGGAATGTGTATGGAAGGAGGGCATAGAAGGAAGGAATATGGAAGAAGGATAAAGAATGAATAGTATGGAAAGAGGTGATAGAAAGAAGGAGTATGGAAGGAGGGGATATAAAGGAGAATTATGGAAGGAGGGGATAGAAGGAAGGAATAAGTAAGGATGGTGTAAAAAGGAGTATGGAAGAAGGGGATAGAAACAAGGAATGTGGAAGGAGGGGATAAAAGAATGAAATAAGTAAGGAGGGGAAAAAGAAGGAGTATGGACGGAGGGACTAGAAAGAAGGAGTATGGAAGAAGGGGATAGAAACAAGGAATGTGGAAGCAGGGCATAGAAAGAAGGAGTATGGAAGGAGGGGATAGAAGACAGAAATAAGGAAGGATGGGAAGAAAGAAGGAGTAGGGACAGAGGGAAAAGAAAGAGGAATATGGAAGGAGGGTATATAAAGGAGTGTGGAAGGAGGGCATAGAGTAATGTATATGGAACAAGGGCATGGAAGAATGATAGCAAAGTAATATTAGTACCCGGCGAGGGATAAAACACTTGCAACAAGCAATCTCCTTGGCCCTCGACGAGTCGTTACCAGCCAGACAAACTCTTTCATGTCCAAGTTGCATGCACAAGACATTTTCAAATGACTGCCATGGAAAGGTAAAAGGGACTACCCGCAGTCCCTTTTCCCTGTTCCATGGTGGCCATCTTCTTTATTTACTTTTTAAATTTGCTTTCAAATGGGTGCCATGGAAAGGTAGAGAGGACTACGTATCTCGTTCCATGATGGCCATCTTTTTTTGGTTTTCTTTTTTTCCAGTTGCTAAACTCCGAAAAGTTTCACAACTGAAAAAAGACACCGTTAATAACCCAGTCTAACGAGGTAGTCTGGGGTGCCCCTTCACTCAGCCCTGTAACTGTGGGCACTGGGGCATTCCCTGAAGCGGTAATGTCACCCCAGCTCCGGGCTTCTTGCATGTAAGGAAAGAGGTGATATAAAGAACAAGTATGGAAAGAGGGGATAGAAGGAAGGAATAAGTAAGAATGGTATAAAAAGGAGTATGGAAAGAAGGATAGAAGTAAGAAATAAGGAGGGGGAGAAAGAAGGTCTATGGATGGAGGGGATAGAAAGAAGGAGCATGGAAGGAGGGGATAGAAGGAAGGAATAAGTAAGGATGGTATAAAAACGACTATAGAAGGAAGGAGTATGGAAGGAGGGGTTAGAGGAATGGGTATCAAAGGAGGAATAGAAAGAAGGAATATCAAAGTAGGATAAAGAAGGAATAGTATGGCAAGTGGTGATAGAAAGAAGGAGTATGGAAGGAGGGCATATAAAGAGGGGGTAGAGGAATGTGTATGGAAGGAGGGCATAGAAGGAAGGAGGATATAGATTCGAAGAAGTTAATGTCACGCATGGCCATGGATGAGAGAGGAGTGACAGAGACCTGATGAGACAGGGTGCTTTGGGGGGGCAGGCACTGGTTCACATTTCTTGACTTCGTCCCCCATTTTGTGAGATGTACTGTCCTAGAAGGACATTCATGGATATCTCCCAACAGTTTGGGCCCTCAGAAACGCAGGTAGAACATGGGCAGAGTTGATTGCTTGGCAGGGCTTGCAGAGGGACAACCCTCTCAAGGCTATCCATGGACATAACATCGGTCAGTCCACCTGTAATACATCACCTGCTACATTGCACAATGTGTCCTCTTATTGGGTATAGGCCATCAAGATCAACAAATGGCACTTTATTTTATAAAGGGGGTCAGGGCAATCCCAATACATGAGCTTAGTGTTGATCGGTACTGTTCACTACCCTGTCCCTTATCACTTTGCCTATTATTCTATTGTAGATTGCCGCAACACACACCCAGGAACCCCTCAAATCCATACTGGACAAGATGGACATCTTTGTGCTGCTGGTCACTAACCCAGATGGGTATGTGTTCACACACACCATGGTGAGTTCACGCCAGGAGTTTGGTAAGTCATCTGCCTGTGGTCCTGGGTGAGATGTAAAATGAGCGATCAGACCCCCTTCCTCCAAATGTCATGTTTGACACTTTCAAACCTCATGGCATTTTTTTAGCCAACAGCACTTTTTTTGTCCTGGGAATTGTGAGTCTGTACATACAGGGGAAAGTTAAAAAGTAAAAAAGTTATAAAGTTAAAAAGTGTGGGGGCAGACCCCTAATTACCTCAACCCAAACCAGCATCCAGCACCTGAGGAACAAGTACACGTTTTGTATGTAAAGCAAAGTTTATTGTACAAACATCTGGATAGTCCCGTGGAACCAAACCAACTCAAGTCTCAATGAACTACATCAATTGATACATTTTTATACATTTTAGCAACAGTAAAAACACTCCCAGATATTTTATTACCACCCACCCCTCAATCATGATTGGACAAAACATTTACAAAGAACTTCCATCTTCTACAAATTAATTCTTTCTCATTGGTCATCAACAATCTTTTTACGACCATCTTCAGATCATATTCGAAGTCCGCCTTTGCTGGGGATTGGTACGTGGTAGGTAGTGACATCATGCTACAATGAAACATTCACATACAACATAATTAATTACTCAGTATAAACTGGCCTAGAGCCTTTAACCTTGAGTATAATTGCACATGGTCCGCTCGGATATTGTAGCGATATGAGGAAGGCCTGATGAAACAGGTTTTCTTTGAATTACTGATTGCAATCTCATCCGCCTCAGACTCCAGGCTCCTCTTATGACATTCTAATTTATGCCACTACTACTCCAGCACGTACAGCCTCTAGTTTCAACCTGTGAAAACAATTGACTGCCAGACACCCTGGTCTCGGGCCCCATCTTTATTGCCAGCCCAAGCAAATGATCAACCCCCTCTACACAATTTCAACGCAATGAGCAAGATTACATATCTTCTTTTTACGGAACTGTTAAACATACACCTTCGTCCTGCTCGCAAGCTGACCTTCTACCAGATAACTCATTCTTCCTCCGTCAACCCCCAGGCCCAGAAAACCAGAAGTCCCTGCTATATAAAATGTATTGTGCAACTGCTAGCTGCAAAGTCTGAATAAACTCACAAAACCCCACTTATGTGTAGATTTATATAAGCCCTTATTACACTTTCTTGATGTGTTTCTCTGTATAATCAAAACTTCTTATATATATGGATATATTACACGGCCTGTCGTAGCAGCCCTGTAGTTGTGGTTAGGTTGCTCAATTTATAGATATAGCACTTTTTGGGTGGCTTATAACTGCTCCCCACCCCGGACGAATCCTCAATAAACTTTGCAAAAGAAGTATAAGTCCCCCTCGGAACGATTCTGTGAAGTTTGGTGTGGTTTTTTGTGTGTATTTTTTATAAATGTTATTCCCTCTTTACCGCGGGATTGCAGGCCAGGCCCCCCTCCACGTGTGCATTGAAACCCTCTCCGTCTCCCAGTTTCCATGCATTTCAGAGCACTCCGTGTGTAATTCCTGTTCATGTTGCATTTGCGGTTTTAACATTGTATGTTTCTACGTGGCTGCAACTCTAATATGTTTCAATTCTAGACAACAGTAACACTAAAAGTAACATATCCCATCCACAATGAACTACGCTCGATACATATGATATTGCAATATCGCGCCCAGTTCACCGCCACCACCAGTAATTAATGTGGCGCACGCAACATGGACCCCTCATAATCATGGGGAGCCTTCCTGATCACCCCAAGAAAAGCCACGTATGGCTCAAGGTGTGACTGACAGAGATGTCTGTGGGTTAAGTCTTCAAATTTAGGGTGAGTTTATTTTTGACCACATTTCAACTATGCCAAATACCCCTTAACTTTTTAGACATTCTTGCTAAAACATGATTATCTTAAGTGTTTTAGGTTTCTGGGCAAATTATTTTTTTTAGAGAAAAGGCCTAAATCTGTAAATTGTGTAAGAGATGAAAGGGAAGGTAATATGATATGGATTTCTAAAAAAATATCGCAGGGGCCTGGAGGGAAAAGACCCGAATCTGTAAAGGAAGATGAAAGCGATATGATCTGAATTAAAAAAAATAAAAACAGGCGCTTGGAGGGGAAAGCCCTGAATCTGTGTAGTGTGTAAGAGTGTGTAAGGCCATACATAAATCAGGAGCAGGGCCCACAATACCATCTTACAGTGGGAGTATGCCACATTTTAATTTGCATTTATGGTGTGCAATGTCATGTTATGCTATGGAGGTTTTCTAAAGCGCAATGTTCTCCTACTAAGGCATCTTGGCACTAGGACCAAACCCAAAAGGGAATGCAATGGGGAGTGTGCTGAAGAAAGGGTTTAAATCTTTTGCCCTGAAACAGATGTGTGATGCCAAGGACCTGAGGTTGGGATGTAGTAGGTTCCAGTGATAAGCCCCCATGTTTGACAATGAGTGGCCATTACAGGGGCGGGGACAGAAAGGTGCCGGAAGAATGCAGAGAGCATCTTGCGGGGTGGTGGGGTGGGTTAAGGAGTAAATCTCTCAGATATGTACGAGTGCGCTTGGCTATGATCAGATCTATGTGTACGCATAGGGACTGACTTTGGTGGAGCCCATGTATTGCATGGACAGGACAGATTACATGGACACCTATGTTTAAGCAATCCTCTACGTGCAACATTGTTTGCATGTTGAGGTGTGAATAATACACGGAAACCCTGGGCTGCCAAGATTGCCATGCATAATGTACCAGCATACCTGCAAGCCAAACAATGTTTGTGAATGGCGGGAAGCATTTACCTAGATCTATGTAATCTGCCTGCTTTTATCAGGTGCAAAAAAAGTGGATTCCGTAGTAATTGAAAGACTATCGACGGGCATCAAAGTCGCATGCGGGTGGAGATGCTGCCAGACCGGGCAGGTGGGAGCAGCAGAATCAGACTTTCTGATCCATGCTTGTCTGAAATCCATGAAAATCTACACAGTTGTACACGCTTGCCAGGGGTGGACTGGCCTATATGGAACTCTGGAGATCTTCCAGTAGGCCTCTGCACCATGGGCCTCTTTTGTGTGGTAACCTATTTTGTTCCAAGATTTTCTCATAAGAAAAGGGTTGGACTTGCTGGAAATTTTCAATATGGGACACTTTAGAAATTATTTTCAGGTCCTCTTTTGGTTCCCAGTCCAACCCTGACCCTTGCCACTTTAGAAATGTGCCCCAAAGACTTTTCAACAAGATCCTCTAGGCGACAGGAAACCGTTGTAGCGGTTGCAGTGCCAGACAATAGGACGCAGAGGCTGACTGATTTAGTAGCAATTTCTGAAGACGACGACTACACCCCTGGGAGTCTGGCTGGCCCAAATAGACTCTGTTTTCGTTGTTCAACCTAGATAGGGCAAGGCCTTGCGCCGCATTACTGATTGGTGCATTAAATGAGAATCTCCTATCAAGCTCAAAGCCTAGATTCCTAGGAGGTTAGAAAGCTTGGCTGTAATGAGATTTGCCCTCATCCATGTATTAATGTGATGATCACACTTCTTAGGATTTGCCATCATCCATGTATCCATGTGATGAACACACTTCTTAGGATTTGCCATCATCCATGTACCCATGTGCTGAAGACATTTCTACATAGTTGCCCTCCTCCATGTACCCATGTGATGAAGACACTTCTTAGGATTTGGCATCATCCATGTACCCATGTGATGAAGACATTTCTACATAGTTGCCCTCCTCCATGTATCCATGTGGTGAAGACATTTCCACATGGTTGCCCTCCTCCATGTATCCATGTGATTAAGACATTTGTACGTATTTGCCATCCTAAATGTATCCATGTGATGAAGGCACTTCTTAGGATTTGGCATCATCCATGTACCCATGTGATGAAGTCACTTCTTAGGATTTGGCATCATCCATGTACCCATGTGATGAAGACATTTCTACATAGTTGCCCTCCTCCATGTATCCATGTGATTAAGACATTTCTATGTATTTGCCATCCTACATGTATCCATGTGATGCAGACACTTCTTAGGATTTGCCATCATCCTTGTATCCATGTGATGAAGACATTTCTACGTATTTGCCATCCTAAATTTATCCATGTGATGAAGACACTTCTTAGGATTTGGCATCATCCATGTATCCACGTGATGAAGCCACTTCTTAGGATTTGGCATCATCCATGTAGCCATGTGATGATGACATTTCTATGTATTTGCCATCCTAAATGTATCCATGTGATGAAGACGCTTCTTAGGATTTGGCATCATCCATGTACCCATGTGATGAAGACATTTCTACATAGTTGCCCTCCTCCATGTATCCATGTGATGAAGACATTTCTATGTATTTGCCATCTTCCATGTATCCATGTGATGAAGACACTTCTTAGGATTTGCCATCATCCATGTACCCATGTGATGAAGACATTTCTACATAGTTGCCCTCCTCCATGTACCCATGTGATGAAGACACTTCTTAGGATTTGCCATCATCCTTGTATCCATGTGATGAAGACATTTCTATGTATTTGCCATCCTAAATGTAGCCATGTGATGGAGGCACTTCTTAGGATTTGCCATCATCCTTGTATCCATGTGATGAAGACATTTCTATGTATTTGCCATCCTAAATGTAGCCATGTGATGAAGGCACTTCTTAGGATTTGCCATCATCCTTGTATCCATGTGATTAAGACATTTCTACGTATTTGCTGTCATTCATGTATCCATGTGATGAAGACACTTCTTAGGATTTGCCATCATCCTTGTATCCATGTGATTAAGACATTTCTACGTATTTGCCATCCTACATGTATCTATGAGATGAAAACACTTTGTTTCTTCAGAATCAGCCTAATTGTTTGGCTGTGGTTTGTAATGAATTATGCGTAATCTGCATAATTTGAACAAATTGAGTCCATATTGTAATTTTAATTGTAAACACCCTCAATAAATCCTTTGCACAGTGGAATAAACTAGGATATATCGTCCTGATCCTCACGAGCTGATGAAACGAAAGGAGGGCTGCCAACATTCAAATAAAGCAGAAAGTAACACCTGCAAATAGGGTCTGACTAGGGTATAAAATTGTCTCGGGCGCCAATGAAAAAGTGGCACACAGTCCCAAATGACAATTCATTCCTTTAATGACAGACTGAATGGAACCCATAGGGAAGTTTTTGTGTAAAATGTGTTGCAAATTGTGCATTTTAAAGAATATTTTTTCACTGACACTGGTCAAAACTGGTCCACTTTCGTTAAAAAAAGCTGTCTCACTTTGGAAAAAGAACTGGGCACATTTTAACTAAAAAGAAGGTCTCAGACAAGCATGTTGGGCCTCCACTTCGACATTGCCCTATCGACCACTCCGGTCCTACCTGCAAAGTATCAGAGTTGGGCCAGCGCAGGAATATGCAGTCTTGGCAGGATAGCTCAGGGGCAACGGGCTGTTTGATCCCTGGGCCTGTGCTTAGAAACCTCTGGGTATTAAGCGCGTTATAAATAACCAATCATACCATAAGCAGAAGCTAAATAAGTAGCCTGCATTTCAAAGGTAGCAAAAGGGGGTAGGGTTTGTTTTTAACCTGTTCTCATCCTATACGCATATTTAACCACTCCACTCAACTCTATCTTATCTAATGTCGTAGGAGTTGCTAAGTCCTCCACTTTGACCAAGTTGAGGCTGTGTTTCCGTAGTTCATCCACTTTACGGAACACTGTCCTTTGGACTATTGTGCCAGTCATTTTGACTATTTTGGTGGTCCCTTGGCCTGACTTCTCCTTCTTGTGAGGTATCCTAGAGGACATCGCTCTCAAGTGACTGGTTTATTCTATGCACAAGCCTCTGGCGACTTTAATGGACTCCATTGGATTCTCATTGTATTCCTGGGACTACGACAACGTACAGGGGAGTTTCATTGGCTAACAGATTAGGTGTTGCCACGGTGCTGCCAGTCGCTTGATCGGTGCCCATTGGCTAAAACTAAGCGTGTCAAAGAATGAAATACTGATGATTGTTGTCGACAAAAGAGAGCTCTTTATCCATGACCATCGATGATTACTGTTCTGTACCCAATTCCAGTTACCCAAGTAAAAGATCTGGGGCTTGTCTTTGACTGTGACTGCCACTCCTTTCACAAGCATCACCGAATCAGAGCTACATTGGATTAAATTGCAAGATCAGATAGGGCCTTGGTTGTAGGGACTTTGACGAACTCCCGTTCGGATTACGTTAATGCCCTTTCCATGGGCATCAGCAAGAACGTAGTTGATAGGCTGCAAATGGCTCAGGATGCTGCAGCTAGGCTGTTGGGACGCCTTTAGAAAGGAGATCCTGTTTGCCCTTTTAGAAAGTTACTATGTGGGCCTGCCTGCTACCAAAACTAGGAGTGCCCAATGCCTCTTGTAGAGCTCTACGCTACTTCAGTGGGAAAATCATCTGTTAAGCCCTCTCTCATGGCCCTAGGTTGACAAATTAAGATCTGCTCACTGTTCCTCATAGAATAGACCAAAGCTAGGAGGTGGGGGCTTTTGGGTGCAGGCTCCCCTCTTTTGGAACACACTCCTGATTGAGAACAGAGACCAATTTGCTTTCCTTTAGGAAGAAGTTAAAACAGCACCTTTGCTGCTCCTAATGATTGTTCAGGATTGTTCCGATAGATGCTCGATGTCTCGAGATGTATAGGTCCGCAGTAGTGCTTATTATAAATGTCTTTGGCCCTCATTACGACCCTGGCGGAGTGGGTTACCGCCAGCGGTAATCGTGGCGGACCCGTCCGCCCTACTACGAGTTCCCGTAGCGCCATGGAGCCTTTCTCCGCCTGGTTTTACCGGGCGGAGAAATCCATGGCGCTAAGGGACCTCGTTGTTAATTACGCCACCGTACTTTACGGTGGCGTAATTAACGCCTTCCCCACTCCCATTATACCCTATGGGGCAAGAATGGGAATGGGGAAGGGCAAAATGGGGATTGGGGATTTACCGCTCCGCCAAGGTCGGCATGGGGTGGAAAATCCGCCAACCCCCATGGCGCTATCGGCAGCTTTCCGCCGTGCTCCAGGGTCGTAATGAGGGCCTTTGCATTTCACATCACAGACCTATCATGTCACTTCTAATTGCTCCCCGATTTGCCACATGTCACTAGGTTTGCACCCCGAATTGTTCCATTCCATGCTTATTGCCCCTGGAATTTCCCATATAAATTTCTTCTCATTGATCCCTATTTGCCATGCCACTTACATTGCTTCTTTACTGTGCATGCCCTCTCTGTTGCACTAGAGATGACATTGCCATTGCCTGCAGAATTGCCCATGTCACTTCTCATTACTTCATGTTGTGTCCCTTGTCATTCACTTGGTCCCATGCCACTTCCGTTGCTTCAGAACGGTCCGTGTCCCTTTCCATTGCCTGGTGAATTGCCCCAAGTTGCTCTTTTGGCCTATAGCTGCCCCGTGCCCTGTCATTGCTTAAGAACGACCTGCGCCATGTGCATTGCCACTATAACTGCCTGCCACTTCTCATTGCCCCTTAATTAACCCATGTCAATCACATGTTCCCATAAATGACAGATGTCACATTTCTATTGCCAGAACTGCCCCATACTCTGCCCATTGCCTCTAGAACGGATAATGTCACTTATCATAATTAGCATTGATAATTGTATACTTCGCCCTATCTCCACCATAGTAGCCTCTGCCACCTCATTACCTACCTGTCCCATGCAACCTCATTACCCACAGAACTTCTCATGTCACTTCTCTGCGTCTCCTGAACTCCCCAGGCCACATCCAGTGCCTGCAGCAATTGCCCATTGCCACTCATCGCCCACAGAATTGCCAATGCCTTCTCCTGCACAAACGCAGCCTGGCCACCATAAGTGCATGATGCTGCCCTCTCTCTCTCTCTCTCTCTCTCTCTCTCTCTCTCTCTCTCTCCCCCCCACACATTCACACACACACACACACGCACACACAAGCAGATATAAGCACACACACCACATGGACACATCATATGTGCACACCACATGCACCAGACACTCACTCAACAAAAAACATACATGCATTTATAGCGACCTCACTTTGGTCTCCAGCATGGCTTGCACAAGCACAGTTGAGTCGAGGGTCATGCATTGTTGTTGCAACTCTTTTCATAGGCTGGGCTGGAAATCAAGATCTGCTGAGGAAGACAATGACATAGCACTGGGTTCCTCACCTTCAACCATTCGTGTCCCTCACTGTGAATCAAGCTTGGATAGAGTGAGAGGCCTGACCCTATGACAGGCCGGACTAGAGAACGAAGAAGTAGCCCCTATTGTCCTCCAAGGGCACCCTATTTGGCATTAACAGAAGCGAATAGGGCTGCCAATGTCAAAGTCTGTCAGCCATAGTCTCCCTGATACCCTGTGCTGCTGTACTTCACCTGCATCATTCGGTGGGCCGCACCATCTGGGCCCCCAGCCCTGCACCCATGCACCCAGTGCAGGGTTTGTTTCTTGGAACTGTGAGTCTTTTCTTTAACAAGACATATGCATGTTTGTAGATTGTTTGAAAATGTAAATGCAGTACAGTGCAACCCAGACAACAGCTCTGTAATGCAACTTGTGTTGCAGTGTGACGGTACCCAGGATGATAAGGGCTAGCAATTTTGCTATCCTTCCACACCTAATGTACCAGCTACCAATACAATAGGAGAATAATAAGCATTGAGCAAGAGTAACACTTCTTCTTGAGGAGCTTTTTCGCAGGACCCATCATGTTTTCATGGTTTTGTTGTAGCGGTCAAGAAGTCCATTGGTTTGTGGATGATGAGAGGTCTAGTGCTTGAAAGGTATACCAAACCCATTTCACGCAGACATGAAATTGGATCCCCTGTTGAGTACATTTCAATCAACCAAAGGAGATTGACCTGGTGTTGTCAGAACTCAATGCGTTATTTTATTTTTCTTCTTGGGTAACAAATGAAATATGCATGTGATACTGCCTGGTACTTCACAGACTTCTTCTATAAAAAGTTGTTTTGGCAATGAGGTCCCCTAGTAGGTCAGAGTTCATACCTAGGAAGCATTGAACCATTTACAAGGTCCTCTGTGAAGACAGAAAGACCCAATGAAGTCAACGGATAACTCATAGGGGCCCATTGGCCATCCTCTAACCGAGTCTTCTCTAGACTGTCTGCTCATGCTGTAAGAAAAGGAGAGAGAAACTAGACCAGAGTATTCACAAGATGTCTTCTTTGTATTGATAGGATTACTAGACACATTTGCTGTGCACAGTGGCTTAGCTTCACATTCCTTGGACATTTCATCAACTTTCCCTTTATCCCAGAGTTGCCAACATACCCATTCTGGATTTTCCTTCTTCTTACTTTCTTCCAAAAGAACAACTTCCTCTTGCTTCCGTAACTTGAGTTGCCCTTGGAAATACGCCTGGACATTTTCACACACTTTCCCTGTGTGCCTCTCTCATACACAGGAGTATGCTCCAGTAATTGCAATCCTCCCCAGATGTCTCTGGACCTCCTAGAATTAAATGTCTTCTCAAGGTTCTGACCACCTTTGGCGTCTGCACCTCTTCGAGCTCTAAATATCTTTTTGCTTCAAGTGCCTTGATTAATTCTCAGTACCTCTCAGGTCTGAGTGCCTCTTAAAATTGTCAGTACTTCTGTGGTTCAAGTATTTTTTTGGTTCTTGGCATTGGTTGGGTCGTAACACTACTTAGGCTTCCCATCATATTTAGAGTCGAGATTTGCCTCGACTTCTCAAAATCTCATGTGTCCGTTGGTCCTCACAACTTCTCATCACCTCATTCCTCAACTAATCTTCTAGGTTTCTTAGCACCTCGTGGGTCAACTGCACTTTAAGACTTCTCAGTATTTCTTTCATCAAGTGCTTATCTCAGCTTCTCAGCACCTCATAGGTCCATTGATCTGCAAGACGCCTGAGCGCCTCCTTCATCAAGTGTCTGTCTCAGCTTCTTAGTTGCTCACGAGTGAAGTGCTCTTCAAGAATTCTCTACACCTCTTTAATCAAGTGCTTGTCTCGGCTTCTCAGCATCTCAATAGTAGAGTGCTCTTCAAGACGCCTAAGCACCCCCTTCATCAAGAGCTTGTCTCGGCTTCTGAGCATCTCATGGGTGAAGTGCTCTTCACCATGTTCTCTGCCTTTCCTTGGCTCCAGCTGGCAGCACTCTGTAGCATCCTTCCTCCAGCCCTAAACCATGGCGACTGCCAGTGCGTCTCTTTGGGTTTCCTTTCACATATTTCCGCACCAACCCTCCACCCATTCCTTGCCACGTATGTGGTTATTCTTCTTTGATTCTCTAAGGGATTGGTCGGGATTTGGTTAATGCCTCCTCGTCCTCTCTGTGATGGCACTTCTCCCTGGGAGTTAACAACACCTTCACCTGCCCATTTGCTTTCCCACCCTTTATTTTTAATGTTAGCGGATCAGCCATGTCTCAGTGTGGACTCTATCCAGGGTGTGCAGGTAAGAGGGTTTCTTTGGTTATGTGCTTACGAGCGGGTCTGCGTGAAATTACCGAGTTGAAAGGTCCGACCACCAAAAGTCCGTTTTAATTTGAATTTTTCTCATTTCTTTCACATATATATATTTAAGGGGAGACCCCCCATAGCCCTCCCACCTTACACCTATACATTTTTATTAACTTTACCCCCCCCCCACATATACATATGCAAATAAATGGAGGTCTGACTTTTTATGGTAGGACTTTTCTACTTAGGTAATTTCGTCCTAACCCCTTACGTGCTACAATGATTCACGGACTGGCATTGCCCGCTTTTCATCTCCTAGGATTGCATTGACTCTGGAATACATCTATACAGGCTCACCAGATACCTTATTGTAGATCCACGGCTTCTACCAAACACATGTTTATATTCCTGGTTTGTCTTCACTTCATCCCAATACCCTTTAGAAAGTATAACCACACCCTGTCTTCTGGGCTTTTTCCTCAGAACCAGTGTACACTGTTCTCTCCACAAGGGAGTATAAGGGGCATTGCGTTTTTGATTTGGGGACTCCACAACTTCGGGACGCCACACCTTTTCTTAATGCCTCTCCATGATCGGCCTGTAAGAGAGGTGCAGGCAACCTTTCAAAACACTGAGCCACAATTTTGGGTATTCACCTGAGCATGTTTCGGACCAGGGCAAGGAACTGGGTTGAGGAAGTTTTTGTGGTTGAAGATCTACTGAGTACTCTCCTGACCCTCTTATGGATGAATTTAGGACCTTCTAGTAAAACATTCCTGCCCTACCCTGTGCAGTGTTTCCCAAACACAACAGTGCATCTGCCAGGAATTGATTCCAGGATATGCGGCCCTGTATGATCCTCAGCCGTATAGCCCTGTTTTTCTGACATTCCTCCTGGCTGTGCCAGAGATGCAAGAACAGGCTTCAGTTACACAGACGCAGTACTTTTGCTAGACTTTTTCCGGATGCCAGATCATCTCAGTCTATGGGGCCAAAACCATGTATGCACTCAGGACAGGGCACATGCTCTTGGTGATGCTGACAGAAACTTCCTCAGGACAAGAGCTGGTCCCAGCGCTGTAAAGCTTCAGGGTTCAAGTCAACTCAGGGTGCATAGTAGTTCCTCAGTCGCGGGGCTGAGATACACGAGAAGCAATTTCTGCTGCTCTGGATGTGCCCATGTGAATCAGAAATTCTTCTCCTGGCTAGACAGAGCCATAACTGTAGGGCTTTCTCCATCACAGGGACAGCATCCAAGTGGCTGAAATGCAACGCTGTAGGTAACTGCCAGAGTAAGAATCTCTTCCTCACAGTGCAACAAAGAGATACCCAGACCCAAACAACGGTAAGGATATAATTTATTGTAGGGCAGGCTCTTAACATCTTAGCGGGGGGGGGCTATACAGGATAATCATTATAGAATGGGCATCCAGGGGAGGGCATTTGAAGAGGATTCCACCAGAAAGCCCTTCTTCTTTGGAACATGTAAACACACATTTTAGGAAGAAAGGGCTCTTCTTGAGGGCATCTGTTGACAGGAGGGGCATCACTCTTACAAGCAGAGCCTCTCAGGATCAGAGAACCATCACTTAAGAAGACCATCCCAACTCATTGTGAAGATGTCTGGGCAGAACCAAGCTACTTCACAAAGACCCCACCATTTCCATTCGAGTTTCTATATCTAAAGTAACTGAGCCTGGCTACTTTCGCAGGACAAGAGATTTGAACATCTTTGAACTGCAGCGCCAATGGTAACACTTGCAACTCATACATTCAGCTAATGGACCTATTACTACAGTACCATTCTTGCTGAAGATACTGGACCGTGCAGCTTACCTGCAGATCCAAAACTACCTTGAATCAAACAATCTGCTAGGTCTATGACAATCCGGATTTCGGCCCAGACACGGGACCGAAACGGCTCTATTAGACCTAAAAACCCAGATCGAAGTCCTGAAGGACAAGGGCAAATTAGCAATGCTATTACTCCTCGACCTTTCTGCCGCATTTGATTTGGTTAACCACCAGATCCTTTGCAGGCACCTCCACTCTGCTGCCAACTTCTCTCCCTCCGCAGCGGCCTGGATCAAATCCTTCCTGAGCAACAGATCTATGAGGGTCTTTGCACCCTCCGCTGCCGCAGCTCCCTCCCCTATTCATTGCGGTGTTCCTCAGGGCTCTTGCGTGTCTCCTACCCTTTACAATATCTTTACGAAACCACTCTTCGATGTGCTCGACTATCTGGGTGTCTCCTACACCAACTATGCGGACGACACCCAGATACTCATTCCCATCTCGGGTGATTATCTTGCTGACACCAAGGCCCTCAATGACATCTACTTGGTCATCCAAGCCTGGATGGCCCAGCACCAGCTATGTCTGAACGACGATAAGACGGAGCTACTTATTCTAGGTACTTCACAACGCCTGAGCAAACTGGAGCCATCCTATCAGTCATTCATCATAGACGGCAACTCCATACAAGTCTTGAAAGACACCAAAACACTAGGCTTTTACCTGGATTCCACCTTTTCCTTGTCAAGACAAACTAATGCAGTGAGATCCTCCTCCGCCTACACGTGGAAACTCATTTCAGCCTGTAGACCTTTCCTCACCACCCACAATAGCGTCACACTAGCGAGAACACTTATCATGGCAAAAATAGATTACTGCAGCGCCCTATATCTAGGCACCAGCAAAGAAAATCTGTCCAAACTCCAAACCACCCAGAACAATGCAATTCGAGCGGCTCTGAACATCCCTCGTAACCACCACATCTCAGAAGCCAGAGCTAGCCTTAAGTGGTTACCCGTGAAGCAGAGAATTTCCCTAAAAACGCTTGCCCTCACGCACAAATGCCTAGCCAACAAGGCTCCGATCTATCTCTGCAGTCGGCTTACGCGCCACTCCACTGCCCGACCACTAAGAATTGCTCAGACTCACTGCCTTACTATCCCTAGGTTTAAGCTCCAAAAAGCGGGAGGCACTAGCTTCCCTGTCCTAGCCTCCAAACTTTGGAACACCCTCCCCGCTGCCATCAGAGCTGAAGACTCCTTCAACGCCTTCAAGAATAAAACCAAATCTTGGCTCTTTGACCAGCAATAGCTGTGTCAGACATCGGTCCTACTTACCCAACCCGCCTGTTCCCCTGCACGATTTCCGGTCTGCTACCTTTCCCAACTACCTCAGGGATACTTCCTCTGCAGAGCCTTGGGACACTGTACCATGTGTAAGATATGTAATTATTAAGTTTGTTTATTACGCTGTCTTGTTATACTTTTTTGTAATTTATCTCCCTGTATGTTCTTTTCTTGCAACCCTGTACAAATTGCGCCCTGACGCCCCCGGGCTTGATGGTTTGCGCGTTATAAATAAACAAATACAAATACAAATACAAATACAATGCACAGAAAACGAATGCAGATTCTACATAACAGGGCCAGCATTTCCATCTAAATGGCAGGAGAAATATGTAGAGGAACACAGTTGAGGATGAATTCCCCTTTGCAAGTATGGACTTACTGAAAGAGAAAAGACTGTGTACATTGTCTGACCAGGGACTTAATACAAGGATTAAACGAGACATAGTCATAATACTGCCTAGCTTTATAGGCATGCAATGCCCTTTACAGAATTAGCGTGACATGTTAAGCTTCTTTGTGATTGTCAAACCTTATTGGTCAGACCAATTTTAAGGTAGTAATCCTTTGTGACAGTGTTTTTTGGGGGCAGGGGGGCAGAGAGTCACAAGTGCACACTCACAGTCTACTATATGTTCTTTCAGAACCGCATGTGGCGCAAGACTCGATCCATCCAGAAAGGGTCTTCCTGCATTGGAGTGGATCCCAACAGGAACTGGGACGCTGGTTTTGGAGGTAATAACCTGCTCTTTCGTTCCCTATGACTATGAAGAAATGTCAGATTTCTTTCATCTGCATCGGGCCAAAAATTAGCCCCACTGAGAGAACTACAATATAGGATAACAACAACCATGCTGCAATTAAACATACAACCAACAGACGTAGAGTCCTGACACTCCTTCTAACTCCTCTATGGCCCCTCTGCCACATACTTCCTGCTACGCTGCCTCTCTGGCACCCACCACCTCCTGCACCCTGGCCCCTATGCCACCTCAGTCTACAGCCTCTGCCCACTCTTGGGCCCTTCTATTGCCTCCTCTGGGTGTACCCCAAGCCCGCACCCCTCCCTGGAAGTCTTTCAAATGTGGCAACCTGCTCCACTTAGCTACTCTCAAGTCTCGCTCTGCTGTCAAACCTTCCTCTGACATCTGCCACCTCCTTGAAGACCTTGACCTGGATGTCCTCGCTCTCACAGAGACATGGTTCAGGGCCAGCTCCATCACGAGTTTTGACACTCTCCTCCCCGAGGGCTACAAGATCCTCTCTGAGCCCAGAAATAGCCTATGGCATACTCCTCCTCAGAATGCTTACTCCGCAGGCTCTCTATCTCTGATGGCCTCTCTCTGACTGTGGCCACCATCTACAGGCCACCTGGCTAGGCCACCCTCTTTCTCTCAGAATGGGCTGACCTCTCTTCTTCTCTCCTTGGCTCAACCTCTAAACTTCTCCTCCTCTGAGACCTCAGCATCCACATGGATGCTTCTAATCCCTCCTCTGGGCTCTTCCGCAACCTATGCGACTCTCTCCCTTTCCACTCTACACTCTGGTCTGACACATTCTGCTGGACACACCTTGATCTCATCTCCTCAGACTTCCCCCTCTCTAGCCCTCTCACCACTCCTCTCTCTTGGACTGACCACTTTCTGCTTGCATCTCACCTGAAACTTCTTGTCCCTCAAGCAAAGCCTACCCCAGCACTACCACCTTCCTTCTCGGTCATTCGGCCCACAAAGCGAGTGTCAGTGGATGCCTTTGCCTCTACTTTCTTTGCTCCTCCTACTCCTGCGGCTGACTCGCTTGCTGACACAGCCCTCTCTAACCTTCATCTTTCCATCTCCAACACTCTGGACATCCTAGCCCTTGTCATGAGAATCTGTCTGAAGCCTCCCTCCAAGTACAACTCTTGGTACGACTCTGACCTCGCCACCCTGAAACTCAAGTGCAGGGTGGCTGAGAGGAAGTGGAGGGTTTCGGGCGCATCCTCTGACAAACTGGCCTGCCGCCTGCTCCAAAGGCAATACAGACTCTCTGTCCTCTCCAAGAAGAGGGTCCATATCCAAGCCCGCTTCTCTCCGGTCTCTAACAACATGGCCAAACTCTTTAAAATCTGCACGGTGCTGGCCAATCCTACTGCAGTCTCCACCACTCCTGTTCCCTCCCAGGCCCTCTGTACAGCTCTGGCCTCTCATTTCACCACTAAAACTCAGGACATCCTGTCTGTGATTTCCTCCTCCTCTTCCTCTCCTTCAACCACTCTCAGGCCCCCTTTGGCCAGCTCTCCCTCTCCTCTTCCTTTTTCCTCTTTCTCTCTGACAACACCTGACGATGTCTCTAGACAAGTCAGATCTATGAAAATGTCATCTAAACAGGTGCTCCACTGCTCCTGCAAAACCATTACCACCTCATTGCCACCCTCGCCCCAGCCTTGGCCAATTTCCGCAATAACTTTTTCGCACTGGAACTTTCCCCTCTCTCTTCGAGCACTCCCTTGCGCACCCCCTCCTCATAAAACCTTCTGCCGATCCTACATGTATGGAAAACTATTGCCCGATTTCTATCGCTCCTTTCCTGGGCAAACTCTTGGAAAAGCTGGCCATCTCCCAGCTTACCCTGCACACTGAATCTGTTGGCTGCCTCCATGACCATCAGTCTGGCTTCAGAGCAGCCAGAGGCATGGAGACTGCTCTCCTAAACAGCCATGAAGATCTGCTCTCTAACGTCGACTCCAGCTCTCCCTCTGTCCTCATCCTCCTTCACCTTTCCTCTGCTTTCGACACAGACAATCATGCCACCCTGATCAACCAACTCCATGTGAGCCTGTGCATCACTGATCAGGCCTCTGGCAGCCCTCCTTGGGCCGTCTACCATCGCCTTCCTGTGAGGCAAAAAACCTTGGTGTCATCTTCGGCTCCACTCACTCCTTCTCTCCTCACATCACAGACCTTGCCAAAAAGGCCCACTTCCAGCTGCACCTCCTCAGAGGTATTCTACCTTTTCTTACTTTCCACCAGAGGCTCACTGTCTCCAGAGCCCTGGTTCTCTCCAGGCTGGACTACTGCAACAGCCTCTTTCTCAATCTGCCTACCTCTACTATTCCCTCCCTGCCACTAATCCAGAACAGGACTGCAAGATTTATCCTTGGTCTCAAGCCCAGGGACCGTATTTCTCCAGGCCTCAAATCTCTCCACTGGCTCTCAGTGGCTGCAAGGATCAAGTTCAAGAACCTCTGCATCGTCCACAAAGCTTTCTGGGCCCAGGGTCTGCACTACATCCAACTCTCTCTTCTGAAATACCTTCCTTCTCTCAGCTACCTCCAACTCTCTGAGGGGCAGACGCTTCTCCAGGTGGCAGAGAGTGGGGGGTAGATCTCTCTCTTCTGCAGGTGCCTCCCTCCGGAACAGCCTCCCTGCCTCTCTCAGACTTGAGCCGGACCACCTAAAGTACAGCAAGACCCTCCTTTTTCTACTCTGCCTTCTCTCTCTCACTCCCTAGTTAACTTACTTGTCTGCTTCACCGACTAGTTGCTTGGTTCCCTTTGGGTCACACTGGGCACCTGGTCCCTCCACGGCCAGTCTTCCTTTGCACTGCCTCTTGGCCTGCTGCGCACTTAGGGGCTGTAACTGTAACCCCTAAAGTCCCCTGCCTTCTTGCACTTACCCAGAGCCGCCCTGACTGCACTTACTTAGAGCCATGTTGTCCTGATCACACTTAGGGGCTGTAACTGTAACCCCTAAAGCCCCCTGCCGCCTTGCACTTACCCAGAGCCGCCCTGACTGCACTTACTTAGAGCCATGTTGTCCTGATCGCACTTCCCCGCACTTCTATTCTCGTACGTGCACGATCTGAATTACACAAGGCCTAGTAGGATCGTTTGTCTTGTCCTCCCTTTGTCTTCCCTCCCTTGTCTTGTGGCACCTAGAAACACTTGTGTACAGTCGCTTTATCATATCAGATCACACTCCCCACTTGCACTGTTGCTCATTTCCCCCTTGTGCTGTCCCTCCCCCCCTTGCACTTCCATCCTTCCCCCTTGGGCGTCCTTCCTCTCGCCTTTGCACTGGTCCTCCTCCCTCTTTTCTTCTTCTTCTTCTTCTTCTTATTATTATTATTATTATTGTATTTATTGAGCGCAGACCTAGCTTCGAGAAGCAACAGAGCGCTTTACAGAGCTGTACAACAATACAGATACACAAGGGAGTGCTTTACAGAGGTGTACAACAGAACGGATATACAGCTATTTGTGCTGTCCCTCCTCCGTCACTTGCACTGTCCGTCGTCAGCTCTTGCGCTGTCACTCCGTCTCTTTTGCGATGTTGCTGCATCCCTTTTGCACTGTCACTTTTTCCCCCCATTGTGCTGTCATGGCTTCCCCCATTGTGCTGTCACTCCGTCACCCATTTCACTGTAGCTCCTCTCCCTTGTGTTATCGCTCCTCCCCCTTGCGCTGTTGCTCCTTCCCTCTAATACTGTGACTCCTTCCCCCTTGTGTTGTCACTCTGTCCCCCTTGTGCCGTTGCTCCTTCCCCCCATTTGCGTTGTCACTCTTTCCCCCCCATTTGTACTGCCACTCCTTCCTTCAAATGTTGTACGATGCTCATGTGTACTGTATCTGGCCTAAATTTCATTGGCTGGAGTTTTTAATTCTCCCCTGTGTTGCCATTTATTTCTTACCCCCCCCACACAGTGCTTCCTCACACTCCAGCACTACCCTTCATTCCTTCCCATGCTGTAATCTCTTCTTCCCTGTGCTGTCATTCCTCACTCCTTCCCTCCATGCTAAATGTAAAATGCAATAAAACTATAAATGCCAAAACTATTGGCATTGCCAATGTTTGTTTCGATGGTTTCAGTATTTTCTGTGATAAATGTTCCATTTTGCACTTTGTTGGCCCTAATGAAAGGGACATTCCAATTGTATCTGGAGATTCCATGACCATGAATCATGTCTCAAACTTCTCTATGAACTATACTTTTCTACCCGGGCTGTGGGTGAGGGGTCCTTTGCCGTCCAGTAGGCCAGCAAGTAGGCATAGACAGTTGACTGGCCCTTGGGAGGAAGGGAGATCCCGGGTTGGGTTCTGTGACTGTCCGCACTGACATTGGCTCATCAATGGACCTGGCACAATTCAGAAAGCTGATAGGCCATTAGGCCACTGGTGGGTTGCAGGGAGCTTCAAGTTACATGATCAACTTAGCTTGCAGCGTGCAGCAATCATGGGGGCCATTAATTATTTTTGAAGATTAAAATTACGACCTGTTTACCTCCAAGTGACTGTTCATCTAGTTCAGAGGTCGGCAACATTTGTCTCAGCAGGTGTTTTGAACTACAGCTCCCATCAGCCCTAGCCAGTTTATTGAATGGTGAGGGATCTTTGGAGTTGTAGTCCCAACATCTGGAGAGCCGCAGGTGGCAGACCCCTGATAGTTGCAATGTACAGCAGAAAGCCGGGGTCATACAGGAGTGCATCCCTATAAAAAGGAGGTCATGACCGGAAGTGCGCTCCTTCACCCCCCTCCAACCCCCCCCCCGTGCATGCTCTTCCAGTCTCCGGGCCTGGTGGGGAACCCTGCACTGCCTGCAGACGTCTGTTTAATGTGGCGTGCTCCTGTTTTCCCTTTATCCCTTCACATTCTCCTTTGTTACTTTCCCCCTTTTCTGGGAATGAGGTCTATGCAATCAGAACCCGCTTCTTTTATTGCTCCCGGCACTATTTCTACATGTACTTCAAACAGCACACTGCCTCCCACTGCCCTCTTCGGGTTTTATTAAAGCAAATTGCTAAACGGAAACAGTGTCCATTGTTATCTCGATTTGCAATCAATGCTTCACTTCTCAATGGTTTATTTTATTTTCACTTGATTTCTACCAAATGCCCATCCCTGCCACTGGGCAGCCGAAGTGGTCACAAGCGGGCCAATCTCGAGATCCACCATCCATCCTGTTTGAAGAGTTCCCTCTCTCGATGATGCCCACTTCAGATGCCCTTGATGAGTCCTTTAACTCCATACCCCCACGCCCTTCACCCTCATGGTAAAACCCAGCATCTCTCCATCCTTCACTGACTCAACCTACAGAACCAAGTTCCGACCAATATTTTCAGAAAGAGAGCGCAGTGTTTTCAGATTGCTAAAATAATAATTGGGGTATTATTATTAATTGTCTAGTGGGCGAAGGTGCAATTCCCATAGGGCTATACCCCCTGTGCCACTCCCTCCAAATCCCACTAGAAGCTCATTATTTTGCCTTAAGTGACTATTGCATTCTCCTCATCCATGTAACATACTCCCCTGTTATTACCCCAGGCTTTAGCTGAGGCCTGCCCTACTCTGCATCTATCTCTCTTTCCATCTTCGCTCTCAAGCGTAATCTGTGGTATGCCCTAGCAATACCACCTGTAATGACTACACTTACTATCGTAATGATGCGCCTGTACGTAACACGTATTTTGCCTAAGCTATTCACTTTGTTAAGATTATGCATCCCGTCTGGGAAACTTGCAGGTAACCATTAATTTGCAAACTCTGCGCCCAGATACAAATACAAATTAGCAGCGCCCGGTTATTAACTGAAAGGAATTGGAGAGCTCTGGAAAATATTAGCACCCTCTGTTGTCAAATCTGAAGGTCAGCTAAATTAGGGTATTTGGCGACCTCAAGTTTTGCACTTGCCACGCTCGTAAGAAATGGTGTTCTGCATAAATGTGGAAACCTGAGAGCAAGTGATTTTTTATGCCTGGCTAGTAGCTTGGAGCATGAAATGTGTTATGTTATCTTACATTTCTAAAGCTCAAAAACTGTCTGTAGACTTCTCGGCACTAGGATCCACTGTAACACACAACACTTCTCCACAGAAAACCAACACTCATGTTTCAGGAGCAGCCATGTTTTTGTGGCCTTCTTAATGCCAGTTGGCCTTCCAGCTTCTTTACATGTAGTGGAATATTTACTGAGAGATTATTCCAGAGACCTGTGGCCAAGGCTGAGAAACCTCTTTCTCCTCATAGTGTTTTTTAAACTTCTGTTATCACAGGTGGGGGCTGTTCTAGATGGAAGGATCCCCTTTGTTCTGTAATGGTCCACATTCATCGCAGGGGCTATGGACTATCCACAGGGTTCCTGGGGGCAGGAGCCAGTGTAGTCTCGCCAGTGTCATTGTGGCAGGGTCTGTGGCTGTGATTTTGTTACTGTTCAAGCTGTGCTGTTCTGTAGCCACAGGAGACTGTTGATTATGAATAGATGAAGTCCCAGGTATATACTATAACTGTGATCAATGTGCCATATGATATGATATTTATAACCCGCTTAATACCCAGAGGTTTCTAAGCGTGGACCCGGGGATCGAACCTGTGTGGCTCTGTGTCATCTTGCTTCCAAGGCGAGCACGTTGCCCTTGAGCTATTCTCTTGAAACAATAAACTATATAGATGGAAGAGATAGTCATCCCAGGTCTTACTATAAAGGAAGATATCGTCAATGTAAGCTCCACAGAAATCAGAGTAGGGTTGTAACATTTGATCCATGAGGCATTGGAAGGTGGCTGGTAGTTGCAGGGCTAAGATGGCCCGCACCTTATGATCGGGGTAGAGAATTGGGAAAAGTCTCTTTAAAAGTGTCAGGAAATTGAAGTCTGTTTTTGTCTCTCCTACAACCTGAAGCTCCAGTGAGAGCTTAGTGTCCACCTGTATTTCAACGTCTGCACTGAAATGAGCAGACCCCCAAAGCCTGTATGCCAATGATCTTAGGGCCAGCAGTCCTTTGGGGGTACCTGCAACCTTGTTTTATGTCTTTGTGGCATTTAAAATCGACTTGGTTTCTGCCATCCAATGGTCCCTTGCCAGTAGGAATTCTGTAAAGCTAGATCTTGCCACAGGAGGTGCAGGTAGAAGTTTGATTAATAGCTCTGGATTATCTGTGTAGTAGGACTGCATATCAAAGGACTCAAGCCGCCTCATCCACAGCCGCCTCCTAGGGTTGAACAATAGGGGCGATAGGGCTGATGCCTGAGGAACCCCACTGGTAATCTTAGTAAAGGCTGAACAGAAAGGTGGGGCAGCCACTGCATACTGCCTGCTTTCTGAGAATGCTTTTATGAAGTTTAAGGCATCGCTTTTGATTCCAATTTAGGAGTCTGGTCAGTGGGAATGCATCACCCGCTATATTGAATGCTGCTGATACAATCTGCATTGCATGTCTCCAACAACTCTCCGATGACCATCCACTTAAGGCCGGTGTTGATGGAGGCATCCCCCCATTCTGTGCAGCAAATCGGGGGGATCTGGCTCTTCTGGGGCTGAGAACGTTATTGCCCTTGACATGTTGATGGAGTTGGCATCCTGGCCATTTGCTCTATTACTTTTACCGAATATGGCAGGTTAGATATTTACTTCATATTGGCTAAGTCTTCTGGATCAGCTTTTTTTTTTTTTAATGGTGTCATTACACTAGCCTTTTTTAGTTTGAGCTATTAGTTGGGACTCATGTGCTACCTATACGCCACAGCTGTTGCCTTGGAGTTCAGCTAGGAGGAAGATGACATGTGAGGAGGAACATACAGCCTATAGGCGTTGCTTGATTATTTACCCACCCATTGACTATCCATATCCATGCTAATCCCTATGGCCATTAATACACACTACCTGACCCTCCCGATCCAAAACACATCCCCATGGGATCTCTTTGAGCTAGCTTTATCAAGCAATAGCGTAACCCTTTAGCTTGTCATGCTATTTCTAAGGAGTCTGCTGAGAGTTAATGGCTTAATTGCAGCTGTAAATGTGCTGCTTGTGTCATATAAACGTGTTAATAAAGTATTCCTTCAGCCAATTGATATATATCGGGTCCTTGCACTGTAACCCTGGTAAACACAAACATTGATAAGGCCTGCGCATCCATAGAAGATAGGCATTTGCAAGGTATCGCTATTTTACACACTATTTTCCAGCTGTTGTCCTCTTATGGCTAGCTAATACCGTTATGGTAGCGCCAAACAATTGCCTATCCCATGCCTACACAAAAGCCAAAACTGTTTACTTTGCCCAGGCTTGGTCATATTTTTAGAGTCTAACAGTGCGAAGGGAGGAGTTAGTGACTGCTGATACCTTTTCAGTGAAACAGACTGCACCATTTGCTCAGCTGCATTGAAACGAGGATGCAATCTGAGGGGGGAGTCTGGCAACTTTAGAAGTCCTTTGGAATATCAGAGGATATGAGCTGCAGGGAGATTGCCAAGAGGTTAGGCATACTTGTGAAGGGCTAAGAAAGCGAGACTGGTTATGAAGCATATAGTGAGCGGTAGCACAAAACAGATGATGACATAGAGTAGGTAGGGCGGAGGGTGGGTAGATGAAGTACAGTGTGAGTGAGGTTGTACATATTAGATAAACACAGAACATGGTGGGTGAAGTGTAGAGGGCATATAGGGGATGAAATGGCACAGGTTGAATGTGTGTCGGTGACCCGTCTTATCTGGGAGTTGAGCGTGGACCTTTCATGGAGGAATGTTCTGCCTCTCCCGGTAGCCACCATGTCGGCTGGTGATGAAATACAGCCAACAGTCAGAAGGCCACTAGGAGGGGAAGACCCAATAGGAGGAAAAATCCAACAGAGTGAAAATCCTCCGAAATTCAGCGACCTGGAAAGCAGAGCGCCAATTGGTGCATGCACCAAGCCGCAGTAAGACTGTCCCACGTGCAACGATAACGTAGCAGGGATTATGGATACGCTGGGAGGGTAACGCTTACTCCTATCCAACCACCACCAACAGCCCCACAAGTGCCAGGTGAAGCTACAGCCTCAAGCCGTGAGAATGTGGTGGGCACAGAGTGGGTGAACAGCCACAGAAGGGGGATCACACAGTGGGGGAGGTGGGGCAAGTGTGAGAGAGGCACATTGTGTGGCGAGAGGTCAGTGTGCAAAGGGGGCACAGAATATGCAAGAGGCACATAGTGGCTGATGAATCACAGAGTGGGTGAGGGGCGCAATGTGGGTGATGCCAGTTCGGAGGAAAGGGCACGCAGCGGGTGAAGGTATTCATATTGCAGGGGGGGCACGGGATGGTTAAGCGGACCTAAAATGGACACATTTCCCACCCATTGGGCTCCAGGATGCACATTTCTCCACTGTCAAACTAATGTGTCCTAAACATCTTGGTATCGACACCCCACTGTGCCACGCTGCAACCACCTGCAAACACCATTTACACATCTATGCAAGTTGATAGCGATGTTACTGTTTTAACATGCTTTAATACAGTAGTTACCACTGGTTCTCAAGCATTCATTGGGGCGAAAGCAGAATGAGCCCCCACAAGCTGGTCCCAATCATCTACTATTTGAAGGGTGATCACCCCTCTTGCCTGCCCTCCAAGGTCTGGACCTATTTTCATCCCTGCCAATGGGGGTATGATTCCTGATCCGGGCATGATTCCTGGCACACTAGTTAGATGATGGGCATAGTATCTAGCAAACTAAGATAGAGGATAATTGTGGGAGCAACATACCCGATGAAGACTTTATTATTTGACCAACTTGTGTGTAACGGGGGCATGCGATTGTTACTAGCACAATGACTACTTACGATGGACCGTTATTATTGGCACATAGAACTATAAGCATTGTTTCAGCATTTTCCATCCATATGTTATTTTGCCAAAGGTCTGCCCCATCATATAACTACTCTGCCAATAATCGTGGTCCATCATATAGTCATTGTAACAGTAACACCCTCCCCCGCCGCTTTACATGAACATTGGTCAAATAATGATGTCTGCATCAATGATCATTTCCATGTGGTTTCATAAACCATACTTACTGTGTTAACTTTTAGTTTGGCTCTTGTTGGTCATGCATACCTTTTTTCTTTTAATTTACTCCACCTCTCTCCCTTCCACTACCTCCCTGCCAGACCTCTTCTCCCAATACCAGGCCTGCACGCATGCACAAGTACATCTATTGAACGGAGCATAGCACAGGGGCAATGCACTGGTCTTCGAAGCAAGACCACACAGAGCAACAGAGGTTTGAATCCCAGATCCACGCTTAGAAACCTAACTCAGGTATGGTATTAGGTGTGTTATATAAAAAAACAATTAAGTAAATAAATAAATGTGGGTCGTATGACCAACAGGAATCAAACTAAAAGTCAACGAAGTAAGTGTGACCACAGATGATCAATTCTTAAATAATGAGGGCCTGAATAAAGACCTTGTGACTGGTGCATTGCTTTGCTTAAAGACTATATAAAAGTGGTGTAGTTTCTGGCAAACTCCACATAGCAGCTGGCACAATAATAATCAGATGAGACATGAAAACTAGCACCAAGCCTTTTCCGAGCTGGACATTGATTAATGGCATAAAGATGATCTGATGGAGCTTGAGTACTGGCACATTGGTCTCGCTAGCTGGGCTTGCTTACTGGCACAATAACTACATGAGGGGCCATGAGTACTGCTCGTTGAATAATGTCTACACAGGAACTATCTAATCTGGCCTGAGTGTTGGAACAGCAGCTATCTGATGATGCATGGATTGTGGCACAATAACTATCTGGTGGGGCACTGCTACATCTGCCACAATATCTGTCCAAGAGCGGTACATCAATGGCACAATAATGATGGCATAGCTATGATACCCATCTGTAATAATGAATTGGGCTCACTTGTTTTTCTACAGGCCCTGGGTCCAGCAGCAATCCATGCTCGGAGACATATCATGGTGCTAGGCCTCATTCTGAGCCGGAGATCCAATCCATCGCAGGTGCAGTCCTCGGCCATGGGAACGTGAAGGTTATGCTCACCATCCACAGCTACTCCCAGATGTTGCTCTTTCCCTACGGATACAAGAAAGAGCACTGCCCAGACCACGATAAACTGGTGAGCTCAGCTTTAAGGGCTGTGCTTCAGAGTGTGACACATTTTCCTGCATCTGCAATGGGTGCCATGTTTGAGTATTCTTATGTAAAGGAGTTGGCCAGGAACTCAAAGAAATCACTGTTAAGAAAGGGACCGGCTTCCGTCGCTGTGTATTTCCCCCTATGATTGGTACACGTACAGTGCTCGCTTGTCTCCTGAAGCTAGGCCTGCACTCAATAAATACCCTAATTATAATAATAATAAAATATTAAGAGGGCGAGAGAAAGATAACATGCAGGAGGTAGATCACGCAAAACAGAGATTAATTAATGAAGGAAGAAAAAAGGAAAAAGAATTTGATGGAGGAGAATATGTATATGCAAGAAATGAGAAGAAAAAAGAGATGAATTATAAAAAGAAAGGCAAAGTAAAACTCGACAAGGTGAGAGAATTGAGTGAGGGAAAAAGGTAATGCAGAAGTACAGGAAGCATGTAATTGTAAATTGCAATTGTTTATTTGTAAAACACTTATACACAAGTGAAGTGCTTCAAAGTGCTTGTAGGCTACGAAGGAGGCGAAGGTGAATAAGGGAAGAGCAGAGGCTGAATGACAGGAGACAGACATAAGTGGGCTGTATACTCAGGGAACAAGGAAACATGGGAACAGCAAAATAATGTGTCACTCTAGTTACTGTCACCCACATATCCAGTCTTTGATGGCATGATACCACAATAGAAAAATCAGTGTCCTGCCCGCAAATAAGGTATTACGGAGTGGACAAGCAGTGGGTACTGTAACAGCAGGATTGGAAGTCAATGTGTTCATAAAAAACCGAGCAAAAAGGTAAATCTCCCTTCGAACAGAGCACTCAAAGGGCAGAAGAGCGAATCTTGAATGAGAAAAAACACCATAAACCAGGAATCTAGCAGTACCTAACTTCACGTGTCACCACCATTGCGACATTTGGACTGGGTGCATTTTTCTTCTTCACTCCATTTGGGCATGGTGTGCACGGTGGCCCGCGTTAAGGGGATTTATGGTGCAACCTCAACCTGCCTGGGAAGCTGGTGGCATCACAGAACACCACTACATGACACCTTTCACTATCCAATGTATTCAGCAGCAAAAGCTCTCAAGCTGATAGCAAAAGTGGGAATTAGGATGGATTCACTTAGCACTGTGTTCATGGGTTGAGAGGCACTGACCCACAGCCAGGCTTCAGGCTTTCCCTTAAGATTTCCATCAATTATCTAGTGGTTGCAGCGCCTCGGGGGTCAAACTCAGCTCTTAAGAGGAGAGAAGAGTGTTTTAAGAATACTTAGTACCACTAATAGCATTAAATACGGGGATATGCATACATAAATGTCAGCAAAATATTACTTTATCTTCTGTGAAGGTCAATAAAATGATGTACAGGTTACAGGTAGGTAGACTTGCTAGTGTGTCTTGAGAGGTCTGGGTCACGTGCCTACTGATTAGGTTCACTAATAATGCTTAAAGTTGAAATTGCCCTTCAAGTCCCATGTTCGACAGCTAATCCCCCAGGAGCAAATTGGCATCTGTAGTCGCTTCAATGCAAACTAGTCTCTCATAGAAATAGAAAACAATCAGGAGAAATGAAGTAGCTTCTGATTGCCTGAGTGGAACACTGGTCCTGATGTTGCGACACTCACAATGTAATGTATAGGCCCAATTTTAAAGGTAGGTCTACGGTTCTGTATTGTCCAGATGCCTCTCTGGAGGCATCTAAATGTAAGGGAACCTTGTGGTCTGAAATGTACAGATGTTTCCAGTCACCAGCTGTCAGCATTTTGGGTCCTTGCAAGATTGGCAGTCATTGCTGGTGGTTCCCAGTCTCCTGTGATCCAGGTACAGTTACGCTAGTAATGAAGTTCTGCAGGTAGCTGGTCTCTGGAAGAGCCATTGAAGAAGCCACTGGGGTAAAGCAAAGATGGCCGTGCTGCTGAGCGGTGAAGCTGTCTGGTAACAGACGTCACAGTTCCTGTTACCAGTGCCTCTACATTTCTTTCACAGTTATTAGGTTTTATGTTATCTTGGGGTCTGTCTGGTACCGATTATCTGGCCATCATGTGCTCTGGCCTCTTCATGTCAGGTCCATTTTGGGACGAGAAGCAAGGATTTATTTTGGTGCAGTGTACGGTTGAGGCTTAAACAAGACCGGGCCAAGGGAGGAACCACTTCTTCGTTCTATCTGTTGTCAGCAGACACTGATAGAGCATACCCAAGAGGTCCTTCTTGGCAATATGCAGTCGGGCAATGCTCCCACAGGGTCCTCTTCGGTTCGCCTTCCCTTCCGTAGGCACTCAACCCCAAACTCAGCTTCTGTTGTACCCAAGTAAGAATGTGCACGCGGTATGCTGTGTGATCATTAACTTTGAGCTACGCTAACCTTAAGAGGCTTAGCATCACTCAGAGGCACGTCACTGGTGAGGCCACAGGCTGTTATTGATCAGGAGGAAAGTCTGCAAACCGATCATGGAACAAGCAAAAAGCACAGAGCCCTCTTGCCAGAGGTACAGGTTAGGATATTCGACCTCTTAATAGTGCAAGATGCAGGAACAAGATTGAAGCAAACTGAATTAATTATTCACTTATAACGCCAGGTGATAACTAATATTTTATATCTCAAGATGCCTGTATAAGCAAATGTCAATCACCGTTGGGCGATTTAGCATTAACTGCATGAACTGAGTTATAGGTGCATCTGAACCTCAATGTCTCAATGTTGAATATGCTCCTGTGATGGCTCAGTTGGTAAAATGTTTGCTCCGTAGCCTGATGGTCACACGTTGAAATCGTCATGCATGTTCTTTTTATTTTAACTGATTGAAATTATAATGTTTTCATCCGAGAATGCACCATGACATTGATGGCCAAAATGAAATGACCAGGCAGCATGCTTCTAATTTTATTTCGTAAATCATTTCTTGGTGAGTGAAAGACCTCAGGCTGAGCAGGATTGTATGATAATAGGTCTGAGATGGTTCTGTAGAAGCAATTCACCACTGAGAAGGGTCAGTAAGTCTGGTGTGTAGTGCTTTGTTCAGCTGCTGATGGTTCTGCGTACTTCTGCTGTGGTGTGTGTAGTGTCCTGCATGCAGTGAGAACATTGAATGTTGCTATGTGTGCCTGTGTTGTAAGTATATAGGAGGAGTTTCCAAGGATGTCACTTGGTGTAGATGAGGGAAGTTGGATGATCAAGTGGCTGCTTTCTAGAGCAGGGGTCTGCAACCTTTGGCTCTCCAACGTCCATCAGTCGTAAGCAACACCAGCAATGGTGAAGTTTCATGGGAGCCATAGTCCAAAACATCTGAGAGCCACAGGTTGCAGATCCCTTTTCTAGAGAGTCTCTTAATTGTCTACCTATCTGCTGCTGTAACTACAATAACAACTTGTTTTACACATTCCGGAGTACTGCCTGGATCCTGGTCTGCCTCCAATATTGCATGATACTTTCATGTGCATTACATTTTCACCTTACATTTTGTCTTGATTCACCTAACATTTTGTCTTGATTTTGGCCTGATTCACCTTACATTTTGTCTTGATTCACCTTACATTTTGTCTTGATTCACCTAACTTTTTGTCTTGATTCACCTAACTTTTTGTTTTGATTCAACTTACATTTTGTCCTGATTCACGTTACATTTTGTCTTGATTTTGTATTGATTCACCTTACAATTTGTTTTGATTTTGTTTTGATTCACCTTACATTTTGTCTTGATTCACCTAACATTTTGTCTCGATTCACCTTACATTTTGTCTTGATTTTGGCCTGATTCACCTTACATTTTGTCTTGATTCACCTTACATTTTGTCTTGATTCACCTAACTTTTTGTCTTGATTCAACTTACATTTTGTCCTGATTCACGTTACATTTTGTCTTGATTTTGTATTGATTCACCTTACAATTTGTTTTGATTTTGTTTTGATTCACCTTACATTTTGTCTTGATTCACCTAACATTGTGTCTCGATTCACCTTACATTTTGTCCTGATTCACATTTTGTGTTGATTTTGTTCTGGTTCACCTTACAATTTGTCTTGATTTCGTTTTGATTCACCTTACATTTTGTCTTGATTCACATAACATTTTCTCTTGATTCACATAACAATTTGTCTTGATTCACCTAACATTTTGTCTCGATTCACCTTACATTTTGTCCTGATTCATATTTTGTCTTGCTTTTGTCCTGATTCACCTTAAATGGTGTCCTGGTTCATATTTTGTCTTGCTTTTGTCTTGATTCACCTTACATTTTGTCTTGATTCGCCTTATATTTTCTCTTGATTCTAGAACACTCTTGCTAAGGAGGCAACGGATGCATTGGCCAAATTGCATAATACCAAGTACACCTTCGGGACCACCTTAGAAACCATCTGTAAGTGATGCTGTCTGGGTTCCCCAAGAGTTTACTGGGAAGTGCCCCTCAGTGACTAAGAAAGGGAGGAGAATGGAGAGTTCTTCGGAATTGATGTCATGCTTTTACCTATCAATTGTGAGGTATGGGAAATTCGTTATTTGAGTGGATTGCAAGACGAGTACAGTTCCCAGACACACTTCTTCTCCAACCTCATAAGAGAGATGGTGGCCCATTTGTTTGCTATGCATCCCAAAACTATATGTGTACAAAAGCACACACACTACATATATACATATATGTACTGTGTGTTGCACAGCGTAAGTAGGTCATAACCTCCAATCAAAACCTTCCCCATCACATAATGGTAACACTAAATTCTCCCCTGAAACATCCTTGACATGCACCTAATGTCTCCAAACCAGAATATCGACAAAATAGGAATTGTCTAATTTCATCATCCAGTACTTTCACCATAGCAAATGTACTTGTGAAGTGCAGTGCACATTTTGGGAGTATAGACCGATGTCTATCACTACCCAACCCATGGTGCTCTTTTTATTCACCTTGGAGGGGTGAAGGGTTGAGCAGGCTTACTGGCCTTTGACCCTGTGATATGCTGGGAAATTCAGATCCCTGTAGCCGATGTACCAGTCCATTGCGTCACAGACCCAACGTATTTTCTGACCAGGATAATGTGACGTTTTAAGTCCATTCATAGCATATGAGGTGGCACACATTTGATGGTGTGTTTGGACAACACTTTCCCTGTCATTATCACAGTACGGCGAAATAAAGTACATTTCGGCATTATTGCTGGAGACATTTTTGTGTCGGGTATGTGACTTGATGCATTGCACAGTCAGTGGTTGGATATTTGGGTTTTTTGCCCCATCTTGTCTGGTTGCTGGTTCCAGGAATGGTGTTATTCTTACCCCTGGCTTTTGAAAGACACTTGCTGCCACAACACAGAAGAAGTACACCTGCGAAAGCTTTTGGTATCCCGGCGACACGTGTGAGACGATTTTTCCAATTTCTTTTCTCTTTTTAATGTGAAAGTTTTACAATTACACAAATAAATAATTTATAAATCTTTCATAAATATGTCTTCAGTATGGGATTCCTTAAAAGTCCCAAACGTTATCACATTGTGTATCATAGGAATTCTTGGTAGGGAAAGTTTCATGTGTTCCCCACATCTGGCCACTCAGATGTTGACGTCATTGCCACGCGTGCATTTCTCTTCATAGTCATTGAACCAGAACTCTCTTAAATCAGAGCCTCTTTTTGCTTTCATTTACGTAGAATGCATATTCTTCCTATTGTATTTTGAAGAACAATGAAGAAGAGTATTCGTTGATCTAGACTACTTTTGGATCAAATACAAGAACTGCTGTGGGGTTTTACTGAGGCAATAATGGAATGCTTGAGGACTGTCCTGGCCATTGACAGTCCAAGAGCCTGAGTTGGGAGGTCAAAGCGTTCTGAGGGCATTCTACAAGTGGTAAAGGTTGTTTCCTGGAGGGACAGGTATAGGTGGACATGTGTGGACACAATCAGTATGAATCTGTTGTTACCCTCGCAGAGTACCGGCATATATATAGTGGACCAAGACATTGGGTAAAGCTCCTGTGCCTGCTGTAACATGGCATCTAGTGGACTTTATGTGTGTTTTACTCTACAAAACCGATTGCAAACTGTGTGACTTTTTACCTAATTTATCACAGAAAGTACAGTGTAAAATGCACCATTTTCATCAATTATTTTAAAACTATTCTCTGGGGAGAACCGCCTCCCCCGCATCCCCCAAGCACCACGTCATTGGTTTGCGCTGCGTCACTGTGGCCGGTCACTCCTGCACATTCAGAGAGTCCACATTTCCTGAAACCTGTTTCAAGTTTTCAGTTGCAACACATCGTCAAAGCAGCCGCATCCTGGATTACTGTAGAGATCAGCAATGAAGTGTATCATCATCTCCTAGGCCAGCCAGCCTATGAGGGAGCCGCCTTCTCTGGAAGATGCTGGCTAGGAAATAGCAGCAGCAGAGGCATAGCGCCTATAAGGACATATGGAGAATTTCGGGGAAGAAGGTGCTTCTGAAAATCTGATCGGGTTACAGTAGAGAAATTCACATGTATAGCTTGACTTAGGGGTAAGCATGCTGTCAGACCTTGTGGTCAGGTCTGTTTCAAATCATACTTAGCAGAGAGGTTGGCCCAAATTAATATCTAGTGGTCTGTACGCAGGTTCCTCGAGCTTAACACTGCCTTCTGGCTGCTTCAAATAATTTCAATTATTCCTAGTATGGTTTGGGCACAGAGTTGAGATTGTATTAACGGCCCGGAGGTGAGTATTATGCCATAATATCTTTTCTTTATTTTAAACAGCAATAAGTATTCAAATCCTTCAACTAATGCAGGAGGAAAATATCAGTCTATAATAAAAACTGATGACAGACCAGAGTTCAAAGTGGGCGGGAACTAACGGATAAATCCTTCCCTTACTTTATGTGATTCGGAGTACTGTTCTGGAAGGCCAGTTTGCTTTGATTTGTTTAACTTCTCCCCTAGTGGGGTTTTGAACCTGTGCCTTGCCAATAACAACCCAGTGTTACATCTAATTGCGCTATCTTGCAGGGGATGAATCAACTTTGTTTATTTTCATAGACTACTGCAACATAAAACCCGTTCCCAAACAGTCAGAAAGCCCAGCTCAGCAGCGATCTGTAAATTGCTGTAGTTGCAGCCACTGACGTATTTATAGTTAGGCCGAGCAGGCTGTGGCCTAGAGTGGCAGACTGTTATTGGGAGCTGCACACTGCAGCAGGCTGTGAGGGTCAAAGAGTACGGACAGAACAGGAGTGATGAACTTCCCAGAAGCTAGAACACACTCAGTACGGACAATGAGCGGTGCACCAAAGCAGCGAGAACCAGAGCAGGAAGGGCGTGCTCCTCTGAGCGGTCTTTCATTCCGGCTTCCAGCATCGGTTAATCTCGAAATTTCATGATTGAATTTCAGGTATGTTAAAAGTTAAATAAGTTCCTGCTTTGGATAGAAGATTTAATCAGCTTCCCTGTATTGAACAGGATGTGTAAACTTACTGAAACTTTATCAAACAGCATAACGAGGTCTTTACAAAATCAAACGCACTACTCGTGTCGCGGGGCCGCTCCCTTTATTTATATGAATGCGCGACAGCAGAACGTTACCGGTGTGCCACGTTGTTGAGGGTGACTGGCGCCCCCCGCGCGCTTCGCCGTAAGCCCTGGCCCCAAGAACTCAGACCAACACGTCCGTCTTGGTTCGGGCTTCCCGGGGGCTCTAACGCGGCCGGGAACGCCCCGTTTATTTATACTGCATGCGACGGCGAGCAACGTCACGCAGCCGCGTGCGCGCCCGTCATCGGGCAGCGCCACACTCCTCCTTTTTCGGGGAGAACCAACAACTATCATTGAACTATTCACTGCAAACTATATAACACTGCAATTGAAACAAGTCATGAGAACAATGGGACAACGAAAACAAATCACACAACCCCTGTTCCCTGAACACCCCTTTATTGGCATCCACCCGGGTCCCCTTAGCTAGACTTTCTCACCCTCTGGATCTTCAGCCAATTGTCCCAGCACGTAATCTGGTTTCCCCCGCCCAGTCCTCTGGGGGTACCTCCGGCTCGCCTCCGGCACGGGTGATCTGTCTGCCGACAGACCCCGAACCGGGGACTCCGGCATGCAGGGTGGGTCTCCCTCGTTCTCCAGGACTCCTATCAGGTCCGGGTTAGGAGGTGGGTCAGTTCTAGGGTCTCTGATCTTTTTGAAGAAACTCACGTTGCACGTCACTTCCGACCATCCATCCGACGTAGTCACCATGGAGCCCCGGACAGCCACGACATCCAGTGGCTCAGGCTCGTACGGCAAAAAGAGTTTTCCATGCGGGTGTCGATTGCGAATGAGAACCTCATCGCCCGGCTCCAGCTGTTGTGGGCGAAGCCCCCTCCGCACATTTTCTTGCTCAGTTCTTGCTTGCCGGTCCATCTCGACTCGTTGGTGGTCAATCACCGCAGGTTCTCGCTCTCCGACCTCCGGCAACAGCCCTCGCGGACACCTTCTGAACATTGCCTCTGCTGGGGCCACCCCCGTGGACGCATGTGGCGTGGTGCGGTATACCCTGAAGAATTGGTACAGGGCTCGCTGTAGGGACTGCCCCTGTCCTTGGGCAATTCTAAATGTTTTATTGAGGGTCCTCATCAGGCGTTCCGCCTCCCCATTCACTCGAGGCCACAGAGGCATGATCTTCCGGTGCACCACCCCGCAGCTCACCATCAGTTCAGCAAATCGTTCACTCTGAAAGGGCGCACCATTGTCCGAACACAGCGTGTGAGGGAATCCGTGAGCCGCGAACAACTTCTCCACCGCCACTACCACGTGTTCAAACGCCACGGACTCCACGAACTCCACCTCGGGGTACCGGGAGTACTCGTCCACCACGACTAGGAAGTGGGTGCCCATGGTGGTGGACCCAAAATCGGCATGAACCACCTCCCACGGCGGCTCCCGCTGTAAGGACGAGGCTGCCTGACACCAGACACAAGCCGCCACAAATTTGTCCACCTTGCGTTCCAGCTCGGGGAGCCACACCTTCATCCGGAGGTGGGCCTTGGTCTTGGCGGCCTCCTGGTGGCCCCGGTGTGCCAGCGCGATCACCTCACCCACCTTTGACTGGGGAACTACAATCAGATCACCCCGAAGTAGCAGGCCCGACGCCGAGAAGGACAGTTCCTCGCGAACCTTCCATAGTTGTTCTAGACCAGTCCGGGCCTCCTGAGTGCGTCCCGCCAGGGGGGCCTCGAGCGCTGACTTCCAGGAGCCTTGCTGCATGGACTGCCTCAATACTTTGAAGCACTCATCCTGTGCCGCCGCAGCCTCTAGCTCCTGCAGAGGCATGGCATTCGGCGTGGCTGCCTCTACCACGACTTGGACATGCTCCTCAGCTTCTTGCTCACAGATGTCACGGTCTCCTTCTCCAGGCGCTCCAGGGTGTCTGGATAGGTAGTCGGCTGCGTAGCTCAAGGATGGCCGGTAAACCAGGGTCACCCCTCACTCCAAGAGAGCCAGCATCCACCTCTCAATGTGTGCCGGCGGTTTGGATGACGACCCCGCTAGGATGGGCAGCAGAGGTTTATGGTCAGTAACCACCGTCACCGGGCGTCCGAGTACATACAGCCGGAAATGGCGACATCCCCACAGCACCGCCAGAGCCTCGCGCTCAATCTGCGAGTAGCGTTGTTCGGCGTCTGACAGCGCTTTGCTGGCATATGCGACTGGCCGGACGCCGCCATCACGGTCAATCTGTGTCAACACCGCACCCAGGCCGAATGGGCTAGCATCAACGATGATCTCCGATGATAGGGCGGGATCAAAGAATGACATCGTGTCCTCGGCCGTGAGGGCGCCCCTAATGTCATCAAAAGCCGCCTGTTCGGGCGGACCCCAATTCCAGACGGTGTCCTTTCTTGTCAGGGCCCGGAGGGGCTCAGACCTGGATGCCAGGTTCTTGATGAACCGGCCACAGTACGTGACCATGCCCAAAAAGCTTCGCACCTCCGACACAGATTCCGGTGGTTGGGCCTTCTGTATGTCCAGTACCTTTTTTGGGTCAGGAGACACCCCCCCTCCCTGAACACAAACCCGAAGAACTCCAGGGAGAGGCGCAGAAATTCGCACTTCTCCTTATGTAATGTGAGTCCCAGCGACTGCAGCCTCTCGAATGTTTTCACCAGACGCCTCAGGTGGTCCACCTCCGTCCTTGCGAAGACCAGAATGTCGTCGCTTATGTTTAGGACGCCCTCGAGGTCAGCTAGGGCACCCCGAATGATGTTCTGGAATACTTCCGCGGCCGAGGACACCCCAAAACTCAACCTCTTGTAGCGATATAGTCCACGGTGCGTGGTGAAGGTGGTAATGTACCTCGAGTCGGGGTGGAGGACGACCTGATGATATCCGGCCCTGAGGTCGAGCTTCGAGAAGAACCGAGCACCCTGCACCTCCGCAATGATGTCATCCAGCGTCAGTGTGAGGTGCCTCTCTCTCTTGATGGCCTTGTTGGGGATTCTCATGTCTACGCAGATCCTGACTGCGCCAGGTTGTTTGAGTTTCCTTGCCACCACTATGGGGGACACGCAGGGAGTCGGTCCCTCCACCTTCTCGATAATGTCTAGATCGACGAGGCTGTCCAGTTCTTTGTCTACCTGCTCACGGAGGTGGAAAGGTACCCTCCGATGTTTGAGGGCCACCGGCTGTACCGACTCATCAATGTGCAGCCGCACCGGCTCCCCGGCCATCTGCCCAATCCCCTTGAATAGGGCATGATGCTTCTCCAGCAAGTCATTAATGCCCTCTAGGTAGACGGAGTATGCGAAGCTTACGATGCCGAGAGCCTCCGCCGCTGCACAACTCAACAAAGTGTTCTTACTCACTGGAGTCACGTAGAAGCGGGCTGTGATGTGGGAGCCATCGTGTTCCACTTTTGCCACAAAGGCCCCGTCCAGAGGGATGGGCTCCACACCACTGAACGCGAAGATGCGGGCCTTTGGCGTGACCAGCCTGGGCGGCTGATCCATGGCATTGTAATGTTCTCGGGCCATGACGTTACCGATGCTCCTGTGTCCACGAGTACAGGGACCGGAGACTGGTTCACTTCGACCACGCACCTTGGTTGATGTCGATTCCTGCCCCTTAGAAGCTCCACACTTGAGACAAAGAATATGTTCTCTTCATCTTCTTCTTCTGCTTCTTGCGCCTGAGCCTCCTCCCCGCCCTGGTCCACCTGGGCGACATTGGACGGCCGACCTTGGCGAGTGGAGACCGCTCGGCCCTGGCCCCTTGGCACCAGTACGGGCAGGGCCGCCCTACACACCCTTGAGAAGTGGTCTGGCAACCCGCACTGCCCACATATCTTTCCAGCTGCAGGGCACTCCGCTGGGTGAGGCAGGTCCTATCCGCATTTTTGGCAAATCTCGCCTGCCCTCCCAGCTCTGTCCCGTGTGCCGCCGCCATATCTCCTAGCACCTCTCCCCCCTCGCCACTTCGCGCAGATCTCTTCAGTTTTAATGGGGCGCGACCCGGCCTCCATTCTTGCCGCTCTCGCCTCTGACACCTTGTGGCTCCTTCCTAGCTCAAGGATGCGCTGGAGCGTTATCCCCGGCTCCCTCAGCACTTGGCGCCTGAGCTTGCCTGATGAGCACGCCTGGATAAGCATGGTCCTGATCATGTCCTCTGCATCGCCCCAGGCGCAGGCGAGCGACAGACGCCTTAGGCGCCCATAGAACGTGTCCAAGGTCTCGTCATCTTTTTGTTTGGCAGAGAGCATCACGAATCGCTCATAGTCCGCGTTGGCCAAGGGCAGAAAATATGCCTGGAGGGCGGCCTTTGCATGATCGTAGGTTCCATTCCCTTGTGGCAAGGATTCAAAAATCTCCTGGACAGAGGGCCCTGCCGAGTACAACATTGTGGCCAGCCTGGTGTCATCATCGACCACTTGCGCAGCCCTGAAATACATGTCCAGGCGGTCCACCCACCTTCTCCATCGGGGCCCCAGGCTGGATGGCGGGCCCGACACATCGAATTCGGGGATGGGCTGCAGGGCAGCATGCGCACGTACCTGCGCCATAGCAGGCGCTGCCTGCTGAACACCAGGAGCAGCAGCAGGTTGAACTGGGGGTTGAAGGGCGGGAACCGCTGCCTGACCATCTGCTGGAGCTGCTGGTTGCTGCATTGGAGGTAGAAGACCCTGCGGGGCCACTGGTGCACAAGGATGAAACTGCGCCGCCACACCGTGTGCTCCGTCCCGGTCCTCGGTGTCACTCATGAGTTTGAGCGCACAGGCACTCCCATAATGCTGATAGGGGCCGCAACTCAAACATTCAGCCCAAAGTGATCCTCAGCCTGGACCACCCCTGGATGCAGTGACTCCTGCCACCTCTGTGATGATGAAGAGGATGAAGATAGATGGAGTCACCAGGATGATGATGAAGGGGATGAAAAAGCAGAATGCCTTTGTGTGTTCCAAAAATTGGTAGCCAAAATAGTAACTGGATTCAGCAGGCCCAGTCAAGATAGGCCTTCTCCTAGCTTCCACTCGACGTAGGAAACCCAAAATTGAGTCGATGCACTAAACGGGCATACCTCCGTGTAGATGTAACTGTCAGCTACTGAAATGTCCAAAAATTAGGCCTGGGGTCGTTTCAGGGCCCAAACCGGAGCTCCTTGAAATCCCACAGCCGTTGCACAAAATGGCCGCCAGCCGCGTGGGCAACGCACTACCCGCGGCATGAAACGAAGTCTGTCCTTCAACCTCGTTCCTGTGAAAAATTATTCCGATTATCACCGCCTGGCCCGGGCATCGTTTCCCCCACTCGTCGCCACTGTTGAGGGTGACTGGCGCCCCCCGCGCGCTTCGCCGTAAGCCCCGGCCCCAAGAACTCAGACCAACACGTCCGTCTTGGTTCGAGCTTCCCGGTCGCTCTAACGCGGCCGGGAACACCCCGTTTATTTATACTGCACGCAACGGCATGCAACGTCACGCAGCCGCGTGCGCGCCCGTCATCGGGCAGCGCCACACATGTGACCTCATCACAGAAACCGGTTAAATGTTTTCATTGAGTGCATACTCAAAAACGTTCGCATGAAGAAAGGGCAAATCACACAACGGGATAGGGGAAGGTTATATCTCTATTTTCAGGCCCCATGCCTGACAGTTTGCGTGCATGTTCTAGCCGTCGTGTAAAGCTAGCGCCGCACGTGCACCATGACAAACATTTCTGTGTAGAGAGCAAAGCCCCTTAATGTCAATAACACGTGCACAAGATGAGCTTGATGACGGCATCCCCGTGACCCCACCCATCACTGCAATATTATTTGCACCTAAAAACGTAGCCACATCTGTAAAAACATTATTTTGCTCAATATATCATATGAGGAATAACATTGATCAAAATATACATCCCTGGGGCCCTGAATCTTTTGGCACCCGTGTACAACAAAGGAGATCATCCCCCCGCCCCTATTTATAATGCCTGCTGGAAAAAAAAAAAATCTTTCAAAAAAGAGAATGGCTAACTGTCAGAAACACATTTTATTGATGTATGCACGACTTTAGCTCATCTACCTTACATTGCATATGGTAGTGGAGGAATCCTGCAGATTGGGTAATTATATCTGCCTGTCTCAAAATTCAATTTGCTGCCCGTTTTAAGTAGCAACGGCATCCTGGGAATATGTTTCTTGTTGAAGTAAAGTATACTTGTACTTACAAATCTTATATTATGAAATGTGATAATCACAAAATAAACCTCATTTTTAATTTTGGCTATTAGGTTGCACTGAAAGAGCTATGAGACGCCTAAACTATTTTCTTGAAAAGTGACGGTAGATGACAAGTGAGTTGGAAGAAGAAGCAACGTGTTTAGTTTAGTTTAGTTTGTTTATTTGTATAGCGCAGCCAAACCCTGGGGTAACTGGGTGCATTAGACTTATGGAACAACATAGGTTACAGAAAGGTTTCACATGCAATACAGTGCAGATGATAGTAATAAATACAATAAATGGCATGAGGGACAAGGTTACAGGATGGTCTGAATCAGTGGATAGCGCCAGAATTATAAGGTGGACCGGGTTACAGAGTGGTCCGAGTCTATGGATAGCACATGAGTTACAGTATGAAGGCAAATAACAAATTATTGCTGAGCAGGGAGCAAAGCCTTCACCTTGGCTCTGAACGACCAACGTGGGCGTTGTTTGGGTATTTACCCACCCATTGGCTGCCCCTGGAAATGCTAGTCCCCTTGGCCATTCCCATCCACTTCCTGACCCGCCCCGTCTAGAAGACATCCCGCTGAGATCTCTTTGAGCTCGCACTATCATCAAAAGTAGTTTTGTGAAGACCCTGACTGTGTTGTTTCAAAGCCGTCTCCGACTACGAATGGCTTAATTGCAGCTGTAAAGCTGTAAATGTACCTCTTGTGTACTAAAAGTGACTAAACCAAGCGTACCATCGACCACTTCCTTTGTAAGCAGTATGTGTGAACTCAGTCACATCTGAAATCCTTTTAAAAACAAGCTTTGGCAAAGTGAACTATTTTGGCTTGTGTACGTTTTAGGTAGACATTTGCCAAGCAATGTTATCATATCGGTAGTGACACAATTTTCCAGCTGTAACCATGATGGCGGTGCCTGGCAAATGCCTATCTAACACCTATTAACAATACCTATCAAAATCCCTATCTAACGCCTATACACAAAACCAAGTTATTTTAGTTGATGAAAGTCAAGCATTCATAAATAATTGCACGTTGCCGCAAGAGCTGGGAAAAATACAGTTTGTACTAAGGGCCCGATTCATGGAATTATCTGTGCATAAAATCAGGACTTCACTTGCCAAACCGTGCGTGAAATACCGTTTGTCGATTCATGGATTCGACTGCATGGGACTTTTTCGTACTTTGTGTGGACTTCGCACAGGCTCGGCATGTCACTGCGAGAGGCCGAATGCAGAGTGTGGTCGTGGCTTGCGCAGAGGGCAGGGTAGGGGCGGAACTAGGAAGAGCAAGGGAAAATGTGGGCATTACAAGGGACGGCCTGCAGGCAGTCCATTGCACGCCCACTATTGCACGGAATGACACGTATTCATGGATCCGACCGCGCAACCTGTCGGCGGGGAAATGGCCACCCAAAGCCCTCATACTATCCGCCACCCGAAGGAAGGCATACAGGCACTTGCACATAGGATTCACCACACAGAGGTAAGATCGGGTGTGCATGTACTCAGTCGGGTTACCAATCTAACTTAGGGGTGCGTGTACGCAGTATAGCGGGGTGCAGGAACGGTTTACGTGGGTTCGCATGCAGAATTTCTGAGTTTTACCCCAGTTATGATAAATCGTACGCATGTTGTCAGGGTGCTGGTAACAGTTACAGGGGACCCCACGCAGGGTCCCCGTGATGCAGGCCTGCTCATGGGGGACCCCACGCACTGTTTAAAAGGTCTATGTTTTCGCACCTTGGGGAAAACGCAAAAGTAGCTGTTTTTGCTTTGTCTGGGGCGTGAAGATTTACTATGCAATGGGAGTGATGCTTTGAGAAACTTCAGATGTCAAAGCAGCCTGCCAGCATCTCTGACAACTGACGTGCCAGCACGACTCCTGGGGAGACCACCTCCCTCCAGTTAAAACAGAACTGCATCTTGCCCCTCAACTACTCAGATTGACTTTGGATTCTAAGAGAAGATCTGGGGTAGAAGCAAAAATAGCCCTTCCATTCCAGGTCCATGTCTGCCAAGCACCGTATTATTTCTTCTCTGGCTTCTGTGGAAAATGTTATCCAATTGCAGTAACATAACCCTCTGTGAAGGGCCTTTATCTTCACCCTTTTCAGGGCTCTGTAATGGAGAGGAGAAAGGAAAATGGCCTGAATGGCTGATGAGAAGAGGTCTATGAGCTGCACTAGCGGCCTCAATGAAATGGATTGTAGCACCAGACAGCTCCTCAGCTCTGTCATGATAGAGACCACCTTTGACTTTGGGAGGTGTCAGGTGGAAGTCATTCAATCTATCACAATGTTCAGAAACTAGGTCCTCTGAGTGAGTATGGTGTCGGAATTCTCCCAATTGATGCTGAATCCCACAGTCATCAATAGACATACAGTCAGCATTAAGTGGGAAAAGGCCTTCTGGGGCCAAGCCAAATGAAAGATTGTCATCCACATAAATGATTAAACACACTACCTTGTCCCCCAGAATAGCTGCCACCGGATTCAAAAGTTTGGAAAAAATACCAGAGAGCCAAATCCAAACCGAATAGATGGAAGCAAAACTGAAACCTCTTTCCCTTCCAGAAAAACTGTAGTGTGCTGTGAAAACTGGGACCATAAAGTAGGCATCTTTGTGATCCAATCTGACCAACCAATCTCCTGTCCACACTACATCTCTTAACATCGAGCTTGTCTTCATCTTGAAATATTAAGGATGGAGCTGTTGAGATCTCAAAGGCTGTTGACCAGACGGTAATCCCTCTCTTTAATCTTGACTAAATGCTTATTGCTCATGAAACCCCGAAGGTAGCTTGGAGCCTGCTCAACTGCTAATTTCTTCAAAAAATCCTGAATCTACAAGTCTATTAATAACGTGTTCTTCATTGAGAACTGCATCATGTGAGGAGCATGAGACTAGATATGAATGTGAGAAAATTGGAGATCAAAATTCTGGACCATCTGCAATATCCAGGTTTCCAAAGAAACAGTTAACCAATGTTTATTTTAACCCCCTACCCCTCAAGGGAATGGTATGATCTAGAGAGAGGAATTCCTACCTTCAGCAAAGTGTCCACAGCCTCTGTTCCCTTGGTAACCTCTGGGCCTGCCAAATTGTAGGGAAGAGAGTGGGCTGCTGGACCTGGGATTCTGACTCAGTGGATCCAGAGCTGGAACGGACACGTGAAGATATGGGGAAGTGGCCAACCAAGTGGTCTCTACCCCAGCTGGCCTGTGAAGAGACCTAAAGGCTAAATATGTTCCTTCAAGCATCTGTGCCATCTGTGTGAAAGTTGTTGCATCTGTGATAGTGACCCATATCTTGCAATTAGCACATTTATGTTAGTGAGCGAAATCTTGCATTTAGCCCATATGTGTTAGGGAGCAATATCTGCCACGGACAGTCCACGGGCCACAGGGAACACATCACCACCGGAGGAACCCATGTGGGTGGTAATTGCTGCACATCAGAATTTACGACAGGGGAAGGGATATGGGCCACAGTTAATCAGGAAATGGGAAGGGAAAGTTATTGCCGACTGTTTCTCCAGGCTACCATGGGCAAAGGATATGGAACAGACAGTGTCAGACGAGGTGAAAGAGAAGATCAATGCGTACATTTTACCCGGAATCCAAAAAAGAGGAACAGGCCAAAGAATCAGCATCTTTTTAGGAGAGCTATTAACGATAGGTGAAAAACCATGGAAAACTCTCTCCCTGATTTTACCAAGTTTGTAATGAAATATCCGAGAATGCGGAAAGTGTGTTGAGAGGGTACCGAAAAATTCCCCCAAAATCCTTGAGAAACAGAATTCTTAATTTGGCCAATGAGGGTCATTTAGGAAGAGATCTTATGAAGAGATGGCTGAGGGAAAAACTACTGGTGGCCTGGGATGTTAAGAGAGGCAGAGGACTTTGTAAAGATGTGTCAAGCCTGCACAGTAAGTGACACGTCCAAAAAAGTAAATCTAGCGCCTCTCCTACCTGTGCAAGTTCCTGTGTCTATTAGCGGTAGACATAACTGGTCCCTTTGAAAGTTGGGAAAGTTAAAAGGTGCACATAGTGGTTCTAATGCACTACATGTCTAAATGGGTGGAATGGTGCGTGATGGAAGGAAATTTGACTGCTACGAAGACAGTGCACTTTTTGGAGACTGTGTTCAGTAGAGAAGGTAACCCAAAAGAAATAGTAATGGATAATGATGCACAATTCATCTCCGAAACCAGACAGAAGTTTCTGAAAGACAGTGGAATAGAACATATATGCACATCATTATACCATCCCATGGCAAATGGCCTTGTAGAACGCATGAATGGTTTTGTGAAAGGGATGATTCAGTTGGCAGTGGCAAATTAATTATTCTGGAGGGACACCCGCAAAGAGTCATTGGATGCTTACAGAATGACTCCACATTCCACGGAAATGGAGCGTTTTGTTATAATGAGGGGTAGAGTACCTTGCAACCGATTGAGTCCCTCTTGATTATCAAAGAAAAACATCAAGTCTTTGAACATGGCTGAGATCCTCCAGAGGTTGAGGGAAAAACAGAGAAAATATAAAAAATATTATGATTGTGTCAAAGCCACCCAAAACATTATGTTCAAGGAAGGTGACTGGGTCAGGGTGTGAGAACATCGGAAGGTATTGAAAGGTCAATCCAAATTCGGTGACCCGCAGAGGATTGAGAGAGTGGGAAGGAAGACTGCGGTTCTTGATGATGGGAAAGTCTAGTCTTTTGATGATGTTGTGCGAACCTCTGCTATCACCCCTTGTGCTGAATTACCACATGAAGTAGGCGTGTCACAATTCCTGAGGTGGGAGGAGCAAGATGGTCCTTCTGAGCTGCCTGCCAGGAGAAGGAGGTTCTTGCCCAACTTCAACAGTGAACTGGTGTATTATTGACCTGTATCCTTTTTACATTACACATTTTTCTTTCTTCTTTCTCCTCCTCTCTCCCTATCTTCCCTTTTCTCTCCTCTTCTTCCCCTGTTCTGTTGTGTTGTGTTTTGTTTTTTTCCTTTTCATTGCAGACGGGGGAGATATTATGATGTTTCATGACATATGCCTTGGTGTTGCATCCTTGGAGCTTTGGAGCCCATCGGTTCCGGAACGCCACAGAGTGAGACCGTTTAGCTTAGTAGAAGAGAGTACTGTTACCCAGTGCTCCGGGGGTCTTCTGGTACAATAAACCTTCTCCTCCCATATACTTACCTACGCTTCCTGCCTATCTTTACCATGACAGACCTCTTCTTATTTCCCTACAGAATTAGAACATAGCTCAGCAAAGGAAGGGCAGCAAAGGAAGATGTTTGGATGCCTGTCCATAATGTGCATACAAGAAACCTAAATACATACATACATGTAGATCCCAAGTGACCCTCGTTTCGATGGCCCAACCATATTTTCTCCGTCAATTACTATTTTTCACGTTGATCCTCTTAAGGACAACCTGGCAGCCCAAACGCCTTCCAAATGAAAATGAACATTGGATCCACACTTTAATGTCAGAGGGCCCATGTTACAATTATGAAAGGTTAATAACTGTGCATTCCTCTTGTGGTCACATTCTACCATCCATCGCCCCACTCATATACAGCATGAACATTGAACCTGGTTTACAGCCCCATCTCTGCCTCTGCATTTGTGTGGACCGCAGACTCACCCATGTCACAGTCTCCACGAGAAAGGTCTGCCTTATGTCAGGAGAAGTGTGCCTAATGTTAGAGCTCCATGAGTGACATTAGCAAGTGTCTTACCTTGTGGTAAAGTCCTTATGAGGCCATACCAAGTGAAATGCTCTGTCTTATATCAGCCATAGTGGAGATTTTGCTATAATGTAGTAGCGAGGTCTGTCTGATGTAGAAAGCTAAAGGTAAGACCAATCTAGAGTCACTCATGATTGCAATGTCAATATGATGTCATGTGCAATCATAATAGTATGTCTTCCCTGACGGTGAGGTCACATGTAAGCCCTACCTAGAGTTGATGTTGTTTTGACATCATAACGAGTGCGGACTCATTGTCATACCTAGTGGTGACTTCATGATGTCCTTACGAGTGAAGAGATCTGTCTTCTTCATGATGTCCTTATCAGTGAAGAGATCTGCCTGAGTTCACTCCTCATGGCAATGTTGCTACAATGTACCGGGGAGGTCTGTCTAATGTAAAAACCCAATGTCATTTTTGAAATTTCATTTCTTTTTTGTTGCTCTTCAAGGCACATTAATTCAGTACACGGCTTCAAAGTACACATCTAGCTGGGAAAGGAGCCAGAGGGGTTAACAGTGGGAGTTAGGAGTACAAAAGGGGAAATGCAGTAATCAGCCAAATTACAAAGTACATTCCTGACCACATTTATAATAAGTGCCAGAGGGCGTAGGTCAGTACAGTCTTCAACCTGACTGGGGCAGGGGTAATAGGGGGAGAGGAGAGGTGATGTAGTGAGGTACACATCTATCCAGCAGAGGGGAGGCCAGGGATGTAAGGAACCGCAGTACTTGACAGAGTCCATCTGGAGCCAGGATAAAGTGATGGGGAATACTCTTTGTACAATAAGAACATCAGTGATTTCTCCAATCTTGCATACTTATTTTAATCACTTAAGGTAGTTGCTCTAGTTGCTAGATGTAGAACTGCAAAGGACCTCCCTCCATGTTGCCATTGCTTTTACTTAGCGGTGAGAGGTTTGTGGTCTCCGGTTGATCTGAGTTTTCCTACGGATTGACAGGTCTTTAAGCATGATGCAAGATTTTTTAGTCCATGGGTAGATAGTGTGTGATGAGAGATGCATGGTGTCCGGAAACAGATTCTCAAATTAACTGGGAGCCAACGAAGAGCCTGAAATAATGTATTGATGGTGTCTCTGAGGTTTAGACCCAGGATAATCCTCACATCTCTTCTTTGCGTAAGCAAACGTGGCCATATGGATAACTTGTTTGTTTCTATGAGCAGGCCAGTGCATTAGTGTACATTTGAATGGACCAGAACCCTGGTCATGGATGTTGGGTTGAGGTGGTGCTGCTTTCTACATTCTGAGGGCTTGGGGTCTTTTAAATGGCATCTCAGCTGAGAATCAATATTAGATTAGATGAGAGGTTATTTTTTTCTGTAAAGTCACAGCCAAATTATCTGCTATTGGTTGGGAGAGGCTAAGATTAGATGTTCTCTGGCTTGAGGAGCTTACCTCATTGAAGATTTTGAATACCTCAGTTGTTCTATTATGGGTCAATGTTATGTGTCTTTAGAGAATGTTTTCCTTTTTCTTTCGATGAGGTGATGGAAACTTCTTAATTGAATTTTGAAGCAGAGTTTGTCCGGAATCGTACAAAAATGTCGACCTGGGAATTGCGACGACCGAAAATGGCGACTTTTTTTCTTTTTTTAAACACCCCCTTTACAGCACATATATATATGTGGAGGGTAATGGGATATTATAGAAATATGGGGTGGGGTGGCGGGGGTCTCCCCCGCATTTCTATGCGGTGTAAAGGGGATTTAATTTAAACAAAAAGTCAGCATTTTCGGCCATCGCAATTACATGTGGTGGCAGTGATCACATAGATCCGTTTGTCCTTATAAAGTGGATGTTTCCCGCTAGTTGTGTAGTGTGGCATTCCTCTTTGGTTATTTAATTTTTCATTGAACCATTTGGTGTCCCTTTTATCAGGTGTTTTGTGTTTCGTAGTAATGAAGGGAAGCATGACATCTAAATGACTTGTCCATTCTTCGTTGACCTGCTCTCTAACCTTGATTCTAATCTCCCCTCTGTCCTCATCTTACTCATTCTCTCTTCTGCCTTTGACATGGTCAACCATGCCATCCTGCTCAATCGTCTCCGTGATGACCTGGGTATCACTGATCAGGCCCTGGCCTGGCTGACCTAGTTTCTCTCTGATCGACCCTCCCAGGTCCAACTTGGGTCCTTTCTTTCCTCTATCTCACTCTCTAGCTGTGGTGTTCCCCAGGGGTCTAACCTCTCCCCCTGGTTGTTCAACCAATACCTGGCACCTCCCACCCACTGCATTGCCGCTCTCTGCTCCAACTTTCAGTGCTATGCAGATGACACTCAGCTCGTTTTCAGGCTCCCCTCTACCACCTATTCTCATTCTCTCATCTATGACTGTCTGGCTGCTATCCAGGAGTGGTGTGCCGCCAACGATCTCTGCCTTAATGCCAGTAAGACAGATATTCTCCTCATCTGCACACCTGCACCAGCCTCCTTTCCTGTCACTCTCTGGCTTGCCTCCCTTGGCCCTCTTCCTGCTCCCCCTGTGAGGCTAAGAACCTTGGGGTCATCTTCGACTTCACACTCTCCTTTTCTCCTCACATCTTTGACGTCTCTAAGAAGTCAAACTACCAACTGCACCACCTCAGAGGTATTCTTCCTTTCCTCTAGTTCCCCCAGAAGCTCACTGTCTCTAGCGCTCTGGTTCTCTCTAGGCTGGACTACTGCAACAGCCTCTTTCCAAATCTGCCTGCTTCTACTCTCTGACCTCTGCAACTCATCCAGAACAGGACTGTGAGACTTGTTCTTGGCCTCAAACCCAGGGATTGAATCTCTGCAGCACTGAAATCACTGCATTGGCTCCCAGTGGCTGCGAGGATTAAGTTCAAGACCCTTTGCATTGTCCACAAGGCCTGCTGGGGCCTGGGTCGTCAATAGCTCCAACTCTCTCTTTGTAAATACCTTCCTACTCGAGCTTTTTGCTCCTCCGCCTCCAACTCCCTCAGGGTCAGTTGCGTCTCCAAGCAACGAGTTGGTGGTAGATCTCTTTCCTCGGCTGGGGCCTCCCTCTGGAACAGCCTCCCTGCCTTTCTGAAACTCGAGGCGAACCATCTCCGGTTCCGGAAGCACCTCAAGACCTTCCTCTTTTCTTCTGGCTTCTCTCTTCCTCTCCCCTGCTGATTTTGTGTCTGATACTGCACTGGTCAACTGGCTACCTTCTGATTTCAGGCCCAGGTGCCTGCCTGCCCAGCTGCACACCTGCACTGCCTCCCAGCAACCCTTGCACTTGGATCTGCATCTGTAACCCTACAGTCCCCCACCTGCATTTTTGGACACCTGCCGTCTGCACTTACCCTTGCACCTGATAGACTAATACATCTATCCTTCTCCACTAACTCAGTACCCAGTAACCTGAAACAATCATGGGTTCTCCCACTTCTAAAAAAATAATCACTAGACCCGGCCATTCCCACTAATTACAGACTCATCACAACGGTTCAATTTCTGCTAAAAAATCCTTGATAGAGTTGCCTACTTGCAAATTCAGGATTATCTAGAGACCAACCAACTGTTAGGAATACGTCAATCTGGCTTTCGACCTCAACACGGAACAGAAATTGCCCTTGTTGACCTCAAAAGTCAGATTGATGATATTAAAGATAAAGGTAATGCCACCATCCTACTCCTTCTAGACCTCTCAGCGGCCTTCGACTTGGTCGACCATAAAATACTCTGCAACCACCTTTCATCTGCAGCTCACTTTTCCTCCTCTGCTGTCATGTGGATACAATCCTTCTTGGCTAACAGAACCATGAGGGTTTTTTCATCAGCAGCAGACCCTATCCCTATTACCTGCGGTGTCCCACAAGGCTCTTGTGTTTCCCCCACTTTGAATAACATTTTTACAAAGCCTCTCTTTGACAAACTGGACCATCTGGGTGTCACCTACACCAACTACGCAGATGACACCCAGATACTCCTCACCATCTCAGGTAACTAAAGTGCTGACGTCATCAGGATTAACTAAATCTTCTCCATCATTCAGGCATGGATGGCCACACACGGCCTCTGCCTGAATGATGAGAAGACTGAGCTTCTCCTTGTCGGCTCACCTAACAACCTGCAGAAACTCAGCCCTAATTACAACAACATCATCATCGACGGTAACACAATTCCCATTGTTAAAAATGTGAAAACCCTTGGCTTTTATCTCGACACCAATACTAACCTCTCCAAACAAGTTAATATGACTGCCTCAGCCACTGCCTATACTGGGAAACTGATCAGGGCCTGTAGACCTTTCTTATCCACCAATAGCTGTCTCACGCTGGCTATGGCTCTCATACAGTCCAAATTGGACTATCGCAATAGCCTTTACCTAGATGCCAACCAAACTGTAATCAACAAACTACAGGTACTCCAAAACAATGCACTACGAGCAGCATTAAACATCCCCAGGCGAGAGCACATTTCCACCACCAGAATATCCTGTAAATGGCTCTCTATACAACAAAAAATGGACCTAAAAACCATATGCCTCACTTACAAAGCCATACACCATCTAGCCCCACTCTATCTCACTAACACATTCACCCTGAAATCGGCTACTAGAGTTACCAGATCGTCCAATACTCTATGGGCCTCATTACACGGAAGGTATTTAAAATACCGGCACTGCCTTGGCGGAAAGGGGATTTACCGCCCCATTCCAAGGTTGGAGGGGCGGTAAATCCCCTTTCCGCCATTGCCCTTCCCCATTCCTATTTCTGCCCCATAGGGCTCTATGGGAATGGGGAAGGCGCTAATTACGGCACCACAATTATGCGGTGCCGTAATTAGCTCCGAGGTCCCTTAGCGGGTTGGATTTTAACGCCTGCAAAAAGCAGGCGTTAAATCCCCCAACCCGCAAAGGGACCTCGTAGTAAGGCGGTAGGGATTTACCGGTACCGGTATTTTACCGGTACCGGTAAATCCCTAACGCCATCCGTGTAATGAGGCCCTATGCCTTACAGTACCCAGATTCACCTTAAAAAGAGCTGGAGGTTCTAGCTTCACGGTCCTGGCCTCTCAACTGTGAGATACCTTACCACTTAACATCAAATCGATTGAATCATTTCAACCCTTCAGGAAACAAGTCATTGGGGGTCATTACAACCCAGGCGCTAATTGCGCCAACTTTACCACCATGGTGTAAACTACATTTACACCATGGTGGATGGCGGATTTACCGCCCCATTCCAAGGTGAGTGGGGCGGTAAATCCCCATTTCCCATTTTCCCTTCCCCATTCCCATTTTTGCCCCATAGGGCATAATGGGAGTGGGGAAGGCGCTAATTACGCCACCGTAAATTACGGTGGCGTAATTAGCATCATGGCAGGTTAGCACCATGGATTTTAACGGCTGCTAAAAGCAGCCGTTAAAATCGGAATAGGCGTTAAGAGTTAACGACGGCGTTAACCCTTAACGCCTGGGTCGTAATGAGGCCCATTGGATGGTTACTGGAGAAAAGCTAACTTTACCATTTTATATTTCCTATGCCTGACGACACTGCCTTTACTCTAACTATAACAATGCTCATTGCAAACTGTATATACTGTACATACTGCACAAATATTGTTTTTTGTAACCTGTCCAAAAGCGCCCTTTTACCTCTGGGTCTGGAGCGCTATATAAATAAAATAAACAAACAAACAAACAAACCTGCCAGCTGCTGGCCACACTTCTTGTTATTGTTTAGATCCCATTTACAGCACTGCCCCCTCCCCTTTCCCCTTGCACTTTTCCCCTCCCCCGTCCCTTGCACTTGCGCAATCTGAATGTCACTTGGCTTAGTAAGATCGTTGTCTCTGTCCTCCCTCTGTTGCCCTTCTTCCTTGCCTAATTGCACCTTGAAACACTTGTGTATAGGCGCCTTACAAATGCCATATCATATCATATCATATCATCAGGGACGTTTTTATGGGAGGGCAAAAGGGGCACTTGCCCAGGGCCCCCACCTTGGAGGGGGCCCCTCAAGGCTGCCTGATTTAAAGAAGTAAGATTCCTTTGTTCACCAGACTTAAATAGCACACACAAGGATATTGTATTGCATGGTGCTGAGGCTCTAAACCAATTGCCTGTCTGTTTTGGAAAGTACATTTTACCTCAATCAATTCATCATGTAATGCTTTCTGTGTTCACTGTGGTATATATAGTTTGTGTGGTCCTTGCGGCACAACTCTTGTAGCATTCTTTCCTTTCTGTGGGAATTATGTTGATCATGTGCAATAGCCACATTTGAAATGCATACTTGTAAATTGAGTGCCACACTGGTTCAGAAGTTAGCTCAGTGTGTTAAGCACTCATTGCAGTGATATGTGTTACTATGCAAGATTAGAATAGCACATTCCTGTAAGGCTGGCTGAGCCTTTCCTATGTCTGAAGTTTATAAACCTGCCTGCATATGTACTTGGTCTTGCAGCAAAACAGGTGCTATAATCAGCAATATACCTGCACCAGACAGGGGTTGCTATAAAAACGAACATGTCATCCTTATGGTAAAGGTCTAGAAATTGGTTTGCTCAGATGGGGTGTTGTAAAACCTAGGCAATCGCCTCCAATGATGGGCATAAACTGTTAGTGCAAGAGATGAATAAGTATCAGAATTTGGAACCAAAGCATTCATGCTTGTATCCTGGCTTTTCCAGCAGACAATGCAGTGATCCTATCAATCATCTTATATCTCGTACATTAATGTACTGTCTTCTGTGAAGTTTGCCTCCCTGCATGCTGGTGGCAGTGTTTAGCCCATTACTTGATCTTTCTTCTTATGTAGGCTATTTGAGTGGAAGGGGTGGTAGACAGAAGGGATTTCTCAGGGTATGATCTTCAAAACAGCCTCACTCATGGTTTTACTGGCTATAGTGTTGCTTCCACTATAATAGTGAGCATTGATATATTGCACACCACAGGAACTTGTTCCTTTGATCTCTAATGGCAACACTATTTGAAAACGATGTCCCACTTCTAATCTCAGTCTGTCTGGATACAGACACCTTCTGGTAGCTTCTAATCTGCATCCACTATCCATACTATGGTACATGTAGCTTTCTCCTTCCAACCAATTGGTCTGCTCTATCCATGCTTGAGCACGTTTGCATTCTGTGAGGCAGCAAATGTGAGATCTCTGTCTATTCTGGGTTACATGTCCCTTTTACATACAGTCCTGCATTAATAGTACAGGCTGCATACCTTCATGGATTCTATTCATATAAAGTCTCCTGTATCTATGCTAGAACAGAAGTAACCTCTTCCTAGACTGATAAACAAGTAGCATTTGAAGGCCAACATTATCAGTCTGATTAAAGCAAGAATGAAGAGGGTAATGGGACTTAAAGGGAGTAAACATCCTTATTTGTAATGCTGTTAGGCAGCATATCTACTTATGGGCAGGGGCGTTGCTAGGGGGGGGGCTAAAGGGGCTATAGCCCCTGATCTTTTGGTTGTAGCCCCGGATAGAATCTCAGGAGCTACAGCCAAAAGACTAGCTAGCCCCCAGTCCCAACAGTTCCAACATCAGCTTAGCCCCGGGTCTTTTCCAGACCTAGCAACTCCCCTGCTTATGGGTTGTGATTGTGGTGGGGAGGGGGCATCTCAGATATTCTTGATCACTTAATTCCTTTGGTTTGGTGGAGGGGGCCCCAAAGAAGTCCGTGCCCAGGGCCCCAAAAGTGCTTAAGATGGCCCTGCATTTTATATCGTTGAACAGCTCCACAAGAAATTCCAGATTGTTACTAGGCTGGTTATCAAAAATCTTGAGTTCAAAGGTGTGGTTGAAGTTATTATAGGCCACCTTAAAAATTGGGTGATTTATATAGTGCTTCATAGCAGTCTTCCATTTTCTAAGCACTGTCATAATAATTGGTCTCACCATTTACCCACATATGGTATTGAATTGATCAACCTCAAGAGGATGAAAGGCTGAGTCAGTCGGCCCAACCAGTTCTGTTGCAACGCAAAAGTGATGTGCTTAAGCTAACCACCATTCTCAGAGGTCTGTCTCAAATGGTGGGATCAATCTAGTTTATTGTCTAATAGTAACATCAATGCGATGTCACACCTAGTTTTGGTATCGTTGTGATATCATACCTGGTGGGGCCAGTGTTGCTCTAGGATGTTATACGGCTTAAGTTTAATGTCAAACCAATCAGCGCCTTGCTATAGTACTTTCGTATCTCACACTTAATCCCTGGTGTTTACATGTTGTTTTCACTCTTTCCCCTTTTCAGACCAGGCTGATGGCACCACCACTGACTGGGCCTACGACAAGGCCAACGTCACATACTCCTACACATTTGAGCTGAGGGACAAGGGCAGCTACGGCTTCCTCTTGCCAGCCAATCAGATCCTTCCGACGGCTGAAGAAACCTGGGAAGCTCTAAAAATGATCATGCAGCGAGCCAGTAATGAGACCCCATAGCCGCTGCCATTTGCAATGCTGCTGGGATATTCCAAGGTGGTCTCCGGCAGTGTCTGCGACAAAGCCGAGCCGTCCATTCAAAAGAAGAAGCACTGACCTCTTCAGAGTGATCTGATTCGCAGAGAGCATGCGCGGGGTCCTCTTTCAGCTTTTTGTCCATTTCGTTTTAATATAAACATCAACTATGAAAGTATTAAATTCATTTAAAAGTTTGTCATTTCAACTGTGGTTATTATTTTGTTTTTTTAAAGAGCTGCACATCTCCCATTATTTATTTTTATTGATGTATTTATTTATTTATTTGTACAGCGCCAGTAGCTCGCAAGCCTCAGGGCGCAATGACATAAACGCATGGGACAGATGGGACGTATACGCCCAATGCGGGACTAGTGGAAAACCACACCTAAAGCATTAACTGTCTATATGAGAACGAGGTTCTATTCACTTAAATAAGTGGGTTTTCAATTTTTTTCGAAAACTTAGGTATTTAGGTTCAAGTCTCAGGTTGTCTGGTGGTTTGTTCTATTTGCGAGCTGCGACTATAGGGAAGGGTTTCCCCATGCCGTTAGAACGCTTATGTCAAGCGATCGCTGCTGTACCCAAGGTGTCTGATCTTAGAGCTCGGCCTGGAACATATACCTTGATCTAAGTTTAAAGGTAGGCAGGTGCTTTCCCGTGGATACATTTGTGTACCAACGTCAGGGCCTTGAAGTCTACTCTGTCCTCTACTCTTAACCAGTGCAGATCTCTTTCTGGCGCTGCCGATATGTTCGGTGTGGGCCTTTTGTTTGATTATCCGTACCGCATTGTTCTGAATATGCTGGTATCTAGCCACGCACTGTTTGTTTGCTCCCAGCAAAAGAGCGTTGCCATAATCTAAGCGAGAAAAGATGGCTGCTCTTGCTATGGTGGCGCAATTATGCACCCATCATGCACCACTTGGTGTGCAGTGCATATTGAGGTAGGTGCAACTCGTGCTAGTTGTGTCCTTCCACGCAATCTTTGAGGACATCAAACCCACTTGTATTATATAAGTTGCTATGCATCCCACGGTCACCCACAGGTGTACACCTACCCATAAAGGGGCCTGGGGAGGGGAGGGAAGGAGAATGAGGTGTTGGGGGTGTCAAGGTCTAGGGGATAGGGCTGGCGCAAGTCAAATGGTGATGCATGTAAAGTCATAGGCTACGATCTTAGATCCCTGGATAGTGGTTCACGCCGCCCGAAGGACGCGCCAAAGTATTGAGGGGCAACACAAGATAGGAGACATGGAAGGCGAGGAAGGAAGGAAGATTCTAGTTCACAAATAAGAATCTGCCGAAATGAGGGGTCCTTTGGGTGGTATTGTGCCAAAGTAGATGTGGAATGGGAACACAGATTCCTTTTAAAAAGGGGGAGCGTTGTCCACTTTCGCCAAGTGGAACCAGGCGACTCTTTTCTGATCCTTCTCCGTGCAGGTGTTTCCATGCCCCAAAACAAAATCCTAGTGCCGCAGCCCACCCTGGTCTCTGCGGACTTGACTATCTCTTCCTCCAAAGGATACATGTGCATGACAAGGACCAGAGGATTATGAATATGAAAAGTGAGGTACGGAGGAGCTCCCCTAAACGGCTAGGTGTTTCCGAGAGCTGTTGGGTTTAGGGGCTAGAGGGAACCCTTCAAAGGGTGCTGGCCCACATGCCCTGCCATCGCTTTGCTTGGGCAGGCAGGAGGCTGCTTGCAACAGTTTACAGAATATCCCCCTTCCTTGCGCGGATCACTTTGGTCATGTGCACGGAAGGGCTTTACCTGGTGGGCCAAGAATGGTGTTTGCCATGCATCGTGAATCACGGCAGGGGTCAAATCCATAGAGGGGAGCAGAGAGACAGTAAGTATGGAGGAATATGGCCTGCTGACTGGTGGCTCACGAGTAAGAGTAGCTGGTGCAAAACCTGCCCCACACAGGAACTCCATTTCCAGCCCCACATCTCATTTCCAGAGTACTTCCCACTCCTGGTGGCATAGCATATGACCAGTGGTTAACTTATCCTGTGTGCATTTTGTGGCAGATGGGAAGTGTAGCTGCACTTCTAGGGCCACTGTTCATTAAGGGCAGGCAAGGCACTCTTAAGGATGCTATTTACATAATTAGGCTTATGTGAGCAATCAGGCCTGTTCCCCATAAGAGCATTTTATGTTCACTGTTTGGTAGAGATACCCAAGAAATCAGCTGTCACATATGTACATAGAAAGTGATGGAAGAAGAATACCTCCAGAGCCACATAGTTTGTTCTTACGAGCACAGGCTTTCAAAATGCTTGGCACCTTTTGGAAACCACCTGCAGATTTTGAAATGTGTTCACTGCTCCAGCAGAATTCTTCTTTGTAACTGGAAATTCCAGAAGTAGGGCATCTTTTCTGCAGATTTTCAAGAGGTTTCCCATAGATTTAGACTGCTTCTACTTACTACCCTTTGTGGATTGAGTATATGGTGGTTCTTTAGAGACAAAATAGATAGTGGTAAATTTGGTCAATTTAATTTTGGCAGTTAGATTGAAGATCTGGCACATGGGGAGGTGTCAGGGGCAGGGTGTGGGGAGGCTTGTATGTTGGAGGCCCCCCCCATTGAAAGGAAAACAAGGTTAAACTACCAAAGTTAGGTAGACCAGATTTACCACTCACAAATGTGTATCTACGAAATCACGTAGAAGCGTGGAGTGCAGGCCTTTAGGCATGCTGTTTCTTGGCTGCCGTTATGTTTGCCTACAGCATACCTGAATTATGCCCTCTGTACCCTGCCAAGGATGCCAAAGGCAGTTCCAAGCAAGGGTCCCCTCCTTGAGGCTTCTTCACCCCTACTGGCCTTTCCCAAAGATGTGTTACGTTGCAAAGACCTTTTCCATCACTGTGTATTTATTGCTGCAATTAGAAAACTATGAAAACCTATCAAGGCACTATATTGCTAATGTCAGTTTCTCTTTGACAAAAATCAAAATATGGAAATATAAAAACTAAATCAAATCAAAATAGGTAAAGGCAGATTCAAATATGACGTCATTTGAAGGAAATCCATGATTCTCGTGTATTTATTAATTCTATTAAATCATTATAAGGGTAAGTTCAACTTAATAATATGCTGCAAATATCACACAATCGCACTCTTTATATTATATGATACTAGCAAAACGTACCCGTTCTCCGAACGGGTCCTCTGGGCAGACATGACAACACTCTCATCAATTGTTGAAAATCAATGATCCTGTAGGCCGCTGCTCCGATTCGCTTATCACGTGATTTGCTTTACACTATGAAATAAACTGCACTGAGAATGGGTACGTGTGGCTGGCTGTCATACCCCGGAGCAGACTTTGGGGGGAGGCGAGAGTTGGTGTGCTGTTGCATACTGGGACCTACTGTGCTCTCTCCCCACCTGTTGCCCCACCCTGACGTGGTGCAGTTTGTTGCGGTGCAAATGTCCGAGAAACCGTGCATTCTAGGGTTGAGGACCAGTCCTACTACAGCCACATTGATGTTTCGTCGATTTAAGGCGACCGTCTCATGTGCGAAGGGACTACAATCCAGGTAAAGGGGTGGGGTGTTTAAAAGTCATGTAGCCAGTAATGGTGGCCAGTCATAATGTCGAATGAAAAAAGTCGAATACAAAAATGTTAAAAAAAACAAAAATGTCGGAAAAAAAATCTGAATGTGTTTTTTTTTATTTGTATGTTTTTTTGGCTTTAGCTAATAAAAATAAACAGGGATATGGGGGGAACCCCCCATTAAATTTTTTTTTTTTTTAAAACACATTCGACATTTTTATTTTCGATATTTTGGTATTAGACTTTTTTAGGGTAGGGTTCTAACAGCTAACTATGCGACATTTGGTTCAGGATGGTGAAACGGTGCGGAATTGTATAAGGTGCAACGCATCGCCAAGCCACAAACCCACAAACATCCACTTGTAAGGGCTCAAGAAACAAATGAGGATTTAAAAACAAACCTGTCAATCAAGGCTTTTCCGGTGTGACAATGCTGTGCACCAGTTGTGGGAGAACTACTTTCTCCCTCTATAGAAGGCTGCAAGCGGTCAAGTGTTGCAGAGCAAGTGCTGAGCTCTTGCCCAGAGCTTCAGGGCGATGGGTTTAGATCCTTAACTCTGGTTTTGCTTCCTGTTCTTGTACATAGTTCCACTTCGATAGAGACATGAAAGCTTGGGTGTTCCAATGGAGAATTCATAGTGGGTTGAGCCTGTGGGAGGATCCAGAAGGGCAGGCAGTTGGTGAGGGGGGCAGAGAAGGAAGGTGACGAGTGGTACCAATATACATGCACTGTTACCTTGCCCCACGTCTAATAAGCAGAGCACTGGACTGACCTTCTGGTGTGCTAACGTTATAATAGATGGGCCTCCCTGGCTGGGTCCTGGTTGAATTGGGTACAGAGAAAAGGGCCTGAAGCAACACATTCCATGGTTGGCAGCCTTATCTCTCACTCAGCAGAAGATTACCCTCCATCGCGGCATTTGGAAACGTTTTCTAACATATGCATTGATGCTATTCAATGAAATACCCACCAGTCATCAAAGAGCTGCAGTTCGATGCCCTCTGCTGAATCCTGGACACTGCCAGTGCATAGCCAATTAGATCTTGGACTTGCATAGGGCTCAACAGAAGCCTCAAGCTAGATATCAGAAGTTGGTCCAACTAGAAAGCAGGGCAACATGACTTCCATTCAAATGGCTGCGATCTGGCGACAAAACATCTTAACGCTCAATAAAGTGATGGATGAAATGCTTGGAATTAATCACAAACAATGTCATTGCCCTTGGCAGCTTCCGTTCCATAGTTTTTATCCTATCCGCACCATTACAGAATGGGAGCAGCCATTATTAGTCCTGTCAGCAGTTGGAGCAGTCCAACCCGAACTGTTGGGCGACGTCCCATGAGCACGGGAATAGGTGTATTGCCAGACACGTTTCAGCTTGGTTGTGCCTCCTAATTGAGGTGCAGCCTGATTCCCAAAGCACAGGGAGTAAGACTATTCCACCTCCCGCTTTGGGAGGCCCACCAAAGATACCAAAAATGGATGCATAGAAAGCTTTGAATTAACCACAATGACTGCTATTGCTCACGACAGCTTGCATTCCATCATTTTTAATCTGTCTATGCCATTAACGTAGTGGAGATGCAAATATGATATGCTATGGCATTTATAACGTGGCTGTTCACACGTGTTTCTAGGGGCGACAAGACAAGGAGGGAGGAACAAGGGAAGACAAAATAGCGATTTTACTAGGCCTTGGTTAATTCAGATCGTGCAAGTGAGGGGAAGAGGGAAGGGGTTATGTGCCAGGGGTAGGCAAAGTGGAAGAGCAGTTAACTCACAAGTGCAGCCAGCGGGTGGCTCATAAGTGCAGAGAGAAGGGACTTAATGGTCTGTATCTGCAACCCTAAAGTGTTGGCGACCCCGGAGGCAGTTGCGAGGGCAGCTGGACATGCAGGAGCCTGGACTCAATTCAGAGAGTGACCAGGTGACCAGTGCGTGGAGCAGTCAGGTGCTTCAGCAGGGGAGAGGAAGGAGAAAGCGGAAGAGAAAAGGTCTTGAGTTGCTTCCGGAACCGGAGGTGGTTCTGCTCAAGTTTTAGAGAGGCAGGGAGGCTGTTCCAGAAGGAGGCCCCAGCCGAGGAGAAACTTCTGCCCCCAACTCTCTGCTTGGAGAAGCGTCTGACCCTGAGAGAGTTGGAGGTGGATGAGCGCAGAGCTCGAGAAGGAAGATGTTTTGGAAGAGATAGTTGGATGTAGAGCAGACCCAGATCCCAGAAAGCGTTGTGGATAATGCAGAGGGTCCTGAAGTTGATCCTTGCAGCCACAGAGCCAAAGAGATTTCATCGCTGGACAGATACGATCCCTGGGCTTTAGGCCAAGGTCAAGTCTCGCAGTCCTGTTATGGATAAATTGTAAAGGACCAAGAGTAGAGGCAGGAAGATTTAGAAAGAAGCTATTGCAATAGTAAAGCCTACAGAGGACCAGAGCTCTGGAGACAGCGAGCTTCTGGGGGAAAGTGAGAAAAGGAAGAATACCTCTGTCGAGGTGCAGCTGATAGCTTGACTTCTTAGAGATGTCAGAGATGTAAAGAGAGAACGAGAGGGTGGAGTCGAAGAGGACAACAAGGTTCTTAGCCTTACAGAAAGGAGCAGGAAGAGGGCCCATAGTGGGCAGCCAGAGAGAGAGAGGAAAGGAGGGAGTGTCTGTCCCAATGAGGAGGATCTCAGTCTTACTGGCGTTAAGGCAGAGATCATTGGTGGCGCACCATTCCTGAATAGCGGCCAGGCAGTCTGGCATGAGAGAAGAAGCATAGGTGTCTGAGGGGAGCCTGAAAGAGAGCTGAGTGTCATCCGCATAACATTGAAAATTGGAGCAGAAAGTAGCGATGCAGTGAGCAAGTGGTGCCAGGTAGTTGTTGAAGAGCCAGGGAGAGAGGTTAGACCCTTTGGGAACACCACAAGAAGAGAGAGGGATAGAAGAGAGGAAAGACCCCAGTTAGACCTGAGAGGGTCGGTCGGTGAGAAAGGAGGTCATCCAGGCCAGGGCCTGATCAGAAATACCAAGGTTGTAGCGGATCGATTGAGCAGGATGGCATGGTTGACCATGTCAAAAGCACAGGACAGATCGAGGAGGATGAGGACAGAAGGGAGCTTAGAGTCAAGATTGGAGAGCAAGTCATCACGGGTGTTCAGGAGAGCAGTTTCCGTGCGTCTGGCAGCTCTGAAGTCAGACTGGTGGTCATGGAGGCAATCAACAGATTCAGTATGTAGATTAAGTTGGGAGATGGCCAGGTTCTCCAAGAGTTTTCCCAGGATAGGAGTGATGGAGATCGGGTGATAGGTAGCCGGAGAGGAAGCATCGGCCAAGGGCTTCTTTAGAAGGAGGTGAACAAGCAAGTGATAAGGGGGAGGGAAAGTTCCAGTGGCAAAGGAGTGAGTTAGCAGTTCGGCTGGACTGCTCTTTTTGCGGGTGGGACCAAGCATTATTTGCAGATGTGTCTCCCCCAACATTAATGGTAGAACAAGTTGAAAAGTAATGGAATGGAAGGTTGCCCAGAGCAATTGCCAGTGTCTTGAGTTCACTAAACAGTAAGTCTTCGCTAGTAAGCACAGAAAAGTGTCTCCAGCAGATTTGCTTCAGTCATCTTAAGTCAGTGGTATTCAAACTTTTTAATGCTGAGCCCTCCCCCTTGGGTAAATATATTGTTGCCGAGCTCCCCCCCACCCCAGTGAAATATTGTTGCCAGGTCCCAGCAGATGCTATATGTGCTTATATTTTCTATTAAAAGCAGTCACCATATTCCTTGGGGGTGGGAACCTCGCGCCACCCCCGAGGACATCCTTCTTGCCCCCCTGGTGGGCATGCCCCAGAGCTTGAAGACCACTTCCTTAAGCAATTATGGAGCAAAGTCAGTGTTTTTGGGGGTTGGCGAACTACCCTATAAAAACACGCTGTGTAGTCATTCTAATTGGGAAAGCAGACTACAGCAAGGGATGTCGAACCTCATGAGAAGAGCTGAGGCATGATAGAGAAGAAGACAGACTACACAACCGTGAAGGAAGCAGAGAGCAAGCCATGCGACAGGTACTTGAGGGATGCCAAGACAAGGATGGAGTTCAGTCCCCCTTGAGTTAAGTCTTGCAGGGACAGCAAGAAGAGCAACCCACTGTGAGTCAGCGAAACTTGGGCACAGCTGTTACCAGACAAGAAGCTCAGTTTGCTATGAGTGCACTTCGGGTGAAGGCTAAGTGGGATGAAAGTCATTTAAAAGCAGTCCAGCACTGAAACGCCTGCTATGTGCAATGCTTAATGCTGGGGCAGGGGAAAAACCCACAACCACCCACACGTACATGCGGTGAAGCGGTGAGTCACCACGTCAACAGAGGAGGGATGCACACGGGTGGGCAGTACCAGGCTGCTAACGAAGACGGAGTGGTCCTGTAGTTATTGACAGGGCTGCCACTCCTGGCATAAAAGCAAGGCTGTGCCCATGATCTCCACAGCTGAAGCCCTGCATGCTACCAGATAACACTGCCTGATACCTCCACTGCCTGGACCCTGTGTGGGTTCCAGAGGCACAAGTCCAAGCAAGGACAAGGTAGAACACAACATTTGGCGACGAGGTGGAATGGGGGACTTAAATGAAGAGGCAGCACCTATGGCACTGCCACCCATGTCCAGGACCGCAACAGACCCAGCCCCTCCACCATACCCATGCAGGAGTTCGAAATCATGAATCATGGGAGCACCATCCACTGTATACCCTAAGTGGGCACTGTGGGTTGAGAGGCTGGAGCTTTACTTTGCAACCACCAGAGACTTTGACAACAATGCTAAAATATCAGATATGTTCTCTTAGGTGGCTACATGTGTGCACAAAACTTTCAAGACACTTGCCCCTGTGGACGTCTCGTACGGGGTCGCGAAACAAGCATCAGCAGAATATTTCAATCCCCATGATAATGCCGACTTTGAACGATTCCAGCTCCACTAGGCAAGACAAGTGGCTCATGAACCAATCGACCCATTTCACACACAACAATACCATCTGTACACCCTTGCAAAAAGACAGCCATGGAAAAGCACAGAGCACAGTCTGAAAAGGGTGCCCCGTCACCGAAACCGGTCAAGATGTGCAACTATTGCGACAGAGCTTTACCTCACAAGGATCGGTGCCTGCCGGCAAGGGAAGTGGAATGCTCTGAATGTGGCAGGCAAGGTTTGCCACGCAGCCGGGGGTTGCTAGGTCTGGAAAAGATCTGGGGCTATACTAATTTCGGGCACTGTCGAGACTCGGGGCTAGCTAGTCTTTTGGTTGTAGCTCCTGAGCTTCTATACAGGGCTACAACCAAAAGACCTGGGGCTATAATCCCCTCAGCCCCCCCTAGCAACGCCTCTGCCACGCAGGCATGTTTGTACACGCCACAAGACCAGGCAGACCAAAACACATCACAGTGCAGCACATGGAATCGATGTAGCCACCCAATACTGATATCCTGATTGTGGTCATGCGTTCTTCATGATATCCACCCTAGGTCGCAAGGCAGGAAAATATTGGCAACCTGGATGTAAATTGTTCATAGAAGTTACGCCAATGCCTGCTCTCATAGACACTGACACTTCCTTTAATGTTATGGGCAATGCACGGCTCACACCCCCTAAAACCACGACCTGCCCTGAGGCCGGCGAACATTTGCATTTACGCTTATGGAGGTGAGATACCAATGGCTCGATTCCTCTACAAAATGTAGCGAGAATGACATTTCAACACATCAGCGTCAAATCTGAAGGAAAATTGTGTATCACATCTGCAGACACAGCAACTCTCCTCAGAGTACATGTGGAGGAGATAGAGGACCTCATGGAAGAGTTCAAGGAGATGTTCAACAGCATAGGAGGACTGAAATCACACAAAGTCCTTCTACACATAGACAAAACCGTTCAAACTGTTGCCCTAAAAAATCGTTGGACGCTTTCCCACCTGCACCCTAAAGTGGAAGAGCAACTGTGCAACATGGTGGAAGAAGGGATAATAGAGAAGGCAGTGGGAGCCACTCCATGGATTTCCCCAATAGCAGTGGCAAAGAAACCCAAACGGCAGACCAGGTATGTGCGTAAACATACACGTGCCTTATGATATGATATGGCATTTATTATGCGGCTGTACACAAGTGTTTCTAGGCGCGAGTCTATAAAGCAATCAAATGAGACACCCCACGCCCATGCTAGATGACAACCCCCATAATCCCCCAACAAGGCCCCATCAGGTAGATGCCCATATGGGAAAAGCCCTGGGAGAATGCCAGCACAGACTTCAGCTCACTCCCCAAAGGACAGCACACACCAGTAGTGTTAGATGAGTTCTCCCTCTACCGTGAAGCTAGATAAAATATTTTCCACCCATGCACTCCCTTAGACAATGAAGACTGACAGTGGTCCCCCATTTCAAGAGAGTGAATTCCAGCGATTCCTGGACAGCTTGGATATCAAATACTGCAAAATCCCTCCCTGCTAACCTGAGGGAAATGGGTACACAGACTTCATGTACATGCCCAAGAAGACCTTAAGGATCGCTTCTGAAAGCCAAGATGATCCACAGATGGCAGTATTTCAATTTTCCTTGGTGAACATCGCTCAAGACCTAATACGTCCAACAGAGTCGCTCCAGGCAGCCTCCTACAATCTCCACGGTCTCGAGCTGGAGGACCGCCGACTTGGATGCCCAATGATGTGCTTTGAGGTGCAAGGAAGCCAACAGGACTGAGAGCATGAGAATGGTGCCAGAAAACGGACATTTTGGCATTGCAGATACAATCTTGGTGAAGAACTAAAGGCTGCATAGCAAGTAAAGCCGGTTGTTTAATCCCCAACCTCTGATATGATATGATATGATATGGCATTTATAACGCGCCTATACACAAGTGTTTCGAGGCGCGACGAGGCAGGGAGGGGGGACAATGGGAAGACAGACAGCGATTTTACTAGGCCAGGTGTCATTCAGATCGCACAAGTGCATGGCAAAAGAGGAAAGGGAAAGTGCGAGGGGCAAGGGAGAGGGGAAAGAAAGTGCAGTACATGGGGTAGTAGAATAACAAGATAAATAAATAAAGGGCCAGCTGGTGGCAAGTGCAAGGTAAGTGCAGAAAAGTGCTGGGAGGGGGGGGTGTAGGGATACAGAGACAGCCCCGCAGTGCAGGGGTTGCCAGGGAGGCAGTGCCGGGGGCAGGCGGCTGGGCCAGGGACCAAGATCCTTGAGAGTGGCCCAGTGCAGATTTAGTGCGGTTTCAATCAGGAATTTAGCAGGGGAGAGGGGGAGAGAACGCAGAAGCAAAGAGGAATGTTTTGAGGTGCTTCCGGAACCGGAGATGGTTCTCCTCAAGTTTCAGGGAGGCAGGAAGGCTGTTCCAGAAGGAGGCCCCTGTCACGGGGAGCGATCTACCCCCAAATCGTTGCTTGGAGAAGCGGCTGACCATGAGGGAGTTGGAGACGGATGAGCGAAGAGCTCGAGAAGGAAGATATTTAGGAAGAGAGAGTTGAGGTATTTCGGCCTCAGGCCTCAGAAGGCCTCGTGGACAATGCAGAGGGTTTTGAACTTAATCCTTGCAGCCACTGGGGGCCAGTGAAGAGATTTCAGTCCTGACGAGATACGGTCCCTGGGCTTGAGGCCAAGGACAAGTCTCGCAGTCCTGTTCAGGATGAGTTGCAGAGGGCGGAGAGTAGAGGCAGGCAGATTTAGATAGAGGCTGTTACAGTAGTCCAGCTTAGAGAGAACCAGGGCTCTGGAGACTGTGAGCCTCTGGGGGAAGGAGAGGAAAGGAAGAATACCTCTGAGGAGGTGCAGCTGGTAGTGTGACTTCTTTGAGACGTCAGAAATGTGAGGAGAGAAGGAGAGTGTGGAGTCGAAGATGACCCCAAGGTTTTTTGCCTTGCAGGTAGGAGCAGGAAGAGGGCCAAGAGAGGCCGGCCAGAGAGCTGCAGGGAAGGAGGGAATGGGTGTGCCGATGGTTAGAATCTCAGTCTTACTGGCATTAAGGCAGAGGTCATTGGCGGTACACCACTCCTGGATAGCAGAGAGACAGTCAGAGATGAGGGAAGGCGAGGAGGAGGCCGAGGGTAGCCTGAATATGAGTTGGGTATCATCCGCATAGCACTGAAAGTTGGGGCAGAGAGCAGCGATGTGGTGGGCAAGGAGGCCCAGATATTGGTTGAACAGCCAGGGAGAGAGGTTAGATCCCTGGGGACACCACAGGTAGAGAAAAAGATGTCAGAGAGGAAGGACCTAAGTTGGACCTGGGAGGGTCGATTGGAGAGGAAAGAAGTCAGTCACGCCAGAGCCTGACCAGTGATACCCAGGTTATCACGGAGACGGTTGAGCAGGGTGGCATGGTTGACAGTATCAAAGGCAGAGGAGAGATCAATCAAGATGAGAACACACAGAGTGTTAGAGTCAAGGTTGGAGAGCAGGTCTTCACGGATGTTCAGGAGAGCAGTTTCCGTGCTTCTGGCAGCTCTGAAACCAGACTGATGGTCATGAAGACAACCCACAGATTCAGCGTGGAGATTAAGCTGGGAGATGGCCAGTTTCTCCAGGAGCTTGCCCAGGAAGGGAGTGACGGAAATTGGGCGATAGTTAATGCAGGAGGGGTCGGAAGAAGGTTTCTTAAGAAGAGGGTGCACACGGGAGTGCTTAAGGGGGGATGGGAAGACTCCAGTGGCGAAGGAGTGATTTCAGAAGTCAACCAGGGCAGGAGCCAGGGAGTCGATGTGGTCCTTGATAGTTTTGGAGGAACAGGGGTGAACCTGTTTCGACGAGACTTTCATAGATCAGACTTGTCTGGAAACCTCGTCAGCAGAGAATAGAGGAAAGGCAGAGAAGGAGGGAGGAGGGGAGGCTGCAGAAGGGCCAGAGGAAGAGCAGGGAATAGAGGGAGGGAGGTGATAGGAGGAGAGTGAGGACAGGATGTCCTGAGTTTTTGAAATGAAGTGCGAAGCCAGTGCCGTGCAGAGGGCCTGGGAGGGGATAGGAGAGGTAGAGACTGCGGCAGGATTGGCCAGATCCTTGCAGATTTTAAAGAGTTCAGCCGAGTTGTTAGATGCCACAGAGATGCGGACTTGGATATGGGCTCTCTTCTTGGTGAGAACAGAAAGCCGGTATTGCCTTTGCAGCAGGCGGCAGGCCAGTTTGTCAGAGGATGAACATGAAGCACGCCATTGCCTCTCGCCCACCCTGCACTTGCGTTTTAGGGTGACGAGATCTGAATCATACCAGGAGTTACACTTGGCTTTGGGCTTCAGGCGGATTCTCATGACAGGGGCAAGGATATTAAGAGTATCAGATATAGCAGAGTGGAGCGTGGAGAGGGCTGTGTCAGGGTGAGAGTCAGCCAAAGGGGGAGGGCGGGATGAGAAGGTGGCGGCGAAAGCCTCAACTGACACGCGCTTCATGGGTCGGATGACCGAGAAGGAGGGTGGCAGTGATGAAGGTGGCTTGGCCTGAGGGGTAGGGATGGTGAGGTGGGAGGATAGGAGAGAGTGATCACTCCAGGAGAGAGGAGTGACGAGTGGGACAGAGAGGGGAAGGTCAGAGGAGATCAGAGCGTCGAGAGTGTGCCCTGCAGAATGAGTCGGGCCAGAGGGGAGAATGGAGAGTGAGAGAGAGTCGCAGAGGTCACGAAAGTGTCCGTAGGGGGGGGGGCAGGAGGCGTCCAGGTGGATGTTGAAGTCTCCAAGAAAGAGGAGTTGAGTGGTAGAGCCCAAGAGTGAGGAGGAGAGGTCCGCCCACTCGGAGAGGAAGGAAGAAATCTGACCAGGTGGCCGATAGATAGTAGCCACAGTAAGGGAATGGCTAGGAGAGAGAGAGAGTCGGCAGACAAGGCATTCAAAAGAGGAGTAGGTCTGCGTAGGAGTGACAGAGGTAGGAATCCACTCAGGGAAGATAAAGGCAACACCCCCACCAGCGCGGTTGGGCCTGGGCACGGAGAGGATCTTGTAGCAGTCAGGTAGGAGTATGTCAAAGCTGGTGACAGAGCTGGCCGTGAACCATGTCTCAGTGAGACAGAGGACATCGAGGTCCAGTCCTCAAGGAGGTGGCAGATATCTGAGGAGTGTTTGACAGCTGAGCGAGAGTTAAGGGTGGCAATGTGGAGAAGGTTGCCATCCTTGAAGGACTTCAGGGGAGGGGTACAGATCAGAGGTACGCCCTGCGGAGGTGTAGAAGGAGCCGAGAGGGGGCAGAGAGGGAGGGGGAAGGCAAGGTAGCCGAGGATAGAGGAGGGGGGACAGCAAGAGAAGAAAGGAAGTTGATGAGGTGCGGGAAGCGTCTATCAAAGAGGTGAAGGTTGGCCTGAGGGCCTTGGACCAAGACGGTCCCATTAGAATAGACATTAATGATGGCCTTTGAGGAGTGGAAGGAGGCCAAGAGGACATCCCAATGGGTGCCACCATTAATGGGAGAAGAGGAGAAAGGAGCGAGCACAGAGACCATATGGAGGGTCCATAGGTCGGGTGAAGGCACGACAAAGAGGATGTTGGTGAGTGTTTCCTTGGAGGAGGCGCTGGTGTAGGTTTCAGCAATAGGGAGGCCTGGGTTGGAGATCATGATGTCCTTTTTAAACTTTTTCCTACCACATTTAGTGAGGAGAGCAGGATAGTCAATGGAGAAGCAGTTAGAGAAGATAGGAGAGATAGAGAGCACCATAGATTAGGTGGGAGAGGAGGGGGGAGGGAGGGAGAGGGGAAGACAAACGAGAGCAAGCGGACAAGATAGCGAACAGCAATCAAGTTGTGCAGTAGGACAGACTCGCAGGGTTAATGATCTTACAATGCTCACAGCAGAAGAAGGAAGCATGGTGACTGCCCAACGCAGGTCATCCAGTATGATTCGAAACTCACCTCACTTCAAGCCCCTTTCAGCAAACCTGGTAAGTTACAGTGTGCATGTTATAAACTTTGTGGAAGAAGGAGAGGGAGGTTATGGTGTCAGGAAGACAACATGGGGTGACTTGCGCATGCAGCCCGCCCAATGAGGCACCCCTACATGCGATGATCCAGTGATGTGTCCATGGATCAATAAAGGGGGGTATCCAGGCACACGGACGGTGAGTCCCACGCTGGTAACAACATCGAAGTGGTTCCGTATTTATTGGCATCACCACTTCTCCGATAAGAGCAGGGCCAGTCCTGTAATAAAAGAGGCATGGAGACTCATAACAGAAGCTCTACATTCTACCGGGCAACACTGTCTGATACCTGTAGGTTCCAGGGGCACAGGTCCCTGCAGGGACAAGACAGGACACAACATTCAGTAAGAGAAAGATTGTATGAGCTAAGAGACACGCTGCATTCTGGGAACGGAGTTGAAATCTTATAGGTGTAAATCAAGAAGGACACTTTGTGAAATAAGTGAAATGCAGTATTCTAGGAGTTGGGGTTCAAATCTGACAGCATTTGCAACTCAAAGAAAGAGACTGTCTGAACCAAGAAAACAGCTGCATGCTGGGAGGTTGGAATACAAATCCCATAGCAGTCCCAACCCAGGGAAAGAGTTTGAGTGAAATAAGGGAAATGCTGCATTCTGGGCACTGGAAAAAAAACTACAGTGTTTAGAAAAAAAGGGCATGTGTGGCCTAAGCAAATGTCTGTATGTTGGGAGGTTGGAATAACAATCCCAGAACGTTCCCAACCTAGAGATAGAGTTTACATGCATTAGGAGGAATGCTGCATTCTGGGGGTCTAGAATAAAAAGCCCCCACCCTTCACAACTAAGAAAATGTGATTGTGGGAAGAGAGACATTTTGCATTATGAGAGCTGGGGTAAACGTCCCATAGCAACTAGAAGCAAGAGGAGGACACTGAGTGAACTAAGAGAGTGCTGCATTCTGGGAGATGAAAAGAGTGTGTGTGCTAAAGACAGAGCCGGCCCGAGGCATGGCCAGTCTGTGCGGTGGGCCAGGGCCCCGCTGTCAGAAGCTGTCAGTCACCAGTGCCTGCAGCAACTATACCAAGAATATTGTTTTAAGGGGGGCTGTGTGGCTTACGTGTACTAAGCTCGCGTGAGGCCACAGTGTCGCCTCCCAACCTCCTGTGGCTCTCTAGAGACCAACACCCCCTCCCAGCAGCCCATCGGACGCTCTAGGCCCCTTAGTGACTATTTATCACTTTCTTTCTTCAGGCAGAGCATTTAAAGTGGGGCAATTTACAAGTGATAGCTCATTTAAGAGACCATTTTGGAGGAGATGTTTGTAACTAAATCTACGCTCTCCTGAAGGTCAATTACAATATAACACAGAAAACAGTTTTCAAATAGCTACATTATTTTCAGATGATAATATTTTACGCACTAAAAAGCGTTTATTTTTGGTAGAATGTGTTATTTTCATCACATCATATATGAACCCTTCATTTGTCAACCACTGAAACACACACAGGTAACCGTTTCACACATTACATTTTGTTATACGTTTTGAAAATACAAAGGCCATTTTCTTGCCTTTTGCTGGATTGCATTCTGGTATTTGTAGTCTCCCAGTCAAGATGGGGGGAGTAATGCCACAATTGTACCTTTTTTGCTTAACATGTTTCTGTCCGGATTTATATATTTGAGTGGGTACCTTACTACATGGGCCTGGTTACCACCGGACTCATATTACCATTCCGCCTCCGTGATTCCTGGAATTACCGGGGCATTACAACCCCGGTGACCCGGGAATTCCAGAGGCGGAATGGTGTAAATCCCCATTCCTATTGAGTCCAATTGGACTCAATGGGAATGGGGATCATGGAAACACCGGCACCATCTCATGATGGTGCCGGTGTTTCCTCGTCCACCTGCAGGCGGGCGGTGTTAAATCCGCCAGGTCGGACTAGGCGGGATTGACGCCTCCACCTGCAGGAGTCGTGATCACCCGGTATGGAAACAACGGTGGCGGCGGGTTTACCGCCACCGTTGTTTCCATACTGGGTGAGTTGTAATGAGGCCCTATGTGTACCTTTCAAGTCATCTTCATAAAGCGGAGCATTGTTGAAAGCCAGGCATGGGGTTGAGGAGGGGAAATGAAGCCTGGTTCTAGCCCGCCATGTTGCCGCCTTTTCCTGGAGCCGGTCACAAGAGAGAGAACGGGAGGGCGAGTTTGTGTTCAGATTGCTGGCTTCCGGAGGGGCGTGTCGCAAGGTAAGGTGCTAGGAGGGGTGGAAGGAAGGACAGGTGGTCGGGTGGAGCAGGGTTTAGGGTGGACAAGTTGCTCAGGCCAGGCGGAGAACATAGATGGTGGTGGGAGTCGCAGGATTGTTCTCATAGCGTGGGGAGAGCGGACAACGTGATTGTTATTGTTAGGTGCAACAGGGCGATCGGGGCATTAAAAAACGTTTGGGAAGATAGTATTGACCGTAGTGATAGTAGCACTCGTCGTTACAACAGCCACGCAAAGGCAATACAAGGGAAAACGTGGTTTCACACAAAACTATCCTTGGGGAAATAATAGCTGGCAGGTGCTGGGATATGACTGGGGATCTTCTATGTCTGGGATCCAAGGGGGAGGAGCTGCATGGCCCTTTGGGGGCAATTCCGAAGGGATGGCAAGTGGGGTCACAAAGGCAGGCATGGTTTACCACGGGAGGACCAAATACGCCACAAGAAGCGTGTCTGGCAAGCGGGCCCTCAACACAGGGAGGAATGGCAAAGAATATGGGAGTGAGTCCCCAGGCAATCAGGGGGCAGGGAAAAGAAGGGCAAAGTGGTCTGGGGAGCATGCCAGGGGTTACAGGGAGGATACAGCGGGAACAGGGGAAAACCCGCCTGTGGCCACCAGTGGCCCAGGGGGTGAAGGGCGGACAGGGGCCCCGATGGGGGTCAAAGGCAGTGACAGTGAACAACAATACAGGGGGCGGGTAGGCAGGGATAACCTCCCCCATTCAAGCTGCAGTCACAGGTATGCTCACATGGCACGTGTCAATGGACACAAAGGAAAAAATATGGAAGCACAAGTACATCGACATTTTTTCCTTGTTAGATTACAGAAGGGTTGAGGATTGCACGGAGTCCAAGGGAGAGGGAAAAGATAAGATCTTCTATGTAGAAAAATCTTTGGCTAACTGGGTCACAGGTTTCGCAATTTTCTCTGCCATATTGCTGGAGACATTTCCAGAGCTTCACCAGAAGTTACTATCATATAACCACTTGGTGCTAACTATGTATCATTACTGTGCATTTGATGCACTAAGCAGGGAATGCCCAGGTGGACTGGGGTACAAGGGCAATGGACCTGTGGGCTAGCTGTACAGTTAGACAAGCTACAAGCAACAAGGGGTTTGGAACAGGGAGACCGACAAAGCCCTTTCGGAGCAACACGGTCCCAGGGGGAAAAAGGGAGCTTGCAGGGCTTTTAATAAAACAGCAAGCACAGGGCCCGTCTGCAAGGTTAAACATGTCTGTTCCTTTTGTTGAATGCTGGGGGATGGGGAAGCCAAGTGCACAAAGCGCAGTAAAGAGCATAAGCAGGGGCAGGGCTCTTGGAGATCCCCCGACGGGCCTGCCCTCGCCCGTGCGGGTAGATGGGTTGCAGGGATGGGCAAATGGGTACCACCGCGAAGATGATGCAAAATTGTTGGTGGAGGGATTTTCACAGGGTTTTCGCATCCCGGTGCGGGGGATTACAACTCCATCGACCCCCCGAGGAAAGAGTATCACAGGAAAGTAAAACAGGATTATTGGTGAGCAGGGTTGACCTCCCGCGCAGAATTGTATGTGTTACCCGGAAGGGGTGGGTCCAAAGAAAGAGCCCGGGAAGTTGAGGCTAATTCACAATTTGTCACTCCTAAGGGGGGCCTCTGTGAGTGATGCAATTGGTGAGGACCTATGTTCCGTGAGGTATGCTTCCTTTGATGGGGCCTTGGCATTGTTACGGCGTTTAGGGAAAGGGACTCTAATCTGCCTTTCGGTTACTCCCAGTACACCCAGAGGATTACCGTTTGTGCGGGTTTCAAGTAGAAGGGGAGTTTTACTTCGACATGTGTATGCCAATGGATTCCTCCATATCTTGCTCTTACTTTGAGGCCTTCAGTACATTCCTGGAATGGGCTACAAAAAGGCAGTGCAAGGGGGCACACATGCTCCACTACCTAGATGATATTTTGCTCATGGGCAGGCAGAGTATGACCCAATGTGAGAGGGGGCTGAGGGCATTTCAGAAAGTGTGGGGGTACTGGGATTACCCCTCGCTGAGGAGAAAACAGAGGGGCCTTCAACATCTCTGTGTTTCCTGGGGATCGAGATCGACTCAAAGAAGGGGGCATGTCGCCTCCATGAGGACAAGGTCCACGATTTTAGGGAGGCAGTGGCCTCCTGTTTAAAGGCCAAGAAGGTAACTTTGAATCAGCTACAGAGTTTGGTGGGGCAGCTGAACTTTGCTTTAAGAGTAATCCCGATGGGAAGACCTTTCTCAAGAGCAATTGCTGGTGCTATGTCTGGTCTGACAAAAAAGCACCACCACACACGGTTGTCCAGGGAACTAACGGAAGATCTGGCAATTTGGGACACATTTCTAGCTAACTTTAACAGAGTGCAGGTTTGGCCCACTGAAGTAAAAGCCCGCAATTGGGGCACGACACTGCCGCAGCCTGGAGTGCCGGCTTTGGCGCAATCCTGGGGAACAGGTGCTGTGGGCTGCCGTGGCCCACAACATGGCCAGACAGTGGGCTGACCCGCAACATAACTTTGCTGGAACTATTTCCTATAATAATGGCACTGGACATTTGGGGAATTGAATTAAGGGTGAGGGATGCACTGTTTTGGTCAGATAGCATGTCTGTGGTGTGTTCCATCAAAAGCCAGAAAGCAGCATGTCCAATGGTGTTAAGGTTGCTGAAGCGATTAGTACTGTCCTGTTTAATGGACAATGTGCATTTACAGGCTAAACATGTGCAGGGTATCCATAACAATGCGGCTGATGCTTTGTCCCGTCTCAAACTATAGGAGTTCCAGCGTTGCCTATCAACGGCAGAGGCAGCGATGACCCCCTTTCCAGAAATACATTGGGGGCTTGGTGCCTGGAAGTAGCTTCCCTGAGTGAGGGTTCCATGCACAGAAGGCAAGAAGTGCCTATAAGAAATCATGTATAGTAGTTTAGGACACAGGGCATGACGGACCTGTTCCATAGAGGGGCCATGATGAAGTATTTGGTATACCTACAAGTGGTGGGCGTGTCTGTAGGGGTGGCCAGAACAATGATGGCAGCCATTGGTTCAGGCCTGGTATAAATGACAGGGCTCCGCCATCCGCGGACTGCGGTAAGAAAGGCCCTGATTGTTTGCAGGAGGCTGGAGGGTCCACGGGCTGATAGCAGGCGGCCGTTAGATCCTGACAAACTGGCCAGTATCATGGGGAGTCTGGGAGAAATATGTAGAAACGAGTGGGAGATATCCTTGTTTCGGATGGCCTTCGCCACAGCATCTTTTGGGGCATTTAGAATAGGGGAATTGGTCGGGTTCTCTACGACCGGTGGGGCAAGAGGACTATCTAGAGAGGACCTCTCATTTGAAGGTGACAGGGTTGTGCATATTCTGCTTAGAAAGTCCAAGACTGACCAAGAGGGCAGAGGCACCAGAGTAACAGTGACAGCCTATGTCAGAGCAGAGATCTACCCAGTAACTCTAATAGGGGCATTATTGGTTCTCAGAGGTGGCCAGGAGGACCCCCTTTTTCTGCACAAGGTCGGTTCTTGCCTGTCTAGGTTTCAACTCAGAAAGGTTTTTGAGAGGGCCCTGGAGGGAGTAGAACTTGGGGGTTTAGAATTCCCCATTGCATTCCTTACGAATTGGGGCAGCCACCAAGGCGGCCAATTATGGATGTGAAGAAAAGCAAATTAAGGAAATTGGGAGATGGAAGTCATGGGCTTACAGAGGTTACATCAGGCCACACCTATTATGTTAAGGAGGTCCAACAGTAAGGGAGTGGGTGGGGATGTGGTTAGTGAGAAATGTTGATGCTGGAGGGAGCCTGTATTCCCCCGGGCTGTTAGATTCAAGACAACCCGGTCCTGGAAATCCTGAACATAGGGGCATCAACCTGGCCCAGTTGGGAACAAGAGCCCTGATCGGGTGTCTATTGTCGCTATTCAGTTGCTTTGGCGTGTTTTACCTGGCGTTATTGCTTTCCTGGTCACCTGGTCATAAATGATTCCGAGGTTGAACTGGGGGCAGCCAGGCCCTGCATGCCCATTTAACATTTCAGCATGAAAATTGAACAAAGAACTGTCTCGGCTTGCCACATGCAACTGGTGACTATGGATTATTGAGAATGGACTATTGTGGGGCCCAAGGACATGTCACCAATACGGGGTGCATCTTTCACAATGGGGGACGGAACTAGTGTTGCAGAACTTTTTGGCAGCGATTAGAACATTTGTGCAGGTGGGGCAGTGGGGTGGCGCAAACTGGTAGCTCAGTGCCCCTGTGGCAGGTGTGGGTGAACCATGTTGACACTGAGATCCCCTTCCGGGGGACTCCGGAGCTGGGATCATGTGAGGGGGAGGGCGGAGGACGCCCCTATCAGAAATGGTGAACAGCCACCAGGAACCCCAGTGGGGGAGGGAGAGAAGGGGATGGGAACAGGGGGCAGTTTGGGCTGCTAATGAAGGGTCTGCATCCTGGTGTCGCTCTCCCCACACAGAGAAGGGCATAGTGGGGAGGAGTAAGGGCCTCACCAGCATGCGCGGCCCTATGCGTTAGTAAAAATGTGAAAAAAATGGCATTCAAAACAGAAACTGTGTGAAGACTAAATGATCTCCTGCCTCAGCGCTGCCCCCTTGCAAAGCCCCCAGAAAGGATCTCTTTGGCATCCACTCAGTGACATTGATTAACTTTTTCAATGAGTGAGTGATTTATCCACCGGCTTAATCACTGACTAAGCGACACACTTTCTAATACACCCACTCACTCTCTAGTTCACCCACACACTCTCTAATTCACTCACTTATTTACTTACTAACTCTCTACTTCACTCACGCAATAACTCGCTAACTCACTTATGTAGCTGGTCATTCAGGAATTTCCAAATTTCTAGGGCCTGTGCAGTAAGCTCTTGCTTGACAGTCTTCTTTTGGGGTGATGACCAGTGCAGTTTTGCGCGTGTATCTAGACCCGTGAGTGGACCTTACCTGGGTGTAGACATCACTGAAGTTCGAGATGCATATAGTATGTGAGAAGAGTACCTGAAGCGATGTCACAAATAAGCATGGTCCTTTCCTCAAACAACAAAATATAGGATTGAACCACTGTAAACAGCAGTGCTGCCACAATATTCAAATTAATTATTTAACATGTTCTTTACACATTTCAAGAAAAATTGCAGCATAATAGGAAAACACACTTATGCAAAACAAACAGATTTGATCCAATCGAATTAGAATCAGAACACAAGTCTATCACAGCAGTGTCTATTTATATATAATTCAAAGCACAATCTCTGATAGTAATGAGATACATTATCATTGACAGTAGGTGTTCACATTGTTGAGGTAAACAATGTATGCAAAACAAAAACAAATCCTCACACAATACATCAGTAATAAAGACAATGGTGTATAAGAGTCAGCCAGTGGCAATGAACAATAACCAATTGATACCTTGAAAAAGAATGAGCAAATGCACATTTATTGACATGCCCTAAAAATGTTAGGGGGATATATAACAGTACCATAGCTCAGATCTTTCAACTTAAATAGAAAATGGTACTTGAATCTGTCTAACCTTTCAAAGTTTGCACATTCTCTCTTCCCCCTGAAGGTGTCTCACCCACTAGTCCACGGGGATCTGTCATCCAGGTGACCAGGACACAGCCATCGCTTTTGGATCCAGTTCCTGGGAGTGGACTAGTGCGGGTGGATCACCTGGAAGAGGGGGATTTGGGGAGAGGAAGTGGGACACCGTAGGGTGAGACGTAGAAACCTCTTCCCTGTAACACCTTTTCCTACTTAGGAACTCAACCCCTCCCCCCCTTTCCCGACACAAACACTTTCTCACGGACAGCCCACTGTGAGCGAAAACAGACGAGCGCCAGAGCAGTATACCTGACATGTCCCAACACAATGGTCAGGCAAGGTCAGGCAATTGCTGATCATTACACACACCTGACTTGCATCACACTTCCCACACGATAAAAGGCGGAGCATGAAAGCACACTTTGAGCACAGCGAAGCACACAGAGGAACAGCAGTTCCAAAATGGCAGTTTAATACGAGGAGAAAGACGGCGAGACCAGAGAGAGTTGCAAGTAGGGATGTGCCCTTGACCTTTCTGCACTGTTACTTTTGTGAACCATGGGAAGTAAGAAACTTGTGACCGGGAACTAAAGTTGAACAAACCTACACTGTGCATTGGAGACATCTGGGGCTCTTCCATGTCAATAACCATTGCTGCTGTAGTACTGTCCTTGGCTCCTACAGCAAAGCAACGTCAGCAGAGGCAGCACGGCAGGTGAGTTGGAGAGACTGATACCAAACCAGCTTGTGTTTGAACCAAGGTTGCAAGCGGCAACATTGTATGAAGAAATCCAAAGAGGACAGTGTGTGAAACGCATGTGATGAGCGTGGCAAACATAATTGGAAACCAAAGGAGAGACTGAACTTTGGGAGGCCAAGAAAGATACCGTCGACAGAGTGGTTTGGCATCATGTGGGTGCTCATTCGAAAGTCTCTCTTAGGTATCCAACTGATGCTTTGTGTTAAAAAGGGAATCTTGAAATCGAAATGGTCCTGCAATGGGTCAAGCTAAACCTGTGCACATTCGAAAGTCTTTGATCATTTAATATGACCTGCAATTGGTCCGAGCTCGGCTGAGGGAGACTAATTGGATACGAGAGAGGATCTTAGCGCGGCTGAGTGGAATCCGGAATGAACCGCGATCCACCCGAGAAGGAATATTCACTGAACATTGTAAAAAGGGGATCTGAGCCCAGAAGAGGGGGGGGGGTCCACAGTAGAGATTGAGATAGCAAAGGGATCTCAGCCCGGCTGAGGGGGATCCAGGGTGAATCACCAAATAGAACATTGTAAAAAGAAAAGAACCTTATATTTTGTTTTGTACATCAGCCCTGATGTTGGTGATGGAACTGTATCCTCGTGCCATAGAAGTCAGAGTGTGTGCTTTGCTTGAGTGAACCGCCTTGCCCTGTGCTGAAAACATGGGGAAGGGAGGCCGACGGCCTGAACATCCCGACGTATCATTTTGTGAACAGTCCTTTCTTTTTCATGAACACTATCCCACACTATTTGTAAATTAGCGGTAAGGATTGGCAATAGGTTTTTTAGTATAGGCCCTTTATTTTGACAAGACTCCACTAGGACTACATTATTATTATTTGATGGTCGTAGCTTGTTCCCATCTGTAGATTTAGGATTAGTTTGCGTTTATCATACCCTTGTGAAAGTTTAAGAAACACCCTTGAGTTGTGGTTACTTGTGTCTGTCTTACTGTTGATGCCATGCCTTCCTTACACTAGTAAGGACTAAGGCACAGCAGTCTCCACAAATTACCGCTGAGCTGGGGCTGCCCCAGGGCTGCCCTAACCTAACTCCATAACCTGATTTCCTAGCATGCTAAAGTTATTGAAAAGGTGAGTGACAATACTGTTGTTGCCCAGTAGATTTCACTGTAAGCCATGTTTAGAATCACATCATCAGTTGCAGACATTTGGATTTAGAATAATTGCTTTCTAACTCTGAAGGGAAGGCAGGCAGAAACTGCCAGTATCTGCCCCATTCTCATAGCCACCCATGCCTATTTGCTGTGTGCGTCCATGTTTTTTGTACTACCGTCCCTCCCCTGGCCCTACTTCCCACCCTCCTGGCTCCCACAACAACCTGCACCCTCCACCACCTCCCGTCACACAGACTAACCTGCTAGCCTGGGGGCACTGGTCCGTAATAGAAATAAAAAAGGGACGTTGTCCTATAGCAGCTGCCATCATTGTTCTTTTACAGGAGATTAGGCATGCGCAATATGCACGTGGCCCTTCTCCGTCAAAAATAAACAAAAACGTTTACACTACTCGCACACCAGAGGAAACCCTAATTTGTGAATAATTTTTATCTCGGCTTTCAGAGATGTAAATGGCCAGTAATAGTTGTGAGACCTTGCCGAGGCCTGCTCTTCAATCAGGCCTTCTGTTACAGACCCTGTACGCTGCCAGACGTGAGGGTGATTGTTATAATACACAGAATACACTTTTTGAGTTTTGCAACATATTACATTAAAGTCTTGTCCTTAGAATTATTCAATAAAAGGGTGATTGTTATAATACACAGAATACACTTTTTGAGTTTTGCAACCTATTACATTAAAGTCTTGTCCTTAGAATTATTCAATAAAATAAATATTATGTATGAATGGGCTTTATAAAGTGCAAACCTACCCGGGAACCAATGGAACACTGCACATAGGGGACACACCCAGGGGGTAACGAGAAAGGTAGTGAGGGATGCAGAGGAGCTAGGAATATGTGTTAGGCTACTCCTTTCATACAAGAAGGCTTGCTTTTTTCAAGCGTTCCGTAGCTACTTGGGATTCTGAGGCCGCACCAAAAATTTCTTAGGCCCTGCCCTCAAATATTGCCTATTGAAGCATTAGCGCCCCCCTCAATTTCTTATCCCACGCAAAGCACTGGGCAATGCCCTTATTTTGATTTGGGCAACGGCTGGCCCCTTGAGGCACAGTTGTACTAGCAAAACCTGTCAACATTGGAATTACAAGGTGGTGGGTGATTGCAGCAGCTTGGCTATTTAGTATTGGGCAGCCTGGGTCCAGTGTTGGCTCCTTAGTAGGATGGGATGACCATGAAGTGAGAAAAGACAGTAGTGTCCCAGTGGCCTGCTCCATGTCAGCTGTGGGCATGGGTGATTGGGCCGCAATAATTAAGCATCTGTAATGTTCTGCTTTCAAGCGTATCCCTCAGAATTTGCAAGCTAAGTTTCCAACCTAAATTCCCACTGGCTAAAATATTTCAGAAGGGGCTTCTGATATTCTTTTCTCAGGAGTCTACATATACACCGTCCTTTCCCCACCTGATTAAGTTACTAACAAAGTCCCCCACCCTTTCCAAACCATGAATGCTTTTATTTTACAACAAACCCACAATCAGGTAAGAGCCAAGACCAGCAGTATGCAAGTGCTTGGGTGCCAGAGCACAGGCTTTCATAGAGTCAGCCTTCTCAAGTTGTCTTATAATTCTGCGATCCCATACCTCAGGAGCTGATGAGGTGTCTATAAACATGTTTATACGTATGTAAAAATTAATATTGCATCGTATGCAGGGTATTGCCCCAAAATACCAAAAAGAAACTCTGCATGATCTAAAATGTCAAATCCAATTATACCGAACGGGGAATTGCGCAGGTGTGCCCCGGTCCCTGTGTTTGGTATAATGGGATCAGGGGTTGCGGCGGTGTCCCCCGCTTCAAATACAAGGAGCACGGTGCCAGAAAAGCCAAAAAAAGGGAAAAAAGAAAAAGGGACCCTGCGTCGGAAGTCCCTAACCCCATTGGAGGAACGACACTTGCGTTGCAGCGGGACGGACGCGGGGACTAGGAAGAGAATAGAATTAAGGTAAGTGTGAGGAGGCAAAGTTAAGTAGGGGTTTGGGTGGAGGAAAGCAACACAGTATGATCCATGTGGTGACTGCATGCTGCTGCTTTCCGAATTTGACATTTTAGGATTCAGTAAAATGGGGTGCTCAGTAATCACGTAGATCCGTATGCAGTACTTTTTACCAACATCTGCAGCAGTGCAAGGGATATAGAAACTTTCAAGTTTTCATTTTTTAGGCATGGCTTGACACCAACCAGGGTGGCCAACTGTGCTATTAACCCTTACGGCCCACAGACCCATCTGGCATAAATCCTATATGAAACAACCGATCTGGCTGACCAGATTAGGTGATACTGACCCCCAACCAGTAAACCCAACATTTGGTGCAGTTCTCACAAGTTACCGTCGATTTCTATTATGAGGCCTCATCTTTGCTATAACTGAACAGCCCGACTGATAACAGCAGAGTCAGCCTGTCGACTTATCTGAGTTTTGCTGATGCCCAAACTGGAGTGTCGACACTCACCGGTGATCCTGCTCTTCTGAAGAATCACATTGTAGAAAGGGGGGCACTCTAATAGATCATTTCTGAGATGACTTTTTCTCTATTGTTTCATCGTCCTTGCATGGTATATCAAATATGCATCACTATAAAATGGCAATGATACCATTCAAAGAAAGGACAGCATAAGTCATGTTTAGTTGATTTTATGAGGGTTTTTCTAATTACCCGGTATTATTTAATTGTCTATTTTTCATAACTGAAGTACTACAGACTTCTTGAGTCTAATTGCTGTGGCTCCTTAGTTCTGTTTGACATTTTATTCTTTTTTAGACATAAAAGAAGTCATCCATAAATGCATACACAACACATAAGTCAATCCTGTCTAAAGGCTGTGTGAACAACAATCAAAAGTGCAAAATGGCACTCACAGACATATCATGAAACAAAGTTGAATAACAAAGAATTGATTCATTCTGACATCTACATCTGTGGTGTGTATGTGGTGTTATGGTCTAAGTAAAAACCCTAGGCCAGGTATCTGTGTAATTGAACAGGGGTACTTAGTTTCCTCTAATTGGGCCTGGCCTATTCCCGTGGGGCAGTTGGTTCTACAGATAATTCAGGGTTAATTGTGGTCTTGTGATATATACCACTAGTTTCAGACACTAATCCTCAGTCCATTTCTGGAGAATCAAACACCCAAGCCCTCAGTGTTGGAGTTCCACCCAGGTAGTGTCCTTAGTGGGTGTTGATCATATGGCTCCCATGACCCAGGGCTTATGCTGACACTGGTGCCGTGGTCGTGTGTTAGGCCGGGGACCAGACTGCACATGTGCCATGAAGTAGCCAGAGCATTAACATGCCATCTGAAGATGTGGAGTGATGGCAAGCCTCTCAAGAAGGACGGATTGACACTGAGGTGCCAACTCTCCCCAACAAGAAAGTCCATTAGGCCTTCTTATGGCACAAGATAGGCTGTGTGTGTCCCTGTGCAAGACGCCCGACACAGTGTTGCGAGAGGAACCCCAGTTACTTTTGAAGCCTGTTAATGGGGTTCTACATTAAAATAGAGAAATTAAAATAACAAGACAGGGTTTTTATAAGTCGAATTCAGAAAATAATTTTTCTTTTTTTATGTTTTGTTTTTTTAAACTGTGGGGGGAAGACCCCCTGCAGCTCCTCCTTCACGCCCCAACCTCAATTTAGACCCTTAACCCACCGCATATTTATTTATTTAAAATGGGTACCAAAATCATGCAAAAATGTGACGTTTAAAACTCGTTATTTTCGGTCAAGTTGTTTTGATTTTCGTTTTTTCGGGGGAATACCGGTAATGGATCTATGCCCGAACGTCACTGCATGAGAGCAATGTTACAAAGGGCCCCCAGATACAGGATGTTCCCCCCTTTTGGGTGTTTCCCCAGCCGGCCACACCACCTTGTCTCTGTTGTGTAACCACACGTCATCCAGTCCCACTATCGGCCTCAGTCTAACCCTCTTTTGCACATGCTCTTTTGTGCGCCACGCTTCTGACTGGCGGCCTTTAAACCGCAATCACTATTAGTACCTTCTAGAGGGGAATATTGTTTTAAACTAATTTTAAGGTAAGTGCATTGAGAAGCATAAATTGCACTGCCAGGGCAGTCACTTCACAAAAATGCCAGAGGTAGCAGAAGTGACATCACACAACCCTTGACCCCCTGATGACGTCACAGGAAGTGATGTCATTTGACCCCACCCTGATATGACATCACGGTAAGCGATAGAACATGACCTTTCACCCCTTGATAAAACAGGAAGTACCATCACATAGCATTGACCCTAACTACACTACGAAAAATATGGTTACGATATCCCTGTAATGTGATATACATTTCATACATGAATGGATCACCATATGTATCGTTAATATCACTGTCTATAGGCCCATATTACCACATTACTGTGAATGCAAGCAGACATCCAAGGCCAAATGATAATGATGTGTTATTATTTAGCACTTACGCTTAAGTGGTTTATATTTAACAAATATACAAACAAAATCGCCCAACCTGTGTTGGTACGCAATGTTCCCTCTAAGCTGTGCGCATGTGCGCTTGCCCAGCTTCCCTCTGGGTGCCGCTCTGGAGTTTTTTAGCAGCGGACACAAGCCATTCTCTCCTATGCAAAAAGATTTAATAAGGCACAAGCGGCAAGCCACAGCAATTACCTGACATGTGCTTTCTCTTAAAATAACGGACTATTCAAGATATTCTGGTTTAACTCATTTACCTCCCCCTAATATGCAAGCGCGACCTTAACAACCTAAAAACCCTAAAAACAGAATACAGCCACAAGAGGTAAAAAGTAATATGAAAAAGTGGCTCCATGAACAGAACAATCTAACTAAGATATGCTTGCACACATTAACCAAATACTGTTCCCTCCCCACCCATGACTCCTATGTTATGCTCTACCACGTATTTACTCTAACCTCTACCCCGAACATAGTAAGATATTACCAGGCACCCTTGACTCTTCCTCTTTTGGCTCTGTGCAAGGTTATCAGACATGTACCTACATCCACTTTATTATGTTTGTTCTAATTTGAATACCGTTCAAGCACCAGAATTTCTGTTATTCATGGTGCCTTATAAAAACGTCCCTTTTGGAAGGCCTTCCAGCGACTACCATGGCAACCCCGAGATGTGTCCTGCATGCTACAGAACAGCTCATGAAAGGACTCTGGAAATTCAACCCTGATCATCCTCTAAATACATAAGCTGCCGCTGCAAGGCCGAATCATCTAAGCCGGTAAGATAGCTCAGTGGGTTGAGCGCTCGCTGCTGCGATCTGAGCATGATCTGCAGGTCGCAGGTTCGAATCCCAGCAAGGCGAACTCAGCCTTTCATCCTTCCGAGGTCGATAAATGAGTACCAATTTCGGTTGGGTGATATTGTATGTAAATATGTGCTCTGTAAACGCTTTGGATTAAGGCGCTATATAAATAACACATCATTATCATTATCTTCAAATCCTGCTGCATCATCTACAAGGCCGTCGCCCTGAAGTCCCCAAGCTACCTCATTGAGAAACTCATCATCTCCAGAGGTCTGTGATTCACCAGAAGTAAGGAAATGTGAAGACATGAACTCCGATGGTTCAGGAAGGAAAGAATGAGAAGAACAGCCTTCTCTGTGTATACTCCAAGACTCTGGAACCTCCTCCCATCAACATCAGACTCACCCCATTGCTGATACAGTTCAGGAAAGATGTCAAGACCTTCTTCTTCAAGGAATGTCCCAGCGATAACACAGAAGTCTACACACCCTCCACTCCCCACCGTAATGGAGATCATGATCTGCTCTCCACTGTGTTCTCCCCTGGTTGCTTGTAGATCTGTTGCTGCAAATTGCCGCCTTTGCCCTCCACTGTTAGCTCTGGCTCCCCTTTTCTCTGATTCCCTCATTGTGTTCTTCCCCCTACCATGGTAAAGCACTCTGTTGCTTCCCGAAGCCAGTTCTGCGCTCAATAAATACACTAATAAAAGCATCACCCACACTATGTAACCCAATTAGTATCTCAAATATCAAATCCTGACTGTAAGTAAACAAGCTACTTGGATGTGTAACCTCATCCCATTCTTCCTATTTTTAATACATATGTAACGCAATGAAGTGGTGACCTGGTATTACTCATATATAGTATTAGGGCAACGGATATTCAGACAGTAGAATGTTTTTTATACAATCTGCATCCTTTGTAAGTGTTCAGAGTTGCATTGGGCATAGACCGTGGCAAACTATATTATAACTTGCTGCTAGAGAAAAACGATTTAACTTATCAGTTGTATGATCCTATCAAAAGTTTGGATATAAGGGTGGGATAACAATCTTGTATGCACTGCAAAATAATTGTGTACATGCAGATTCTTACAAGCAAGGCTCTGATAAGAATTTTCTTCCTACTTGGAGTGAAATTATTTTTCAGGGAGTAAAAAAGTAATTAGCTTTTCCAACAGGGATACTATATGCTTATTAAAAGATGTTTTCCCTTAAAATTCGTCTTGAGATCAGGCTGAAATAGTATGAGTGTTCCTTCCTATGCCAGTGCTCTGCTGGTCACTGATTCTGTGGTACAGTTATTCAGATGCAATTATCATCCTTACATAAATTATGGGAGCCATGTTTGCCTGGCCCTTGAGTTACTTCATTAAAGTGGCACATGATGTCCTATTGGCATGTTTTCTGACGCATTCCTTTAAGTTGCCATTATTCCATCTGCAAATACTGTATCATATCTGATGACTTTTGACAGCCACATCAGTTATGTAAACAGATATTTGTTTTTTGTAAAACACAGGAGTGTTTTTCCAGTGGCATAAAACACCCATTTTCTCTGCAAAGGAGTACTTTTGCTAGCTACTGGGCTTATCTTGAGGTCTTGAACTGGTTGATGAGTTCTCTTTATAATCCCATACAAACAAATGTGGTTACCTATGTGTTTGGAAAAGGTGTTGTAAAATGCACCTTTTACACAGATTTGTAAAGAATTGCAGTGGTTGGGAAGGGCAATTCCTTTAGAAACTCTCTTCGGAGTTGGAAGATCACTAAATACTCATGGTTTACCTTGTTAGTCAGTTGCGCACATGGAAAAGAAAAGTGCACACGAAAGGAAACCAATTACGCACTTAGATGAAAATAATTAGAGGGAACATTGGTTGGTACTCATTTATCAACCTTAGCAGGATGAAAGGCTGAGTTGGCCTTGCCGGGATTCTAATCTGCAAATCGCAAACACATTGCAGCAGCGAGCGCTCAACACACTGAGTTATCTTGCCGGCTATTGCTATCTAAGCAGCTATAGTAAAATGGGCAATTACATGTCTTTTTTATTGTTACAGTTGTTAAAAACAACTCTTTTCAATAATGTTTACATGACAGACAAAAAGAAAAACATATAAAAACATTTTAGAATGTATGAAGAACAAAAAAGGTCAAACCATCAGTAAAACATTTGTTATATATAACACAAGTATGATACCAAAAGAAAAATAGAAAAAAGAAAAAGAAAAACTCAATCAGGGTGCAAAAGAAGAACAATACATTATTAAATAGCACACACAGTCAGATCAATGTTCAAAATGGCATAGGCAAAAAAAAAGCATAACCAGCTCATTAAATCTTTTAGGTCAAAAATGACACATTACATCTTTTAAATCGGTATTACTCATCACGAGGCATAGCAGACTAGTAGACTAGTAGAGTTAGTTCTCGCCTACATTAAAAGGTCAAAACCATATTTACACCCAAAACCCTGTTTAATCCCCTTCATTGTCTTACTAGTTCCACCTTAAGACAGAATTTCAGGTTCTAATTTAAGCTGAAGTATATACTTTGTAATAGCAATCTGTAGGCTCGGTAGTCTGGTATGATACAGTCTCTTCCAAAGTTCTTCTACAGTTATAATTAATTGGTCCTTAAAATGAGGTTTGAATAACGTTATACGTTGTTCTAACAACATGGGGCAAACAGTTAGAACATGTTGAAGCGTCTCAGGACGATGTTGGTTGCAGCAAAATCCACATAAATTCTCTGACATTGAACTTTGATGCCTCTGAGCTTGTAAATCCCGAGTTATGCTTAAATTCCAACAAAATCTTAAAAAGGTAGTTTGAAGTTTACGATCTGGGAATTTCAGAAGATATATTTCTATTATACCAAGGGCCTTATCCTCTATTGGATTTTCTCTGTAGATTTTGTACGTTGTACAGAGAAGTATGAATCCAGTCTAGACGCCATAAAATGTATTTTGCCTTGGTAGGATTTGAGATGAGTAATATTTCTGAGATATTTGCCACAACCATTACAGAGTTTACAAATTTCCTCCAGGCTCGGCGGTATGAGTGGAGAGATTCGAGCATATACCTCGCAAGCTTCGCTGAAATTTTTTCAGTTTCTAAATTTAGAAGTAGTTTTCAATGTAGGGCAAGAATTTTCCAAGTGGCCATAACATATAGGGAGGGTAGACCAAGTTAATATCTTATACTGCACATAGGTTGTGACTTGGGAAGGTTGAGGACTCTTTTCCAGAATCTCCCTTCCATAAGTGTCCAAAAGTTCTCACTTTTCAAACATTTAGTTTCACTCCCATATAGGATTATCACTGATACTTTCTGTATATAGAATGTGATTTCTGGCTTAAAAGAAAACTTCCCGTATTTCTTTTGTATCAGCATTGCCTGCGAGGTATTAGCAATTATCTTTCCATTCAAATCGTTCACATAATTGTTATCCTTTGGTGCTTTGTTGATATTTATTCCCAAGTATCTATATTAATCTACATTTTCAAGTGTGATTACATGTCTGAATGTTCTCAAAGTCAGAAAGCAAATTAACTCTGCAGTGAATACCATTAAACTGGTAACTGAGATTTAACAGCAGGCCAGTTTATCTGCAGGTCTGATGCAAAGTTGGCCACATGTCAAGCTTGCGTGGATCTACTTTTCAGGCTTCAGAGGTTGGAAAAATACATACCATTGCTGGGTTCATAACTGTGTATTAAAAAATTTAGAGTAGCGCAGGGAAAGCAGGACACTCACATGGCATCCTGTACTCTGGACACTCGTTACTTCATACATGCAAACAAACAGCCTGAACAGCATGCCATGGAGAGAGGAAAGATATATACTTTACAGAAAAGCATTAATTGTGGCACAATGAAATCAAGGGCCACTTTATGTGCTATGGTAAAACATTTCTAGACTGTACACAGGCTTTTAGGCACAAGGATGTTGTCAAGTGATGAAGGACACAGAGATTGAATGTCTTGTGATGATCGTAACAGAGACAACGATAGAAAAAAACATGCTATAACTGCAACTTGCAAAAAGAAGAATACGTAGTCCTAAATGGATGCTTATTCTACTCTAAATGCTTTTTAAGTTTTTGTCTACATTGTGAATTTGAGGTGGTTAAGAACAGAGTAAATCAGTGGCTCACCCTCTGAAGTGTGCCTGAAATAAGCTTTTAATGAGTCTAAGCAATTATTGTATAGAATTCCAGAAGACAAATTATTTGTTGTTCGTGTTCTTTCTTATTTAGGGTCACTGCTCAAAGTGTTACGCTTGTGGACCCCCCTGTTTTTTCAGGAGGCCTGAACAAGACAGCCAGCCACCAGAGACATTTTTATGGGAGGGCAAACGGGGCACTTTCCCAGGACCCCCATTGGAGGGGGCCCCACAAGGCTGGCTGATCTGAAGAAGTAAGATTCCATTGTTCACCTGTCTTAAATAGCACACATCAGGATATTTTATGGGGTGCTACTAGGCTCTAAATCCTTTGACTTTCTGTTTTGGCAAGTGCATTCTGCCTTGATCAATTCATCATGTATTGCTTTTTGTGTTCACTGTGGTATACATAGTTTGTGTGTTCCTTATGGCACAACTCTGTAGCATTCTTTCCTTCCGGTGGGAATTATGTTGATCATGTGCAATAGGCAATGGTGAAATGCATATTGATAAATTGAGTGCCACGATGGTTCAGAAGTTAGCTCAGTGTGTGAAGCAACCATTGCAGAGATATGTGTTCATATGCAAAATTAGAATTCACATTCCAGCAAGGCTGGCTGAGCCTTTCATATGTCTGAAGCTTATAAACCTGTCTGCATTTGTTCTTGGTTTTACAGAACAGCATCTGCTATTATCATCAATGTACCTGTACCAGATAGGGGTTGCTATAAAAACTAGCATATTATCCATATGGTGAAGGTCTAGAAATTGGTTTGTTCAGATGGGGTGTTGTAAAACCTAGGCAATCGCCTCCAAAGATGGCATAAACTGCTAGTCCAAGAGGTGAATAAGTACCCAAATTCAAGACTATGGATAACAGCGTTCACGTTTGTATCCTGGATTTTCCAGCAGACGATACAGTGATTCTGGTCAAATCATCTAATATAGCTTACATTACTGTGCTGTCTTCTGTGAGGTTTGCCTTCTTTCATGCTGCTGGTATCATTTAGCCCATTACTTGATCTTCTTATGTAGGCCATTTGGGTGGGAGGGTTGGTAGACAGAAGAGAGCAGACCATATGTAGCAGGCCTCAGGCAAGCATATTTTAAGGTCTGCTTGTTTGACACAAAAACGGTTTGCTTTTTGGTAAAAGTCAAAGGTTTGTGGGCACGTTTATAAATGAAAATGTCACAAACCATTGTTTTGGAAGTATTTAAAGCTTTAAAATACAAAAGACAAACCCAGATTCAATTTGTTAAATCACATCGATATGTATGCTGGTTCTTATATACTTCCCTTGATGGAGAGAATGAAGCTAGAATCATTCCCATTTTGCATAACACCCTTCTATAATATTTTGTTTAAAATGGTCATGTTTGGTAATGTGATTTGTGTACTTTCCAAGTCTGTTTTTTTAATAAAATGAGATTGTTTTAGTTCATGGTAGGAACTGGAAAAGAAAGTGTTCAAATGCAGAAGTTGAAGAGCTGGCACAAATCCCAACTTCACCCTTTCAACCCTTAACCAAAGTGTGATCCCAGTCATCTCATTTAATCTTGTATTGGCTAACCTCTCAATATTGCCAGTCCCTAAACCTTTCAAAATTGTCAGCCCTTCTTAGTGATTTTCTTCTCATGGTATGATCTTCATAAAAGCCTTATTCATGGTTTCACTGTGTCAACAGTGAGCATATTAGTATCACACACCACAGGCATCTGTTCCTTTGATATCTAATGGCAACACTATTTGAAAACCATATCCTACTTCTAATCTCAGTCTGTCTGGTTAAAAACACCTTCCTGGTTGCTTCTATTCTGCCTCCACTATCCATGCTACGTTAGGTGTAGCATTCTCCGTCCTTCGAATTGGTGGTCTCTATCCATGCATGATAACTTTTGCATTCTGTGAGACAGCTAATGCGAGTCTATTGTGGGTTACATGTACCTTTTACATACGGTCCTGCATTATTACTACATCTACCTTCCTGGATGTTATTGATAAAAAAACGTATCCTGTATGTACTAGAACAGCAACCCCTTTGTAGACTGCTAATGTTGGTCTTCAAATGCTACTTGTTTATCATTCTGATTAGAGCAGGAATGAAGAGGGCAAGGAGACTTAAAGGGAGTAAACGTGCTAATAATTCTGCGAGACAGCACATCAACCTATAGGTTGTGAGCGTGATGGGTGGGGGGTGCGACCAGTATTCTTGATCCCTTCATTCCTTTGGTTTGGTGGAGGGGGTCCCCAAAGAAGACCGTGCCCAGGGCCCCAAAAGTGCTTAAAATGGCCCTGCCAGCCACTGCAGAAGCAAAACTCAACATGGCGCTGGCCACAACCCAGGAGCTTCAATTTGAAAAAAAAAAATTATATATATATATATATATATATATTTTTTTTTATTTTTTTATTTTTAAGGTAGCAAGAGAGACCACAGGGGTAGAAAGGAGACCTCGGGGGTCTCCGGTGCGACCCCTGGTGATCCCCAAATGACGTGCCTGACTGGACCTGTGTTCTTGCATAAAAGATTGAACCAGGATATTAGGAGGCACGTGAGATGTTTTTGATGTTTTCATTCAGAAGAGCAGAGTCAAGCACACGAGTGAGTTCCCAACTGTATCCATCCTGAACCTCCGGAGGCCAGGGGTGCACTTGCCTATTGGGAACTCTGGAGATTTCTGGAGGCCTCTGCACCCTGGGCCTCTTTTGTGTGGTAACCTATTTTATTTCCATATTTTCTCATAGGAAAATGGTTGGGTTTGCTAAAAATGTGTAATACAGGGCCACTTTGTAAATTATTTCCAGGGTCTCTATTGGTTCCTATTTCACCCCTGCCAGAGGCACAAACTGGAGCAACCTAACAGACATTTCAGTAGAAATGCAGTGTGCAATCTGCAGTTTGTATGTCTGATGTGGTAACAAGGCTACAACAGTGCCATGTGGGCACGCAGCGGCGAGGAAACATCTGAATATTAGCAGAGCCATGTCCCTTCCCTGAATTTGCTGTGTTGAAATGTCGCAGTGGCTTGCTGGATCATTGTGACAGTGCTGTTTGCTGGTGTTTGCCGAAAGGACCCTCCCGCCATGATTGTTTTGCCATCTTTGGGCTGCCTCTAACACATGTCTAAAGATTGTCCCTGGCTCTGCCTGCAGCAGATACACTGACAATCTTACTACATGCAGCAGGATATTCAAAAAGTTGTTTTTCATCCTTTAGAAACAGGTGCATTTACCTGACAGGCAAGCTTCTATCTGTGAATTCTCAAACCTGCCACTTAAAGTTAGTACAATCTGGATAACTAGAGATTGATCTCTGTCCTCCCAGAAGTCTCATAATATTACAGTGTTCTTGGACACCAAGGACAAAGCACCGATTTTGCAGTGGAAAAGGAAATGGCACATCAAGTTACTAAAGCAAGGGTCTGCAACCTTTGGATACCCAGATGTTCTGGACTACGAGAAATCATGGGAGTTGTAGTATTTGTATTTGTATATTCTATTTGTTTTATTTGTAAAGCGCAGCCAGGCCCATGGGCAACCGGGCGCATCATCTTAATACAGGTTACACAATGTTTCAGTTACATACAGTTAATCAGGAAGATACAGTTGATCAAGGCAGGAGACGCTAGCTCCCCCCATTTACAAGGAGAGAATGGAACAGCAAACAAGTCAGTAATGGTAAAGCAAATTAATAAGTAGGGAGTACAATAAATACAGTAAGGCAGGATACAAGCCTAATGATCTAAGGAAGTTAGACTGTCATTGTATTCATTTCCTGAAGCCAGCGTTTAGTGTTGCACTTGAATAAATGGAAGGAGGGTTCTGATCTGAGAGAAGCAGTGCGTGTATTCCATAACTTTGATGCCAGTACAGGGAAGCTAGCACCTCCCGAGTTATGGTGTTTGAATCTCGGTATGGACTATGTGTGCACTTGGGCCACTCTAAGTGGTCTTGAGGACGTATGTGAGGTGAGTTGGTTAGTAAGGTAAGCTGGAGCGAGGTTGGCCCTAGCTTTGTGTGTTAGAGCAAGAGTTTTGAGCGATATTCTGTGCTCTACCGGAAGCCAACGCAGGTTGCGTCTAGTCTCAGAAATATGCGACTTCTTCGGGATGTTGAGGGCTTCCCTGATAGCATTATTCTGAATTACTTGTAACTTGTTAATGTTTTTGTGGCTAGTACCTAAGTAGGGGGCGTTAGAATAATCAATTTTGGACAGAACTAGAGTTCTAGCAAGTGTGATGCAATTAGGTATGGTAATGAAAGGCCTGCAGGCGGTGATTAGTTGTCACGCTCACCTGGTCTCCAGGGGGGCGTAGCACGTAGTCGTATGACTGAGATCTGCACTGGCGTAGTTTTTATGGTATAGCGGTGTCCTCTCCGTTATTATCTCCCCAGGAGGCGTTAGCCTGTAATGTTGAAACAAGAAGTTAGCTAAGAGTGAGTTGGATTGGTCCCACTACCTGCCACCTCCTGATGCCTAACTCCTCTCCTGCTCACCTATGAGCTTGGTGCGGTTGGCGCTCCATCCTGCTTGACCTTCAGCAGGGGCGCGGTAGGCTCAGTCTTTCTCTGGGCGCAGTTACTTCACTGTTCCAGAGTGCTGTTGCTGCTTTTTTTTCGAAATACTTGGATAATCAGGTGAGTCTCTATCTCAATAACAGCTTGGCATAGATGCTCAAAGTCTTATCATCCCAAGTTTTAAACGTGTTTGTCTTGCTTACAGACGCAGTTTCGTGCGGACGTCCGGAAGAAGATTTGTCTCTCCTCGGATGCTGAACTGGTTGACTCCAGGTGAGCATTGGTGCGAATGAGTGGCGCTGGATGACTGAATAAATGTTCGTTTTTATAGTGCGCGGCTAACCTGCTGTTTTATGTTCCCTTTTGCAGGCGCGGCACGGCCCCAAGATGAAGAATGGAAGAACCGCTCTGAAGAAACCCGGAGGATGCGGAATCCCAGGTGAGTATCGGGAACCTGCGTGGAAGTCCTTTTCCAACAGCGGGCGGCGATCAGGAAACCAGCTGGAGATGAGACCGATTGGCGGAATTGCAGGTAAGGCCCTTGTCGCTGTAGTAACACCTGTTCTTCTCCTTTTCTTCTTCCAGGCACCGATGGATGGAAAGCACTGACGGGCATGGCTGTTTCAACTCGAGGACAGAGAAGACACGGTGAGCGTTATGCTGCAGGAGTGCAGAATAACACGAAGCGTGTTCTGCTTGCAGGGTGTGGCTTATATAGCCTTGTAAGTAGTTCCAGGTAAAGTAGTCCCTTTACCACGCCCAGCCTCTCAGGAAAAATAGTCCCTCTGCCACACCCTGGATTATTCAGAATGCCCAGCTTCACTAGGCAGATCCAGTTGTTCTATGAGTTCAGCCCATTTCATGAGCCGGGCACCAATGGCGCCAGGACTGAGTCCATGAGACTCTGGGGAACTTCCTTGGGGCCTGACAAGTCCTTCTGGGTGACGGGGACTGGGATGGGCCCAGCAGCTCCAGGGGTGTTTGAGCATGCACCATGAAAGCACTCCCCTCTAAGGCCCCCTTAAGGGCGGGGTCTCCTCTTGGTCCTGGTTTGTTCGGGCGACTATGATGAAACCTTTTCAACAATCGTGGTGCATGAATGTGTTCACTAGCTTCCCATGATCTTTCGTGTGGTCCATATCCTTTCCAGTCTATTAGATAAAACAGTTTTGATTTGACGATTTTCGAGTCCAGGATATCCTTGACTTCAAATTCGGGTTCTCCGTCGACCATAATCGGTTTTGGTGGTTTCTGTACTCGGGTTCCTGGCTGTACTGGTTTCAGAAGTGAGACATGAAACACGGGATGAATTTTCATATGCGAAGGTAAATTCAACTTCACAGCTAACGGATTGATGATAGCCTTAATGGTGCATGGACCTATGTATCTGGGGTTGAAGGTTTGGGTTCCTTTCATGGGTATGTGCTTAGATGCCAGGCAGACTGCATCTCCAACTTCATACTTTGGAGCTTCACTCATATGGATGTCTGTTGACTTCTTGTATCTTTCCCTGGCTTGTTTCAGCTGATCCGTTGCTTGTTTGAAAGCTTGAGTAATGGTAGAGTGCAAGCTTTTCACTGCTGGCATTTCCAAAGGTTGAGGTGAGTCAAGATTGGAGGTTCGTGGATGGAATCTGTAAATGGTTTGGATAGTTAGTATACGTAACACCGAGATAGTCAAAGATGTCGAACAGGGGCTTCGAAAAGACATTGTAAAGCGTAGGGGACACACAAGAGCTTTGCGGAACCCCACAGGGTACCCGGGAAGTTTCAGCAAAGTCGGTAGGAGAGAAGACCCTCATAGTTCTGTTAGCCAAGAAGAAGCTGATCCAAGAAGTGGCTGAGTCGGAGAAATGTGCTGCAGATTTCAGATGGTGGCAGAGCGTTTGGTGATTGACCAAATCAAATGCTGCTGACAGGTCAAGCCGTAGGAGGAGTGCTAGTTTACCATTGTCTTTTAGTACTTGAATTTGTGTGGTGAGATCTATCAAGGCAGTTTCCGTGCCGTGTCTTGGTCAGAAACTGGATTGCCTCAGTCCCAATAGGTTTTTAGATTCTAAGTAAGCCTGTATTTGCAGGTAAGCTGCTCTATCCAATATTTTTAGTAAAAAGGGTACAGTTGTTATAGGCCTGTGGTTAGTCAGGTTGGCAAGGTCAAGAGTCGTTTTTTTGATTAGAGGAATGACCCAAGCGTCTTTTAAGTTATCAGGCACTACTCCAGTTTTGAAAGAGGCATTGATAAGGTTGGTGATAAATGGCGCAAGGTCATGTGCAGCTGCTTTGATGATCGGGGCAGGGCAGGCGTCACCTTGGCAATTAGATGGTTTGAGTTTCCTAATGATATTTTCCACTTCCCATATTGACAGGGGTGAGAAACTAAATGGTTTGCAAGTGGGCTCAAAGGTGGAGGTCTTATTAGGATATTGTTTGTCATGAGGGTCAGAGAGTAGCATACATTTTTTCACATTAATTTTAGATTGTAGCAAGGCTATTTTATCCAAGAGAGCCTTCTGGATGTTAGTACACCATAATGCATCTGTGATACATTTGTAAGCAGGGGCCATAGGAGATTCCAGTTCTTTTAGAATCTTAAAAAGTTCTTTTGTATTTGGTTCTGCTTGTATGATCCTTTTGTTGTAGGTGTCTTTTTTAGCAAGTATAATGGCCTTTTTGTAGTTGGATGATGCTAGGGTCAGGCCATTCTTATTAGTTACTGAAGGACACTTTTTCCAGTGTGCTTCTGCAGTTCTCTTAGTTTTGCGCAATTCCCTTAGATGCGGCGTGAACCACGAATTCAGATGACGTTGAGGTTTAGGTTTCCGCAATTTTAAAGGGGCGATGGTATTCAGTGCTTTAAGTATTGCCTGATTGTAAGTGTCCACTAGTACTGTGTGGTCAGAAGTACAGCACAAGTACAGCACCTTGAGCTAGCCCCAGGATGTAGAACCCTGTACTTAAGGCGGTTCCATGTAATAATGTCCCTGCAAAAATATCTCCTGACTAAAATGTCGCCATTTTTTGCGGAGACATTATTACATTGAACATGCGGGGAACAATCCCGCAACCCCTGATTTTATGAAGGGGAGCAGGGGCATCCCCACAACCCGTCCCCATACATAATGTCGCCAATGGCCTTTCCCGGCAACATTATTTATGGGGACAGCATGTATGGGGACATTATTACCTGATATCCTTAATGCATGGAATCCACTCCAATTGATTCAAGCACCATACTTCACAACATACAATGTGGTTCTTGGAATTCAGGTGCCAGTGAACAGCTGCGTTTTAACCCCTTAAGTGGCAGGCCATAATGCAAGTCTACACAAAAAGGACGAGCATACTCGTCCCTGCCAATTATATCAAAAAGTAAATTACTGATCTCGGTAACAGGTGAGATGAAAATTAAAAATGAAAACAAGTGGTTTTCAAGAGTCACTTTTACGTGAGAGTCACTCTTACAGTGGGTCTCCTACTCTGGCCCTGAAGAGCTGTAATCACAGCAGGTTTTCAGATGTGACAAGTCCAGACCCAAGTAAAGTAGGGGACTTTGCAGACCAGAACGCCAGTCTACCAAGGCCTTGTCTCCAAAGCCGTGAGCTACCTGGAGGCGGTACAGGTTGCAGAGTTCCCCTCTTTATCCTTATCCTTGCCAATCCCCCTCCAGGAGACAAAGTCCATGATGAGCCAGATCATGAGGATGTATATGTCCCTTGCTTCCAAAAATATATGTCCTAGTCATATATGTGTCTCAAAAGACCTGAGGCTGCAGAATAGTGAAGACAGCGCTATATCCCTTAGTGAGTTGAGGTGCTATATCACAAGAAAGTGCGCTTGGCAGTTTGCTGAAGGAAGACTATTTCCAGGCACCACCCATCTGGATAGCTTACAAATAGGGAGCTCGGAGCTATATGCATGTGACTGTGATGTGGGCAAAGAAGCCTGCTGGGCACTATATCCCTCTCTTTTAGTGTTACTTTGGAAAAGAGGTGAGCTCAGTCATATATCACTGTGACTGTGATTTGGGCAAATAAGTTTGCTGGGTGCTATATCCCTGTGACTATGATTTGGGAAAAAGAAGCCTTCTGGGAGCTATATGCCTGTGGCTGTGATTTGGGAAAAAGAAGTCTGCTGGGTGCTATATCCCTTTGTCTATGATTTGGGCAAAGTAGCCTGCTGGGCGCTATATCCCTCCCTGTGAGTGTGACCTTGGAAAAGAGGTCAGCTCAGTCCTATATCACTGTCACTGTGATTTGGGCATAGAAGCCTTCTGGGTGCTATATCACTGTGTCTGTGATTTGGAAAAAAGAAGCCTTCTGGGCGCTATATCCCTGTGACTGTGATTTGGGAAAAGGAACCCTTCTGGGTGCTATATCCCTGTGACTGTGATTTGGGTAAAAGAAGCTTGCTGGGCGCTATATCCTGTGACCCTGTTATAGGCAAAGAAGCCTGCTGGGCCGTATATCACTGTGACTGTGATTTGGACAAAGAAGCCTGCTGGGCGCTTTGGCCCTGATTCACAGAACGTTTTCCTATGGGATTGCACCATTATAAACCACTTCCATGAACCAGAACCCTATATCTCTGTGACTGTGATTTGGACAAAGAAGCCTGCTGGGCACCATATCCCTGTGACTGTGATTTGGGAAAAGGAACCCTTCTGGGCGCTATATCCCTGTGACTGTGATTTGGGCAAAGAAGCCTTCTGGGCGCTATATGCCTGTGACTGTGATTTGGGAAAAGGAACCCTTCTGAGCGCTATATCCCTATGACTGTGATTTGGGAAAAATAAGCCTGCTGGGCGCTATATCCCTGTGACTGTGATTTGGGCAAAGAAGCCTTCTGGGCACGATATGCCTGTGACTGTAATTTGTGCAAAGAAGTCTGCTGGGCGCTGTATCCCTGTGACTGTGATTTGGGTAAAGAAGCTTGCTGGGCACTATATTTCTGTGACTGTGATTTGGGTAAAGAAGCATGTTGGGCGCTCTATGTAACCGTGATTTGGGAAAAAGAAGCCTGCTCGGCGCTATATCCCTGTGACTGTGTTAAATGAAAAGAGGCCTGCTGGGCCTAATATCCCTCTAACTGGGATTTGGGCAAAATAGCCCGCTGGGCGTTGTATGCCTATGACTGTGATTTGGGCAAAGAAGTCTGCTGGGCGCTATATCCCTTTGACTGTGATTTGGGAAAAAGAAGCCTACTGGCCGTTATATGCCTGTGACTGTGACTTGGAAAATAGAAGCCTACTGTGCACTGTATGCCTTTGACTGTGATTTTGGGCAAAGAAGCCTGCTGCCTAATATCCCCTGTAAGGAACGCATTGTGGCAATAGTAAGACAGACACAAGCGACCACAGTTCAAGGATGTTTATTGAACTTTTGCAAGGGTGTGATAAATGCCTATCTAAACCTAAATCTAAAGATGGCAGCAAGCTACGACCATGAAAATAATGAAGAAGGTAGTCAGGGTGGAGTCTTGTCAACATAAAAGGGCCTATACCAAAAAATCTATTGCCAATCCTTACTACTAATTTACAAATAGTGCGGGGTGAAGTTCATGAAAAAGAAAGAAGTGTTCACAAATGATAAGTCAGGATGTTTGGGCCGTTGGCTTTCCTTCCCCACGTTTTCAGCACGGGGTAAGGCGGATCACTCGAGCAAAGCGCACACTCTGGCTTCTGCGGCATGAGGATACAGTTCCATTTTCCCAGTTCAGGACCTTCTGTGTCCAGAACAGCATGCCATGGAGATAGGAAAGATAGACACATTACAGCAAAGCATTAATTATGGCACAATCAAGGGCCACTTTATGTGCTATGGTCAAACATTTCTACACTGCACATAAGCTTTTAGGCACAAGGGTGTTGTCAAGTGACCAAGGACACAGAGATGGAATGTCTTGTGATGATCGTAACAGATACGAAAGAAAAAAAAACATGCTATAACTGCAACTTGCGAAAAGCAAAATGCATACGGGGTCATTACGACCCTGGCGTTAAGGGGTTAACGGCGCCGTAAAAGGTGTCGGCGCCGTTAAACCCTTAACGCCTGATTACGAGGTCCGTTTGCGGCTCCCGACCTTAACGGCTGGTCTGGACCAGCCATTAAAGTAGGGACCCGCAAAGGGACTTCTGAGGTAATTATGGTACCGCAATTTGCGGTACCGTAATTACCGCCTTCCCCAGTCCCATTGAGCCCTATGGGGCAAAAATGGGAATGGGGAAGGGCCAATGGTAAATGGGGAATTACCGCCCCGCCAACCTTGGAATGAGGCGGTATTTCCCCATTTACCATTGGCGGACTTGTTACAATACCGGCAGCAACCATGGTGCTAATAGCGCCATTGGTTGCCGCCGGTGTTGTAATGAGGGCCATAGTCCGAAATGGATGCTTCGGGGGATCGGGAGACGGAAAAATCAGTCAAACGAACCTATGTCCAAATGGTTTCCTAAGTTCTGTTTAACTGCAAAAAAAATCTGTTGAATCAATAAGGGGTAAAAAAATTAGTAAACAATAAAGACTGGAGACTACACTGGCCAGAGCGAGGCTGGGGCAGGTACTGTGGCTGCAGGGTATACCCAACACATGCTAAGGGTTTTGATGGAACCTCATAAGGGTAAAAGGCTCAATGTTAGAGTGGGGCGATCTGTTTGTACATTCTCATTTGGCATTATGATTGGTTATTTATAACGCGCTTAATACTCAGAGGTTTCTAAGCACAGACACGGGGATCGAACCTGTGTTGCTCCGCGTCGTCTGGCTTTCAAGGCAAGCGTGTTGTCCCTGAGCTATGCTTTAAAAGGACAATTCGGAAGGGATGTGTGTTTGCTCCTCTGTTGTTTTCACTATATACAAATAATCTTAAAAATGCCTTGCTAGAAGGCCAGGTGGATGCTTCAAGTTTGGGTCACAATAAAAATACCGGTCTTAGATTATGCTAATGCCATGGCATTGATTGCCAGAACCCTGCGATCACCCCAAATATTGATTAACAGAGAGGTGCGGTTTATAGCGCCCCTTGAACTCAATGTTAACGCAGCCAAGTCAGTGGTTGTCAGTTTCTCTTGGAAAACTAACTGAAGAAGGGCTTTTATTGACACTCTGGGTTGGGTGACAGGATTCCGGAGCGAGATCGCTTCACATTCCTGGGGAAGATGTTTGCAAGAAACCTCAGGGCCCTTGAGCACCTGAGTACCGCGGCCACAAAAATATCACAAAAATATCACAAAGTGCAGGTGCCCTGAATTAATTTGGTCAAACCTTTAAATGACAGCTCGTTCATACTACAATGGCTATTTATGATGCCTGTGCTAAGTCTATATACAGAATTAGGGCTACTCTGTAGCCACAGTGGTCTGCCCCGGGGGGGGTAACGTACCAGTGGGGGGCAAGGTTTATAATCTCAACAAAACAAAAGGTACTGGTATGTTTGGGGGTTAGCCAGTGTGAAGTGTAAATGAATTAGAAATATTGTACCTGGTCTAAACCCACATAACCTTAATGGTTATCAATTTGCATTCAAAAATACATATTAGAACACTCCTAGAGAATAAACAGATGTTTGCAGAGATTGATGTAAAAAAGAAAATATTTAATATCATGAAAAATTAAGTACATATAGTAAAAACCAACATGGAAAGACATGTGTAATCAAGAAAACGAACATTCATTTCCCATTTATCAATTGGGTATGAGAGCTTAGAAGCAATCTAAGAAAATTGAAATTGGTACATCAAGGAAAAAAAAACATAGATGAAAAGCAATTACAATATTGACAAAAACCAGTTATGTATCACTGGAATTCTGGTTGAATCACAGAAAAACACAGAAGTACAAAGTAACAAGTACAATTAAACATCTATTCAATGTAATAGAACATATTAAGAAATTTGAGAATGATATTAATTGGTAATTAGTATAATTTCCCGAAATTGAAAATGTTATGTGACGGGATAGGGTCTGCCAATTGGTGAAGAAATGTTTTGTCAGTCGAACAAAAACTACTCCGCCTTCATCAGGGCAATAATTAGCAGGACCCTGTATGGGTGGAAAAAGGGGAGACAGAAAAAAAGAAAAAAACACTCAATTCAGAAGAAACAAAATGAGGAGAAATGAGTCACCAGGAAATGCATCGCTATAGAGTTTATAATGCATGCAAAAGTAGAAACTAATCAAGAAAGACAGACATCGATCCTAGACGAGTCTGGGATGTATCTCATAGCCACATGCGTGCACAGCCCCTTTTAAAGAGGGAGGTCTCGGAAAAAGTTCCGATGAAACTCCCCCCGAATTAGGGGAAGGGGGAGCAGATTGTGGCATTGGGTCCCCTTTGGAATAGCAGTGCAGGAATCCCCGGAGGTTACCCGCCCGTCTGCATACCAAGGTCCAAGACGGTGTGGTGGGACAGGCTGAAGTGGTAAGGAATCGCTTACCTAGGATTGGTGGGAATGAACAAAGCCATAGTGGACTAAGTAGAGGTTGCTTGTAAATGAGGCAGGTGACCGGGAGGGTCTGCTGTACAATGCTAGTTGGTCCCTCGATCGTCACTACTGAACGGGGCCCACAGGACCTGAGGATTGAAAGCAATGATTAAAATACAATTGGTGAAATGTGAAGAGCCGATCCGATATGCTGGAAAAGAGCTCATCAGTGCAACAAAATTACCTGAGTAGTATCTTCTCAGGAAAGAAAAGAAGAAATAAAGGAGTGGATGTCGACAAGTGTTCGATCACTGGAGACGTCTGTGTCTACTTCGAATTGTTGGTGGGTGAAGTACCCGCTTGGTATTACGACACTGTTCCAAAGCGCGCTACTGCTTCGGAAAATTACCTACAGAAAGGAGCAGACTTGATTACTAGATTGCTAGAAACATCTACAACGTTGTCGTATTTGATGAAGGCCAAAAGGCAACCCCTGAACTGAAAAAATGGGGGAGGGGCCGGGTGGGGGGCGCATGCTGCTGTTAACTGATATCTGACATCTGCCCTGTACTAATGGACATGATAGTAGAATGTCCAAAAATTGCAAGAGGACTTGCCTGGGTAGGATGATAACGATGTTCCTTAGACGTGGCTGGAAGCGGAATAGAACGTGCAGAGAGCCGCAAAGTGTCTGCTTCTGTGGCTGCCGTATAAAGTGCGGTTTACTTCGAGCGAGAAAACCAGGAGAGACCATTTGTCCTGGCGCCCTTGTTGAGCATGTCTCCCAAACAAGGTGAAACAACCCTTGCTACTCGTGCTGTGTCCAGTTGGAGATTGCCTCCAGAATGATTGACCGGTGGGTGTGGGCGCGCGTCAGGCAGTAGCTGAACTCGGTTATGTACCTTAAGAAGATTGGTTTGGAGAAACCGGAAATCCAACGTGGAAATCACGTAAAGCCCAATGGGGACCTGCCAAGGCATATGATTGGCAGGTGGGTGTGTGTTGGGTCCAACCAACCGTGGCACGAAAGGGGCGGGAGGAGCCGGTCACGAGCTTCATTCGTGACTGGAAAGGAAATCAAAGCCTGGAAAGCGAGTGATGGCCTATTAATCGCCCTGCGTGCTCCGTGCAGGAGGGAAAAATCTAAGAGATGGGTCATAGGCTGGTACCAGGCTAAACGGTAGGAACAGTTCATGAGATGTAGATGTTATTGGAGTTGTAAGCCTATAATTAGCCATAAATATTCCTAGAAAATCGAATAAAAGGGATCTGCTGCAAATTAGCCAATTGTTCAACAAATATAGATGAAACTGAACCCCAAAGAACCTGTTGGGCCACAGGGAGATGGGATCCACGGGGACCCGTCACGTCTGGGGTGGAATGGGTGTTGGCATCCTTTAGAGGTATTGATGTTAGTATCGAACAGGAAAGGGGGTTGGAATCAAGCCCCTAGGATGGTGTTGAAGCTCAAAGTCTTCAATAAGGAGTTTGTTCGTTGAGACCCTGTGCTAATGTATCTAGTCTATAGATCCATCTTCTTTCCAATTCGGAAAGTCTCATCGGTATGTTCTGACCAGTATGAATTCTGTCCAAGACCCACCATAGCATATCGTCTGGGGTGTGGTGGTCCGCAGGGCTGTATGGTGCAGAGATCTGGGGCTTTGAGGACTCCCACAAATTACGAGCCTCAGAAACTAATTTTGCCAAAGCAGTTGGGATTACCTCGATGCACCCCTGGATTTAAATTAAGGACACTGCGCAGGCCTGCACGCGGAAAGAAAAATGCGTGCCCCATGTATTCGTGGAATTTACAGCGCAAAGTAACGGTAATCGCAAGTCGCCCCGAAACACCCCCAACATGCCCACACGTAAAACATAAATGCCCAGAACAGCTACCTTTTGGGTGCTCCCCGGGCACGAATACATGCACCCTTCAAACAGTGCGTGGGGTCCTCTGTAAGTAGGCCTGTGACTCTGGGACCCTGCACGGGGTCCCCTGTAACCGTATACAGCACCCCGACAACATGCATACAAAAAATCAGAACTCAGCAATATCTAAGGAAATCTACGTGAGATCCCCCTGTAAAACATTCCTGCACTCCACTACACTGCTTACACAAACTGCTAAGTTACTACGGAACCACTAGTGAGTACACGCAACCCGAAATCTGACATGCAACCCCACCAGGGCGCTGCAAATCCTAGGCGCAAGTGTACTTACGCCTGCCTTCGGGTGGCAGATCATATGAACGGCTTGCGTGTCCATTACCTAGGCAAGACGATGCGCAATCGAATCCATGAATATGTCTTGTGCCACTCAATTGTGGGCATGCGAGGGACTGCCTGCAGGCCGTCCCTCAGAAAGCCTACTTTTTTGCAAGTTCTTGCCCATTTTTGTTGTTCGACCCCCTTCCCAGCCCTCTGCGCAAGCCATGCCCACGCTCTACTTGCAGTCTCGTGCAAGGCCCTCGACGGCACTCGCACAGACGTGAAGAGCCAGAACAAACTCCACGCGAGTCTGCAAAAAGTACAGCACATTCGATTCCATGAATCGACAAAGGCGGATTTGCATGCAGTTCCGCACGCAAGTACCCTATTTTCCACGCAGATAATTCCATGAATCTGGCCCTAAATGTCTAACTGTTGCAAGCATCTAACTTGGGGTGTTCTAGTTTTACGTTTACTATTTCAGAAATTAGACAGAGCATTTTATAGTTTGGCACTGTAGCGAGGGGAAATCTGTGGGGTGGTCTGGCCTCAGAGATAAAAATCACTAATTTCAATCCATTTCTGCTCCAGGCATGCAGCCATATTTAATCTTTTGCCACTAAACGCCTGGCTTTCCTGCTGCAATAAGCAAGAGCAGTGTTTGAATAGCTGATGACCATTCTGCCCAAATAAGGTTGAGTCAGGCTTAAATTTTCTTTTAAAATTCACAAAATGTGCAGATTTGCGTATTCAGGGGTCGATTCATGGAAATAATGTGCGCCGAAAATTCCCGCGCAAAGGTGCCAAAACGTGCGAATCGCAGTAAAAGTGGGAAAATCGCAGTGCAAGTGCGAAAATCGCAGGGAAACCAGCGCACATCGATTCTCATCGATTCATGGAAGTCCGTGCGTGAGAAAAAAATTGGATGTGCGCTAAAAATGTGCGCCGCGCACGCCGGCGCACAGGTCATCCAACAGCGTGCGCCACGGCCACTGCGAAATCGCAACTAGCACGGCGCACATCACAAAAGTAGGCGGAACACGGGGCGTAACACTCGGAATGGGGAACAACGCATGAAAATATGGGCGTCACGGGGGAAGTACAGGAGGCAAGTGCGCGGAACGCCCACACGCTCGCCTACAACCCGTATTCATGGAATCGAATAGGGCAAACCAGCGCACGGTCAAAGACGCGCACAGGGCCAAACAAGTACGCCACAAGAAAGCAGGCGGTAGCGCCCCTGCGACTGAAAAAAATGTGCGCCAAAATGTGCGCTAACGAAAAGCACCCATATACAGCCATGATGAATGGGCCATACAGTGGCCCTCTAGGACAAATGAGGTGCAAAGGGGTACCGACAAACACGGACAACCGCTGTGTGAAAAATAGCGTGTGCCTGTGTTCCTGGGTGCGCGGGAAGTTCCACACGCGATTGGCCTGGGTACGTGTACTTCGGGGTGCGCGGGAAGTTCCACACGCGATTAGCCTTGGTACGTGTACTACGGGGTGCGCGGGAAGTTCCACACGCGATTGGCCTGGGTACGTGTACTTCGGGGTGCGCGGGAAGTTCTACATGCGATTAGGCTGGGTACGTGTACTACGGGGTGCGCGGGAAGTTCCACACGCGATTGGCCTGGGTACGTGTATTCCGAGGTGCGCGGGAAGATTCACACGCAAATTCAGCAGGGTACGTGTATTTCGGTGGTGCCGGGGAATGCCACACGTGATTTGGCCATGTGGGTCCTCCCAGGTGTTCCCTCTACACCCTCCACGGCCCTTGCAGGCAGCCCACACCACAGGGGACTACCATGCACCCCTGCTCATGTCCCACAGGCAACCCATCCACCATGGCCATGCCCACCAGCCAACCCACATGTCACCTTGCACTACTGATCACCAACACATGTCTCCCAGCACCCCCCAGCAGTGCAGGGGCAGCCTCCACCAGGCCCCCACTCATGTCTCCCGCCACCCCCACCCCCCAGCAGTGCAGGGGCAGCCTCCACCAGGCCCCCACTCATGTCTCCCACCACCCCCACCCCCCAGCAGTGCAGGGGCAGCCTCCACCAGGCCCCCACTCATGTCCAACTCATGTCTCCCTGCACCTCCACCCCCCACCCACCAGGGGCAGCCTCCACCATGCCCCCACACATGTCCCCCTGCACCCCCAACTCCCAGCAGTGCAGGGGCAGCTTTCACCAGGCCCCCACACATGTCCCCCTGCACACCCACCCCCCAGCAGTGCAGGGGCAGCCTACACCAGGCCCCCACTCATGTCCCTCTGCACCCCCACCCCCCAGCAGTGCAGGGGCAGCCTACACCAGGCCCCCACACATGTCCCCCTGCACTCCCACCCCACAGCAGTGCAGGGGCAGCCTACACCAGGCCCCCACTCATGTCCCCCTGCACCCCCACCCCCCAGCAGTGCAGGGGCAGCCTACACCAGGCCCCCACACATGTCCCCCTGCACTCCCACCCCACAGCAGTGCAGGGGCAGCCTACACCAGGCCCCCACTCATGTCCCCCTGCACCCCCACCCCCCAGCAGTGCAGGGGCAGCCTCCACCAGGCCCACACTTATGTCTCCCACCACCCCCACCCCCCAGCCACCAGGGGCAGCCTCCACCAGGCCCCCACTCATGTCCCCTATCACCCCCACCCCCTAACCACCAGGGGCAGCCTCCACCAGGCCCCCACTCATGTCTCCCATCACCCCCACCCCCCAGCAGTGCAGGGGCAGCCTCCACCAGGCCCCCACTCATGTCCAACTCATGTCTCCCACCACCCCCACCCCCCCAGGGGCACCCTCAACCAGGCCCACACTCATGTCTCCCACCACCCCCATCCCCCAGCAGTGCAGGGGCAGCCTCCACCAGGCCCCCACACATGTCCCCCTGCACTCCCACCCCCCAGCAGTGCAGGGGTAGCCTACACCAGGCCCCCACTCATGTCCCTCTGCACCCCCAACCCCCAGCAGTGCACGGGCAGCCTCCACCAGGCCCCCACTTATGTCTCCCACCACCCCCACCCCCTAGCCACCAGGGGCAGCCTCCACCAGGCCCCCACTCATGTCTCCCATCACCCCCACCCCCCAGCAGTGCAGGGGCAGCCTCCACCAGGCCCCCACCCATGTCCAACTCATGTCTCCCTGCATCCCCACCCCCACCCCCCAGCCACCAGGGGCAGCCTCCACCAGGCCCCCACTCATGTCTCCCACCACCCCCATTCCCCAGCAGTGCAGGGGCAGCCTCCACCAGGCCCCACTCATGCCTCCCACCGCCCCACCCCCCAGCAGTGCAGGGGCAGCCTCCACCAGGCCCCCACACATGTCCCCCTGCACCCCCAACCCCCAGCAGTGCAAGGGCAGCCTACACCAGGCCCCCACTCATGTCCCCCTGCACCCCCACCCCCCAGCAGTGCAGGGGCAGCCTCCACTAGGCCCACACTTATGTCTCCCACCACCCCCACCCCCCAGCCACCAGGGGCAGCCTCCACCAGGCCCCCACTCATGTCCCCTATCACCACCACCCCCCAGCCACCAGGGAAGCCTCCACCAGGCCCCCACTCATGTCTCCCATCACACCACCCCCCAGCAGTGCAGGGACAGCCTCCACCAGGCCACCACACATGTCCCCCTGCACCCCCACCCCCCAGCAGTGCAGGGGCAGCCTACACCAGGCCCCCACTCATGTCCCCCTGCACCCCCACTCCCCAGCAGTGCAGGGGCAGCCTCCACCAGGCCCACACTTATGTCTCCCACCACCCCCACCCCCCAGCCATCAGGGGCAGCCTCCACCAGGCCCCCACTCATGTCCCCTATCAACCCCACCCCCGAGCCACCAGGGGCAGCCTCCACCAGGCCCCCACTCATGTCTCCCATCACCCCCACCCCCCAGCAGTGCAGGGGCAGCCTCCACCAGGCCCCCACTTATGTTCAACTCATGTCTCCCACCACCCCCACCCCCCAGCCACCAGGGGCACCCTCAACAAGGCCCACACTCATGTCTCCCACCACCCCCATCCCCCAGCAGTGCAGGGGCAGCCTCCACCAGGCCCCCACACATGTCCCCCTGCACCCCCAGCAGTGCAGGGGCAGCCTACACCAGGCCCCCACTCATGTCCCCCTGCACCCCCACCCCCCAGCAGTGCAGGGGCAGCCTCCACCAGGCCCACACTTATGTCTCCCACCACCCCCACCCCCCAGCCACCAGGGGCAGCCTCCACCAGGCCCCCACTCATGTCTCCCATCACCCCCACCCCCCAGCAGTGCAGGGGCAGTCTCCACCAGGCCCCCACTTATGTCCAACTCATGTCTCCCACCACCCCCACCCCCCAGCCACCAGGGGCACCCTCAACAAGGCCCACACTCATGTCTCCCACCACCCCCATCCCCCAGCAGTGCAGGGGCAGCCTCCACCAGGCCCCCACACATGTCCCCCTGCACCCCCAGCAGTGCAGGGGCAGCCTACACCAGGCCCCCACTCATGTGCCCCTGCACCCCCACCCCCCAGCAGTGCAGGGGCAGCCTCCACCAGGCCCACACTTATGTCTCCCACCACCCCCACCCCCCAGCCACCAGGGGCAGCCTCCACCAGGCCCCCACTCATGTCTCCCATCACCCCCACCCCCCAGCAGTGCAGGGGTAGCCTCCACCAGGCCCCCACCCATGTCCAACTCATGTCTCCCTGCACCCCCCAGCCACCAGGGGCAGCCTCCACCAGGCCCCACTCATGTCTCCCACCACCCCCACCGCCCGGCAGGGCAGGGGCAGCCTCCACCAGGCCCCCACACATGTCCCCATGCACCCCCACCCCCCAGCATTGCAGGGGCAGCCTACACCAGGCCCCCAATCATGTCCCCTATCACCACCACCCCCATCCACCAGGGGCAGCCTCCACCAGGCCCCCACTCATGTCTCCCATCACCCCTACCCCCCAGCAGTGCAGGGGCAGCCTCCACCAGGCCCCCACTCATGTCCAACTCATGTCTCCCACCACCCAAACCCCCAGCCACCAGGGGCACCCTCAACCAGGCCCACACTCATGTCTCCCACCACCCCCACCCCCCAGCAGTGCAGGGGCAGCCTCCACCAGGCCCCCACACATGTCCCCCTGCACCCCCACCCCCCAGCAATGCAGGGGCAGCCTACACCAGGCCCCCACTCATGTCCCCCTGCACCCCACCCCCCAGCAGTGAAGAGGCAGCCTCCACCAGGCCCCCACTCATGTCCGCCATCACCCCCACCCCTCAGCCATCAGGGGCAGCCTCCAGCAGGCCTCCACTCATGTCTAATACCACCCCCACCCCCCAGCAGTGCAGGGGCAGCCTCCACCAGGCCCCCACTCATGTCCAACTCATGTCTCCCTGCACCCCCACCACCCAGCAGTGCAGGTGCAGCCTCTACCAGGCCCCCACTCATGTCCAACTCATGTCTCCCACCACCCCCACCCCCCAGCCACCAGGGGCACCCTCAACCAGGCCCACACTCATGTCCCCCTGCACCCCCACCACCAGCAGTGCAGGGGCAGCCTACACCAGGCCCCCACTCATGTCTCCCACCACCCCCACCCCCCAGCAGTGCAGGGGCAGCCTACACCAGGCCCCCACTCATGTCTCCCACCACCCCCACCCCCCAGCAGTGCAGGGGCAGCCTACACCAGGCCCACACTCATGTCCCCTATCACCCCCACCCCCCAGCCACCAGGGGCAACCTCCACCAGGCCCCCACTCATGTCTCCCATCACCCCCACCCCCCAGCAGCGCAGGGGCAGCCTCCACCAGGCCCCCACTTATGCCCAACTCATGTCTCCCACCACCCCCACCCCCCAGCCACCAGGGGCACCCTCAACAAGGCCCACACTCATGTCTCCCACCACCCCCATCCCCCAGCAGTGCAGGGGCAGCCTCCACCAGGCCCCCACACATGTCCCCCTGCACTCCCAGCAGTGCAGGGGCAGCCTACACCAGGCCCCCACTGTCATGATCTCTGCTTCCAAAAGATCAGGACTTGCCCGACTCCCTTGGAAGCAGACCCATAACCCCGGTTCCGAGTGCCAGCCAGTCCCAATTGGGACCTTTTGGACCCTGTCCTGGCGCCAGTGGCAACAGGCTCATAAAGATGCCCAGTCCCAGCGCTGGAAGCGCCGGGCTCATAATGCTTGGGTGGACTTACCTGCAGCAGACCATGCTGCTTACTTACCTGCCAGTTGAACCCCTGATCCTCTTCTGTTTGGGACTACTTTAACTGTTGGGTGGGGCAGGAGCCACTCCCTAGGTTCAGAACACTGGAACTCTTCTGGAAAGCAGGAACTCTTTTCTTAGGCGTGGCTGTGGAAGGAGAGACCTAAGCACTACAGGAGGCTATTTAAACCACACCCGATGGATGAATCTTGCTTTGCGTTTTTCTGCATTCTCTGCAGCAAAATGCTCATCGTGTCTTCTGCTTCTGATCCTGGGCCTAAGGGAACAAAGGCTTACCATCCTGGAATCCAGTCTTCAGCAGCACCTGTAAAGACAAAGAAAGAACAGGTTAGCACTACGGTCTTCAGAGGCAGCGCATCTCTTACCTGGTCCATCGGCTGTCACCAACGCCTCGCGCTGCATTCCGGCATCTGAAAGACAAAAGTTTACCAGCTCTTCGCACGCTCCGGAGGCCTTCGGCGCTGCATCCCGCATCTGAAAGACAAAAGAAGGTTCGTTTAAAGACATTGGGCAACTTTATTACTCACGTGCCATTACTCCTTCCCACGCCGAATCCAGTGGGTATTCCAGCACCCTTCAGCTTCTCTAAAGCTCCGAACTTGTACCTGCAAGATAAAAGGGACAGTTAGTGCGCATCGTGAAGCAGGCTACAAGCGCTTACTTACGTGCTTCCAGGCGCTTCTATTCCTCACGCGGGTTCGATCCTCAACTCTCATCAGCCCGCCATCCGCCATCGCCGGAACCCTGCAAAACAAGAGATATCATTACAAAAGACTTTTAAGACATTTGAAGTGCCCAGAACTTACCGTTCGTGCAGTTAACGACGGACAGCAGTCCTCTGAGGTCAAGAGGCCTGCACCCTTATCCAGTGAAGAAATTGGTTACGGCACCCTGCCCCGAGGCAGATGGAGAGCTCGGCGTTCACTTACCTAAGGTGAGGGTGTTAACCTTTCGGGTTCTACAGGAGAAGAGAAAGGGAAGAGGAGAGAGGCACCCAATAACCCCAGTTCATTAATCCCATATTTTCTATCTGCAGTCATCTTACTCTTCGAGTCAGACATACAGTGCACAGAGGTCCAGCCCAAAGAGGCAACCGTGTGTTACACATCACCTTTGAAGATACGGCATTCACCCAGTCAAGACCGGCGCCTCTGTGGGAATCAGGTGAGCGTTACACCCACTCATGTCCTCCTGCACCCCCACCCCCCAGCAGTGCAGGGGCAGCCTCCACCAGGCCCACATTTATGTCTTCCACCACCCCCACTCCCCAGCCACCAGGGCAGCCTCCACCAGGCCCCCACTCATGTCTCCCATCACCCCCACCCCCCAGCAGTGCAGGGGTAGCCTCCACCAGGCCCCCACCCATGTCCAACTCATGTCTCCCTGCACCCCACCCCCCAGCCACTAGGGGCAGCCTCCACCAGGCCCCCACTCATGTCTCCCACCACCCCCACCCCCCAGCAGTGCAGGGGCAGCCTCCACCAGGCCCCCACTCATGTCTCCCACCACCCCCACCCCCCGGCAGGGCAGGGGCAGCCTCCACCAGGCCCCCACACATGTCCCCCTGCACCCCCACCCCCCAGCATTGCAGGGGCAGCCTACACCAGGCCCCCACCCATGTCCCTCAACACCCCCACCCCCCAGCATTGCAGGGGCAGCCTCCACCAGGCCCACACTTATGTCTCCCACCACCCCCACCCCCCAGCCACCAGGGGCAGCCTCCACCAGGCCCCCACTCATGTCCCCTATCACCACCACCCCCCCACTCATGTCCCCTATCACCACCACCCCCCATCCACCAGGGGCAGCCTCCACCAGGCCCCCACTCATGTCTCCCATCACCCCTACCCCCCAGCAGTGCAGGGGCAGCCTCCACCAGGCCCCCACTCATGTCCAACTCATGTCTCCCACCACCCCCACCCCCCAGCCACCAGGGGCACCCTCAACCAGGCCCACACTCATGTCCCCCTGCACCCCTACCCCCCAGCAGTGAAGGGGCAGCCTCCACCAGACCCCCACTCATGTCCCCCATCACCCCCACCCCCCAGCCATCAGGGGCAGCCTCCACCAGGCCCCCACTCATGTCTACCACCACCCCCACCCCCCAGCAGTGCAGGGGCAGCCTCCACCAGGCCCTCACTCATGTCCAACTCATGTCTCCCACCAGCCCCACCCCCCAGCCACCAGGGGCACCCTCAACCAGGCCCACACTCATGTCCCCCTGCACCCCCACCACCAGCAGTGCAGGGGCAGCCTACACCAGGCCCCCACTCATGTCTCCCACCACCCCCACCCCCCAGCAGTGCAGGGGCAGCCTACACTAGGCCCCCACTCATGTCTCCCACCACCCCCACCCCCCAGCAGTGCAGATGCAGCCTACACCAGGCCCACACTCATGTCCCCTATCACCCCCACCCCCCAGCCACCAGGGGCAGCCTCCACCAGGCCCCCACTCATGTCTCCCATCACCCCCACCCCCCAGCAGTGCAGGGGCAGCCTCCACCAGGCCCCCACCCATGTCCAACTCATGTCTCCCTGCACCCCCACCCCCCAGCCACCAGGGGCATCCTCCACCAGGCCCCCACTCATGTCTACCACCAACCCCACCCCCCAGCAGTGCAGGGGCAGCCTCCACCAGGACCCCACTCATGTCCAACTCATGTCTCCCTGCACCCCCACCCCCCAGCAGTGCAGGGGCAGCCTCCACCAGGCCCCCACTCATGTCCAACTCATGTCTCCCACTACCCCCACCCCCCAGCCACCAGGGGCACCCTCAACCAGGCCCACACTCATGTCCCCCTGCACCCCCACCCCCCAGCAGTGCAGGGGCAGCCTACACCAGGCCCCCACTCATGTCTCCCACCACCCCCACCCCCCAGCAGTGCAGGGGCAGCCTACAGCAGGCCCCCACTCATGTCTCTCACCACCCCCACCCCCCCAGCAGTGCAGGGGCAGCCTACACCAGGCCCCCACTCATGTCCCCTATCACCCCACCACCCTGCCAACAGGGGCAGCCTTCACCAGGCCCCCACTCATGTCTCCCATCACCCCCACACCCCAGCAGTGCAGAGGCAGCCTCCACCAGGCCCCCACCCATGTCCAACTCATGTCTCCCTGCACCCCCAGCCCCCAGCCACCAGGGGCAGCCTCCACCAGGCCCCCACTCATGTCTACCACCACCCCCACCCCCCAGCCACCAGGGGCAGCCACCAGGCCCCCACTCATGTCTCCCACCACCCCCACCCCCCAGCCATGCGATTGGCCTGGGTACGTGTACTTCGGGGTGCGAGGGAAGTTCCACACGCGATTAGCCTGGCTACGTGTGTTTCGGGGTGCGCGGGAAGTTCCACACGCGATTGGCCTGGGTATGTGGACCTCGGGGTGCGCGGGAAGTTCCACACGCGATTGGGCTGGGTACGTGTACTTCGGGGTGCGAGGGAAGTTCCACACGCGATTAGCCTGGCTACGTTTGTTTCGGGGTGCGCGGGAAGTTCCACACGCGATTGGCCTGGGTATGTGTACTTCGGGGTGCGCGGGAAGTTCTACACGCGATTAGGCTGGGTACGTGTACTACGGGGTGCGCGGGAAGTTCCACACGCGATTGGCCTGGGTACGTGTATTCCGAGCTGCGGGGGAAGATTCACACGCGAATTCAGCAGGGTACGTGTATTTCGGTGGTGCCGGGGAATGCCACACGTGATTTGGCCTTGTGGGTCCTCCCAGGTGTTCCCTCTACACCCTCCACGGCCCCTGCAGGCAGCCCACACCACAGGGGACTACCCTGCACCCCTGCTCATGTCCCACAGGCAACCCATACACCATGGCCATGCCCACCAGCCAACCCACATGTCACCTTGCACTACTGATCACCAACACATGTCTCCCAGCACCCCCCAGCAGTGCAGGGGCAGCCTCCACCAGGCCCCCACTCATGTCTCCCACCACCCCCACACCCCAGCAGTGCAGGGGCAGCCTCCACCAGGGGCCCCCACTCATGTCCAACTCATGTCTCCCTGCACCCCCACCCCCCAGCCACCAGGGGCAGCCTCCACCAGGCCCCCACACATGTCCCCCTGCACCCCCACCCCCCAGCAGTGCAGGGGCAGCTTCCACCAGGCCCCCACACATGTCCCCCTGCACCCCCACCCCCCAGCAGTGCAGGGGCAGCCTACACAAGGCCCCCACTCATGTCCCCCTGCACCCCCACCCCCCAGCAGTGCAGGGGCAGCCTACACCAGGCCCCCACTCATGTCCCCCTGAACCCCCACCCCCCAGCAGTGCAGGGGCAGCCTACACCAGGCCCCCACGCATGTCCCCCTGCACCCCCACCCCCCAGCAGTGCAGGGGCAGCCTCCACCAGGCCCCCACTCATGTCCAACTCATGTCTCCCACCACCCCCACCCCCCCGCCACCAGGGGCACCCTCAACCAGGCCCACACTCATGTCCCCCTGCACCCCCACCCCCCAGCAGTGCAGGGGCAGCCTACACCAGGCCCCCACCCATGTCCCCCTGCACCCCCACCCCCCAGCAGTGCAGGGGCAGCCTCCACCAGGCCCCCACTCATGTCTCCCACCACCCCCACCTCACAGCAGTGCAGGGGCAGCCTCCACCAGGCCCCCACTCATGTCTCCCACCACCCCCACCCCCCAGCAGTGCCGGGGCAGCCTCCACCAGGCCCCCACACATGTCCCCCTGCACCCCCACCCCCCAGCAGTGCAGGGGCAGCCTACACCAGGCCCCCACTCATGTCCAACTCATGTCTCCCGCCACCCCCACCCCCTAGCCACCAGGGGCACCCTCAACCAGGCCCACACTCATGTCTCCCACCACCCCCATGCCCCTGCAGTGGAGGGGCAGCCTCCACCAGGCCCCCACACATGTCCCCCTGCACCCCCACCCCCCAGCAGTGCAGGGGCAGCCTACACCAGGCCCCCACTCATGTCCCCCTGCACCCCCATCCCCAGCAGTGCAGGGGCAGCCTCCACCAGGCCCACACTAATGTCTCCCACCACCCCCACCCCCCAGCCACCAGGGGCAGCCTCCACCAGGCCCCCACTCATGTCTCCCATCACCCCCACCCCCCAGCAGTGCAGGGACAGCCTCCACCAGGCCCCCACCCATGTCCAACTCATGTCTCCCTGCACCCCCACCCCCAGCCACCAGGGGCAGCCTCCACCAGGCCCCCACTCATGTCTCCCACCACCCCCACCCCCCAGCAGTGCAGGGGCAGCCTCCACCAGGCCCCCACTCATGTCTACCACCACCCCCACCCCCCAGCCACCAGGGGCAGCCACCAGGCCCCCACTCATGTCTCCCACCACCCCCACCCCCCAGCCATGCGATTGGCCTGGGTACGTGTACTTCGGGGTGCGAGGGAAGTTCCACACGCGATTAGCCTGGCTACGTGTGTTTCGGGGTGCGCGGGAAGTTCCACACGCGATTGGCCTGGGTATGTGGACCTCGGGGTGCGCGGGAAGTTCCACACGCGATTGGGCTGGGTACGTGTACTTCGGGGTGCGAGGGAAGTTCCACACGTGATTAGCCTGGCTACGTGTGTTTCGGGGTGCGCGGGAAGTTCCACACGCGATTGGCCTGGGTATGTGTACTTCGGGGTGCGCGGGAAGTTCTACACGCGATTAGGCTGGGTACGTGTACTACGGGGTGCGCGGGAAGTTCCACACGCGATTGGCCTGGGTACGTGTATTCCGAGCTGCGGGGAAGATTCACACGCGAATTCAGCAGGGTACGTGTATTTCGGTGGTGCCGGGGAATGCCACACGTGATTTGGCCTTGTGGGTCCTCCCAGGTGTTCCCTCTACACCCTCCACGGCCCCTGCAGGCAGCCCACACCACAGGGGACTACCCTGCACCCCTGCTCATGTCCCACAGGCAACCCATACACCATGGCCATGCCCACCAGCCAACCCACATGTCACCTTGCACTACTGATCACCAACACATGTCTCCCAGCACCCCCCAGCAGTGCAGGGGCAGCCTCCACCAGGCCCCCACTCATGTCTCCCACCACCCCCACCCCCCAGCAGTGCAGGGGCAGCCTCCACCAGGGGCCCCCACTCATGTCCAACTCATGTCTCCCTGCACCCCCACCCCCCAGCCACCAGGGGCAGCCTCCACCAGGCCCCCACACATGTCCCCCTGCACCCCCACCCCCCAGCAGTGCAGGGGCAGCTTCCACCAGGCCCCCACACATGTCCCCCTGCACCCCCACCCCCCAGCAGTGCAGGGGCAGCCTACACAAGGCCCCCACTCATGTCCCCCTGCACCCCCACCCCCCAGCAGTGCAGGGGCAGCCTACACCAGGCCCCCACGCATGTCCCCCTGCACCCCCACCCCCCAGCAGTGCAGGGGCAGCCTCCACCAGGCCCCCACTCATGTCCAACTCATGTCTCCCACCACCCCCACCCCCCCGCCACCAGGGGCACCCTCAACCAGGCCCACACTCATGTCCCCCTGCACCCCCACCCCCCAGCAGTGCAGGGGCAGCCTACACCAGGCCCCCACCCATGTCCCCCTGCACCCCCACCCCCCAGCAGTGCAGGGGCAGCCTCCACCAGGCCCCCACTCATGTCTCCCACCACCCCCACCTCACAGCAGTGCAGGGGCAGCCTCCACCAGGGCCCCACTCATGTCTCCCACCACCCCCACCCCCAGCAGTGCCGGGGCAGCCTCCACCAGGCCCCCACACATGTCCCCCTGCACCCCCACCCCCCAGCAGTGCAGGGGCAGCCTACACCAGGCCCCCACTCATGTCCCCCTGCACCCCCACCCCCCAGCAGTGCAGGGGCAGCCTCCACCAGGCACACACTTATGTCTCCCAGCACCCCTATCCCCCAGCCACCAGGGGCAGCCTCCACCAGGCCCCCACTCATGTCCCCTATCACCCCCACCCCCCAGCCACCAGGGGCAGCCTCCACCAGTCCCCCACTCATGTCTCCCATCACCCCCACCCCCCAGCAGTGCAGGGGCAGCCTCCACCAGGCCCCCACTCATGTCCAACTCATGTCTCCCGCCACCCCCACCCCCTAGCCACCAGGGGCACCCTCAACCAGGCCCACACTCATGTCTCCCACCACCCCCATGCCCCTGCAGTGGAGGGGCAGCCTCCACCAGGCCCCCACACATGTCCCCCTGCACCCCCACCCCCCAGCAGTGCAGGGGCAGTCTACACCAGGCCCCCACTCATGTCCCCCTGCACCCCCATCCCCAGCAGTGCAGGGGCAGCCTCCACCAGGCCCACACTTATGTCTCCCACCACCCCCACCCCCCAGCCACCAGGGGCAGCCTCCACCAGGCCCCCACTCATGTCTCCCATCACCCCCACCCCCCAGCAGTGCAGGGACAGCCTCCACCAGGCCCCCACCCATGTCCAACTCATGTCTCCCTGCACCCCCACCCCCCAGCCACCAGGGGCAGCCTCCACCAGGCCCCCACTCATGTCTCCCACCACCCCCACCCCCCAGCAGTGCAGGGGCTGCCTCCACCAGGCCCCCACGCATGTCTCCCACCACCCCCACCCCCCAGCAGTGCCGGGGCAGCCTCCACCAGGCCCCCACACATGTCCCCCTGCACCCCCCAGCAGTGCAGGGGCAGCCTACACCAGGCCCCCACTCATGTCCCCCTGTACCCCCACCCCCCAGCAGTGCAGGGGCAGCCTCCACTAGGCCCACACTTATGTCTCCCACCACCCCCACCCCCCAGCCACCAGGGGCAGCCTCCACCAGGCCCCCACTCATGTCCCCTATCACCCCCACCCCCCAGCCACCAGGGGCAGCCTCCACCAGGCCCCCACTCATGTCTCCCATCACCCCCACCCCCCAGCAGTGCAGGGGCAGCCTCCACCAGGCCCCCACTCATGTCCAACTCATGTCTCCCACCACCCCCACCCCTAGCCACCAGGGGCACCCTCAACCAGGCCCACACTCATGTCTCCCACCACCCCCATGCCCCTGCAGTGCAGGGGCAGCCTCCACCAGGCCCCCACACATGTCCCCCTGCACCCCCACCCCCAGCAGTGCAGGGGCAGCCTACACCAGGCCCCCACTCATGTCCCCCTGCACCCCCACCCCCCAGCAGTGCAGGGGCAGCCTCCACCAGGCCGACACTTATGTCTCCCACCACCCCCACCCCCCAGCCACCAGGGGCAGCCTCCACCAGGCCCCCACTCATGTCTCCCATCACCCCCACCCCCCAGCAGTGCAGGGACAGCCTCCACCAGGCCCCCACCCATGTCCAACTCATGTCTCCCTGCACCCCCACCCCCCAGCCACCAGGGGCAGCATCCACCAGGCCCCCACTCATGTCTCCCACCACCCCCACCCCCTGCAGTGCAGGGGCAGCCTCCACCAGGCCCCCACTCATGTCTCCCACCGCTCCCACCCCCCAGCAGTGCAGGGGCAGCCTCCACCAGGCCCCCACACATGTCCCCCTGCACCCCCACCCCCCAGCAGTGCAGGGGCAGCCTCCACCAGGCCCCCACTCATGTCTCCCACCACCCCCCCCCCCCAGCAGTGCAGGGGCAGCCTCCACCAGGCCCCCACTCATGTCTCCCACCACCCCCACCCCCCAGCAATGCCGGGGCAGCCTCCACCAGGCCCCCACACATGTCCCCCTGCACCCCCACCCCCCAGCAGTGCAGGGGCAGCCTACACCAGGCCCCCACTCATGTCCCCCTGCACCCCCACCCCCCAGCAGTGCAGGGGCAGCCTCCACCAGGCACACACTTATGTCTCCCACCACCCCATCCCCCAGCCATCAGGGGCAGCCTCCACCAGGCCCCCACTCATGTCCCCTATCACCCCCACCCCCCAGCCACCAGGGGCAGCCTCCACCAGGCCCCCACTCATGTCTCCCATCACCCCCACCCCCCAGCAGTGAAGGGGCAGCCTCCACCAGGCCCCCACTCATGTCCAACTCATGTCTCCCACCACCCCCACCCCCTAGCCACCAGGGGCATCCTCAACCAGGCCCACACTCATGTCTCCCACCACCCCCATGCCCCTGCAGTGCAGGGACAGCCTCCACCAGGCCCCCACCCATGTCCAACTCATGTCTCCCTGCACCCCCACCCCCCAGCCACCAGGCGCAGCCTCCACCAGGCCCCCACTCATGTCTCCCACCATCCCCACCCCCCAGCAGTGCAAGGGCAGCCTCCACCAGGCCCCCACTCATGTCCCCCTGCAACCCCACCTCCCAGCAGTGCAGGGGCAGCCTCCACCAGGCCCACACTTATGTCTCCCACCACCCCCACCCTCCAGCCACCAGGGGCAGCCTCCACCAGGCCCCCAACCATGTCTCCCATCACCCCCACCCCCCAGCAGTGCAGGGACAGCCTCCACCAGGCCCCCACCCATGTCCAACTCATGTCTCCCTGCACCCCCACCCCCCAGCCACCAGGCGCAGCCTCCACCAGGCCCCCACTCATGTCTCCCACCACCCCCACCCCCCAGCAGTGCAGGGGCAGCCTCCACCAGGCCCCCACTCATGTCCCCCTGCACCCCCACCCCCCAGCAGTGCAGGGGCAGACTCCACCAGGCCCACACTTATGTCTCCCACCACCCCCACCCCCCAGCCACCAGGGGCAGCCTCCACCAGGCCCCCACACATGTCCCCCTGCACCCCCACCCCCCAGCAGTGCAGGGGCAGCCTACACCAGGCCCCCACTCATGTCCCCTGCACCCCCACCCCCCCAGCAGTACAGGGGCAGCCTCCACCAGGCACACACTTATGTCTCCCACCACCCCCATCCCCCAGCCACCAGGGGCAGCCTCCACCAGGCCCCCACTCATGTCCCCTATCACCCCCAGCCCCCAGCCACCAGGTACAGCCTCCACCAGGCCCCCACACATGTCCCCCTGCACCCCCACCCCCCAGCAGTGCAGGGGCAGCCTACACCAGGCCCCCACTCATGCCCCCCTGCACCCCACCCCCCAGCAGTGCACGGGCAGCCTCCACCAGGCCCACACTTATGTCTCCCACCACCCCACCCCCCAGCCACCAGGGGCAGCCTCCACCAGGCCCCCACTCATGTCTCCCATCACCCCCACCCCCCAGCAGTGCAGGGACAGCCTCCACCAGGCCCCCACCCATGTCCAACTCATGTCTCCCTCCACTCCCACCCTCCAGCCACCAGGGGCAGCCTCCACCAGGCCCCCACTCATGTCTCCCACCACCCCCACCCCCTGCAGTGCAGGGGCAGCCTCCACCAGACCCCCACTCATGTCTCCCACCGCTCCCACCCCTCAGCAGTGCAGGGGCAGCCTCCACCAGGCCCCCACACATGTCCCCCTGCACCCCCACCCCCCAGCCACCAGGGGCAGCCTCCACCAGGCCCCCACTTATGTCTCCCACCACCCCCGCCCCCCAGCAGTGCAGGGGCAGCCTCCACCAGGCCCCCACTCATGTCTCCCACCGCCCCCACCCCCCAGCAGTGCAGGGGCAGCCTCCACCAGGCCCCCACACATGTCCCCCTGCACCCCCACCCCCCAGCAGTGCAGTGGCAGCCTAAACCAGGCCCCCACTCATGTCCCCCTGCACCCCCCCAGCAGTGCAGGGGCAGCCTCCACCAGGCCCCCACTCATGTCCAACTCATGTCTCCCACCACCCCCACCCCCCAGCCACCAGGGGCACCCTCAACCAGGCCCACACTCATGTCCCCCTGCACCCCCACTCCCCAGCAGTGCAGGGGCAGCCTACACCAGGCCCCCACTCATGTCTCCCACCACCCCCACCCCCCAGCAGTGCAGGGGCAGCCACCACCAGGCCCCCACTCATGTCTCCCACCGCTCCCACCCCCCAGCAGTGCAGGGGCAGCCTCCACCAGGCCCCCACACATGTCCCCCTGCACCCCCACCCCCCAGCAGTGCAGAGGCAGCCTCCACCAGGCCCCCACTCATGTCTCCCACCACCCCCACCCCCCAGCAGTGCAGGGGCAGCCTCCACCAGGCCCCCACTCATGTCTCCCACCACCCCCACCACCCAGCAGTGCCGGGGCAGCCTCCACCAGGCCCCCACACATGTCCCCCTGCACCCCCACCCCCCAGCAGTGCAGGGGCAGCCTACACCAGGCCCCCACTCATGTCCCCCTGCACCCCCACCCCCCAGCAGTGCAGGGGCAGCCTCCACCAGGCACACACTTATGTCTCCCACCACCCCCATCCCCCAGCCACCAAGGGCAGCCTCCACCAGGCCCCCACTCATGTGCCCTATCACCCCCACCCCCCAGCCACCAGGGGCAGCCTCCACCAGGCCCCCACTCATGTCTCCCATCACCCCCACCCCCCAGCAGTCCAGGGGCAGCCTCCACCAGGCCCCCACTCATGTCCAACTCATGTCTCCCACCACCCCCACCCCCTAGCCACCAGGGGCATCCTCAACCAGGCCCACACTCATGTCTCCCACCACCCCCATGCCCCTGCAGTGCAGGGGCAGCCTCCACCAGGCCCCCACACATGTCCCCCTGCACCCCCCACCCCCCAGCAGTGCAGGGGCAGCCTACACCAGGCCCCCACTCATGTCCCCCTGCACCCCCACCCCCCAGCAGTGCAGGGGCAGCCTCCACCAGGCCCACACTTATGTCTCCCACCACCCCCACCCCCCAGCCACCAGGGGCAGCCTCCACCAGGCCCCCACTCATGTCTCCCATCACCCCCACCCCCCAGCAGTGCAGGGACAGCCTCCACCAGGGCCCCACCCATGTCCAACTCATGTCTCCCTGCACCCCCATCCCCCAGCCACCAGGGGCAGCCTCCACCAGGCCCCCACTCATGTCTCCCACCACCGCCACCCCCCAGCAGTGCCGGGGCAGCCTCCACCAGGCCCCCACACATGTCCCCCTGCACCCCCACCCCCAGCAGTGCAGGGGCAGCCTACACCAGGCCCCCACTCATGTCCCCCTGCACCCCCACCCCCCAGCAGTGCAGGGGCAGGCTCCACCAGGCACACACTTATGTCTCCCACCACCCCCAACCCCCAGCCACCAGGGGCAGCCTCCACCAGGCCCCCACTCATGTCCCCTATCACCCCCACCCCCCAGCCACCAGGGGCAGCCTCCACCAGGCCCCAACTCATGTCTCCCATCACCCCACCCCCCAGCAGTGCAGGGGCAGCCTCCACCAGGCCCCCACTCATGTCCAACTCATGTCTCCCACCACCCCCACCCCCTAGCCACCAGGGGCACCCTCAACCAGGCCCACACTCATGTCTCCCACCACCCCCATGCCCCTGCAGTGCTGGGGCAGCTTCCACCAGGCCCCCACACATGTCCCCCTGCACCCCCACCCCCCAGCAGTGCAGGGGCAGCCTACACCAGGCCCCCACTCATGTCCCCCTGCACCCCCACCCCCCAGCAGTGCAGGGGCAGCCTCCACCAGGCCCACACTTATGTCTCCCACCACCCCCACCCCCCAGCCACCAGGGGCAGCCTCCACCAGGCCCCCACTCATGTCTCCCATCACCCCCACCCCCCAGCAGTGCAGGGACAGCCTCCACCAGGCCCCCACCCATGTCCAACACATGTCTCCCTGCACCCCCCACCCCCAGCCACCAGGGGCAGCCTCCACCAGGCCCCCACTCATGTCTTCCACCACCCCCACCCACCCCCTGCAGTGCAGGGCAGCCTCCACCAGGCCCCCACTCATGACTCCCACCGCTCCCACCCCCCAGCAGTGCAGGGGCAGGCTCCACCAGGCCCCCACACATGTCCCCCTGCACCCCCACCCCCCAGCCACCAGGGGCAGCCTCCACCAGGCCCCCACTTATGTCTCCCACCACCCCCACCCCCCAACAGTGCAGGGGCAGCCTCCACCAGGCCCCCACTCATGTCTCCCACCGCCCCCACCCCCCAGCAGTGCAGGGGCAGCCTACACCAGGCCCCCACTCATGTCCCCCTGCACCCCCACCCCCCAGCAGTGCAGGGGCAGCCTCCACCAGGCCCACACTTATGTCTCCCACCACCCCCACCCCCCAGCCACCAGGGGCAGCCTCCACCAGGCCCCCACTCATGTCTCCCATGACCCCCACCCCCCAGCAGTGCAGGGGCAGCCTCCACCAGGCCCCCACACATGTCCCCCTGCACCCCCACCCCCCAGCCACCAGGGGCAGCCTCCACCAGGCCCCCACTTATGTCTCCCACCACCCCGCCCCCCAGCAGTGCAGGGGCAGCCTCCACCAGGCCCCCACTCATGTCTCCCACCGCCCCCACCCCCCAGCAGTGCAGGGGCAGCCTCCACCAGGCCCCCACACATGTCCCCCTGCACCCCCACCCCCCAGCAGTGCAGGGGCAGCCTACACCAGGCCCCCACTCATGTCCCCCTGCACCCCCCCAGCAGTGCAGGGGCAGCCTCCACCAGGCCCCCACTCATGTCCAACTCATGTCTCCCACCACCCCCACCCCCCAGCCACCAGGGGCACCCTAAACCAGGCCCACACTCATGTCCCGCTGCACCCCCACTCCCCAGCAGTGCAGGGGCAGCTACCACCAGGCCCCCACTCATGTCTCCCACCGCTCCCACCCCCCAGCAGTGCAGGGGCAGCCTCCACCAGGCCCCCACACATGTCCCCCTGCACCCCCACCCCCCAGCAGTGCAGGGGCAGCCTCCACCAGGCCCCCACTCATGTCTCCCACCACCCCCACCCCCCAGCAGTGCAGGGGCAGCCTCCACCAGGCCCCCACTCATGTCTCCCACCACCCCCACCACCCAGCAGTGCCGGGGCAGCCTCCACCAGGCCCCCACACATTGTCCCCCTGCACCCCCACCCCACAGCAGTGCAGGGGCAGCCTACACCAGGCCCCCACTCATGTCCCCCTGCATGCCCACCCCCCAGCAGTGCAGGGGCAGCCTCCACCAGGCACACACTTATGTCTCCCACCACCCCCATCCCCCAGCCACCAGGGGCAGCCTCCACCAGGCCCCCACTCATGTCCCCTATCACCCCCCACCCCCCAGCCACCAGGGGCAGCCTCCACCAGGCCCCACTCATGTCTCCCATCACCCCCACCCCCCAGCAGTCCAGGGCAGCCTCCACCAGGCCCCCACTCATGTCCAACTCATGTTTCCCACCACCCCCACCCCCTAGCCACCAGGGGCATCCTCAACCAGGCCCACACTCATGTCTCCCACCACCCCCATGCCCCTGCAGTGCAGGGGCAGCCTCCACCAGGCCCCCACACATGTCCCCCTGCACCCCCACCCCCCAGCAGTGCAGGGGCAGCCTACACCAGGCCCCCACTCATGTCCCCCTGCACCCCCACCCCCCAGCAGTGCAGGGGCAGCCTCCACCAGGCCCACACTTATGTCTCCCACCACCCCCACCCCCCAGCCACCAGGGGCAGCCTCCACCAGGCCCCCACTCATGTCTCCCATCACCCCCACCCCCAGCAGTGCAGGGACAGCCTCCACCAGGCCCCCACCCATGTCCAACTCATGTCTCCCTGCACCCCCACCCCCCAGCCACCAGGGGCAGCCTCCACCAGGCCCCCACTCATGTCTCCCACCACCGCCACCCCCCAGCAGTGCCGGGGCAGCCTCCACCAGGCCCCCACACATGTCCCCCTGCACCCCCACCCCCCAGCAGTGCAGGGGCAGCCTACACCAGGCCCCCACTCATGTCCCCCTGCACCCCCACCCCCCAGCAGTGCAGGGGCAGCCTCCACCAGGCACACACTTATGTCTCCCACCACCCCCATCCCCCAGCCACCAGGGGCAGCCTCCACCACCCCCCACTCATGTCCCCTATCACCCCCACCCCCCAGCCACCAGGGGCAGCCTCCACCAGGCCCCCACTCATGTCTCCCATCACCCCACCCCCCAGCAGTGCAGGGGCAGCCTCCACCAGGCCCCCACTCATGTCCAACTCATGTCTCCCACCACCCCCACCCCCTAGCCACCAGGGGCACCCTCAACCAGGCCCACACTCATGTCTCCCACCACCCCCATGCCCCTGCAGTGCAGGGGCAGCTTCCACCAGGCCCCCACACATGTCCCCCTGCACCCCCACACCCCAGCAGTGCAGGGGCAGCCTACACCGGGCCCCCACTCATGTCCCCCTGCACCCCCACCCCCCAGCAGTGCAGGGGCAGCCTCCACCAGGCCCACACTTATGTCTCCCACCACCCCCACCCCCAGCCACCAGGGGCAGCATCCACCAGGCCTCCACTCATGTCTCCATCACCCCCACCCCCCAGCAGTGCAGGGACAGCCTCCACCAGGCCCCCACCCATGTCCAACTCATGTCTCCCTGCACCCCCACCCCCCAGCCACCAGGGGCAGCCTCCACCAGGCCCCCACTCATGTCTCCCACCACCCCCACCCCCCAGCAGTGCAGGGGCAGCCTCCACCAGGCACACACTTATGTCTCCCACCACCCCCATCCCCCAGCCACCAGGGGCAGCCTCCACCAGGCCCCCACTCATGTCCCCTATCACCCCCACCCCCCAGCCACCAGGGGCAGCCTCCACCAGGCCCCCACTCATGTCTCCCATCACCCCACCCCCCAGCAGTGCAGGGGCAGCCTCCACCAGGCCCCCACTCATGTCCAACTCATGTCTCCCACCACCCCCACCCCCTAGCCACCAGGGGCACCCTCAACCAGGCCCACACTCATGTCTCCCACCACCCCCATGCCCCTGCAGTGCAGGGGCAGCCTCCACCAGGCCCCCACACATGTCCCCCTGCACCCCCACCCCCCAGCAGTGCAGGGGCAGCCTACACCAGGCTCCCACTCATGTCTCCCTGCACCCCCACCCCCCAGCAGTGCAGGGGCAGCCTCCACCAGGCCCACACTTATGTCTCCCACCACCCTCACCCCCCAGCCACCAGGGGCAGCCTCCACCAGGCCCCCACTCATGTCTCCAATCACCCCCACCCCCCAGCAGTGCAGGGACAGCCTCCACCAGGCCCCCACCCATGTCCAACTCATGTCTCCCTGCACCCCCACCCCCCAGCCACCGGGGGCAGCCTCCACCAGGCCCCCACTCATGTCTCCCACCACCCCCACCCCCTGCAGTGCAGGGGCAGCCTCCACCAGGCCCCCACTCATGACTCCCACCGCTCCCACCCCCCAGCAGTGCAGGGGCAGCCTCCACCAGGCCCCCACACATGTCCCCCTGGACCCCCACCCCCCAGCCACCAGGGGCAGCCTCCACCAGGCCCCCACTTATGTCTCCCACCACCCCCACCCCCCAGCAGTGCAGGGGCAGACTCCACCAGGCCCCCACTCATGTCTCCCACCGCCCCCACCCCCCAGCAGTGCAGGGGCAGCCTCCACCAGGCCCCCACTCATGTCCCCCTGCACCCCCCCAGCAGTGCAGGGGCAGCCTCCACCAGGCCCCCACTCATGTCCAACTCATGTCTCCCACCACCCCCACCCCCAAGCCACCAGGGGCACCCTCAACCAGGCCCACACTCATGTCCCCCTGCACCCCCACTCCCCAGCAGTGCAGGGGCAGTCTACACCAGGCCCCCACTCATGTCTCCCACCACCCCCACCCCCAGCAGTGCAGGGGCAGCCACCACCTGGCCCCCACTCATGTCTCCCACCGCCCCCACCCCCCAGCAGTGCAGGTGCAGCCTCCACCAGGCCCCCACACATGTCCCCCTGCACCCCCACCCCCCAGCAGTGCAGGGGCAGCCTACACCAGGCCCCCACTCATGTCCCCCTGAACCCCCACCAGTGCAGGGGCAGCCTCCACCAGGCCCCCACTCATGTCCAACTCATGTCTCCCACCACCCCCACCCCCCAGCCACCAGGGGCACCCTCAACCAGGCCCACACTCATGTCCCCCTGCACCCCCACTCCCCAGCAGTGCAGGGGCAGCCTACACCAGGCCCCCACTCATGTCCCCCTGCACCCGCACACCCCAGCAGTGCAGGGGCAGCCTCCACCAGGCCCACACTTATGTCTTCCATGACCCCCACCCCCCAGCCACCAGGGGCAGCCTCCACCAGGCCCCCACTCATGTCCCCCTGCACCCCAACTCCCCAGCAGTGCAGGGGCAGCCTACACCAGGCCCCGACTCATGTCCCCCTGCACCCCCATCCCCCAGCAGTGCAGGGGCAGCCTCCACCAGGCCCCCACACATGTCCCCCTGCACCCCCACTCCCCAGCAGTGCAGGGGCAGCCTACACCAGGCCCCCACTCATGTCCCCCTGCACCCCCACCCCCCATCAGTGCAGGGGCAGCCTCCACCAGGCCCACACTTATGTCTTCCACCACCCCCACCCCCCCACCACCAGGGGCAGCCTCCACCAGGCCCCCACTCATGTCTCCCATCACCCCCACCCCTCAGCAGTGCAGGGGCAGCCTCCACCAGGCCCCCACTCATGTCCAACGCATGTCTCCCACCACCCCCACCCCCCAGCCACCAGGGGCACCCTCAACCAGGCCCACACTCATGTCTCCCACCACCCCCATCCCCCAGCAGTGCAGGGGCAGCCTCCACCAGGCCCCCACACATGTCCCCCTGCACACCCAGCAGTGCAGGGGCAGCCTACACCAGGCCCCCACTCATGTCTCCCACCACCCCCATCCCCCAACAGTGCAGGGGCAGCCTCCACCAGGCCCCCACACATGTCCCCCTGCACCCCCACCCCCCAGCAGTGCAGGGGCAGCCTACACCAGGCCCCCACTCGTGTCCACCTGCACCCCCACCCCCCAGCAGTGCAGGAGCAGCCTCCACCAGGCCCACACTTACGTCTCCCACCACCCCCACCCCCCAGCCACCAGGGGCAGCCTCCACCAGGCCCCCACTCATGTCTCCCATCACCCCCAACCCCCAGCAGTGCAGGGACAGCCTCCACCAGGCCCCACCCATGTCCAACTCATGTCTCCCTGCACCCCCACCCCCCAGCCACCAGGGGCAGCCTCCACCAGGCCCCCACTCATGTCTCCCACCACCCCCAGCCCCCAGCAGTGCAGGGGCAGCCTCCACCAGGCCCCCACACATGTCCCCCTGCACCCCCACCCCCCAGCAGTGCAGGGGCAGCCTACACCAGGCCCCCACTCATGTCCCCCTGCACCCCCACCCCCCAGCTGTGCAGGGGCAGCCTCCACCAGGCCCACACTTATGTCTCCCACCACCCCCACCCCCCAGCCACCAGGGGCAGCCTCTACCAGGCCCCCACTCATGTCCCCTATCACCACCACACCCCAGCCACCAGGGGCATCCTCCACCAGGCCCCCACTCATGTCTCCCATCACCCCACCCCCCAGCAGTGCAGGGGCAGCCTCCACCAGGCCCCCACTCATGTCCAACTCATGTCTCCCACCACCCCCACCCCCTAGCCACCAGGGGCACCCTCAACCAGGCCCACACTCATGTCTCCCACCACCCCCATGCCCCAGCAGTGCAGGGGCAGCCTACACCGGGCCCCCACTCATGTCCCCCTGCACCCCCACCCCCCAGCAGTGCAGGGGCAGCCTCCACCAGGCCCACACTTATGTCTCCCACCACCCCCACCCCCCAGCCACCAGGGGCAGCCTCCACCAGGCCTCCACTCATGTCTCCCATCACCCCCACCCCCCAGCAGTGCAGGGACAGCCTCCACCAGGCCCCCACCCATGTCCAACTCATGTCTCCCTGCACCCCCACCCCCCAGCCACCAGGGGCAGCCTCCACCAGGCCCCCACTCATGTCTCCCACCACCCCCACCCCCTGCAGTGCAGGGGCAGCCTCCACCAGGCCCCCACTCATGACTCCCACCGCTCCCACCCCCCAGCAGTGCAGGGGCAGCCTCCACCAGGCCCCCACACATGTCCCTCTGCACCCCCACCCCCCAGCCACCAGGGGCAGCCTCCACCAGGCCCCCACTTATGTCTCCCACCACCCCCACCCCCCAACAGTGCAGGGGCAGCCTCCACCAGGCCCCCACTCATGTCTCCCACCGCCCCCACCCCCCAGCAGTGCAGGGGCAGCCTACACCAGGCCCCCACTCATGTCCCCCTGCACCCCCACCCCCCAGCAGTGCAGGGGCAGCCTCCACCAGGCCCACACTTATGTCTCCCACCACCCCCACCCCCAGCCACCAGGGGCAGCCTCCACCAGGCCCCCACTCATGTCTCCCATTACCCCCACCCCCCAGCAGTGCAGGGACAGGCTCCACCAGGCCCCCACCCATGTCCAACTCATGTCTCCCTGCACCCCACCCCCCAGCCACCAGGGGCAGCCTCCACCAGGCCCCCACTCATGTCTCCCACCACCGCCACCCCCCAGCAGTGCCGGGGCAGCCTCCACCAGGCCCCCACACATGTCCCCCTGCACCCCCACCCCCCAGCAGTGCAGGGGCAGCCTACACCAGGCCCCCACTCATGTCCCCCTGCACCCCCACCCCCCAGCAGTGCAGGGGCAGCCTCCACCAGGCACACACTTATGTCTCCCACCACCCCCATCCCCCAGCCACCAGGGGCAGCCTCCACCAGGCCCCCACTCATGTCCCCTATCACCCCCACCCCCCAGCCACCAGGGGCAGCCTCCACCAGGCCCCCACTCATGTCTCCCATCACCCCACCCCCCAGCAGTGCAGGGGCAGCCTCCACCAGGCCCCCACTCATGTCCAACTCATGTCTCCCACCACCCCCACCCCCTAGCCACCAGGGGCACCCTCAACCAGGCCCACACTCATGTCTCCCACCACCCCCATGCCCCTGCAGTGCAGGGGCAGCCTCCACCAGGCCCCCACACATGTCCCCCTGCACCCCCACCCCCCAGCAGTGCAGGGGCAGCCTACACCAGGCTCCCACTCATGTCTCCCTGCACCCCCACCCCCCAGCAGTGCAGGGGCAGCCTCCACCAGGCCCACACTTATGTCTCCCACCACCCTCACCCCCCAGCCACCAGGGGCAGCCTCCACCAGGCCCCCACTCATGTCTCCCATCACCCCCACCCCCCAGCAGTGCAGGGACAGCCTCCACCAGGCCCCCACCCATGTCCAACTCATGTGTCCCTGCACCCCCACCCCCCAGCCACCAGGGGCAGCCTCCACCAGGCCCCCACTCATGACTCCCACCGCTCCCACCCCCCAGCAGTGCAGGGGCAGCCTCCACCAGGCCCCCACACATGTCCCCCTGCACCCCCACCCCCCAGCCACCAGGGGCAGCCTCCACCAGGCCCCCACTTATGTCTCCCACCACCCCCACCCCCCAGCAGTGCAGGGGCAGCCTCCACCAGGCCCCCACTCATGTCTCCCACCGCCCCACCCCCCAGCAGTGCAGGGGCAGCCTCCACCAGGCCCCCACACATGTCCCCCTGCACCCCCACCCCCCAGCAGTGCAGGGGCAGCCTACACCAGGCCCCCACTCATGTCCCCCTGCACCCCCCCAGCAGTGCAGGGGCAGCCTCCACCAGGCCCCCACTCATGTCCAACTCATGTCTCCCACCACCCCCACCCCCCAGCCACCAGGGGCACCCTCAACCAGGCCCACATTCATGTCCCCCTGCACTCCCACTCCCCAGCAGTGCAGGGGCAGTCTACACCAGGCCCCCACTCATGTCTCCCACCACCCCCACCCCCAGCAGTGCAGGGGCAGCCACCACCTGGGCCCCACTCATGTCTCCCACCGCCCCCACCCCCCAGCAGTGCAGGCGCAGCCTCCACCAGGCCCCCACACATGTTCCCCTGCACCCCCACCCCCCAGCAGTGCAGGGGCAGCCTACAGCAGGCCCCCACTCATGTCCCCCTGAACCCCCACCCCCCACCAGTGCAGGGGCAGCCTCCACCAGGCCCCCACTCATGTCCAACTCATGTCTCCCACCACCCCCACCCCCCAGCCACCAGGGGCACCCTCAACCAGGCCCACACTCATGTCCCCCTGCACCCCCACTCCCCAGCAGTGCAGGGGCAGCCTACACCAGGCCCCCACTCATGTCCCCCTGCACTCCGACACCCCAGCAGTGCAGGTGCAGCCTCCACCAGGCCCACACTTATGTCTTCCATGACCCCCACCCCCCAGCCACCAGGGGCAGCCTCCACCAGGCCCCCACTCATGTCCCCCTGCACCCCAACTCCCCAGCAGTTCAGGGGCAGCCTACACCAGGCCCCCACTCATGTCCCCCTGCACCCCCATCCCCCAGCAGTGCAGGGGCAGCCTCCACCAGGCCCCCACACATGTCCCCCTGCACCCCCACTCCCCAGCAGTGCAGGGGCAGCCTACACCAGGCCCCCACTCATGTCCCCCTGCACCCCCACCCCCCATCAGTGCAGGGGCAGCCTCCACCAGGCCCACACTTATGTCTTCCACCACCCCCACCCCCCCGCCACCAGGGGCAGCCTCCACCAGGCCCCCACTCATGTCTCCCATCACCCCCACCCCTCAGCAGTGCAGGGGCAGCCTCCACCAGGCCCCCACTCATGTCCAACGCATGTCTCCCACCACCCCCACCCCCCAGCCACCAGGGGCACCCTCAACCAGGCCCCCACTCATGACTCCCAATGCTCCCACCCCCCAGCAGTGCAGGGGCAGCCTCCACCAGGCCCCCACACATGTCCCCCTGCACCCCCACCCCCCAGCCACCAGGGGCAGCCTCCACCAGGCCCCCACTTATGTCTCCCACCACCCCCACCCCCCAGCAGTGCAGGGGCAGCCTCCACCAGGCCCCCACTCATGCATGTCTCCCACCGCCCCCACCCCCCAGCAGTGCAGGGGCAGCCTCCACCAGGCCCACACTTATGTCTCCCACCACCCTCACCCCCCAGCCACCAGGGGCAGCCTCCACCAGGCCCCCACTCATGTCTCCCATCACCCCCACCCCCCAGCAGTGCAGGGACAGCCTCCACCAGGCCCCCACCCATGTCCAACTCATGTCTCCCTGCACCCCCACCCCCCAGCCACCAGGGGCAGCCTCCACCAGGCCCCCACTCATGTCTCCCACCACCCCCACCCCCTGCAGTGCAGGGGCAGCCTCCACCAGGCCCCCACTCATGACTCCCAACGCTCCCACCCCCCAGCAGTGCAGGGGCAGCCTCCACCAGGCCCCCACACATGTCCCCCTGCACCCCCACCCCCCAGCCACCAGGGGCAGCCTCCACCAGGCCCCCACTTATGTCTTCCACCACCCCCACCCCCCAGCAGTGCAGGGGCAGCCTCCACCAGGCCCCCACTCATGTCTCCCACCGCCCCCACCCCCAGCAGTGCAGGGGCAGCCTCCACCAGGCCCCCACACATGTCCCCCTGCACCCCCACCCCCCAGCAGTGCAGGGGCAGCCTACACCAGGCCCCCACTCATGTCCCCCTGCACCCCCCCAGCAGTGCAGGGGCAGCCTCCACCAGGCCCCCACTCATGTCCAACTCATGTCTCCCACCACCCCCACCCCCCAGCCACCAGGGGCACCCTCAACCAGGCCCACACTCATGTCCCCCTGCACCCCCACTCCCCAGCAGTGCAGGGGCAGTCTACACCAGGCCCCCACTCATGTCTCCCACCACCCCCACCCCCAGCAGTGCAGGGGCAGCCACCACCTGGCCCCCACTCATGTCTCCCACCGCCCCCACCCCCCAGCAGTGCAGGCGCAGCCTCCACCAGGCCCCCACACATGTCCCCCTGCACCCCCACCCCCCAGCAGTGCAGGGGCAGCCTACACCAGGCCCCCACTCATGTCCCCCTGAACCCCCACCCCCCACCAGTGCAGGGGCAGCCTCCACCAGGCCCCCACTCATGTCCAACTCATGTCTCCCACCACCCCCACCCCCCAGCCACCAGGGGCACCCTCAACCACGCCTACACTCATGTTCCCCTGCACCCCCACCCCCCAGCAGTGCAGGGGCAGCCTACACCAGGCCCCCACTCATGTCCCCCTGCACCCCCACCCCCCAGCAGTGCAGGGGCAGCCTCCACCAGGCCCACACTTATGTCTTCCATGACCCCCACCCCCCAGCCACCAGGGGCAGCCTCCACCAGGCCCCCACTCATGTCCCCCTGCACCCCAACTCCCCGGCAGTGCAGGGGCAGCCTACACCAGGCCCCCACTCATGTCCCCCTGCACCCCCATCCCCCAGCAGTGCAGGGGCAGCCTCCACCAGGCCCCCACACATGTCCCCCTGCACCCCCACTCCCCAGCAGTGCAGGGGCAGCCTAATCCAGGCCCCCACTCATGTCCCCCTGCACCCCCACCCCCCATCAGTGCAGGGGCAGCCTCCACCAGGCCCACACTTATGTCTTCCACCACCCCCACCCCCCCGCCACCAGGGGCAGCCTCCACCAGGCCCCCACTCATGTCCAACGCATGTCTCCCACCACCCCCACCCCCCAGCCACCAGGGGCACCCTCAACCAGGCCCACACTCATGTCTCCCACCACCCCCATGCCCCAGCAGTGCAGGGGCAGCCTATACCAGGCCCCCACACATGTCCCCCTGCACACCCAGCAGTGCAGGGGCAGCCTACACCAGGCCCCCACTCATGTCTCCCACCACCCCCATCCCCCAACAGTGCAGGGGCAGCCTCCACCAGGCCCCCACACATGTCCCCCTGCACCCCCACTCCCCAGCAGTGCAGGGGCAGCCTACACCAGGCCACCACTCATGTCCACCTGCACCCCCACCCCCTAGCAGTGCAGGAGCAGCCTCCACCAGGCCCACACTTACGTCTCCCACCACCCCCACCCCCCAGCCACCAGGGGCAGCCTCCACCAGGCCCCCACTCATGTCTCCCATCACCCCCAACCCCCAGCAGTGCAGGGACAGCCTCCACCAGGCCCCACCCATGTCCAACTCATGTCTCCCATCACCCCACCCCCCAGCAGTGCAGGGGCAGCCTCCACCAGGCCCCCACTCATGTCCAACTCATGTCTCCCACCACCCCCACCCCCCAGCCACCAGGGACACCCTCAACCAGGCCCACACTCATGTCTCCCACCACCCCTATCCCCCAGCAGTGCAGGGGCAGCCTCCACCAGGCCCCCACACATGTCCCCCTGCACCCCCACTCCCCAGCAGTGCAGGGGCAGCCTACACCAGGCCCCCACTCATATCCCCCTGCACCCCCACCCCCCAGCAGTGCAGGGGCAGCCTCCACCAGGCCCCCACTCATGTCTCCCACCACCCCCACCCCCCAGCAGTGCCGGGGCAGCCTCCACCAGTCGCCACACATGTCCCCCTGCACCCCCACCCCCCAGCAGTGCAGGGGCAGCCTCCACCAGGCCCACACTTATGTCTCCCACCACCCCACCCCCCAGCCACCAGGGGCAGCCTCCACCAGGCCCCCACTCAAGTCCCCTATCACCCCCACCCCCCAGCCACCAGGGGCAGCCTCCACCAGGCCCACACTCATGTCTCCCATCACCCCCACCCCCCAGCAGTGCAGGGGCAGCCACCACCAGGCCCCCACTCATGTCCAACTCATGTCAACCACCACCCCCACCCAACAGCCACCACGGGCACCCTCAACCAGGCCCACACTCATGTCTCCCACCACCCCATCCCCCAGCAGTGCAGGGGCAGCCTCCACCAGGCCCCCACACATGTTCCCCTGCACCCCCACCCCCCAGCAGTGCAGAGGCAGCCTACACCAGGCCCCCACTCATGTCCCCCTGCACCCCCACCCCCCAGCAGTGCAGGGGCAGCCTCCACCAGGCCCACACGTATGTCTCCCACCACCCCCACCCCCCAGCCACCAGGGGCAGCCTCCACCAGGCCCCCACTCATGTCTCCCATCACGCCCACCCCCCAGCAGTGCAGGGACAGCCTCCACCAGGCCCCCACCCATGTCCAACTCATGTCTCCCTGCACCCCACCCCCTAGCCACCAGGGGCAGCCTCCACCAGGCCCCCACTCATGTCTCCCACCACCCCCATCCCCCAGCAGTGCAGGGGCAGCCTCCACCAGGCCCCTACTCATGTCTCCCACCGCCCCCACCCCCCAGCAGTGCAGGGGCAGCCTCCACCAGGCCCCCACACTTGTCCCCCTGCACCCCCACTCCCCAGCAGTGCAGGGGCAGTCTACACCAGGCCCCCACTCATGTCCCCCTGCACCCCCACCCCCCAGCAGTGCAGGGGCAGCCTCCACTAGGCCCACACCTATGTCTCCCACCACCCCCACCCCCCAGCCACCAGGGGCAGCCTCCACCAGGCCCCCACTCATGTCCCCTATCACCACCACCCCCCAGCCACCAGGGGCAGCCTCCACCAGGCCCCCACTCATGTCTACCATCACCCCCACCCCCCAGCAGTGCAGGGGCAGTCTCCACCAGGCCCCCACTCATGTCCAACTCATGTCTCCCACCACCCCCACCCCTTAGCCACCAGGGGCACCCTCAACCAGGCCCACACTCATGTCTCCCACCACCCCCATCCCCCAGCAGTGCAGGGGCAGCCTCCACCAGGCCCCCACACATGTCCCCCTGCACCCCCACTCCCCAGCAGTGCAGGGGCAGCCTACACCAGGCCCCCACTCATGTCCCCCTGCACCCTCACCCCCCAGCAGTGCAGGGGCAGCCTCCACCAGGCCCACACTTATGTCTTCCACCACCCCCACCCCCCGGCCACCAGGGGCAGCCTCCACCAGGCCCCCACTCATGTCCCCTATCACCCCCACCCCCAGCCACCAGGGGCAGCCTCCACCAGGCCCCCACTCATGTCTCCCATCACCCCCACCCCCCAGCAGTGCAGGGTCAGCCTCCACCAGGTCCCCACTCATGTCCAACTCATGTCTCCCACCACCCCCACCCCCCAGCCACCAGGGGCACCCTCAACCAGGCCCACACTCATGTCTCCCACCACCCCCATCCCCCAGCAGTGCAGGGGCAGCCTCCACCAGGCCCCCACACATGTCCCCCTGCACCCCCAGCAGTGCAGGGGCAGCCTACATCAGGCCCCCACTCATGTCCCCCTGCACCCCCACCCCCCAGCAGTGCAGGGGCAGCCTCCACCAGGCCCACACTTATGTCTCCCACCACCCCCACCCCCCGGCCACCAGGGGCAGCCTCCACCAGGCTCCCACTCATGTCCCCTATCACCCGCACCCCCCAGCCACCAGGGGCAGCCTCCACCAGGCCCCCACTCATGTCTCCCATCACCCCCACCCCCCAGCAGTGCAGGGGCAGCCTCCACCAGGCCCCCACTCATGTCCAACTCATGTCTCCCACCACCCCCACCCCCCAGCCACCAGGGGCACCCTCAACCAGGCCCACACTCATGTCTCCCACCACCCCCATCCCCCAGAAGTGCAGGGGCAGCCTCCACCAGGCCCCCACACATGTCCCCCTGCACCCCCAGCAGTGCAGGGGCAGCCTACACCAGGCCCCCACTCATGTCCCCCACAACCCCCACCCCCCAGCAGTGCAGGGGCAGCCTCCACCAGGCCCCCACTCATGTCTCCCACCACCCCCACCCCCCAGCCATGCGATTGGCCTGGGTACCTGTACTTCGGGGTGCGAGGGAAGTTCCACACACGATTAGCCTGGCTACGTGTGTTTCGGGGTGCGCGGGAAGTTCCACACGCGATTGGCCTGGGTACGTGGACCTCGAGGTGCGCGGGAAGTTCCACACGCAATTGGGCTGGGTACGTGTACTTCGGGGTGCGAGGGAAGTTCCACATGCGATTAGCCTGGCTACGTGTGTTTCGGGGTGCGTGGGAAGTTCCACACGCGATTGGGCTGGGTACGTGTACTTCGGGTTGCAAGGGAAGTTCCACACGCGATTAGCCTGGCTACGTGTGTTTCGGGGTGCGCGTGAACTTCCACATGCGACTGGGCCTGTGAGAGTGGGGTACGTGTAATACAGGGGTGTGTGGGAATAGTTACTCGCGACTGGGCCTGGGAGAGCGTGCTACGTGTATTCCTGGGGTGGGTGGGAAGATTCACACGTTCGCCTACGACGCGCCAAAAAATAAATGGTCCAATCCTAAAACACGTACGCCAGCATGAAGCAGGTGTACGTCGACTCGCGCAACATAAAAGTGCGCGCAAACAACAAACAAGCTCAGATGCCAGGATGAATATACCGTTCCTAGCAGCAGTGGCCGTGGGTTACCAAAGGAGGAGGAGGAGGATAGTGAGGGCCCGAATTTTCACTCCCAGAACCAGCCTTTTTGGGATGCCTGATGACCAGGTGTATGGGAGGTACAGGTTTCCACCACACATAATACTGGACCTGGTCAGTGAGTGGGAGGATGACCTCACATCACCCACCCTGTGCTCCCAAGCACTCAGCCCCCTGGAGAAGGTCCTCAATGTACTGCACTTCTTGGCCACAGGATCCTTTCAGCGGACAAGTGCCATAGTGGGTGGGGTGTCACAGGCCACGCAGTCACGCTGCCTACACCAGGTCTTGAACATCATCACTGCACGCCCATCAGTCCGTAGGCACATATACCTGCCCAGGACACCTGCAGAAAGGCAGGCTGCCACCCTCGATTTCTACGGTGTGGCACAATTCCCAAAAGTGCTAGGTGCCATTGACTGCACCCATGTGGCACTACGTTCCCCCAGGGCAACTGAGCACATCCATACGAACCGCAAGCACTGGCATTCCATCAACGTGCAGGTAGTATGTAATGCAAGGGAATCATCACCTCAGTATATGCCAACTATCCAGGGTCCACCCACGACAGCTTCATTTACCGAATGCCACATCTCCAACCACATGCACGCCCGCTGCAAATGGGAGGGGAGAGGGCACGGGGTGAGGCAGCCCGTACGCAGCTGGTGGCTAATTACTTCACATAGAAATCACACCCCAGTGGAGTGCACACAGCCCTGGCACATACCATCTGATAAGCAATGATGACTCGACCTGACAATTAAGACAAACAAAGGGACAGTCAACTGTCAGAACCATAGCAGCCTGAGATTGTTCATGTGGAAGTGTCACAATGTGTGCATCCCTACCTACACAAACACCACCAATGCAGTGTCATCAAAAGGCACACTTCCATGCTGCAGAAATGAATACCCACTCGCAAAATACTACATGAGAAAAGTGCCATGTCACCCAACCCCTCCCCGGCACGGCCACACAACACACCATGGCATGTCATGCAATGTGAGAGGAAACAAATTAATCCCCACAGCATGCCCCAAGTGTCACCAGCTACAGTGTCCCTAATGGAAACATGGCCACACATGAAATGCTCACAGTAATGCAGGACCTACAACACACATTACCAAATACTTTCCAAGAATACCAATCACCTACACAACCTCCAACCTACCTTAAACATGACATTACAGACTTATAAATTTTCTAGCCTCACTACCTGATGATGCTAGTCCTCCGAACACTTCCAAGTATACAGTGTTAGCGCCACGCAAGAGTGTAGGTTACTGCTTACAACATGGACTCCAGTTCCAAGATGGACCGCATTGTGAAGACATGAGGAATGGACCTGCAAATTAGGAGGATGAGATGGATGCAGAGGCACATATCAATCCACCATGCAGTGTACAATACAACAACAATATGCACTATGAATGTATACACAGTATTGACTACAGACTTCCCACACATCGAATGGGAGTCCAATGTCACCATGTACGTCAATGTCACTTGGGCACACCCTTTGCAAGCCCATGGAAACGGGAAGCAGGAGGAGTGTGTGTCACAAAAACCCAAGCATCTGAACCAAATTCATGACAAGCCTGCATGTGCCCAGCCACAATGCAGTGTATGCCCACGGGAGCCACACAAGGCAACACACAGTCCCAAAAAAAAAAAAAAAATCAAAAATGGCCATTAATGGGCCCAGGGGGATGGGGGAGGCCATCCAGGAGGTCCGAGGACAGGGTGCACACCAAAACCCACCTGTGTGGATCTTGTGGAAAAAAAACACCTCCATGGGATCATGGCCTAGACGGCTACCCTATTGTGGGAGTATCACTGCTGTCGCTCTTCTCACCCTCTGCAGCTGCATCAGGAGGTGGTGGCACTATGGGAGGCAGCCCACGCAAAGCCCTAGTCTGTTCCTCCATGGCTGCAAGCATGCGGGTGTGGTAGGTCTCGTTCTGGAGGATAAGTGTGCGGAGGTCCCCATGCAACAACTCACGGGATGCCCGGACCTCCGCCCTAGTTGCCTGCATCTCAGCTGAGAGCGTACGTGTGAGACGCTCCAGCTGCTGTTCTGTCCTTCTGTTTGTTGAAGCCTCCAGCTCAACAAGAGTTGTCCTGAGGTGAAGGAGTTCCACCCTCAGGGCTTCCCTGTGGCCCTGGGACTCTATGGAAATGGCTTCCTGCAGAGTCGCCAGTGCCGCCCGCCTGTCCCTGTCGGACGCCAACATGTCCTCCCTGTGTGACTGGCAGATGGAGTCAGTTGCCTGCTGTAGTCGCTCCATCAGCCTTTCGGGGGGGACAATGGAAGTGGCCACCCTATCCATGGCCTGAGCCATCATCTCTGATGATGCTGCCTGTTGGGTTGCCATACCGTATATGGATTGCTCCCATGCGGTATTGCCAGGTGGCTGACGCCAACATGTCGGCGGGCACCACACCTGTCTGGGGCAAGGCGATCTGCGCCTTGCTGTGCCGGCACTGTCTGAGGCTGCCGGACTGCATTCCCCCTCTGATCTGCTGGCCCAGGAACAGGATCAGATGTCGCGGAGTGTGACCCTGCATCCGTAACCACCAAAGGCGTACCTGCCAACACTGACATCCCCATTGAGGGTTCTAACCCTGGTGCAGGTGGGTCGGACAGAACAGAATCCCTCCCAGGAACACTCACCTGCGACGGCACATAGGTCTCATCATCCGAATCGATACCTGAATACAGCTCGGGGGAGGTGCTGCCAGAGATACCCCTTGAGAGCACGACCTGCAGCAGTTGTGGGTTCTCACCCACCACCACACCACGTCCCTCACTGGTGGTCGGTCGGCCCTCAGACCCCTCCTGGGTCTGCACCATCTCCACAACCCCAGCAGTATCAAGTGCGTCATCCCCTGCAAAGACATAAAAGAAAACAAATGGAAACAGGCATTAGCACTATGGCACACAATTAGGGCTGAGAGGCTACAGAAACAGTACTTGATTGACACATGTCCCACATGACTAAAACCCTCCCATGCATGCACCGTCACTGCGTGTGAAGGGTAGGCAGATGGCACACATTGATGACACCAAGATGGAAGATGAACACATTTGCTGCATGCTGCCTATCAGTGGCATCACACATTGGCCAGTGATTGGCAGCTCAAATACACAGGTCATCACACAGATGGCATGTACCCTAGCCATGAAGTGAAGAGGGAGAGGAGGTCACCAATTGTTCATTCAGTCCAGTTTGCTAATGAAATTGATTTTTTCATTCACATGGTTCAAATGTTGAACCTGCAGCTGCCAGTCCAAAATGGTCCTATAGCACAGGTACATGTCTAAACAAATCATGTCCAGGAAACAAAGCCAGTCCACTGTACCATAGCCATGTCAGACATTTGACAATAGGACTGAGAAATCCCGAGTAAAAGTGGTGCTATGCAAAAAATCTGCCTGAATAAACAGAGGTAAATAAGCAACAATGTTGTGGCAAGATGACACTCCAAGGGCAACTGCCGTGGTGTTGGGCTGGATGTGTAATGTTGGCAGAAGGGATGCTGCTATGCCCAAATGCTGGTGCGCAGAATGTATAGGAAGAGGCACATGGGTGACCCAAACCACTCAGGCACACACACCCTCACCTGGCACACAAACAGAAGCCATCCCACACACACCATGCACATGGATGACACACACATGCATGTGCACTCACCGGACAATGCCTCGTAATCTGCCAGTTCTCCCACGCCTTGGATCTGTTCCTCCGTGACGTAGGTCCCAGCAACCTGCTCATGTGGAGTGAGTTCTATGTCGTCTGCTGGAGACTCACCTCCAGTCACTAGAGTTGCGGCATGACTTGAGGCCAGCTTATTCTTTGCCCTGCGCTTCAGGTCATTCCAGCGCTTGTAGCATTCAGTAGCTTTGCGCCTCACGATTCCAAGGGCACTTGTGATGTCTGCAATGGTCTGCCAGTGTGCCTGACGTTGTGCAGGTGTGGTCTTGGATCCTGCAAAAATCACCATTTCGCGGTCATGTGCGGACACAAACTCTACAAGTGCATTCAGTTCGGCCTCATTGAAGCTGGGCTTCCTTGACAGGACGGACTGTGTAGCCGTGTCTGGGGCATCAGCCTCTACTGGACGAGCACTCTTCCTCTTCTGCTTGGAAGGTGGTGGGGATCCTGAGTGTCCTACGCCGCTCTGGACACTAGGGGCAGGAGCCCCGGTGGACTCTGTACTAGGAGTGTGGGATTGCACACTCAGCATGGGAGTTGGTGCAGGCATTAGCTCAAGAGTGATGGTGTCAGGGGGAATGTCAGCATGATGGACTTGGACCGACACTGTCCTGGCTGGGTGTGTGAGAGGTGGGGTGGATGGAGCCGCAGCTGCCCCTGCAGCCTCCCCAGCCTGCCTACGCGGGGCAGCAGATGACCTAGCTGCCCCTGATCCACATGGCCTGATGACACCAACGTTCACCGGCGCACGCGGCCTAGACCTGCTGACCTGGAAGTCAGCCATGGAGTCACCCTGTGCCAGGTCTGGTTCCACAGTGGGCTGGTCCAACAAGGGCTGAGCATGGATGGTGTCAGCCACCTTAACCTCACCCGGGGGGGGCATGGGTGTCCCTGACTGCTCCTCCACACATGGGGGGCTAGGGGCACCCTGCAAGTCACGGCCACGTCCCCTACCGGATCCACCACGGCCACCACTTGGGGCTCGGCCACCTTTGCCACCCTTACGGCTTGTTCGCCTCCCAGCCATGGCACTGATGTTATTGTGCGTATGGGAGTCGATGTGAACTATTGTCCTGGGCAATTGGGGGTCAAAGGGGTTGGTTACCAGATGGTAATCGTACCCTAGTGTTCTAGCAAGGCTGTATGTCACCCCTGGGGAAAGATGACGGGTCACGCAACGCACAGGCACCCCAAAAAAGGGCAGTAAGGTGCACGCAACCCCTCCTAGACCGCGTGCATGGAAAAATAAACCTGCACTACGCTGTGGCCCCCAGAACACAAGAATGAACGTATGCGTGTCACACGCAGCCTAAAATTACCTCTGAAGGGGTACGCGACACACGGGCAAGCACAGATGTTAAATACGTGCGCGACTCACCGTCTGCCAGGAACAAAAGCGTGAAAAATATGCACGTGTGCGCGTTGGCAACACCCCCGCCAAAAGAAGAATTGTACGCTGTCTGAGGAGACAGGACAACAGTAGAAGGGAATGCTGTTTGAGGAAACAGGCCCAGGAAAAAGAGGAAAAGAGAAAAAGCTGTCAGAGGTAACAGGGAGTACGAACTGGAAACGCTGTGAAGTAAATCGCGTGTGAACCGACAAGAAGTACAGATTTCACCCACTCGCTCTCCACGAAAAGCACGTACAAGGAAATGGCGTTCTGCACGTACCTTTTATACACACGTCACAGACGCGCATACGCGATGAGGCCATTTCCACCAATTACGCGCTTTGACACTCGGACGTGTATCTCTTTTTTTTTACACGCACCATTCTCTACGGCCATGCGCATGAAGTAACATCTGCGCATGGGGGCCTTTGGGCCAATGAAATCGCGTTTGCGTGCAGACGCGCTTACGCGCTAAGGTCCTTTCCTCGAATTACACGCAGACGTGCAGGACTTTTCACGTGCCAAATCACTCCGTATCAAGCTGGCCACGCGTAAGCACACGGAAGACCACGCTCCTGCCCAGAAAGCCGATTTACTGCCCCCCAGAGCCCAGAGCACGCTCCCACCTGCCATCTGCTGCTGCCTGACTGCCTGCTGCCCACGTGCCCTGCCATTTGCTGCCTGCACATCAGCCAGGGGTGCTGTTGCTGTGACCACCCCTGCTGGAACCGAAGACACCCGACTGGGATTCCATCGCTCCACAGCCCAGCCCCAGGACCCAGTTGCCCGCCCACTCCTGCCTCTGGGGTTGTCATTTCGGGCACTGCAACATCTGGCACCACTGACAACCCCCGGCCAGAGAGGCAGAGGGGCACCAGCTTCAGTGCCAGGGAAGTTGGTGTCCTGGTGGAGCAAGTCCTGGGGCAGTATGATGCCCTCTACGGAAGTGTGCGCGCCGACAAGGATGGACGGACTCGGATCAGGACCGACATCGTGACTGCCATCAACGCGGAAGGGGTGGCAGTCCGCGACTTCCAACATGTCAAGAAGCGCTGGGAGGACTTCAGGTCAGGACCCTGAACAAGGCCCAGCGCCTCTTGAAGGCAGCGGATGCTAAGGGGCGCCGGGGCCACTTGTCGGAAGATCAGATGAGGGTCCTGGAACGCATATCCCCAGCGCTCCACGTCCAGGTCCTTGAGAGGCAGACCCGTCTGGAGTTGAGCGGTAAGTGTACATGCATCATGATTGTAAGCTGGCCGTGTGGTGATGTGCCAGTAGTGTGCCGGTTGCACATCTGTTTGTATGGGGCCGAGTATGGGTGGGGGTGTACAGGACCGTGAGGCTAACACATGCGAGCGCTGTCATGTGTGAGACATGGATGGTGCTTGTGTGTGTAGGCTTGCATGCCAAATGCAGTTGTGTGGGCACACATGTTTGTATGAATGTGTATGTAAGTAGGCATGTTCGTGATGTCACGCATGTATGTTGTTTTCAGCTGCATGTATCAGCACTGTGTACATGTGCATGTGTGTGTATTTGACAAGGGTGCAACAGTGATGCAACATGGATGCATGTGACAGCCGGATGTGGAAGCCTGATTGCCAGATGTGACATGGATGCCCATCGGGACACTGCCACAGTTGGCTGAGGTGTACACATGCATGCAAGTGTGGTGGTGTGCGTGCATGTGTAGTGCACTCCCTGTGTTACATGTGATGTCTGGCTCACCTTTGCCTGCTCATGCTGTTGTATGTGTATGGATGGTGCTGGCAGTTGCGATGTGGCTGTGGTATGAATCATGTGTGCATGTAGAAATGACATGTGTGTTGCCAATTGTGATGCCATGTCTGAAGTTTGCCAATGCCACTCATGTGCAACTGTCATGTGTGTATGTGTCCATTGTACAGTGCCTTGATGCCTGTGTTTTATTTCTCCCTGTCTGCAGCGTCAACTGATGAAGAGGGCGGAGAAGGTGCTGTGGAGCACAGGGCGGGGATCGCACTGCCAGCCTGAGACGCAAGGCCCGGCTCCCCTCCCAGGTTGTGATCTCGTCGGGGAGTGAGGAGTCCGGTGCCGCGTCCCAGGCCGCAGCTGCCGGGGGGAGGTCCAAGAGGCGGAGGTCGGAGTTGGACTCCTCGGCAGCAGAAGGGGCAGCTGGGACCCCACAGGGCCCAACGGGGGAAGATGGCACGGAGTCATCCAGGTTGGTTGGGGGTTTGGTGGAGGAGGAGGCCGTGCAAGCAACAGAGACGGGGTCTGGAGGTGGGGATTCCACTGGTGCTAGTGGTGCAGTGCAGCACCAGGCACAGGAGGCAACACAGGTTGCTGCGGAGGTGCCTGTGTGCAATCCTGTCCCTGATCCTGTCACTGCATCATCTTGCACCAGCAGGGATGCCTACGTCCAGACCCGTTTTCAGGCAGGGGATGAGCACACGACAACTGGCCTTCCTCTGCCTGCGGACGTGGCTATCCGGGTCCGGGTTGAGCCTGTCCTGACTGGTGTGGCGTTGCGTCAGCGGGCCATGCGAGGTGACCTGCAGTCTTTTCATGAGGAGACTGCACGTCATCTCGAATGGCTCGTTGACCGCGTCGGCCTACTGGGACAGGTAACCCAGGCCGGATTCCTCCGTTTGATGGGGCTTGCTCAGACCCCCTCCTCAACTGAACCCCCTATGCGCCAGTCGTCCTCCGTGCCATCTTCCCACCCATCAGTCACCTGGGTGGCCTGTGGAACTGCCTCTGACGGTGCGGCCAGGCTGGTGGAGGAGGCATCCCTGCCACAGTCGGGAGTCGGACGTCCAGCAGGGGTGGCTACATCAACGACTGCACCCCAGCCAGCGGAGGATGTGCAGGCAGCAGGAGGCAGTGCATGTGGTGGGAGCCATGATGGCTCGGGGCCTTCGACATCGGAGGGGCAGGCATCGGCCAGAGGGCAGGAGGACCCAGGACGGGAAGTGTCTTCCGTGTGGCAGCGGTTGGGCCACGCCATAGATGCGGAGCGGCACCGGGTGGAAGAGGCACGGCTCACGATGGTCAGGGCGGAGAACTCCATGCGGAGGGCCCTGAGGTGTGCCGAGTGCCTCGAGGCAATCCGCAGGGAGTTTGGGGGGAACATGTGGACGGCCCTGCGGACCCTCGGGGCCATAGAGGAGGAGCGCCTCCGGGACATTGAGCAGGAGTTCGATGATGCCCTGGCCCGGAACAACCCGAAGTGAGCCGTCGGACTAGCCCGCTGCCCTTGTAAATAGTTCTGTAGTTAGTGTTAGGTTTCCTTTGGTTTAGCATTTTTTTGGACCTTTTGGACAATGGGCCAGATTTTTGTATATATTTTCTTTTTTTAGGTAGTGTTATTAGATAGGTTTCATTTCTTCTGTTGGGATCATGGACCCTGGATTGTTTACCTGTATATAGTTGACGTTTGGATTTTCATTTTTTTTAATGATTTCCTCATGGAGCAATGGTTTTCGATTTTAATTTACCATTGGATTTACTTTAGTGGACTGTGACTTTGGACACCTTTGGTTTGCATTATGATTTTTGGTTTTGCATTATTTCACGTACCTGCTTGTTTTTTTTAAATCATTTCCATTCTTTTTTTTTTTTTTGGTTCAATTTATGTTGCGTTTAATACATATTTTTCATCAAACTTCAATGTGTAGTATCATCTCATTGGTTTCATGCCTATCATATGTGTTTTGACATTCACTGACACCCATTGGGTGTATGCGAGGGACATGTGTTCATTTCCAAACTTGCTTTTGTGGTTATATCATGTTTTTGCCATTTCTAAGTGGGTGGATGCAATACTCAGGTGGGTGTTTGGCATGTGGAGGCTGACCATAAGGGCCAGGGATCTAGATTGTGTTGACATGTTGGCTGGGGGACATGGGTGGGGGCCTGGTGGAGGCTGCCCCTGCACTGCTGGGGGGTGGGGGTGATGGGAGACATGAGTGGGGGCCTGGTGGAGGCTGCCCCTGGTGGCTGGGGGGTGGGGGTGGTGGTAGACATGAGTGGGGGCCTGGTGGGGGGTGCCCCTGCACTGCTGGGGGGTGGGGTGATGGGAGACATGTGTCGGGGCCTGGTGTAGGCTGCCCCTGGTGGCTGGGGGGTGGGGGTGAGAGGGGACATGAGTGGGGGCCTGGTGGAGGCTGCCCCTGGTGGCTGGGGGGTGGGGGTGCAGGGAGACATGAGTTGGACATGAGTGGGGGCCTGGTGGAGGCTGCCCCTGCACTGCTGGGGGGTGGGGGTGGTGGTAGACATGAGTGGGGGCCTGGTGGAGGCTGCCCCTGGTGGCTGGGGGGTAGGGGTGGTGGTAGACATGAGTGGGGGCCTGGTGGAGGCTGCCCCTGGTGGCTGGGGAGTGGGGGTGCAGGGAGACATGAGTTGGACATGGGTGGGGGCCTGGTGGAGTCTGCCCCTGCACTGCTGGGGGGTGGGGGTGCAGGGGGACATGCGTTGGTGGGCAGTAGTGCAAGGTGACATGTGGGTTGGGTTGGAGGCATGGCCATGGTGGATGGGGTGCCTGCAGGACATGTGCAGGGTAGGCCCCTGTGGTGTGGGCCACCTGCAGGGGATGTGGAGGGTGTAGAGGGAACACCTGGGAGGACCCACGCGTGCAATTCACGTGTGGTGCTCCCCGCGCACCCCTGTAATACACGTACCCTGATGGAATTGCGTGTGATACTTCCTGCGCACCCCTGAAATACACGTACCCTGCTGCTTTTGCGTGTGATACTTCCCGCGCACCCCTGTAATACACGTACCCTGATGGAATCGCGTGTGATACTTCCCGCGCACCCCTGAAATACACGTACCCTGCTGCTTTTGCGTGTGATACTTCCCGCGCACCCCTGGAATACACGTACCCTGCTGTTTTTGCGTGTGATACTTCCCGCGCACCCCTGGAATACACGTACCCTGATGGAATCGCGTGTGATACTTCCTGCGCACCCCTGGAATACACGTACCCTGCTGTTTTTGCGTGTGTTACTACCCACGCACCCCTGATGCACACGTACACAGGACAATTGCGTGTGGAACTTCCCGCGAACCACTGAAATAAACGTTCCCCGCTTGCCGTTTGCTGTTTGCCAGCCCTGTGAACTGGTCCAGGGTTAGCGCAGCCCTTTGCGATGATTTGGGGATTTTGAAGGCTTTTCCTTGCGCGAGGGCGTTCTTGGGGGCGTAACTGGCGCTGCTGCAGGGTCGCTGCGCCACTCTGCGCCACGGCTGGTTTCGGAGGCTAAAATCCATGAATACGCTGTGCGATGAAAAGGATTTTTTCGCACGCAGCTGGCGCAGTGTATCGCACGGGGACACTGTGCGCCAGCCGCGTGCGCCATTTTTGTGCAAATTTCTATGAATTACACTGTCAATATTTAATACCAATATTGAGATTATTTAATGTTAGGAAATGTTACCCTGCTTTTGTATTTTTGGCATCCTGCAATGACCTATGTTTTTTAAACTAACTATTTGAGAAAAGCTCTCTGTTGCCAATCCAATGTATGGCATGGGTCCTGATGGCTCATTCACCTGTATGATATATTATTGTACTGGTGGTTTTAAATTGTTTTATGCTTTCATAGTTACATGAGTTTATTGATGAACTTTGTTACCTTGATGATGCTTGATCTGCATAATTCTAATTCTGTTGGATGTCTCTGTTTGACGTTTGTGATTTGATGATACACAAATCGAATGAAGCCTACGCACATAAGACATATGGAGTCATTACAAGTTGGGCGGTAAGGGATACCGGGCACCGGTAAGGAGACCGGTGCTGGTAATCCCTTACTGCCCAATTCCGAGGTCCCTTAGCGGGAACCGTGAAGTACGTGTGGTCTGACCACACGTCCTTTACGGGTCCCGCTAAGGGACCAGGGTGCTAATAACGGGCCTGCTATTCGCGAGCCCGTTATTAGCGCCCTCCCCATTCCCATTGAGCCCTATGGGGGGTTAAATGGGAATGGGGAATGGTTGGTTCAGTGGGGACTTACTGGTCCCTCCAGGGTCGGAATGCACCGGTAAGTACCCATTGAACCAGACCGGTGCCGGACCCGGTATTGGAGGCAGCCATGGCTCAAATAGCGCCATGGCTACCTCCAATCTCGGAATGAGGCCCATACACTTTGAAGCAATACTGGGACACATCACAAGTTCTGTTGGAATTACCGCCAAACTCCATTGCTGTTATCGCCACTTGCTCTTGTGAATTTACTGCAGGATTGGAAGTGGTAGTGTGATGGTGTAATTCCCCATTTTTGGAATCCATGGGACCCCATGGAGATTATGATGGCTTTATCATGAGTGGTAATTTCACCACAATAAATCCACCGATTTTTAGAGGTAAAGTGGAGGATTTATTTCCAGCTAGATGCTGGATAAAAATCTTCATTTTAGTACACAAGGGTGAACAAGACATCTGACTAAATACAAAAACCATGCCTACCCCTCAGAAAGAACTCACCTGTCCCTCAAGTAGGCTGTGCCTCACCCTGGACAGAGCTGATGAGCTGCCAATCTTAAAGGAGACAGGGAAGAAACTATCCCACCCCTAAACTAGGTCTAAAAAGTGCAAAGGAATGCTCCTATTTCCTATGAGTAAGTAATCAACAGTAGATCAACAAGGTGGTCACTACTCTTCATAGGTTCTTGCTCTCTCAAGGAAGGAGCCAGACTGCTCTACTCCCAAAAGAATTCCGAGTGGGAGTCAGTTGATGGAAAAATAGGAATTCCTGATGTTTTTAGATCTGGAAGCATATCTTGTTACATTTGGGTAGGGATTTTTGTACTTTATTGTTCCCTGCCCCAAATTTGTAACAGAACTTCCAATTCAATATTGCACTAACTGTTTCAAAAAGAAATAACAATGAAGGTAATTCACATGGTATCTACTAGAATTAACCAAAGGATATCTCTTCTCAAGCTCGAACGGTTTCAGTGACGATACTCTTGCTGTCACCTTCGTCAGGACCAACAGGGCAAATATTCTTGCATCTGGGGATCAAGCTGGCCAAGAAGTCATTTCCCGTCTCATTATCTGATTCCGCTGCTACCTGCTCTAGACCGAAATTGTGTCTGCTGAGCTTGTTGTGGCAACAGGGCTGTAATTCCAGCTGAAATGTGGAAACTAACCCACACTTAGCCCATGCTTCACTGCATCTCGTGATGGTTAGCTTTCACTCTCCTGAGACGCGGCAGGTGAGGCTACCGTCCTCAAGCTGCCTTCAGCGCTTGATTATTCACATCACCTGTGAACGTGGATATCGGCGGTGCAGTAAATTTGTCAGTAACTGCGTTATGGCCTGAAGAGTGGTGACCTATGAACCAAAAAGGTGTTGTGCTCTGGATCAGCCTTACTGGCCTTTCTCAATCACTAACGAGCCCGACCTGTGCCCTCACTGTGATGGATCTTAAAGTCATCACCGAGTCTGGGCAATCGCCCCAGGTGGCCTCTTGTGACAGGTGCTTTGGAAGAGGTAACCGCATCACTGGAGAGGACGTCCTTATGGTGACGTGTGCTTCTGGCTCCCAGGGCAATCCTTGTTTGCAGCCCTAGCTGATAGTTTCCCACATGTAGATTAGACTCAGCCTTGACTCAAAGAACACAACGCCGCAGTGTGAGAAGAACACACCTGTTCTCAGCTGCACCGGTTGCTGAACCTATCATCATTTCTTGGAACTCAAGGGCAGATACATGGGATAATTGACCCACTACCGTACACGGATATTGCAAGTCACTGAGGAGTTACTTTATAAGGTGACTGTCAATGAAAAAATACTTTGAGAAACTTGTTTACTTGTGGTAGGGGTAATTTATTCCTTATCATACATTTTTGCTGCATCATAGAAATGTATAGCTTAGCTCTTGCTGAGTCTGATGTACAATGCCACCCACTTCCTATTATAAAGGATAATTGGTGAAATATGTACTGTTAGAAAAAGCACACACCTCTACACAATTTATAATGTGTTAAAACAAATCCCTTTAAATCTTTGTAGCTAAAATAAGTGCTCTTGTGACGATACATTCCTGCTCTCCTGCTCTAAACTCCAGCAGTGTACTAAATGAACATACTACCATAAACCACTTTTTCAACTAATGACTGTGTATTGTCAGAGAAAGTCTGTGCAGAAGAAGGAAATCTGAAGAAGTAGTAATTCTCTACTGCAATTAGCACACCAGAAGAGAGGTCAGCGGGCCTCCCAGCCAATCAGGTAGTTCAGGATGCCGGTTTTAATGATATTGGCCACGTTATGAGCCTCCTCAGAAGCGGCAGGCCACCATCTTAATTGCCGGGCAACAAATGAATCAGCCTACAGCTCCATACCCGAGCCCCCCCCCCAAATTCCACTTCCCCTACCCACTAACTCCCACCAACCCCAGTCCTTGCTCCACTTACCTGCAGCTGCCTTGTCATTTCTCGGCACCTGAAACGCTCAGTGTTCCGGCACTTGCCCGCCACAGCAATGGCCACCATGGAAAGGGAGAAGGGACTACATATAACTGCCTCCTCCCTTGGCTATGGTAGCCATCTTCTTTTGGAGTTTATTTTTAAGTTGAAAAAATGCAACCATGCCAATTTTCAACTCGATGTTAGCACACTAGAAAAGCATGCAGGAATGCTTATAGCAATAAACTTCTCCGTTTAGGGACATTACCTGGTGAATTAATGACACAGGCAAATGTTAGGGCCCTTGCTTCACTCAGGCCAGTACCTCAGCCCTGGACCATTACCTGGCCTGTAATGCCACTGTACATTGGGGTTTATTTTCAGTGGCGGCTGGAAGTCTACCAAGGCAGCCGCCTTCTTCTATACTTGCTGTAATAGGGAGCACTGTGATGTCACAATCCAACTGTGATTTAGCAATAACAACCGTTCCGGAAGGCCGTATCAGGTGGTAATGGCCCAGGGCCCAAGTTACAGCTTAAAGATGGACCTCGCCACCGTTACCACCCGATCTGGCTCACCACATCGGGTGTTATTGCTGTTAGCACCCCACGTTTCCAATCCGGAAACCTGGTGTGCTGACAGCAATGTTTTCTATATGCATGAATGGGACACCAAGATGGCTGCCACAGAGCTGGAAGACAGGGCTCCTAGCGGAGCCTCTCTTCCATTTCCATGATGGCCCGGGAGGCTGGCGCAGCGTCGGCGCTTGAGCCACCACCAAAAACAATAAGATGAGAGGTGTATGGGTGAGGAGGGTTGGGAACGGTAACCGAGGGACGAGGATTGAGGGGGTACAACGGCGGGGGAGCAGCCATCAGGTTGCTTGGAAGGAGGGCTTGCATCAGTAGATTCAGCCGGTGATCCGAGTAACCTGATTGGATGGCTCCCCCGCACCGGGCGCTAATAAGTAATTATTGTTGAAGTATGAGATCTTTATTTTTATAGGTGAGTAGTGATGTTACAAGAAGACTGTAAACAAATATGATGTGCCTTTCTTTAGATGGACACTGCACGCTTCTATACACTATATATTAGGATAAAGTACTATTGTAAATTATAAGCATATTTCAAGTCCCAGAGGAGTTCCATGATCGTATAGGGGCGCAAGACTGCACAGTGCCTTAATAATCCCCCAGGCATCCCTATAGTGTACAGAGTACATTATGCCTTATGATACTTATGTGTTTATTGGCTGTAGCATTTGCTTTGAGGTACTGACTCACTGTGCTTTTTGTCATATGATAGGTTATTTATAACACACTTAATACCCAGAGGTTTCTAAGCGCAGACCAGGGGATCGAACCTGTGGTGCTCCCCAACGGCTTGCTTTCAAGGCGAGCACGTTGCCCCTGAGCTATCCTCTCGAGTCATAGGTGAGAAAAGGTTGAGGCTCCTATTGTATCTATGCAAACAATGGAAAGACTGTTTCCTTGTTTTAGTGTTATGAAAACAAGGACAAATATTACAGAAGCAGGCATCAGTTTCTTGGTACACTGAGAGAGCTGCGATGGGCTATGTACGGCAAAGCTTAAAGTCTGTAAAGAAGAGAGTGCTGTGAAATCATAACTATTAATATTATTATTATGGTATTTATTGAGCGCGGACTTAGCTTCGAGAAGCATCAGAGCACTTTACAGCTGTTCTTTATCATCTCATTTCATCTTGTGTAGCTCGTGCACAGTTCAGTAAACACAAAGATTCTGAGCTGTAAACGATATATCCATTATTTTGCAGTTTTTTGTATCAATAAATACATACATACGTTCATTAAGAATAGTTGTGTGGCACCCTGTGGCTCCCTGGAAGCAGAAAGCAGAAGTGTTTCTTCTCAACAGAAATATTAACAGCCGGAAGCATTGCTGAAGCCACAGAGTGCTAACCCCAGGGTTCCTTCTAACACCTTCCACAAGCAGTCACACCCACACACTTTATGAGTATCTCGCCCAAGAGCTTGCAGAAGTGCAGTCCCGAAGTGTAACTTATAGGCTCTAATCCTACTTCTGTATTTTATTTCCCCAATGATATGTTTATTTCCAGACTAGGATAGCTATCAGGAGGTTTTGCCCTATTAAGCACTATTCTTAACAGAAATATGCGCAATTAAGTAAGTGTGTAATCCTTCCGCCAACAGCCCTGCGCCACTGTATGAAGTGTCAAGCCCAGTGCAAAGTGCTCCTGTGCTCTCGAGCTGCATCTGGGTTATAGCGCCATAAATAAAGAAATAATGCCTTGTTCACCAGGGGAGACCTTATCGTGGGATAATGACCCATCCAACTTGATTGCAAGAGGCGTAGTCGAGGGCCGTAAATTCGAGAAGGATCATTATCACAAGTGATAATAGCGCCTCCTGAGGCGCACAAAGTTATTAGCACATGGAGTTGTGAAACTAAAAAGGAAACCATTTTTTTTAATTGTGTTTTGTTTTAATTTCATGTGCATGGAACGAGTAACAATAAACTTTACACATTGGTCCTCATTATGAGGTTGGTGGTAACCCGCCTGTGCTGCCGCGTAACACTGATTCTGCTGCCTGATATCCTGGTGCCACCGGGATATCACAAGTAGTGGCGGCACAGTAAATCCCCAGTCCCATGGAGTCCCGAAGGACTCCATGGGAATGGGGACAAGAATCACCGGCACTGTTGCTAATGGTGCTGGCGCTTCAGTGAGAGACATGCTGATAGGGGCCTGATTCTGTGGTAGGTCAGGTCTGCCAGGGGATCCATGCCCCACCGGCATTCTCGTGGTACTTGGAATGAGGCCCATTGTGTGTTTCATAGTTGTTTGTTGATTTTGAGAACTGAACTGCACATGATCCTCTCTGCCTTTACATACACGAAGAGCATTGTTTCTGTGTTGTTTGGCAGGCAACTGCTCAAGTCAAATTGTTTGTAATGGGCACACTATCAGATCATAGATTTAATTCCGAGCCTTCTGATTGGCTGAGAGGAGGTGGAGTCCACACCACAGGGCTTTATTATGTGGTAGCAGAACTGCCAAATTAATGGTCCGAAGCCATAGGCAGGAGCCTTTAAAGATGGCAAAGGACACCTAGACGCCTGCCCAGTATGTACACACCACAAAAGGAAGTGTGTAATGCATGCTCTTACAGGCAGTTGGAACCTGCATTCAAAGCTGGCTGAAGGGCTGGAAACAGTGTGAGGAAGCCAAGTTAAATAGTCGTGCAGGCTTCTACCAGTGGTTAAAGTCTGCATGCCACACTACCATATGGCCATAAGAGAAGAAAGCAACTCTGCAATCGGTTTTCATGCAGCATTTCCCAGCTTTTGTTGCCTATTGCGGCAGCAATTCCCATTTCAGACCCAGAAGCATAAGCCGGCGTTTCTCTCTTCTGTCCCTCTTCTTCAGGGATTATGTGAGGGCAGCCCACCATCTCTGTTTTTCTCCAATGTCCTCTATCTCTCTTCTGTCCCTCTTCTTCAGGGATTATGTGAGGGCAGCCCACCATCTCTGTTTATCTCCAATGTCCTCTATCTCTCTTCTGTCCCTCTTCTTCAGGGATTATGTGAGGGCAGCCCACCATCTCTGTTTATCTCCAATGTCCTCTATCTCTCTTCCGTCCCTCTTCTTCAGGGATTATGTGAGGGCAGCCCACCATCTCTGTTTATCTCCAATGTCCTCTTTCTCTCTTCCGTCCCTCTTCTTCATTGATTCTCTGAGGGCAGCCCACCATCTCTGTTTATCTCCAATGTCCTCTTTCTCTCTTCCGTCCCTCTTCTTCAGCGATTCTCTGAGGGCAGCCCACCATCTCTGTTTATCTCCAATGTCCTCTTTCTCTCTTCTTCAGTGATTCTCTGAGGGCAGCCCACCATCTCTGTTTATCTCCAATGTCTTCTTTCTCTCTTCCGTCCCTCTTCTTCAGGGATTATGTGAGGGCAGCCCACCATCTCTGTTTATATCCAATGTCCTCTATCTCTCTTCCGTCCCTCTTCTTCAGTGATTCTCTGAGGGCAGCCCACCATCTCTGTTTATCTCCAATGTCCTCTTTCTCTCTTCCGTCCCTCTTCTTCAGTGATTCTCTGAGGGCAGCCCACCATCTCTGTTTATCTCCAATGTCCTCTTTCTCTCTTCTTCAGTGATTCTCTGAGGGCAGCCCACCATCTCTGTTTATCTCCAATGTCTTCTTTCTCTCTTCCGTCCCTCTTCTTCAGTGATTATGTGAGGGCAGCCCACCATCTCTGTTTATCTCCAAAGTCCTCTTTCTCTCTTCCGTCCCTCTTCTTCAGGGATTCTCTGAGGACAGCCCACCATCTCTGTTTATCTCCAATGTCCTCTATCTCTCTTCCGTCCCTCTTCTTCAGTGATTATGTGAGGGCAGCCCACCATCTCTGTTTATCTCCAATGTCCTCTTTCTCTCTTCCGTCCCTCTTCTTCAGTGATGTTTTTCCAGGCTGTATTTTCCTTTCTGTTATTGTCTAATGCGTACGCCGGCACACTGTTCATTGAGCAAGCTAGACTAGCAAGCTAAGCTCTCACCCAATACATCTACGTTCTACCTTTTTGTCAAATTTTGAATCCTGGCAGAACCAACTCAGCCCTTCATCATGCTTAGGTCGAAAAATAGTGTGTGACTACGTTGCCTAACTGCCCATTATTAGAGCGCTAAGACGCTGGTGGACTCTGCATCCAGCACTTTATGGAAACGTGATATTATTTTTTGCAATCAGGCTGCGGTCTGAGGCAAGTCCTGGCTAAGCCACCACTTTGTTCGCCATTAGATCTCCCCTACAAGTATCACTTGTGCCCATGTGTTTGGTGGGGGAAAAGGGGAAGGGTGAGGGGAGGGCAGGGGTGCAAAACACTACTTCAACTAGGGCAAGGAAAGTTTTTGGCACCAGCCCTGTCCACAAAGCAAGTAGAAAGTTGGATATACAATGCTCAAAGGACCAGAATGATGGCGCCTCTTTGCAGGGTTTTGATTTTTATTAAGAATTCAAGCTGTTATCGCTCACTTTGGCGGTTTTTTCCACACTCAGCACTTTTTCAAAGTTAATTCACTTTCTTTTATCTGTGGCATAGTGTGGCATAGTGCTGCACTAGTCAAATCTAAAAAGGAAAACCAAAAACAAGTGTCACTAAATATATATATATACATATATAAAGGTTTAGATTATTTGTAGATTCTCACATTGGCTGTGTGAATGCTCTGTAGTCCAGTTTATTTTATCTGCATAATGATACGTGCAGTTTTACTGATAACAACAAATAAATGAAAGTTGTAATGCCATTAAAAGACTATGGGCCTCATTGCGGGTTTGGCGGTAGCCATGCTGCTATTGGCGGCATGGCTGCCACCAAAACCGGGTCCGGGTTCCCAGAATGGGGAATTATCGGGCCATTCCGAGTTTGGAGGGCCCGGTAATTCCTCCCTCTCGGAACCCGGGCCCGGACCTTCCCCATTCCCATCTGAGCCCCCATAGGGCTCAATGGGAATGGGAGAGGGAGCTAACAACGGGCCGATTACGACCGGCCCGTTGTTAGCTCCCTGATCCCCTCGCGGGACCCGGTAATGACGCCTGGTTTTACCAGGTGTCCTTACCGGGTCCCGCGAGGGGACCTCGTAATTTTGCGTAACGGGTTTAACGGGTCCGCCTCCATTAGCGGAGCCCATTAACCCATTACGCAAAAGTCGTAATGAGGCCCAATGTATCATGCGCTACAGTAAAAATAAATCAATAAAAAGTACACCTTGACACCCATTTTTTAAGCTCAAATGCGCCCATTGGTACGCCTTCCATTCGCTCATTTCCATGAATGGTTAGGCCCACTGAATGGGACTGCTGTGGTACATTTGGCCCTCTAGCAAAACAAGTTGTGCACCCCTGTGTACAGCACGCTTCCCAAAATGAGCAGGGCTTAGCAGTAGCCCGAACTGAATCGATTCGCTTCAAAAAGCTTACGAGCAGACCACTGTTCATGCATTAACTGCAAAATGAACACTTCAGGATGTGTGAAAAGTGTAGTAAAAAGTAGGGGGAAGTAATAACGGAAAAAATAAAAAGCCGCACTCATTTCCTATTAGATCCCACTCACGCGACATCTGCACCCAAACAATCCCACGCACAAACGCAGCTCTTTTGCAGCTACTCATCAAGCCTGTAGAAGCTGCCAAACAAAAGGCCTGGGACAGATGACGTCGGTCAAATACTGACACTGTTGATCAGAAGCATCTCGCCAAACCACGCGCCACCACGTTTAAAGGCATGCCAGAACACACATGCTATAAATTGGTGCTAGGGAGAACTTCAGAAGACTCACACTTGGGATACAGGGCTCCAACTCTTAGTATCAGCCTTAATTATGTTGGTAGCAATTGCTCAGCAGCCAGCCTTATCTTAGGAGGGAGAAAGGTCTGTAGGGAGGTCAAACTGGGGCCTGGATGTAGGCAGGCCCCATCCCACCATTCCTTACCTGCAGCAACAGTGGCCTCCATGCTGCAACAGAAGATGCCAGGGGGGAAGAAGGGGGCGCTGCAATGTAGCAAAGAATGCCGACCGAGAAGCAGCAGCGCCATCCCTTTCACAAAGGAACGTGGCTCCAGCTGTCAGCTGGAGCCTGCGCAGAAACACTTCCACTAACCCACCAAGGATATTTTTTATTAATAAAGGCCTCATGGAGCCCTAAGCCACTGTGCCACCAGGGATAATACTCTATTTGAATAATAAGCCCTGCACCAGGGGGGCATAACTGAGTCAGGTGAAGCCCCGGGGTGCATAGTTACAGGCCGAAGCCAGCGAATGGCCACCGGGGATGGGAAAACAGAGTCCGTTTTCCATTTACATGGCAGCCATTCAAAATCAATGGTAAAAAAAAAGTAAAAATGTAAACAAAGAACATGGCCGTCATGGAAAGGAGAGAAGGGACTACATGTAGTCCCTTCTTCCTTTCCATGATGGCCTGTCGGGGATCGGGAGCAGACGCACTGGGGACAGGAGTGTTTCCAGCGCGTTTGCTCCCCAAAAAGGACCAAAAAGAAGGTAAATGGGGTTGGGAGGGTGGGGAGGGGATTGTTTGGAGGTAGTGGGAGGGGGTGGGAGAAAACACTTACCTGAATCGCCAGCGGGGGAGGATGGCAGCCTCCAACCGTGTGGTGGTTCTGAGCGGGGATTACCCCGTTCCGAGCCACCACATTGGCTGAGGGGCTGCCACCCCCCCACCCCCCTTGCCGGGGATATAAAGGAACTTAGGGATTCAAGGGATTCTCAGTCGGGTAAAGCCCCAGCGAGGGCCAATCAGATTGCATGTAACAATCTGATTGTCCCTTGCCAGGTTCTAATAATGAATAAAGGCCTCATGATGATGCCTCAATCCACTCTGCCACCAGGGATTTAGGCTTTAGAAGGAGTCCAGTGTTCCAGGACCCCAGCAGGGTCCATATTGGAAAGGAGATGGGGCTTACCAGCCCTTTTAGGCACTCCCATGTTCTTCCCCTGTCACACCACCGGGGGCCAGGTAAGCTATTGGTTAAGGTAAGTGGCCAATACTGGAATGGGGTGGGGTATGTAAGGAAGTGTGTGTCAGTGTGTAAGTGTGGGTTAGTTGGGTGAGGACATGAGGAAGTGGAGGACATCGGATAGACCAGTGAAGGCAAGAGCATTTTGGAGTGCAGACGATATTGTTAAGGAGTCCATCTGTAGAGTGTTTTTGTGAGAGAGAGGAATGTGAGTGGTAGAGTGGAAGTAGTGGAGTGAGGTAGTAGTAGTGACCGAGTTAGTAGTAGTTGGGAGTAGATGTGGTAGGTGTTGGAAGTGGCCAACGTAAGACATTAGTGATAGAGTGGGGTTAGTAATAGAAAGGTGAGCAGGGCACCATATCACTGGGAGGGGCTAGTACAGAGGGTGAGCAGCACTCCATATCCATGGGGTCTATAACAGTGAGAGTGGTGCACAGCGCACCTTGTGGTAGAGACAGAGAGAGGTAGTGATAGTAGCAGAGTGGGAACAGTAGTCATAGTAGTAGCAAGAAGAGCAACAGTGAGTTGGAGGATAGGAGTAGCTATTGGTATAGAGTCGAACAGTTGTAAGGATTAGAGGAATAGTAGGAAGGGAGAGGAAGGAGGGAGAAGACAGAACAGATGTAGAGAAGTAGTGGGAGATATCAGTTGTAGTAAGAAAAGGAGTGGGGAAGGAAGTAAGATCAAAAGGTAGAGGTGGAAAGGCAGAGTGTGAGATTGGAGGGACAGTGACGAGATGGGAGGAGAACAGTAAATAAAAGGTTCAGTATAGTAAAGGGTCAGGAGTGAGAGGCTGCAAAAGGAGTGAGCGTGACGCTGGGTGAACGATAGCACCATTCTCTATTTTCCCAGCAACTAACCAAAAATAGTAGAGAGTTAGATGTTCCATAGGGAGTCAGATAGCCAAGGACTTTGGCAGAACACCATTAGTTGTGACAGCTAGGGGTTACCGATCCATAGTTACTAACAGCCCGGTAGGGATGTCTGAGGCTGGGAGGCAGGTCCCAGGCCCGGGGAAGACGAGAGATGAAAGGGGCAGCCCTAGAGCCAATCATCCCCAGTCCCTTAGACCCCAAAGGAATCAAGAAACATCTATTCTGACAAATTATTTTGGATTTTATTCAATGAGTCAGTGTAGTTAGTTGTGGCGGGACGCCCCGTCACAATACACATAAGCCAAAGAAAAACGGACACACTAAAAGGTATATAAGAATAATGGATTATTTTATAGATACACTAAGGTAAAGGTGTTTCTTCAGAAGGGTAAGTACTATGACACACAATAAGTAACTTTAAAAAAACGAATGCACTCTTTACAATAAGTAAATCACTTTGGTAATACTTGCAGAAAGGCAGTAACTTTCATGGCCACTGGACTGGAAACCCAGTCCTCATCCCCTAAAGGCTTCAGTTGGACCCAGTCCTGGCGCCTTTGGCGCCAGGCTCATAAGAAAGTGTGCTCTGCACACCTTTTCCCCTGGGCACATGCTATTCCATTCCATCTCAGTCAGCCACTCGCCTCTGGGCCGGTGTGGCCACTGGAATCCAAGAAGCTGCACGTGCAGAAGCATTTGGGAGTGGCAGGGTGGAACCATCTAGCAGAGCAAGGGGGCGTGGCCGAGACCAGGCTATTTAAACCTGCCCCGCCCGCAGGCCTAGGCTTCACGTTATTCTGCCCAAGCAGCGTAACGCTCGCCGCTGCCTGAGAAGCACCTTACCTATGTTCCTGAGCAACCATCTCGTCAAAGCATGCATTGTGTTCTCCAACAACCCATCTCGGAGAAACCACTTACCTGTTGTACAGCAAAACCATTGCGGAGAAGCATCTTACCTGCAGAAACAGTAAAACCATAGCGGAGAAGCATCTTACCTGCAGAAACAGCAAACCCATCGCGGAGGAGCATCTTACCTGCAGAGTCAGCAAAACCATTGTGGAGGCGCACTTACCCGTTTTTTCACCATCAAGACCAGCCGAATCATCGCTGAAGCGCCTCTTACTTGCTTGCAGTGACTCCATCCTTGATCGCCAGAGCGCACTTACCTGACTCTCTACTCGAGCTCCAACTCACGGGTCAGCTTCATCGCGGTCACAGACTCCTTTCATTGCCGTCAGGTCCGCGCTCCGCAACTCTTCTCAGGACGCTGCCAGACCCTCCCTGCAGGAGAAAAGAAGAAATAAGGTTAGAAACTTGATTGGGACATTATTTAAGGTCGCGCGCAATCGCATCTCGCGCTTACCTTAAGATTCCAACTTGTCATCCTCCTGGGGAACACGTTGAAGTCCTGCACCGGCGCAATGGCCCCGCCGGGTCGCCATCACCTGTAGGAGAGAAAGAGACATTATAAGAGAACAAACTTAAATCATGTGACATCGAATTAATACTCATATGAACAATAATCAACACAAAAACTCTTACCTTCAAAGTGGTTCGGTCACAGCCGGTCTGGGCCACCACATCAACGGACCAGTGAAGCAACTGGGTCATCAGAAAAATCCCCTGCTGATGAGAAGCAGGACGGAGAGCTCGCCCTCACTAAATACCACGTGAGCCTTTATGGGTAAATGCGTACTCACCTCATTTTGGCACGAAAGATCCAAAGAGAGTCACGATACCTCTACCCCCTTCTTATTACCTCTCGTGTTCACGCAGGGGCAGTATCAGCATCCAGAACAGTGTACTGGGCAGCAGCAGGGGGTGAGAAAATCCAGGGGAGCTGAATCCAGGGAGGGCTCCAACCGTGCCCCAACGTCCCTGCAGAGACCAGGTGAGCGTAACAGTAACCAATTCAAATGTAAGTAAAACACTTTTGTAATAACTTTCAGAATATCAGTTTCAGGTAATAATGAATGAAACAAAACCAACTTAAGCAGGTAAATACTTTGCAATTATTTCACAGAGGCCTTAGGCTTTTGTAGTCCATCCCTATCTAGTAATTAGAGTCTGAGGTTCATATTGGAGAGTCAAACAGGCAAGGCACAAGCTGTAGAAAGTCAAAGGTTCCAGAGAAAGTCTTCAGTAGCAAGCAAGTACCACTCTTTGTTGGGAAAAGGGTTGAGGGACTTCGGAGAAGAGCAACAAAAAACTGTAGCTAAATTCTACCAAGAGTCTCACAGTACCTTACAAGTGAAGAAGAGAATGCAGCACAATGTCCCACGATGCAGCAGCAGCAGACCCAGTCACCGGTTTCTTGGTCAGGCAAATGAAAGAAAAGACTCTGGAATGGATCTCACAGCAGCAGTCGAGTGAAGAGGCTGCAGGCAAATGATTCTTTGTGGGTCTGTGATTTTGGCCCCCTTTTCAAAGCACCAGTGAAGAATGGTTACCGCACGGTCGATTTGTCTCGCTTTCTCGGTCTAGCACTCTGAAGAGAGAATTCAAGGAGTGGAATCTCACCTCTGGAGGTCCAGAAGGCCTCCTCCAAAGTTTCAGGAGGATTCATTATTCGGAAGGTGATGCACTGCACAGGGGCCATAGGTCCCAAGGTATTGGCGGTTTGCAGTGGGTGAAAGTCATGGCTCGAAATGCAGGTCAACTTGAGACTGATTGTACCCACCAGTCTAAGTGAGAGAAACATCCTTATCAGGGCTCTCCTAATGCTTGGAAGAAAAGGTAAGACAGCTATGATTACTCAGAAGGCATGTCTGGTCCTCTGGAAGTGGCTGCAGGTGTCTCTCCTCTTCCTCCACATCGATTCTTCAGTTGCAGTGGTCAGCTTGTCTTCAGCCTCAGGATCCATGCCTCTTAGGCAGGAACCCAGCCAATCAGCACCCACGCACCATTCAAACTATGGGAGATGACAGCCAGCCTCCCAATTGGAACTGGTTCCAGGCAGGCATGGCAGAAGTCAAAGAACAACTGAGTTTTGGAGTACTCCCCTGTTTCCTGTCCTCACAGACACAGTGGCACCTAGGCAGGCTTTCCCATGAAAATCTGCCGAAGACAAATGTCAAACAAAGGTCACCCGCACTCTGCACAGCAGAAGAAGAACAAAGAAAGGACAATCCATCTTGAATTGGCGAATAAAGAACACTGTCACCCTTGTTAGATTAATGGTGGCCCTTCTGTGCCCTACCGTGGCTGTGAGTACAGTCTGAGAGTAAACATTGCACAATAGTAGGTAGGATAAAACCACTGCTACCAGTCATTCAGATTAACTTGTCACTGGTACCAACAAGTTACAGGAACAGTGAGAAAGGGGATACAGTATAACCCCTCAGCACTCCAAACAAGGTGGGGTGTGCTGATCTCACAATAAAAAAAGATAGGAAAGATACTAAATATTCCCCTTCCCTTGGAAAAAAGGAAAATAACAGAAAATACAAAGGGAAACCCAAAAGGCTTCCAGAAACACTTCACAGAGAGTGCTGTGTGCTGCCAAAGTCAAAAACATATGACATAACATGTGGAGGAAAGCATGTCTCCAAGAAAAAGGTATGAAAACAAATACAAATGGATCTCTAAAATAGAGTAAAAGAATGAGTGAGTGTAGGAAAATGTTCCCACTCACTCAGGAGAGCAGAGCAAAAATCCAGTGCTGGGCGGAACCCACCTTTGAAGGGGAATTCACATAAAAATGAAAATTGACCTAACAGTTGGATACCGTGTGGTTCCAATGTGTTAATAGCCCCGAAAAAATATCGCGATACAAAAATATTGCAATATTTTTGTGGCGATATTTACCCATGGACCCTGCGGGGGATACCCCTGCAGCCCCCTCATTATTTTAAAATGTGCGGGGGACACCCCTGCAACACCCGCTCCCACAAATTATGCCCCCGAAAAATATTACCTATGGCGAGACAAAAGGCCATATGTACGGCGATATTTTTGGTACTGATATTTTGTAGGGATACCTACTGTGTGCCCTCATTGCCACCCTCAATGCAGTGGCATCCCTTGCCCATGGCATTTGAAGATTCTACCACATCAAACCACCACAGCCCCTCTTAATTTCTTTGCAGTAAATCCTGTTGCATCACATACATTCTGTTGTTATAGATGTCACCATTGCAAAGTTATCCAGCCCAGAAAACCTGTGCATGTGGTTGAAATAGTTGCCATCTGGAGGCTCCCTGACAATTAAGGTCCCAGGAGCTGCTGTCTCTGGCTGGTCCTTGCAACGTCTTGTTAACTCCTCTGTAGCGCAATTACTCAATTGTTGATACATACACCAATCTGCCATGGAATGGTTTTTATTAGCAATGTCGTATACCTCTAACAAGTCTTTTGGGATGCCATGTCTGCCAGATATTTACATCAAACGTGAAATACCATCAATGCGTTCAAAGGAAAGGCCTTCAAATACTGTCAAGTGGACCTGGTCCCCTTACCAGGCCCGCCAAACTCACTGACCAACGAAAGCTCGACACCCTCCAGCCTCACAACAGTATCCAGCTGCACAAGCATCCAGCGCCAGCAACTGACATATAAAAGCCCTCATCAATCTGCATGTATGCACATAACAGTCTGCAGCGGGGGCGACCGGCTAGGGATAGACTTTGATGCAATGTCCTGGTAATGCTGGTTTAATACAAGAGCTCTATTGCTGAGATGCATTGCAATTTGCAATGTTTGTTTGAACTGTCACTGGGCCTGCCACGTTCAACCCTGGTATCCCATGGCAGTGGAGCACTGCATACCCTGATAGTGGCAGATAAGCGAGTAAGTGGAGCAAGAAGGTCTTGTGGCTGGAGGCTTCTGCATCTCGCAAAAGCAAGCTGCTGGATGGGTCATTCACTGAGAGCGCCCACCACATCTGGACCTTCCTTGCTGTGCTGTCCTACCCTACGAGAGTCTCCTTTAAAGGGATGGTCTAGTAAAAAATTTTATTTACAAAATAGATAGGCAACATAAAAAAAAAATACTGCTGGCTTTTGCTTTTGCGGCACTAATGAAGGAAAAGCCAGCCAGCTGTAGTAAACAAAGGCTACCGCTGGGTGGCTTTCCCTTCATTAGTGCTGTAGGCGGAGGACGGGGACCGGAGACCAGAGCAGGAAAGCTGCAGCTGAATCTCGGTAAGTGCTATTTATTTTTTTTTAAAAAATAAGCACTAGCTGTGGTTTTTTTTCTAAGTTTTCCGGGCTGGAGGAGCCCGGAAAACTTAGAAATAAAACCGCAGCTTTAAAAACGTTGTATTTATGTTTGCGGTCGCTTTTGAAGCGAACGCAAACATAAATACAACGGTATTGTGTTGGAAAACGCTGCGGTTTTTCTTTCCAAGTTTCTCAGGCTCCTCCGGCTCGGAGGAGCCTGAGAAACTTGGAAAGAAAAACCGCAGCGTTTTCCAACACAACCGCATGTGTTTCTGCCTGCTGTGGCTATCACTTTGGGTCTCCGGTGCTCCCAGAGGAGCACCGGAGACCCAAAGTGAAAGCCAAGGCAGGCAGAAACACACGCGGTTATGTTTACATGCCGCATAGTATTTCTACCTGCAGCTGATTTCCCATTTGGGGCTCTCGGGCTCCCCATGGGGAGCCCGAGAGACCCAAATGGGAAATGCTAAAGCTGCGTTGTCTGCCTAAATCTGCTTTACCATTTGGGGCTCTCGGGCTCCCCACGGGGACCCCGAGAGCCCCAAATGGAAAAGCAGATTCAGGCAGAAACAACGCGGTTGTTTTCCGCAATGCCGCGTTGTTTCTGCCTGAATCTGCTTTACCATTTGGGGTTCTCGGGCTCCCGGGGAGCCCGAGAGCTCCAAATGGAAAAGCAGATTCAGGCAGAAACAACGCGGATGTGTTGGAAAACGCTGCGGTTTTCCTTTCCAAGTTTCTCAGGCTCCTCCGAGCCGGAGGAGCCTGAGAAACTTGGAAAGAAAAACCGCAGCGTTTTCCAACACAATAACATTGTATTTATGTTTGCGGTCGCTTCAAAAGCGACCGCAAACATAAATACAACGTTTTTAAAGCTGCGGTTTTATTTCCGGGCTCTGGTCTCCGGTCCCCGTCCTCCGCCTACAGCCCTAATGAAGGGAAAGCCACCCAGCGGTAGCCTTTGTTTACTACAGCTGGCTGGCTTTTCCTTCATTAGTGCCGCAAAAGCAAAAGCCAGCACAGGAGGGCCTCCATTTCACAAAATGGATGCGCCCATGTGCTTGCTTTTGTGAATTTTGAGCTTGAATAGCTCAAAATTTTACATAGGAAGTTTTAAAACGGAGAATGCTAGTATTTTTTTTTTTTTATGTTGCCTATCTATTTTTTAAATAACATTTTTTACTAGACCATCCCTTTAATGGCCAATGAGACATAGGCAACTTGATTCTAACCTAAAGTTGTTTTTAGCCTTATTTATGGGTAAAAAAAAGGGGTTATGACTTATTAGGACACCACCCGTGTGAGCAGAAACAGTAAAGCACGGAGTATGGTAGTCAACAAGGTCCTTGTATTTCTTTAGGATTTTGGTCCTCCTGTCTGATTTCAACAGTCATTTCAAGTCTTGGGATTTTATAGTGTCTTGAAAACTTTTTTCTTGGTGCTTTGTCTTTGTTGGATGTTGCAGGGGACATCCTGCTCTTGCATTAGTCCTCCTGGACTCTGCTACCAGGTGCCACCACTTGCCACCCCCATGCAGACTCCCCGTGATGCTGCAGCTTTCATTTAGAGAAATAGGACATTTTGTGTCACCAATATTCACAATTCGACAAAGTTTTACTGCTGCATTTATGCTTGAGTAAAATAGTGATAGGTACCTACTGAACGTACAGAATTCTATTTTTAATACCCTTATTTCCGTTCTAGAATGAAAGCAATCTCTCTCAGTGGAATTTCCTTCAAATAAAGGATGTGTTCGGCATTGGGCGACTGGTGCTATAGCCACTGGATATCACAAATATGTATAATGAGTGACAGATGGCTAAAATACTGCATTTTGGGCGACACCATGTTTGAATTGACTGCAAAAAGGCACAAAAGGCAACTGAAAAATGTTGTGGCACATTTAAAAATGACCAATTTTACGCAATTTTGTAGCGAGCGCAAAATCACTACAATCTTGATGGTCTGCTTAGTTTGTTTGACAGGGTTCAGATGTCAAATCTGTCCCAAAAAAATGAGCACAAGTGTACTCAGCCCCTCCCCTTTTATTCAGCTTCACACATGCTTTTCTGAACTTAGAGTTGTCCTAGGCTGGCGTCTGCAACCTTAGACTCTCCAGATGTTCTAAGCTACACTCCCATGATCCCTCACTATTGACTAGGCTGGCTAGGGCTAATGGGAGTTGTAGTTCAAGACATCTGGAGCGCCAAAGGCTGCAGACCCCTATAGAGAAGCAGATGTGCATGTCATCTCTAGTGACCACCCTCTCACCTATGTCATATTAGAATAACAGCAAGAAAGAACCGTGTGTGACACCAAGTGTCGTCCCAATACTGAGAGACGTTATGCACTCATACAACCATTTCAAATGTACCCTCACACTGACGTGGTAGAAGGATATCTGCATACACCATTGGACATAGAGTAAAGAGATGTTATAAAGAGAAGGCACAAGGATGCACTGAAATGATACACAAGTACTTAAAGAATGAAGATATAACTGAAGTAACAACGTAATTGAACATGTAAACATGAAAAAATATTATATGCTAAGAAGATAAGTGAGAAGAAACACAATAAAAGTACATACGCAGAAACGCAAGGTAGATGAGACATACAGAAGCTCGCTGCAGGAGAAACTATAACGCAAGTGAAGCAGCCATGATGGTAAGATGGATGTCAGAATCGTGTTAAAAGTACCCAAACTACCTCAGAGACAGACCGGGGTTCCAGAGCTGAAACGCACTGAAAATCAGCTTAAAGCGAGGTACAAAGAATATGTGTCTGGCTCAAGGTCAAGATTGCCATATTGAGAAAAACAAGGGCAGTCAAAGAGGATAAGCTACATACGCATGCCATATTTTCTCTTAGATTAAGTAAAGGGAAAGACATCTGCAGGTGCCAAGTATTGGGCAATTAAAGATGCAGAAAGCACATGTAAGACGGAACAACCAAGTCTCCAGAGGCCAAGAGGAGTAATAGCATTCAGTATAATTGAATTAAATAGAACTAAATAGAAGGTCAAAAGGGACAAAATCGTGGTCTCCTCACAAGTGATTCAAGACTGGAACACAAGGCCTATTCATTAAGTCCCAGACGAAGATAGCGATGTACCTACACTCCCTTAAAGGTCCCAGAGAAGAAACAGTCAGCAAGGTCAACTACAAAGAAGAAGCCTTGGCTTGTGGTGTAACCGATGAGAGATGGTAGGCTAATTGATCAAGTGGGTGGTAGCCTGACGTTGTTCCCAGCAGCTGGGTTTCATTTTGCTTATGTGCTGCTAGCAAACCGAATGTCCAAGGTTGGGAGAGAATGCCAACCAGTCATAAGGGCCTGTGTAGCAGTGTACTATACAGTGTTGCAGAAGCCAATCCGCTGCTGTTATTCTGCTATTAATCCGAATTATATGTATTTAGAGGTAGTTGAAGGCATGCCTACTAGATAAGGGCAGCCAATTATGTTACTAACACCTAAACAAAGTATAGGTATCTGTTCTCCCTTAACCAATCCCTCCTTTCGATAGGTTTTTACAGTTTGTCAGGTAGGATGACGTCATAGCTGACATACATCGAGGTATAAAGCCTTTGGGTAACCAAAATGTATACGAGAGTGGGTGAGCTGCAATTTGTTTGTTCACCAGGTTTCCCTACTTTATTTGAGCTGATAATAAAGTAGTATTTTGCCATATTCTTTGAGTCTGTCCAGTTATTTGGGTCTTAGATTGTTTATTGGTAATCCCATATAGCACTTGGAGAGCTCCAGGTGCTACTGCACATTTTGGTAGCAGAGGATGGTTCTGAACCACTCTCCCGGGCCCAGATCCAGACACTCGGATAAAAAGTGTATACCGCGGCCTCAAGAGGGTTTGCTATCAAGAACTGTATTACAACACATGACAACATATTTACATGCTGTATATACAGGGAAAAAGTTACAGAAAAGCTTAGCCATTCTAGAGCTATGGAAAATGTATCAGAGCGAGAAGGAAGACCCGCCCAAAAAGAAGTGGATGCTTAATTAGCAGAAAGAAGGAGGAGCTAACGCCCTTGGCTCTTCTTTCTCCCTCTGAAAGCAAGAGTACAGACACTGAGAAACAAGGATTCTATCCTTTAAAGAAGTTAAAAGCAGCAGCGGGATATGTTAACCCGACATACGCGCCCCCCGCTTATAACAGTGAGGACAGCATGGAAGGGAGCAATATAAAAGAACATAAATATATGTCAGCCCGCAATGAATATAAGGAGCGTGATGAAAGAAGGGACATACAGATAGAGATAGAGGAAGAAGCTAAGAGACAAAGAGAAGGAAAGAACAAAGCTAAGGAAGTAAAAATAGTGCAGAACGAATGGATGGGAGGACAGATATTACTCCAGTTAGACGAAAAGGGCATCAATGGTGTTAGAGAAAGAGAGGAATGGGAAAAGAAGGAAAAGGAACGAGAGAGAGCATACAAAGAAGAGATGGAAAAGGAGGGGATGTGAAAGGAAAAATGAAGAAGGTATGAGGAACAAAAGAAAGAGAAAGAGAGAATAAAAGAGAAGCAACATGATGAAAAAGAAACACAAAGATTGAAAGAACATAGGTTGCAAAAAAGGCAAGAGGAAGAAGAAAAAAGGGAGATGAGAAGAAGGGAAGAAGAAATGAGAAGGAGTAGAGAACAAAGAGATGACGAGAGAGATCATCTTGTTAATAGATGCAAAGTGCCAATTGAAGCACAAGAACGATGGGAAGAAGGGAGAGGATCACAACAGGCCCATAGGGAGCTGGAAGGGGTACCAAGAATACAGACATGTGCTGATGAGCATGAGGCAGAAGGCATAGGGAAAAGGATTGGGGATTTATATAGGCAAATGAGGGATAAAGACGGTTACAAAACCAAGGAGAGCATCGAAGGATCCCCACTGAAAGAAACAGGAAGCAGATTGGATGGTGTAATGATGGACGGGAATAGGCGGGGCATATCCCTGCTGTATGTAAACAGATTAATGTCGCTGCCAGTACGAGGACGAATGCGCACAACTAGCCCCACTTGAAAAATGAGAAATGTAGGTGGTATGATTGTGGACCAGGCTTTACACACATCGCATTTTTAGAGTAAGGGGGAGGACAAACACAAAATATCCCATGACCACAAATGGATAAGGATCCTTTAAAATGTAAATTACCCAGTTTGACTGCAGGTCCGGGAAAATGGATTTATGAGTCAGAAAGAATGACAGCAGGAATGACGTTAGCAGTGGGCGACATAAAAGGCCTGCTAGCAGCTGTTCTTGGGGAGAGAGCTGATGATATTTGGAGACGAGCAGGGTAGGTGAGTGTAACAGCGCAGAACACGACACAGGATGGAGAGCCTTTTAATAATTGAAGAGCAGATGTATGGAGGGCATTCAGCTTACAATATCCTGATACATCAGACATGGGTGTGATTATGACAAGGAAAATGGGTGACGACCAAGATTCTGTTGCCTTTAATCAAGAGATTCAAGACGTTGGGGTCTCAAGATGAGAGAACAATGGGATAAAACAGTAGCATTTTTTTATCATTTTTATTTCAGGGAATGCCCGGGCCAGTGCAACGGCAGATGAAGAAGCAGGTAGGGAAAGAAGCGAAGCCATGGCCAAAAATACAGTTAACTATTGTGCATCATTGTTGATTATTACAAGAGATGAATAAGAAGAAAGCAGAGAGCAGAAAGCAGGAGGAAGCAAAGTTAGTTCAGAAAGAATTGTTGAAATTTGCCATAGAAGGGGCAGTATTAACAAGTGGTGAGGGTGTGGTAACACAAGAGTTACAGTTAGCGCAGCCAAGCAATGTAGGGTATCTTTTAGATCAAAGTGGGTACACTTTTTGGGAATAGACCTAGAGGAGGATGAGGAGGATGTCAAAACCCTCAAGGGGAAGGAGGATTAAATGGAGGACAGCCGCAGCAATGTTGGAAGTGTGGGTAGATAGGACACTTGGCCAGAATGTGTAGAACTAGAGGGGGGATGCAGCAGACTGGCAAGCTCCAAGAGTGGTTATTCTTCACAATATAAGGCATAACCGCAGGAATATTATGACCAAGATCACACACAGAATCAGACATGTGTGCCGCAAATATAGCAAGCGCAGCCAGTTCCAATGCAAGCACAGTCGCCACAAGGGCAACCACAACATGTACCTACGAAAACACACAAGTACAGACACAGCAGGTACAAACACAACAAGCAATGGAGCCACAATTGAATGTGAATGCAGGAATCCCACAACCATCCACACCCAGGGATAGCGAGTGTGACCGTGGTAGAAAGAAATCCTTTTGCGGGTACATGGATGAATTTATACCAACAATAGGAAAGTCCACACAGCTACCTGATGTGCTCAGTGCTATCAGTCACACAAGACTGCCAAGAGCAACCAAGGGTCTGGGTAACGATAGGAGGCAAGACATTTTCATTTCTTATAGACACTAGAGCAACCCGTTCCTTTGTTCGAGAGGGTAAGAACCCCAACGATGGCATTGCCATGAATGTGCAGGGATTCTCTGGAGCTATGAGCTTAGTTCCTTTTACTGATGAGTTACCAATTTCTATAGGTGAACATGACATGTCTATGCCAATATTGTATTCTCGGCAGGTGCCAGTTAACATATTAGGATGTGTCTTGATGATAAAACTAAACATGCCGATATCTTTTTGCTGACAAAGGGATAGTGTGTTCTACTCCAGGGATACATTACATGAATGTAAGAGAGTTTATGTTAGCATTCACAGGCAAAAAAGCAATACGAGGAATTCCTTTAGACCCAGAAGTATTTTTATACAGAGTAACTGTTTTGTTAACATGGCGACCTAGACTAATACGTGAAAAATTGAGAATACCTGACAAATTTGTATTTAGGCTAGAAGTACCTATGGATGACAAAGAACGACAAATTATCCCTTTAGGGTTAGAAGCAGCAGTGGTCACAGAGGTTAGGGTGGTTGTCCATGGGACAGATGATGACGGAAGAGGTTGGTGAGCACTAATAGCTCTTGGTGAAGGATATAAGCTGACAGACAAAGAACTGTTCAGAGATGATTACTCTGATGATAAATTAGTATTTTTGACAAGCCTCACAGATTAAAGTAGAGAATAGAGAAATACCACAGAGTATGGCATTGGGAAAAAGGGACCGTCATTTTTCCAGGAAGATGTAGAAAAGGTGCCAAGCATTTTGTGGACTAGCAGTCCATATGATGTGGGTCTATTGAGAGGAGTAGGAGCAGTTACAATTAAATTCAAGCCTGGAGGTATTTTCCCACTAGCAAAGCAGTTCCCCATGTCCAGAGAAGCTGATAAAGGTATATTTGAAACCATATCCACTTTAGTGCCGCGGGGAATATTGGTGCCATCAGAATCCCTTTGTAACATGGCTGTGTACCCAGTGAAGAAATCAACAGGGGTGTCATGGAGATTTATTCAGGATCTCCGTCTCCTAAACAATGTAGTCGAATCAGAATTTCCCCTGGTTCCAGATCCAGCTATGATATTATATAATATTCCAGCCATAGCTAAGTATTTTACAGTATGGATTTAAAGAACACCTTTTTCTGAATGCCCCTTCATAAGGACACGCAAGATTTGACTTCATGTTCGTATAGAAACCAGTGCTGGAATCACACAAGACTTTGTCAGGGGTACTGTAATTCACCCTCGATATTTAATAGGGTCCTCCAGATGGACCTGGGTAATGTACAGCTTGTGAGCACAATATTTCAGTGCATAGATGACATACTAGCATGCAGCAAGACAAAAGAAAAGTGCAGAAAAGACTTGATTCAACTAATGACCATGCTAGCAGAGAAATGATATAAAGTAGGCAAAGAGAAATTACAATATTTCCAGGAAGAGGTCCTGTAGATAGGACAGCTAATCTCTCAGGAAGGGAGAAAAGTGGAACCTGGAAGAGCAGAAGCAATCATGAAGACTCCTAAACCAGAGACAGTGAGGGTAATGCAAAAATGTTTAAGCCTATGCAACTATTGCAGGGCCTGGGTATTTGATTACAGTACTTATATTCAATCACTTTTAAAAGGACTCAAGAAAGCACAGGTAGGCAAAAGTAAGATAACATGGACAGATGAGATGACTGAAGGAGGTGAACAATTAAAAAAGGCGATTTGTACAGCAGACTATAGTGAAGAGTTGTGTCTATTATTGCATCCAAATGGAGAAGTAATGACAGCGGTCCTCACACAGAAGACAACATTAGGGCATGGACATAAACCATTAGCCTACTATAATGGAATTTTAGATCCAGTAATGAAAGGACATTATCCTTCAGAACAAGCGTTAGCTGCTGCTACTTTCGCAATTCCAAAGACTGCAAGTATTACAATGGGGTTCTCAATGACGTTACTCGTCGAGCATTCCTTATTCACCATTTTAGAGAAGCCTAAAAGTATATTGACTATACAAAGAGCATCAGGATAAGAGGTAATCATTTTGAATCCAACAATCAAAATTGTTAGATCTAGAATAGTGAATGTAGCAACATTCATAGTAGAACCAGTGGGAAAGGAGGACTATGTAAATTATTGCACAACATATATTGAGTTCTATGATGACATTCCCTGTGTTATAGGAAATGCTCTTGGAGGGGGAGAAATTTGGTTCATTGACGGTTCATCAAAAATTTATCAAGCGACAGGAGAAAGGCATACAGGAACAGCAGTAGTGAAATTAAACAGGAGTGGTGAATTTGTGAAGTAATGATAAGTGTGAGACTGCTTTCGCATTGTTTAGCACAGGCTGAAGAATTAGTGGCTCATCGCCACACTCCAGAGATATGAGGATGAGGAAGTGACAGTGTACTCTGACTCCGCCTATGTGATATCAACTGTAAATGCAGGATTGTCAAGTTGGAAAAGGAGGGGTGTCCTCCGCACAGACGGCTCACCAGTGCAACTTGTGCCGCTTTTGGACAAGCTTATTAAAGGACTAAAGCTTCCATTGGCTATCGCCGTGGTGAAGTGCGCAGCCCACTCTAAAAGCGCAGGCATGATTTCTCACGGTAATGAAGCCACAGATCTGGAAGACAAAAGGGCAGCATATTTCCCAAATATTTTTGATTTTGAAGTAGAAAGTATTAAGCAAATGTCAGGGTGATGTATGATGGTAAAGGAAGGTTTTATTATGTTATTTATTGTACAGTTAATTGAGCTACAAGGTCGAGCACCACAAGAGGAGCAGGATTTATGGAGGAGATGCAGGTGTTCTTTATCCCCCATTGAAGCTTTATGGTGACAAGATAGTACTGGAAAGCCAGTTATGCTTTTAGCATTATTGAAGATGGTGCTGAATCAGCTTCACTACCCAGCGCACACAACTAGAGAAAGTATTGCTTCCATGATCGCAGATCACTGGTTCTCACCAAATGTATTAGAACATGCGGCACAGTTTATTGTGAACTGCACTGTAGGCCAGATGTTCACAGCAGGACACACTTTAAGAAATGTGAGAGGTGCAATCCCAAGGCCTAATCATATAGATTATGTGGATATATTGAAAACATGCAATGGCTACAGATACATGTTACTATTAGTATGTCCCTTTTCCAGATGGATTGAGGCAAGTCCATGTACACACCCTGATGCCACATGTGCTGTCAAGTTTCTGGTACATGAGGTGTTTCCTAGATGGGGTGCGTGCGAAGTCCTACAGTCTGAAAATGGCCTGCATTATGTAAATTAACTATTTGAACTCTTTTATTAGGCATAAACCATATGTTTTCATCTGCCTATCACCCACAGGTGAATGGTGTTTGTGAGAGATTAAATGGACTCCTTAAACTTAAAGAAAGGATAGCAAGAATTAACATAACTTTGAAGAAGGGATGACTACATTGACTGCCCCTTGCATTATTTGCCCTGAGAAATCAGCCTGACTCAAATCACCACCTGATTCCTCGTGAGTTGGTGACTGGACACCGCATCAGAACACCTCTTGCTCCTCCCACTCAAATAGAAACTGATGCCCACAGTGTAGCAAAAACATTAGGTCATGAGATGCCTGATTATTTTACAAATATGATCGCTAGTATTTCTTTTATTTCTCAACAGATCAAAAACCGGAGGGAGGGGTCAAAGAAGATTGAAGAGGAAAGCCAAACATTTGATCTTAGTGACTTGTTAAAACAGCCTGGTTTATATCCAGGGGATCAAGTGCTAGTGAAGAGTTTTGTACGCGCTTGGAACACACCCTGTTTAGAAACACCATACCTAGTAGAGGGAGTTCTTCCGACTGCAGTGAAACTTGTAGGAAGAAGAGCCTGGCTGCATATACATGAGGTAAAGCCATATAAAGGAGAGACCCTGGCCCCTTCTGCACCTGCTGACAGTGAAGCAAAAGAAGAAGACTCCACAGATGATGATGAGATCGGCACCAAGAGCCAAAACAAAGGGCCTCATTACGACTGTTGCGGTAAGGTATCAACGGCACTGGTAGTGCTACCGGTGCCGTTGTTGCCATGCCGCAACATTACGAGTTTGATCACAGGTGCCACTCTGGATGCCTGGTCAGACCAGGAGTGCAGGGCGGCACCCGCGAGCAGACAAGGATGGTAGCAGCGGTACCGTTATGAACGGTACCGCTGCTACCATCCTCCCCATGGGGGCTCAAATGGGAATGGGGACGTACCAGCTCCAGCTCCCATGAAAGGGAATTACCGGGCACTCCATAATGGGAATGGCCTGGTAAGTCCCCTTTTGCGGGACCCGGAGCCGGACCCGAGTTTGGGGGTAGCCATGCCCTCATTAAGTGCATGGCTACCTCCAAACTTGTAATGAGGGCCTAAGACTTATCAAAATAAAGACAGTATGTGCCCGAACCATGGAATAATCTGCGAGGAAAAAACAGCACTCGCAGGGAAAATAGCACCCAACTGCCCATTCAGCGATTCATGGAACACAATGTGCAGGACTTACACGGAACGTGCGAGGAATCCACTAGGCCACTACATCACTGCGAGCCAGAGAATGCCTTGCATGAGACTCCAAGAGAAGGGGTGGCCGGGCCTGCACAGCCACCTAAAAAGGGGGCAGCACACACGGAATGACGATGAACAAGCAAAAATGTGGGTGTTACGAGGGGCATACCACCGTCAAACAATCGCACCACCCATACACGCACAAAACAAACTTATTCATGGAATTGAACAGGGAACGCCGGCACGTGAAAAATCACATGCAAATCCAGAAACACCTACGCCACGCAATAGCAGGCAAAAACATCAATGCACACACTAACAAATGCATAAAAAGCATGCACGATCAATAAATGCACGGACACAGCCAGGGTGAATACACCATTCGTTGCAGCAGTCATCCTGCGACACCGCAGAAAGAGGAGGATGGCCGGGGCCCGTATCTTCCACCCAAGGACCAGCCTTTTTGGGATGCCTGATGACCAGGTCTATGGCAGGTATAGGATCCCCCATATTATCCTCGACCTGGTTACGAAGTGGGAGGATTACCTCACATCACCCACCATGTGCCCCCAAGCACTGAGCCCCTTGCAAAAGGTGCTCACTCTTCTGCATGTTTTGACCACTGGCTCATTCCAGCGTACCACCGCCATAGTAGGTGGCATCTCCCAGGCCACGCTGTCATGCTGGTTACACCAGGTGTTGGCAATCATAACTGCACATCCTTCTGTCCTCCGGCATATCTTAGCCAGAACACTGTCAGAAAGGCAAGCAGTGGTCCAGGATTTTTAATGAGGTGGCGCACTTCCCAAAAGTGTTAGGTGCTATTGATTGCACACATGTTGCTCTACGTCCACCTCGAGCAACAGAGCACATCTACCGCAACTGTAAACATTGGCATTCCATCAATGTTCAGGTTGTGTGTGATGCCAAGGGCATCATTACTGAAGTGTATGCCAAGTATCCTGGCAACACACATGATAGTTACATCTTCAGGACATCCCCACTATGCCAGGCCCTGGAAGCTGGGAAGCATGGCAACACACAGCTGATTGGTGAGTATGAATGCCCATGCACATGCATGCATGTTGCACACAGACCAATAGACACTGTCAACAAATGACAATGACAAAATATTCTCACCTCTACAGGGGCCAGTGCCTACCCTCTGAGTACATACATGATGACACCCATATGCAACCCGCACACACCTGCCAAGATAGGTACAACCCTGCCATTATTGCAACTCGGGAATAGTGGTGCGCACATTCGGAGTGCTCAAGTCACATTTCCGCTACCACGATCCCTCTGGTGGTGTGTTGCTATATGCACCACCAGTAGTCTGCAGGATCATTGTGGCAGCATGTGTCCTGCACAATGTTGCAACAGAGTGTGGCATCTGGTGGACATGGTGGTGGGACCCCATCCACACCCACAAACACACTGCTTGCATATAGCTGGGCAAAGGTCACGTGGAGAGGCTGCACATACCTAGCTTGTGCAATCTTATTTCACCTACAATCCCTTCGCTGTGGAGTGCACACGATCCCGCAAAATGCCAGGTGCCATTTATTGATGACAATGGACCATTCCACTGTCCCACAAAACGACAGTGAGAAAGTGCCCTTTGCTCTACTTTGCTCCTGTGCGGTTAACATCAAAACCTGTTAAATGTGATGTTCCGTATCATACTGTATTATCTTTTGCCTCTTCCTGTATACATGATCTGTATTGTCTGTAAATACGCTACTGTAAATTTATAACCTATGTAACCACGCCAATACAAATTTGTAACGTTATGCTATGCGCCCAGATACCCTTGGGTTTGGTGTGCTATATAAATCAATAAACAAACAAACAAACAAATGCACATTTTTGTTCATCCCTTAGAACTAAAGGCCATTTAATCTGGTTTTTCCAAAAGAAACACCTTGAAGACGAAGGACACTGCTACCACCATGCCAACCATTTAATTAAATCACCTATCTGGCACCAAAACCATCCCATATGTAATGTTAAAGGATATTTATGCCACGCACTATCCCCTCCGTAGTGGTGCCCTGGTGCTCTGGTGGATCTGACTAACCAACATACCTGTCAAATGTGTAAGCAGTGATAAATCCTGAAACATCATGTCTGAGCTGCAAGCCATACATGGCCTCAACAATTTACATGGACACAAAATACAACAAGCACAATTGCATGTATCTGCACACATGTCCTAGAATGTGCATGATGCAAACAAACATGCCCCTATTGTGGGGTGTAGAAAAGCAGTGCAGTATCGAGCCACATGTTACTCAACATGGCAACATGACCACAATGCACCTCATCCCCCAAACGACTATTGGCAAGAGGTAATAGACAATTGTGACAAAGAGTGCGACCCACCAGAATGAACAGATCCAGACATGCAGCAACTAAAGTAGCCATTCCATAACAATCAAGATAAATGCACATCTTACCTGTCCCCTTGGCATGCAGTCGACAGTCAAATGTCATCCCATGAAATAGCCATCATTCCCTGACAGAAGGATCTGCAGACAATGAACAAAATGAGACAGAGTTCAGCTAACACATACATGCACCCAAAAAAAAAGTCAAGACCCACGGGCACCCCTCAGTGACATACAGCACATGCAAACAACAACTCACAAGACAACCATCAACATGTGTCCCAGCACACATACAGCAACACCTGCACACTGCATGCAAATCAAACACACACACTGACAAACAACAACATCCCCCACACTGCTTGTCCCCCTCAATGACATGCAGATAATGTGAATGTGACGATGGCACATACACAACACACGCACCAGTCAACATGCTGCATGAAAATGAGAAGACATCACATATCCAGATAATTGAGCCCACAAAAAAGCAGGCACACCCCTGGAAGACTACCAACGACATGACCAGGCATGCCATTACCTGCGTAGTATTGGGACAGTGCACTGAACACAGTCATGGGAGCACATTTATTTATTGGTCACTTGTTAGGCGTTTATACAATTAGCAAAACTGTTTCACAGTGCCCACACGGCAACAGGGTGGGGACAGGGGAAGGTAGAAAATGAATTACAACAGAGATAAAAAATTGAATTAATAGTACAAACAAATCATGAGAATAACTGGGAGGGGAGACAAACCTACTATATCTTGTGAGTGTTCAGAACGTGCATGTGTATCAGAGATTGGGGTAAGGAAAAAGGTGCTGAGGTGCTCATGGAGAAGTGCTTGGGGTGAAGTGCTTAGAAAAGAAAAGAAAAATGTAAGGGCAACCTCCTGTGGCGAGACTGATCCTGAGCGAGTGCCGTATATAGACAGCAGCTTGGATGAGAGATGTGGGGGGTCAGGGCCCAGAGGATACATAAGGGCCCTGCACATCAATCACGCAAATGTATGATTAGCAGGGAAGATAGGATCAGAGGGAAGAGGAGAAGAGAAATGTCTTGAGGCTTTTCTGGAACTTAAGTAGGTCCTGCTCAAGACGCAGAGGGAGAGGGAAGCTATTACACAGAAGGCAGTCCACTGAGGAAACTGATCGACCACCAGCTCTCTGTTCAGCAAACGGCTCCACATGCAGGGAGTTGGTGCCAGAGGAATGCAGTAGTCTAGATGGGGAATATTTGGTCAGGAAGCGTTGAAGATAGAGTGGTCCCCGGCCGCAGATAGCCTTGTGGATGATACAGAGGGATTTGAATGTAATCTGTGCTGAGACCATGAGCCAGTGAAGGCTTTGTAGGGCAGGGGAGATGTGCTACCTGGGTTTGAGGCCAAGGATAAGTCTTGCTGCCTTATTCTGGTAAGTTGAAGTGTTGCAGGGTGGACAAAGGAAGATTAAGGAGGAGGCTGTTGCAAGGGGCGTGGCTTGAGCCCATGGAGTGAGGTTGCCTTGAGACCGAGCTCCCGTCACGATCCGCGTAATAATCCGGCTTGGTGACATTCAGGCGAACGCTGCAACGACCCGAAAGCAGGGTACAGTAGGAGAAACATCCGTCCACTGCTGAGTGAGATTTGGGGCGAAATCGGAGCGCCGATCCAGACGAACGTCCGACGACAAGGAAGGTCCGCGAAATCCAACATGGCGGACGGAGCCGCGGCCTCGGAGTAAAGAGAGGGAGGCGCCCGTGCATCGGGAGAAATTGATCCTTCAGCGACCCCAGCGGTAGCCTCGGAGGGGAACACAGGAATCACCTGGTGTGCGACGTGCGCAGCTGCCAGGAGTGAGAAGGACGCAGGGGCCCCGAGGGGTGAGAAGCGCAACCGAGAGCAGGCGCAACACCGGGAGGGATCGAGCCAGCGGAGGAGCGGACGGAACCCACAGAAGCGAGAGGAAAACGAGGAAGGCTGGGGCACCCGCGGACTGCTGGACCTGATGTGCACGAGGCCAGGCACGCCCGGTGAGAGCGGCGGCGGCCCTGGTCCTCAGAGGTGAGCGGCACAAGCGGAGAAACCTTCAGCGCCAATAGCGCACCCCCGCAACGGAGCGGATGCGGATCGCCTCCCCAGACCCCCCACACTGGGACGGGGAGCTGGCCTGCGCCTGGGGGGCCCGGGGCTAACTACAACGGCCAAACCACCTTCACAGGGGTACACAGGCTCGAACAGGAAGCCACCAAAGTACCTGGAACACTGCAACGCAATACGGGGCGAGCGCCTGGGCCCCCGACTGACCCACGGGGTGCCCACATATAGCGGGTGGTTACGGGCAGAGAGGACAATCACGCGAACCGGTAAGGAGAGAAGCGGGAGTCGAGACACAATAACCGGAGGGACGCAGCACCGACAGCCCACACGTGGGGCGAGCACACACAGACAGAATGCCAAACAAGAAAATGGAGGGGAAAGCTAAGCAAAGCACCATGGACACTTTCACTAAGACGTCCGAGCACAAAAAGCAGGCGGATGCGGCGAAGGCCGTAGTTGATACCCCCCACCTGGCGGAAAATGCAAACGAGGGCACAATCCTGGAAGCAATAGCAGCCATGACAGCATCTCTGGAGAATAAAATGGACACAGCAATAGGGGCCCTGAAGACATCACTTGAAAACAAATTAGACACGGTGATGGTGGACGTGGGCCTCCTTCGCCAGGACACACGGAACCTGACAGAGAGGGTAGCAGAGATCGAACAACAAGTGCAACAAAACACGGCAGGGGTCACCACAACACAAACGCAAATGTCAGAAGTATTGCAAAGAGTCAAGATCCTGGAGCGCAGAGCGGAGGATGCGGAGGGGAGGGCGAGGAGAAACAACGTCCGCATTATTGGACTTCCGGAGGGCGAGGAAGGCAACGACCCCACGGAGTACATAGAGAACATGCTGCTCCAAGAGATAGGGGCAGGAGCACTGTCTCAGGGCTTTGTGGTGGAGAGGGCACACAGAGCACTAACAAAAAGGCCTCAGCCCGGGGCCCCCCCGAGAGCGATAATTGCCAGGATCATGAACTTTAAGGATAGGGACAAAATACTGGCATTTTCAAGGGGGGGAGGGACGATTACCAGACACTCCTCCAAGATTACTATATATCCGGATTATACAGCCATGGTCCAAAAGCAGAGAGCACAGTTCGGCCCAACAAAGGAACGCCTCAGGTGTGCAGGGGTGAGATACATGCTATTGTTCCCCGCCAAACTCAAGGTAATACACCAGGACAAAACATGCTTCTTTGATTCCACCGATGAAGCCCACAGATGGATGGACGCACGGGGCATCCCCCAGCTGAGACAAAGAAGCGCCAACAATAACGGAAACAGACCCTGACAAGGGGGGAGAAAAGGAAAAGGCAGCCAAGCACAAGATACTAAACATTCGACCAACAACTAAGCCGGAAGACATGAACGAGGGAGCGACCAACCCCACTCCAGTCACAGCAGGCTGAGAGAGGAGACGCCCCAGTAGAGAGAACAATCTACAAGTTTAGATGCCAGTTTTAAGGCATCACGCTGCTGCAAGTCGGCCCCAACCAAAGGAGCACGATGAGAGAAGCGGCGGAGCCCGAGCAGGGGGAGGGTGGCTGGGCGTTAGTTTACCAGTTACTGTTTGGGTTAAAGACGTTATGAGGTGTGAATGGACGGCATACAGCGCAGGCAACAAGAAACAGACCGCAAGAGACCATGGGAAATCACAAGCACAAGGTGACAGGTGCAACAGGAAGCGCAAAACAAGGGACAATAAACACAGTCGCATCAAGAAGGAGGGCCCTGAAAAAAGGACCGCAAGGGACTTCCATACGGTGGCGGAGGAGGGCAGAGCGCTAAGACACGGCGGTGGGACGATGAGGCCAGTTCGTAAGAAAAGGACATGGGGCAGGACGGCATGACAATAGCAACCTGGAATGTGAGAGGTCTTAATGCGTATGTCAAGAGACTCAGGATCTACGCATGGCTAAACCGGATGAAGGTTAAGATAGCAATGCTGCAGGAGACACACCTTACCAAGGAAAAACAGATCAAGATGAACAAGAAGTGGGGAGGGCAGATATACAGTGCCACGTATTCGAACTACGCGCGGGGAGTACTAACATGGATTGCCCCGGGGGTCCCATTCCAGATGCTCAAGCAAGAGACAGATCCGGAGGGGAGGCTGGTACTGGTGCATGGCATGCTGGAACACAGAGAAGTGTGCCTGGTTAACACCTACGCACCAAATTGCGACGCAACAGAATTCTTCAAGAGGCTGGCACCCAGGCTGGCCCAGTACAGGGAGGCGACGTTTATCTGGGCCGGAGATTTTAATTGCACCATGAACCCGCTCCTGGACAGGTCGGATGACAAGCACAGGAAGCCGGCACCCCCAGCCAAAGAACTACATAAGACCCTCGAGGGACTGCAGCTGGTCGACATCTGGAGACAGGTACATGGAGAGGGGAGAGGGTACACACATTATAGCGCACCACATGGAACATTCACACGAATAGATTATATATTCACGGGTAGGGAATCACTACAAGAGTTCACAGAAATCACCATTAAAGCACGTACACTCTCCGATCATGCCCCCATAATGGCGACATGGGCACATACCCATAGGTCAGCCCCGATACCAACCTGGCGGCTCCGAGAAGAGGCCCTGAGAGAGGGCGAACTGGAGGAACACCTCCAAGAATCGATAGAGGACTACTTTGAGCAAAACGAAGGTAGTGTCGAAAGTAGCGCCACGTTATGGGACGCGTTCAAGGTGGTGATAAGAGGGGCGGCAATAGGCAGGATGGGGGGGCTGACGGGAGCGGCCAGGAAGGAGCTCAGTGAACTCGAGAGGGAGATAGAAATACGGGAGCGACGGGCAGAGATAGAGGGGGGTGAGCCCCGAGAGCTGGTGAAGCTAAGAGCAGACTGTATGGTGCTCTGGGAAAAGCTAGGGAGACTGAATTATGGGAGGTATCTACAACGACTACATGCGGAAGGGGATAAACCCAGTAGACTCCTAGCGTGGCTCACCAGACAGGAAACCAAAACAGACCCCATTACAGTGTTAGTGGACCACAAGGGAAAAGAGACCAGAAATCAAGAGCATATTAATACCTCATTTGCCCAATTCTATGAACAACTATATGCCCCAAACCCAGAGATAGACCCAGAAGATATTGCTGACGCACTGGCAGAAATAAGACTGCCTAAACTATCAGAAGAACAAGCCCAGCTGCTGGACACACCTCTCACGGTAGAAGAAATAGAGGGCGTGATTGCGGAGCTCCCCACTGGCAGGACCCCGGGCCCGGATGGACTCCCAGCCGAGTTCTATAAGGCATTTAAGAGCACCATCTCCCAGAAGCTAGCTGACACATATCAAGGTGCATATGAGAGCGGACAACTGCCGACTAGCATGTCCCAATCCATAATCGTCCCGATCCTAAAACCAGGGAAATCACCCAGGGAATGCGCCTCCTACAGGCCGATTTCCCTTATCAACCAGGACGCCAAAATACTGACAGCAGTATTAGCCAACCGCCTGAAACAGGTAGTGGCCACTCTGATTCATCCGGACCAAACAGGCTATGTCCCGGGGCGAAACACGTCATGGAACCTCCGTAGACTGCACCACGTGATTGATGAGACAAACCGGAAACAGGGCAAGAGCGCAATAGTGTCCCTGGACGCTGTCAAAGCTTTTGATTCGGTCCGCTGGGAGTGGCTGATCAGTGTGCTCGCTCACTATGGCATAGGAGAGGGGTTCCTCCGGTGGATCAAGCTGCTATACAATGATCCTAGAGCAAGGGTGAAAACAGGGCGATTTGTGTCAAAGGAGTGGAGGTTACACAGGGGAACCAAGCAGGGATGCCCACTATCGCCAATGTTATATATCCTGGCCCTGGAGCCGTTTGCGGCCTTTCTCAGATCAGAATATAGGGACACCGGGATAGACATAGACGGGGTCCTCCACCAAGTTTCGCTATACGCGGACGACATGCTGCTATTTGTGGAGAACCCAGCCGCTAACCTACCATGTCTCCTAGAGGCGATCGGGGCATACACCAGGTTATCGGGCATAGCAATAAATAAAGAGAAATCCCTGGTTTTCCCATTGGCAGGGCTAAAACAGGTCCCCCCGGGTGGCCTCCCGGACCTGGGCCTGGCGTGGGCTCCAAACTCCTTCAAATATCTGGGAATAGAGATGCATCATGATACAGCCGATACCCACAGAACCAACACACTGGTGGCGCTGGAAAAGATACAGAAGTCGATGGCCTTCTGGGGAACACTACCACTGGGGATGATGGGGAGAGCGGCCCTCCTGAAAATGGTTGTGCTGCCGCGCCTACTATATTATTTCACGAACATCCCATACACAATTCCCAAAACCTTCTTCAACAAATTAAACACAATAACACGAACCTTCCTGTGGGGGGGAGGAAGAAACAAGATCGCAATGGGGACACTTCAGAAGGACTATGAGGAAGGTGGCATCAGAATACCGGACTTTGAGAAATATTATTTGGCAGGACAGCTACAGTTCGCAGTCAGGTGGCTGGGGGAAGACGAAACAATTGACACAATTACCTTTCAGCCAGCACTGAAAAGATACTACTTGAGAGAAATACCGTGGCTCGATAAACCTCTGCTCAAGACCCTCCCGAACACGCTTACCATCGCAGTGGGACTATGGAAGAGGGCATGGAGACTCCAGGGGGAGAAAGACCCGTATTCGACGCAGATCCCACTGGCGGGCCTCTTGGGGGCGAATTCAAACATGCTGGTGGCATATCGAGCGCACTGGGAAGCCAAAGGCGTGGCACAAATTGGAGACCTGACAAGAGGGGAAAGGTGGGCAGACTTTCAAGAAATGATGGAGGAATACGAGATACATGAAGGCCAATTCATCCTCTACAACGGCATGATACGAAACATCAAAAAAAGATGGCCAGAGCGGACAAACCAGGAGGAGGAGGATATGACAAAGCTAGACGCATGGTACGATATATCAGAAGGAACCCATACAACTTCCAGGCTATATGAACAACTGTTAAAAACAGAAAACTCACAGGAACCACACACGAGGAGGGGCTGGGAAGAGGAACTTCAGAGGCCCTTCAGTGATCAAGAATGGGCCAGGGTGCTACGATACCCAAAAAAAGTGTCAAGGAACGCACGGTTCAGGCAGGCACAGTTATACGTAACGCACCGAGCATACCTCACGCCCAAGAGAATGAACAAGATGGGGAGGGAACATCTAAACAGGTGCCCCCGCTGCCTGGCGGAGGGAGCTGACATGACACACATGTTCTGGACCTGCCCGGTGATACAAGCCTTCTGGGATAAGATCAGAACCAAAATAGCGCAAAGTGGACTTCAAATACAAGTGGAGCACCCTGAAAAATACTTGCTGGGACTCTTCCCGAGAGGAAGCAGACATGAGTCGCACCTAGCGAAAATGAAAGACCTAATACTTATACTGGCAAAAAGGAGAATAGCAATGACATGGAAGTCAAGGGAGGGCCCGAACATAGAAGCATGGTGGTCAGACCTTCAAAAGTGGGCACTGGCAGAGACCGCGGTGTGGATTAGAGCAGTGAAAAGAGGAGAGGGGGAGACAGCGCAAAAACTGGCCGCGTGGAACACCCTGATGCAGGACCTATTCGACAATAGGGAAGAAGGAGACAGCGACGATCCCATAGGGTCCAACGACCAGTGAGGAAAACAAGGAAGCCCGGTACAAGGCCCCATGATGAGACAATTCAGGCAAAAACTCTGGGATGACCCAACAAAGTGGCTGCACAAGAATGATGGAGCCGCCAGAAGACCCTGGTGCTGCGGAAGTACAATGAAATCCAAGAAATGTGCTAATGCGCCAGTTATGCCGCGTAATAACTGTCTGTATGTTTGTTTTTGTTGTTTGTTATGGTAAAAAACCAATAAAGAAATTTTTAAAAAAAAGGAGGAGGCTGTTGCAGTAGTTTAGCCTGGAGAGAACCAGAGCACGGGTAACATTGACTCTCTGGGGGAAGGTGAGGAAGGGTAGAGTTTGTTTGAGAAGGAAGAGCTGAAAGGGGGACTTCTTGACAATGTCCTGAACATGAGGGATGAAGGAAAGTGAGGAGTCGAAGATGACTCCAAGATTCCTGGCTGCAGAGGAGGTTGCAAGGGGGAGCCATGGAGGAAGGCCAGAGTGAAGAGAAGAAGTAGGTGCAGGAGGTACAATAGGGAGAATCTCTGTTTTGCTGGTGTTAAGTCAGAGGTCATTAGCAGTGCACCAGGTCTGGATGGCGGAGAGGCAGTCAGGGATGAAGGAAGGTGCAAGGGCGTCAGTAGGAACTTTGAAGAAGAGTTGTGTGTGGTCAGCATAGCACTGAAGTTGGGGAAGAAGGAGGCAAGGAGGTGTTCCAGCAGGGAACGGTATATGTTAAAGAGGAAGGGTGAAATAATGGAGCCCTGGGGGATGCCACCAGTGGAGAAGGAAATAGGGTAGGAGAAAGGGCCCAGAATGGTTTAGGAGGAACAAGCTAAGCCCGCCATGTGCCCGCTCCGAGATACCAAGGGTATCATGGAGCTTTTTCATGAAAATGGAATGGTTCACTGTGTCAAATGCAGAAGAGAGACCAAGGTGTTCAGGAGAGCAGTGTGCGTGGCTCTGGAAGCTTTGAATCCAGACTGGTGGTCCTGTAGTCCGCCAACAAGTTCGGTCTGGGTGTTGAGTTGGAGGAGGGCCAACTTCTTGAGCATTTTTCCCAGGAAGGGGGTGATGGAAATGGGGCAGTAGTTGGCTGGGCAGGAAGGGTCTGCAGATGGAATTTGAAGGATGGGGTGCACAAGGGAGTGCTTGAGGGAGGATGGAAAAGACACAGTAGCAATGGAGATCAGCAAGAGCAGGGTGAGAGATGAGATGTTGTCCTGGATGGTTCTAGAGGAGAATGGCCCAACCTGTTTGTAGGAGACCTTCATGGGGTTGACAGCTCTGGTGACTTCTTGAGGGGAGACTGGAGTGTATGAGGAGAAGGAGCAAGGAGGAGGGTGAGTGGTAGGGGGGCAGAGGGAAGACGGTTGTGTTGGAAGAGTGCATGACAGGGATGTTCATTATGTACAGAGTTTTGGAAGAGAAGTGAGAGTGAGTGCATTACAAAGGGCCTGATAAGGACTAGGGGCAGAAGATACTGCAGACGGGTTGGCAATTTCCCTGCAGATTTTGTAGAGTTCAGCAGTGATGCAAAGCACAAGAATGCAAGCACACTATTACTCACCTCTTGCTCTCCATGCAGTATCATGCTTGACACACCAATTCACAGAGGCCGATGACAGACTGGAAGGCTGGTCACCGAGGCACATGCCATGGAAGACATAAACAGACAACACAAAGCAATGTGATACTGCAAGCAAGGATAAATGCATGCCAAACGTAGGATGCAAACAAAAAGAACATGGTCAATGCAGACTTCATTGTGACAGCATAGAATTTGTCAAAATCTGCATTCAATTGAATTCAGCAGTACCATGCACCGAGCTGCGGTCAACTTGAAGCCTCAAACACCATGGTGCAGCATGCATGGAACATGAATGTGAAAACACCAACATCGCTAAACGTGATGTGCAGGTACACAACATAGCATCCCAAACATGTGCATCAATGTCCCATGGTTGTGGCTTGTAACTGGTGCTGCCCATCATAATTGGGGAACCCTAAGTAAGAGAGACCAAATGTGCCATTAAACCATTACCCCACACACATTGCAAGGGATGTGAAGTGTCACTCAGTACACATGGTCAAAGTGCAATGAGACACACACCAGCACAACCATCAAAACCTGTCACAGGCCACAAACAGCCGGCCCTGCCACCCACTACCAAACACCCAAGAAAGGCCCACACATTTGGAACTCCAACAACGTTGAATATTAAATCAGTGGCCCCACCAATCCATACAAACAACACCATGCCCAGACCTGTCACCAGAACCACACCCTGGGAAACATGCACCCATACTGGTGCCCCACAAGACAAGTCAATTCAAGTCAATCCCAAGTGATCACACACAGTGCAAGACCGCCAGCCAAACACCACACAAGTGTCTGCAAATGCCCTTCACTTACCTGCACAGGGTACCCACCTGCCTTGCATACAATGCAACCCATCGGTAGAAGCATCCCCTAAATGAAAATACATGCATAGTAACAACAGAAAGAACATGCACACCCATGACAACATATTACTTGATCCTGAAAATATTCAGAGAGCACCCACTGCAGTAGCACCACAGGGTGCAAGAGGGTGACAATACATAGATTTTGATCTGCCCATGAGTGCAGCGTACCACAACAGAGAGCGGGAGAGAGAGTGACAGTGAGAGGGAAGGCCAAGTAAAACACACATCAAGGAGTACACTGCCTGGATTGGAGATGGCCAATGACAATGACTACACCACAGTCGGTGCGGCAATAGATGAATTGACCGAGGTAGGTAACACAGTGACATGAGTACCACTTGAATAACCATCCCGGTATGGTAGCATGGAAAGCACATATAAGTAAAGTTTTACATGCAGCAAACATGGTGACCAATGACGCGTGCTCAACATGCAAGACAGTGCTCATGCTTACTCGCTGACTCCGCCAGCATGGTGTGAATCCTGCATCACTTTCACCAGGATCGGTGTCTCCAAATTAGGGACAGGATGGACAGTGCCTGGTGGAGGGCATGGGGAACATGGATGGCAAAGGGTGCAGGGTGTCTCCCCCAGGACAGCAGTCACTGCCAGATCACAGATTACTGAACAACATGGGAGAAGACATTACAACAGACAGGCATAGTGAAGTACCATTCACATAGCACACATGTGGAAGGAGACACTGAACCCACAGTTACCTGCACATGCCATCCTGTGTACCACCATGCAAACGTACAAGTTGACCTCACTATGCATGCCTGAATATCCACCACTGCAAACACCATGGCCTTGAGAGGTTAACTGCACAACTCAAGAAAAAAAAAAAACCTGAAAGGGCAACTTAAAAATAAAATGCCAATATCCAGGCCTGGGGTTGCCTAAAGTGTAAAAAAAAATCAACCAATAAATCAAAAATGTCCATCATGGACCAGGGGCATGGGGGGCTCACCCAGGGGAGGGGAGGGGCAGGGTGCATATCAACGTCAACATGGGTGGACATAAAAAAATAAATACAAACATTATACATTTAAATTCCGCTCCTTGGGCTCACGGACCGCACGGCTATGGTGGGCCGGGAGGCATGTCTCTGCTGGCACCACTACCCTGTGTTGAATCTGAAGGTGGAAGTGGTGCTGGAGGCTCACCGCGCAGTGCCCTGGCCTGGTCCTCAGTGGCAGCAGCGATGCGTGACACTGATGAATGCACCAGCAGACTGAGGGCTTGGAGGTCACCATGAACAACCCGCCTCAATGATAGCCTCTTCTGACGGAACAGTCTTCTGCTGGCTGCCTCTTCCTCACGGATTGCAGCTCTGTGGGCCAACAACTCTTGCCTCAGGGGTTCACTGTGTGCTCAACCCTCTGCAAGCAGGGATGCCTGCAGTCACTGCAGATCTGTCCATCGGCCCCTGATGTTGGCCTCAATGCGCAGCCTGTGGGAGCAGCATGTGGACCGCATGACCTGCAACTATTGCTCCACCTGTGTTGCTGGTGGGATCATGGAACTGGCCACCCTATCCATGCCCTCAGCCAAACTCTCATAGGCAGTACCCTGTCAGTGTGCGGGATGTGACATCTGCTTCTCCCACATTGTCTGCCTAGCCTGCACATGTTCCCCACGTGTGCGGGGCCACACCTGCTTGATCCAAGGGAGCATGGCCTTTGCTGTGATGCCACTGTCTCTGGCTGCAGCATGGCAACCCTCCCTTGGGCATCTGCCCCAGGACCAGAAACCAATACATTGGAGTGTGACCTTGCAGCCATAACCACCACAGACAGGTGTGATACCACTGGCTGGCCTTGCAAAGGCACCTCACGCCCTGCAGACTCACGGGCCCCAACTGCTCCACCCATTGGTGCACTCACCTCCACCAGCATTGAGGACTGCACATCCAGTTCAGCATCAGAGCTACTTGAGTCCAAATAGTCAGAATTGTCTGCAGCATGGCTCAGGATGGTCAGCAGCACAAGTGGATTCTCACAGCCGGTCACGCCACGTCCTCCAATGGTGGTCTGAAGTGCCACAGACTCTTCTTGCTCCTCTTCTTCCTCCTCTGCATCTGGTACCTCCTCACCTGCACATGGACAGGAAAAGACATGTGGAGTCATGTGCAACGTGTCTACAGTAACGTGTATCACATTGCTGTCATGCAACAAAATGCAGGACATCTCACCATAAGAAATACAGCATCCGCACAGTGTATACAACAAGCTATCTGAGCATGGCATATGCAGGGCCATGCTGTCAGTGGACTCATTGCCAACAAACAGGGTCATTAAGAAGCACCTTATGGCCCAGGGCACAGCTAACTGTTGACTAGTACTAGTGGCCATGGCCATGTGGCCCTGTGATGTGCATTTACATCACATGACAACAGGCAGACACACATATCCACATCCAAGTCTGCATCCATCACATGCCACACCAGTGTTGACCTTGTACAGGTACTATACACAATGGAAACATGCTGTGTGAAAAAGGAAACAGTCCTAGTTGATTTATGGCCGTAAGACTACCACCTAGCCAAGGTCCCTGAAGTGGAGAGAGTAAGTAAATGGAGTTGTAGATAGGAACAAGGTACAGTGACCCACAGGAGGGAGAGGGGCATGGACCCATGGAGTGTGGGCTGAGTGTGGAAGGTTAACAGGGATCAGGGCTCACAACGATTTGCCTCAGGAGTCATTGCCATTGGGGCAGCGGGGATGTGCACAGTCCAGACATATGCACACTCACTCATGGCACGCCGTAAGGTGTGTTGGTTGTCATCTAGTATGTTCTATGTAGCATGGAAGCACCTATGTACATGTGTGAAAAGAGATTCTATACCCTGCAGGGCATGAAGTGTAACTCGTGTTTCGGACACAAGCACATGCCTAGCAGAGCAGATTCACTGACATCAAGGATGCAGCTAACAAGAGTGCACGTTGTGGTACCATGTTGCAGATGCTGTGGTGGGATGCTAGTGTGGGTGAGTACTGTCACACGGCCATGGTCTACTTAAGTACAACACATGGGTTGTATCCACTCTTGTGTTCACTGGACAGGAATCAGCACACCACGACATAGTTCAGCTGGGCAGTCATTCAAATGCAGCCAGATGTGCACCACAATCATACATCTTGGTGATGCTTCACTACACATATTAAGGGTGTACAATCTTGGTCACTCACCGGACGTGTCCTCGTATTTTTCCAGGCCTCCCCCGCCTTGCACTTGCTCCAGTAGAATGAATTGGCTCATAGCCTCTTCATGCTCGGTCAACTCCTCCTCCTCTGGTGACCCCCCTCCAGTTGCCAGAGCAGAGGCGAGATCGGCACCCAGCTTGGACTTGGTGCGATGGGTGAGGTGATTCCAGCGCTTCACTACCTATGCAGCAGTGCGCTTCTCAAACCTTAAGGCATTGATCTCATCCGTGACGTGCTGCCAATACACCGTACGATGAGCAGGTATATGTGTGCTCCCCGGTGGTTGGCACATGTCACGGTGGGGAATGGTCACGTAGTCCATAAGGATCTGGAGTTCTCCATCATGGAAGTTCCTCTTCCTCAATGTGCCAGTGTCCTGAGCCGTGCCATGGGGTTGAGCCTGTTCCTGCCGTGCAGGCTTTGCCTTCTTGCCACAAGGTGTTGGTGTTGCCCCTGTGTGGCTGGGACCATTCTGAGGTCCAGATGCCAGACCACTAGTGGCCTTGGGCATGGCATTACCCCCTGGGGCTGGGGCAGCTGCTTCCACTGCACGTCCCTTACCCTTTCGTGCTGGACAGCTGCTTCTGCTGTACGTCCCTTATCCTTTTGGGCTGGGACAGCTGCTTCTGCTGCACATCCCTTACCCTTTTGGGGTGGGGTGGCTGCTTCCGCTGCACGTTCCTTACCCTTTAGGGCTGGGGCGGATGCTTCGGCTGCAGGTGGCGGAAATCCTGGGGCTGGGACAGCTGCTTCCGCTGCACATCCCTTACCCTGGGGCGGCTGCTGCTTCCGCGCAGGACATCCCTGGACCCTTGGGACTAGGACAGCTGCTTCCGCAGGTTGTCCCTGGACCCTTAGGGCTGATACAGCTGCTTTCCGTAGGATGTTCCTGTCCCCGGCCACGCCTATCCCCTTTCGCTCTTGGGGCCTTTCCACTCATGTTCCAGGTGTAAGGGAAAAATGGAAGCACACCAAGCAATTGTTCTGGGCAATTAGAGTGAGGGGGCAGTCTACGTGATGGAAGACGTAGTTCTGTGGTTCAGCAATAGTCAAAAGTACCCCAGGTGTGAAAAATACAGTATGCGTAACGCACAGGCACCCCAAAAAAAGAAATAGATGCAAACGCGAGACCAGGATAGCTTCCGGAAAAAGAAAAAAGCAGTATGCGATACGCATGGCACCAAGCAACACAAAAAATGCATACGCGAACACCGGAAGGCTGCCTGAAAGGTAAGAATAGAGGTACGCGATACACAGGGGAACCCAGAGTTGGAGAAATATGTATGCAACTCACCATTAGCCTCGCAAAAATCAAAAGTAGATGCACATATGCAGGGAGGCAAATCCCACACCAAAATAAGAAGTTTTTACGGCCCCTGAAGTGAACGGATTGCGTGGCACCCCAAAATATGCGGTACTCCACTCGTCCATCTCCTCCCCTTCGCACGTACATTCAGAGTTGCTTCTGCACGTACTAATGTATCCCTGAATATGGCGTGCATATTTTACGCAGAAAGTCCTGTCACTCTGTTTCTGGCTGCCATTATAAATATACACGGAAGACCCACGCTCCTGCCTCTGTGCCTTTTTATCTGCCTCTAACTGCCCTGTGCTGCCTCCAACTCAGCCATCTGTGCTGCCTGTCCAGTGTGTGTGCCTGCTGCCTACCTGCACTGCATTTGGAGTGCCTGCTGTCCAGCCATTGCCTATGCTCCTGTCCTTGGCCCTGTGACCACCTGAGCTGCTTCATCGGACTCCCACCATGCCATTCCACCACCATCGCTCCACAGCCCAGCTCTGGGACCACCTTGCCCACCCACACCTGCCTTGGGGGTTGCCATATCTGCACCATCATCATGAGACCAGAGCAGCAACCCCATAGCAGCGAGGCAGAGGGCTGCCAACTTCACCACAGTTGACATCCTGGTGGAGAAGGTCCTGGAGCATTATGATGCCCTCTTCAACCCTGTGATGCAACGCGGCAAGGAAGGATGTCAGCAGGTCTGGGACATGATAGTGGATGCCATCAACACAGATGGGGGGGCACCCCTCACCTTCAAGACTGTGCACAAGCGCTGGCCGGTGCCCCCGCCGAGGTGCACCGTGTGCGCAGGTGCCAGATGTCGGCTAACAACATGCAGGTCCTGGAGAAGTTCTACCCGGGCGATGCACACCCAGATCTGCGAGTTACATGAACGTCTGGAGTCGACTGGTGAGGAGCCATGTGGTGCAATGCTCTATGGTGCAAGTGCGCTGTGCATGCAGCAGCATGTTTCCAGTGACCCCCTTAGGCTTGCAGCTAGTATTTCTCTGAGATCTATGTCTGTGTGCAAGCCCCAGACATTGCTCTCCACGTGTGCATTCAGACTGATATGTATTTTGAATGTGCTATCACTTGCATTGTGTGTTGTAATGCTGCCTTTCAGAACGTGCACATGCAATGTTACTTGTGTCTGAGACGTACCAGGGTAACAAGTGTGACAGTTGAGGTAGTGTTGCCCTTGTCATGTGCATGCATGATGTTCATGTTTATCTGGCAAAGATGGGAATATGTGACTCGGCCTCACTCATGCCTGGATGCAACAAGTGCATTTGGATGTCTGGCTTAGTCAACTAGAGGCATTGCAGTTCACAGGACTATGATGTGATTGGACATCCCACTGCTTGGGGCCTCTCAGTTGATATGTGTGCATGACATGTGTATGTGCTTGTTGCTGTGGCATGCTCGCATGTGGAAATGATGCATATGCACTTGATTGGTTGTGACAGTGGCAAGTAGCTTGATGTGCATGTGTGGAGTGATGGTCAGGCAGGTTTCTGCATGGATGTTGATTGCATTTCCATGTGTGTGGGTGTGGAGGTTGATGGTTGGTCCCTTGACTAGTCATGTTCATGTGAATGTTGGTGTTGCCACACACAATTTGGTGCAGTACACTGATGTTTCTGCGTCTCCTTTTCCACAGTTGCATCCGATGAAGAGGGCGCAACCAGTGCTGTGGAGCATCGCAGCAGGGATGCCTCCACCAGGCAGAGGTGCAGAGCCTAGCCACAGCCCCATGAAAGCTCATCTTCGGGGAGCGATGTGGCTGTGACAGCGCCAGTGACATCGGGCATGGCTGTTGGGGGTAAGTCCAAGAAGGTGAAGGTTGGAGTGGACTCCTCAGCAGCGGTGGGGACAGGTGATGCCACGAAGGGGTCACCGATGGCGGAAGACTCCCAGAGTCATCCAGGTTGACGGAGGCGGAGGGGGAAGAGGGGGCCATTGCAGCCCAGCACATAGGGTCAGGTGGGGGTGTAGATGTGGGCATGCCTACTGCAGTCCTGTCCCAGGGGCATGAGGCTGTGCAGGCCACCGTGGAGGTGCCTGTGCAAAATGTAGTCCCTGGCCAATCGGATGCAGCGGTATGCGCCTGCTGGGAGGCCTCCACCCAGAACCACTAACCGGTGTCGGCTGATGTGTCCACCCAGACCGACACCCCCTTACCATCTGGTGTTGCCATCCAGGATTATGTGCTACCCCTGCTGGCTGGGTCGGCGAGGCAGACAGCTGTCCTTCGTGAGGATGTGCAGTGTTAGGCCCAAAGACTAAAATCAGAAGTGGTGGCTTGACACATCGTGAAGGAATTGAGTCTTTCTGACAATATACCCCTCAAGAGTATAAAAGGACAGATTGAGGTGAATATTGTCCGTAAATATTTGGTACACCCTGGTACCCACACAGCTGGCTGCAAAAGAAAAACCAAGGATTAATGACAGTTCAAAGCAATGATGGAACTTAGACATAAATAGTAGTCGTTACTCACAAGTAAAGAATGAGAGATTTGACTAAGGTTTTCCAAACTAGGATGATGAGTAACCTTGGGAAAGATAGAGGTAGCGATTACTGAGGGAAAACAAGGTATGGAATAAAAGAAGACTCAAACAGTAGTTTGCTTAGCAATAGAAGGATGTTATATGTCTTGGGGTGTTTCTTAAGGAAGATTGCAGCAATGGAATTCCGGGAATACAAAAGTCTTGTTTGCCTATTCCCGCCGGCAGGAGGATGCCTGAACAAAGTTTTTGATCCTTGCGCCGTTGTGCTAATGAGTTTAAGTCTTTAGGCTAGAGAAGAAGTGAAGATGTGATGAACAGTTGAAAGTTCCAGATTCGTGACGATCCGGTAAACATTTGCAGTCCAAAAAGCATTCCGAGTCAGCAGCAGATAGGCGAAGTGTAGCGTGCTTGAGCGGGTGCAGTCCAGTAAGCGTTCCGAGTTGGCAACAGGAAGGAGAAACGTAGCGGCCTTAAGCGAGTGCAGTCCAGTAAGCGTTCTGAGTCGGCAACAGGCAGGCTGAGAGTAGCGGGCTTAAGCGGGTGCAGTCCAGTAAGCGTTCTGAGTCGGCAACAGGCAGGCTCAGAGTAGCGGGTTCAGCGGATGCAGTCCAGTAAGCGTTCCGAGTCGGCAACAGACAAACAAGTTAAAGCAGAATCAGGAGACTAAAAAAGGGAAGTCGAAATGCAGGCCTGTGGATCAAAAAAACAGGAAACAAGGTAGCAACAAGACATGGGAGCTTTTAGAACAAAATTCAGAAGCAGCGTCATGCAGGGTTTATATTACAAACAGCTGACTGCGCGCACCACATGCCGCCGTACTCTTGATGGTATACGTGTATGCAATGGAAGCCAGCATTTCCACGGCAACCCATAGCGTTCTCTGATGGGACGCATGCTTCCTGACAAACGTGTTTTCTGAGGTTTTTGTAATTGGAGTTTGAGTCCCAAGTTCTTAGAAATACAGGCAGATTTGCTGGAGGCATGGAAATGGTTCCTGTTGTGTGTACCAGGTTCAGGACATGATGAGGAAGCTTGCTTGCAACATGCCTGTTCCTTGGTGTCCTCCATGGGATGTTCACTGCTGCAACCACCTCCTCATCTTTCTCCTCTGTGCACCAGTCATCCTCCGGGGTGCCTTCCGGCCCAGACACCGACAGGGCCCCCTGTACACCAGTCCCAACCACAATGCCCGTCTGGTGGAGATCACATCCCTGCACGAGTTGGAAGTCCAAGGCAAATCAGCTGAGGTGGTCACCGTGCCTACCTAGGCACCAACAGGGGCACCAGCAAAGGAGGGACAGCAGGCACCCATTAGCAGTGCAGGTGCCGTACCCCCCTGGGCATCATCATCTTCTCAGAGGGTGTACCCACATAGCAGGCACTGTGGCAGCAGGTGGTAATGAGGAGGAGGCAATTTGTTTCAGAGCAGACCACCATAAGGAGGCAGGTGCGAAATGTGAGGCAGGAGGCACACGTGGACCTGAGGGACAGGATGTCTTCTGTGTTCCGTGGATATGAAGTGCAGATCGGAGCAGAGAGGCAGCGGGCTCGGAAAGCGAGGGTTGTGATGGCCAGGGCTGAAATTGCGCTGTGTCGGACAAGGAGGCGGGCTGCCATCCTGGAGGCCACTTGCAGGGACGCCCGAGTGATAGAGACACAAATGCTGGAGACCCTGCAAGCCCTCAGCTAACAACAGAGGCCCGCCTGAGGGGTGAGGACGTGATGCTGGACTCAGCCTTGATGGAAAGGCTCAGTGAGATTGAAGAGGAGGACTGGCTCGCTGCCTTTGACATAGTTAATTAGGTGTAGATTTTCTTTTTTATTTATTATTTTCGCCAGAGTTTGAAGACTTTTCTTCCCTGTTTTTATTGTATATAGTTGTTTAGGCATAGGATATTTGTTTTATTTCAATTTTCCCCTGGACTACTTTGAGCTTGATTTCCCATTTATGTTTGTACATATTTATGTCCAGTACATTGTTCTGTTTGTTACATTCCACGCCTCACGCAGTTCATTTGTGTGTCTGCCTCTTTGATAGTTCTATTTTCAGCAAGTGCATCGCTGCATTGCAAGTCATGTGTCTTGTGGCGTGCTTGCTTGTGTGTTGTTGTTGCTGGGATGGTTGCGGATGGTAGGATGCACATGAGCCTGACATGTGGGTGTGGGTCCATCAGACGACTGGGTCTGCACTGTATGTGTACATTAGCATTTACCTGTGCAGCATAACTGTGTGTTTGGCATCAGTGTGGTTGGGGTGGAGGGTGGTGTGTTCACTGTGGTGGAGTTCCATGATCATGTTAATAGCAGGTTTCTTTGGCATTGTTGTGTAAAACCCATGTCGTTCAGACACGCCCACCAGAATGTGCAGTCATACACTGCCTTCTCTCATATGTCGCTCCACCTCTACCACTGGAATGCAGTAGTGTTATGTCATGTTATGTTATGTTATTTTGCATTTATATAGCGCCTTATATACCATATGGTATGGTATGGTCTGAAGGCGCTGGTAGGTTGAACACCCTTGGGAACCGAAGTTCAGGTCAGTAGAGAGAGTAGAGAGAGTCCAAAGGTGCGTGTGCGCACCAGGTATGTGTGCAGCTGGTGTGGAATTCGTGTGGTAGCTGCTTCTTAGCGGTAGGTGTGGTGGTTGAGAGATCAGGAGTATGTGTTCGCTCTGGCAGGATTTATCCAGACCGAGTGTGGCTGCGTTAGGCCTGAGGAGAACGCCTGGCTGGGGGTGTGAAGCCAGCAGTGTTTACTTAGAGTGATGGGGAGTGAGCGGGAGATGTTGATATGAGAACAGTTATACCGAATGGTGTCATAGTATCACTGTGTTCTAGTTGAGTGGTGGTGTAAAGAAGCGAGTAAGCGTGGGGTGTGGTATGATATATGCTCTTTCAAATGTTCCCTGCATTCCAAAGCATATTATGTGCGTCACGCAATTCTATGTGATCAGGTCCGTTCTATGCATTTTATTCATTTCAGGCGTTCAAGATTGCACTACACACTCCTGTCTGCTCGACACACCATGTTTGCTCTTCCGGAGTGGCTGCACAATTCTCCTGTCTCCATGAGTCATGCTCTCTCTGACTGCCCTACATACAGCCATGCATGTGATAGTTCCCTGAAAGGTATTTTGCCACCCATTCCACCCAGGTCACCGATGCTCAGGCTGTGACATGCGTTGCCATTGTTTGTGTATTTTGCAACATCTTTTGGTAGGTTTGCTTCTGTCGTGGGCACACGTTCAGTTACTGTGCTTTGATGCCTTGGCTATGTGCTATGGACAACATGCACATGGATTTGCATTCACTTATCACATGTGTGTGGGGGTGGCTGATGAAGGCCTGGAAGGGTGTGTGAGCAGATGCTCCACTCATGGATGGACCGCCAGTGCTTCCAGTTGATCTCTTTTGCAGTGTACATGTTGGTGTTGCCCTTCATGGTGCTGTCAGAACACGTAAGTTCAGGTGAGCTGCAGACATGCATTTCACTGATATTGTGGGAGACTGTGAGGGGGCTGCCTGGGAGGGGTGTCCAGTCTGGAGTGGGCTTCCTGTGGGGGTGTCCAGTCTGGAGGGGGTTGCCTGGGGGGGGTCCAGTCTGGAGTGAGCTGCCTGTGTGGGGTGTCCAGTCTGGACATAGGCTGCCTCTGACATAAACAGGGAGGAAGGCAATGACAGAGTCCATACAACATTTAGCCGAGTCTCAATGCAGCCAAGGGAAGCAGTCCGAGAGGAGCCGTACGTTGGGAGCCAAACAGGGATGAAGCAAAGGCATAGTCCGAAGCGAAAGCACAGGTCAGGATGAAGGAACCAAGCAAGCAGAACGAGGTTACAGAAACACAAGGCAGCTTAACCTTGTAAAAGCATTAACGGTTTAGGAGCACCAGCACCGAGTCAGTGCAGGCAAGCGTCTAAGTACTGTGCTTCTGGATGAGGCGTGGAACGCAGAAGACACAGGGGCACCAAGATTCATGGGGGATGTAGTTCCTGGTATACGCCGGGCACAGCGGTGTACCAATCGCCATGCCAACCTCCACTCTATGCCTTTTCGAAAACGGGTACGAACCGGGAGGCCGCGAGACATGACACTTCCCCAGGGCATTTGATGTACCAGTGGTTTAGCATTCTCCCTTTGCGCCAAGGTAGGTGCACCCACACATGTGATGGACCGTTTTCATTAGAACACCTGTGGGAAAGTGGGAAGGTAGGACATTTGTTGTTTTCTCTTGGTTTTGATAACATTTTCATACATTTGTAACCTACATTTAGTCGCTGCTTTAGGCACTGTACGCTTTTGTAACCTGCACAAGTCACCTGTCCTTCAAAAGGTCTGCCTGTGCTCTTTTAGAAAATGTATGCTTGCCATTCCTCACCACATTTGTTTTCCTTATTTTCACATGCTAAATTAATCCTTTTTTGGCCGTCAGCATAATAATCATGTGTATCATGGCCGAGTTTTCGGCTTGTGGTATTGCTTGTTTTGTGAAACATTATGAATAATGTGTGATTTCCTAACTAGGAGAGTTGGGGGAATGTAGCAGTGCATTGCTTTTCTCAATAGTCACAGAAGCCATTACCTTACAGGTCCAAACATGTCCAGTACAAACCTTATTTTCAGTTATTTTTCCAATTTTTCCCCAAACTATGTGAATTTTACCTACATAGTTGTTGCCTGACCTGTGCAAGTGACCCCTTCCTAAACTTGGGATTTTGTCTACTTTTCAGAAATGTATGCCTTTCTGTCTTCCCATTCAGCTTTCCTACCCTCCTCTTCCATTCCGTCCATGCATGTCTTATTGGAAAAAAAGGTAAAAACTGCCTACCTCTAACACAACTGATGGTAACCTTATAAAAATATGTTATTGTTGTTTCCCCTCAACCTGTTCTTGAAAACCTGGAAAATGGCAAATTCAGAACAGCAAACCATGTGTTCCTAGCTCTTACAAGGAAAAAAAACACAGGCTTATTTGTACATCATTTTATCGAAAGTTTCTGAAAAAACACAACATTTGCTCTCTTTTTTGCTATTTTCTCTCACCCCCATACAACAAACTAGGATTCCGTGGTGGCGTTATGACCGCTTACATGTGGGAAGAAAAGGGGCCAAATTTGGCCAAGATATCAGATGTAACAAAAACATTGCAAGAGATTGAATGGCGACATACCGAAATCACCAAAAAAGGGTTCAGCACTAGGAGGGAAAACCCTCAGCAGTTATGGGGTTAAAGAATAAAATGTGGCATCAGCACATGAAGGAGGTGGGGAGGAGAATGTCAGATGAAAGCTGCTACATGTGTTCTCTCATCCCTTATGCCATAAGCACAGCCAGAACATTAATTGCAAGAGAAATACCTATACATAATGCAAGGTGTCTCAGTCATCTAGCAGCTTGCACAACAAAAGGACAATTCCAAAGAAAATGGGCAACCCTACTATAGAGGTCAAAGAAGACATTCCCGTATGAAGATGAATACATAAAAACACTACAAATGGAAAAAGACCCAGCCTGGATAAACCGCATGCTCTTGTACACACTCAGTGCTATAACTGGAGACCAAATAAGGTTATGGAAAAAGAAAATATGAATTGTGCAAAAAACTGGGAAATGCCAGGGTTGCCATAATGCTGGGAGATACCTCAGCTATTGGTATATGGACGAGTAGCAACCAGCACACGATGGGAAGATGGAATGCTAGCCTGTCATGCACATTTATTGATGATAGCACTGGTGCAGATAGTGCAAATAGTGAATGATGAATGTCTAAAATCATGTGTTAATTAGGTGAAATTATTGACATGGATCAAGAATGAAGCAGGATCTGTATCCATACTTCCAAGGAAGAACGCCACATTGTGCTTCAGAAATAGGGGTGTGATTAAAGTTGGAGAAAACAAGGAATTCAAGCAAATAATTGATGTACCCGGATTGAATAGAGGAACTGCTATGAAAATGGACCACTATTGGGCCTGTGGATCCAGAGCTCAGATGCAGATGCCCAAAAATTGGGTAGGAATATGCTCTTTAGTGATCATATATGTTCTTGCATTGGTAACTCCCCAAAGTGATTTGCATATTGAAGATTTTCTGAAAATGGTTGCACACCAAAGAAAGAAGAGGTCTCTTAACTTCCTTCGGCTGAAGGGACAGAACTATTTCTCAGCAAAATCAATAGAAGCCTTTGATAATATTCCAGCTGAGCATAAACTGTTCAGTACAGCGACAGTGCTATTTACAGCTATATTCATGCCAGGAATGCAGACTGCAGTGAATGCCAAATGGTTACAAATAACTGTCATGATCCCGGTTAGCACACATAGGGCCTCATTACAGGTCGGGCGGTCCGGAAATAACAGTTGCGGTAAATCCGCCGCCACTGTTAATTCCGGACCGCCCGATCCCGACTCCTGCAGGCGGGAGGTGATGTTCCCGCCAGGTCTGACCTGGCGGGTTTAACACTGCCCGCCTGCAGGCGGACGTGGAAACACCAGCACCATCACGAGATGGTGCCGGTGTTTCCTCTTCCCCATTCCCATTGAGTCCTATCAGACTCAATGGGAATGGGGATTTACCGAATTCCGCCTCCGGAATTCCCAGGACACCAGGGTCGTAATGCCCTGGTATTTCCGGGAGTCACGGAGGCAGAATGGTAATACGAGTCAGGCGGTAACCAGATGGTTTTACCGCCTCGGGTTACCGCCGGACTCGTAATGAGGCCCACAGTCTTCACTCTGATATTCAGGCTGGGCAGAACCCATTACATCAATCAGCAGGTCAATGGTGGGTGTTAGCCTGCCACACATGGCATTTAGACCATTCACAGCATCCAATCCAATAGACTTCCATGGGTTTCATAGTAATGCCATACTCATAAGATGGCCCCCAGAGGATCCATTTACAAGCAGCAGCACAGGACTAATCATTTGCCATAGGAAGCTGCTTAATTCCTCCTCAGAGTTCCAAAACCCTGCAGAAAGTCCAAAGGGTATTTAATTATAAGAAATGAAATTTACAGATTCAAAGAGAAGACGTTTTTTAATGCGCTTACGTACCTGAAGTTTCATTGAGTTATCACCTCACAGTTGTTTCCATTCTCCATTCTTTTGTAGGTTGCAGTTATTCTGAATTGGCGAACTCACGTATCAAAATGTTCTCATCCTGAGTAACTCTGCAGCCATTCTGCATCCATAGTTCCTTCTTCACAAAGAAGACTCATCCTTAACAGTGCACATCATTTGTAGTTTGCGCTCCAAATACCTATAACCTGCAAAAGGGGGAAAAGACAAAAGTAATTAGTACGAGAGATCTCTTCAACGTATGAATCATTTAAAAACTCTTAAGGACTACAGCAACTTCATCTGCTTACCCACCCAAAGACTCATTCTTTAACAAGAAAAGCACTCTTCTTCAAAGGATTATCGTGTCCCTCGGCGTTCCAAATTTGCCTTTGTTTCGCCATCTCAATGCTCCCCTGTTAAAAGCAGGATGGAGAGCTCCACAATTACAAAACACAGGTGAGAAGGAAATTTAGCAATAGAGTTAGAGGGGAGTAAATGTCTAGGTGTTTATACACACCTCATCTAGTTATCACATTTAACAGTTTTTATAGCATATCTATTGTTGTTATCTGTCTGTCCTAACGGAAAAAGAATCCTAAAGGTTTCAAGGTACCTGGTCTACAGGCTGAAGGGATATTATGCTCCTGAGGAGTAAGCATTACAATAACCATGTGGGAGCTGTTGCAAACAATAAACACGACAATCAAAGGATGTAATGCGATTGAGAATAATTGAGGGCTATCAGACTCATGGCCCTCCAGAACAGGTATGTGTTGGACTTCATTACAGCACTTGAAGGTGATATGTGCGCCAAGATCGGGCCTTCCTGTTGCACATGCACACCTGCCCATGATGAAGAAAATTGAACCCTGACAAAGGCAATAACTATGCTGTCAACTCTGCATACGAAGGTGGTGGAAGAAGTAGACGAGACTGAAGAGGATGACTGGTTCTCGTCCCTGTTCTTGTGGATTCCAACCTGGATGGCACATGCATTCAAGTTGTTTGAAGCAATACTAGTGCTAGAATTGCTAGGATTCTGTCTTGTAAGAATAATTTTAGGGCAGCGCAAGAAGACAGCAAAGAAAGCTATTGGGATGAAGATAATGATCAATGGGAATGGCGAGGCTAGAGAGCACATACAGAGTGGAAGCACCACTGGTGAACACCTGAAAGGAGGTCCCCTGGCACCCCCAGGAATGATGAAGTCTTATTACCCAAAGGATCATAAGAACTATGTAGGACCTTGGGTATTCTGTCAACCAACTGGGAGTGTTCCATATGGCCTAGAGTGTGCACGAGCACATAAAGAATGCAGGTGACCTGATGGGGGTGACAAAGATATGGATTCAGAAGAAAGCAAAGTTTGAAGAACTTGTGGAAACATGTGGAAACTAGCCGCCACGTCTTGATGCACTGTAGTGTTCTAGAATTGCAGTATCACAAGGCCTATGCTGTTTTTGTGACGAAATGTGAAAATATATACACTGATCAATTTTGGAGTACTTTATATAGCGCAAATTCGCTTGTCATTACTGGCGCTGGGGTCTACGTCTGGAAGGAGGCTGTGAAGCGCTTGCTGGTAGGTGAATAATAGATGGCAGGCACCATACAGAGTGGGAATTTTACCTATTCCTTAGAATGTGAGTACTGCTTTGCATGCTGACCAATGGATATCTTGTAAAAGTCTAGCTAATTTATTTATGTTTTAAAATGTTAGGGTATGATTGTAATATGATAATCATGGAAACTGTTTAATTGTCATTTTCTTTTCATATTTTGATAAAAGTTTGTGTTTAAGGTTTGTGTTAACCAAAATGCACAATAGAAAACAAACTAAATAAGTTTGAAGAATAGATGAAGAAGATTTAGGAGGAGGTGGTCGAGGAGTCTACCAGAGGGGGGAATGCAGAGAGGCAGATTTACACATCATCTCTAGTTCCCACCCCTTCCACTCTGTCATATTGGAAGAACAGCAACAAATCACTGTGTGTGACACCAGGTATCGCCCAAATACTGCATCGAGGATACGAGAGACGTTATGAACTCAGACAACCGTATTGGAATGTACCCTCGCACTGACATGGTAGAAGGATGTCCGCATTCACCATTAGATATAGAAGAGCTACAAGTGAAAACTGACAAGAGTAAAGTGATGTCATAAAGAGAAGTCACAAGGACGCATGGAAATGATACACAAGTACTTATAGAATGAAGATATAACTAAAGTAACAAAGTAATTAAACATGTAAACACAAAGAAATCATATATGCTGAGAAGATAAGTGAGAAGAAACACAATAAATGTACAAATGCAGAAACGCAAGGTATGGAAGACATATAGAAGCTTGCTGCGGGAGAAACTATAACATGAGTAAAACAGCCATGTTGGAAAGATTGACATCGGAATTGTGTTAATTGTAAACAAATTACCTCAAAGACAGACCAGGTCTGTAGAGCTGAAAGGCACTGGAAAACAGCTTTGTGCGAGGAACAAAAAATATGTGTCTGGCTCAAGGTCAAGGATGAGATAATGAGAAATAATTGCAAGACACAAGGGGAGTCAAAGAGGATAAACTGAGAAACGTCTGCAGGTGCCATGTATTGGACAATTAAAGATGCAGAAAGCACTTGTAAAATGGAGCAACCAAGTCTGCAGAGGCCAAGAGGAGTAATAGCACCCAGTATAAGTGAATTAAATAGCACTAAATAGAAGGTCAAAATGGACAAATTAGTGGTCTCCTCACACGTGATTCAAGACTGGAAAACAGGGCCTATTCATTAAGCTGTAGACAAAGATTGCGATGTACCTACACTCCCTTAAAAGTCCAAGAGAAGAGAACAGTCAACAAGGTCCATTACAAAGACGAAGCCTTGGCTTGTGGCCTAACTGATGAGAGATGGTAGGCTAATTGATCAAGTGGGTAGTAGTCTGACCTTGTTCCGTGCACCTGGGTTTTGTTTTGCGTGCGTGTTGCTAATAAACTGAATGTCCAAGGTTGGGAGAGAATGCCAACCAATCATAAGTGTCTATGTAGCAGTGTACTATGCAATGTTGTAGAAGCCAATCCGCTGCTGTTATTCTGCTAATAATCTGTATTACACTTATTTAGAGGTAGTTCAACTCATGCCTATTAGACAATGGGCAGCCAATTATATCACTAACACCTAATCAAAGTATAGCTATATGTGCCCCCTTAACCAATCCCTTGTTTCGGTAGGTTTTTACTGTTTGCCCGTAGTATGACATCATAGCTGACGGACATCGAGGCATAAAGACTTTGTGTAATCGAAATGTAGATGAGAGTGCATGAGCTGCAATTTGTTTGTTCACCAGGTCTCCCTACTTTATTTGAGCTGATAATAAAGTAGAATTTTGCCGTATTCTTTGAGTCTGCCCAGTTAATTGGGTCTGAGATCGTTTATTGGTAATTCCATCTAGCACTTGGAATGCTCCAGGTGCTACTACACACCCCTGCGTCTACCTTACATCCTTCCTTGCTCTGGTTTGACTCTGACCTTCACCCTGCCCTTAATAAATCAGCTTTTGAGCTCCTAAAATTGATTTCTTTCTCAGACTTACCCCTTCCTTGTATCTGGGGGTCCTGTACTCCTTCCACTGGTGGCTGATTTACTTTCTCCTCCGTTATCTCCTTTTCCCATTTCTGCTTTTCCCTCTCTGCTTTCTACTTCCTCCTGGTCATTCTCCAGCTTCCATTTTCCTCTCTTTTGATATTCCATCTGCTCTCCCCTCTACCTCCTTAGTGCACATTCCCCCCCTCACTCTAAGCTCCCCTCTATCTATTTGCCTGCTGTGCTCTACGTCCCTCCCTGCCTGTGCTCGAACCTCTCCTTCCCCTCTCCTCCTTCTAGCACCCTGTCCATCTCCCGCAATAAATATCCATCTCCTAACACCAACACCTTTGTTCTGGCCTTCCCATTTTTAATTTGGGCTATTATGTGGCAAGGCCACCTATAAGCCGAAACGATTGCATTAACAGTGCAGCTAGGCATAAATGGCATCTCACGTGGAACACAAACTTGTAGGTGTTGTTTGGTTATTTAACTTGCCCATAGCCATTGCTGCCCGTTTCCTACCCCTCCCCCGACAAAACACTCCTCATGGGAACTCTTTGAGCTAGCTTTTTCAAGCCATACCATCAAACGATATTCTCAAAGTGCATGCCAGTGTTTTCAAAGCATTCTTCTGAGAGTTAATGACTTAATTGGTACTGGACGCCTGCTACTGGTGTAATAAAAATGGCTTGCCTTCCTCTAGCTTCAGCCAATTGATCTATGGGTGTCCTTCACTGAGGTCCTAATAAAAACCAACATTGGCAAAGCCAACAGTTTTTGCTTGAGTATACATATTTGGGCATTTGCCAGGGTCTGCTATTAGATGCCCAGGTACCCACAACAGTTTGCACCTACTACCATCAATGGCCAGTTAATACCACTACGGAAGTGCCTAGGAAGTGCCTTTCCCATGCCTGCACAAAAGCCCAAACTATTGGCATTGCCAATGCTTGTTAATATTCTTATGGGGCTGGTAATTTGCCCTGTCACAGTAGGTTGCATACCAGCAGTACAGGGGTTAGGAGGAGGGCTCTGGGTTTCCAAATCCATCACGTAAGCTAAATGGTACAGCGACCCAACTTTCTCTTTCACACAACTAAGTTATATAATCTCTGGTCACCCTTTGAAAAGGGATGCTTGTTCTTTCCCAGTTGTTCCACCACCCGAGCAGTCCCACTGAGTCTGCGGTAGCCCAACTCCTATTGTCCTACGATTCCATACCTGTCTGCGAACCATATCCTATGCCAATTATACGCATGGAGTCTGGCCAAATATCCATGAACACAATGGCAGCGTAGAGAAAATTGGCCTTGTATCGAAAATCTGTCAATCAAAAGATTGTTCACTTTATAATGACTCGAGACAGATTTATTAAAATAAAACCTCAATGACGGTTACTAGATGCATGTTTAAATGTGAAAGGATTATTTTAGACCTCGGAATATTATTCGTTATTGCTATTAATAACATTACTCTTGAAAAGGAAACTATGGGACTGAGATTGGAAGACTAATATTAGAATTGTCTCTAAATACCTAAGAGCATAAGAATACCTTAGGCTTCCATTACTCCGTGGTACGATTTAGAGTTATTTGGAAAGATTCCCTTCGAATTTGCATAGAAGTATATTTTTGAGATGGTGTTGGGATTTACCTCCCACTCATGAGGTTATGGGCCCTCGTCGAGGCCAACTAAAAGAAGTGCGTACATGTAGATTCTGTTCAATTGATGGAAAAATTGAAACTCTGAAATATTTGAGGATAGAATATAATGCTAGCGGAAGCCTGTGAAAAAACTATTTTTAGACGATACATACCTAACAAGGATTTTATAGCAATCAAACATTTTTGGTTTAGAATGTTGCAAAGGCATTGGGCCTCATTACGAGATGAGCGGTAGCCATGGTGCTATTGGAACCATGGCTACCTCCCATACCTCCCATACCTCCCATACCGTGTCCGAGTCCGGTGTTGTTCAATGGGGACTTACCAGTGCAGTCCGACCCTGGCAGGACCGGTAAGTTCCCATTGAACAAACCATTCCCTATTCCCATTTGAGCCCCCATAGGGCTCATAGGGAATGGGGAGGGCACTAATAACGGGCTTGCGAATGGAAAGCCCGTTTTTAGCGCCCTGGTCCCTTAGCGGGACCCGTAAGGGGCATGTGGTCTGACCACACGTTCCTTACGGTTCCCTCCAAGGGACCTCGGAATCGGGCAGTAAGGGATTACCGGCACCGGTCTCCTTACCGGTGCCCGGTATCCCTTACCGCCCAACTCGTAATGACCCCCATTAAAATGTAATTAACTATTGCTGTTACAAATGTTATGTTTAACTGATCTAAATTATTGAATGAATAATTGTATTTGGAA